>NC_056693.1:6885000-8085000 GCF_018350215.1 Panthera leo
CATCACTTTCCTTCATAATTTTACTGCATAGGTCTGTATCTCTAAACTGTATAGTTTAGGGGCATCTGGGTGGCTCAGTCATTTAAGTGTCTGACTCTTGATTTGGGCTCAGGTCATGAGCTCATGGTTTGTGGATTTGAGCCCCGTGTCCAGCTCTGCACTGATGGTACAGAGTCTGCTTGGGATTCTCTCTCTCCCTCTCTCTGCCCCTCCTCCGCTTGTGCTCGCCCACTCTCTCTCAAAATAAATAAATAAATAAATAAAAATACAGTTCAACTTTATTAACTAAAAATTTTGAAAACATAAATGGAATGCTGTACATACTGTTGTCTTTTTATTTTGTCTATGTGATAGATTCATGTTGTAGTTTTTAAATATTTTATTGCTGAAGAGTAATTTACTATTACTACACTTTATTCTGTTAATGAACTTTTGGGTTGTTTATAGTTTGGGGCTGTTGTAAACAATTCTACAGTGACCATTTGTGAAAACATGTGCTGTTGACATGAATATATAAAATTGAGGGTATGTGGAATTGCTGGGTATAGGAATCTTTTTTTTTAAGATTTTTAATTTATTTTTATTTTTTTTTTTAATGTTTATTTTTGACAGAGAGAGAGACAGAGCATGAGCAGGGGAGGGGCAGAGAGAGAGGGAGACACAGAATCCGAAGCAGGCTTCAGGCTCTGAGCTGTCAGCCCAGAACCCGATGTGGGACTTGAACCCACAAACCGTGAGATCATGACCTGAGCCTAAGTTGGACGCTTAACCGACTGAGCCACCCAGGAGCCCCTGGGTGAAGGACTTTTGATAACAAGACTACCTAATATTTATTTTGAGTTCTTTCTTTTGCCAATGCATCAGGAAAGTATGTTACACAGTAATGGATTATTTGCAAGTGATTATTTGCAGAAAGCCAAAAAAAAAAAAAAGAAAAAAAAAGAAAAAAAAAAAAGCCGAGTATTATTGTAGACTGATTTATGTCAAAACAGAAGCACCAAGCAACAGTCAGAGTGCTTTACTTGAAGTAGAAATTCAAAACCAGATTCATAAAAATGTAACCTACATGGGAATTTATAAATCTTGTAAACTGCAATGATATGAGGGTCAGAGATCATTTTAGCTAGCTTTAAAGGTTCTCACTTGGGGCGCCTGGGTGGCTCAGTCGGTTAAGCGTCCAATTTCAGCTCAGGTCACGATCTCGCGGTCCATGAGTTCGAGCCCCGCGTCGGGCTCTGGGCTGATGGTTCAGAGCCTGGAGCCTGCTTCAGATTCTGTGTCTCCCTCTCTCTGCCCCTCCCCTAATCATGCTCTGTCTCTCTCTCTCAAAAATAAATAAAACATTAAAAATTTTTTTAATAAAATAAAGGCTCTCACTTGATATCTGGATGATACCATTGTTTATTTATTCATCAATTCAATATTTATTGAGTGTCTGTCTATCACATGTTAGGCACTATATTACACATATGGTATGGGGATCCATTGGTGAACAGTATGGACCAAAATCCCTGCCTTCAGATAGCTTACATTCTCATTATGTAAAGGAAAGCATACCAGGTACTACACACAGTTATTATACCATTTCATGCCAATAGATTTGACAGTTTGGATGAAATGGCTAAATTTATTAAACGTCACAGTTTGTCAAAATTGATGGAAGAGGAAATAGAAAATCTGAATAGTCCCATAACTATGAAAGAAATTGAACTCGTTACTAAAAGCCTTCCCAGAAAGAAAACCCAGGGCCAACTGTCTTCGCTGGTGAATTTCTGAACATTTATGAAAGAATATAATCAGAGAAATCACTTCCCAAGTCTGTGTAGGAGGCCATTAGAAGTTTGGTGCAAAAGCTGACCAGGATATTAGTGGAAAGGAAAATAACAGACCCATCTTTACATAAACATAAATGCATAAGTTATAAACAAATCTAGTGACATAAATTATAATTAGACAAAATACATCATGACCAATCCTGGTTTATTCTAGGAACGCAAGGGTAGTTTCACATGCAAAAATCAATCAAGGTAATGTATGATGGCGTAAATAAAAGGATAAAAATAATATCTTCATATATGCATAAAATTCATTTGATACAGTTCTATAGCCATTCATGATTTTTAAAGGAAGAAAACACTTAGTAAACTATTAATACAAAGAAATTCCTGTAATCTTATTAAAAATAGCTTAAAGTAAAACCTACAGCAAACATCTTAATGGTAAAATAACTAAAGTTTTCCCCTTACCATACCCTCTTATCTAAGCATTACCAGTTCCCCATCACTTTCTCTTCTCCTCCCCTGTACCCCTTTACAGTCTCCACTTATCCCAGGGGAAGAAGCTGAGGCCCAAAATCCAAAAATGACATCTTATGTCACTTTTTCCTTTCATGATGCGTGTCTCAGTATGACCCAAGGTAAGATGGAACTGGAAATGGGAGAAGGGTAGGAGCATACAGAGCTCAAAAATGTCCCCCAGCTGCCCTCACATTGCCTGTAACTCTGCTTCTTCATGAGGTAAAGTGGATCTGTTTGTTGTGTCACTGGTCTGGGATAAGTCCTCAGTAAGGGCCCTCTCCAGACTGGCAGGCAGGGAGTGGATCAGTCTCTCTCGGAAGTCTTGGCCCACGAAGACGTAAAGGATTGGATTGAGGCAGCTGTTGAAGAAGGCCAGGGAGCTTGTTGGATTAGTCAGGACATCAAGGATTTTGTACTTGCCCTCAAACAGTATCTGTTTGAGCCAGACTGTGCTTAAAAGGGCAACCATTTGAAAGGGGAACCAACAGAGAAAGAAGGAAGCCACAACAGCAGTAAGGACCCTTAAGGGACGGCTGGATTTAATCATGCCTTTTTTACGTATCTTGGCAGCAATGAGCCCATAGCAGATAGCAACAATGGACATTGGCATACTGAAGCCAATGATAAACCGGATGATCCCTCTGATTGTCAACATGGTGATACCCACCTTCAACCTCTGTTCAGTACTGTTGCCCCAGTGTGCAAAGGTGAAAGTACAGTATATATTCCCTGTTCCATCATTTACTGTAGTCAAGAAGATGAAAACTGGCAAGGTAAGGACTAGGGCAAAAATCCAGGGTCCAATGATGAGTTTTGTAGCCAGACTTACAGTGCGGTGGTTCTGGGCCCAGACTGGATGCAAGACACAAATACAGCGGTCCAGGGCAATGAAAGCAATGAGGAAGACACTTCCAAACAGGTTGATGTCCACCACAATGTGAATTACCTTACACAGGAACCAGCCAAAAGGCCACCGTTCTTTCATGGCCATTGAGACAATGAGAAATGGCAGAGTGGCAGTGAAAGAGAAGTCGGCCAAGGCCAAGTTCAGGTAACAGATGGTGGTGACGCTGCGTGCCATCCGGAATCCAGCCACCCAGATCACAAGCCCATTGCCCAGGATGCCAAAGACAAAGGTGATCCCAAGCACCACCAGTGATAGGATCCACAGAACAGTGTAGCCAGCAGACTCGTGGAGTATCTCTTCATATTCATTTGGAGCGATGGAGTGGTTGGTTTCCATCTTGCACACACCTGAAACATTTCAACAATGGCCATTTCCAATCCATGAACCATCTTACAGCCTCCCTATTCATGGACAACATCAACTACCACTCCAACTAGGACCCCCACTCTACTGAAACTTGGCCGGTTATACTGTAAAATTGACACTCTTTTGGCTATTACTTTGGGAAAGGATAGTTCTCCATATTCCCATAATAATTCATATGCATTCCACCTATCAGGCTGATTGCTTAGCCAAGAGGATTACAAGGCTCCTGTTTACTACCAGAAAACTACACCGAGGGTGAATAGATAAGAGAAATTGATTAGGAGCCAGTTACAGCTTAGTGAGGGAAGCGCTAGACTCAGAGTCAGCCGAGGAGGCACATTGCTTAATGTCATGCAGAGTTTCTCAGCCTTGGCACCATTGAACATTTGGAACTGGATAATGCTTAGCTGTGGAAGACTTTCCTGTACATTGTACAATGTTTTAGCAACGTCCCTGGCCCCCATCTAGCAGCCCCACCCCCAGTTGTGACATGCAAAAGTATCTACAGACATTATCAAATGTCCCCTGGGTGGGTGGGTGGGGGAGAATCACTCCCAGTTGAGAGCCACTGTTAACAGTATGAAGAGTGTTGGGCTCTGGGGGGAGGTCAGTCTGTATTCTCATCTGACACCTGCCCAGTGGGTTCTTGGTGACATCTCTTTGAGCTTCAGTTTGCTCCTCCACAGAATAGAGGCCATTTTATGGAGGAGACTGATTTTCAGGTGAGGGTTAGTTGAGAGCGGACATGGAAATCTTTCAGGCAGGACCAAGTGAGTCTAACAGATGGGAACTTTCAGTTTTCCCCAGGCTCTATGCTGTGTCCTGGGGCTTAGTCCTGGGCCATCCACGCATCATGGAATCTCAAGTTCAGGTCAAGTACAGTGCTCACAACAGTAGCAGCTAGTACTTACGAGCATTTTCCATATGCCAAGAGTTCCTGTAGCCCTCACCACAACCCTTGTGTATGGCGTTTGAGGATTGACGTGTGCCAGAATTTGAGCTCAACCAGACAGATTCCACCAGAATTGTCCTCTCAACCTTCTTTCACCTGCTATACTTCCATAACAGAGTCAAGTTCTCTCTACCCACTCACTAAGCACCCTACAAGGCACTCAGAAGGGATGATTTTGCTGCAACAGGGAAAGCCAATTGTGCAATGACAGGAGAGGAAAGTCCAGTGAGACAAAGTTGTAAAATTAGGGCCGCACCCTGGTTGCAGTGTGGGACACAGAACCTGCAAACCACAGACGATACCCCAGTGGATTATGATGACTACTATTTGGTAAGCCCCTCAAATGTGCCAGTCACTGTACCTTTTATGATCTCCAATTACAACAGTCTTGCTTTTGGATAAGTATGATTACCACATAATTGGGGCACCTGGGTGGCTCAGTCAATTAAGCGTCCCACTCTTGACTTCTGCTCAGGTCATGATCTCGCTGTTTGTGAGCTCGAGCCCAATATCGGGCTCTGTGATTGCGGAGCCTGCTTGGGATTCGCTCTCTCTCCCTGTCTCTCTGCCCCTACCTTGCTCTCTCTCAAAATAAATAAATAGACTTAAAAAAAATAAAAAACTGAAGTATCATTACCACATAACATAAAAGGAAGCCATGACTCTGGCAGGGGAAGTGACTTGTCCAGTGTCGCAATTACTAAGGGGCACAGTTCGATTTCTGACCGAATTTCATATGGCAGCTCAGCATTTGTGTGTCTGCTGACTCTACTTCTCCAGCATATTTGCATTTCCAAGTTTTGAAATAACTGTTGTAGTTCCACTTCCTCCCGTCTGCTTTTCCCTGGCCTCTCCCCTCCTCATCTGTGCGCTCATCTGATGCCTTTGCCTCATATTTTAACAGGAAAATAGTAACCATTGGAACTTTTTAGCCTTCCCTGCCCCAAACCTTCCAATCTGGCTGCACTGCTACAGTCAGTGTAGAGTTCTCGTTCATCGCAGTGGCTACCTTCCCATGTTTGCTCTGGATCCCTCTCTACCTCACCTTCCCAAGAACTTTCCTCCTGCATTATCCCCCTTTTTTTTTTTTTTTTACCAAGAACAAAAACCCAAGATTTTCTTAATACTAGATTATGTTATCTTATCTCTTCCCCTTACAAAGAAACCATCCCAGGGGCTCCTGGGTGGCTGAGTCAGTTAAGCAACAGACTTGATCTGGGCTCAGGTCATGGATTCATGGTCGTGAATTCAAGCCCCGCATCAGGCTCTGTGCTGACAGTGCAAAGGGTGCTTGGGATTCTCTCTCCCCTCTCTCTCTCTGCCCCTACCCAGCTCTCACTCTCTCTCTCTCTCTCTTGAAATAAATAAACTTCAAAAAAATTTTTTTAAATAAAAAGAAACCATCCTGGGGACCCAAGGGGCCCAGTTGGTCAAACATCTGACTCTTGATCTCAGCTCAGGTTTTGAGCTCAGGTCTTGATCTCAGGGTCGTGAGTTCAAGCCCCACGTTGGGCTCCACACTGGGTGTGAAGCTTACTTTAAAAAATAAGTGGGGCATCTGGGTGGCTCAATGGGTTAAGCATCCAACTTCAGCTCATGATCTCATAGTTTGTGGATTCAAGCCCTGAGTTGGGGTCTCTGCTGTCAGCACAGAGCCTACTTTAGATCCTCTGTCCCTCTCTCCTTTTGCTCCTCCCCCACACTCTCTCTCAAAAATAAATGTAATAAGTAAATAAACAAATAAATGAATATTTAAAAATAAAAAGAGGGGCGCGCCTGGGTGGCTCAGTCGGTTGAGCATCCGACTTCAGCTCAGGTCATGATCTTGCCGTACATGAGTTCAAGCCCCGCATCAGGCTCTGTGCTGACAGCTCGGAGCCTGGAGCCTGTTTCAGACACTGTGTCTCCCTCTCTCTCTGCCCCTCCCCGACTCATGCTCTGTCTCTCTCTCTGTCAAAAATAAATAAACATTAAAAAAAAAAATTAAAAAAAAATAAAAAGAAACCATCCTGTTCCGTTTTTTAAAGATTTCATTTTTAAGAAATCTCTATACCCAACATGGGGTTTAAAGTCACAGCCCTGAGATCAAGAGTCACACACTCCACTGACTGAGCCAGCCAAGAGCCCCCTCTAAATTTCACTTTCAATGTTAGGGCAGCCCAGGGTTTGTACCTGCTCCCCTCCGTCCTCTCTATGTAGTCTTTCCATAGGTAGTATCATCTGGTCTCATGGCTTATACTACACTGATAACTTCCTTTTTAGGTTTTGTTTATTTAAGTAATCTCCACACCCAACAACCCCGAGGTCAAGAGTCCCACACTCCACCAGCTGAGCCAACCCAGGGCACCTATACTGAAAACTTCTCATCTAAGGCATCAGCCTTGGCTTCTCCTTAGAGCTCTAGCCTGATATAACCACCTGACTTCTTGACAGCTCCCTGTGGGAATGCCATAGGCACTCCAAACCTGACATTACCCAAACCAAACTGAACTATTCCATCCTCCCAAATCTGCCTCTCTCACAGTATCCTGTATCTATTTGGAATGTAAACACCCAGCTGTTAAAGCTCCAAATCTAAATCGTGTCCTTGCTGTCTTTGCCTTATCACCCAAAGCAATCCAAGTTTATAGATTCTGTCTGCAAAGCAACTGAATCCACACCCAGAATCACTTCCATCTCCACTGCCCTTGCCCATGCCCCCTCTTCTGGTCTGCATGTTTCCACTGACCTTACAAATAGCTTGTTCCTGTTCCGAGTGCCTCCCCCCACTCACCCCAAAACATCCATTCTCCAGACAGTGGCCGTATGACCTTTTAAAAACACAGATCATGACATTATTCTGTTCAACACCCTCCAGTGGTTTCCAAACTCCTCACTCAAGCTTACCAAGCACTGTTGGATCTGCCCTGTCTACCCTTCTTTTGTGACCCAATTTCCAAAGTGTGGGGAGTCCCCACACCAACAAACAATTTCCAAGAATTCAGCTCAGTTCTGACACCATCAGATCACACCGGTTAAAGGTTCAGTCCCAAAAGATGCCCCTCCTGCCCCTGGGCCAAATCAGACACCAGCTGCAAGCCCAGGGTACCTGTGTGACTGACTGACTGGCTGTAAATCAGAGGTTCCCATAACCTCGTCCTCACAAAACTTAATGATTTCCAGAACCCAGAGAAATATTTTACGTACTAGATCACCAGTTGATTAGAAAAGGTTGTAACTTAGGAACAGCCAGTTGGAAGAGATGCATAGGGCCAGGTATGAGGCAAAGGCGCGAGGCTTCTATGGGCCCTCCAAGTGTGCCGCTCTCCAGGCATCTCCATATGTTTTCACCAACACGGAAGCTCTCTGAACCCTGCGTCCTTTTGGGGTTTTATGGAGTGTTCATTACATAGGCATGACTGATTAACTCATTGGGGTTAATGAGGATTGGGGATTGAACTGGGGATTGAACTCAGTTTCTACCACTTCTTCTCTCCCTGGAGGTCAGGGGGCTGAACCTGAAAGTTCTGGCAACCAGCCCCCAGCCTTAGGTGCCTCCCCCAAATCACTCATTAACATAACAAAAGACACCTCTATTGCTCTCGTCGCTTAGGAAATTCCCAGGGTTTTAGGAACTTGGTGCCAGAAACAGGATGAAGACCCGACATATATTTCTTATTATGTATCACAACATCACACTGGATCGTACTTCATACATTCACTGTGATCTTCTTACATAATGGGCTCCATCGAAATTGAATTCCTTCAGTTCCTCCAACATGCTGAGCTCACTGCCATCTCGGGGCTTCTGGATCCTCTGTTCCTTCTGCCTACGATGCTCTTTCAGGCTTCCCACATTTGGCTCTTACTGAATATTCAGTCCAAGCTTAGATACTAACATGTTCAGAGGCCCCACCTGGCCCATAATGCAGAGCAGCTATACCAGATATTTTTCCTGTGTATCCATTTGTTTATTTTCTACTCTAAATATCCTCCACATTAGCATATATGCTAGAAGACTACCAAATTCTTTCAATGTTATACTTCTAGAGTAACGCTCTCCAATGGAAACATAAATGTAAGCCATAAATATGAGCCATATATGAGGGTTACCATTCTCTTTACAAAGTAAAATAAATTGATTATAATAACATATTAACTTTGATAATATATTCTATGTAAGCCAACATATCAAAAGAATATTATTTGAAAATGTAACCAATATAAGAGTCATGAGTCAGGGGGCTCCTGGGTGGCTCAGTTGGTTGAGCATCATAATCTCACAGTGAGTGGGTTTGAGCCCCACTGTGCTGTCAGCACAGAGCCCGCTTTGGATCCTCTGTCCCAGTCTCTCCTTGCCCCTCCCCTGCCTGTGCTTTCTCTCTCTCAAAAATAAATATTAAAAAAAAAAAAAGTTACCAATCAGATATTTTACATTCTTTTTTCATGCTAAGTCTTTGAATATAACATTGGTTTCACACTTCCCAGCACATCGCGGTTTGGCCTAGCAAGAGCTCAACAGCCATATGTGGCAAGTGGATTCTGTATTGGACAGCCCGGCCTAAGGGCTTAGGAGGTATCTGCCACCTAAGGAGGTAGAGGTTCAAATAATAAGTTTTGAAATTGTCAAGCCCCCAACTTACCACCAGCTGAGATCCTTTTTCTGTCTCTAGTTCCTGGCTTCTTGCAGAGTGACTCAACTCGGGCAGATGCTTTATTGGATAAGGGGGAGGGACAGTGGAGCTGGGACCAATCAGGTGACAGAAACCCAGGCTTCTTGCAGTTTCCAGAAAGCAATCTGGATGTGTTGTCAGCATCCCCTTCTTAGAAGTCTGAATATTCCCCTCACCTCCAACCTACTGTGGGAGACAGGAATTCAGCCCTCTAAATGTCAAGAATCAAGGAATCTGGATGTCAAAGCCCTCCCTTTCTCCTTCAGGGATTCAAGAAAATGAAAGAAACAATTAGTGAGATGAGAGGAACTCAAGGCAAGCAATAAAAAGCATAGAAGATGGTCAAAATCTTGCTTCTTTACTCACACAACAGGTTTTTTTTTAGTTTATTTTTTAAGTAGGCTCCATGCCTGGCATGGAGCCCAAAATGGGGTTTGAACTCACGACCCTGAGATCGAGAGTCAGATACTTAACTGACTGAACCACCCAGGCACCCCTGCCCATGTAGCACTCATGATACCAAATGTGTAGTAAAGGGCTCAATCCCACAAGCCTCCCCCATTTCAGATGCTACTTCTCAGCTTGCCACCTGTACTTCTGACTGACCAGCTAAATCAGGGGCTCCTGTGACCCCCTTAGGTTCAATAATTTGCTAGAGTGGCCCAACAAACTCAGGAAGGCAATTTGCTTGTGTTTACCAGTTTATTATGTAAAGGTTATGACTCAAAAACAACCAAAGCCTGTGTCCATCTTGTCATTTCAGATGAAATAAAGAACAATAGGGTTTGTATCAACCCCCAGGCACAGCTGGACAGCCAAGGAATCTGTGGGAACCCTACTAGCTTGTAGGTAGTTAATCAGCACTACCCTAAAGATATAATCACAAGGGGTACCTAGTGAAACCTCTAACATAAAAAATAAAGATATTTTTCAGGGCACCTGGGTGGCTCAGTCAGTTAAGCGTCCGACTTCTGCTCAGGTCATGATCTCACAGTTCACGAGTTCGAGACCGCATCAGGCTCTGTGCTGACAGCTCGGAGCCTGAAGCCTGCTTTGGATTCTGTGTCTCCTTCTCTCTCTGCCCCTCCATGACTCGCAATCTATCTCTCTCTCTCAAAAATAAAAATAAACATTAAAAAAATTATTTTTAATTGGAAGGAAGTAGGTTCTGAGTCTGAACAAGAATTGAGTTTATTATAATTCTTCCAGTCCACCATCCCATTGGTTTTCTTCCAGGGGCTTCCTGAACATGACCACGAAATGGCTGCCATTGTTCCAGACATCACCATCATGGCCACATAACCTCCCAAGCCAGGAGAATGGGGATGGGCAGAAAAACAGACTTCATTAATATGCCTCTCTCATTTTATAAGGAAGGAAAATCTGTTCTGCTGTCGTTGCAAAACCTCTTCTTACTTTCCACTGGCAGAACCAAGTAATATACCCATTTCTAGACCAATGCCTCACACACACACACACACACACACACACACAAAGTTTTAATGAAGTTGCCCTGATTGGCTTACGATGAAGGAAATTGCCACCTGGATAAAATGGAGTCCACTTATCAAGGAATAAAGGTGGTAGATAAGTGTATAGGTATAGATCTCCAAAGGAGTTCTCCCTTGCTGGTTCCTGGGGATGTAGAAAGTAATCAGACATGGGCTCTGACCGACTGGATGAAGAGATGAGACGGTGAAGGGCTTGTGTCACTGACTTAGGTCCTTTGGGTTCTCCGAGCAATAGAAATTTACTAGAGGCATTGACTAGAGGAGTTTCAGGCTTTCATTGGAGCTTATGCTCAAGCACAAGGGTCCTTTGTGCTGCCTCTCTGGCAAAGGCCAGAGAACGTTCTTTAAAAGAGACTGAGATGGGGCAGGAGTGACTCTAAGTCATGTAGTTGGGGAGAGATACAGGAAATTGGGTGCACAGGTATAGTGAACAGAACATGCTTCATCGTGCATTGCATGTCTCATTAGTATGTTAAATCTCCACCCCTGGGAGTGTTTTTAGTATTATAATTGGGGAAGAAGTCAGTGAAAGGTCAGTGCTGGGGTCCACTCTTGGCGCAGGCTGGTTTTGATTTGTCTTTGCCAGTCGAGACCCTCCTTTGGTAAGCATCCTGCTTCCACATTCCTGCAAAATATGCTACTTAAGGGGCCTAGGGCTTCACCTATCAAGGGACACTGGGTTGCTTAATCAGGATTGAGGGGACTCAAGTCCAGTGCCTGCTCTGTCTCACTTGGTCACAGTAGAGTGAGAGTATACATAGTGATAGAGAGATGCCTGGGTTTTTATGCAAACCTCCAAAAGAAACAGCTAAACTCAGACTGACAAGACCTAGTAGTATAGAGATGTTGCCTAGAGGGAACATCTAGGCTGGGTCTTAGAGGCTCAGGTAAAGAAGAGAAAGAAAATTGCATTCCAGGCAGAGGGGAGTGAAAATGCACAGGGGAGAGGCCAAGAAATAGGTTAAGTTGGTTATTGGAGCGTAGGTAGTGAGGCAGAGAGCAGTAAGTGATAGCAAGGGTCGTCTCTTAGAGGCTCTTCACTGCTACAAGGACTTGGACTTTCTTCTTAAGGAAATGAAAAGCCATTGGGACCATACCAAAATAGAAAGCTTCTGCACAGCAAAGAAACCCGTTAACCAAACAAAAAGACAACCTAATGAATGCGAGAAGATACTTGCAAATGATATATCCAATAAGGGGTTAATATTCAAGATCTATAAAGAACTTATACAACTCAACACCGAGAAAACAAAAACAAAAACAAATAATCTGATTTTAAAGTGGGCAGAGGACCTGAATAAACGTTTCTCCAAAGAAGCCATCCAGATGGCCAACAGACACATGAACAGATGTTCAGCATCTCTAATCATCAGGAAGATGGAAATCAAAACCGCAATGAGATACCACCTCACACCTATTAAAATGGCTAGAATCAAAAAGACAGAAATAACAAGTATGGTGAGGATGTGGAGAAAAAGGAACCCTCATGTTGGTTGGAATGTAAATTGGCACAGCCACTGTTGGAGACAGTATAAAGGTTCCTCAAAAAATTAAAAATAGAAACAAAAGTAGAAATTCAACTACCAGGTATTTATCCAGAGAAAGCAAAAACACTAACTTAGTGTTTCATTACTGTTTAATTCTTTTTGAATTAAAAAAATAGAAGCACCCTTATGTTTATTTGCAGCATTATTTACAATAGCCAGTGGGGTGCCCAGATGGCTTAGTTGGCTAAGTGTCTGACTCTTGATCTCAGCTCAGGACTCGGTCTCAGGGTCATGAGTTCAAAGCCCTGCGTTGGGCTCCATGCTGGGTGTGATGTGTACTTTAAAAACAAAATACCCAACATATGGAAGCAACCAAAGTGTCCATCAATAGATGAGTGGATAAAAAATATGTGGTATACGTATACAATGGAATATTAGCCATAAAAAAGAATGAGATCTTGCTATTTGCAACAACATGGATGGACCCAGAGGGTATTATGCTAAGTGAAATATCGGTCAGAAAATGATAAATACTGTATCATTTCATTTATATGTAGAATCTAAAAAAATAAGACAAGTGAATGCAGAAACAAAACCATAAATACAAAGAACGAACCGTTGGTTGCCAGAGGCGGGTGGGGAGTGGGAATTGGCAAAATGGGTGAAGGGGAATGGGAGATACAGGTTTACAGTTATGCAATGAGTAAGTCATGGGGATGAAAGGTACAGCATAGGGAATATAGTCAATGGTATTGTGATCATGTTGTATGGTGACAGATGGGAGTTACATTTGTGGTGAGCATAGCATAATGTGTAGAGTTGTTGAATCACTATGTTGTACACCTAGAAGTAATGTAACATTGTCAACTATACTTCAATTTTTAAAAAATAGGAAAAATGAAAAGCCATTCAAACAAGAAAGGGACTTGTCAGATGCATGCTTCAGGAAAAAAAAAAAAAAAAAAAAAAAAAAAAGCCCTAGAGTTCTGCAAAGGAGTAGACTTGAGAATGCTCCCAATTGAAGCCAGAGACCGTAGAGTGGAGGGTCTTGCAAAAGATTAAAGGAAAGTTGTTGAAGAGCTGCCCAGGGCAGGAACAGTGTCATAGAGAGGAAGTGTGGTCTGAGGAAAGATTGTTCAGGCTCAGGAGATGGGCTCTGGAGACTGGGCAGCCATGGGGAATGAGAAGGAAGAAGGGCTCTTAATGAATCCCTCGGTTTTTGAGTTCCTGTTACTATTGCTACATAATAAGCCACCTTAAAACATAGCGATGTTTGAAAACCAATTTGACAATAAATTATATTATTGATTATATTATATCATATTAAAAAAACCATAGCGATGTCAAACAACCATTTTATTATGCTCATGGATTATATGGGTTAGGAATTAGAACAAGGCACAGAGGAGATGTTTCTTTCTGCCCCCCTAAGACTTGAAAGTTTGGAAGTGACTTGAAGGTTGGAGACTGGAGTCATCTGGAGCTTCCTTCATCTACGTGTCTGGTACCTGGGTTGGGATGACCCGAATGCCAAGAACCTACACAAGGCCTTTCCAGCATGGCGCCCCAGGATAATCAGATTTCTTCCATAATGACTGCCTTCCTCCAGAACGAGAGTCCCAAGAGAACCAGTAGAGGGGTGCCTGGATGGCTCAGTCGGTTAAGCATCCGACTTTGGCTTAGATCATGATCTCGCCATTCCCGAGTTCGAGTAGGGTTGTGTGCTGCCAGCTCAGAGCCTGGAACCTGTTTCAGATTCTGTGTCTCCCTCTCTGCCCCTCCCTGCTCATGCTCTGTCTCTCTCTGTCTCAAAAATACATAAACATTAAAAATAAAATAAAATAAAATAAAATAAAATAAAATAAAATAAAATAACCATACCAGGGTAATTTGGTGGGTTTGGGGGCCATCACTGATAGAATTCCATGAAGAGAAACAGAGAATATTTAGTTTCCTAGGGATGCCTCAACAAAATTACCACAGACTGGGCACCTTAGACAACAGAAACATATTTCCTCATGGTTCTGAAGGCTGAAAGTCCAAGATCAAGGTGTCAGCAGGACTGTTTTTTTCTGAGGGCTCCCTCTTTGGCTTGTACATGGATGTCTTCTCACTGTGTCTTTGTGTCTTCACATGATTTTTCTTCCGGGGCACCTGGGTGACTCAGTTGATTAAGTGTCTGACTCTTGATCTCAGCTCAGGTTTTTTTTTTTGTTTTGTTTTGTTTTTTAAGTTTATGTATTTTGACACGGAGAGAGAGCAAGTGAGGGAGAGGCAGAGAGAGAAAGGGAGAGAGAGAGAATCCCAAGCAGGCTCCACACTCAGCACGGAGCCGGATGCGGGGCTCGATCTCACAACCACAATTTCATGACCTCAGCGGAAATCGAGAGTTTGACACTTAACCGACTGAGCCACCCAGATGCCCCTGGTTTTTATATTTTTTAATTACTGAATAAAACCAAAAGGATAATAATCTGTGTTAAATGAAATGACATAAAATTCCATTTTCAGCATCTTCAATAAAGTTTTATTGGCACACCGCCGTGCTCATCGTCTACATATAGCCGATGGCTATACTCACGCTATAATGGCAGGGTTGCATAGTTGTGACAGAGACACTACGGCCTGCAAAACACGGAAGATTTACTATTCTGGCCCTTTAGAGAAAATGTTAGCCAAACCCTGGGTTAGATGGCCTGATTGATTGCGGAAGGAGTCAAGGGTACATTTGGGTTTCCAGCCCAGGCAATCTGGCTTCACCATCTCAGGCACTGCAGTTTACTGAAAGAATCTGAGGTTCACACAGGCCGCTTAGGATATCAGCCACCACAGGGGTCAGGGATTTTGCAATACAGGCAGGAATTTGCCCCACCAGGGCCAACCCCAAAATCATTTCCCCTTTGGCCTTACACACATTAGACAATGTGGACACTCAGGAATCAGAGTCCACTTGGGACTTGCCCTTTTTTTTTTTTTTTACCTTAGTCACTTTGCCTCTGTCAGTTCTGCAAGTCCTGGTGTGTCAATCATGGGCCACTTGGTAGCAAAGAGTAAAACCTGCATATACTTCACGGCTTATGGGAAACAGGCAGGGGCATCCAAGAAGTCTGGTCTGGGGAAGTCAGACTCCCAAAGGCCTGGAAATTTGAGAGTTACACTCCACGGGGTCCCATGTCTCTTGTTTTCTCTCAGCACCTGAGCCCTTCTCCTCTATGAATAGTAGTGCCCTCTGCCATTCTTTTCACTTTAATTCCCAGCAAGACTGTGACTTCCTTTTGACTCCTGGTCACATCCACACTTGTTACCCTTCCTCCCTTGGGAACATTCTAAACTGTGTCTTCTATGTGTGCCTCCAGAGAAATTTTTATAAAATACACATCTGAACATACCCGACTTCTTTTAAAAATCTTCAGTGATTCCCGTTTCATCCTCATCCTCCTGACTTGAAGTGCTGTGGTGTGAAGTTAGGAGCTGTGGCAGCTGTCTTGCAGCCATTAGGTGGCAGTCTCCAGGAAGAAAGCCACCATATTGGGGATGATAAAATGGAAGAATTAAAAGTAAATGTTCTCGGGGCGCCTGGGTGGCTCAGTTGGTTGAGCGTCTGACTTCGGCTCAGATCGTGATCTCACAGCTCGTGAGTTCAAGCCCCGCATCGGGCTCTGTGCTGGCAGCTCGGAGCCTGGAGCCTGCTTCGGATTCTGTGTCTCCCTCTCTCTCTGCCCCTAACCCACTCGCATCCTGTCTCTCTCTCTCTCAAAAATAAATAAACATTAAAAAAAAATTAAAAAAAAAATAAACGTAAATGTTCTCTGAATAGACACTTCTCCAAAGAAGACATCCAGATGGTGAACAGACACGTGAAAAAATGCTCAACATCACTCATCATCTGGAAAATATAAATTAAAACCACAATGAGATACCACCTCACACCAGTAAGAATGGCTAACATTAACAACTCAGGCAACAACAGATGTTGGCAAGGATGTGGAGAAAGAGGATCTCTTTTGCACTGCTGGTGGGATTGCAAGCTGGTGCAGCCACTCTGGAAAAAGTATGGAGGTTCCTCAAAAAATGAAAAATAGAACCATCCTACCACCCAGCCATTGCGCTACTGGGTATTTATCCAAGGGACACAGGTGTGCTGTTTTGAAGGGGCATGTGCACCCCAATGTTTATAGCAGTGCTATCAGCAATAGCCAAAGTATAGGAAGAGCCTAAACATCCATCAGTGGATGACTGGATAAAGATGCGAGGGGCGCCTGGGTGGCTCAGTTGGTTAAGCGTCCGACTTCAGCTCAGGTCATGATCTCAGGGTCCGTGAGTTCGAGCCCCGCGTCGGGCTCTGTGCTGACAGCTCAGAGCCTGGAACCTGCTTCAGATTCTGTGTCTTCCTCTCTCCCTGCCCCTCCCCTGCTCACACTCTGTCTCTCAAAAATAAATAAATGTATAAAAAAAATTTTAAAAAAGATGTGGTATATATACAATGGAGTATTACTCGGCAAGCAAAAAGAATGAAATCTTGCCATCTGCAGTAATGTGGATGGAACTAGAGGGTATTATGCTAAGCAAAATTAGTCAGAGAAAGACAAATATCATATGATTTCACTCATATGAGGAATTTAAGATACAAAACAGATGAACATAAGGGAAGGGAAGCAAAAGTAATATAAAAGCAAGGAGGGAGACAAAACATAAGAGACTTTTTAAATATAGAGGCCAAACAGAGGGTTGCTGGAGGGGTTGTGGGATGGGGGATGGGCTAAATGGGCAAAGGGGCATTAAGGAAGACCCTTGTTGGGATGAGCACTGGGTGCTATATGTAGGGGATGAATCACTGGAATCTGCTCCTGAAATCATCGTTGCACTACATGCTAACTGGATGTAAATTAAATAATTAATTAATTAAAAAATATATGTGATGGGGTGCCTGGGTGGCTCAGTCGGTTAAGCGTCCGACTTCGGCTCAGGTCATGATCTCATGGTCCGTGGGTTCGAGCCCCGCATCGGGCTCTGTGCTGACAGCTCGGAGCCTAGAGCCTGCTTCGGATTCTGTGTCTCCCTCTCTCTCTGCCCCTTCCCCGTTCATGCTCTATCTCTCTCTCAAAAATAAATAAATGTTTAAAAAATTTAAAAATAAATAAATAAATAAATAAATAAATAAATAAATAAATACAAAATAAAATAAATGTTGTCCTTAATGATATCACTGAAACAGAACCTAACCTAGTAGTATCCATTTCCAAAATTCTTTTTTTTTTAATGTTTATCTTTGAGAGAGAGTGTGAGTGGGGCAGGGGCAGAAAGAAAGGGAGGCAGAGGATCTGAAGGGGCTCTCTTCAACAGAGAGCCCCATGAGGGGCTCAAACTCACAAACTGTGAGATCATGACCTGAGCAGAAGTCAGATGTTTAACCGAAGTTGGATGCTTACCCAAGACTGAGCCACCAAGACACCCTTCCATTTCCAAAATTTTTGTAGAAGCGCTGTTCTATGCACGGGGCGTGTGATTCTTGATCTCAGGGTTGTAAGTTCGCGCCCCACATTGGATGTAGAGATTACTTAAAAATAAAATCTTAGGGGCGCCTGGGTGGCTCAGTCGGCTGAGCGTCCGACTTCCGCTCAGGTCATGACCTCGCAGTTCGTAAGTTTGAGCCCCGCCTCAGGCTCTGTGCTGATAGCTCAGAGCCTGGAGCCTGCTTCCGATTCTGTGTCTCCCTCTCTCACTACCCCTTCCCCCCCACCCCTTGCTCTCTTTCAAAAATAAACATTAAAAAAATTTTAAAATATAAAATAAAATCTTAATTTTTTTTTTTTTTTGTAAAGAGTAAGTGTCTGGTTTAAGAGATTGTTAGGTGTAATTGTAAATTGTAAGTGACTTAAAATTGAAAAGACCTAATTGATTCAGGGCCTTGGGAATAATGTTTTTAGGAGGACTGCCTTTACTCTTCTCAGGACACCAGAACTTAGAACTATCTGGAAGAACAGGAAAAGGCCAGGTGGGAAATGTATCCTTAGAGTCTGGGGAGCTTGACAAGGGCACACTCGAAATGGAGGGGACGACAGACTCTTTGGAGTGAGTTATAGAAAAATGCACGGTGAAGAAATCAATATATTGAACATACAGTATTCCTTCAGGATGTTTTTCTGTGAAAGACAGCCAAGGAATTTGTTGGAAACTAAAGAAGGATGTGGCATCTAAAAATTAATTTCTTAAAAGATAAGAGTTCCTGGGGCACTTGGGTGGTTCAGTGGGTTAAGCGTCCAGCTCTTGATTTCAGCTCAGGTCATGATCTCACGGTTTGTGGGATCGAGCCCCTCATCCGCAGAGCCTGCTTTAGATCCTCTGTCTCCCTCTCTCTCTGCCCCTCCCTGACTTGTGCACATGCTCTCTCTCTCTCTCTCAAAAATAAATGTTTAAAAATTTTTTAATAAAAAATAAAAGAGGTTCAATACCATATCAGGGTGCTGATGGGAATGATGGAGTCTCAGAGAGAAAATACTGTTGCGACAAGAGAAAGAGGGGAAAACAAAGAAGGAAAGTTCTGGAGAAGGCGGGGGTGGGATTCACAAGAGAAGTAGAAGGATAGGTCTTGGGCAGGGGTACACAGACAGGAGGGTAGATTTGGTAGAACATAAAGCAAGTACATCGGCTGTGAGTGGGCATGATAGAGGAGGTCTGGAGCTTTATGGAGAAAGCAGAAGGGCCAAAATAATTATTATAGGGGTGCCTAGGTGGCTCAGTCGGTTAAGTGACTGACTCAATTTCAGCTCAGATCATGATCTCACGGTTCGATTTGTGGGTTTGAGCCCTGCATCAGGCTCTGCACTGACAGTGCAGATTTCTCTCTCCTTCTCTTTCTGCCCCTCCCTCTCTCTCTCTCTCAAATAAATAAATAAACTTTAAAAAAATAATAGGGGCGCCTGGGTGGCTCAATTGGTTAAGTGTCTGACTTCAGCTCAGGTCATGATCTCACTGTTCGTGAGTTTGAGCCCTGCATCGGGCTCTGTGCTGATGCCTCAGAGCCTGGAGCCTGCTTCAGATTCTGTGTCTGCCTCTCTCTCTGCCCCTCCCCTGCTCAAGCTCTGTCTCTCTCTTTCTCAAAAATAAATACACATTAAAAAATTATTATTATAGAACTTGGGGAAATGAAGGCAATAGGGAAGCAGTAGCCTTCCAGAGCAGTGATCATGTGTCCCCACATGAAGAGACTGGTCCTGGAGGTCCCATGGGACCAATCAACAGGACTCAGCTCTGCCTCCTCGAAATTGCGATCTTTGGGGCACCTCGGTGGCTCAGTCCCTTAAGGATCTGACTTCGGCTCAGGTTATGATCTCATGACTCGTGAGTTCAAACCCTACATTGGGGTATGTGCTGACAGTGTGGAGCCTGCTTGGGATTCTCTTTCTCTCTCTTTGCCCCTGCCCCCCCCCACCTCAAAATAAATAAATAAACTTAAAAAAAAAAAAGAAAGACATTGTGACCTTAAACTTTAGGGCAGTCATTTCCCCTCTCAAAGCCAGAGTTTTTTCTGTCATTTGGTGATGACGATGGTTAGCCAGTTCGGAGCTTGTTGAGCTCAGAGGCAGGAAGAGTCGGGATGTGGTACAGTGACTGCCCCAATAGAAGCGGCTCAACGAGGGCGGCCACCATGATTTGTACTGGTTACAGATAACAGGTTTCCTCCCCACCCTCAAGCCTTGATGGAGTAACAACCACACAGCCTTTCCTCTGTGGTGTGTCCCTTCCTGGTATTACAGAATCTTCCCTATGCATTGCTTTTCTAATGATTGCCTTAAAGATTCTTGAGGACAAACTGTCCTCAGGGCATCTCTGTGGTTGGTTGGGGGCGAGAAAACATCTACAAGCTATTTCTAGGCTGTAGAGCATTGAATTCCATCGCAAGGTGAGCCATGTCTGTGACACCGGGCATCTTGGGGCACCCGGCTGGCTCAGTCAGTAGAGCATGTGACTCTTGATCTCAGGGTCATGAGTCCAAGCCCCGTGTTGGTTGTAGGGATTACTTTGAAATAAAATCTTTAAAAATTGGGGAGCCTCGGTGGCTCAATCAGTTGAGCATCCAATTCTTGATTTTGGCTCAGGTCATGATTTCACAGTTCATGAGATTGAGCCCTGCATCAGGCTCTGCAATGACAGCATGGAGCCTGCTTGGGATTCTCTCTCTCTCTCTCTCTCTCTCTCTCTGTCCCTCCCCTGCTTGTGCTCTTGCAAACACACACACACACACACACACACACACACACACACACACTCTGTCCCTTAAAACAAATAAATAAACTATAAAAAAAGAAAAGAAAACCAACCAAATATTGTGCCTGACCTTTCACAATGGTGGAGGAAATGGGGGCTTTTGTGCCCCTTAAGAGAGGGGGGGGCAGAATCTGAGACAGAGAAGTTGCATATCTTACAGCTCTCAGGAAGAGACTCATGGGAGGAGGAAAGTCTGAGCTCATGTCTGTTTGGGAGTCACTGGACTCATCCTCAATCTCATCAATCAATCATCAACCAGATATCCACACACCTTTTTTTTTTTTTTTTTTTTTTTCTTTTTAAAAATTGTGGTATGGGAGCCTGGGTGGCTCAGTCGGTTAAGTCTCCAACTCTTGATCTCAGCTCAGGTCTTGATCTCAGGGTCATGAGTTCAAGCCCCACACTGGGCTTCATGCTGGGTGTGAATTTTAAAAAAAATTGTGGGGTCGCTTGGGTGGCTCAGTTGGTTAAGCATCTAAGCTCAGGTCATGATCTTGCAGTTTGTGGGATCGAGCCCCAAGCTGGGCTCTATGCTGGGAGCAAGGAACCTGCTTGGGATTCTCCACACCCCCTCCCGCCCCCCAGCTCTCCCTCACTCATGCACACACTCTCTCTCTCTAAAATACATAAACTTTTAAAAAATTTAAAAAAAAATTTAAAAATTGTGGTAAAATACACGTAATATTTACCATTTTAAGTACATAAATCAGTGGCAGTAAGCATATTTGCATTGTTGCACAGTCATCACCACTGCCTAGTTCCAGAACTTTCTCATCACCCTACACAGAAACTATGTAGCCAGCCAACAGTAACTCCCCATTCCCCAGCCCATGGCAACCTGAATCTGCCTTCTGACTCTGTGAATTTGCCTGTCCTGGACATGTCAACTACGTGGAATCAGATGATACGTGACCTTTTACGTATGGCTTCTTTCTCTTTGTGAGGCTTATCCAGGTTATAGCCAGCATCAGGGCTTTGTTCCTTTTTCTACAGCTGAAAAATATTCTGCTGTATGGATGGACCACACTTTTGTCTCTCCATCCATCTGTCGATGGACATTTGGGATGTTTCCACCTCTGGCTGCCCTGGAGAGTGCTGCTATGACCATTTGTGCACATTTTTGTTAGAGTTTTTGTTTTCTACATATACCTTTTGCCCAATCTGTTCTCTTGGAGGGCAAGGACTTTATCATCTCCTTCTTCTTCTTCTTCTTCTTCTTCTTCTTCTTCTTCTTCTTCTTCTTCTTCTTCTTTCCTCTTCTTTCTTCTTCTTCTTCTTCTTCTTCTTCTTTCCTCTTCTTCTTCTTCTTCTTCTTCTTCTTCTTCTTCTTCTTCTTCTTCTTCTTCTTTTTTGATATTTATTTATTTATTTATTTATTGAGGGAGAGAGAGCAGGGGAGGGGCAGAGAGAGAGAGAGAGAGGGAGAGAGAGAATCCGAAGCAGGCTCCACTCTTGTCAGCGCAGAGCCTGACGTGGAGCTCCATCCCACGAACCATGAGATCGTGGCCTGAGCGGAACTCAAGAGTCCGATATTTAACCGTCTGAGCCCCCCAGGCACCCCTGGACCTTATCTTCTTTAGCTAAGTGGTCTCCCTGCTAGGTGGCTTGTATGTTAACATCTGTGATACTGTGATGTATAATAAGAAATATCTATTTGACCTTTATCCCTGTTTCTGGCATAAAGCTACCAAATCTGTTGGAATTTCCTGCGTTGGGAGTGATGAGGGTGTCTTTGGTTACGTGTTAATGAGGTGGCTTTTGAAAAGCACCCCAGGCCCGCAGACCCATGGGTGGGACATTTGGATATTCAGACCAAGAGTAGATGGTGGAACCAGTTTCCGGTCACATGCTCCTGGGCACTTTCCTTCATCACCTCCCTGAGTCCCAATTTTGGCATTTGGGAAAGGGAACTCAGTACAGGAATCCGAGTTGCCACGGGGAGGATAAGAGCTGGGTTGGAAACACGCAGCCGGGGTGCTGGCACCAGATGGAAAGCGGAGTCTGCACTGTTTCCTTTTCTCGTCTCCCAGCTTTGTGACTGGGGCCCCCGGAGGGCGCGTGCCTGCAGCACCGACCACCGAAAGGGGCTCCAGGCATCTCACCTGCTCCTCTGACCTCCTCCGTCTGGAGCCCACAGGGGCAACTCTCCTCGACACACCATCTCTGCTGCACGCCGTCTGCTCCCTAAACTTGTCCGAGCTCCTCGAAATAGCCTGGAGTAGGCAGGATCTTCACTCTCCTCCAGACACGAGGAGGCCGGGGCCCAGAGATGTGCTCCATGGCCAGCCCAGTCCCGTCCACGCACATAGTGGGGTCGTGGGCTCTGCTGGTCTGCAGGTGGGACACCTGGCCAGGGTAGGACATAGCTTGCCTAAGGCCACCAGCCTCGGAACCCTGGAGCAGCTGACTCCAGACCGTGGGCCCCTCCAGGCCCTTACCGGGCTGACTCCCCAGAGCACCAGTGAGGTGGCCAGGACAGGTGGAGCGTCCCCCTGTTGCCACCTGAATCATTCACGGAGACCCTCCGTGCGGCCGCTTCAGGAAGAGCTAGCACGTATCTCACGTGGCAGCGTGCCAGGTCGAAGCCCTCTCTCTGACTCCTACGCTGACAACTTGAGATATTCCCATTTCACAGATGAGGAAAGAGAGGCTCAGGGGAATGAAACGGCTCCTTGCCAAGAGCACACAAGTCACCAGGCCCTCCTTGGGGCCCCAGACTGTGCCTCCAGCTCCACATCCTCGCATCTGTCTTCTGACTCAGATGGCCGTGTTCCTTCCATGGAAGCTCATCAGGCCCTGGCCTGTGCTGGAAGCAGACTTGGGATTCACAGTGGACTGCTTCCGGAAGGGAGTGGCGGAGGCACATGGCCAAACCATGCGTGTAAGGGTAACCTGGTTCTCACAAGATCTCCTGTCCGAGCTCGGAAGAGAGGCCAGGGCCAGTCCTCTGCAGAAGTGCAGACCCCTCGCTCAGACCCAGGGGTCCTGCCCCAGCCCCCTCCTCCCTCAGACCCAGTTCAGGCCCCAGCCCCCTCCTCCCTCAGACCCAGGGGTCCTGTCCCAGCCCCTTCCTCCCTCAGACCCAGTTCAGGCCCCCAGCCCCCTCCTCCCTCAGACCCAGGGGTGTTGTCCCAGTCCCTTCCTCCCTCAGACCCAGGGACCCTGTCCCAGCCCCTCCTCCCTCAGACCCAGTTCAGGCCCCCAGCCCCCTCCTCCCTCAGACCCAGGGGTCCTGTCCCAGCCCCCCCCCTCTCAGACCCAGGGGTCCTGTCCCAGGCCCCTCCTCCCTCAGACCCAGGGGTCCTGCCCCAGCCCCCTCCTCCCTCAGACCCAGGGGTCCTATCCCAGTCCCTCCTCCCTCAGATCCTGGAGTCCTGCCCCCAGCCCCCTCCTCCCTCAGACCCAGGAGTCCTGCCCCCAGCCCCCTCCTCCCTCAGACCCAGGGGTCCAAGCCCACAGCCCCTCCTCCCTCAGACCTAGGAGTCCTGCCCCCAGCCCCTCCTCCCTCAGACCCAGGGGTCCTGCCCCAGCCCCCTCTTCCCTCAGACCCAGGGATCCTGTCCCAGCCCCCTCCTCCCTCAGACCCAGGAGTCCTGACCCCCAGCCCCTCCTCCCTCAGACCCAGGGGTCCTGCCCCAGCCCCCTCTTCCCTCAGACCCAGGGGTCCTGTCCCAGCCCCCTCCTCCCTCAGACCCAGGAGTCCTGACCCCCAGCCCCTCCTCCCTCAGACCCTGGAGTCCAGACCCCAGCCCCTCCTCCCTCAGACTCAGGAGTCCAGACCCCCAGTCCCTCCTCCCTCAGACCCAGCAGTCCCGACCCCCAGTCTCTCTTCCCTCAGACCAAGAGTCCAAGCCCCAGCCCCTCCTCCCTCAGACCCAGGATTCCTGCCCCAGCCCCTTCCTCCCTCAGACCCTGGAGTCCTACCCCCAGCCCCCTCCTTCTTGCTGCCTCACTCTGGCTAAGGAACTGTTCTCAGGCGTCAGGCTCCTTCTCTGAAAAAGGAGACCCCTCCTCTCTTTCTTCCCTGGAGAGGATAGAACTCCCAGAAAAAGAAGTCTCCTTCTCCCCTCTCCCAGTCTGTGGCTGTCTCTGTTTCTGTTTCCTACAGGGATGTGGACAGCAATGAAGGAATCTGGGATGTGGCTGCAGGGATGTGGTCATGGGAAGACAGGGCCCCGCAGGCCCCGCAGATGCTTCCCAGAGGCAGAAGACAGACCTGCAGTCACCCCTGCCTCCCTCTCTCCCTCCCTCCCAGATTTCCGCAGAATCTTGGAGGCCTAGGTGTTTCCCAGGATTCCGGTGTTGGCTGCCACTGTCCAGGGCTCCCCTGAGAGCACTGGACCCAAGCCCTCTGAGTTCCTGGAAGTCCAGAGGCAGTCTGCTTCCAGATTTGAATCTTGTCCATCCTGGGGCGCCTTGCCTAGGGTCCCACCTCCCTGGGAGCCCCTAGCCCCACCCCTGTGAGGACTGGCCACTCTGGGCCGCTCCCCAGCAACTGGGTAGGGGGTGGGGGTAGGGGGTCCCAGCGCGGGGGCTCTCTCCCTCCCACTTTCTCCTCTCTCTGCCCCTCCTCCTCCTCCCTCCCTCCTTCCTGTTCTCTCCTTTCCCTTCTCTTCTTTCTCTTTCCTCTCCGTCTGTCTCGACAACTACCATTCTGTCTCACCATCAGGATCTCACTCATGCCCTCGACACGTATTTGCCGGGCACCTACTGCGTACGGGCCACGGTCTGGCTCCTGAACAGTCACAAACAAGACAGGCAGAGACCGCGCCTGCTGGTGGCTGGTGGGGAGCTTGCATTCTAACGAGGGAGATGCCCATTATCCAAGAAGGGCAGTCAGTGGGCAAGTGACACTTTAGGTAGGAAGGTGGAAAATGCTGGGAAAAACAAGAAAGGGCAGAGGGAGGGAAAGGGGAAGGGGGCTCCCGGGGTGGGGCACGTTTCCGTATTAGACTGGGTGGCCAGGTAAGCCTGCCTCCCTCTTCCCTTCTCTCTCCCTCCCTTCCTTCCTCCGTCCCTTCTCTCCCCCCTTCCTCCCTCCCACCCTCCTCCCTCCTTCCTCCCTCTCTTCTCCAGCCCCACAGCTTCTGCCCGCATCCCGGCTCAGACTTGCTCAGAGAAGACCCTGATAGAAACACCCTGGCCAAGGGTCCCTGGGCCCTCCATCCAGTCTCTCCCTCACGGGCACCCACAGCTGGCCCAGCCCTCCCACAGCATAGCTCTCCAGCACCCCCAGGATGAATCCCAGCCCCTGAACCTGTCAGTCCAAACCCTGCTCCAGGTGAACTCAGCCAGGTACTGCACCCCCACCCCAGGGCTCCACCTATATGCCTCTACATCAACCAATCTATACTTTGCTGACTGGCCCAGGACATTTCCTGCCCTTCCAATTCCACTTTCTAACCCCCAGCCGCCGCTCCCCCCCCCCCACCCCCGCCCTTACCTTGGCTAATTTCCCATCAGTCAAGACTCTGCTCCTCCAGGACACCACCTCCACCACGAAGCCCTCCCTGACTCTCCAGCGGGGTTGGTGCATCCATGCACTGCTCTTTGATCCTCTGTTTACACAGCTGTCTCCTCCCCAAGACTGGCATCTCCTCAAGGGCAGGGCCCAGGTCTGAGTCATCTCTGTGGGCCTGGCATCACCCAGCCAAGAGCCTGGAGCACCAGCGGTGCAGGAGATGTCCCTACAGTGAACAAATGTTCTTTTCTCCTGCCTTTTCTCCATTTCTGCCTTATTATCTCCCCACTCTTCACTCCTTCTGTCCTGGTGTTCTGTAAACCAGACCCTGAGGTTTTCTGATGATGACTGAAATCTTGGGAGGGCCACTGTGCACCCAGGGCAGGGACAGAGATCGGCCTCCACTGGAGTGGAGGGTTCTGGGAAAGAAGGCTGTTAGGGCAGCAGGACATCATCCCACCACTACCTCTTGCCTCCTGTGGGAGTGTCTGGTTCCATCTGTCCTTGTCTTGGCTACCACCAAGCCTTGGTCATCTCTCCCTGCAAGGAATTCTGGGAGACTGGATATGTAAATCTGAGGGAGGAGGGGGCTGGGGGCTTGGACTTTTGGGATTGAGGGAGGAAGGGGATGGGGGTCTGGACTCCTGAGTCTGAAGGAGGAAGCTGGGGGCCAGGACTCCTGGCTCTGAGGGAGGAGGGGCTGGGGGCCAGGACTGCTGGGTCTGAGGGAGGAGGGGCTGGGGGCAGAACTTCTGGGTCTGAGGGAGGAGGGGGCTGGAGGCCTGGACTCCTGGGTCTGAGGGAGGAGGGGGCTGGGGGCCTGGGCTCCTCCAAGTCTGAGGGAGGAGGGGGCTGGGGGCCTGGGCTCCTGGGTCTGAGGGAGGAGGGGCTGGGGACCAGGACTGCTGGGTCTAAGGGAGGAGGAGCTAGGGGCCAGGACTCCTGGGTCTGAGGGAGGAGGGGGCTGGGGCAGGACTCCTGGGTCTGAGGGAGGAGGGGGCTGGGGGCCTGGGCTCCTGGGTCTGAGGGAGGAGGGGGCTGGGGGTCAGGACTCCTGGGTCTGAGGGAGGAGGGGCTGGGGGTCAGGACTCCTGGGTCTGAGGGAGGAGGGGCTGGGGGCAGGACTCCTGGGTCTGAGGGAGGAGGGGGCTGGGGGCAGGACTCCTGGGTCTGAGGGAGGAGGGGGCTGGGGGCAGGACTCCTGGGTCTGAGGGAGGAGGGGCTGGGGGCCTGGGCTCCTCCAAGTCTGAGGGAGGAGGGGGCTGGGGGCCTGGGCTCCTGGGTCTGAGGGAGGAGGGGCTGGGGGCCTGGGCTCCTGGGTCTGAGGGAGGAGGGGCTGGGGGCCTGGGCTCCTGGGTCTGAGGGAGGAGGGGGCTGGGGGCCTGGGCTCCTGGGTCTGAGGGAGGAGGGGCTGGGGACCAGGACTGCTGGGTCTAAGGGAGGAGGAGCTAGGGGCCAGGACTCCTGGGTCTGAGGGAGGAAAGGTTGGGGGCCCCCCCGGACTGCTGGGTCTGAGGGAGGAAGGGACTGGGGGCCTGGATCCTGGAAGAGGAAACCATAGGGGTTTAAAGTCCCGGTCCCTCCTCCCTCATCCACACTCTGGTTTTAGAAACATCTGGTTTTATACAGCTGCTCCACCCGGGCAGGGTGGGGTGGGGGCTGGGCAGCCAAATGCCCAGCTTCTGAGTGGAGCCTGGGCTGTCCCCACCCCCACCCTGGGGTAGAGGAATCTCCCTCCCCTCCTGCTCTGGGCTCAGCTCCCGCCGGAGGATCCATCATCCTGACACAGCCGGACACCAGGCAGCCCAGGCTCCAGGCAACAGCGTCACAGACGCGGCCCCGCCCTGGTGAGGTAGGCGGGGTGCCTCTCACTTGGGCCCTGAACTGGCCTCCCCGACAGCCAGGCTCAGGCAGGGCCCAACCTAGCGATGGCCCCCCACACCCTGCGTCCCCGGGGAAAACCAGGGAGTGAGGACTTGGTGTCCTGCAGGGGAAAGCTCCGGGACAGTCTGGGCCGGATGGAGCCGCAGGGAGAAAGAAAGGAGCACTTAAGAGACAGAAAACACAGAGAGAAACAGTGAATGAGAGAGCGTGAGAGAGAGAGAGAGAGACCGAAAAACACATACAGCGATGGAGCCTCAGAAGGAGATGCACAGAGATGCGGGGAGACCGAGGGAGACCGACCGAGAGAGGGAGAGAGAGACAGAGAAACAGCCACTGAGAGCAACAGGGAGAAACACAGAAAAACTGGGAGATGGGGCGGAGGGAGGGGGGAGATACGAATACAGATATTCAAAGAGAAACAGAGAAGATAGACAAATGCAAAGGAAACAAAGGCAGAGACACACAATACGCTGAGAAAGGAAGAGAGACAGAGACTAAGAAAGTCAGGGAGACCAACAGAAATGAAGACACAGACAGACACAAACCCAGAGGGAAGGAGGTAGAAAAGGACACAGAGACAGAAAAGGGGGGGGGGGAGGGAGAGATAGGCATGGAGACAAAACAGACAGGAACACATGGAGAGAAGCAGACAGGTGGACTGGGAGGTAGAGCCAGAGTGACAAAGTGACAGAGACTCAAGAAAAAAAGGAGATGGGAATGTACAGCCAGGGGCAGAGGGAGAAGCAGGCAGCTACAGAGGGAGAGAGATGGGCGTTGTCAGTCCACAGGAAGAGAAACAGAAACAATTAGATATAGAGAATTGGGGGGGGGGGGGGGTGCGCCCGGGTGGGGCTCAGTCGGTTGAGCTTTGGACTCTCGATACCGGCTCAGGTGAGGATCTCAAGGTTCCTGGGATCCAGCCCTGCGTCGGGCTCTGCACTGACAGCTCCGAGCCTGCTTGAAATTCTCTCTCTGTGTCCCTCTCTCTGTCACTCAAAATAAATAAAACATTAAAAACAAACAAAAAATTTTTTAAAGATACAGTTTTTTGTTTTTGTTTTTAATCATGGAAAGAAGGGCATGGGAGCAATGGCATTCATCACAGTCTCCTTGTCCTGAGGGGCTGGGGGCTTAGATGCCCGGGACCCAGTCTCTTTGACTTCTAAGCCAGGTCACTGCCGCCTTCGCTCTCAGGTCGCAGGGGGGTCCCTGGGGGCAGCTGACCTACAACTCTGTGAGTTCGCCACGGAGCCCCTGGGAGACGAAGCCCGGCGCCCAGCCCCCTCCCCAGCCCTGGCACACGCGGGCACGCACGCACACGCACACACGCAGACCCACAACCACTCACAGCTCCTGGCAGACGGCGCGCCCCACGGCCAGCGCACGCGGCCACGCCCACAGCGGCGCACGTGTGCGCATTTTCTCCATCCCCGGGGCTTCGAGGGGAGGGGCTGGGCGGCGGGGGGGAGAGATCGGACAGACCGGCGTTGGGGGCACCCGAAGGCAGAAGGAACGCGAGGGAGAGGAGCGCAGAAATGGAGAGAGACCAGAGGGGAAGAGAGCGGAGAGCCGGAGAAGGACGGGTGCGACGGAGGGGAGGCCTCGGAGGGCAGGGAAGGGCGCGACGGCGGCCCTGGGAAGGGAGGCCGTCGGGCGCGGGGGTGCGGGCAATGGCGGGAAGCGGGTGGAGCTGCCCGGCTCGTCCGTGACCTCAGAGCCCCTGGCCCAGCTCCGCCCTGACGTCAGCCCTCCTCCGCCCCCGCCCGCGTCGGGCTTCAAATGACCCCCGGGCTTCCCAGCCCCAGCGAGACCCGGGAGCCCGCCGAAGAGGAGCGCCCGCCGGAGCCCTAGCGATGACACAGGTGCGTGCGAGAGTGCGGTCGTGCGGGGCCCGCTGGCACCTGTGTGACCACGTGGGTGGGCGCACTGCGCGCGCTCCTGTGCGTGACGGCCACCGTCAGTGTAGGACGGGGACCCCGTGAGGCCGAGTTCGGGTTCCATACCCCTGTGTGGGTGGCCATCCCGCCGGTAGTATAGATGGGACAAGTCCATGCTTATCCTGCTTTAAGTCCGCGTCTGTGTGCGGGGTGCGGGTGGGGAGGCAGGGCGGTATTTGCTCGACACATGGCCTGGATTTCTACTTTTTTGTGTCCAATAACTATTAAGTTGAACCAAACGAAATCGCCGCTGTCTGGTCACTTTTGCCCTTTGAAAACGGCAATTTCATGCAGTTCAACCTTAACCCTTACTTTCTTCTTGCTCTGGACCCAACCTTAACCGTTAGTATTTCTTCTTGCCCGTGTGTTTCTTGTCCTGTGGGCTTCCCTTCTAGGCTTAGCTCCTTTCTGCTCAAGGGCACGTGTTCTCAAGTTCCCCTGCATGGCTGTTGGTGGGGGTCTCAGGATCACTAAGTTGTTTCTTTAAGTTTATTTATTTATTTATTTTTGAGAGAGACAGAGCGTGAATTGGGGAGGGGCAGAGAGAGAGGGAGAGACAGAATCCCAAGCAGGCTCTGCGTTGCCAGCACAGGGCCGGACTTGGGGCCGAACCCACGAAGGGTGAGAACATGACCTGAGCGCAAACCAAGAGTCGGCCACTTAACCGGCTGAGCCACCCAAGTACCCCAGGGTCACTAAGTTCTAAGAGCAAGTGCCTGGGGAGATCTTCTAGAACATGAATGTTCTCCTATGTTGGCACACTCTCTGGGTCTCTTGTCACGTGTGAGTATATGTGTGGGGCTGTGTGTCCACAGCTGATACAGGTGTGTTTGTGAGTGTTGGCATTAGAACCCTCTGTTCACCCACCTGTCCCAGCATGAATTGGGCCACCCCCAGCATCTCAGTCAGGGCCAGGTTTAGGGCAAAAGGACAGAGAAGGAGAATTCCAGAAGAAATAATAATGTAATTATTAATATTGAGCATTTATTAGCACCAGGCAAAAAGCTCTATATAGAAACTAAAAGTACTATCCTATAGAAACATAAAAGTAAAGTGAATTTCCATAATATATTTTATTCAACTCAGTGTATGAAGGGTCATCAAACTTTTTCTGTACAAAGCTAGACAGTCAATATTTGAGGGTTTTGTGTGCCATATGGTCTCTACGGCAACTACTCAACTTTGGTGTGGTGTGAAATCAGCCACAGACAATCTGTAAACAGAGGAGTGTGGTTGTGTGGCAGTAAGACTTGATTTAAGGATGCTGAAGTTTGAATTTCATGTCATTTTCCTATGCAACAAAATTGGGTTTTTTTGTTTTTTACTTTCTTCACCCATTTATTTTTTAACTTTATTTAGAGAGAGAGAGAGAGAGGCATTGAGAGAATCCCAAGCCAACCCTTGCTATCAGAAACATAATTTCATGGGACGCCTGGGTGGCTCAGTCATTTAGGCGTCCAACTTCGGCTCAGGTCATGATCTCCCGGTTCATGAGTTTGAGCCCCCCATTGGGCTCTGTGCTGACACCTCAGAGCCTGGAGCCTGCTTTAGATTCTATGTCTCCTTCTCTCTCTCTCTCTCTCTCTCTGTGTCCCTCCCCCACTTGTTCTCTCTCAAAAATAAATAAACATTAAAAAAAATTATAATTTCATGAATAGATGCAGTAGACTGTATTTGCTACAACATAACAAACTTCATAACAAGATTTTTAAAACTATCATTTCCATATGTAACCAATACAAAAATATTAATGAGATATTTTCCTTTCTGTTTTTCAAAGGAAAGCCTCAAAATCCAGAAGCGTAGCTCATCACATACAGATGCTATATTTTCATTGGAGATAACTTGATCTGTATTTAGATTTCATAAAATTTACACTTGAAAAAGTAGGGCTTCCCACGCCCTACTTGTTTCAGACATACTTAAAAGCTTTCCAATAACTGAATTAAGTTATCAGTTCCTAAACTTAAATATTGAAATAAAATGAGAATTTCAGTTCCTCTGTCATTTTGGCTGCTTCCCAAGCGCTCAGGAGCCACACGTGGCTGGTGACTCCTGTACTGGACAACACGAATCTGTATCTTAACTCACTTAACTCATAAATAAGCCCATGAGGCAGGAGCCGGTGACGCACGAGGCAGTTGAGCATAGAGGACGATGCAGCCAAACTGTCTGAGTGGCCCTGGGCCAGAGAATCACCTCTCCGTGCCTCAGTTTCCTCATATGGAATAGGAGTGATAACAATATCTACACCATGGAGCAGTCCTTGGCATGCAGAAGGCGCTAAATCCCCATTTTACAAGATGAGAAAATGGAGGCACCCCCCCCCACCCCACCCCTGTCTGATTCTGAGTTCTTCCAGCAACATGAACCGGGCACTTGGCTCTGTTGGGGAGACCTGAGCAGTGGAGTTGGAGAATGTGGCCATGGCTTTGGGAAGTCAGAGAAAAGATTCCTCCTCCTGTGAGCTTCATGACCTTGAGCGAGCCCTTCTTCTTGGCTTATCAGTCCTGTTTTGCCATGTGTATGGTGGCAGTAAACATTATTTGTCCCCACCCCCCCCCCCCCCCCTGCTCTCCTGAAGAGTAAAAGCAGTTTATGAGCTGGTGATTCAGTGACCAGATTCCTGAGGTTCAAATCTTGGCTTCTCTGCTATCCAGGTGTGACCTTGGGCAGGTTGCTGCCCCCCTCTGTGACTCAGTTACCTGATCTGTAAAATGGGGATAATAGTAATAGTACCTACTCCTACCGCTGTTGGGAGGATTAAAATAAGTTAGTTTCCCTGGGGGCGCCTGGGTGGTTCAGTCTGTTAAGACTGGGACCTCAGTTTAGGTCGTGATCTTGCCGTTTGTGAGTTTGAGTCCAGCATGGGGCTTGCTGCTGTCCCTCTCCCTTCTTCACCTCCCCCCACCCTGGGCTCTTTCTCTCAAAACAGTTTCTGTAAAAGGCTTACAGCAGTACCTGATATATGTCAAACTGCATTATATTTTAGATAATGATGATAGTTGTTTCAACACTAGGAAACCTTTGATTGTGAGATGAGTGATTATGTTATATGTGCCACTAAGATAAGAAAGGGGGGGCGGGGAGAGAACCCCTGTTCCCCTGTGACATTCCATTGAGTGTAATCCACGGATTGAAGAGCTGTTTAAAATGTGAAAACAAAAGTACCAGAATGCATATAATCAGGCATTAAGCCTTGCTGTTTGCCTCAATTATTTTCAAATAACTTTGCAGTACCCAGGGAATTTTTTTTTTTTTTTTTTTTTTTTAAACGACAAGGGGATGCTATGTTGGCTTGGGGCGGGGGGCGTGGGTGGATCTAGGTCTTCTCTTCCCGGAGGAGGATTTCAGAACTCTCTTCCCTTGCTGTCCCCTCTCCCCGCTCCCAGCAGGACGTGCCCAAGCCCACCCCGGCCGCCCGCCACTGCTCCGGCCTGGCCCGGCGGGTGCTGACCGTCACGTTCGCGCTGCTCATCCTGGGCCTCATGACCTGGGCCTACGCCGCCGGGGTGCCGCTGGCCTCCGATCGCCACGGCCTCCTCGCCTTCGGTCTGTACGGGGCCTTCCTCTCGGCGCACCTGGTGGCGCAGAGCCTCTTCGCGTACCTGGAGCACCGGCGGGTGGCGGCGGCGGCGCGGCGGGCGGCGGCGCGGGGGCCCCTGGACGCGGCGGCGGCGCGCAGCGTGGCGCTGACCATCTCGGCGTACCAGGAGGACCCCGCGTACCTGCGCCAGTGCCTGGCGTCCGCCCGCGCCCTGCAGTACCCGCGCGCGCGCCTGCGCGTCCTCATGGTGGTGGACGGCAACCGCGCCGAGGACCTCTACATGGTCGACATGTTCCGCGAGGTCTTCGCCGACGAGGACCCCGCCACCTACGTGTGGGACGGCAACTACCACCGGCCTTGGGAGCCGGCGGCCGCGGCGGGCGCGGCGGGCGCGGGCGCCTACCGGGAGGTGGAGGCCGAGGACCCCGGGCGGCTGGCGGTGGAGGCGCTGGTGAGGACGCACCGCTGCGTGTGCGTGGCGCAGCGCTGGGGCGGCAAGCGCGAGGTCATGTACACCGCCTTCAAGGCGCTCGGCGACTCGGTGGACTACGTGCAGGTGCGTGGAAGGCGTCCCCTCCCCACCGTGCCCCTGCCACTCGGGATGCGCCTTCTCGGGGATCCTTTTTCGGTGCAGAGATCGGGATGAACCTCCAACTCCCTTTATTTATTCATCCGTTCAAAGTAGCGATTCTTTCCTTCACTCGTTCATTCTTACAGGGAGACAGACTCTGTTGTTGTTTTCGTTCGTGCGGCGATTCATTAATTCCTTCCTTTCTTCACTCATTCATTCTCGAGTGCATACTCTTTCATTTCTACTTTTTTTTAAAAAAATTTTTAATGTTTATTTAGTTTTTTGAGACAGAGAGAGACAGAGCATGAACGGGGGAGGGTCAGAGAGAGAGGGAGACACAATCTGAACAGGCTCCAGGCTCTGAGCTGTCGGCGTAGAGCCCGACGCGGGGCTCAAACTCATGAACCGCAAGAACATGACCTGAGCCGAAGTCGGACGCTCAACCGACTGAGCCACCCAGGCGCCCCACTACTCTTTTTTTTTTTTTTTAAGTTGAAGTGTAGTCGACATCACACATTCTTACACCCATCTCCAATATGGAGATCATTCATTTTACTCATTCATGTATCTGTTGGATGCAGACTCTCCTTCATGCATTCACTCATCCGTCCATGTAGTCATCCAGTCTAAAGATTTTTTCATTTATGCATCTAATATAGATTTATTTGTTTGCTTGTTTAAGATTTTATTTTTAAGTAATCTGTGTACCCAACATGGGGCTCGAACTCACAACCCCATGCTCTTGCACGCTCTACTGATTGAGCCAGTCAGGTAGCTCTTATGTCTGTATTTTCATCCATTCCATGTAGAGATTTCTTGCTTTCTTCATCCAGTGTAGAAATTCTTTCCTTTGCTCATCGGTTCATGCATCCATTATCCATCTAATAGGGAGACCGTGCATTCATTTATTCATTCATTCACTTACCCATTGAACGTAGAGACATTCAGTGTGGAGATCACTTTGTTCATTTATTCATCCACTTATCTATTCAATATATTCATTTGCTCAATTAGTCATTCATCCATTCAGTGTAGAAATTCATTCATTAATGTACTGCATTCGTTTTCTATGACTGCATAACAAATTACCACAAATTTGGCCGCTGGAAACAAAACACTTATTATCTCATAGTTTCCATGAATCAGGAAAGTCTGGGCAAAGTCTTACTGGATCCTCTCTTCAGGGTATCATCAGGCTACAATCACGGTGTCAGCTGGGTCCTATCTAAGGCCCGGGGCCTCTAACAAGCTCATGTGTTTGTTGGCAGAATTCATGTTCTTGCCGTCCTAAAACTTGCCTCTTCCAGACCAGCAAGAGAAACTCTCAGACTTCTAGACCCCCTTTCAAAGGGCTCACCTGATTAGGTCAGACCTACGCAGGAAATGTCAACAGATTAAGGATAAATTACACTGCAAAACTCCTTTACCATTTGTATACAAGGTAGTATAATCATGGGAGTTGTGTCCCATCACTTTTGCCATGTTCTGTGGGTTAGAAGCAAATTACAGGTCTCACCCACACACCAGAGGAGGGTGTTATACAGGGGAATGGGTCTCGGGGAGGAGGTCATCTTAAAATGTGATTAGGCGTTGGAAATAACGACAAAATTCAAACGTATGTTCAGATTGGCTGTAGAACGTCCCAGCAGCTCCCCACCCCTGGGTGCCCTCCCCTCAGGATCTGGCCTGATCCCAGCCCCTTCCGCTTCACAGGTTTGTGACTCGGACACGAGGCTGGACCCCATGGCACTCCTGGAGCTGGTGCGGGTGCTGGACGAGGACCCCCGGGTGGGGGCTGTTGGGGGGACGTGCGGATCCTTAACCCCCTGGACTCCTGGGTCAGCTTCTTAAGCAGCCTGCGGTACTGGGTGGCCTTCAATGTGGAGCGGGCGTGTCAGAGCTACTTCCACTGTGTGTCCTGCATCAGTGGTCCCCTAGGTGAGCAGAGGTAGGGCTTGGGAGGGCCATGGGTGGGGTGGCGGGGGAGAAGGGGAGCCAGAACGGGTTGAGGATGTGATTGAGACTGGGGACAGAGATGGGGCTGCAGCAGGAATTGGGATTAGGGATAAGACTGGAAGGTGGGATGGTGTCTGGTGGGGTTGGAGAAAGGGTGTGGATGGGGATAGGTGCTGGGTGGCTTGGGGAAGGGGATGGGATGCGGTTGGAGTCAAGGACAGGGTTGGGGCCAAGTCTGGGGTTGGTGATGGGTTTTGGGATGGGTAGGGGAGAGGACTGAGAATGGATACGGGGTTGGGGATGGAGTTGAGGTGGCTTCGCCATCAAAAATGGATGTAGGTGTGGGCCAGGGGCAGGACTGGGGCAAGTTTGGGCATAGGATTGCAGTATGGGGTTGAGGGTAGAGGGTTAAGGAAGGATCGGTGTTGAGAACGGGGTCAGGGCTGGAGGTAGGGCCGAGGACAGGACTGAGGTGGTTGAGGATGGGCTGGAATCGGAGGCGAGTTGGGTCGGAGATAGGATTGGGGACAGTATTGGCAACAGTAGAGGCTGATGCTCTTCCTGTACTCCCCACCCAGGCCTGTACAGGAACCACCTCCTGCAGCAGTTCCTTGAGGCCTGGTACAACCAGAAGTTCCTGGGCACCCACTGCACCTTTGGGGATGACCGGCACCTCACCAACCGCATGCTCAGCATGGGTTATGCCACCAAGTAAGCTGAGGGCTTGGGTGGTGTGTGTGTGTATGTGTGTGTGTGTGTGTGTGTGTGTGTGTGTGCTGGGAATTACCCAAACCCAAAATACCTTGCTGCACAGTGGGCTCTACCAAGTGAGACATTAGGGGAGAGTGGAAGACACCAGAAGGGACAGGGGTGGCAATCCCATTGACCACGTGACCCAGTGGACTCTACCAAGTGAGGCAAGGTGAGGGTGGGGGATTCCACCTAGGAGACACAACACGAGATCAGGGCAAGGTGGCTCTACCATGGGCGGCACACATTCCTCCCAGTGACATGGGAAGGGAAAGAGATAAACAGTGGGATCTAGTGAGCGAGTGAGTGAGAAGAATCACATGCTTCAGGAAGAGTTGTAATTCAGTGAAACTAGGGGAGTACATCTTCCAGCAGGTCAAGTTCGGGTGGGGTTGGGGGGAAGAATTCCACAAAGCTAGACCCCGTGAAAGGGCCAGAGAGCACCTGGGGTATATCAAGCGAACCCATGCATTCATTCACCCGTCAAGTATTTATTACAATTTTTTTTTTAAGTTTATTAAAGTAATCTCTACGTCCATTGTGGGGCTCGGCCCAGTGATCAAGAGCCACACTCTCCCGCTGAGCCAGCCAGGCGCCCCTCATTACAATGTTCGAAGCTCTAAGAATGCAGCAGAGACACAAATTCATGCTCACAGACACCCGGGGACACAGTAAATACGTGGATGATGGCACATGCCGTGTGGTTGGATAGTCCGGGAAAAGGGGGGATAGGGTGTTTGGGAGCAGGGAATGAAATGTTAACTAGGATGCCCCAGGAAGGGCAGAGGCAGAGGCTGGAAGCGGTGCCGCTGGAGCCCTAGCAAGGGGGAGCGCATCAGGGCAGCACGGAATGGTCACGGGGGCGGGCGTACTGCGAATGGCTTCTGGGCCACGCGAGAACTTTGAAGTACGGGAGGGTTCCGGGCAGAGGGGTGAGGTGCTGCTGTGGTAACAGGATCCCTCTGGCTGCTGTTTCGAGTACAGACTGCAGGAGGCAAGGGCAGGGCAGGGAGGCTACACAGGGGAAGGAGACCGGACACTGTCCAGTAATACCCGTGAGGATAGAATTAGATGGACGCCTCCTAACCAACCGACTGCCAGCGGCCACCTGCTGACGTTCCCTAAGAGGGATTCTGGCCCTGCGTGGGCTTAGCTGGAAACTGGGTGGGGACCGATCAGGATGTCTGCTGCGGCCACGGGAAGGGGGCTTGATGGGTCCCTTGAGCTCTAACCCGTTGGGCGGCTGCCTTCGGCGGGAACATCTCCTGGCTTGTGCCTCACCGTGGGGCCTGCCAATAGTAGTGAGTGCTAGAGTATTCGTAATAGATTAGTGAGAGCATTAGTAATAGGTCAGTAACTGTAATGCCGTTAGTAACGACAGTAGTGGCATTAGTCACCGTGAAAACGGTAGTAGCTGCTAATACTTATTGAGTAACCGGGCTGGTAGTCCTGATTCAGCGCTCACGGCAGCCCTGTTAGGTGGGAATCCTCGTGGATCGCATCTTGCCTACGAGAACCGGGGGCCCAGGGAGGGCAAGAAAGCTTACGGCCCAGTGGCCGCGCCGCCGTGGCCTCTTCTGGCCCCGAGCTCTGTCCTGGCCACGGGGAGGGCCGTGCTGACGCCCCGCCTCGTCCCTCCCGTGCAGGTATACATCCCGGTCCCGCTGCTACTCCGAGACGCCCTCTTCCTTCCTGCGCTGGCTGAGCCAGCAGACGCGCTGGTCCAAGTCGTACTTCCGCGAGTGGCTGTACAACGCGCTCTGGTGGCACCGGCACCACGCCTGGATGACGTACGAGGCGGTGGTGTCGGGCCTCTTCCCCTTCTTCGTGGCGGCCACCGTGCTGCGGCTCTTCTACGCCGGCCGCCCGTGGGCGCTGCTCTGGGTGCTGCTGTGCGTGCAGGGCGTGGCGCTGGCCAAGGCGGCCTTCGCGGCCTGGCTGCGCGGCTGCCCGCGCATGGTGCTGCTGTCGCTCTACGCGCCGCTCTACATGTGCGGCCTCCTGCCCGCCAAGTTCCTGGCGCTGGCCACCATGAACCAGAGCGGCTGGGGCACCTCCGGCCGCCGGAAGCTGGCCGCCAACTACGTGCCCCTGCTGCCGCTGGCGCTCTGGGCGTTGCTGCTGCTGGGGGGCCTGGTCCGCAGCGTGGTGCAGGAGGCCAGGGCCGACTGGGGCGGCCCCTCGCGGGCCGCCGAGGCCCGGCACCTGGCCGCAGGGGCCGGCGCCTACGTGGGGTACTGGGTGGTGATGCTGACGCTCTACTGGGTGGGCGTGCGGAGGCTCTGCCGGCGGCGGGCGGGCGGCTACCGCGTGCAGGTGTGAGTCCCGGCGTGCGGGGGACCCCGGGAGCCACGGACTTGCCGGCCTCGGGTTCTGTGGGCCTCGCTTGCCCTCCTCCGTGAAGCGAGGGGGTCGACCCGAGACTCTTCAGCCTGGACTATTTGGGGGCTGGGACTTGGGGTCTTTGGGCAGGGGTATTTATTGATCAGGGTGTGGATTTTTTAGGGGCAGGGGGAGACGGGGGTCCCCATATGCTGTCCTGGGGTCTGCTTTCTCCCTGTTCGTATTTAATATCCATTTGTACTGTGTGATTAAGACATAATAAAGAATTTTATTTATTTTCTTCTGAGTCTCTCCCCTTTTTTTTTGAGAATGGAGGGGCTGTGTGGTCGAAGGTTGGAGACTCATGGGTCTGTAATGTTTCTTTTTGAGAGAGCATGAGCGGGGGAGGGGCAGAAAGAGGGAGCCACGGAATCCGAAGCAGCCTCTGGGCTCTGAGCTGTCAGCACAGAGCCTGATGTGGGGCTCCAACTCATGAACGGTGAGATCATGACCTGAGCTGAAGTCCAATGCTTAACCAACTGAGCCACCCAGGCGCCCCAGGCTGGTTGATGTTTTTGTTTGTTTGTTTTTTTAAGTTTGATTTATGGAGGGTGAGAGAGGGAGAGATAGAATCCCAGGCAGGCTCTGCACTGTCAGCACAATGTCCGATGCGGGGCTCAAACCCAGGAACCGTGAGATTGAGACCCAAGCTGAAACCAAACGTTGGCTGTTCGACTGAGCCACCCAGGTGGCCCAGCTGCTTTTTGTTTGTTTGTTTATGCATTTATTTGCCCGGGGGGGGGGGTTAGGTGCAGAGAGAGAGGGGGAGAGGGCGAATCTCAAGCAGGCTCTGCACCATCAGCGTGGAGCCCGATGTGGGGCTCGGACTCACAAACTGTGAAATCATGACCTGAGCAGCAGAAGTCAGCTGCTTAACTGAATGAGCCACCCAGCGTCGCCCCCCCCCCCGCCCCAGCTGTTTGAACCTAGACAGGATACCCTCCTTCTTCGGGAAACGGGGATACTAATCCCATGGGTCAGAGGTGTGAGGGTGAAATTTCTCAACTCCTCACTCACAGACACTTACGGAGTACCTACTACATGGGGACACTGTCAGGCACTGTGGGTGGTGTCTTCCTGGTCCACCCGCTCAGCTCCGCTCCTAAGAAGGGGAACTTGTACCGTCTCTCCTCAAACCCCTAGCATCTCACCCTTGGCTTGCTTCCCATTCACTGAGAAAACAGAGTTGGACGAGAAGACTTCCAGTCCCCACCCACGTCTTCCCACTGCCTCTGCCCACACAGGCCACCTTCCCCTACTACTGCAGGTGAATCCTCTGTGTTCCGATGCCAACCCCTTCAAGGCACTAGACCTCATGCCGTCTGGTCTGTCTACTCAAAGATCTCCCACGCGCTCACCGTCATCAATTCTTCCCTTCCCACGGGGTCCTTCCCACCAGCGTCCAAGTGTGCCATCCCTCGAATTTTTAACACTCCCTTCCTATTCCTATTTCCTCCTGAGCCACTCATTTTTAAAAAAGTAATCTCAGGGGCCCCTGGGTGGCTCAGTCGTTTGAACGACCGACTTCGGCTCAGGTCATGAGCTCATGGTTTGTGGGTTCGAGCCCCCCGTCGGGCTCTGTGCTGACAGCTCGGAACTTGAAACCTGCTTCGGATTCTGTGTCTCCCTCTCTCTGACCCTCCCCCACTCACGCTCTGTCTCTCAAAAATAAAATGTTTTTTAAAAAATTTTTAAAATAAAAAGAAAAAAGTAATTTCTACCCCTAGGCACCTGGGTGGCTCAGTCAGTTAAGCGACCGACTTTGGATCAGGTCATGATCTCGCGGTTTGTAGGTTCGAGCCCCACATCAGGCTCTGTGCTGGCAGTGCGGAGCCTGCCTGGGATTCTCTCTCCCTCGATCTCTGCCCCTCCCCCACTCGTGCTTCCTCTCTCTCAAAATCAGTAAATAAACTTAGAAAAGATTTTTTAAAAAGTAATCTCTACCCCCCAGTGGGGCTTGAACTCACAACCCTGAGATCAAGATTTGCAGGCACCCCAAACTGTCTCGTTTCTAACAACAAAACTCCTTGAGGGCTGTTTATATTTGTCTCCAGTTTCCACAAAGTTCAGCCGTGTAAGTGTATAATTCAATAGACGTGTGCAGCCATTACCATCATCTGATTTTTGAACATTTTCATCACCCCCAAAAAGGAACCCCATACCCACTGGGAGTCACTTGCACTCCTCACGCACTCATTCTGGATCCACCTCCACACCCCAGGCAACCATCATCTACTGTCTCTACAGATTCGCCTCTCCCGGATATTTCACACAAATGGGATCATGCGATATGGATCTTTTGCGACAGACTTCTTTTGAGGTTCGTCCGTGTTGTTGCATGTATCGGTGGCTCTTTCCTTTTCAGGGCCAAATAATATTCCACTGTAGGGATGTATCGCATTTGGCTGATGCATTTATCAGTTGATGGACATTTGGGATGTTTCCATTTTTGGGCTATTGTGAATAACGCTATGAACATTCACATTCAAGCTGTTGTGTACACACAGGTTAAATTCTCTCGGGTGGAATTCTCTAGGAGTGGAGTTGCTGAGTCACAGGGTAATCCTACGTGTAATTTATTGCCAGGTGGTTTCCACAGTGCCTGTACCATTTTATATTCCCGCCAGCGAAGTATGAGGGTTCTGATTTCCCTGCATCCTCACCAACATTTGTTATCACCTGGCTTTTTGATTATAGCTTCCCAGGGGGTGTGAAATGGTATCTCACTGTGGTTTTGATTTGCATTTCCCTGATGACTAATGTTGCCTCCCACTGACTTTTAAACCCATGCGAATCACATGGTTCCCCCACCTCCCACCCCACTGCTCTATAGAAATTGCTCAGGGTAAGTTCATCAGTGTCGTCCATGTGGCTAAAACCAACGGCCAATTCTCAGGCCTCCTATTTCATGATGTGGCAGCATGTGGCCCAGGTGGTCACTCTCCTTGAAATGCTTTCTTTGCCCGGCTTTCAGAATGCCACAGCTGCCTTGTTTTCCCTCTCCGTTTTCCTTCTCGGTTCCACGTAATGTTTCAGACTGCTTCACCTTGGAGAAGCCTCCTCCTACCCACTTCTCTTCTCCTTCTACACTCGTTTCCTCTGTGTATCCAGCGATACGGCTCTGAATGCCTCGTTCATGCTCCCTGCCTGCAGAAGGGACTCTGGAACTTGTATGTTCAGATCAGACCTCACCCCTACATTCGAGACTTGTATCCCCAACCGTCTCCAGGACATTTCCACTTGGGATACCTCAAAACCAGACCCAGCTCCTCATCTGTCCTCCCCTTCCTCCCCCTTAATCCCCAGGAAACCTGACCCTCCAGCAGCACCGATATCCAGAAACAGAACCCCTACCTTAGAGCTGCTCATGCCGTGTGCGTTGTGCACAACAGTAACCCCTACCACATAGGACTATTTGATTTCTTTTCATTCACTCGTTCTTTGACAAAGTCAATCAGTCACAGACCCACTTACCAAGTATGAAATGAATTCCACACTTTGCCAGGTTTGCAAATACAGAAACGAATTAAGAGGCAGCGCCTGACTTCCAGGCGCTCCTAGTCAAGTAAACAAAGAGTGTGATCCAGACTATACCCAGGATGCCCAGACACGTCCCTCTGTGACTACTGTTTTCAAAGACGAGGGACAATTTAAATTATCAAAGCTACAAAAGATTATAAACTTAGCTCCTCAGTTGCACTGGCCACATTTGAGCTGTTTCGTGGCCACAGGTGGCTGGTAGCCACCATGATGGACAGTGCACATCTAGAACATTCCCATCATGGCAGAGGGTTCTACTGGACATTGGTGCTGCCCTGACCATTGACACCTGCCCCTTCTCTCTTCTTCCCCTCACACCCAACATCCCGATCCACAAGCAAGCCCCACTGCTCCACCTTTAGGGCAGATGGAGAACGACTGCTCTCACTGTCACCATTTCGTCCCTGACGCCGGATCTCTTTCCTGGATTAAAGCTGTCCAGGTCATCACAGCACCAAACAGTGGTTTCTGCTTTTACCCTTCCCGCTACGGTGTAGTATCGACACAGTAGCCACGCAAATCAAATCAAAGCATGACCTTCCTTGCCTCAAAAACTGCCCATAACGTTCATCTCAGAGGAAAACGCAGACCTTCCAGTGGCCAAGGTCCTGCATGACCTGGTCCCCTCACATCCTCTCTGACCTCACTGCGTAGCCATTTCCTAAAGTCCTGCTCCAGGTGCCCTGCCATCTGGCCATGTCCCCGATGCTGGGCACACTCAGGTTGTTTCTGACTCGATCCATGCCTCATTTTTGCTTCATTTTGTTTATCGTCTGACCATACGTGAGGACATAAACTCCATGAGGGTGCAGACTTTTGTCTGTCCTGATTTCTTCATTGCTGTCTCGACAGTCTCTTAAAAATGCCCGGCACATAGGAAGTACTCAGTAAGTATTCTCTAAACGAATGAGTAAAGGGGAATACATCAGTGAATAAGAACGAGTAGATGCCTAAAAGGAGCTTTTCTTTCACATGCGAGGACACAAACCCAAATAAAAAACACAAGCTGACATTAAGTCCCAATGAGTGCTTATGCGCAAGCTAAAACAGGGGGATGTCCATGGAGGGGGAGCGTAGTCAGAGAAGATGGCATTTGGGCTGGGACGTGTGCACTGAGAGAGAGGTAGCTTCACAGTAAAGTCATTTCAAGTATGAAAAACAGCATGTGCAAAGGCCTGAACATGGGACTGAGCTTTGTATGTCCAAGGACCAAAAAATGGCCAATGGGGATAGAGAGTAAAGAGGGGGGACAAGAAAAGAGAGTCAGGCAAATACAGTGCCAGGCACACAGAGCTGTCGTGGGGATTAAATAGGTTAATACATGTAAAGGCTTTTCAGAGGAAACCATAACTGGGTTAACTAGCCATGTAATAAGGTCCTGGAGAGAGTGACAAGAATCATGACAAACGCAAGGAATAAGCAAAGGCCAAACGAACTGCAGGGTAGAAAGATCAAGGGGAAGAGTGGGACAAGGCTTGCCCGATCATCAAGGGCCAGAACCTGGGGGATCTCGGAGGCCTTGACAAGGAATTGGATTCTGTCCCAATGGCAATAGGGAGCCACTGAAGGCTTTTGAGCCGGAGTAACCTGATCTGACACACTTATTTTTTTAACTTTATTTATTTTGAGAGAGAGCATGAACAGGGGAAAGGAGCAGAGAGGGAGAGAGAATCCCAAGCAGCCTCCATGCTGTCAGCACAGGGCCTGATGTAGGGCTCGATCCCATGAACTGTGAGATCATGACCTGAGCCAAAATCCAGCGCTGGACCCTTAACGGACTGAGCCACCCAGGCGCCCCTGATCTGACATACATTAAAATATTACTCTGGCTGCTATGTGGAAGACGGACTGCAGTGGGGCAAGGCCGAGTCGGGGCAGGGGGGCGAGTGGGGATGCTGCTGCAGTGATCCAGGCAAGAGGTGATGGTGACTGGGACCACAGAGAGAGGGCAGCTGCACAAGATGTTTAGGAGTTAAAAAGGCTCAGGCATGAAAACCGGAGAGGAGGAGGAATTAAACGTAGGTTTCTGGGGGAGCAGCTGGGTGGACGGGGGCGCCTTTAGCAGGAAAGCCTCAGGGAGGCACGGGCTTTCAAGGAGACATCAAGGACTCTATTTGAGGGTGTCTTCTGCAGGCTGCCAGAAATCCCGGGAGGGGTCTGGGCTTGCACCTAAAGCCCTCAGCACAGGCCCTTGCACTGTGACAACTCTACATACTCCCGTCATTAGGAGCCTATCCGCCTGAACGTATCTGGGGTACGCTGCCTCTCCTGCTACCTGCGACAGTACTGATCAGCTTCAAAGATGGAAAGAATCTAGAGAGCGGAAAGACCTTCTTTATTTTAGGGATGAAAACAGGACAAGGAAGTAAGAAAAAGATACCTTTGTTAGTTGCCCTTGAAGTACCATCGAAAGAATACCCTGGGGAAACAAGGAGGCATTTTGTGTTGGGAGGCAGGGTTGGGGATGAGATACCGGGGTCCTGGAAGCCTGAGTCCCAAAGGTGGATAAGGCCTGAACTCTTGGATCTGAGGGAGGAGGGAGCCGTGGGCCTGGACTTATGGGTCTGAGGGAGGAGGGGCTGGAAACCTAGATTCCTGGGTCTGAGGGAGAAGGGGCTGGAGGTCTGGACTCCCGGGTCTGAGGGAGGAAGTGTGGATGGTGGCCTGGACTGCTGGGTACGAGGGTGCCGGACACTCAGGTCTGAGGAAGGAGAGCGGATGCTGGCACTCCAGGGTCCCGGGGACTCACCACACCATAAGGGTCGCACTGGCTGATGCTACGGCTGCGAGGGCCGCGAGCAGGCACTGGTTGCCCGGCGTCAGAGCCTCGGGCCTGGCCAGCAGCTCGCCCAGGCTTGGCCTCCACGGTTCCAACGTCTCCGTCTCCTTCGGCGCCCAGCGCAGCACTTTCCGAAAAGAGACCTGGAGCTCGATCTCCCCACGCGGGGGCGCACTGGTCACTGCGGGGGCGAGCACGTCATCGGGCGCGCTCCCGGCGCCCCGCGCAGCCCCGCCCCCTCGCGCAGCCCCGCGCGCACCGTTAAGAAAAAAGTAGAGCCGCGCCACCGGGCGCTGGTCGTGCAGGATGGAGCAAGAGAAGGTCCCGCTGTGCGTGGGCTGCACCGGCCGGATCCGCGCCAGGTATCCTTGGGCCCGCGGGATGTCTCGGAAGTAGGACTGGTCCTGCGTCCGGAGCTAAGGGACGCTCGGGCTGAAGCGGCGGGAGGAGCGGAGCCCTGCCCTAACTTGGGTCAGGCTCCCCCTGCAAGCGTCTCGCCAAACCAGAACTTTCGAGTCCCGACCCCGAACTAGACCACGCCTTCTCGAGCCTTGGCCCCACCCCTCATCCCTTATTAGCGGACCTCCCCCCCCCGGCCCCCCGCCTCCACGCATAACCCCGCCTCCTGGGCGCCGTACTCACTCTCCGGCCCTAAATCCTTCCTTACACGTAAGCCACCCTCCTGAACCTTGACTCCACTTCTAACTCCTGGGACCGTCCCCTTGCACGAAACGTGAATCTAGACCGAGCTCCCTCGAGTCCCACCCCCTGAGTCCTGACCCCCCCCCCCCCATCCTCTAGAGAAGCATAACCCGCCTCCTAAACCCTTCGCGTTGGCCCCGCTTCGACTCACACCTCCTCCTGCGAACTTCCAGGAATAGGTGATTTCCTCCTTAGGCAGTTGGAAGTTCACAGTGCAGGAGAACTTAGCCTGCTGACCCCGAGTCACCGTCAAGTCCTGAACTGAAGACAAGTCCGCGTCACCACCCGGGCCCGCCCCCGTGCGGCCGCTTCCCTTCCCGGCTCAGCTCTAGGTTCTCCAGTTCGTACCGTTTCTTCTCCTTCCGGGCCCCGCCTCTCACCTGGGCAGTCCAGCGGGAAGTTGCAGGCCTTGGAGTAGCACCCGTAGCAGAGGAAACGCCGGGCGACATCCTGGAACCCTGTGGGACCGAAGCGTGCACCTGGGCTCCGTCTGCGTTCCCCAGCCAGGGTCCCTTTGGCCAACTTAAGGTCTGTTAAGCCTCCGGGCTCTATCGGCCAGACAGGCCCTGGGCGCCGCCTTCCCTGCGCTCACTGGCTGACTCGCCACACTCTTCGGCCTCTAGGACTCCTATTGGCTTGTTTTTGCTTTCAGGCCCGCCTTATATGAGGTCTGTGAGCAATACCTGGTTTTATTACTTTTCTCCAGGGCTCTTATTGGCCTCCTTCGGACCCGCCGCCCACCCAGGTTTCGATCCCGACCACCTCCCTGCCCCCTCAATTCTGAGCTTTGAATGAAGTGCTTACCGCAGGGAGGGACGCAGGCCTGGGCTGTGGAGAGAGAGGAGACGTAACTACCTTGGAGGGCCTGGAAGTGCCCATCTGGAGCTCCCATAGGGGATGTTACTGGGCCAGATGCTTTCCTCCTAGGGGGCGGGGCCAGGGCTGCCGCGGCCCACCTAGGGGGCGGAGCCAGGCCTGCCGCGGGCGATCCAGGGGCGAGGCCTGATCTGCCACCGCCCACCTAGGGGGCGGGGCCAGGCCTGCAGCATTCCAGTAACATCAGGCCCAGGCATGCTGTTTCTAAGGGCGCTGGGCGGACCCCAGCGTGTTCCACTGAGGGAGCGGGGCTAGACCCCGGGCGATTGTTTTAGGGACAGGGCCTAACTAGCGGGCTCAGAGTAGAGGTGTTGGCTAGGCTAGAATTCCCCCACTGAGAGGGTCCACTTGGAAAGGAAATGTCAGAGTGCGCCGACAGATCCAGGGAGAGGCCCAGGTCAATCTGGGACGGAACCATCCCAAGAAGGGGTCCTAGCTGGAGAGGAAACCTTCCACCGAAGCGGGGACCACATCCAGAGTGGTCCTGGCAGGGGGAGAGGCTGTGTCAGGAGTGACCCACCGAGGGCAGCGGCTCAGAGGGACTGGGCAGAAGGGAGACGATGGCTGGCTCAGGAATTTTCTAGTCGTGTGTGTCGCGCTTAAGGGAAGGAACTGGAGCCTCTTTTACCTCCTTTAAGTTTCATAATGACCTTCCGCATTTTCTCGGCAGCATCAGGGAAAGCAATGTTAAAGGAGCCTGGAGAATGGAGGGGGGTGCCTTGTAGTAAAGACCCTTCCCTTTCTCAGCCCCTCCCCGTCCCTACGTGTCTAGTATATACTGCACCCCCTCTTCTCACCTCCTCCCACCCTGTCTACCTGGAAGCCTGACGGATCCCCAGATGTCCTTCCATCTGCCCCTGGACTATCTCTCCAATGGAACCCCTCTGCATCCTGTGTTGATCTTATTGAGGGGGAAGGGGAAGATAAAGATCAAATTCCTCACCAAGTCCTACTACCCCTACATGGTCTGGCTAGTTTCCTCTGGCTCTCTATTCCATCGTGCCCACCTATCATTTCCCCTAGTGTGAAAACAACCATATTCTCTAGCACCTCAGGGCCTTTGCACATGCTGGCTTCTGTTTCTAACACATCTTTCCCCCTATTCCTACCCATCCTTCATCTCCGACCTCGTGTCGTCTCCTGCGAGGTTTTCCCTGACCACAGATCTAATCCAGTTCCCTATTTTTGTCTCCCGAAGTGTTCCATTCATTCCATTTAGAGTTCTCAGTTTAGAATGATATGTATTTATATAATTTATTTTAAAAATTGCAATGTTTATTTTTGAGATAGAGAGCACAAGCAGGGAAGGGGCAGAGAGGGAGACACAGAATCTGAAGCAGGCTCCAGGCTCCGAGCTGTCAGCACAGAGCCCGACGTGGGGCTCGAAATCACAAACCGCGAGACCATGACCTAAGCTGAAATCGGACACTTAACCGACTGAGCCACCCAGGTGCCCCCTTACATAATTTATATATACAGCAATCATGTAAGCGTGTACACTGTTAAGTTCGTAAACACATTGTTCTTCGTTCTTCAGTGCCGTATCCCCAGAACCCAGGGGAGGGCCCTGAGTCTTAGTAAGTATAAGTATGTGTAGAATGAATTCCAGGATCCAGCTGGAATGGCGACCACAACCGGTGGCCTGTGGCTCCAGTCCGTCTCTTGCATGTGTTATATTTGGACTGGAATTTATTTTTAAAAATTAACCAGTTGCCAGCATGTAAAATTTGGGAAAGTCACATAAAATGTTTGGCATTTCTTTTAAAACATTTGGAAGAGGTGCAACACAGAGGCTGTGTTCTTGTGAGGGGGTAAGTAACTCCAGCTTAGGGGCGGCTACCTGCTCCACACAGGGCATGCACCTGACCCTCCTCTGTGGTCTCCAGTCTCTGTTCGTTCCTATCCCCCCCTTTTATGCTTTCTTTCTCCGTCCTTATGGGTGTTGGCAGTTTTGACCCTTGCAGGGGCCTCCCAACTGTAAGGTTTTGTGGCTTTTCCCAGAGTGAACGGCTGGATGGTGGATTGGCGATTGGTGGAGATGGCTTTGCAAATTAGAAATGTGGCAGGTGTTATGGACTGAATTGTATATTGCATGCAGTCTTCCCAAATTCGTATGTGGAAGTCCTAACCCCGAGTACCACGGACTGTGACTGTGCTTGGAGGTACAGCCTTGAAGAGGTCATTAAGTTAAAATTATGTCATCAGGGTGGACCCTGATCCAGCATGACTGACGGCATTGTAAGAGGAGGAAGGCTAGACACAGACACACAAAGGGAAGAGCGTGTGAAGACACAGCAAAAGAGAAGATGGTCATCTACAAGCCAAAGAGAGAGGCCTCAGAAGGACCCAGCCCTGCTCACCCTGATGCCTTGATCTTGGACTTCTAGCCTCCAGAATTGTGAACAAATACCTTTCGGTTGTTGAAGCAACTCAGTTTACGGCACTTTGTTATAGCAACCCCAGCAAGCTAACACACAGGGATTGCTAGTTGCCTCCAAATATCTCTTTAGTAACATCACACTGCATTTCAGCTGGGAAAGCACCCCCGGCCCCGCCAACCACCCAGCTAAAAGACTAGATTTCCCAACAGCCCTTGCAGCTTGTAGCTGCAGTCATGTGACCCAGCTGTGGTCCTATATAACCAAGTTCATAGGACATAGTCTTAGAAGAGACATAGCACATTTTATCAATCCTTCCCCTCTCTCCCATTTTGCTGCCTGAAGCTTGGATGGATGGCCGGAGCTCTAGCAGTCATGTAGAACCACGAAGATGAGGGCTCCACCCTAGGATAGTAAAGCAGGCAGCCGGAAGGGGTTTGGGTCCCCAAGAAGGTGAAATGGTGCTGCCGTACTGAAGTGCCTGCCTCAAGACTTCTTTTACACGGGAGAAATAAACTTCTAGCTTGCTTAAGCTGTTGCACATTCCTCTGTGACTTTTTTTTAAGTAGGCTTCATGCCCAGCGCAGAGCCCAGCACGGGGCTTGAACTCACAATCCGGAGATCGAGACCTCAGCTGAAGTCAAGAGTCAGACGCTTAACCAACCCAGCCACCCAGGGGCCCTGTTCCTCTGTGATTTAAGACCATATAAAAATGGAAGGAATGGAAGATATTGGCAAGTGTGGCTGATGTGGTGATCTTTGGGTATAAATTGGAGAAAGGGGGCACTGAAGCCAGGAAGTGGGTTCAGAATGAGGGGTCAAGGACTTAGGTGTCTCTCCTTGGTCACAGGGCAGATGTGTGGTCTGGAGATGGCAGGATGATCAGGAGGATGTGGTCAGAGTGGGGTGCTCAAATGAGAAGCCAGGATGCTGGAGTCGTCATCCAAGGAATATCTTTGGGCCAAACCAAGTGACTCACAGGGAGGATGAGTGTGGGATGTACCAAGTGAGCCATGCCCAGGGTATGTGTGCGTGCTGTATCGATCGAGTAAATCATGGGAATAAAACAAGGATAGAGTGGGGGCGCCTGGGTGGCTTAGTCGGTTAGGCGTCCGACTTCGGCTCAGGTCACGATCTCGCGGTCCGTGAGTTCGAGCCCCCCGTCGGGCTCTGGGCTGATGGCTCAGAGCCTGGAGCCTGCTTCAGATTCTGTGTCTCCCTCTCTCTCTGCCCCTACCCTGTTCATGCTCTGTCTCTCTCTGTCTCAAAAATAAATAAACGTTAAAAAAAATTAAAAAAAAAAAAAAACAAGGATAGAGTGAAATGTCCAGAGGCAGAGGGGTGGAGGTTGTCTCAAGTGAGCCACAAGGGGGCGTGGGTAGATGTAAAGTCTCCCCAAAAGAGGTGCATGTAAAAACAAAGTGTGTATCCGTAGGAACTTCAACGGTTTCAGACCATCCGGGTTTGAGTCCCGGCTCATCCATCTGTTATGGGTGTTGGGAGTTCTGACCCTTGCAAGGGCCTCCAAACTGTAAGGTTTTGTGGCTTTTCCCAAAGTAACGGCTGGATGGTGGATTGGCGATTGGTGGAGATGGCTTTGGAAATTAGAAATGTCACAGCTGAGACATCCATTTCCAGCCCTCTTCCTTATGTGACCTTGGCCAAATATTTAACTTTCCTGATCCCCAGTTTGCAAGACGGGGACAATATCAGCGCCTGCCTCTTAGGGCTGGGGTGGAGGGCGGGGGCGAGATTTAATGCCATACAATATAAAGGGCGTCCCCAGGCCAAACGATGTGCCGTTTAATGGCCGCGTGACAGAATGTCTGTAAGCGCTTCGGATGGCACACGGTGAGTGTTACGGACGGGCCAGCTGCTCGTATCGACCACCTCCAGGTTTGAGATGGGGAAACCGAGGCACAGAGAAGTTAGGAAGGGGGCCCGAGGTCACACAGCTAGCCTTCAACCCAGGTGGGTGAGCTCCATGACCTGTGGCAAACCTCCCTTCTCTACACCATGCCGTCCACTCCCTGGTTTTTATACGCAAACAGGATCACCTGCTACCACGGAGAGCCTCTCGGAGTCAGCGTGTCCATCTCTTGGGTCCTCCGTCCCGGAGACCTGGAGCTGCCCTTCCCATCCCCCTCACCCTGCACACACCCAATCCAGCATCTCCTGGGTCCGTCCGGACAGAAAGTCCAGCTGGGCCCCAGCTTCCCCATCCAGAAAATGGGGCCACAAAACCCCACCTCACAGGGCCGGTATGGAGATGTCCTTGAGGAGGATAATTAACATGTGTAACCGCAGACACGGCCCCTCCCACGTATGGGGCACGTTTGGCACGGTCACATCCTTGACCTTCCTAATCTTCCACGCTCATGCCCAACCCTCGGCTCGGCCCACCTGGCCCACTACAGCTGGTCCAAACACCGCTGACCTTCTCAGTGGTTGCCCTGCTTTTGCCCTTGGCCTACATGGCCTCAGTCAGATACGGTCTCTTTCCTTCTCCCTGAAATCCTCCAGTGTGGCTCCCGCCTCGAGAGCAAAAGCTGAAGTCAGTTCAAGGACCCACAAGAACGGTTCTCAAAGTGTGTTCCTGGAGCATCACCTGGGAACTTGCTGGAAATGTGCGCTTCCTGGCCCTGCCTCAGACCTACTGGTCCGAAATGGAGGGTGGGGCCCAGGTGTCTGCATTTTAACCGGCTCCCGGGTGATTCTGACATCCACGGGAGCTTGACAACCACTGGCCTACGAGGTCCTACAGGATGTGGTTCTTCGAAGCCTCTGATTTCGTCTCTCGCTTTTTCCCTCCACTCCAGCCCCTGTGCTGGCTCTTCCCCCAGATTATCTGCATGGCTCTGTCACCTCATGCACATCTTTGCTCAGCCGCATCTTCTAATTTGCAACTCCCCTGACCAACCTACGTGACATAATCACCCCACGGGGCGCCTGGGGGGCTCAGTCGGTTGGGTATCCGACTTTGGTTCAGGTCATGATCTCGCGGTTCGTGAGTTCGAGCCCTGTGTCAGGCTCTGTGCTGACAGCCCAGAGCCTGGAGCCTGCTTCAGACTCTGTGTCTCCCCCTCTCTCTGCCCCTCCCCTGGTCGTGCTCTGTCTCTCTCTCCCTCCAAAATAAGTTAAAACATTAACATTTTTTTTTAATAATCATCTCATGGGGCACCCTGTTCCCTTTCTGTCCTCTGTTTCCCTCCATATGCTGGATTACCAACTGACACACTATAGTATTTCACTGATTACGTTTATTGTCTGTGCCTCCCACCGCCCCAATACAAGCAACCTGAGGGCTAGTGGTTTGGAGTTCTGGTCACAGCTATGTCCTCAGTGTTGTTTCCGGCACATTCAATAGAAACTTGTCGCTTATGTTGCACCAGCTTCTCCCGGCCTCCGGTCTGTCCCCCACACAACCCCAGAGGATCTTGCTACGCCCAGAGCTGAGCCTGCCCTTTCCCCACTCATAGCCCTGCTCCTTCAGGCCAGTCTCTGGTCTCCCTGACCTTGCAGCTAAACCCTGGACGCATGTGTCTAGCTGCCTCCTGGATGTCTCCTGTGTCCCTCACGGTCACTACATCCTAGCCCAGCTCACCACCTACTCCCACTCCTGCTCTTTTGCCCGGACTCCCCGTCTCCAGGGATGACCCAGCCCCCACCCTCGCATGGGGACCCCGGGTGCTGTCCATTATCCTGCAACTCCCCGAACAGCCCATCAGACCCACCCCCTGTCCCTCTTGCTCTGGACTCTCATCTGCACCCGTGTCCTCTCCTGCACCGTCACAGCCCTTCCCCGGCTCAGGCCTCCCAGCCTCCACGGTCTCCCCACTCCAGTCTGTCCCACACACAGCTCTAGGGGGAGATCTTTTACGTGCAGAACGGGACTCGTTCCTGCTCTTTTCAGAAACTTCTGTGAGCAGGTGGTCTACGTGGGGAGAAAAGGTGTTTTCTGGAGTCCTGAGCCCCTCCCCCCACCCCAGCTCTGAGTTGCCCAGGCCTCTCTTTGGGGTTTGGGGGTCTGTAGCTGAAGTCTTCTCTATGCTCACCCCCTCCCCAGACACCCCCTGGGTGGACGGGAACCTCCCCATCTTTCAGGGTCCTTGTCAGAAAGCTTGGTGGGCAAGAGCAGAAAACAAAAGGCCTAACTGCAGATGTAGAAATAAACCCTGAGCCCTGGACCCCCAACTGGCCAGTTCATGCTGCAAACAGCGCTCAGGCCTCCCTCCTCCCTCCCACCCTCGAGGTCTGTCTGGTCAGGAGGCTTCTTCCGCTGACCACGCTGCACAGCCGTCAGGGAAGCAAAGCAATTGTCCCATCTTACAGGTGGGTGAGCTGAGACCCTGAGGGAGGCAGCAACACATCCAGAACCTCACGGCCAGGAAGAGGGGGAGCCACACAGCCAGGTGGCTCGGAACTCACGTCTGCCTGCTCCCGACTGGGCTTCAGACTCCAGGTCATTTCTGCACTATTCTTTGACCTCCCTGCCAGCATCCGGCCGTCCCTTCTTCCCGGCAGATAATCAAGCTCACTCAGCCTATGGCACCGCCTCAGGATCTGCCACATTTGCCCCCCACGCCCTGCCCCGCACACACACATCTACCTCTTGGGGGCTTCCAACCCACATCCGCCAGACCATCCCCACCCCACTCACCCTGAGCGGCAGCTATCTCCTGGAGAGAGTGGGTCATCTGGGTGAAGGCGTCATGCAGATGGCTTCTCTCATCGTAGTCTGGGAGTAAGGGCGGAGGGCAGAGGCTGGGAAAAGCAGTCCCCTCAACACCACGTCCGAAGTGTGGAGATTCTCTGTCTAAGATACCTTCTGTCTCCGAGTCTCTGTCCACCCCCCCTCCCCGCTATCCTGCCCTGAGTCTGTCCCCCCATCTCTCTCCTCCCTTGAGTCTGTCCCCCTACATCTCTATTCTCTTCCTCTCTGAGTCTGTCCCCCATCTCTGTTCGCCCCCCATCTATCCCCCCATCTCTATCCTCTCCTGAGTCTGTCCTCCATGTCTATACTATCCCCTTCTGAGTCTGTCCCCCCAAATGTCTGTCCTCCCCCGAGTCTGTCCCTCACTCTCCATCCTGCTCTAAGTCTGCCCCCACCATCCCCTCTGTGTGTGAATCCCAGTGGTTCTCAAGGCACTCGGGGCCCTCCCTGCACATACCCCCCAGGACCCCGGAGGAGAGTGGCAGGTCTCCTCACTGATTTCAATGTCGGCGAGGTCCGCAAAGGCGCTGCTGAATGCCTCCTGACACTTCTCCAGCTCGGGGCCCTGTATACCAGCAAAGATCTGGCAGATGCGGGTGCGTTCCTTATAGGATGTGAAGCAGATCAGACAGGCCCAGGCGGGGGCCCTGAAGACCGTGAGGGCCACCAGGGCACACGGGACAGCGCTGTCTTGGGCCAGCAGGGCCATAGCGGAGGGTCTAGGCCCGGGGAGAAGCTGGTGACCTTTGTGAGGTCACCATGGTGGGGGGGAGGGGCACGTGGTCTAGGGTCAGAGTCGGATTTCTGTGGCTGGCCAAACGTCAAGCTCTGGGTTTTCCGGGAGAAAGGGTGTGAGCGGTCAGGGGTCAGGTGGGCAATCCCCAGGCTTGTGGTTGGTCCGGACGCCAGGCTCCCAAGAACCTCACCTGTGACCCTGGATGTCCTCACAGGTTAAAGGGTCTCAGGGACCCAGAGGCCGGCAGTGTGGTATGGGGTGGCCTGACAGGCGCTGGCGTGGGGTGGGGGTGTGGGGTCAGAGTGGAGATGGCACAGAGATACTGTGAGATCCCGAGAGACAGGAGCTGAGACATGGAGGGATGCCAGAAAACACAGTAAGAGAGAGATGAAGACAGCGTCTGAGAGGCCGCTGTGCAGACACACAGAAGACTCCAGAGACACAGTGGAGACGGAGAGACAGCCCAGCTCCTCCACCCAGGGTCCCCCCGGCATGGGGCAGCGGTCCGGGGCTGGGGTCCCCGCCGGGCGTCCCGTGCAGGGCGCAGCCTGGGGAAAGCTAGGAGGCCGTATAGTGATCTCCGTGGGTGTCCTCCTCAACTATACAACCTCCTACCTCAGCCCGGGGGGCGCGGCAGGTGGACAGACAGACGGATGGACGGACAGATGGGGGCCAGGAGGACCAGGGAGGGCGGGGAGGGCCGGGAAGACCCCAGCCGCGATGGTGAGCCCCCGACACGGACCCACAGACTCGAGCTTGTGTGCGGCGAAGGCCCCGCAAGGTCGGTTCTACGGGTGGGTGCCAGGACCCAGGAATCCGGGCCCCCGGCCCCCTCCTCCCCAAGGAACCCAGGAATCAGTCCCTTGGCCCCTTCCTCAGCAGGGACCCAGGAGTTCAGGCCCCTAGTCCCTTCCTCCTCAAAGGGCCCTGGAATCCAGGCCCCCCCCCCCCAGCCACCTCCTCCCTCAGACCCGGGAGTCCAGCCAGGCCTGCCTCCCTGGGGGAGGCATGGCCTGGCTTCCCGGATGCAGAGTCAGAGGGAGCCTCACCTGTTTTGGAGTTGGGCCCCTTGGGCAAGCAGCTCCCTACCTACCTGTCAGATTCTGGAATCCAGGACTAGGGCGGAGGCGGGGATATGAAACCTTCGAACATCTCTGGATATTTTTCCCCTCTCTCATTTCTTCTTTTGGCCTCCCATCATTTATAATGATGACAGCTATGATCCCTGAGCGCTAACACTGCCCCAGGCCTAGGAAGGTGCTGTCGGCTCCCCCCATTGGGCAGGTGAGAAGGCCTCCGCACTGCCCCACGAGGGGGAGAGGCTGGGCCAGAGCAAGTGGGAGGGGCCGGGCCTGGTAGGCTCCGGGGCGGGCACCCAGCCTCCCCACCCGAGGGCTAACCTTTAGCCCGTCTGTGCACCTGCAGGCAGCAGGTCGGTCCCTCCGTCCAGTTCTGTCTGTCCCTCGCTCTAGCTCCATCTTTCTGGCTGTCTCCTCCTGCCGTCTGTTCCTGCTGCGCCTGGTGTCCGCGTCAGCTCCCAGCTTACCTGGTCTCTACCTCCTTCTGCGTCTGTTTCTCCCGGCTCCGCATTGCTCATTCCCCGCTCTCGGCCTTCTCTCTCGGCCTCGCTCAGTCTGTTTCTCCCCTCCTTGGTTCCGGCACTCTCCCTCGCAGATGGCCTCTCCCTCTTTCCTCCTTCCTTATTCTTTTTCTTTCCCTTCTGTCTTTCTTCCTCCCTTGTCCTCCTCCCTCCCTCTCTCTTTGTCTCTCATGCTCTCAGTCTCTTTCTTCCTCAATGTCTCTGTCTCTGGCCGTCTCCCTTCTCCTCTCCCTTTCTCTCCATCTCTGTCTCCCTCTGTCTCTTTCCTCCCTTCCTTCCCACCCCCTTCTTTCTCCCTCCCTTCTCCTTCGCCCCCTCTCTGCCTCTCTCTTCGCCTCTCTCTCTCTCTCTCTCTGTCTTTCTCCTTCCCTCTCTCCCTCCCCCTCGCAGCTCAGAGCCAGGTCTGGAGCTGGGGGTGGGGTGGGGGTGGTTGGAGAAGGGGCCCAGGGCTGGGGTAGCGACCTGCTGAGGAGGGGGAGGAGAGGCGGGAAGGGGGCGGAGGAGGAAAGGAGGAGATGGGGGGCCAGAGTCGGTCCGGCTCTCATCCCCCTTCCCTCCTTCCCAACCTCCCAGACCCTCAGGCGGGGGCGAGAGTCAGGCCAAGGTGGGGAGGAAGGGGAAGGGAGGAGGCTGCCCCCGCCCCCCCACAACCTGGCCCAGAGCCCAGGCCGGGTTCCCAGCATGCCCCGGGGCTGCCTGGGGCCTGAGGAGGGGGTGAGAGGGGAGCTGAGAATCTTAAAGATTTGCAGGACCCGAGCATCTCCCCACGCCCCCCCAAAATTTCTCCTTGGGGAAACTGAGACGCAGAGAAAACCGTCAGGACTTGTTCAAGGTCACCGGACACGGCGCTGATGGAGACACGAACTCCCTGGGCCCATAGGCCCGATTTGGGGAGGGGGTTGGCGCTGGACTTCCCTCAGGTCTGGGTCCCCCTCCCCCTCTCTGCAGACCCTGGGGAGCCCCCAAGGGTCAGAGAGCAGACCCAAACAGTCTGGCACCATGGCAACCGGCTGGCCCCGCCCCCTTAACCCCCAGAGGGCTGGGATCCAGCTGGGGCTTAAAGAGGAGGTGGGGACGCCTGGGTTCGGGGGAGGAAGGGGCAAGGGGCCCGGACTCCGCCGTTTTGTGAAGGGTGGGGGCTGGGCTGTGGACTCCCAGGTCTGAGGGAAAAAGAGGCCCGAGGCCCAGTCTCTCTCGGGTCCCGGGGTAAAGAGGGCTAAGGGTTCGGATTCTGGGGGAGGGGGCTGGGTTGCGGACTCCCAGGTCTGAAGGAGGAGGGGGCTGAGGCCTGGAATCCCAGGTCCCCAAGGGAGCCTGGATGCTGGGCCTCTCCTCCGCCAGACATCCCCTGCCCCCGCCGCTGACCCTGGCCTGTCTGGCAGCCCAGACAACCTCCCCCCCCTCCTCCGCCCCCACCTCGCACGGCTCACCCTTGACCCCTCAAAGCCCCGCAGCCCCTTCCCTGCCCCTCCCCCTCCCCTCCAGCCAGACGTTAACCCTTCCGCTGCCAGAGGCACCTCCAAAGCCAACCTCTCTCCCTCCACCTCCCCTGAGGGCTCGGGCGGGCATCTTGCCCCAGTGTCCTCCAGCCTCCGCGTCCAGCTACCCCGGCCCCAGCTCCCTCCTCCTCTGGAATCCGGGAGGCGTTCCCCGCCCTCTCCTCCTCCGGACCCCGGAATCCAGGCCCCCAGCCCCCTCCTCCGAGGATTCAGGAGTCTGGGTCCCCAGCCCCCTCCTCCTCCAAGAACCCAGAAACCCAGGCCGCTGCGGCCTCCTCCCCCTGGGACCCCGGGTCCCGGCCCCAGCGCCCTACCCCCGCCCCCCGCCGCCCCACCCCCCGCCCGCTTTCCGCAGACTCACGGCTCCGCCGCTCCCGCGTCGGAGGGCAGGGGCTCCCCGGCCAGCCCCCAGGCCGCGCCGCGCCGGGCCCGCCGCCGCCGCCGCCGCCCGCTCTCCATCCTCTCCCCGCCTCCGCCGCCCGACGGCCTCTCCCCTTCCTCCCGGCGGCCCCGCCATCCTCCTTCCCTCCTCCCGACTCCCTCCGGTCCGCGTCTCCGCCCGGGACCCCGCGGGCCGGCCCCCTCCCCGGGCGCCCCCGCCCCGGCCCCTCCCCGCCGCCGGCCGGGCCCGGCCTGCCTCCCCCGGCCCCGGAGCTGGCCCCGGTCCAGGGGAAAAAATTCCATCCAGCCCCGGGGAGGAGGCGCGGGCGGGGGAGGGAGCGCGCGGGGAGGCCGGCCGGGAGCGTGACGCAGGGCGGAGGGAAGGGACAAAAGGGGCCGGGGCGGCGGGGCGCCGCGCTCCACTTCTCCCTCCCTCCGCCTCCTGCGGCCGGCCCGGCTCTCCCCTCTCCGCTTTCTCCCGCGCCCTCCACCTCTGCGCCCTCGCCTTGTCGCCGCGGTCGCCGCCTCCTGCGCGGTGCATTCTCCTCCCGGTCTCTCCGTCTCTGTGTCTCTCCTCTTCCTCCCCCCCCCCCCCGCCCCAGCGGGGTCTGCTCCCCTCCTCGCTCTCCCCCCTTCCTGCCCTCCCAGCCTCCTTCCCCTCCCTCCGCTTCGCCACCCCCCGCCCCCCGCGCTGGGGCCCCAAAGGTGAATCAGACCCATAGCTGCCCTTGCAGACGGAGCTCACAGTCTGATGGAGGAGACAGCCCCAGACGCAGACAGTTCCAATGCAGGGCGATCGGGGTATGACAGAGCCAGAGGCCAGCGGCTGTGCGAGCCCAGGGGAGGAAGGAGCCCTCTGGGCTGGAGACAGCCGAAGGGACCTCCGAGAACCGGGAGAAGTTAGATCTGGATGGCCGAGAGGGGGGCTGGCCGCAGCAAGGACGTTCCTGGCAGAGGCTCTAAGGCAGGGAACCGGGGGCGATTCCGGGAGGACCGCAAAGCAGTCAAGTCCGCCTGGAGCCTTAGAGGACAGGAGCCGAGGAGCTCCGGAGATGCGGCTGAGGCGGTGGGCGGGGCCAGGCTCGAGAGCGTTTTGAAGGCCAGGCTGGGAACTTTCTCCTGGGGGTGACCGGGAGCCGTGGAGGGTGGTAGTCAGATCTGGACGTCAGAGAGACCCCTCTGGGGCCCTGTGGGGGATGGGTGGAGGGGGCGGATGCCCGGGCTGGGGCTGGGACCCTGCGGACAGAAAGGAGAGGGTGGGGCAGAGAATGTGTGCCTGCAGGAGGGACTGGGCACTGACCGACTGTGGGCGTGATGGGGAGGGGAAGCCGTGAAGAAGATACAGCCACCAGGAGTCTGGCCCAGGAACTGAGGGGACAGAAGTTGTTCCCAAATGGGAACCAGGAGGAAGAGGGAACTGGGGAGGATAGGTGCTATGCGCAGCTTGGAACTTTGTGGGCGTTTGTGTCAGGGGACATTTAGGGAACACATTCAGGCAGCGGTGGGTATATGATTCTAGGGCTCCAACAGTGAAAAATGCGTTTGCCTTCCACCCTGCCCCCCAGACACCCAGTACTTGCTGGAGATAGCTTAGGCTTACCAATTTCTTGTGTATCTTTTCAGCCGAATTCTATGTATCTATGCACATATATTATGCCACCCCTTTCTCTTTTTTTGTCCCCAGCTGGGATCACATTGTCCTACACTTTGCTTTTTTAACACTGCGTCTTGAAGATCCTCCCCTGTCCATGCTTATAGACCCAACTCCTCCATTTTAGGGGCTATATAGTATTCCATTGCATACATTATCCATACTTAACTCAGTCAATTGGGAGATTTGTTTTCTTGCATACAGAAACTAATGCTTATGCATATGCAAATTACTTCTTTTAAAAAATGTTTATCTATTTATTTTGAGAGAGAGAGAGAGAGAGAGCGCGCGCACAGGAACTGGGGAGGAGCAGAGAGAGAGAATCCCAAGCAGGCTCCACACCATTGGCACATTGCCGGATTCCGTGCGAAGCTCAGGAACCCTGATACCATGACCCAAACCGAAATCAAGAGTTGGATGCCTAACGGACTGAGCCACCCAGGAGCCCCATTTGTTTTTTATTTTTATTTTTATTTTTTACTGATTTCTTCCAATGCTCTTAAGCCTCTGAACTCAGATACTGGATACTGACCTCAGAGTCTTTTAAATTTTGTTTTTAATTACTAACGATAGGAATAATGGTTATGACAACACATACCCTTTGCTGAGTGTCTAGTTTGGGGTGGGACCTGGGCTGGGTATTTGTTATAAATCAGATCATCCAGTCATCACAGCAAACTTACTATTTTTTAAATTATTTTATTTAATATTAATATTTTAAATTTAAATTTTTATTTAAATTTTTAAATTTATAAATTTAAAAAATTTATAAATTTATAAATATATAAAATTTAAAAAGTTATAAAAATTTTTAATTAAAATTAAATTTATTAATATTTTAAATTTAAAATTAATATTTTATTTAATATTTTTAAATATGTTTGATTTAGAGAGAGAGCGTGGGGGGCGGGGGGAGGAGGGGCAGAGAGCAGGAGAGAGAAAATCCCAAGCAGGCTCCAGGCTGTCAGCACAGAGCCCTATGTGGGGATTGATCTCATCGTGACCTAAGCTGAAACCAGGAGTTGGACGCTCAACCAGCTGAGCCACCCAGGTGCCCCTCAGAGCAGTCTTGCTATTGGAATTGTTTTATCTCTGTGTAAGGATAGGGAACTGAAGTTCTGAACAGGGAGTTAGCCAACCTCCAAAGTGAATGGCAATGGCAGGACTTGAACCCTGGTCTCTGTGGCTCCACTGTCCATGCCTCTCCTTTGGAGGTGAGCTGCCTCTGCAAAAATATGCAGCTTACTTGGGATTAGTATTTGGCTCCTGTCATGCACACGAATTCACATGGGAGAAAAAGGACATTCTGTCAGGCCTTACACCTTGATTTGGTATCCAGAATTACTGTCACTCTACATTTACCCCAGATGCCCTATAGTCAGGACAGGACAGTAACTGCACCACCCTGCTGTCTCCTTTTCCTGGCTCTGATCCTGTCATGTTGTGATTCTCGGTGTCTGGGTCTGGCTCTGGGAATTCACTGAGGGCACCATCTAGGCCTGAGTCATCTCTGTGTCCTCACTATCACCCAGCATAGGGTGTGGCTCATAGCAGGGGCCCAGGAAAGGGTTTGCTAACGAAATGGAGGGATAGATGAATAACAAACAGCTTTATGGGTTGGGTTGGCTTGGGACTTGCTTAAGCCTCTGGGGTAAAAGAACATACATAATTCCCGTTAGTTCCTAAAACATAAGGCCTACATTCTCATTGGTTAGTGAGTCACAGAACCAACTGTTTCCATCATTCTCTGATATAGAGTTTGTGACTCCCTTGGCACCTAACACTCAGCTGACCCATTCCCACTAATCGCTGAGATTCAGGACCCACCATTCCAACGAATCCCTGAGAGTCATGACCCACCCTTCCCATCAGCCCCTGGGACTCTGGACCCACCCTTCCCATCAGCCCCTGGGACTCAGGACCCACCTTCCCATCAGCCCCTGGGACTCTGGATCTACCTTTCCCATCAACCCTGGAGACACCAAGGCCACCATTTTCATCAGACACTGGCATACAAATACTGTTGTTCTTTTCAGTCCCTGAGACCCAACATCTATAATTCCTATACCCCTAAAATACAGGGCCCACCATTCCCACCAACTCCTGAGATACAAGTTCTGCCATAATTATTATCCCTTGGAACAGTGTGCCAATGGAAAATAGAACCATCCCACCCATCACAAATACATCTCCACGATCCCAGAACAGGAACTATTAGCCATGAAGATACCTGTCTTGAAGTAGGTCTGAGTCAATAATTCACTGATTAACACTGTAGAAAAGAAGGCACCAGGTCATGAAGAACATCAAAGTAGCAGAGAATCCTTCCATATGAGGGATCAAACCCAAACCCGAGATAATCCTACAGTACCGCCAGAAAATCCTTCCACGTGGGGGTTAAACTCCAAACTCAAGATAATCCTACAGCACTACTTAATCCCCACAGGTGCGATAATCCTCAGGCTGGCAGAGCAACCAAAATACCAGATGATCCAAATGCAACACAAGCTCCCGTTGCACCATTAAATTATCCCAGATGGGTACTTGCCCTTCGTAGGACTTGGGGACAGGGGCACCTTTTCTGTGTGTGTGTGTGTGTGTGTGTGTGTGTGTGTGTGTGTGTCTGTCTGTCTGTGTGGTGGGTGCAGAGAACACAAAGCTTTGTCCCTTCATTAACCCTTTCCTGGGCGGAGGGTAGGAAACATGGGAGGGATTTTGAAGGGAGAGTTTCTCCGCAGCTTGTTTCTTCCCCTTAGGGCCATGCCTTCTGTTCATCCAAATAGTGAAGGACCTCCAGCTACCCTGGTTTTTTTTTTGCATCTCTTCAAAAGGTAGGGAGGGTGGTTCTGAGGTTCAAGGAGACTGGCGTGGATGCGTGGTTTTCCAAGCCCCTCAGTGGCCATCTACTTCCGCTTCCTCTGGTAATAGAGCCTCTTTGGTGTATGAAATCCACCCACGTGACTCTACTGAGAATGTTCTGGGACTAATGCAACTTCCATTCCGCAAAACATGTGGTCTGGGCATTTGACCCAACACAGGCCAATCAGAACATTCATTTGTGTCCCCCCCCCCCCCCCCCCCGACCCTGAAACAGAACTGATTAGAATCCAAGCTTTTACTTTTTAATCTTAAAAAAATTTTTTTTAGAGGATTTTAAGACTCATTACCCTGAGATGAAGAGTTACATGCTCCACTGACTGAGGCAGCCAAGCGCCTCTTTACTTTTTTATTTTGACGCCTCGTTTTGTTATTTATTTTTTATCTATTTGGTCTTATGAAATATACAAGCATTAAAAAATTTTTTCTTTAACGTTATTTGTTTTTGGGAGAGAGAGAGACAGAGCGCGCCTTGGGGAGGGGCACAGAGAGAAGGAGACAGAATCTGAGGCAGGCTCCAGGCTCTGTGCTGCTAGCACAGAGCCTGACCCAGGGCTTGAACCCACGAACCGCAACTGAGCCACCCAGGCACTCCAAGTATACAAGCATTTGTACACACATGTAGTGTTTTTGTTTTCCAAGAACAGAATTATATTGTATATAGCAAAGTGTTTAAGAGCACAGATCCTGAAGCCAGGCTGAATCCTGGCTCAACCATTTTCTTAGCTGTGTCTTTTTATGCCTCAATTTTGGCATCAGTGAAATGGGTATAATTAATAGTACCTACATCACAGGGTTGAGATATGAGGATTACAGGAGTTAATATGTATAAAGTGCTTAAAACAGTGTCTGGCACCTAGTAAGCCACAGATAGGATTATCTGTTGTTATTATTCCCACAAAAAATAGAAAGCTAGCTCTTTAGTCTAATTTCTACATAAACATGCACAGCATTTTCTAGAAACAGGACAATTTATACATATGGAAATATTTTTTACTACATTCTTCCTCCTCTCCCTCCTCTTTCTTTTTCCTTTGCTTGCTTTTTTTTTTTTTTAAGGTCTTTATTTTTTTTTAATGTTTATTTATTTTTGAGAAAGAGAGCGAATGAGCACAAGTAGGGTGGGGGCAGAGAGAGGGAGAGGCCAAGGATCCGAAGCAGGCTCTGTGGCTCAGCGCAGAGCCGGATTTGGGGCTTGAATTCATGAACCGGGAGATCATGACCTGAGCCCAAGTCAGACGCTTAACCACCCGAGCCACCCAGGCACCCCTTGCTTGTCTTTTCTCGACTCCTTCCTTCTTGTCCACGCCCCAGGCACCTCTTCACCCTGAATTACATATGGTATCTGTCATGGGTTGAATTATGTGCCGTCCACCCCTGTGTTGAATTCTTAACTCCCAGTACCTGTGAATGTGACCTGATTTGGGGGTCTTTAAGATGTAATCAAATTAAGATGAGATCATACTAGAGTAGAGTGATCCTTAAATCCAATGACTGGTATTTTTTTTTTTAATGTTTATTTATTTTTGAGAGAGAGACACAATGCGAGCAGGGAAGGGACAGAGCGTGAGGGAGACACAGAATCTGAAGTAGGCTCCAGGCTCTGAGCTGTCAGTACAGAGCCCGACGTGGGGCTCGAACTCACAAACCGTGAAATCATGACCTGAGCCGAAATCAAGGGTCAGATGCTCAACCAACTGAGCCACCCGGGCGCTCCTAAGATCATAATAGCCACTTTTAAATTTAAGCATCCTGGTGTAAGGTGGAGTGAAAACCTTGTGTGTGCATTCAAAGTCAAAATTTTATCTGTCAGTTGAAGTGTGTGTATATGTGCGCGCGTGAGTAATTGCATAATTACAGGAGTAAGACGCTGAAATAATTAATGATGATTGCAGGCTGTAGGTTGGGTTTTCAGGAAAGGGACTCTGAAAAAGAAATTAGGGTTTAGGATATTAACTGGGGAGCGCTGTCAGGTTCAGCAGCGTAAAGGGGGGCAGGGAGAGGAAGAAGCTGAACTATGATACCTCATCCAGTCCCACAGGCAGCTCGAGCTGAATGCCCCCAGGCATGTGTCTCAAGAGGCAAGAGGACCAAGTCTTTGTATTACACATTGACCTGGCATTGGATGTGGGCTGCCCCTAGGGAGGGGCTGTGACCAAGGGCAAGGGAGTGGGCAAGGCAGCCCTTTTCCTCTGAGGGCAGTCTCTGGGACGGGCACTCAGCTTCAAGACCTCAACACCCTCAGCAGCATCCTGGAGGGGAAGTCTGTCCATTATAGCATGCCTTTTACATGCCCCAAACAAATTTTGAGAGCTTCCGTGTAATTATGTAAATCAGGAAGGAGAGTGAGTGTTGGTGTGAATATTAAAGGTGCTTCATTCAGATACCATTAGGAAGACAGTTTTCTCCTCTTGCAATGGACAAATTCCTGTAAAAATGTGAATAATAAATAACGTGAGGCAAAACAGCAAAGATCAGATCGAATGGAAATTCAGAGATCATTTCTATGGCAGGCAGCCTTCTTTGTAGAACTGTTTTGTATTCTACCACTCATACTATTAAAAATAATCTTTAGGGGCGCCTGGGTGGCGCAGTCGGTTAAGCGTCCGACTTCAGCCAGGTCACGATCTCGCGGTCCGTGAGTTCGAGCCCCGCGTCAGGCTCCGGGCTGATGGCTCGGAGCCTGGAGCCTGTTTCCGATTCTGTGTCTCCCTCTCTCTCTGCCCCTCCCCGTTCATGCTCTGTCTCTCTCTGTCCCAAAAATAAATAAAAAACGTTGAAAAAAAATTTAAAAAAAAAATAAAAAAAAAATAATCTTTAATAACTATATTTGATTTTTTAGTTATTTAATTGTATTTTTAAAAAGTATTACTTCAGGGGTGCCCGGGTGGCTCAGTCGATTAAGTGTCCAACTCTTGATCTCGGCTCAGGTCTTGATCTCAGGGTTTTGAGTTCAGGCCCTGTGTTGGGCTCCACACTGGGCATGAAGCCTACTTAAAAAAAATAAAAAATAGGGGCTTCTGAGTGGCTCAGACAGGTAAGCATCCAACTCTTGATTGCAGCTCAGGTCATGATCTCACAGTTTGTGGGATCGAGCCCCACGTTGGACTCTGCACTGGCAGCACAGAGCTTGCTTGGGATTCTCCCTCTCTCTCTCTCTCAAAATAAATAAACATTAAAAAATTATAATGAAATAAAAAGTTAAAAATAAATAAATAAATGGTAAAAAGTATTCCTTCACATTTGTGAGGATGAATTTTAAAAGTTTGACAGCTTTGCTGACTTAAATTTCTTGAAGTGGAAATAAAACTCTCTAAAATTATGTACAACTTGTGTGATAAATCACCTTTGATCCAGACATAATAGTGAATGCAAAGAGCATGAGGAAAATAGGAAAGTGTTAGAAAATTAGATCCGCTGAATACATGTTGTTCTCACCAATCAAACCTCAAAACAACATATTTTATAAGAATACTTTTGAGGGGTGTCTGGGTGGCTCAGTCGGTTAAGCATCCAACTTTGGTTCAGGTCATGATCTCGCTGTTCCCGAGTTCAAGCCCCACGTCAGGCTCTGTGCTGACAGTTCAGAGCCTGGAGCCTCCTTCAGATTCTGTGTCTCCCTCTCTTTCTGCCTCTCCCCTGTTTGCTCTCTGTCTCTCTCTCTGTCTCTCTCTGTCTCTCTCTCTCTCTCTCTCTGCCTCAAAAACAAACATTAAAATTTTTTTTTAATAAAGTAAAAGAATATTTTGGAAGGATAATTTATATAGATACAAGTGCATATATAAGTTTTGAGCCTATTAAGGCCAAAAGCTTACATCAAAGCTGCCAAGTTGACTGCAAAATACTGTCAACTGTTTTCAGAAGTGGAAAATGAATGATTTTCAAAATTTTCCCAAGCTATTAGTCCCACAAGTTCTTTCTAGAAAACATAGTTTGAAAAATTGTCTGGATCTTATTAAGCTGTGCACAGACTTACTATGTGTATTACTTCCATATCTTGTACATGGAACATTTGGATATGAAGAAACCATCAGGTATCTTTTTATCTGATTTGTAATGAAAAATTTTTAAATTTATTTATTTTGAGAGAGAGAGAAAGAGAGCACATGTGCATGCACAAGCGGGGGAAGGGGCAGAGAGAGAGGGAGAGAGAATCCCAAGCAGGCTCTGAACTGTCAGCACAGAGCAAGATGTGGGACTTGATGTCACGAACCGTGACATCATGACCTGAGCTGAAATTGAGTCAGATGCTTAACTGACCGAGCCACCCAGGTGTCCCTGATTTATAATGAACTTAACCCTGTTTCTACTTGATTGCTGAGATATTGCTAGGTCTTATACATAGTTAATAAGACAGTGAGTATGGCCTATGAAATATATGTGGAATGGAAAAGCAGTGTTGTCATTGATAATGGAACGAAAATGGAGAAGGCTATGAGGGAATTAGAAATTGCAAGCGTATTATGATGTGTTCACACTCTTTAGCTGTGTGTCTAAAGTGATTGGAGCTCAGTACCAGGTGAACAATTACCGGCCATAAGCAGAAAGATGGCAGGCTACACTGTTATGGTTCTTCTTCAGCCAAAATCAATCTCGTGACATGCGACAGGTTTTGGAACTGCATTCAAACAAAATGGCAAAAAAGCTCTTCTATGTTCAAAGGCCCACTTGAGCAAAAGAAGATATTTTATTTTTTATTTTTTAAAGTTTATTAATTTTTTTTTTTTTTTAGTAATCTCTACACCCAAGGTGGAGCTTGAACTTACGACCCTGAGATCAAGAATCTCATGCTCGGGGTGCCTGGGTGGCTCAGTTGGTTAAGCATCCGACTTCAGCTCAGGTCATGATCACACAGTTTGTGGGTTTGAACCCTGCATCCCGCTGTGTGCTGACAGCTCGGACCCTGGAGCCTGCTCTGGATTCTGTGTCTCCCAGTCTCTCTGCCCCTCCCCGACTCGTGCTGTCTGTCTGTCTGTCTGTCTCTCTCAAAAATAAAAAATTGAAAAATATTACCAAAAAAAAAAAAAAAAAAAACCAGCAGAAGGTCATGCTCTTCCAACTAAGCCAGCCAGGTGCCCCAAGAAGAGATTTTATGGTATACTCTGCATGGCAATATTAACATATCAAGACTTCCTGACAACTGAGAGTTGCTTATAGAAAAAGCGGTTGGTTTATCTGATGAGCCTACTGAAGAGGTAGCCAAACCAAGGTGCTTGGAGCATGGAGGCAGTCTATACAGATACGTGTTATAAAAAGTTTGCCGTCATCCTGCTCCTACCAAGGTGCCAAAATTGGTGTGTAGCTGTTGAAAACCGGGCTCACAGATGGAAATTCAGACCCCATTCTTGTAGCGTAGGTGCCTTCTAAAATGGCTCCCAATGATCTCCACTTCCTGGTATTCATGCCCTTGTGTAACCCAGCTCCCCTGAGTATGGGCCGCACCCATTGACTTGCTTATAACTCCTAGAATATGGTGAAAGTGATGGGATGTCATTTCATTTCCAAGATCAGGTTACAAAGGCCTGGGATTTCTGTCAAATTCTCTCTATTGCCTTCCTGGCTACTGTGATCTCCCATTTTGGAAGGACCTAGGTGGCAAGAACCTGAGGGAATCCTAGCAAGGAACTGAGGCACTCGGTACAACCTCCTATGAAGAATGTTGCACAAAACCAATGAATGAGCTTGGAAATGAGTCATTCCAAGTAGAGCCTTCAGACGAGACCGCAGGCCTTGGATCAGCACCTTGGTTTTAGCCTAGTGAGAAAGTATGAAACAGAAGACTGAGATAAGCTATGCTCAGACCCTTGACTCACAGAAACCTTGAGATAATAAATGTGTTGGTTTTTTTTTTCTTTTAATTAAGTAGTCTCCACACCCAACGTGGGGCTTGAACTCATGACCCTGAGATCAAGAGTCACATGCCCTACCAACTGAGCCAGCCAGGTGCCCCAATAAATGTGTTGTTTTAAGCTGCTTAGTTTTGGGATCATTTGTTACACAGCAAAAGATGACTAATACAGTTTTGACATCCTGGAAGTCAATGGCCTTGCTCCATTGTCATGTTTCTCATTGGAGATTGAAGAACAGATTATTCCCGAGTAATTATGCAAAGTAGCCAGTGCCTGCAAAAACCTCAGGGGAAAAGAAAAAAATGTGAGAGACGGCAGGGCTTTCTCGCTTTTGATAATGTCAGGCTGGGTTATTTCAATCAGCCCTTCTACTGAAAACAATGAAAAGCACTGGATAAAATGCTAACAACAGTTCTTGCAAAATCATGAAAGATAGGACAATCTAGTGAGGAGTTTCCCAGGTTAGGTTTTTTTTTTTTTAATTTTTTTAATGTTTATTTATTTTTGAGAGAGAGAGAGAGAGAGACAGAGCATGAATGGGGAAGGCAGAGAGCAAGGGAGACACAGAATCTGAAGGAGGCTCCAGGCTCTGAGCTGTCAGCAGAGAGCCTGACGCGGGGCTTGAACCCACCAACTGTGAGATCATGACCTGAGCCAAAGTCGGGTGCTCAACCGACTGAACCATCCAGGTGCCTCTCCCAGCTTAGGTTTATTAAGGGGAACTCAGAGAAATAAGAAAAGCATTCTGAGCTGCTCTGATTATGAAAATGAGCCATAGTTTTCAACAGGCTCCCGGAATGAAGGGAACCCAGATCAAAGTGGTACCCCACTGGTGCCATGGCAAATGGAAAAGCAAACTTACACCCTCTCTGGAGGAAGGTTCTTAAATCACAAAAAGAAAATGGTCCCAGCTGGAAGGTGTGAGATGGACAGAGCAAGAAAGTGGTCAATGTATAGATGTTTCCATCAGAATCTCACTGTGAAACTCATGGCCCTGTGAAGGGCTCGGTTGAACATAAGCTAATGGCCCAATTAAACATAACTAGTTACAGAGGTGTGGCAGGATTAAGAGGTCCAGTAAGGGATAGTGGGATTTCTGGTACCAGCAATGGTGGGGAGCCATTACCACCCCCAGATCTGATGGGACAAGGAAGGAAACGATGGTACCTGAAGCCAGTGAGACATGTAGGCTTGGAGGATGGGTCTCTTAGGGTGGTCTGCAGAAACAGAACCAATAGGGTCTAGATACATAGGAAGAGATTGTTTATATGGAATCGGCTTATGCAATTATGGAGGCTGGGAAGTCCCACAATCTGTTCCATCAAGCAGACACTAAAAACATTCCCAAACAGGCTGATGGTGGCTTGGTCCGTTAAGCATCCGACTCTTGATTTCAGCTCAGGTCATGATATCCCAGTTCGTGAGTTCGAACCCCACGTCCAGCTCTGTGCTGACAGCACTGAGCCTCCTTGGGATTCTCTCTCTCTCTCTGCCCCTCCCCTGCTCACGCTCTCTCTCAAAACAAATAAATAAACATAAAAAAAGCATTCACAAAAATGTAAAACAATGCCATTCTTTTCATTGACTTTTGTTTTAAAAGAGTGTTTTCTATTAAATACATTCTTTGTGTTAACTTGTAATTTTAAAATGTGATTTTTAAATGGATTAATACATAAATATTTTGAAAGTTCCTCTATTTTAATTCCTCACAAGGTGAGTATTCATAGTTATAAACTGCATAAGCCAAAGCTCTTGGGGCTCTCAATACTTCTTTTTTTCATAGCGTAAAGACGTCCTGAAACTGAAAAGTCTGGGGCCTGCTGAGAAGCATACAACTATGTATAGAATTCTCACACACACTGTGTTGCAGAAAATAAGATACAAAAGGATACAGAAAGTCTTGTTTCATGTGCATAAATATCTATCCTTGAAAACAGGCAAAAGAAAACTAAGTGAAGGCATTAAAAAGAAGACTCAGAGCAATGGTGCCTGGGTGGCTCAGTCTGTTGAACGTCTGACTTTGGCTCAGTCATGATCTCATGGTTTGGGAGTTCAAGCCCTGCTTTGGGCTCTCTGTCTCAAAGATAAATAAACATTAAAAAGAAAAAAAAGAAGATTGAGGACAAGTTTATCAAAAAGTTAGAATGTTGCAAACTTCTGGAGGTGTGGAGGAGTTACCATTGAAGAAAAGGAAAACACATGGGTGAGATTCTGAAATATTGTGTATATTTCATTTCTTAACCTATGTGACAATAGAGTGTTGAATTTTTTTAAATGTTTTTATTTATTTTTGAGACAGAGAGAGACAGAGCATGAACAGGGGAGGGGCAGAGAGAGAGGGAGACACAGAATCTGAAACAGGCTCCAGGCTCTGAGCTGTCAGCACAGAGCCCATCGCAGGGCTTGAACTCTCGGACTGAGAGATCATGACCTGAGCCGAAGTCGGACGCTTAACCGACTGAGCCACCCAGGCGCCCCTAGAGTGTTTACTTTAAAATTACTCGTGTGTAGGGGCGCCTGGGTGGCTCAGTCGGTTAAGCGTCCGACTTCGGCTCAGGTCATGATCTCACGGTTTGTGAGTTCGGGCCCCACGTCAGACCCTGTGATGACAGCTCAGAGCCTCGAGCCTGGTTCGGATTCTCTCTCTGCCCCTCCCCTGCTCACACTGTGTCTCTCTCTCTCTCAAAAACAAACACCAAAAAAATTAAAAAATAAAATAAAATTACTCATGTGTGAAAATAAAATAAAATTACTCGTGCATATGAATACATTTGTTTTATGCATCTTTAATATTTCACAAGAAATATATAGCTGAGAGCAAGAATCTTACATCTGCTTCTGAAATGGTTGAGAAAGCAGCAAAGATTCAGTCTGTGGAACATCTTTAATGAAGTTACATCATTGCTTTTGACCAAATTTTCCCGAAGAGGAAGTAATCCTTCCCTTTAATCACTTTCTCTTCTTAGGGAGGAAGGAAAGCTTAATACCCTGATGGTGACATCACTATCACGGGGATCCTTTACTGGCAAAGTGAGCATTTACTTAGTATCAGAACTGTGCAGTTTGGTGAACAGAGAGAAAAAGAAATAACAGCTGTTAGTGCCAAGAGGGGCGCCTGGGTGGCTCAGTCAGTAAAGCATCCAATTTTGGCTCAGGTCATGATCTCACAGTTTGTGAGTTTGAGCCCCAGTCAGACTCTCTACCTTCAGCACAGAACCTGCTTCCAATCCTCTGTCTCCCTTTCTCTCTGCACCCCCCCTCCGCCGTGTTCTCTCTCTCTATGAAAAATATATAAACATTAAAAAAATAAAAGTGCCTAGAAATCATTGTTCCCACACTCTACTGTTAAAATGTTAAAGTTAGATCATCATACAGTTTTAACTCTTTATGTTGAACTCATTTTAGTGTTTTGAAAAGTTGCAAAAATAGTACCGAGAATTCCCACATACTCCTCTAACTTTCCCTAACGTTAACTTCTTACATAACTGGTGCCAAGAATACACAATGGGGAAAGAATAATCCCTTAACGAATGGTGTGGGGGAAACTGAATATTCATGCAAAATAATCAGATTGGACCCTTATCTTATAGCCTACACAAAAATCAACTGAAAATGGGTTGAAGACCTAAGCATCAGACCTTAAACTATAAAGCTCCTAGAACAACATAGAGAAAAGCTTCATGACAAAGGTCTTAGCATTGATTTCATGGATATGACCCCAAAAGCACAGGCAACAAAAGCAAGAACAAACAAGGAGGACTATATCAAACTAAAAAGCTTCTGCACAGCCAAGGAAACAATCAAGGGTGGAGAGACAACCTATGGAAGGGGAGAAAATATTTACAAACCATATATCCGATAAGGAGTTAATCTCTAAAATATGTAAGGAACTCCTACAATTCAAGAGTAAAAAATAAATAAATAAATAAAAGCCTTAGTTTAAAATTTAGCTCAATTTAAAAAATGAGGTGAGGGGCGCCTGGGTGGCGCAGTCGGTTAAGCGTCCGACTTCAGCCAGGTCACGATCTCGCGGTCCGTGAGTTCGAGCCCCGCGTCAGGCTCTGGGCTGATGGCTCGGAGCCTGGAGCCTGTTTCCGATTCTGTGTCTCCCTCTCTCTCTGCCCCTCCCCCGTTCATGCTCTGTCTCTCTCTGTCCCAAAAATAAATTAAAAACGTTGAAAAAAAAAATTAAAAAAAAAAAATAAAAAATGAGGTGAAAATTGAATAGACATTTCTTCCAAGAAGACACATAGATGGCCAACAGATACATGAGAAAATGCTTCACATCACTCATTATCATGGAAATGTAAATCAAAACCACAATAAGATATACCTCACACCTGTCAGGATGGCTATATAAAACAAAACAAAACAAAACAAAACCCCAAAAGTATTGAAGATGTGGAGAAATTAGAACCTTTGCACACTGTTGGTAGGAATGCAAAATGGCAGGGGTGCCATTGGAAACAGTATGGAGCTTCCTTGAAGAATTAGAAAGAGACTACCTATGATCCAGCAATCTCACTTCTAGATATTTATCCAAAAATATTGAAATCAGGATCTTGAAGAGATATTAGTGCCTCTATGTTCATTGCAGCATTATCAACAATAGCCAAATGTGGAAACAACTTATATGCCCATTGACAGGTGGATGGATTGAAACAAACAAACAAACAGACAAACAGACAAACAAACAAAACCCCTGTGGTATATACATATGATGGGATCTAATTCAGTTTTAAAGAAAGGAAATTCTGCAACATGCAGCAACATGGATGAACCTTGAGGACATCATGCTAACTGAAGTAAGCCAGGCACAGAAAGACAAATGCTGGATGAGTCCACTTACATGAGGTATGTAAAATAGTCAAATTCAGGGATACCTGGCTGGCTCGGTCGGTAGAGCATGTAATGCTTGACCTCAGGGTTGTAGGTTCGAGCTCCACATTGGGTGTAGAGATTACTTAAAAAAAATAAAATCTTTTAAAAAATAGTCAAAATTTGGGGCGCCTAGGTGGCTCAGTCAGTTAAGCGTCTGACTTTAGTTCAGGTCATGATCACAGGGTTCATGGATTCGAGCCCCGCGTCGGGCTCTGTGCTGACAGCTCGGAGGCTGGAGCCATCTTCGGATTCTGTGTCTCCCCCTCTCTCTGCCCCTCTCTTGCTCATTCTCTGTCTCTCTCTGTCTATCAAAAGTAAATAAACGTTTTTAAAAAAACTTAAAAAAATAGTCAAATTCACAGGATCAAAGAGTGGAATGATGGTTGCCAGGGGCTGGAGGAAGGAGGAAATGGAAAATTACTTATCAACTGACATAAAGTTCAGGTAAGCAAGATGAATGAGTTCTAGAGATCTGTGGTGTAACACTGTCCCTACAATCAACAGCACTGTGTTGTACCCTTAAACTTTGTTAGAGGGGGAGGTGCCTGGGTGGCTCAGCGGGTGAAGCCTCTGACTTTGGCTCAGGTTGTGATCTCACAGTTCTTGAGTTCAAGCCCTGCATCCGGCTCTGTACTGACAGAGCAGAGCCCATTTTGAATCCTCTGTACCCCTCTTTCTCTGCCCCTTCCCTGCTTGTGTGCTCTCTCTCAAAAATAAGTAAAGATTTTAAAAAAATTGTTAAGAGGGTAGATCTCATGTTGAATTTATTGCAATAAAATAAAAAATGTCAAAACTCAGGAAATTGGGGCACCTGGGTGGCTCAGTCGGTTAAGCGTCCACTTCAGCTCAGGTCATGATCTTGTGGTTTGTGAGTTCGAGCCCCATGTCAGGCTCTGTGCTGACGGCTCGGAGACTGGAGCCTGCTTGGGATTCTGTCTCCTTCTCTCCCTGCCCCTTCCCCACTTGTGCTCTGTCTTTCTCTATCTATCAAAAATAAATAAATGTAAAAAGAAAAAAAATTTTTAACTCAGGAAATTAACATTGGTATAATGCTACTGACCTTACTATATATATATATATTTTTTTTTTTTTTTTAATTTTTAACGTTTATTTCTTATTGAGAGACAGAGACACAGATCGTGAGCAGGGGAGGGGTGGAGAGAAGGGGAGACACAGAATCCGAAGTAGGCTCCAGGCTCCGAGCTGTCAGCACAGAGCCCGACGGCAGGCTCGAACTCATGAACCGTGAGATCATGACCTGAGCCGAAGTCGGACATTTAACCGACTGAGTCACCCAGGCGCCCCTGTTATATTTTTAAATAATAAAGTTATCAAGAATCTTTATTTATTTATTTATTTATTTATTTATTTATTTATTTAATTTTTTTTAACGTTTATTTATTTTTGAGACAGAGAGAGACAGAGCATGAACGGGGGAGGGGCAGAGAGAGAGGGAGACACAGAATCGGAAGCAGGGTCCAGGCTCTGAGCTGTCAGCACAGAGCTGATGCGGGGCTCGAACTCACGGACCATGAGATCATGACCTGAGCTGAAGTCGGATGCTTAACCGACTGAGCCACCCAGGCGCCCCTATCAAGAACCTTTTAATGTAACTCGTGGTCATTTGGGCTTTCTGTGAAGTCTGCTCAGGGCATTAGGCAATTTTGGTATTGGGTTGCCTAATTCTTTTTCTAATTAAGTTTGTGGTTTCTTTATAATCCTTATCCAATGAGAATTGCTGTCAAAAGTATTACAACCACGTCGGTTGTAGGGATCACTTAAATAAATAAAACCTTAAAAGAGAGCGAGAGATTGTTTTACAGTTTTGCAAACCTCTTTAGTCTCTGGCTTAATGGGAGATAACAGAATTCTCATACCTGTGTCTTCATTCAATTTGTTGTGATAGTTGGCTTTTTTTTTTTTTTTTTCCATTTTGGCTTGTTTTCAGTGATGTCAGTGAGCCAAAGTTCATTCATCCATGATTTAGCTGGTGAGCGTTCAGTTTGTGTTCAGTGTTGTGGGTTTTGTTTGGTTTGCTACCATGAGAAATGCTACCATTAATATCCTTGTTTGTTCATCCTTATGTGTTTCTACCTCTGCTTCCGTGGAATTAATTCTCTGGAGTGGGATGGTTGAGATCAGGGCAGTGTGTAGATGTAATGCTAGTGGCCGATGCCGTATCACTTCCACATGTAAGCGTGTTCTTTCGTCACACTCACGCCAGCTAAGGGTGTTCCAATGCCTTATAATTTTGCCATCTAAAGGGGCACTGTATTTTTACTCAGATACGCACTTTTCAAACTCCTGGTTAATTTGAGCGTTTGTTTCATGGTTAGCTTTTTGGATTTGTTTTGTTCTATGAATTCTCTATTCTCATTCCTTGCCCATTTTCTATTGAGCTGTTTCTCTCTTTTTAACTTCTTGTAGGAGAATGGATCTCGATTTTTAATAGCCATCAGTATTGAAAGATGTACTATCCATGACCCTCGGTACACTGATGATTGTTTGGGTGCATTTTGCTATACAGAAGTTTTTATTTTTATTTTTAAAATTTTTTTTTTCAACGTTTTTTATTTATTTTTGGGACAGAGAGAGACAGACCATGAACGGGGGAGGGGCAGAGAGAGAGGGAGACACAGAATCGGAAACAGGCTCCAGGCTCCGAGCCATCAGCCCAGAGCCCGACGCGGGGCTCAAACTCACGGACCGCGAGATCGTGACCTGGCTGAAGTCGGACGTTTAACCGACTGCGCCATCCAGGCGCCCCTATTTTTATTTTTACATATAGAGAGTATTTATTATTTTCCCCCCCAGGTTTTTATTTAAATTCCAGTAGTTAGGGGTACCTGGGTGGCTCAGTCAGGTAGGCATCCGACTCTTGATCTCAGCTCAGGTCTGGCTCTATGCTGGGTGCGAAGGCTACTTAAAAGAAAAAAATTCAGCTAGTTAGCATACAGTGTAATATGAGTTTCAGGTGTATTTAGTGATTCAACACTTACATGCAATACCCGATGCTCATCACAAGTGCCCTCATTAATACCCATCATCTATTTATTTATTTATTTATTTATTTTAATGTTTATTTATTTTTGAGAGAGAGAGAGAGACAGAGAATGAGTGGAGGAGGAGCAGAGAGAGAGGGAGACACAGAATCCGAAACAGGCTCCAAGCTGTCAGCACAGAGCCCGACGCGGGGCTCGAACCCACAAACCGTAAGATCATGACCCAAGCTGAAGCCAGCCGTTCAACCGACTGAGCCACCCAGGCGGCCCACCCATCATCTATTTAACCCATCCCCTCACCCATCCGCCCTCTGGTAACCATCAGTCCATTCTGTGTAGTTAAGAGTCTGTTTCTTGCCAAAAGTTCTTTTTTTTAATGTTTTCATTTAATTATTTTGAGAGAAGGCGAGTGGGGGAGGGGCAGAGGGAGAGGGAGGATCCCAAACAGGCTCTCCACTGTCAGCACAGAGCCTGGCACGGGACTCTTTCTCATGAACCGTGAGATGGTGACCTGAGCCAAAATCAAGAGTAGGAAGCTTAATGGACTGAGCCACCCAGGCACCCCTTGGCAAAAGTTTTTATATCCATATAGTCACGTGACTATTTTCCCCCCAGACCTTTTGGTCTCCTGCTTAGTTACCTCCACAGTCACATAATTGCCTTGATTTTCTTCTAATACGTTCACAACTTAAAAAAAAAAAAAAGTTTAATCCTCTCATGCCTTTCTGTATGTGATGTGACCTGAGATGGGAGTCCAGCTTTATTATATTTTCAGATAGGTCTGTTTAGCCAAGACCTGTTTTTTTTTTTTTTTTTTTAAGAAGTTAGCATTGTTTTTTGGTTTTTTTTGTTTTTTTTGTTTTTTTTTTTAACGTTTATTTATTTTTGAGACAGAGAGAGACAGAGCATGAACAGGGGAGGGGCAGAGAGAGAGGGAGACACAGAATTGGAAACGGGCTCCAGGCTCTCAGCTGTCAGGACAGAGCCCGACGCGGGACTCGAACTCACGGACCGTGAGATCATGACCTGAGCCGAAGTCGGACGCTTAACCGACCGAGCCACCCAGGCGCCCCAGCATTGTTGTTTTTAAGATTTTATTTATTTAAAAAAATTATTTAATGTTTATTCATTTTTGAGAGAGAGACAGAGAGTGAGAGGGGAATGGGAAGAGAGAAAGGGAGACACAGAATCTGAAACAGGCTCCAGGCTCTGAGCCGTCAGCACAGAGCCTGATGCGGGGCTTGAACCCACGAACCATGGGATCATGACCTGAGTCGAAGTCGGACACTTAACCGACTGAGCCACCCAGGCGCCCCAAGATTTTATTTTTAAGTAATCTCTACACCCAACGTGGGGCTTGAATCCACAACCCCAAGATCAAGAGTCACTTGCTCTACCAACAGAGCCAGCCAGGCACCCCAAGTCCTGTTTGTTAAATACACTATTCTTTCTCATTTGAATAGGACCATCACCATTGTTACATTTAAAATTCTCATGTAGACTTGGATGTATTCTGGGTTCCTTATCATGTCCTTTGAGCTAGTTTTCTATTCCTATTCCAATATTACACTAGTTTGATGACACCAAATTGATAGTATATTCTTCTGCATTAAAACAAACAAACAAACAAGCAAACACCCTTCATTACTTTTCTAAGAGGTTTGATAAATGAATGACAGGAAAGAGTAAGGACCCTACACGCTCTGTCATCGTAGATTGTAGGAGCCATAAAAGCCTGGATCAGCCTGTAGCCACCTTCATGAGCGTCAGTGGAAGCAACTGTCTGTAGGTAGTGAATTAAAGATCATTTATTTATTTATTTTTTAATGTTTATTTATCTTTGAGAGAGAGAGAGAGAGAGACAGAGCGTGAGTGGAGGAGGGGCAGAGAGAGAGAGAGAGAGGGAGACACAGAATCCGAAACAGGCTCCAGGCTCCGAGCTGTCAGCACAGAGCCCCATGCGGGGCTCAAACTCATGGACCCTGAGATCACTACCTGAGCCGAAGTCAGACGCTTACCCAACTGAGAGCCACCCAGGAGCCCCAGATATCATTTAAAAAGTGGAGAACTAGCTTCTTGCCATTTCAGTCTCTTCAGCAGGAGGTGAGAACAATAAAAGAGGGAAAGAACAGCTATGGAGCAACCAGTCAACTGTACCAACCCTCCTACAAAATGATGAACACCAACTCTACTTACCTGCTGGACTCAGAGTAAGACAATGATGGGGATTGTCATCACAGAACAGAAGTATAAATCTATAAGCCTATAAGAGTAACACGCTGATAGGGGCACCTGGGTGGCTCAGTCGGTTAAGAGACCGACTCTTGGTTTCAGCTCACGTCATGATCTCTCAGTTTCGTGAGTTTGAGCCCCATGTCCAGCTCTGTGCTGATAGCTCAGAGCCTGGAGCCTGATTTGGATTCTGTATCTCCCTCTCTCTCTGCCCTTTCCCCGCTCACACTCTGTCTCTGTCTTTCTCAAAAATAAATAAAACATTTTAAAAAAGATATAAAAGTAAAAACCAGGGGTGCCTGGCTGGCTCAATCAATAGAATATGAGACCCTTGATCTAAGTGTCGTGAGTTCAAGCCCCACATGGGGTGTGGAGCCTACTTTAAGGAAAAAAAAAAAAGTAAGAACCAGAACTAAGAAAAACAGCGAAATCAACTAAAAATTGGGTGTGGAGGGGATGAAAGGAAGTGGAAATATTCTAATTTTGTCATTGCTCATAGTGAAGAATGATCACACACACCCACACACACACAACAAAAAGAAATATAGACCATATTGTGAAATATAATTTCAAAAGAAGCAATAAAAACAGAAAGTATAACATTAAAATGTTGATAAAACTAAGGGAAAATATATCTGTCATAGAAATGAATTTAAATGTGCTTATTCTACATTTTTTTTAAAGCAATTATCACATCAGATCACACAGTAAAACCCAACTATTTTCTGGAAATAGTAGAAACATGTTAAAACAAATGGATGCAGAAGGTTTGCAAATGAAAAGATGGGCCAAGGCATGTGAGACCAATTGAAAGAAAAAGAAAGCAGGGCTTCAATTTTAATATACAACAAAGTTGAATTTAGGACAATAAGCCATAAACAGGATAAAGAGAGATACTTGATGAGAATAAAAGATATATATATATATATATATATATATATATATATATATATACACACATACACAAGAATGATCTAATGATCTAATAACACCCATGATATTCTACATACCAAATAATATAGCATCACAATTTTTTCTCAATAGAAATGTCTTTTTTTATATATAATTAATTGTCAAGTTAGCTATTTATATATATAATTCACTTGTCAAGCCAAGTGTGCTCTTGGCTTTGGGAGTGGATTCCCATGATTCATCACCTACATGCAACACCCAGTGCTCATCCCAACAAGTCCCCTCCTCAATGTCCATCACCCATTTCCCCACCCACCCCACCCCATCAAGTCTTAGTTTGTTCTCTGAATTTAAGAGTCTCTTATGGTTTGCCTCCCTTCTGTTTTTAACTATTTTTTCCCTTCCCTTTCTCCATGGTCTTCTGTTAAGTTTCTCAACTTCCACATATGAGTCAAAACATGACATCTGTCTTTCCCTGACTGACTTTATTTCACTTAGCATAATACCCTCCAGTTCCATCCGCGTTGTTGCAAATGGCAAGACTTCATTCTTTTTTGTTGCTGAGTAGTATTCCATCATTTTTTATCGTTTTTTACCACATCATTTTAATCCATTCATCCGTTGATGGACATTTGGGCTCTTTCCATAATTTGGCTATTGTTGATAGCGCTGTTATAAACATGGGGGTACATGTGCCCCTATGAATCAGCACTCCTGTATCCTTTGGATAAATTCCTAGTAGTGCTATTGCTGGGTCATAGGGTAATTCTATTTTTCATTCTTTGAAGAATCTCCACTCTGTTTACCAGAATGGCTGCACCAGTTTGCATTCCCATCAACAATGCAAGAGGGTTCCCCTTTCTCCACATCCTCCCCAACATCTGTTGTTTCTTCACTTGTTCATTTTAGCCACTCTGAGCAGTGTGAGGTAGTTTTGATTTGTATTTCCCTGGTGATGAGTGATGTTGAGCATTTTTTCATGTGTCTGTTAGCTATCTGGATGTCTTCTTTGGAAAAGTGTCTATTCATGTCTTCTGCCCATTTCTTCACTGGATTATTTGTTTTTTTGTGTGTTGAGTTTGGTAAATTCTTTTTTTTAATTTTTTTAAATTTTTATTTATTTTTGAAGGAGAGAGAGAGACAGAACATGAGTGGGGGAGGAGCAGAGAGACAGGGAGACACAGAATCCGAAGCAGGCTCCAGGCTCCAAGCTGTCGGCACAGAGCCTGATGCGGGGCTCGAACCCACAAACTGTGAGATCATGATCTGAGCCGAAGCCAGACGCTCAACCGACTGAGCCACCCAGGCGCCCCGGTAAATTCTTTTCAGATTTTGGATACTAACCCTTTATCCGATATGTCATTTGCAAATATCTTCTCCAATTCTGTTGGCTGCCTTTTAGTTTTGTTGATTGTTTCCTTGGCAGTGCAGAAGCTTTTTATCTTGATGAGGTCCCAGTAGTTCATTTTTGCTTTTATTTCCCTTGCCTTCAGAGACATGTCAAGTAAGAAGTTGCTATGGCTGAGGTCAAAGAGATTGTTGCCTGTTTTCTCTTCTAGGATTTTAATGGTCTCCTGTCTCACATTTAGGTCTTTCATCCATTTTGAATTTATTTTTGTGTATGGTGTAAGAAAGTGGTCCAGGTTCATTCTTCTGCATGTTGCTGTCCAGTTCTCCCAGCACCATTAGCTAAAGAGACTGTCTTTTTTCCATTGGATACTCTTTCCTACTTTGTTAAAGATTAGTTGGCCATACATTTGTGGGTCCAGTTCTGGGTTCTCTATGCTATTCCATTGGTCTATATGTCTGTTTTTGTGCCAATACCATGCTGTCTTATTGATTATAGCTTTGTAGTAGAGGCTAACATCCAGGATTGTATAGCATCACAACTTAAAAAGCAAAACCACTGAACATTAGGAGAAATACACAAATATTGATCTGTACTAAGAGATTTTTTTAAAGTTTTTATTTATTTCTTTATTTAGAGAGATAGAGTGAGCAGGGGAGAGGTAGAGAGAGAGAGAGAGAGAGAGAGAGAGAATCCCACGCAGAATCCCAGGCAGGCTTTGTGCTATTAGAGTGGAGCCAGACAAGGGGCTCAATCCCATGAACTGTGAGATCATGACCTGAACCAGAACCAAAAGTCAGATGCTCAACTGACTGAACCACCCAGGCATTCCTGTACTAAGAGATTTTAATTTACCCCTCTTGGCTATGGTAGATTCAATGGGTAAAAATAAATGAAAATTTAGAGCTGTCCTGTCTAATACAGTAGCCACTAGCCACATATGGCTATGTAAGTTTAAATTAATTAAAGTGAAATAAAACTGAATATTCAGTTAGTCACAACTAGCCATATTTCAAGTACTCTCTAGTCACATGTGGCTAGTGACCACTATATTAGACAGCACAGATGGAAAGTACTATTAGACACATTGTGTAGAGGATCTATTTCATGTAATTAATGAGTCATCGTATCTATCACAAAATGGTAAAAGTCACACAGAGCCAAAATGGAAGGAAAACATTCTCTGACAATAGGCCCATCAAAATCGCTATTTCAGAATATCTAGAAAATAATCATATCAAATCCAACAGAGTCCAGCCATCTCAACTGCTAAAGAAATTTAAGAGTCATTAGTGATAATGGTGAAATTCTAAAGTCTTCCCAGTTATGCCAGGAACTGGGTGGTCTATTAACACAATTGTAATTGCTTCTGAAATGCTAGCACAGGCAGCTAGACAGGAAATTGAAATAAACAGTGTAGATATGAGAAATGAGCGGCAAGCTGGTCATCTTTTGAAAATGATATGATCCTTCACCTAAAAAACCCAAGAGAATTTACAGAGAAACAGAACTCCTTATCAAGTTCTTTGACTTGGCAAGATATAAGATAAATATACTCATCAAGATCTTATGAAGAATCAACAGGTAAAATTAAAAAAAAAATTTAATGTTTATTTATTTTTGAAGGAGAGAGTGAGACAGAACATGAACAGGAGAAGAGCAGAGAGAGAGGGAGACACAGAATCCGAAGCAGGCTCCAGGCTCTGAGCTGTCAGCACAGAGCCCGACGTGGGGCTCGAACTCACAAACTGTGAGATCATGACCTGAGCTGAAGTTGGATGCTTAACCGACTGAGCCACCCAGGCTCCGCAACAGGTAAAATTAGATGTGTATTTGAAACAATACACAGTGTCATTCCAGATGGATCTAATATGATTTTTAAGGTAATTTATGTATGAACAAAAAATATTTTCCATTATAATTTTGGATTGGGTGTTTTTTAATGTAAGAAAGTTATTGATTTTTTTTTATATTCATTGTACAACCCAATCCAAGCGGGGACAATTTTGCTTTCCCTCCTGGGGGCACTTGGCAAGGTCTGGAGACATTTGTTCATCCTGATTGGGGGAGAGGGGTGTTCCTGGCATCGGGTGAATGGAAGGCGGATCAGTAGTGCTGAAATTGAAAATCTGTGGTGTAACTCAACACCTTAATGAGTTATCATATTGTTTTTAACAGTGTTTCCAGTTCATTTTGGATTTCCCAGGGATGCAATCCCACTAATCGCAAAAAATAAGGATATATCCTTTCCAGTATTTATACCTCTTATTTGGTTCTGTTTTGTAATTGCATTTGGCTGGCACTCTCATACCCGTGTTTGCACTGAGCAGCTGAACTCTACTTCTCTGTTTGGGAATTCTGTCCTTGTGAGGGCCCACTTCCTACCATTAAGGACCTAACGGCTAGATTACTTGCTTTCCCTGAAACCTAGCATGCAGGTGTCTGACTGAACTCACACTGAGACTTTATAAAGACATCAAGAAGGGGTCAGTGCTCACTTTGATGGCTTTGGCACTGAACCAGGCTGTCCCTAGGCAAACTTGGCGATGATTCTCCTTTCATTGTTTCCTTGGGTTCTGACCCATTTTCTAAACTTGGTACTTTAGCTTTCTCAGCTGCCCCATGTCCTATGAATGAACTCCTTTTCTTTTTTGTTGTCAACCCAAATTGGTTTCCTTCGCAACCAAGAACCCGACTATTAGAATGTTAAATAATAATTGTGATAGCAGGTGCCATTGTCTTGCTCCTGACTTCGCTGGAAATAGTCTCTTGTTTGCACACATTCATTAATTCATTCACAAAATGAATATTGAAGTCCACGCATTCATTCCTTTACCTCCAGTTCCAATCCAATGATCACATGGGCCATTCTAGTTTCCGCTTTCCTGCTTGTGTAAATCCCTTCTCTGAAAAATGGGAAACCTGTTTCCCATTATCCATCATATGTGTACTTATTTCGTCAGTCCCTCTGAGTGTAACTAGCTCTCCCTCTCAGCCACCATTCCTCCTTATTGGCTCTGCTTTCGGGGCTGGGATGTTCCCACCCTCCTCCACCAAGGACTCCCTCTCATTCTGCTGGGTCATTCCAGAGAGTAAACACATGCAAATGCCCTCCTCATCTTGCTCAGGTTCTGACATTCCCCCATGACATTCTTCTTCTTTTTTTTAATGTTTACTTATTTGTGAGAGACAGCATGAGCAGGGGAGGGACAGAGATAGATGGGGACAGATGATCTGAGGTGGGCTCTGCACGGACAGCAGCAAACCTGATGTGGGGCTTGAACTTACAAACCATGAGATCATGACCTGAGCCCAAGTCAGACGCTCAACCGACTGAGCCACTCAGGCACCCCCCCTCTATGACATTCTTGAGTAGACACCCTCTTCACTGGGTTTGAGACACCTCATTCTAGGTCACCACTCTACACAGGTATCCGTCTTGCACCTGAGCCCTTCTGATCAGAAGAGAAAGACAAAAGAAGAGACAGGAAAGGAAGGAGGGACAGGGCGGGGGAAGGAGAAGATGAATTTTCAATATATTTTGAATGCAGAGCCGAGGGGATTTCCAGCTGGATGTAGGGTGAATGAGGAAAGGAGACAAAGATAACTCTGAGGACTTTGCCCTGAACAGATGGAGTTAAGCTCTCCCGAGATGGGGAAGGCTGTGGGAAGAGCAGACATGGAGCAGAAATCTAGACTAAGGTTTGGGCATGATGAGTTTAAGAGACATATTAGACACCCCAAGCAGGCAAGTAAATTGAGGAACCTGGAGCTTTGGTGAGAGGGTCAGAAGGGAGATACACATTTGGGAGTTACCAGGATTTTGTCGTCTTTAAAGACTTCAGACTGGAATAAATTGCTTTGGGAATGAGTAAAGATGGCAGAGAAGTGGCCCAAGACGTAGGTCTTGGGGTAGGCTGCCAATGCAGTGTTTTACAAGGAAGCATTTAACTTGTCTTTGGTTTTATGTGACCTGAGAGATTGGTAAGTAGAACTCTCAAGGTTTTGTTTGTTTAATTTTTTTAACGTTTATTTATTTTTGAGACAGAGAGAGACAGAGCATGAAAGGGGGAGGGTCAGAGAGAGGGAGACACAGAACCTGAAGCAGGCTCCAGGCTCTGAGCTGTCAGCACAGAGCCTGTCGTTGGGCTTGAAGTCACGAACCATGAGATCACGACCTGAGCCGAAGTCAGACGCTCAACCGACTGAGCCACCCAGGCGCCCCTCAAGGTTTTTTTTAAGTTCATGTATTATTTTTAGTAATCTCTACATCCAACGTCAGTCTTGAACTCCCGACCCTGAGATCGAGTCCCATGCTCTTCTGATTGAGTCAGCTAGGCGCCCAAGTAGAATTCTAAATTAAAGGAAATAATCCTATGTAAGGGGATTATTGTTGGGAAAGGTATCTGAAAATTAGGAGATCTATCTGGCCATGGTATGTGTGTGTGTGTGTGTGTGTGTGTGTGTGTGTGTTTGTATAATATTTATTTAATTATATAAAAGAAACTGGAGGTTTCTTTTATTTATTTATTTTTATTTGAGAGGAAAAGAGAGGAAGAGAGAGAGAAGAGAGAGAGAAGAAGAGAGAGAGAGCACAAGTAGAGGAGAGGGGCAGAGGGAGAGAGAGAGAGAGAGAGAGAATCCTAAACACGTTCCACGCTCGGTGCAGAGCTCAACATGGGGCTCAATCCCACTACCCTGGGATCATGACTTGAGCTGAAACCAAGAGTTGGGTGCTCAACTGACTGAGCCACCCAGGCGCCCAGTACTGGAGGTTTCTATTGCTTGTTATCTATGTGTCTGTAGTTTTCCATTATTGTGTTACCATATTCAATTTTTATATTATGCAGTGCTGACTCTATAAAGATAATTTGGGAGTTTTACTTAAAAAAACCATTTTTTTAATGTTTATTTTTGAGAGAGAGAGAGAGAGAGACAGACCGTGAGTGGGGGAGGGGCAGAGAGTGAGGGAGACAGAATTTGAAGCAGGCTCCAGGCTCTGAGCTGACAGTAGAGAGTCTGACAGGGGGCTCGAACCCATAAACCATGAGATCATGACCTGAGCTGAAGTTGTATGCTTAACCAGCTGAGCTGCCCAGGTGCCCCAGGAAGTTTTAATTTTTATCTTTAGTTTACATGGAATCAGAATCGTCTGTCTGTTGATAGTTTAAAATAATATGCTTCTGTCCATTTATTTCCAAAGAATTTTTTTAAATGTTTATTTATTTTTGAAAGAGACAGAGAAACGGAGCATGAGTAGAGGAGGGGTAGAGGGAGAGGGAGACACAGAATCTGCAGCAGGCTTCAGGCTCCCAGCTGTCAGCACGGAGCCCGACGCGGGGCTGGAACTCATGGGCTGCAAGATCATGACCTGAGCCAAAGTCAGATGCTTAACCCACTGAGCCACCCAGGTGCCCCTCTGTCAGTTTATTTCATCGCGACCAATCTATTTAACATGTTCATCTCTTCCTGGGAATATTTTTGCAACTTAGGTTTCTGAAAAGTCATCCATTCATCCCACGTGTTTTACTTATTAGCAAGGAGCTGAACAGAGTTCTCTAATGTGGTTCCTCCAGAGCTGTCACCGTCCCTCTCATTATTTTCACCCTTTGGCTCTTTCCCCCGCATCCTGTGTGATTTTCCCGAACTTGGAAACCATGCCACTCGTGTTTATTTTCTGAGTGCGGAGTCTTGTATTTTATCCTTCTAAGTCCCATTTTAATTTTTCATTGTCATCATTTTCTCCTTAATAGTTCGCCCTCGATTTACCAGTTCCATTTGCATTTTTCTTTCTTTTTTTTCCAAGTTTTATTTCTATTTATCTTGAGAGAGAGAGCGCGCGCCTATGCACCTGCTCGAGCAGGGGAGAGGCAGAGAGAGAGACAGAGACAGAGACAGAGACAGAGAGAGACAGACAGAGTGAGGGAGAAATCCCAAGCAGGCTCTTCACCGGCAGCGCACAGCCTGACACGAGACTCATTCTCACTAACTGTGAGATCATGACCTAAGGTGAAGTCAGATGCTTCACCCCCTGAGCCACCCAGGTGCCCCTGTATTCTGCTTTCTTATCATTGCTCATATAAGTTTTCTTCAATTTCCATATAAGTGGAAGCTGCTAGAGCCTACCATTGTTTTGCTTCCTGCAGTTAATAAATTAAAATACTCTTTTATAAATAAATAAATACTCTTTAACAAAATCTTTTATTTTTAAGTAATCTCTTCATCTAATGTGGGGCTCGAACTCACAACCCTGAGATCAAGAGTCACATACTCCACCGACGGGGCCAGGCGAGCACCCCTCTTTATAATTTTTTCATTCTCTTTTCTTTTTCTCCTTTATTATTTGTCAAAATTGTGTTGGAAGAGAGAGCTGGAGCGTTTTTTAGGCATCTAAATTGGGAATCCTAGGAATTCACTCCATGGTTTACGGGCCAAGCGTGCTGAGCGCACTTTGTCCGGCAGGGGGCACACTTGGACTTTGATTGCTTCCCTGCCTCAGGTTCAACAAGATCCGTGGCTGAGAAATGAAGTTTTTGCTTCATGAGTCAGGGCATCTATTTTCCCAGCAGATGCAAAATCAAACCCCTACAATAGAAAGGCAGGGACAGAAAATGAGGTAGCAGACGTGTGGTAAAGGACAGTAGTGGGGCAGGCATACATGCTGACAACTGGGACCTGAGCTTTGGCCCCAGTTCCACTGAGACCACGGCACTGGCTGGGAGAATGTCGCCAATTAAGGCCCTGCAGATTCCGTTCAGCCCTAGCTGATCTGTCATATGGGAATGCCAGAGGATCAATACGTTCAAGAAAGGGTGGACATTCAGATTATTGGAAGAGATGTCCGAATTTTTTTTAGTGTTCATTCATTTTTGAGAGAGGGAGAGAGAAAGAGAGAGAGAGCACGTGAGCAGGAGAGGTACACAGGATCCAAATCCGGCTCTGCACTGACAGCAGAGAGCCCGAAATGGATCTCGAACTCATGAACTGTGAGATCACGACATGGGCTGAAGTCAGATGCTTAACTGCCTGAGCCACCCAGACGCCCTGAGATCTCCAAATGTTAAACTGCGACCAATGAATTAAAACTGTTTCAGGGGGTACCCCGGGGGGGGCTCAGTTGGTTAAGCATCTGACTCTTGATTTGGGCTCAGGTCATGTTCTCATGGTTTGTGGGATTCAGCCCTGATAGCTGGGAGCCTGCTTGGGATTCTCTCTCTCTCTTTCTCTCTGCCCCTCCCCCCCACCCCCCACACTCTCTCTTTCTCTCTCAAAATAATTAATTAACTTTTTTTTTTTTAAGCATGAACATATGTCAGTGTCTTTCCAAGAAGTCCATGGAAGGCTTATGAACTGTGAAAGTGAAGTCAAGTTTCACAGGAAGGTGCTGGCAGCTTCAGGGGTTGAGGCAGAGCAGGTAAGCGGGCTTGGGCACGATGGTTAGCAGAGAGGGGATGTTAGACCTTTTGAGTACGTGTAAGATCAGCCCAGTTCAAACTGGCCTAATGGAGGGGGGAAAAAAAGTATTAACTCACTACAATTCTCCCAATTCCAACGTCTTTTTCCTTACACATCCAGGAAATTCTCGGACACTCGTTGAGCGTCTTACAGTTCAACTTAACTCTGACATTGGCTACCTGGAAACAGCCTAGGATCCCACAGGTTAAGGGCTCAGTCCCACAAGATCACCCCCTTCCCCTAGATGCCAGTCAAGGGTCCCAGCTTGTCACCTGTGCTTCTGACCCACTGGCTGTAGATCAGAGGCTCCCAAGACCCCTTCCTTGGGTTCAGTTAATTGGTTAGAGCAGCTCACACACTCAGAAAACCTGTTTATTCACTAGGTTACCAATTTATTACAAAGAATATCGAAGGCTAGGAATCAATAGCCAGATAAGAGGTACATAGGGTGATGTCCTGAACAAAGGAGCTTCTGTGCCTGTGAGTTTGGGACCCTGCACGGTGGCACACGGATGTGTTTTGGTTCATGCATCTGAAAGCTCTCTCTGGACCTTGTCCTTTTGGGTTTTTACGGAGGCTTCGTTATATAGGCTTGAATGCTTAAATCATTGGCCACTGGTGTTTGAACTCAACCTCCAGCCTCTCTCCCTTCCCTGGAAGTCAACATGCTCGGACTGAAAGTCCCAGCATTCCTTTTGTTGTTGTTGTTGTTAATATTTCTTTTTTTTTTTTGCGGGGGGGGGGGGCGGAGAGGGAAAGAGAGAGAGAGAGAGAGGGAGAGAGAGAGAGAGAGAGACAGAGAACAAGTGGGGGAGGGGCAGAGAGAGGGGGAGACAGAGCCGTGAGACCATAACCTGAGCAGAAGTCAGATGCTTAACTGACTGAACCACCCAGGTGCCCCCAGAAAGTTCCAACATCCTAAGAGCAAGGTTGTTTCCCCTGGCAACCAGTTCCGCCCCTTAGGTGCTTTCCAAGTTACCTCATTAGCATAACAAAAGAAACCTTTATCTGCTCTCCTCACTAAGGAAATTCTCCAAGGGTTTTAGGACATTTCTGCCGGGAACTGGGACAGTGACCAAATATATATTTCTTATTATAAATCACAGTAACACACTCTGCTGGCTGAAAGGTTTTGAAATACACTGGCCTGTGGCACAGAGGGTTCTAGAGCTTGGTCGATGTCACCGAAATCCTTTAAAAAAATTTGCTACCCCTGTAGCTCTGCTCTCCTCTGTTGGCTTTGTTCTCAGGCAGGCTGTAGCCCAGTTGGGCTCTGACAGCTCCAGGCTTGAATCTTACCCTTTCAGAGACCCCAGGAGAAACAGGACAGCTATATTTCCCGAAGGTATAGCAGAAGTCCAGAAGTCCTGGAAACTCGTTAGAGGAAAATGGATATAGGCTCATCCAGGAGCCGATAAATTGACCGTGGGGTTATCGGTGATGAAATATGCCCACCGGTTAGTGTTGGTTCACAGACTCACCCATAGAATAGGGAATCAGGTTGATAATGGGACGATGGCTGTCCTCCAAAAGGAAATCAAGATGCTTTTGGTTTTTTGTTTGTTTATTTATTTATAATTTTAGTTAATATACCCTGCGATCTTGGTTTCAGAAGTAGAATTCAGTGACTCATCACTTAGGTACAACACCCAGTGCTCACCCCAAGTGCCCTCCTTAGTACCCATCACCCATTTAGCCCACCCCCCACCCACTTCCCTCCATCAACCCTCACTCAGTTTGCTCTCCATTGTTAAGAGTCTCTTGTGGTATGTTTCCCTCTCTTCTCTCCCCCCCTTCCTATATGCTCGTCTGTTTTGTTTCTTAAACTCCACATATGAGTGAAATCACATGGTATTTGTCTTTCTCTGATCGACTTACTTTGCTTAGCGTAGTACATTCTAGCTCCAGCCACATCATTGCAAATGGTAAGATTTCATTCTTTTTGATGGCTGAGTAATATTCCATTGTATGTGATGTGGGAAACAAAGGCAGAAGGAAATGGTGGATAAAATTAAATTTCCTTATAGCCTGCAGCCCATTGACAAAGACTTGGGGCAGGCACAGTCTACCATTTCTCCAGGAACCCCTACTGCCGTAACGTTAATGCTTCACTAGAGAGGACAACAACCTTAGCTTGACAATAGCTAGGCTTCCAGGATCCTAGGAGCCTTCTTTAGCAAATGAAAATCCTTTTGGGAACCTCTCTTTTGCCTTTTCCTCCCCAGCTCCATAGTATATAATCTGTCACCTGTCACAACCCCAGTGCAGCAATTCCTGCCCACAGGTCTTGTCCCCGTGCTTTGATAAAACCACCTTTTTGCACCAAAGACATCTCAAGAATTCTTTCTTGGCTGTTGGCTCTGAATCCAACCATCGCTACAAAACTGCATCATTTTTGGTGTCCAACGTGGGACTCCTAGTCTTTGCATCTGGACTCTGAGCTTCGGTGCAAATTTGCTGAGTATTTTCTCTTTTCTTCCTTTACTCTCATTTCAGGGGCTTTTCAAGGAGTGTGGTCTTATTGGAACATTTTCATGTCGATTGCTCGGGCTGCAGTCCTCTAGCCCATGGCTACTCTATGGGGAGGAGAAAGCCTGCCTTTTGGCTGGAAGTTAGTAGCCTGGCTGAAATGGTAATAAGGCCCAGAAACTTGAGGCCCTCTCTTTATTCCTGTCCTTACACAAAGTTGTCCATCTTGGGCACGGGACTGCCACCAAAGTGACTAGCATAGCTTCCAATCTTAAGACTCCCTTGTGAGATTTTCTCCTCGTTGGTCTTATGTGATCCCCTCCACATCTCTAGTCTAGCAGCTTCTGGCCATGGGACCTCCCGCAGAGCTGGCCAAAACCAGTACCTGACTGAATTAAAACCCAGTCAGAGACTGTTTGCTAGGAAATCGGCTGTGAGGACTACATGTGTTGGAATGTCACTTAGATAATGATGGATTTCTAGCTCTACTGTTTTCCATCATTGTTTTCTACTACATAAGTGGGTAATTTTACCTTGTAAAGTTTTCCAGTGTTTTCCATGGGTTAAAAATGACGGGTTCTTCACAGCCTTCTCAGCAAGGCAAACTCAGTCCCTATGCCAGCATCCATTGTAGTCTAGAATGCAATGGGGAAGCAGGGGGAGGGCCGTTCTCTCTTCTACAGGGCCTTTATGGCAGGTGGTGATCATAGCAATTTAGTTCCAGGGATGCCTTGGGCTGCTTTGACACCAGGAACCTCTGACATATGCTGTGTGGGACACCACCAAGAGTCAGGGGGGATTTTCTTAGTAACTGACCTTCTTTAAGTCCCCAAGGACTCTCCCTTCAGATGCCTTTTTTTTTAAGTGTTATTTATTTATTTTTGGGAGAGAGAGTTCTAGTGGGGGAGAGGCAGAGAGAGAGAGAGGGAGAGAGAACCCCAAGCCGACTCTACACTGTCAGTGCAGATGCAGGGCTCAAACCCATGAACTGTGAGATCATGACCTGAGCTTAAATTGGACACTTAACCAACTGAGCCACCCAGGCACCCCTGGGATGCTTTTTTTAACCCACTGGAAACAACTCAGATTGTAAAATTTGAGAAAGGACTGATCTTCTGTAACACTGCATGGCCTCAGTAGGATCTAGCAGTTAGATCTCTTCTGCAGGAAACAGGGCAAATGAATGGAGGTGCCCTAGATCCAGGCCTTTATGGCTCTAAATCAGGACCGAGAGCTAAGGGCCTCTTATTATCTGAACAGGACTCCTCTGAATAAATCCACATTGCTAGAGGAAATACAGGCCACCTCTAATGAAGAGTATACCATCTGTCTCTCACTCTTCTTCTCCTAATAGATGTGGGGGCTTCTCCCTCATTCATTTACCCAGCTAATAACTTTAATTGGAACCAACTGTCTCTGATAAGTCTACCTTGGGATGGGGGCTTTAAGTAATATTCCCAAGCAGCTGGTGAAACTCCCTTTGTTTCAGGAAATTCCCTGTCTTCTCAGGCCCAACACGGACTGCTATATCCACTTTGGTGGAAAAAAAAAAAAACAAACAAACAAACAAAAAAAAAACCAACACATGGCGTCTGCTCACCTGTCTGAGCTGATGAGGTTTAGAACCAGGAAGCCTCTTTCTCTGCCTTCTGGGAGCACCTCGCCTCTTCTGCCTCCCCCTCCTCCTCCTATTTCTGCACCACGTTCGGTGCAGCCTCTGTAACTGGTATCTATGCCACCCTCGGTGCCTCTGGCACCACTGGCTCCTCCTCCCCCCCTCTCTGTCAAGGAGCAAGAGCACCTGCCTTGGACCACCCACTTCAGATTTCCCCACCAGTGGCCCAGGTAAAAATTGACCACGGGGAACAAGTTGGTGGTCTTTTAAGTGGACCCAAGTGGAACAGGATTTGGTGTTTAATCTAAATTGAGTTTGCTGGTTTAATTAAGATACACATGGGGCGCCTGGGTGGCTCAGTCGGTTGAGTGGCCGACTTCGGCTCAGGTCACGATCTCACTGTCCTTGAGTTCGAGCCCCGCGTCGGGCTCTGTGCTGACTGCTCAGAGCCTGGAGCCTGTTTCGGATTCTGTGTCTCCCTCTCTCTGACCCTCCCCTGTTCATGCTCTGTCTCTGTCTCAAAAAAAAATTAAAAAAAAAAATTAAAAAAAAAAAGATACACATGCCTTTAGAGTTATCAGCATTAAATAGGAAACTTTTAGTCTTCCTAGGTTTACTGAAGGTCAAACAAACTCATGTTTTCTCTGTTGCAATTTGGCAGCAAAAAGATGACTGAAAATGATAGTTAATTTTTTCTGTCTTAAGGTTTTCAAGGGTGGTTGTTAAGATCGCTTTCAGCCTTTGGTAACTTGAAACTCTGAAGTTTTGCTTGCATGATAAATGGGATTGAATTCATTGGGCATTTAAGTCTTTTCCAAATGAGATAAAATACTAAAGCATTGATTATTGAACGTTTTTGTTTCTTACTTATTACGGAGAAACTAAGAATACTTGAGTTTGCCATCCAAAGAATTCTGGTATCACAGTTCACAATCGGTTACTACTAGTTTTCACTAGAGATGAAGGTTTCTAAGAGTTAAAATTCTGCTAAATGTAGTTAGATAGATGGAAATAAAGAAACTCTGGATTAAAAAGTTCTTGTGAAAGGCTTATGAAGGGAAATCTTTGGAAAGGAATTTTATGTGTGGTCAGGACTAAAGTTGAAATGAATGGATTTTAAAAGTACACTGGTATAAGATTGAAATTATGCTTTCTTTCCACTAAAAAAAAAAACAAAAAAGCTTTCTTGGATTGTTGGTCTGCTCTTGATAAGAAAATGTAAACAAAGGTTTTTGTTTTTCCTCTTTTGTCTGCCCAGAAAACCAGTTTTTATATTTTGTCTTTATCAGGTCTTTGATGACGCAGTCAACAATTCTCAGTATTAAAGGAACTAGGTTTTGCTAACACCCATATAACCCTAACTATTTGCCTTTGCAATCTTTTTTCCTTACCGTGGTTAAACAAACAATAAGCCTTGGGTTACATTTGGGTAAATGCGATAACTATTCTAGAGATATACTAGGCAATTCCTAAAGTTTTAATATATTTTGGTATAAGGCCATCACTTGATAAGTCTTAATTATCGAAGTGTTGTGTGCCACGGAAGCGACTGAATTTCCCTGTCAATTGCATCATAACGCACTCTCCTCAGATCTCTAACCTTGTCCGTTTTTGAGTCTTTTTGTCATTTGTAGTTCTTGTGACTCCTGTTTAAAATATTGCTGTTCTCTAATGTGTGCCCTTCCACGTTAGGGAACTTTCTCTTAAGGTATCTGTGACCCCTTTAGAAACGTGACAAAATATTCATTTGTGAACAAATCGAAGCATTTAACTTTTCTCTCTACCTGAACCTTCTGAAATTCAAAAAACTCCCCTTGAGTGTTCTTTTTTTCATGGCCATCATAATTATTCACATAAATTCAGTAAGAATCTGTTCTTCGAAGCGCCTGGGTGGCTCAGTCAGTTAAGCATCTCTTGGTTTCGGCTCAGGTCATGATCTCATGGTTTGTGGGTTTGAGCCTGCTGTCAGCGCAGAGCCTGCTTGGGATTCTCTCTCTCCCTTGCTCTCTGCCCCTCCCCACCTGCTCTCTCTGTCTCTCTCACAAAATAAATAAACTTAAAAAAAAAAAGGAATCTGTTCTTCATGTAACAGGACACCATTAGAAACGTTGGTTATTTTACCAGGGCTTTGACTGGAATGTCCTATTTGAGAGACATGCATAGACTCAGATATAACCAGACGACTTTAAGGAACTAAGGTTGACTTTATGAAATGTGGAGTCATAAAGTCCATTGGAAATGTTGGCCTGATACCTTGCTTATAGAGTTCCCAGCAGCCTCACCAGGTGAGTAAAGAAGGTCACTTCCTGGCAGGTGCAGGAACCTCAGGATATCTTGGGGACCTCGTAAAGAGGAGTTGGCCCAACTCTACAGGCCTTACAGGCCTGTCTGATGGCAAGTATTTGGCTTGGCTTCTGGCCTAGAGAGGCTACTAAAAGTTCAAATTAGATTCCTCATGAAAAGTTCCAACAAAGCAGATTTTAAAAGATCTATATGGCCAATCACTATTCTTGCTGAGCTTATGTAAATAATTATTTACCTCAGCTGCCTAATTATTTACATAAGCTCAGCAAGAATAGTTTGGTGTTTAAAAAAATTTTTTTTCATGTTCATTTATTTTTGAGACAGAGACAGAGCAAGAACAGGGGAGGGTCAGAGAGAGGGAGACACAGAATCCGAAGCAGGCTCCAAGCTCTGAGCTGTCACCACAGAGCCCAACGTGGGGCCCGGACTCACAGACCATGAGATCATGACCTGAGCTGAAGTCGGAGGCTCAACCGACTGAGCCACCCAGGCGCCCCAATGTAAAGTTTGTTAAAACTGGACTTGTTTTACAAAAGAATTAGTCTTGATTTGGCTATGGCTCTCCAAACTAAGGTTTTCAGTCTGCTTCCAAAAGGCCTTCCTTCACAGTAGACCTATCAATAGGTAAAGACTATAATGCTCTGTTAAATTATTTGCTTGAGGCCAGGTTAATTCATAAATCTCTAAATGAATATGCAAACCATATCCTCCCTAAACCTGATCTGACAGTTACTAGAAACCCATCCCATATAAACTCAGGAGACCTAGTTTATTTAAAGAACTGAAAGTCTCGGGGCACCTGGGTGGTTCAGTCACTAAAGCCTCCAACTTCAGCTCAGGTCATGATCTCATGGTTTATGAGTTTGAGCCCCACTTTGGGCTCTGTGCTGACAACTCAGAGCCTGGAGCCTGCCTCGGATTCTGTGTCTCCCTCTCTCTCTGCCCTCTCCCGCCCGCATTCTGTCTCTCTCTCAAAAATAAATAAAAACATTAAAAAAAATTTTTTAAAGAATCGGTGTAATAGGTCAACTTGCAAGATACCAGAAAGCTTATTGATATAAGTTCGGCTTAAACTCACCTTCCATGAATAATTGAGACAAAAGCTTATGTAGTTCCCTATTAGGGTTATCGGAAATTACTAACTGTCCTATCTCGCTTCTGTGACCTCGCCTGCTTGCTAAATAGATAACTTAGGATGCAAACCCTCCCCCACCCCTTCTACCAAGATCTGGCCTAGGCAAGGCCAGCATGTAAAAAGTCACATACTCGCTGCCCCACGGTATCTCAGGTGTCTAGCTATGATTGGTCATTTTAAACCCTCTTAGGACAAAGAACTTTAAATTGATAGGTTCCCGCCAAAACTAACGTCTGTATGTCACAATATAATTGGCTACCATGAAATGCTGTAAATTATAATTGGTTAACTAAATAATGACGTATTCTGACTTGCTAAAATCCATATAAGCTCACTGCTGCCTTTGTTTGGGGCCATTCTCTGCACTTTTCTCCTTAAGATCAGGAGGTCATGTTTGGCCCGACCGTGAATAAAATCTTGCCTCACTTCTATTCAGCGTCTGGGGTTTTTTTCGACAGCACCCTGTTTCAATCGGAAGTCTAATACAACAGGGGATTTAACTCCAAAATGGAAGGACTCCTACCGGGTCATATTATGTACTCCCTTCCACGGCAGTAAAATTAGAAGGACATTCCTCATGGACTCACATATCAGGAATTAAACCTGTACCTTCCTCAAAGGAATCTAGTATGCCAGCTGACGCACCTCCTTATTCCTGTGAACCCGTAGAAAACCTCAAATGTCTCTTCTAATGACAATGAAGGCCTTGAGGAAAGTTCAGATTAACTACCAAAGGCTGTTTTTATCGGGCTTCTTCTTATAATAATATTAACCCTAATTTGTTGTCGTTTCTGGTGTCTCCCTGCCTGGTGCCCAAACTCCTATACTGCTATAACTTGTAGCTGACAGATGATCCTTTCTACTCCAGGAGGTTTATATATGTTGTCCACCTCGGAATGGCTGCCTCTGCCTTTGGTAATTGTATATAAATACCCCACTTGACCAATGTTGACCCATAGGTGGGGACATCTCTAGCCCCTGTTCAGCTGGAGGAAACTACAGATGAGACCTTCCACCCTCAGCAATCTTAAAGATTTCAGGGTCAAAATGGTTCAGGGGGGAATGATGTGGGAAACAAAGACAGAAAGAAATGGTAGGTAAAATTAAGTTTCCTTGTAACCTGCAGCCCATTGACAGATAGATACCTGAGGCAGTGGAGTAAAACATTTCTCCAGAAATCCCCACTGTTTTCATGTTAATGTCTTACTCAGGGAAAATACAACCTTAGCTTGACAATAGCAAGGCCTCTAGTATCTTGTGAGTCTTCTTTTTTTGGTTGTTGTTTTGTTTTGCTTTTGCGTTTTTCAGGTTTATTTGTTTTGAGAGAGAGTGTGAGTGGGGGAGGGGCAGAGAGAGAGAGAGAGAGGAAGAGGGAAAGAGAGAGAATCCTAAGCAGGCTGTGCACAGTGTGGAGCTCAATGATGAGCTCGAACTCACAAACCCTGAGATCATGACCTGAGCTGAGGTCAGACACTCAACCAACTGAGCCACCCCCGAGTGCCCCTCTTGTGAGTCTTCTTTAGCATATGAAAGTCCTTCTGGAAACTTCCCTTTTGCCTTTCCCTCCCCCAAGGCCACAGTATATAACCAGTCACTCCTCACAACCCCAGCACATCTCTTTCTGCCTTTAATAAAAATCCCTGTGCTTTAATAAAATCACTTTTTTGCACCAAAGACATTTCAAGAATTCTTTCTTGACTGTTGGCTCTGGACCCCCACCTCCACTCCCAAACGCAGCATCTCCAGCTGTAAAACAGGGCTTGGCACATGGGAGATGTCCAGGAAACAGAATTTGGATGAACAAATACCCAGTGCCAGCCACTGCCCTAAGCATCTGATACACGTGAACTCATTTAAGGTCACATAGCATGTGCAGTAGTGGCCCCATTTTATGGATGAGCAAACTGAGGCACTGCGAGGCTAACTAATTTTGGCAAAGTTGAGCAGGTGGTAGGAGAAGTGGTAGGTAGATAGCTGTCTGGGTTCCAACCTGGTGACTCCAGCCCTCAACTCACACACTCCAAATGCCCGGCTCTCGGGTCAACTCTGCATCAACACCAGGGCCAGAGTCTGAGGCGGTCTGGGATGAGGACAGTGGTGGGAAGGGGGACCCATATCCAAGGGGTCAGGAGGCCACAGGGTCACTGGTGGCAACCACATCTCTAGGGACTACTGGGGACCGAGTGATGTCTACCTGATGTATTTGTCCCTGAGAACTTACCTTCCCTGATGCCGCCTGGCTTCTCAGCCTGGGAGCCTCTCCTTAGAGCCCCGTCGTGTGATAATGCATTTGTCTGATCTCTTCCAGCGCCCATGGGCTCCCATCCCAGGGAGCTAGCCAGGTGGTGTTCCCTTCTCTTCCCTGTGCAAACATGGTGCCCGAGGAAAGGGCTACTACCGTTCTGGGGCCTTATCCGTCTAGACAGGCCTCGGTCCATCTCCAGTAACTCCCGGGCTCCACCTGCAACAGGCAGGGAGGCAGGAGGAGATGAGTTCTCAGCCCCGCTCTACTCCCCTCCATCCCACAGCCTGTGCTGCCCAAGTTCCCCTTCCGTGGTGACCACAGCTCTGTCACACACGGCTTCCTGTTGGGGCTTCCTTGGCCTCACCCCACATTTGGGGCATTTCCCTCCCTGACAGAAGGACCTGGATCCGGGCTCCTGCCCTGGCCGGTGCAGACATGGTGCCCCTGCTGCTGCTGCCCCTGCTGTTCGGGGGTGAGTGGGCCTCGGGAGGAGGGCTGGGCACAGGTGGGGGGGGGCTGGAGCCCCGGCTGAGCCTCCGTGTCCCCCCAGGGGAGGATCCAGAGTACCAGCTCCGAGTGCAGGAATCCGTGACCGTGCAGGAGGGTCTGTGTGTCCACGTGCCCTGTTCCTTCTCCTACCCCTGGAAGTGGGGGTATTCCCGGACGATGCTCTACATATACTGGTTCCGGGATAGGGACACCTCAAGCAACCGTTATCTGGTGGCTACAAACAACCCACAGAGAGCAGTGAGGACAGAGGCCCGGGGCCGATTCCACCTCGTCGGGGACCCCTGGGCCTACAACTGCTCCCTGAGAATCAGAGACGCCATGAGGAGTGATGAGGGAGTCTACTTTTTCCGAGTGGAGAGAGGAGAAGATGTGAGATATACTTACACAGATACGACGATGACTCTGCGGGTGGCAGGTACAGCAGGGGCCCCGGGGGAGGGCTCTGGGATGTGGACACCCCCTCTTAGAGCAGGCACAGGACGCCGGAACATTCCCTGCTCTGGGTCTTGGGGCTGGGACGGTTGGAAGAGATAACGGGGCCCGGGGTCAGCTTGGGCCCTGAGGCCCGGACCCTCTCAGGGTCACCCCGTGGGTCCCCACCTCCCTGGGGCCCGGGCACCTCCCTGTCTCTTCCTCAGCCCTGACACAGGAACCTGACATCCACTTCCCGGAGCCCCTCAAGTCTGGCTGGCCCACAGAGCTGGCCTGCAGCCTGCCGGGGTCCTGCGGAGGGGGAAGACCTCTCACATTCTCCTGGGTGGGGGCTGCTCTGGACTCGCTGGACCCCGAGAGCCTGCACTCCTCGGTGCTGGCCTTCACCCCGAGGCCGCAGGACCATGGCACCAACCTCACCTGTCAGGTGAAACTGCCAGAAGTTCAGGCCACCGTGGAAAGAACCATCCGGCTCAATGTCTCCTGTGAGTGCTGGGGGGGAGGGCTGGGTCCCTCAGGGCAGTGGGGTTTGAGCAGTCCTGGGAGTAGAGGGAGGGGAGACGGCAAGGACGGCCATCCCCACCTTCTCAATGCTCCCTACCCCTTTCCAGTGCTCCCCTACCCCTTCCTAGTGCTCCCACCACTTGCAAGTGCTCCCTACCTTCTCAGTGTCTCTACCTCTTCCCAATGCACCCCTACCCCTCCTCAGTGCTCCCCACCCCCTCACAGTGCTCCCCACCCCTCTGGGGGTGCTGGGTCAGCTTCCATCCCAATCCTCACCTCTGAAGCAGGACCATATCTTTCTACCCCAGATGCCCCCCACAACCTCACCATCAGCATCTTCTTCAGCAATGTCACAGGTAGGAAAGAACTGTCTTCTTGGGGGCTGGGGCCTGGCCTGGGGTGGGGGTGGGGGGTCAGCTCCCAGCAAGGGACCATCTGGCTTACTGTCTCCCATGAGTGCTGGAGGGAGGGCTGGGTCCCAGAGGGCAATGGGGGAAAGAGGGATCCAGGCCTGGGATCCTTTTCCCGGAGGACATTGGGGGAAGTCTGAACACCCCATCCAAGGTTTTCACTTACGGGGCTTCTGGAACAAAGGGCAAAAGCCCACCCCTCTCAGCCACACCGCAGTTGATGACCACCCACAATCTGCAGGGACACAACACAGGCAGGAAAGATCCTCTCTTCCCTGGGGCTGTGATAGGAACTGGTTCTCTGCGTGCTCAGGGCTCAGGGTTCAGGGCTTGGGGATCGAGACCCCTCGCCCACTCCTCAGCCCTGTGGTCTGGGTCTGCCCCCCCACCCACCTCACCAGCGTCTCTCATCTTGGATCCTGTATTGCTTTTGGCTGCTGCCTCTTCTTTTCTCTGGTTTGTGTGTATTATTTATGTTTTACTTTGGCTGAGGACTCATCGACACATAACGTTGTATTGTTGTGTTCGTTTTTAGCTATACAACGTAATGATTTGGTGTTTGCATGTATTGTGACATGATCACCACAGCAAGTCCAGTGAACATCCCTCATCACACTTAGTTACTGTTCTTTTTTCCTGTGGTGAGAACATCTAAGATCTGCGCTCGTAGCAGCTTTCTTTTTTTTTTTTTTTTTTAATTTTTTAACGTTTATTTATTTTTGAGACAGAGAGAGACAGAGCATGAACGGGGGAGGGTCAGAGAGAGAGGGAGACACAGAATCGGAAGTAGGCTCCAGGCTCCGAGCCATCAGCCCAGAGCCCGACGCGGGGCTCGAACTCACGGACCTCGAGATCGTGACCTGAGTCGAAGTCGGACGCTTAACCGACTGAGCCACCCAGGCGCCCCAACAGCTTTCAAGTCTGGGGTACCGCTATTACTTACGGTCTCCGTGCCTGCGCGTTACATCCCGTGACTTATTTGTTCTATAACTGGACGTTGGTTCCTTTTGACCTTCTCCATTGTTCCTTAGTTTTAAGGTCTGTGGTTTTTTAACTTCATTTTAAGTTTTATTTTAGCGAGAGAGAGAGAGAGAGAGAGAGAGGGAGGGAGGGGCAGAGGGAGAGAGAGAGAGAATCTCAAGCAGGCTCCGAGCTCAGCCCAGAGCCCTACGCGGGGCTCGATCCCACCACCCTGGGATCAAGATCTGAGCTGAAATCGAGAGCCAGACACTCAAGTGACGGAGCCACTCAGGTGCCCCAAAGTCTATGTCACTTGTAGTGAAACAGACATAGGTAACACTTACTACCTTCCCCGTGTTTAAGGGTAGAGCTCAGCAATGTCCAGTCCATTCGCGGTGTTGTGCAACCAGTCTGCAGGGCTCCCTCCAGCTCACAGAACCGAAACTGTGTCCATCGGGCACCAACTCCCCTCCCCTCCCCCCCACACCTCCCCTCCCCTCACCCCGCTCCCTGGCAGCCTCCCTTCCACCTTCTGACTCTCCAGGTTCTGCTCCCTGGGCTGGAGTTGCTGTCTGCTCTCCTGCCTCTCTGATCTGGTGGACCCTTTCATGTTCCCCTTCCCCACAGCTCCGGCCTGGACCCCTGTTTCTTTCTGTCTGCACTCTCGTGGGCTTGCTCATTCTGTCCCTGTCTCCACCTGTGCCCCCATCCCTATCCTGACCCTATCCTGGTGCCTCCCACAACTTTCTAGTCCCCTCCTTGCCAGCATCCCCCCACGGGTCGGGGAGTCTCGAGGACCTCACTTCCCAAATCATTCCCCTCTTCTTGCCCTTGGCCCCAGACCCAGCTCCAGTCTGCTCCTGGACCCTGAACCCTCGCCTCAGCCTCCTCCTCAGCCTCCCTGCCTCCTGGTTAATCTCTCCCCTGCACTCCCCACTTGGCCCCAGCAGGATCTCTCTAGACCCAGTGCTGATTCTGCACTTCCCCTGCTTACAGCCCCTACTGCTTCCCAGTAACCTCAGGGCAAAGCTCAAGGCGCTCAGTCCGGCCCTCAAGGCTCACCCCGCCTTCTCTCCCACTGGGATCCATCCGGACGGTGTCTGTCCTGGTTCTCCCTGCCCAGGCGCAGGTGTTCCTCCCCTCACGTGCCAGGCCCTCAAGTCTTGGCACATCTCCACAGGAGCTGCCCGCCCACGGCTCACCCTCCCCACCTCAGCGCAGCCCCCCTTCTTTCTGGTGGCCTGACTTGACCGCCAGGGTCGTTAATCAGCCACGAGTAGCCCCGCCATCAGCCCTTGTGGCATGGCCCTATCTTTCCACTTCTGGCTCTGCGGGCACAATCCGGAAGGGACTCATGTCACGGCTCCACCCGCCTTGTGGTGAATCTCTTACCCAGTCCCCAAGACGCTGTGCAACGGTATGTCGCTGCCGGTCCTGGAAGGCCAGTTCCTGCGGCTGGTCTGCGTGGCTGACAGCAATCCCCCTGCCGTGCTGAGCTGGTCCCAGGAGGGGAAAGCCCTGAGCCCCTCCCAGCCCTCCGCACCCGGGGTCCTGGAGCTGCCCCACGTAGGGGCTGGAGATGAAGGGGAATTCACCTGCCAGGCTCAGCACCCGCTGGGCTCCCAACACATTTCCTTCAGCCTCTCTGTGCAGAGTGAGTTGCAACACGGGTTGTGGGGGTGGACAGCCTGGCCGGGTGTTTGGGATGTGGAAGGGCCTGGGGCCTGCGGGCAGGACTTCATCCTCTGTCCCCCGCTTCGCCAGGAAGCCCGTCTTCCTGCAACTGTGTGACTGATGAGCAAGAGGGCTCCTGGCCCCTGGTCCTCACCCTGCTCAGAGGGGCCCTCATGGGGGCTGGCTTCCTCCTCACCTATGGCCTCACCTGGATCTACTACACCAGGTGAGCGGGCCCGTCCCTCCCCAGGGCAGTCTCCAGGAAGTCCCTGAGTTCCAGGTGGGACGCAGCTGTCCCACCCGCCTGGAGTTAGAATGAAAAGGACAACTCTCTGATCTGAGCCCATGTTGTCCCTGCAGGTGTGGAGGCCGCCAGGAAGCGGGGCTGAGAGTCCAGACTGAGCCTCCCTCCTTCTGGAGACGGGACTGAGGTGTGGCCCTGGAGCCCAGAGGGACAGATATGGGGCCCTCGTGGTCAGCTTCTTCCTGGAAGCTCTCAACTCAAGCCTGCTCAGTTCCTGGGAGTTTAATTTGGAGAGCGGACTGAGTGACAATGTGGGGAGGCCACGCCATCAGAAGAAGGGACTACTTAGGTTTCAGCAGGTGCTGTGGCATGCCATGCCATTCAGGGCCGCAGGGGCAGAAGCAGGTGCAGGGAGGCCTCGCCAGAGACGACAGAGACCTGTGGGAAAGGCCAGGCCGGGAGGGCAGCTCGGGACCAGCTAGTTTGAGTCATTCTGGGGGGGCCTTGGCCTAGAGGGGTGGCTCTAGGTGTCTGGTTCCTGTCCTGGGTGTCTTAGGGCAGGGGAAATGGCGGCCTGGCGTGGGAGTGAGAGAAAAGGGGTGTTTGGGGGACACGGGCTGGGGATTGGTTGGTTTGCTCTGAAGGGACTGAGCCCTCTGCTACCTTTAAGACCCGGCCCGGCCTGGAGGGGCCGTCTCCCCAGGGATGGCAAGATTTTTAACACGTCAAAAGTCACAAGATACAGGAAACAAACAATCTGACTAGTACACACCCCACGGGCACCCCCTCTCCCCCGTCTGTGCCTGTGGGTGTCTCCTTCTGTTCAGCCTGCTCCTCCTTGCTGGTGTCACCCCTCCCACCCTCCTCCTCTCCATCCCCAGCCCTGCCCCTGCGAAGGGAATGAGCTTCATTCAGGCTTATTTTCATGACCCAGAAGTTACCTGCCTAACCCCCGACTTTCTGGTCTCCCAGATTTCCTGCTCAGTGTAGACGTCAATGCACAGTGGAGTCAGGAACACGTCTTTCCCACTCGAAAGACGCCTACCTCATAATAATTGCAAGAGAATATCACAGGATTTTTTAAGTTTATTTACTTATTTTGAGAAAGAGAGAGGGAGAGAGAGAATCCCAAGCAGCCTCTGCACTGGCAGTGCAGAGCCCGATGTAGGGCTTGAACTCATGAACCTTGAGGTCATTGACCTGAGCCTAAATCAAGAGTTGCACGTTTAACCGACTGAGCCACCCAGGCACCCCCAGAACATCATGTGTACTTATAAATACAAGTCAGTGGCGCCTGGGTGGCCCAGTGCGTTGGGCGTCTGACTTGGCTCAGGTCATAATCTCAGTTTGTGGGTTCGAGTTCCAAGTCAATCTCTGTGCTGACAGCTCAGAGCCTGGAGCCTGCTTCTGACTGTGTGTCTCCCTCGCTCTCTGCCCCTCCCCGCTCGCACTGTCTCTCTCTCTCTCTCTCTCTCTCTGAAAAATAAATAAACATTAAAAAAAATAAAAAAATGTATACACGAGTTTGATTAAAAGTGAGACATATTTTATCATTTAATGTCTATAGAAATTTCTAGAGCAAAATTATGTTTTAGTCTTCTCTTCTTTTTTGCTGAACAGTTTCTAACCAAGACTTTTCGTGTATTCATTGTGTTTGGGGGCCTGACTTAAATAGAGTAAAATATGCAAATCTAAAGAGTGCAACTCGATCAGTGCTTACCTGTGTCAACACCCTTGCTTCCCCCACCAAGCTCAACCTACAGATTCTTTCCACTTCCTCCTGGAGGTCAGGTTCCACCACTAAGGTGGGGAGGGTGAGCGGTGGGCGGGCAGTCAGGGTGGAGATGTGCCAACACCTGAGACGGCCCTGGCAGATGAAGGGGAGGGCCCCTTGCCCGCCGCGTGGCACGAGTTCCAGAAGCACCAGAGACGGGATCACCGTGGGAGAGAAGGCGGGGTGAGAAATGTTGGAGCCTTGAGTGCCCAGCTGAAGGCATTGGGCTTTGTGGCCTCCCTCTCTTCTGTCCCTGCAGATCCGCAGCTCCCGTGGTTTTTTTGTGCGCGACGAATGGGGGCTCAGATACTACACAAGCTTTAGGGTCTGACTTCTTTCTCTCAGTTTTAAGTTTTTCAGGTGTATCCATGTTGTTCCATGCATCAGTAATTCATTTTTGGTTTTGGTATTCTTTTTGCTTGTTTTAATGTTGATTTATTTATTTTGAGAGAGCAGGGGAGGGATAGAGAGAGAGAGAGAGAGAGAGGGAGAGAGAGAATCCCAAGAAAGCTCCGCAGTGTCAGCCCAGAACCCAATGCAGGGCTCAAACCCACAAACCATGAGATCATGACCTGAGCCAAAATCAAGAGTCAGACACTTAACCGACGGAGCCACACCGGCACCCCAGTTTTTGCTTTTAATTAGTATCGTAGGTAGGACATCCTGCCATCTGTTTATTCTAAAATACAGTGACTGCAGGGGCGCCTGGGTGGCGCAGTCGGTTAAGCGTCCGACTTCAGCCAGGTCACGATCTCACGGTCCGTGAGTTCGAGCCCCGCGTCGGGCTCTGTGCTGACAGCTCAGAGCCTGGAGCCTGTTTCAGATTCTGTGTCTCCCTCTCTCTCTGACCCTCCCCCATTCATGCTCTGTCTCTCTCTGTCTCAAGAATAAATAAACATTAAAAAAAAAAAATACAGTGACTGCATTTGTTGCCGGGGTTTGGCTTTTATTTGTGATGATTTATTTATATGATTTTTTAAATTTGTTTAAGTAGGGTCCATGCCCAACGTGGGGTGTGAACTCATGACCCTAAGGTTGCAGGCTCCACCGACTGAGCCAGCCAGGCGCCCCCGATAGGAAAGTTTCGCTGAAAAAGAAGGAACGCTAGCACTTTGCTCCATCACGAGGAAGGCGTGTAATCAGCTGCAGAGAATATCATGAAAGCCTTCTCCCCAATAGTCACGTGAATTCACATCCCCACCACCATGTTTGTGTTTCTTTTAATATTTTAATTTTTCCAGACTTTATTGAGTTTCTGTATTTGTTTTCGGAGAGAGGGAACGCTCAGGGGGCAGGGGGAGAAGGGGACAGAAGATCCAAAGTTGGCTCTTGCCGACAGCAGAGAACCCGATGTGGGGCTCGAACTCACTAACTGTGAGATCATGACCTGAGCCGAAGTCAGACGCGTAACCACCAGAGCCACCCAGGCGCCCCCCCGTGTGCATGTTTCAAAGTTCTAACCTTGCTCCATCCAGCAATTTCCCTTCTAGGCAGATAGATGCCCAGAGGATGGAAAGCAGGGACTTTGACGGATCTTTGTGCATCGGTGTTCGCAGCTCCTTCTTCCTCAATAGCTGCCAGCCGACCAGTGTCCATCCGTGGCTCCATGGATAAACCACATGAGGTGTATACACACAATGGGACCTTATTCAGTCGTGAAACGGAGGAACTTTCGAACGCGTGCCACGGCGTGGGTGAATCTGAGGACGTTATGCTAAGGGAGAGAAGTCAGACAGAAAATGTCAGATACATGGACCGTGGTCAAAGTCACAGAAACAGGAAGTAGAATGGCGGCTGTCAGGGGCTGGGAGAGGGGGAAATGGGGAGTTGGTGTTTATTGGGTACAGAGTTTCAGTTTGGGAACTTGAGGAAGTGCTCGAAATGCGTGATGGTGATGGTTACACAACAGGCTGAGTGTACTGAATACTGTTGAAGTGTATACTTCATGTATTATTATGTTTTTAAACATTTGCTTATTTTTGAGAAAGTATGAGCAGGGGAGGTGCAGAGAGAGAGGGAGACGCAGAATCCGAAGCAGGCTCCAGGCTCCGAGCTGTCGGCACAGAGCCCGACGCGGGGCTCGAACCCACGAGCCGTGAGATCATGACCTGAGCCGAAGTGGGACCCTTAACCCGCTGGACCACCCTGGTGCCACTTGAAGTGTATACTTTAAAATGGTCTATGGGGCGCCTGGGTGGCTCAGTCGGTTAAGCGTCCGACTTCGGCTCAGGTCACGATCTCGCGGTCTGTCAGTTCGAGCCCTGCGTCGGGCTCTGTGCTGACAGCTCAGAGCCTGGAGCCTGTTTCAGACTCTGTGTCTCCCTCTCTCTGACCCTCCCCCATTCATGCTCTGTCTCTCTCTGTCTCAAAAATAAATAAATGTTAAAAAAATTTTTTAAAAAATAAAATAAAATGGTCCAGGGGCGCCTGGGTGGTTCTGTCGGTTAAGCGTCTCTTGATTTCGCTTCAGGTCATGATCTGGAGGCTGTGGGACTGAGTCCCGTGTTGGGCTCTGCATGGACTGGGGACCCTGCTTGGGGTTCTCTCTCTCCCTCTCTGTCTCTGCCCCTCCCCCACCTCAAAAATAAATAACTTTACAAAAGGGTCAAGATGGCCAAAATACTCGTTTTTGTGTTCTGTCTTCCGTACCCAAACGAAACCGTTCTATAAACCAGACAGAATGGGAACAGGAGACGGATAATGCCGCCCAGTGGAAGCCAGACGAGAAAGCAGGCACAGCCCCCTGGGTTTTCTCTCTTCTTGCCCGTGGTGCACAGCTGTGGTGGTTGGAGCCCTTGAGAATCGCTTCCCCCTACCTCGGCCCGGCCGCACGCACCATATGCTCAGGCACGGGGGTTACCACTCCGTTCCCAGGGCCTCTGTCTCACTGAAACGTTGGCAAGTTGTGCTGCACCTGACTGTCTTATCTCAGTTTTATGCTACAGCGGCAGATTTCAGTTTTATGGTACAAACCAGCACAGCAAATCCCTCACCCTGCTCAGACTTTTTTTATTAAAAAAAATTTTTTTTTCTAATTTTAGAGAGAGAGTGGGAGAGGGCAGGAGAGAGAGACAGAGACTCTTTTTCTTTTTTAATGTTTATTTTTGAGAGAGAGAGAGAGAGAGCACAGGGAAGGGGCAGAGAGACGGAGATAGAGCACACGAAGGAGGCTCTGCACTGAGAACAGAGAGCCCGACGTGGGGCTCGAACTTACAAACCGTGAGACCATGACCTGAGCCAGAGTCGGACGCTTACGTGCCCAAGCCACCCAGGCGCCCAGAGAGAATCTTAGGCAGGCTCCACGGTCGGCGCGGAGCCCAATGCGGGGCTCAATCCGGAGACACTGGGATCGCGACTTGAGCCAAAATCAGGAGTTGGATGCTCAACTGACTGAGCCACCCAGGCGCCCCTCATCCTTCTCAGATTTAACATCCACAGAAGGTGACCGGATCTCTCACACTTACTCACTGCAGAGAACCCAAAGCTGCCAACCCAGCATGATACGTGGGAGGCTTCCTGAGGGTGATGCGTGATTGTCACAGGCAAGCTGATGTCCTTTCCCGCAGCGTGAGAACAAAAGCTTCTTCCCCGCATCCCCAGCACTCAACCCAAGGGTGTTTTGTGTCAGGCGTATGTTCCAAGACCCCCAGGGGATGCCTGAACCAACAATCCTATATATATTATGTTTCTTCTCTCTCTACAAACCTATCATAAAGTTACATACAAAGCACAGTGAGATATGAACCGGCTGAAGTAATAACAAAGCATAACCGTGGTAACAATATACTGTCCTATAACATATGTGAATGTGATCTCTCAGTCTCTCTCTCAGAATTTCCACTTGTGCTGTCCTCACCCTTCTTCTGAATGCGACGATGCAGATGATCAAGCGCTACTTTCTGAGACGAAGGGAGGGGAATGAGGTAGGCTTGTGATGTAGCGCTAGGCTGCCATTGACCTTCTGGTTGTCCTAAGGAAAAAGCATCCAGACCGCAGCTGACCTCAGGGGAACTGAAACCGCACAAAATGAAACTGTGGACTAAGGGGACCCGCCGTCCTGTCAGGCAGTCTTGCAAAGTGACCGTGCTCATTGACATTCTCACCAGCAGGGTCTGAAGAGGTCTGGGTCCCCTGCATTCTGTCCAACACTGGATAAAACCAGGCTTTTCAACTTTAGCCCCCCCCTGGTGTGTGCAGATGCATGTTTTTTCATGAGTCTTAGTAAGAACTGTGACTTAGGTCTCAGGACTTGACTTTATTTTTTCAAATGTTTATTTATTTTGAGAGACAGAGAGCGAGTGCACCCAGGGGAGGGGCAGAGAGAGAGAGAGAGAGAGAGAGAGGATCCCAGGCAGTCTCCACACTGTCAACTCAGAGCCCGATGTGGGGTTTGAAGCCAGGAACTGCGAGATCATGACCTGAGCCAAATCATGAGTCAACGCTTAAGTGACTCAGCCACCCAGTGCCCCTAAAGATATTTTCATTTTTAAGTATTCTCTACACTCAATGTGGGGCTCAGACTCACAACCCCGACATCAAGAGTCCCATGCTCTACTGATTCAGTCAGCCACGGATCCCTACTCCAATATAAATTTTATAATGAAAATATCAAGTTCTTCAAAAATCACCCCGGGGGATTGGTTGATATATGGCTCTGATTCTGCACATGAATTTAGGTGGACTTGACTTTTATACAGTATTATTTTAAACCCATTAACATGACATATTTTTCAATTTACTTACACATTTAAAAATATTTTTTAAAGATATTATTTTTATTTTATTTTTTTGAGAGAGACAGGGCACAAAAGCAAGGGGAAGAGACAGAGGAGAGGAGAAGAGAGAGAGAATCCCACCAGGGACAGAGAGAGAGTGGGTGGAGGGAGAGAGAGAGAGAAAGAAGCGGGGCTCATGCTCACCTGATGTGGGACTTGAACTCACAAACCGTGACATCATGACGTGAGCCGAAATCAGATGCTTAATGACTAAGCCACCAAGGCACCCTTAAAAAAATTTTTTTTAACGTTTATTTCTTTCTGAGAGACAGAGCATGAGCAGGGGAGGAGCAGAGAGAGAGAGGCAGACACAGAATCCAAAGCAGGCTCCAGGCTCTGGGCTGTCAGCTCAGAGCCCAACGAAGGGGTCCGAACTCCCAAACCGGGAGATCACGACCTGAGCCGAAGTCGGACGCTGAACCGACAGAGCCACCCAGGAGTCCCCGGATCTTTGCTATTGTAAATGCTGCTGCAGTGAACACACAGGTGCACATATGTTTCTGAGTGAGTGCTTTCATTTCCTTCAGATATGGACCAGAAGTCCATTGCCGGATCATGTGGTATTTCTGGTTTTAATTTCTTGAGGAACCTCTGGACTGTGTTTCAGAGTGGCTGCACCAATTCACATTCCTTCCCACCAACAGTGCACAACAGTTCTCTCTTTTCCACATCCTTGTCAACACTTGTCGTTTCTTGTCTTTTTGGTCATCGCAGCTTGAGATTGGTCAGACCGACAGCTGTCGGCACAGAGCCTGATGCGGGGCTCGAACTGCTGAACTGTGAGATCGAGACCTGAGCCGAAGTCAGGGGGAGGGGTGCGTTGGGGAGGGGCAGAGAGAGAAGGGGGCAGAGGATCCCAAGTGGGCTCCATGCTGTCAGCAGATTTACCATGCAGGTCTCAAACCCATGAACCATGAGATCATGACCTGAGCCGAAGCCAGAGGCCCAACCCACTGAGCCATCCAGGCGCCCCCACATATGATTTTTTTTTTTTTAAATGCACCATGTCAAATTGCAAAAGCAAAAATGCTCAAAATCCAAAAATAAGATATCTCACAAGCATTAGAGACTCCTTTCATCAGTCGTTTGCGATACCTCTCTGGTGTATATATATATCTATATATGTGTGTGTGTGTGTGTGTGTGTATGTGTGTGTATGTGTGTGTGTGTGGTGTATATATATATATCTATATATGTGTGTGTGTGTGTGTGTGTGTGGTGTATATATATATCTATATATGTGTGTGTGTGTGTGTGTGTATTAGGTTTCTATGTATTGATTTTTGTAACCTCTACACCCAACGTGGGGCTCAGAATCATGACCCTGAGATCAAGAGTGGCACACTCTTCCTACTGAGCCAGCCAGGAGCCCCAAGAACTTGACTTTCAATCCTACAGCTTGCTACGGGAATGTCTAAAGTGTTTATGATCATGGTGCAATTTGAGGAACGCTTTATCAAGGTTGAGCCCCTCCCAGTGCTTTCAGAAAGGGTCCCTGAAAGGTAGAGCCTCATGACCTTCATGGCAGCAGGGTAATGCTGCTTCTCTGCTAAAGTCACAGATTTGGGGTGTCCCTGCCCAGTGGGGTCCCGGTCTCCCTTGATCCGTCATTTTGCGCGGCCTGGGCCATCACTGTCCCACAAGACCCTCAGATCCGCAAAGACAATCATTTGAGGATGCCGTGTTCCCAAAACCCGTCAGGGCAGAAGGGCTTTGACCCTGAGCCTTCCCCTGCTTCCCCCCCTCCCCTGGATTCGGGTCCGGAAATGCCTTCCTTCCTGGCCTGCACTTGAATGGTTATAAGGAAATGGTAAATGATCCTTTTCCAGAACCAGCAGTGGTTTTCAGCTGGAGGGTGAGTCACAGTGAATCTCTAGGACTTTCCCCTTTCTCTCTTTAGAAAGGATTAATTACAAGACAGCAATCTTTTTTTTTTTTTTTTTTTTAAGAGACTAAACACGATCAGAGGGGAGAGGCAGAGGGAGAGAGAGAAAATATCAAGCAGGCTCCAGGCTCAGCGTGACGGGACTCCATCCCGCCACCCTGGAATCATAACCTGAGCCAAAATCAAGGGCCGGACATTTAACCGACTGAGCCACCCAGGTGCCCCAAGACAGCAATGTTTTATTGAAACTTCTTCTTTTTTTTTTTTTTTAGTCTAAAACATGGGAGGAGAAACTAATCTCTTCATATGTTCCTAGGAACATAAGTCTAATATCACTATTCCAAACCAGTATTATTTACAAAAATGACTCTTTACTTTCTTGCCAGGTTCACAAGGACTAGTTTTTTTGGGGGGGGAGGGGGGTGGGGAGTAAGCGAGGAATACAGAGAGAGAGAGAGAGAGAGAGAGATTGGGAATTGGAGCTTATACTCACAAACCATGAGATCATGACCTCAGCCAAAGTTGGACGCTTAATCGACTAAGCCACCCAGGTGCCCCACAAGGACAAAATTTTAAGCCCACCTCAGCATAGCTTTGCCAATCTCCCTGCCATCAAATGCCCAACAATCCTTACGGTGGAAAGGTCGGCCTTTTCATGGCCATGGCAATATTCACCATGCACCGGGACCACAGAACCCCAGGCAGCAGCAACAAGATGAAACCCCTCCACACCATTCCTGTTTGCCTTCCAAAAGCATGCTGTGTCTAAATCTCCCTTGTCTGTCCAGACTGAGGCAGATGAACCCCGGAGGGTTTTTTTGTTTCCTGTTTTTTTTGAGGTCTGTGCTCAAATGTCGCCTTATCGCCATGGGTTCCTGGGAAGGATCTCTCTCAGAAGATGCCCTCCCCTCTCCCCCGGGGCTCACCACTTCCTCATCTGATTTTCTATCAGAGTTTAGCAAAATTTTCCTTAAAGGGTATTTGCAGCCATAGTGTTTCCGCATACGGTTTTTCAACTCTTACTGTAGCACAGAAGCAGCCATAGGCCACGACCGGATGGGTAAGTCAGACTCGTACACAAAGTGGTTGGCCGGATTTGGCCACATGCCCGCATTCCGGACCCCTGTTCTAGATGAAGGCGACTACGGATCATCTCGGGTCCTGTCCTTTCCCGTTACGGAATTGCAAGCTTCTTGAGAGAAGCCACACGCTTTTGTTCACTGGATCTTCAACGCCAAGAGCGACTGGCGTCGACTCCAATGTTCACGGGATAACAGAAATCCATCCTTGCAATACCTTCTGGTCCTACTGCGTCTATTTCCCTCCTCCAGTGGAGGAGGTGCTCCTTCTGCTCCGTCTGTCCCCTCAGGATGCTTCCCTTGTATTTACTTCAACTAGACTCCACCCTCCTCTAGAGCAGAGGTGGGTCTCTTCCATTCTGGAAGCCCCGGGCGCATCAGAATACCTAACCGAACACACTCCATAGATCTGCATGGAAAGAAGAAATCGGTCACCACAAGAAGATCGAGGTAAGAATCGAGAAGGCTAAGCGGTGATGGGAGACGAGCTTCTAGGGAAAAAGAGGATCGTGGGAGTGAGTGCTGGCCATTTTCTCTGATTATAGAAGACGGGGACGATGTTCTGCGGTACGATTTGTCAGCCAAACGCTACCCGCAGGGCTTTGTTCTACGGCTGGTGCCCATACTTTAAGATGGAACATTGTGGGGCGCCTGGGTGGCGCAGTCGGTTAAGCGTCCGACTTCAGCCAGGTCACGATCTCGCGGTCCGTGAGTTCGAGCCCCGCGTCAGGCTCTGGGCTGATGGCTCGGAGCCTGGAGCCTGTTTCCGATTCTGTGTCTCCCTCTCTCTCTGCCCCTCCCCCGTTCATGCTCTGTCTCTCTCTGTCCCAAAAATAAATAAAAAACGTTGAAAAAAAAAATTAAAAAAAAAAAAAAAAAAAAAAGATGGAACATTGTGTGGTCCCCCAAGGGACATTTACTGTTAACTAAATTCACCACTTCAGAAAGTGAAGTGTGCATATGGGTGAGCTGCTATGGACACCAGCAGATAATATAGAAAACTTCAGGGGCGCCTGGGTGGCTCAGTCGGTTGAGCATCCGACTTCGGCTCAGGTCATGATCTTGTGGTCCGTGAGTTCGAGCCCCACATCGGGCTCTGTGCTGACAGCTCGGAGCCTGGAGGCTGCTTCTGATTCTGTGTCTCCCTCTCTCTCTGCCCTTCCCCTGTTCACGCTCTGTCTCTGTCTCAAGAATAAATGAACATTAAAAACAAAAATTAAAAAAAAAAGAAAACTTCAGGGGTGCCTGAGCTACTCAGTTGGTTAAGCGACCAACTCTTGATCTCGGCTCAGCCCATGACCTCAAGGTTCATGAGATCAAGCCCCGGGTCCAGCTCTCAGCTCAGGGAAGCCTGCTTGGGATTCTCTCTCTCTCTGCCCCTCCCCTGCTCGTGTGCCCACTCGTGCTCTCTCAAAATAAAGAAATAAATGTTTCTTAAAACACATTGCTAAAAATCTTTCAAAGCAGATAAAGAAATTCAAGTGAAAAGGTTCCATAATGAAAAGTGCTGGCTTATTATATAGTTTCTGCCAGACTCCGAGATCCTGGGTGCCAGAGAGTAATTCTATCCCAGTTGCTGGTAAAAAGATGAATCTCGTTTACACTAAAAGGGCGGTATTACAAGACCCTAGTGTCACCTGTCAAAACAAGAATATCTAGAACGGAAATTCCAGTAAGCCCTTGGGATGAAGGGCACTCAGAATACAAGAGCAAGCAAAATGCACGTAAATTAACTCCTAATTTGAGAAATCAATAGAGTGTGTGTGTAAATTGATACACACTGTCTAGCGGGTAGCTAGTTTCTAACTCAATTATGACGATCCGGCCTCCGCTCTCTTCCCCGGATCAGTCTGTTCCAGAAGGACCCCCTACAGCTAAGCAGAGGGTAGCTCCGAGGCAATCGCTTCATTTATAAATCTGTCAGATACTAAGTACCAAGGGAACAGTGATAACCAACAGGACAAGCACCAGAATACAGACGTTCTTGCGAGATTTTCTTTTCTGATCGTAAGCAGCTTGCGGAAACTGACCGGCGTGGCTCTGTCTGCACGCACCCCTGGGCCTTCTCCGTCGGCTTCCGTGCTATGAGTGGGTCTCCTTGGTCACGGATCCTCACGGGCAAATCTTTAAGCCTCTGACGGACGTCCAGAGCGTGAGCCTGCAGCTGCCGAGCTGCCCTTTCCCTCTCTTTAATCAGTTCCAGATCCTGCTCCGAGGTGGCCACGTCATCCCCCTGGTTCTGCATCTGGACCCACTCGTCGTGGCCATCAAAGGACAGGCGCTGCTCTTTCGTGGCCTCCCCTCTGCAGGGAGACACGCGGCTCTCGCTCTGGCAATCTTCTCCTTTTCCTTTGCAGACCCTCCTCTCCACCCAGCCTGGAAATCCTTTAAGGCTGCAGAGAAGTCATTCAGTTGGCGTCCTTTGTTCTTTCGGAGCATCCAGTTCCTAACTATTGTATTTCCTGGGCAAGGTGCTTTGTGGCCTATTACAACTGTTGCAAATTTTCCTCCTGTTGCTTGAGTCCTGCTGACTTCCTGGTAGGCTCAGCAAATTCTTTGAGCAGTGGCTGGGCGTCCCCGCCCACCCGTGACTGCTGAAGTCCCGGGGCTGGGGCTCGGAGGGCCCCAGGTTTGGTAAAAGGGACTGTAGGGCATGAGGAGGACCTAAGACCCACTGGTCTTGCACGAAACTCCTCGAAGCAGGCCCCGCCTGGTTGCACAGGCTGATGGGGAGCTGGGAAGAGAAAGGGCTGGGGGAAGGGGCTGAGGCTGCCCACAGGCTCCCTGTTTCTCTTTCCCAGCTGCTCTTGTCCTTTGCTCACCTCACTCTTGACTTAAATGGCATTGGCCTGGTGACCACCCTCAGATTCACATCTGGATGAGCACCCCAGCCTCCGGGGCCCTCGGTATTTTCACGGGCTGTGTCAGATGCAGAGATGAGACAAAATAATTTCTTAGTTCCCAACTCACCGCACCCCCCAACCCCCCCACGGCCTGTGCTGCCCAAGTTCCGCTTCCGTGGTGACCACAGCTCTGTCACACACGGCTTCCTGTTGGGGCTTCCTTGGCCTCACCCCACATTTGGGGCATTTCCCTCCCTGACAGAAGGACCTGGATCCGGGCTCCTGCCCTGGCCGGTGCAGACATGGTGCCCCTGCTGCTGCTGCCCCTGCTGTTCAGGGGTGAGTGGGCCTCGGGAGGAGGGCTGGGCGCAGGTGGGAGGGGCTGGAGCCCCGGCTGAGCCTCCGTGTCCCCCCAGGGGAGGATCCAGAGTACCAGCTCCGAGTGCAGGAATCCGTGACCGTGCAGGAGGGTCTGTGTGTCCACGTGCCCTGTTCCTTCTCCTACCCCTGGAAGTGGGGGTATTCCCGGACGATGCTCTACATATACTGGTTCCGGGATAGGGACACCTCAAGCAACCGTTATCCGGTGGCTACAAACAACCCACAGAGAGCAGTGAGGACAGAGGCCCGGGGCCGATTCCACCTCATCGGGGAACCCTGGGCCTACAACTGCTCCCTGAGAATCAGAGACGCCATGAGGAGTGATGAGGGAGTCTACTTTTTCCGAGTGGAGAGAGGAGAAGACGTGAGATATACTTACACAGATACGACGATGACTCTGCGGGTGGCAGGTACAGCAGGGGCCCCGGGGGAGGGCTCTGGGATGTGGACACCCCCTCTTAGAGCAGGCACAGGACGCCGGAACATTCCCTGCTCTGGGTCTTGGGGCTGGGACGGTTGGAAGAGATAACGGGGCCCGGGGTCAGCTTGGGCCCTGAGGCCCGGACCCTCTCAGGGTCACCCCGTGGGTCCCCACCTCCCTGGGGCCCGGGCACCTCCCTGTCTCTTCCTCAGCCCTGACACAGGAACCCGACATCCACTTCCCGGAGCCCCTCAAGTCTGGCTGGCCCACAGAGCTGGCCTGCAGCCTGCCGGGGTCCTGCGGAGGGGGAAGACCTCTCACATTCTCCTGGGTGGGGGCTGCTCTGGACTCGCTGGACCCCGAGAGCCTGCACTCCTCGGTGCTGGCCTTCACCCCGAGGCCGCAGGACCATGGCACCAACCTCACCTGTCAGGTGAAACTGCCAGAAGTTCAGGCCACCGTGGAAAGAACCATCCGGCTCAATGTCTCCTGTGAGTGCTGGGGGGGAGGGCAGGGTCCCTCAGGGCAGTGGGGTTTGAGCTGGTGTGGGGCAAGGAGAGAGAGCAAAGACGGGCATCTTCACCTTCTCAGTGTTCCCCTACCCCTTCCCAATGCTCCCCACCCCTTCCAAGTGCTCCCCTATGCCTTTCCAGTGCTCCCTACCTGTTTCTAGTGCTCCCTACCCCTTCCCAGTGCTCCCCGCCCCTTCCAAGTGCTCCCCACCTTGTCAGGGCTCCCCACCTTGTCAGTGCTCCCTACCCTTTCTCAGTGCTCCCCACACCTTCCCAGTGCTCCCCACCCCTCCATGGGTGCTGGGTCAGCTTCCATCCCAATCCTCACCTCTGAAGCAGAGCCGTATCTTTCTACCCCAGATGCTCCCCACAACCTCACCATCAGCATCTTCAGCAATGTCACAGGTAGGAAAGAACTGTCCTCTTGGGGGCTGGGACCTGGCCTTGGATGGGGGGGGGGGGGCGGCTCCCACCATGTGGGATGGGGATCGTAGCTGGAATGGGACCAGATAAGGGAAGAGCACGGATAAAGATGACCACCCTCCCTCCTCCACCTTGCCTGGGTGCAAAAGTGGCGTGCTCAGGCACACTCTGTTCACCTCTCCGGGGCGCTGCTGTGGTTTTCCTCCTCCCCTCCCACCCCAGCCTCCTCCATCCTGTTTCCTGCCGAGTTCACCGACTGAGGCCACCAAACAGTCCAGGCATGTCCCAGTGGGGGCACTGAGCCTTCTCTGAAGATGCGAAGCCCGGACACTTGAGGTCAACCTCTTTTGGGCGTAAAGCCCAGCCTTTGAGCCCTGTTGGACCCAAGTCAGTGGGCCAGGGAAGGCGAGGGAGATGCCAACCAGATCCTGGGACGGAGGGAGACGTGGAGACTGCCGGTCTCCAGCGGCTGTCTCAATGCCTCTCTCTCCTCTCTCTACATCTCTCCCCCAAAGCCCTCAGCATTCTGGAAAACACCTCATCCCTTCTCATCTGGGAGGGCCAAGATTTGCGGCTGCTCTGCGCTGCTGCTGGCAACCCCCCCGCCGAGCTGAGCTGGTTCCGGGGGTCCCCTGCCCTGAATGCCACCCCCGTGTACAGGACCCACATCCTGGAGCTGACTCAAGTCGGGGCTGCGGAGGAAGGAGTCCTCACCTGCCGAGCTCAGAACTCGCTGGGCTCCCAGCACGTCTCCCTGCGTCTCTCTGTGGTCTGTGAGTGTGGGGACCCCCGGGGGGGGGATGCCCGGGGCCTGGGGAGCAGAGGCGCCGCTGACCCTGCCCCTCCCACCCCCCTGCAGGCCCCCCGCGGCTGCTCGGCCCCTCCTGCTCCTGGGAGGGCGAGGGGCTGGGCTGCACCTGCTCCGCCCGTGCCCGACCGGCCCCCACCCTGCGCTGGCGGCTGGGGGAGGGGCTGTTGGAGGGGAACCACAGCGACGCCTCCTGGACCGTCACCTCCAGCTCCGAGGGGCCCTGGGCCAACAGCTCCCTGAGCTTCAGGGGGCCGCTGGGCTCCGACCTCAGACTCGGCTGCGAGGCCCGGAATGAGCACGGGGCCCAGAGCACCGACGCCGTCCTGGTGCTGCTGCCAGGTCTGGGGGCTGTGGGGGAAGGGTGGGCAGAGCCGGGGGTGGGGGGTGGGGGTGGGAGTAGGGGTGGGGAAGGAGTCTGCATCCTAGAGAAGATGGTCTGGGTGGGCGTGGGGCGGAGGGCGATTGGTGGGACAGGGTGGTCCATCTCGGGCCTCAGCAGGCCCTTCAGTGAGTTCTGCAAGGAGCTAGGAAGGCAAGAGACTGAGTCCTGCAATTCGGTCTCCCTCTCTCCGCAGGGAAGTCGCTCTCCCGGGCAGAAACCGCGACTGCAGCTGTGGGCGGCGCGGGAGCCATGGCTCTGCTGTGCCTGTGTCTGTGTCTCCTCGTCTTCTGTGTGTAAGTCTGTTCGGGGAGGCGCAGGGAGTGCGGGGAGGTCCCTCATCCCAGAAGTACAGGGCTGAGTAGGGCAGCTCGAGAGAAGAAATGCACTCCTTCATTTTCATCCTGTCCCCATCCTCCCCCAGTCCTAGGGGACCACCAGTCTATTTTCCGTCTCTCCAGATTTGCCTCTTCTGGACTTAAACAAAAATGTTAACGTTTATTTATTATTGAGAAACAGAGAGAGACCGAACATGAGCAGGGGCAGAGCAGAGAGAGGGGGAGACACAGACTCCGAAGCAGGCTCCGGGCTCTGAGCTGTCAGCACAGAGCCCGATGCAGGCTTCGGACTCACGAACCGAACCGCGAGATCACCACCTGAGCTTAACCAACAGAGCCGCCCAGGTGCCCCGGCGTGTACAAGTTTTTCTGAGTTAGACGGATCTTTCGTGATGGAAGTTCAGTCTGGCCAAACCTCTGGTCACCCAGGGGGATGGAGTGCTTCCTGGCCTGTCAGGAAGGTCTGAGTCTGGTTCCAGACCGGATACCTCAGCGGATTGGCCGGGGAGCAGGCAGCCTGCCCACGGGAGCCTTCGTGGCTGCAGTGTGCTGCTTTCTCCTTTTAGGGTAAAAGCCCGCAGGAAGCAAGCATCTAGGAGTCGAGAGGGCATGGCTAATGAAGACCCTGTCATGGGTACAGTCGCCTGGGTGAGTGATGCCGGGGTCTTCTCGTGCAGTGGGGGGCTCTGGACCTGTCCATTGGGACTCCAGACGGAGCTCCTCAGCATTTCCCTGCCCCTGCCCCAGCCTGGTCACCTGAGCAGTCACCTGGGAGGTGACTTCCCTACTCCACTCTTCCCTACTTCCCTTCCAGCCCTTCTGGAGTTTCTTTTTTTTTTTTTTTTAAACGTTTATTTATTTTTGAGACAGAGAGAGACAGAGCATGAACAGGGGAGGGGCAGAGAGAGAGGGAGACACAGAATCTGAAACAGGCTCCAGGCTCTGAGCTGTCAGCACAGAGCCTGACGCGGGGCTTGAACTCACAGACCGTGAGATCATGACCTGAGCCGAAGTCGGACGCTTAACCAACCAAGCCACCCAGGCACCCCCCTTCTGGAGTTTCAATGATGCTTGTTCCCAGTGCTTTGAGAATCAAGTCACATTCCTTGTCCCATGTTTGAAGTCCTTCAGGAGGTGTCCCTTGATGGCCACTCCAGCCCTGGTCCGGCTATGGTGCAGCCACACTGGCCTTCTCGTGGTCTCCCCTACCGCTTGGACCCTTTGCACGTACAGCTCCTCCCACCAGAAATGCCCTTCTGTCCCCGTTTCCGTCACCCCACTTCACGTATCAACATCTTCTGCTCTGGGAAAGCTTTGCCATTTCCTTCCCTGCCAACGCCCACGCCTCCCTCCTCTACGTCCCCAGAGCTCCGTGTCCAGCCCCGTCTCGAGGGGCACATCCCACAACACCACTGCATTTCGTCGTGTTTGGGATGTCTTTGCCGGCGGGGGCTGCAGTTGTCTCTCACTCCGCCCCTGTCCACCATGTCCCTTCTGCCCTTTTATGAAACTGGGGCCGTGTTGCCCTACGTGGAGTCATCCAGAATGCGTTGTTCATGGCCAGTCCCTGGAACAGGCATTGTTTGCGTGCACGTACTCGTTTTGTCCATAATACGATGAGCAACGATGAACCTGCCATCCGACCTCAGACCTCAGACACCGACAGTAACTTCCATCTGCTTGTGTTGCTCTGTGACCCCGTCCTCAGGAAGGCTGCTCTGAATCTTTCGTTGCCAGTGTTACCCCATATATGTGTGTATACCTGAGATACGCGCTGTTTCGTGTAACTATTTCGGAACCTACAAAGGGTGGCACCCTCTGTGCGCGCTTCTCCGGCTCCCTTTGTGGACTCACCAACCCTGCAGATTAGGTCCTGGAGATTCACCCCTGTTGTTAGCTGCAGTTACCTGTTTACGGTGTTTCGTTTTATGACCATGTCTATTGCCTAAGCTCGTCTTGCTGGACATTTGGGTTTCTCCAGATCTCATTGGATTCACATACGAGCGTTCGGTTTTTTGTTTTTTGGCAACATTACGTAAGAATTTAATTACTAGGTCAGAGGGTGTGTGAATGTTCCTATCATGACAAATGGTTTTCCAAAGCAATCGCATCCATGTGTACACCCGTCTGTGCCTCTTGGATCCTGTTGACCTATATAGTCTCTGTGCTTGGTTTTCTCAATTTTTTGGGTCGTCTCACTCTCTCGCTATGGTTTTGATTTGCGTTTCATTAGTTGTCAAGGAGCATGAAAATCTCTGTCTTCAATGGCATATGAACACCTCCTCTCTAAAATGCTTGGTCCCGGGGCGCCTGGGTGGCTCAGTCAGTGAAGCGTCCGGCTTTGGCTCAGGTCATGATTTCACCGTTCAGAATTCGAGCCCTGCATTGGGCACAGAGCCCACTTTGGATCTTCTCTCAGAGCCCCTCCCCTGCCCTCTCTCTCTCTCTTTGTCTCTCAAAAATAAAATAAATGTTAAAAAAATAAAATTCCTGGTCTCATCTGCAGCCTATTTCCCTGCAGCCCATAGGGTGTTTGACTTTCTTACTGAATTGATTGGAGAGCTTTATACATTTTCATACTGGTTTCTTTTTTTCAGTTATATGCACTGTAAATATCTTCCAGTGAGTAATTTGTCTTCACTTTTTAAAGGTGACCTTTGATGAACATAAGTTCTTAATTGCAATATAACCATATTCACTAATCTTCTCTGTTCTTTTTTTTTTAAAGATAGATTGACATAGCTTTCTTTTTTTTTTTAAGTTTTTATTTGTTTATTTTGAAATAGAGAGAGAGAGAGAGAGAGCAGGGGAGGGGCAGAGAGAGAGGGAGAGGGAGAATCCCAAGCAGGTTCTTCCCTGTCAGCACAGAGCCCGATGTGGGCCTCGAACTCACAAACCATGAGATCATGACCTGAGCCAAAATCAAGAGTTGGTGGCTTAACCAACTGAGCCACCTGGGTGCCCCTGATCTTCTCTTTTCTGTTGAATGCCTTTTGGGTTTCATTTAAGACAATCTTTCTTTTTTAATTTTAATTTTTTTTAACTATTTGTTAAAGTTTATTTATTTTGAGAGAGAGAGAGAGAGAGAGAGAGCACGCGAGCATGAGCAGGGGAGGGGCCGCACTGTCAGCGCGGAGCTTAACGCGGGGCTCCAACTCAGGAACCTCGAGATCATGACCTGAGCAGAAATCAAGAGTCGGACGTTTAACCGACTGAGCCACCCGAGTGCCCCTAAAAAAAGTCTCTCTTCTCCTAAGATTAGAATGATATTCAAGTATAGTTTCTACTAAAAGTTTTACGTATTCCTTTGGACACGTGAAGCCTTAATCTACCCGGAGTTGATTTGTGTGTGGTGTGCAGTTTTGATCTATGTATGTTCCTCCTCGACGTGTGGAATAATGTCTCTCTCTCGTCTCTGCTGATGTGCCATCTACTCTGTCAGACATCAGAAGTCTATACATGCGTGGCCTCTGTCTGTGGCCTTCTATTCTGTTCCAGTGGTCGATTTTACTGTCCCCGAGTCAGAACTGTCTATAGAGGCAATAGAATCTACAGACCCAAAACTAAGTCCTACTATCTAATAGAGCAGGATCCTCTCCTTAATCTTCTTTTAAATAGTGTCTTGGCTATACCTGGACTTTTGCTGTTCTATTAAATATTAGAATCGGTTTATCAAGTTCCAAAAAACACTCCTGTTAGTGTTTTGGCTGGAATGACATTGCATCTGTAGATCAACTTGGGAAGAATATACTTATGTATAAACTCAAGTCTCCTTGTCTGCAAAAACAGGTTATCTATTAGTTTAAGTTTTTTTTTCCCCAAGAAAGATGTAGAAATTCTTCAACACATCTTGTGAACCTTTTGTCGGTTTTCTTCCTTAATACTAGTTTTGTTACTGTTATAAATGCCATCTTTTTAAAAGTGCATTTTCTGATCACTTATCACTGATATGCGGAATGAAAACATTAAAAAAAAATTACAGATTGGTCTTAGATGTCATTTAGAGTCTTGCTGGTTTGGTAGCTGGAGCATTCTTAGATATGATTCATAAGCCTGCTGAACCATTCTTTTACAGAGATATGGATACTGTCTGAAAAGTTTGTGATATTCTTGGTTTAAATTGTCATGGCTTTGGGGCGCCTGGTGGCTCAGTCGGTTAAGCGTCCACTTCGGCTCAGGTCATGATCTCGCAGCTCATGAGTTCGAACCCCGCGTCAGGCTCTGTGCTGACAGCTCAGAGCCTGGAACCTGCTTGGGATTCTGTGGCTCCCTCTCTGCCCGTCCCCTGCCCGTAGTCTGTCTTTCTCTCTGTCAAAAATAAGTAAAACATTAAAAAAACTAAAAATTAAAAGCATTGCCATGGCTGCTGAATCAAAGCAGCTGATTTCATGCAAATATAGTGTCATTTCCTTCAAAAATCAACTCATCCTTTTAGACTTTAGATACATAAGAAGAAACACCTGATCTCATGCATTCTCTGCGGATGTATTTTTCTTCTAAGAGATTTCTTTTTTTTTAACTTGAGAGAGAGAGACAGCGCACACGCACAAGTGAGGCAGAGAGAGAGAGAAGTGAGGGAGAGGGGGAGAGAGAGAGAGAATCTTTCTTTTTTCATGTTTATTTATTTTGAGAGAGAACATGCAACAGCATGAGTCGGGGAAGGTCAGAGAGAGAGAGAGAGAGAGAGAGAATCCCAAGCAGGCTCCGCATGTCCGTGCAGAACCCGATGTGGGGCTCCATCCCGTGAACCGTGAGATCACGACCTGAGCTGAAATCAAGAGTTGGACGCTTAACCGACTGAGCCACCCCGGCGCCCCAAGATTCCATATTTCAACAAATGACTCACTCCCCTGAATCAATGATGGGGGAAGTAAGCACACTCAGACTCTGGCCTCTGGTAAACAGAGGTCTGTGGAACACGGATTGTGGGCAGTAAGTGACTAAAGACTGAACACCAGCCAGTTCCTTCGTTTGTTCAGACAGCTCCTCCTTCTACTTTCCCCCTTATGGGGCCAAACTGCCCTGCAGAATTCTTCTGGGGCTTCGCTGTAAATGTTCACGTCTTTTCAGTGACACCCGCTCCTTCAGGGGGTTAGTGGTCTGGATCCTAAGCGTTGTCTTCAGTCTCTCACTAGATGCAGCAACGTATGAAACGCAATTACGTGCTTGTCGATCTTATATTCTTCCAGCTTGCTAAGCTCTCTTGTTCGTTCTCATCATTTGTATGTAGACATTGAACTATTTTTAACAGGGTTTTTTTTTTTTTTTTTTTTGATTTAACAAATATCGCAGGGGTGCCTGGCTGGTTCAGTTGGAAGACCATGTGACTCTTGATCTTGGGGTGGTGAGTTCCAGCCCCCACGTTGGGTGTGGAACCTACTTAAAAAATTAAAAAGGGGGGTTGTGGGGGGGGGGGATGGGCTAAATGGGGAAGGGGCACTAAGGAACCTACTCCTGAAATCATTGTTGCACTATATGCTAACTAATTTGGATGTAAATTTTTATTTTATTTTATTTTTTTTTATTAAAAAAAATTTTTTTTAACGTTCATTTATTTTTGAGACAGAGAGAGACAGAGCATGAACGGGGGAGGGTCAGAGAGAGGGAGACACAGAATCGGAAGCAGTCTCCAGGCTCTGAGCCATCAGCCCAGAGCCTGACGCGGGGCTCGAACTCACAGACCGCGAGATCGTGACCTGAGCCGAAGTCAGACGCCCAACTGACTGAGCCACCCAGGCGCCCCTGGATGTAAATTTTAAAAAATAAAAAATAAAATAAGTTAAAATTTAAAAAATTTGTAAAGGATCCTAGGTTGGGGTGCCTGGCTGGCTCGGTTGGTGGAGCTCGGTTGATCAGAGCATTAAATAAATGTTCTCAAACCCACGAGTCCTCAGAAGTCTTAATACAAGAAAACCCAAACTGAAAACACATTACACTTTCCCTTTGGTTCTGATATTCTTTTTTTTCTTCTTAAAGCTTTTTTTTTTTTAAGTTTATTTATTTATTTTGAGGGAGAGCAGGAGAGGGGCAGAGAGAGAATCCCAAGCAGGCTCTCCATCCAGCAGCGCTGAGCCTGATGCGGGGATCAAACTCGCGAACCATGAGATCGTGACCTGAGCCAAAACCAAGAGTCGGACACTTAACTGACTGAGTCACCCAGGCGCCCTGGTTTTGATATTCTTAAAATTTACTATACTGTATTGGGGTGTGAGGTTTCCCTGGTCTTTTTTCTTGTGCTTGTGGGCCCTTTCAGCTGGAATGGTTTACCTCTCTTGAATTCAATTTTATCGCCACTATTTTTGTTCACATATTTTCTCCTCTTTTTATTTCCAATAACACAACAGGCCTGAGTTTGGTTCCTGGCTCTGTCTGTTACTAGATGAGTAATCTTGGGCCTCCCACCTCAGTCTACCATGTCTGTAAAATGGGAATAATAAGTATCATTCATACTGTGTGTGTGTATGTGTGTGTGTGTGTGTGAATTAAATGTAATTAGTAAGCCTTCAGTATGGCCTAATCAGTCATAGCGTTACAGAATTTTAAATGGATGAGTGAAGGGCACCTGGGTAGTTCAGTCGGGTAGGTGTCTCTTGACTTCAGGTCGGGTCAGGTCATGATCTCACGGCTCGTGAGTTTGAGCCCAGCATCAGGCTCCACACTATCAGCTTGGGGTTCTCTCTCTCCCTCTCTCTCACTCCCTCTGGCCCTCCCCTGCTCTCTCTCTCTCTCTCTCTCTCTCTCTCTCTCTCTCAAAATAAATAAGTAAACTTAAAAAAATAAATGGATGAGTGAATCATTGGGTTCGTAGGAAATGTGTGTGAATAGGAGGATGAATGAACAAATGTCCCATTAGCCCAACCTCCCTTGAGGGGGACCACGTCTGCCTCATTCCTTCTCCGACTCTCTCGTTTCTCTTTCACTCAGGGTTCCAGGAAGAAGCCCTGGCCAGACAGCCCCCCAGATCAAACGACCCCTGCCGGGGATGCCCCTCCCTCGGGGGAGCAGCAGGAGCTCCATTACGCCTCGTTCAGCTTTCAAGAGATAAAGATGAGGGAACCTCAGGACCAGGAGGCCACCAGCACCAGTGAGTACTCGGAGATCAGGATGAGCAAGTGAGGGCCGCCTGGAGCCAGGAATCCCAGCCCCTGCGGGGAGAGGAGAAGTCAGGCGCCAACTGATGAAGCGCGTGGAGCCCTGTGGCAATATAAAAGAGCGGGACTGTCCGGGTGTCCCCGGGTAGAGCAGATTTGGGCTCAAACGTAGCCTGTCAAGCAAGTCACTTCATCTCTGCGTGCTTCAGTTTCCCGTTCCGTAAATCAGAGATCATGCCTTCTGCCTTAAAGGTGGTTGTGAACAGTAAAGAAATTAACACAGAGAAATCAGCCAACAGAGGTCCTATCGCACCACGGGGCTCAGTGCCTACTGATCTGTCTTCTTTGGACAGAAAGGTCCTGCTGGAAAGTTACCCTGGGGCTGAGGGTGACCGTCCCGGCACACAGTAGAAACCGGCTGGTGTCATTCTCCTTCAAAGCCTCCCCAGGGAAAGACCAGCCCCTCAGCCTGGATTTTGGTTTCACGATACAGCATCTTATCATCTCTGTGGGGTCTTCTCCGCGTCCCACTTGTATCTGTCCATTCTTCCAGCACATTCCATCACCTCCTGACCTCCAGTCCCTTCCCTGTCTCATTTATGGGCCCCACAGGGATCCGTCCAACAGCCAGGGAGCTGACCCTGAGTCTCCTCCACAAACCCATTCAAGGCTCCCTAGGCTTAGACAATACATCACAAACATCCTTCCCCACCCCTGGCATTTGAAGTCCACCAACCCCACCCCCCCCAACCCCTGCTATCTACTGTTGGAAAAGAAACAATGGGCTCCGAGTGGAGGCACTTGCCCCCACAACAGCAAACCCAAGACTCACTGTGGTTTCAACCTCTCCCAGAAATGTGACCTTTAAACAGTCAGTCCAAAATTTCCTGATCAGCACTGGTGAGGTCACCTGCAGGGTAAGATCTTCCCCCAAAAAGATGGCCCGATCTGGGGGGGAAAAATCCTTCCTTTCTTTTGAGAATACTTCCTCATGACACCCTCCTGCCTTTAAACACCTTCTGCTACTTACAACTCCTCAGGGCACCCATCTCCTTACTGGAAGGGACACTGCCAAACTCATGAGCCTTTGAATAGAGCCAATTACATGCCCAGATTTCCTTGGTTGAGTTTTTATTCTTTTTCAAAAATGTTTATTTATTTTTGAGAGAGTGTGCGAGTGAGGGAGGGGCAGAGGATTCAAAGCGGGCTCTACGCTGAGAGCCAGATGCGGGGCTCGACCTGTGAGATCATGACCCGAGCTGAAGTCAAGAGTTGGATGCTTAACCAACTGAGCCACCCGGGTGCCTTCAACAAGCTTTTCTGATCCCAACTGCCTGACACTATGCTTTTGATTGCCGTACAAAAGAAAAGTTTTTCTAGAAGGAGGGGAGCAAAAAAGTTATCAGCTACAGGAAAGGATTGTTTCAGGCAAGACTGCTCTCCTCCTGTGTGTGGGGTAAAGATAAGGGGTCTTCTTGTGCAGGTGACCTCATCTTCATTTAGGGGATGGAGAGGTCCTTGTGGCCAACTCATTGGCACTGATTGTCAATAGCCAAAGTATAGAAAGAGCCCAAATGTCCATTGACGGATAAATGGATAAAGAAGATATATATATATATATATATATATATATATATATATATAGCGTGTGTGTGTATACACACACACACACACACACACACACACACACACACCGGAGTATTACTTGGCAAAATCAAAAGGAATGAAATCTTGCCATTTGCAACAATGTGAATGGAACTAGAGGGTATTATGCTAAGTGAAATTAGTCAAAAAAAGACAAATACCATATGACTTCACTCACATAAGGAAAAGATATAAAACAGATGAACATAAGGGAAGGGAAGCAAAAATAATACAAAAATGGGAAGGGCGACAAAACATAAGAGACTCTTAAATACAGAGAACATACTGAGGGTTGCTGGAGGGGTTGTGGGAGGGCGGATGGGCTAAATTGGCAAGGGGCATTAAGGAAGACACTTGTTGGGACGAGCACTGGGTGTTATATGCAGGGGATGAACCACTGCATTCTACTCCTGATATTATTAGTGCGCTATATGCTAACTAACTTGGATGTAAATTTAAAAAAATAAATGATTAAAAAAATTCCTGACTATAAAATAGTTCAATGTCTACATACAAATGATGAGAACGAACAAGAGAGCTTAGCAAGCTGGAAGAATATAAGATCGACAAGCACATAATTGCGTTTCATACGTTGCTGCATCTAGTGAGACTGAAGACAATGCTTTAGGATCCAGACCACTAACCCCCTGAAGGGGCGGGTGTCACTGAAAAGACGTGAACATTTACAGCGAAGCCCCAGAAGAATCTGCGGGGCGGTTTGGCCCCATAAGGGGGAAAGTAGAAGGAGGAGCTCTCTGAACAAATGAGGTTAAGACTGTATTTCTGGGAGAGAACAAGGACTTTAATCATCTCCACTTTGACCTTGGTCTTACTTTCTAATTAAGTTCTTCTTTCCAGCATATTTCTTCATTCAGGCAAAAGACCTTGCAGGCAAAGCATCCCTCGTTGGGAACTGAAACTACTCCCTCAAGCAATAAAAAGACTGCCCTGGGCCAGCAAGACCCAGCATGACTAATCCCAAGACCGTGATCAACCTGACCTTTACTGCCCAACCACATGTCCCCACTGCCCTTCATCCCACATTTTCCTTATATAAACCTATGAATATTTTCAGCACTCTGGAGACAGAGTGAGATGTTAGTCCTGCGTCTTCCCCGGGGTTGGCCTCACTGGAGTAAGTCCCTTTCTTGTTCCCCCTCCGCTTATGTCTCTGCCTTCGCGTTTTGTCAGCAGCAAGTGGCCAACCCAGTCTGTTTGGGATCCTCGGAGCAGGTGCACTTGTGACTCTGTGCCTTGGTTATATGAGGTTGAAACTGCAGTTAGGTATGTGTTAACTTAAGTGATGCCATTTTGGGCCTGTGGGTTTTCTTTTCTATTTTGTCTTTTCTTTTCTTTTCCTTTCCTTTATATTTTATTTTATTTTACTTTAGTTTTTAGCTTAATTCCAGTATAGTTAACATACAATGTTATATTAATTTCAGCCGGTACAATGTGGTGACTCAACAGTTCTATATCTTACTCAGTGCTCATCATGAGGATAAGTGTACTCTTAATCCCCATCACCTATTTCCCCCATCTCCCCCACCTCCCCTCTGGTAACCATCTGTTTGTTCTCTAGAGTTAAGAGTCTGTTTTTCAATTTGTCTCTTTTCTTCTTTGTTCATTTGTTTTGTTTCTTCAATTCCACATATGAGTGAAATCATATGGTATTTGTCTTTCTCTGGCTGACTTACTTCGCTTAGCTTTATTCCGTCTAGATCCATCCATGTTGTTGTAAATTACAAGATTTCATTCTTGTTTATGGCTGAGCAATATTCCATTGTGCATGTATACCACGTCTTTCTTACCCACGCATCTCTGGATGAACACTTCTCTCTTCCATAATTTGGCTATTGTAAATAATAGTGGTTTTTGTATTCTTTGGGCAAATACTCAGTAGAATTACTGGATCATATGGTAGTTCTATTTTTAATTTTTTTAAGGAACCTACATACTGTCTTCTCACCATGGCTGTGCCAGTTTGCATTCCCACCAACAGCTCATGAGGGTTCCTTTTTCTCCACAGCCTCACCAACATTTGTTCTTTCTTGTGTTTTTGTTTTTTGGGTTTTTTTTTTTTGAGAGAGAGAGAATGACAATGCAAGTGGGGGATGGGCAGAGAGAGAGGGAAAGAGAGAATCCCAAGCAGGCTGCATGCCTAGTGTCGAACCCGACATGGGGCTTGATCTCACAAGAGTGAGATCATGACCTGAGCCGAAATCAAGAGTTGGACACTTAAGTAACTGAGCCACCCAGGCACCCCTGTTTTTTTTCTGACGTTTATCTTGTTTTAAATAATCTCTACACCCAACGTGGGGCTCAAATTCAAGACACTGGGATCTAGAGTCACATGCTCTTATGACTGAGCCAACCAGGCACCCCTCTTGCTTTTGATTTTAGCCATTCTGACAGGTGTAAGATGATGTGTGTGGGTTTTTAAAAAAGATTTTAAAGTAATCTCTACACCCAACACGAAGCTTGAACTCACAACCCCAAGATCAAGAACCTCATGCTCCACCAGCTGAGCCAGTCAGGTGCCCGGTTTTTGTTTTGTTTTAAATCTCTGCACATTCTTCCCCATTATGCCCGGCTTCTTCCCCAGTTCCTTGCTCCGTCATAGCTGACTTAACATTCTCAAAGACTACCCTCTCTATAGATCACACTGAGATCTTAATTCTTAGTGGAGGCCTGACAAGCTTGGTAGCTTCTCGAAAATATGAAGTTCACAGGAGAACTTCCTCTTCTAGGGACATTCCACTGGCAAATGCTAAGTGAAATCCACTCTGTCACTAATAGCGAGCATGTTGCATGTCCACTAGGGCAGAGTCTCCCGAAATTGTTAGAAGATGACATGGGGACTGGTCCTTGAAGACACGATCTTGATACCTTTAGATTCCCCCCACCCCATGGTGGTCTCTCCTTCTGCTGTCTGCTGTCACCATCTGTCCCGGACTATTGTCTGATGGTCTCCATCCCTTATAAATAAAACACCTTCCCAGTGTGCATCATCTGCTTTCCTGGGACCAGGGTACAGTGGGTTCAGGAGTCACTATCTATGGTGTCAGATTTGTGTGGATCACAACCCCAGCCCCCAAACGCACATCAGTGATGCGAGACCCTGCAAAGGTTGCTTATCACATCAAGTCTCAGTTTCCCACTGGATGAGGAGAATTGTTAGCCAGTGTTCTCTAGGATTGGTTGTGAGGGTTCAACGGGGCAATATGTAGAAAGGTACAACCCTGAGTCAGCACGTGAGGACCTCCAGTGAATCTCCATCTCTTTCCTAATCCTCTGCTTGGAGGGAGATCCGGGCACAGGGGTGCTTCTTAAAGTGTGGTCCAAGGGCCAGCAGCATGACATAACCTGGAACCTCAGAGAAGACCTTGTCCCTCCTTGTTCCTTCGCCAGGCAGGCACCACAAGGTGAAAAGCATGTTAAGGCAACAAGAGGGTTGAGGGGAAAAGCACAGAGATGAGCCCAGTCCACTCCACCCCTTCTTCTGCCTTCTCCTTCCTAAGAAGGCCCCGGACTTTCAGAAGTTGCTGCGACCTAGGTGCCCTGCTGGCCTAGAGCTCGGGACCTTGCACCTATGGATTGGGGTCCTTGGCAGAGTTGGGGTTTCCTGAACTCACCCAGCTTTGCTCCAGAACCATGGACAGCACCAACCCTTGGGCTGGGAGGTCCCCAGGTCTGGCAGGATGGGCGGAGCGCCCCCTGGAGGTAGTTCCCTGACTTGCCTCAGATGCAGAGATCAGAAGTCGGCGGATTGACTGGCGTGATATTCTGTCCTAGGGGACAGAGATGCTGGCCAGAGCACGTCCAAGCTTCTCCTTAGTCACCCTCTGAAAATCCACTCATCCTGGGGACTCAGCTTCAGAGACACAATGCATTTCTCACAGAACACTGGGTGCCTTGCTCCTCAGGGCTGACTCTGCCCTCACCCTGTCCAGAAAACCCTCCCTCTCCTCACTTTCCAGCGGGTTGATATTTGCTGTTGCACTTTTTTACGTTTATTTATTTATTTTTGAGAGGGGAGGGAGGGGCAGAGAAAAGGAGGGAGAGAGAGAATCCCAAGCAGGCCCTGAGCTGTCAGCACAGAGCCTGATGTGGGGCTTGAACTCACAGTGAGATCATGACCTGAGTTGAAATCAAGAGTCGGCCGCTTAACCGACTGAGTCACCCAGGCGCTCTCGGAGTCGGGAATCTTCTTAATCCGCTCTGGGATTGAGTGTGTTTGAAGCTGGGTTCTGGTGTTTTTGTGGACGGGCCTACTTCCGGGTGACCCTTCTAATTTGTAACCCTACTTGGGTCCTAACGGGTGCTTACTGGGCCTCTACTTTTTAGGAGACCCTGAACTTCAGACTGTGTTTATCCTGTTTCATGAGGCTGCCCAGGGGACAAGAGCAGGTGTCGGGCTGACTCAACACTGTTCCCTCCCCCCAGATTTTGGCCCTTCCAGTCCCTGCCCACGTAGCTCTGCACTCCAATTCTGTGTCTGGTCCCATGACACCGTTGAAAGTTCTGCTCAGATCCCCAGCCTCTTTACCCTGTTTTCTGCCTGCTTCCGCTTCTGGCCCTTCCAGCAGAATGAGCCTCTTTTCTGTGGGATCCTGGCTGCTTTTCCAGTTGGCCAGTGGAAATGTTCTGGCATGATATACTCTGTCGTGGCTGGAAACCTCCCTTGCTTTATTTTGGTCTTCTCCTGAGTCACTTTCTCAAAAAGGCCCTGACCTCCCAAACTGCAACAGCGCCCCCTTCACATTTTGCATTAAGCTCTTTGTTATTCATACATAGCTCACATCATCAGAGGTCAGATTGCATACTGATTTGTCTATGCCTCTCTCCCACAATACTAGAAGTTCCACAGCTGATAGTTGGGTTTTTTGTGTTTTTTATTTGAGAGAGAGAGCGCGCATGCGTGAAAGCAGAGGAGAAGGGCACAGAGGGAGAGAGAATCCCAAGCAGGCTCCTTGCTCATGGATCATGACCTGAGCCGAAATCAAGAGTCTGTTGCTCAACTGAGCCACCCAGGCACCTTGGAGAGTTCTTTTTTAAGTTTTCTTTTCTTTTTTTTTTTTTTCTTCCAGTAATCTCTGCACCCAACGTGAGATCGAACTCACGACCCCGAGATCAAGAGTCGAATGCTCTTCTGACTGAGCCAACCAGGTGCCGGGAATGAGGGTTTTTTGCCCACCCGCCCCCCCCCCCCCCACCTTTGCTCAAAGGTAAACATCAAGGTTACTGGAAATGAGAGTCCCTCAAGTGAAGCGGTTTTGCTTATGGTGCAACAGGCAGACATGACACATAGTAGGTCCTACAGAAGCGTTAGGACTCTCCTGAGCATGCCCAGAACCTGGCAGAGTATGAGGCAAGCAGCCCCCTAATTCCTACCGGCTCTGAGACCCAGGAGTACTGGCCCCTCCAGCCCCTTCTCCAGGCCCCCAGCCCCTCCTCCCTCAGACCCAGGGGTCTCGGCCCCTAGCCCCTCCTCCCTCAGACCCATGAGTCCCGGCCCCCAGCCCCTCCTCCCTCAGACCCTGGAGTCCTGGCCCTTGTCCTTCCTCCCTCAGACTCAGGAGTCTGACCCCACAGGCCCTCCTCCCTCAGACCCAGGAGTCCAGGTCCCCAGCCCCCTCCTCCCTCAGACCCAGGAGTCCTGCCCCAGCCCCCTCCTCCCTCAGACCCTGGAGTCCTGACCCCCAGCCGCTCCTCCCTCAGACCCTGGAGTCCTGGCCCCTGTTCTTCCTCCCTCAGACCCAGGAGTCTGACCCCACAGGCCCTCCTCCCTCAGACCCAGGAGTCCAGGCCTCTAGCCCCCTCCTCCCTCAGACCCAGGAGTCCAAGCCTCCAGCCCCCTCCTCCCTCAGACCCTGGAGTCCTGGCCCCTGTCTTTCCTCCCTCAGACCCAGGAGTCCTGATCCCCAGCCCCTCCTCCTTCAGACCCAGGGGTCCCGGCCCCCAACCCCTCCTCCCTCAGACCCAGTTCAGGCCCCCAGCCCCTCCTCCCTCAGACCCAGGAGTCCTGCCCCAGCCCCCTCCTCCCTCAGACCCGGAAGTCCCGGCCCCCAACCCCTCCTCCCTCAGACCCAGTTCAGGCCCCCAGCCCCTCCTCCCTCAGACCCAGGAGTCCCGGCCCCCAGCTTCTGCGGGGTCGGCGGCGACCGGTCCCGTCCGTCCCCCTCCCAGCCTCGCACCGAAGCCCGGGCGGAGGTCCCTTGGGTTTATTCGCAGCGCTCTTTACAGGCAGCCCCGCACCCCCCGGCGGCGGGGCCCTGCGCAGAGCCGGGGTCGCTGGGAGGCGGGGGTGGCGGCCCCGACGACCCCTCCTCGTCGCGCCCCCCGCGGCCCTTGCCGATGGCCAGGCGGGGCCGGCCGCGCTGCAGCCCGTCCAGGAGGGCGCAGGCCTGGCAGAGCGCGCGGCTGGCCAGCGCCCCGCAGCGGGAGCAGGCGCCGGGGGGCGGGGGCCGCGCGGCCGGGGCCAAGGCCAGGCGCTCGGCCGAGTGCACCAGGTCCAGCGCCGCCGACGGCCGCGCCGCCTCCAGGAGCTTGAGCAGGTGGCGCGCGTGGCCGCGGAAGGCCTCGGGCGCGTAGACGCACTCCTCCGAGAAGTAGTCGAGGCGGCGGAAGTGCGCGTACAGCACCACCTCCTTCTGCGAGGCCAGCTGCAGGGGGCGGCAGCGCGGCAGCGCGCCCCCCTCGCCCCGCGAGCCCAGGCCCCCGCCCCGGGCCAGCCGCCCCGCGTCGCCCCGCAGGAAGTTCATGAGCACGGTCTCCGCCATGTCGTCGGCGTTGTGGCCTGGGGGAGAGAGACGGGGAGCCGGTGAGATGCGGGCGCCGCCGTGGGGCAGCAGGGACCCAGACGGACGGGGAGGGGCCCTGGAGAGCGGCCCAGAGTGGGCGACCCGGGCTGGAGACCCCCACCCCACCCCCAGACACTGCAGGACGCCAGGACCAGGAGAGAGATGGGGGCGGGGGGGGGGGGGGGTGTGCGTGGAGAACAGCAGGGAGGGCCGGACAGGGCCATGGAGACCCCTGGGCACCGCGCGACAGCCGGTGGAGGTGGGCGGTGGGCACAGTGAGAAACGAGAGGGGACACACAGGCCTCCAGGAGGCAACCCGGGGTGCCCTCATTTGCCACCCACTTATCGCCAACCAGGCCCTGTGCCAGTTGCTTTTTCAGGAGGGTCAGTCTCAGTTGAAGGTGTGCGTCACACGGCACCGGCACCGGAGAAGTCAAAGCGGCCTCTAACGGTCAGTGGAGGTGTTGCTGTCCCAGTGCAGGGAATGCGGGTCACCGCGTGCAGGAAGGCCAGCGAGAGCTTCGGTATTTCCTCAACAGTCACCATAAACGTCACCTAAACGTCTACCTATTCTGCATCTTGTCGTCTTATACTTGAGTCTGTCTGGTCCGACAGACACTGGTCCTCTTGGGGCTTCTCCAGTTGGCCACACTTCCCCTCCTCAGGGCCTTTGCACCAGCCTCCTCCTCTGCTCAGACCCCAACAACTGGGTCTGCCCTTCACTGGTTACTCAGGCGGCCTTCAGATCAGGCTCACTCAGGAACCACTTCCTAACTCCAGGCTTCCCCCTTCACTGGGTCCTCCTGTTATAAACTGGCAAAGTCTGTGTGATTTTTCCTTAGCGGCACTTACCGGGTTATAATTATGGACATGTCGGGAGGGCAGGGGCAGAGGCTGCCTTGGGCAGCATCAGGAGGCAAACATCTCTGTAAGGTCTGCTGTTTGCCAGTCTCTGGTCTAAGTGCCTCACACAGAACTCACTTTATTCCCAACGACCCTGGGACCTCGATATTATTAATAACCCCGTTTTACAGATGAGGTAACCGAGGTTAGGTATTGCTCGAGGCTACAGAGCGTCTGGTACAGAGGAGATGGTCAACAATCACGTGTTGAAGCAACGGTTGGGAGAGAGTAAGTTCTCAAGTTCTCAGAGAGAAGAGGCCGACAGAGAAGGGGGGTCTAAAGAGTTGCGTTTCAGACTACAGATGGCTTCTGATGGGTGGTGTCACTTCACTCGCCTCCTTTTGTGAAGGGACACAGAGAATGTCATTTTGGAAACTGCAGGGAACACAGCCCCAGCCCCCGGAGAGCACCCCTGCACCCCTCCGTGGCCAAAGCGAAGGCAGTGACTCAAAGCTTGCCGCGCCCAGCCCCGGCGCGCACACACTCTGCCCACGCACCTTCAGCGGGCGTGCGCACCCCCTTCTCGTGGAGATCCCCCACTTCGGGCACCCCCGGCGTCTCCTTCACCCCTTGCTGGGCACGCGCCCAGCCCCCTTGCAGCGCCCGCCCCGCGCCCCTCGGCTGCGGCGCCCGCGCTCACCCGTCACGATGTGCGTGGCTCCCACGAGGCGCGCCCCTTCCTCCAGCGCGCGGCGCCGCAGGACCCCGCAGAAGGTGCAGCAGGCGCGGCTGCGGCCGGAGCCGGCCGTGCTGCGGGCCACGGCGTCCATCGTCCAGCCCCCGAAGAGGTCGGCGTAGGCCACGACGGTGAGCGGGAGGTCCCAGCGCGCCGCCTGGCGCCGCACGGCCGCCAGCGCCGCGTCCCGGTAGCCGCCGATGCCCTCGTCCACGGCCACCAGGCGCAGCGAGACGCCCAGGCGCGGCGCCAGCTCGCGCAGCACGTGCGCCAGCACCGTGGAGTCCTTGCCGCCGGAGGCGCCCACGGCCACCACGGCGCCGGGCGGCAGCAGGCGGCCCGCCAGCACCGTGTGCAGCACCTCGGCCTCGAAGGCGGCGCAGAAGCAGGCGCCGCACAGCGCTTGGCCGGAGCGCGGGCGGCGGAGGGCGGCGCGCGCCGCGTGGCAGGAGGCGCACTGCGGGGCGGGCATCGCGGGTTCCGGGCGGGCGGGGAGGAGTTGGCTGCCCCTGGACAGGGAGAGAGGGGAGGCAGGTTACGTGCGGATTCCGGATTGCGGGGTCGATGCCTCCGGGAAGCCTGCCTGGATAGCGCCCAGAGTGCATATACCCATTGCCTGGAACCCTCTCCCAGCACATGTGCAGGATTGGCACCTTCAAGTCTCAGCGTAAGCTTTTCATCATTCATTCCTTCATTCAACAGGTATCCATTCATTGCCTCCCATCTACCCAAAATGCGTTCGATACTGGAACAGCAGTGAACAAAATAGGAAAGGTTGCAGGCACGACGTTCTAGGGGAGGAGCCAACCCATGATAAGTAAATAACCAAGACACTTTACAAATATAAGGAGTAATATGAGGGAATTATCCTCTGAGCTGGGGCCAGAAGGATGAGAAGGAGTCATGCAATTTGATCAGGGTGGGAAGAATGTTCCAGATAGTTAATAGCAAAGGCAAAGGACCTGAAGGGAAGGGCCTATATTCAGTTGTTTGGAAAGTGAGTTATAGGTGAGGACAAGGGAAGATCGGGGGCTTGGAGGTTGGCAGGGTGAAAAGGTTGGATTTTATTCTGAATGAGCTGAGAACCGTTAGATGGTTGGAAGCTGTGGAGTGATAGGATGTGATTTATATTTTGACAGGATGCCCCAGGCTGCTGCGTGGGAACAGAGAGTGGAGAGTGGCGAGGGCAGACACCGGTAGACCAGGAGGAGGCTCCTAGAATGGTCCACATGAGCCGTAATGTGGCTAAGGGCTGAGTAGAGAAAGTGGAAGTGGAGAGAAGTGGTCAGATTCTGGATCCCTTCTGGAAATAGAGTAGGTTGAACTCACACGAGACTTGGTTGAACGAGGCAATAGATGAGAGAAACAGAGGACTGACGACTTCAAGGTTCTGCCTTCAGCACTTGCAAGGATAGTGGGACCATTTCATGGGGAGGACGTGGGAAAGAGGGAAGAATAGGGAAATATTGCGAGAGGTGTAGGTTTAGTCCAGAGAATCTGTAACTTTGTTTGGGCATGGTAATTTGGAGGTCCTTTGTTTGCTCTGAAGTCTTTCCTGAAACCTGAGCTGGGTCTGGCGCCTCCTCTGGGCTCTCAGGGCCGCCTGACACCCCCCAGGCCAGCCCTGATCACTCTAAATTGTAACCAAGGCAGAGGAGGCTGCGTTCGAACCGCCCTCAGGTTGAGGGTGGAAGCTAGGAATCAGAACCTAGACAGGCTCCAAAGCGGGTCAGCAGGGGCACCGGACACAGGCGTTGGAGGTTCGCGGAGAGCGGTGCCATCTCTCCAGGGATGCCTACCGGAATGCGTGGGAAGGTAAGATGGAGACCCTCAACTCCTACACGGCAGCACGACAAAGAGCCGAGATCGGCCTGCTGAGGAGGGGAAACTCACGTGAGTAGAACCCGCGCTGGGAAGTCCAGGCTCCGAGAAAACGCGGAAGCCTGTGGAGGGACTACGATTCCCAGAAGGCTTTGGGTTTACCCGCCTACGACTCCCAGGTCCCGGCGCGGCGGCTTGGCCCTCATCGCCTTCAGCTGCGAGACCAGCTGGGCGCACACGCTGCCAACCTCTCCGTGACGTCACGCTCTCCGCCCAAGTCTCCCAGAGTGCTCCCGGCCCGGTCGGCACGTCTCCCGTCTGCGCCTGCGCAAAAACAGGTGGGCCGTCTGATTTCTGTGTGCCGCCGTACACTGTGCACTTTATGCTAGAGAAGGAATGAATGCTTTCCAGATTTTCTGCTCTTATGGAAGTATGATAGAATTTATGGTGCGACTGGAGAGTTGTCGGGGTGGGGGGAAGAGAGGGATAAGGGCACGCAAGGGAGAGGCCGCGCGTGCAACCGCACATTGCAAGGCTTGGGCTGCAGCGCGCGGCGCACGGTGCACGAAGTGGGCTTTTATGCGCTCCGCCCGCAGGCGTGGGAGTGGGTGCGCGCGGGTTCCCAGAGCCGCGGCGGTGCGGGCTGGGGGCGCCTTGCGTCCGCGGAGCCGACAACGGGCGGTTTGCGGTTCCCCACGCGGGTACCGGGCTGGGGGCGGAACCCAGTGGGCGGCTACGCTCAGGTGTAGCGCACGGACGAGTGCGCGCACCTCCAGCCTTGTGGAGTTGAAGGCAGAGCTCGAGATGGAGGACAGGTGAGCCCCAAGACACGGAGGGTTTCCGAGGGCACAAGCCTCCGAAAGCAAAAAACCGAGCACTCTCCCGGGTGCTGGGGCACATTTGAGTACCTGAGGCGGTCGCGAGGGTTGAACCCTGGTTATCGGGCTCCTACGTTAGTGATTTCCTGAGGTTTCCTGTGTGCCGGGTCCTGCCCTCGGGGACACAGGAGTGTCATGCCTGGGTGGGGAGTTGAGGGTGATGAAGCTTGATGTGGAGGGACCAGATGTCAGGGGCTGCGGGAACCCAGAGGTTACAAATGCCGCTAGCCAGGACATGGGGGAAAGAACTGCGCTCGCTGAGCAAGTAGCATGTGCTCGGCACGTACCGTCTCATATTCCTCCTCTGTAAAGTGCGCCTAACAACAGAGGCTGCCCCACAGGCTGTTTGTGAACATAAATGCGTTAATATGGCACGTGTGTATGCGCCAAACAGTAAACTTTCATTATTCTCCTCCCATTTAATTCTCCTAATCAAGGTCGGCTTCTCTTTGGGGACCAAGCCTAATAGTTCTTTTCAAGAAAGGAGATGAAGTTTCAAAACGGACAGTTTTTAAGCCAGTCCTCAGTTTGGGGTGGTTTTGTGCCCCAGGGAACATTTGGCACTATCTGGAGACGTGTTTGGTTGTCACAACCACGGACCAGGGCAGGGGTGGGACTGGTGTTTGGTAGGTAGAGGCCAAGGGTGGTGCTGAATACAGTGTGCACAGGCTGGCCTCTCACTGCAAAGAATATCCAGTTTGAAACGATAGTGCCAAAGCCGAGGAACGCTGGCCTGAGTGGTGTTCTTCTGTGATGTACATTCACTTTTCTGCCCCAAAACTAGTATACAAATTCAGGTGTTTCTGTGTTGGTTTTAGTCTCCTACTTTGCAAGTTTCTCTAATTAAATGTTTGAGTAGATCTCAACACCACCTGTATACTTTTGAGTGCGAAGTTAATAACAAGGATTACCCTCAAGGCTAGATGTCATTGGCAACAAGAGGATGTGAAAGCCAGCCTGCGCCACTTGCTTAGTCATGCGACCTTGAACCTTTCTGTGCCTCAGTGTCCTCTGTGGGGGTGATAAAGCAGTTGTTGGGATAAAGAGGTAAATGAGTTAACATGTAAAGCTTGGGAGTGCCTGGGTGGCTCAGTCGGTTAAGCGACCGATTTCGGCTCAAGTCATGATCTTGCGATTCATGAGTGCGAGCTCCGCGTCAGGCTCTGTGCTGACAGCTCAGAGCCTGGAGCCTGCTTCAGATTCTGTGTCTCCCTCCCTCTCTCTCTCTGCCCCTGCCCCACTTGTGCTCTGTCTCTCCTTTTCTCTCTCTCAGAAGTAAATAAACATTAAAAAGTATATTTAAAAACATCATATAAAGCATGAAGGTCAGTGCTTGGTGCTTAATAAGTGTTTGGGGTGGGGGTGTGCTGGTCCCTTATGTCACTTCCCTGGGGTGGCAGTGGTTGGGAGTGTTGAGAATGGGACCAGTCCCTGTAGTCCTTAGTGGCCACATTCACCAGCAAGCTGGCACAGTTTGGGCAGAGATTCCTCACGGATGTTTTGCAAACATTTTTATGTTTTGTTTGCTGCAACATGTTAATTAATATTCCAGTGGAAAAGACTGTAAGTTGGTGTTGGGGGTTTCTGGAGAGGGCAGATGACTAGCTCTCATCACCTGCAGGGTAAGGTCGAATCCCTCAGCCTGGTGTTTGCAACCATGCCCTTGGTGACTTTTTAGCCTCTCCCATCCCTGAGATTCTGGCAGGTCCCCCACAATCGCCAGCGAAGTAACTTTTCTGCCAGGTGTTTGCACGTTTTGTCCTCTCTTCCTGAAGACCCTCCCTCCCTCCCTCCCTCACCCCTCCTCCCCACCACACTGATTCCTGTTTGTCATCCGAGTAGCCATGTGGATGTACTTTTTCCAGGTAGACTACGGGACCCATCCTACCTTGCACTGCGTTAACAAGCCACCTCTAGGCTCACTTTGTCAGAGGCCCCATCACCTTGGGCTGTGACTGTGACTGTTTCAGTGTCTCTTTGGGTTGGGAGCTCCTTGAAAGAGGGCTTCAGTTGGATTTGCATCTGGGTCCCAGCGTCTAGGCACAAGGCCTCATACAGAACAGGCAAGGTACTCAAGGCCTTTGCTGAGCTGTTGCTGGCTTACCTCTCCTTTCTTGTCCCCTACTGTGATCTGTACCCCAGTGAGCATGAAGCCCAGGCAGGAAACTTGCCACGTGGTATTGTGGTTAAAGACAGAACAGCTTGGTTCCGATCGTGGGATTACCAACCTGGTTGTGTAACTGTGGACAGCTTACATATTCTCACCTGTAAGGTAGAAATAATAATGGTACAGCCTTCACATGATGAGAGCAGTGGTTCTCAATCTGAGATGATTTTGGCCCCCAGAGGACATTTGGCAGGGACAGTTTTGGTTGTCACACCTGGGGTTGAGGCATACTGGCATCCAGCAGTGTTATAAATCTCAAACACACAGGACAGCCCCAATAGCAAAGAACTAACATGCCCAAAATGTCAGTAGTTCTGAGGTTGAGAAGAGGGCACACTTAATGAATACTTGTAACAGCTCTTGGGCCACAGTAAGTGCTCCGTAGGTCTGGCTGCCATCACCTCCGCTACTTACGTGTGCCAAGCTCTCTGGTGACTCCTTCTCCCTCTGCCTAGAGTGCCTTTCCATCACTTGGCATTGGTGTTGAATGCCTACTTACCCTTCTGGAACTACCCAGAATGCTACCTCTTTGGGGAAGCCTTTCTTGACCTCTGTCACCTTCAGCCCCCAAGACACCCTCAACCAGGCAGTGGAAAGAACTTTGGAATCACACACAGTCCTAGACTCAGATTCATGCTCTTTTCTTACATCTGAGTGACTTTAGACCTCAGTGACCTTATCTGTGAAGTCAAAGGGTGACTTTGAAGATGAAATGGATCCACACTGGGTTAGTGTTCAGTTAAGGTCAGGACTCCCTTTGTGGATTACATTAGTTTATAAACCCTAAAAGCTTAGTGTTGGTTTAGATTAGGGGAAATTGTTGGGGTGCCTGGGTGGCTCAGGCAGTTGAATGTCCGACTCTTGATTTCAGCTCAAGTCGTGATCCCAGGGTTGTGGGATCGAGCCCCGCATCTGGCTCTGCGCTGACAGCACAGAGCCTGCTTGGAATTCTCTCTGCCCGACCCCTGCACATGCATGCACTCTTTCTCTCTCTCTTTTAAAATAAATGAATAGAGGGGCGCCTGGGTGGCTCAGTCGGTTAAGCGGCCGATTTCAGCTCAGGTCATGATCTCGCGGTCCGTGAGTTTGAGCCCCGCGTCGGGCTCTGTGCTGACAGCTCAGAGCCTGGAGCCTGTTTCAGATTCTGTGTCTCCCTCTCTCTCTGACCCTTCCCCGTTCATGCTCCATCTCTCTCTGTCTCAAAAATAAATAAATGTATTAAAAAATAGAATAAAATAAATGAATAGATAAACAAATATTTTTAAAAATTTAAATTGACATCTGACATTTTTCAACACTAAATTTTTTTCTTGTCACTCAGAGCCAGAAGTCATTATACATTGTATGAGGTGACAGGAGATGGGGATTGTTTGTTAATAGAATGACTATTTTATGACATGATTCACATAAGCTTTAAGTACCTAAGAGAAAAATGCACACCATGTCTAATGGGGATCATTAGTTTTTTACCTGAATGTTTTATTCGGTGTCACTTGAAAACTTTGTCCCTGAAAACATTCCAGTTAATTTTTTTTTTTTTTTTTTAAATTAGCTCCTCTAAGCTGTAATGCTTTGGTTGTTCTGAATACAGGATGTCCCGACATGGACCAGGAGTCACCTTCGAGGAGTAGAGTAGACGTACAGTCCTGTGTGGGGAGTTGTGTATACCCCCCACTCTGAAGACCTCTTTTAGACAAAACAGGGTCTGTACATACAGATACGTTTCCCACCTTCTTGCATGTACGTCAGGAAGCTCAGGGGTTGCTTTAGAGCGAACACACAGTCTGGTCTGGGGCATGTATGTCTGAGCCTATCAGATCCAGCCCGAAAGAGAACTTCCCCATGAAGAAGAAAATAGATTTCATTCTTACAGAAGAACCACATTTCTAATGTTAGAGTTTCTTGGGAATGAGGGGCTTCCGGATGGCTTGGTTTCAGCATCCTCCCTCTGGTTGGCCATGTGTTTTCTGGAGAGTGTGGGCCTGGGAGGGTCAGTAGTGTGTGTGACAGGTCAGCCAGAGGCCCTCTCCCTTTTCGTGAAAGAGGGACCTGATGAACGTGGGTTGGGGCAGAGAGAACGCTAGGCATTGTCATCCTCAAACCACAGCCACCCTCAGCCTGACTCCAAAAACAGAGCTGGGGGCGGGGAGTATGTTAGGAACCCTCCAGGAGGAAGGGACTACTTCCTGGGCGGAACCAGAGAGTCCAGACTCCTTGGGGGAGACTCTGGGTCTCCTGGGTCATAATAGGCTCTTAAGGGATGTACAGACACAACATGGCAGCCAGACAGAGCCTGCTTTCTCCAAACGCACATACACTTTATTAAATGAAACTTGGAAACCTGTCACTTGGAAAATGTGGGTGTGCTAATTTGAGTCACATAACATGCGTGAAGGTTGCTGTTTAAGACGTCAGACTTTTTTTCTTGAAATCTTACGTAACTTTGGGAAACCATATGCAATTGATTTTATCCTAGCTGGTTCACCTTTCAACACTAGTGGAATGGATCCTTTTCTGTTTTTTGAAGAAGTAACAGGAACACACTCTTAGGCTTTCATACCTATAGTCACACAATTATGCTGCCAAGTTCTTTTTTTAAAAAAATAATTGTTCAGGGGCACCTAGGTGGCTCACTTGGTTAAGCATCTGACTTCGGCTCAGGTCATGATCTCAATGGTTCCTGAGTTCAAGCCCCGAGTCGTGCTCTGTGCTGACAGCTCAGAGCCTGGAGGCTTCTTTTGGATTCTGTGTCTCCCTGTCTCTGCCCTTCCCCAGCTGACACTCTGTCCCTGTCTCTGTCTCTGTCTCTCTCAAAAATAAACATTAAAAAAATAATTGCTCATAGTTGGGGCGCCTGGGTGGCTCAGTTGTTTACGCGTCTGACTCTTGATTTTTGCTCAGGTCATGATCTCACGGTCGTGAGATCGAGCCCCGAGTCGGACTCTGCTGAGCATGAAGCCTGCTTGGGATTCTCTCTCTTCCTCCCTCTCTGTGTCTCTCTCTTTCTCTCAAAATAAAAATAAAAGAAATCATTGTTCACAATTAAATTTTTGCCACCAAGAGCCCAAATAACAGTAATACCCTGTCCTAAGTCATAACCTCTGTACTTGCAATAGGGATTTGTGATAAAACGAGGAATGAGAAAATGATGGCTCATAGTCTACAAAACTCGCAGGCTCTACAGTGCCTGTGGAGAGGGAGGGGTTATGTTTACTGGGCACTCCAGGAGACAAACCACACTTCCGACAGCAGCCTTTCCTGTCCCGCAGGAGGAGGAGGAAGTGTGGAAACGTGGGTCTGGGTGTTCTGACACCAGATGGTACGTATCCACGCTTGCTTAGTTGCGGGCTCCACAGAAACCACCAGATGCAGCCGAATCCTGTGTGAAGAATCACGTCTGGGGCGCCTGGGTGGCTCAGTCGGTTGAGCATCCAGCTTAGGCTCAGGTCGTGATCTCACGGTTGGTGAGTTCAATCCCTGCATCAAGCTTGCTGTCAGCGCAAAGCCTGCTTCGGATCCTGTGTCCACCCCCACTCTCTCTCTCTGCTCCTCCCCCACTTGTGCTCTCTCTCTCTCAAAAATAAACAAACATTAAAAAAAATAATAATGGGGTGCCTGGGTGGCTCAGTCGGTTAAGCGTCCGACTTCGGCTCGGGTCATGATCTCACGGTTTGTGAGTTCGAGCCCCGCATCGGGCTCTGTTGCTGACAGCTCAGAGCCTGGAACCTGCTTTGGATTCTGTGTCTCCCTCTCTCTCTGCCCCTCCCCTACTTTTGCTCTTTGTCTCTCTCTCAAAAATAAATAAACATTAAAAAAAATAATAATAATCATGCTCCCAAGAGCACATATACCGTGGAAAACTCCTCGTTCCTACAAGTCCGCTGACCCCCTGCCTAGAAAGGGGAAGCAGTCACCTTCAAGTCTCTGTTGGCACCTGCTCGGTTTACATAGCAGCTGGACACCAGCCAGCATGGCTGGACTACGGCACCGTCCACACCCGCAGCATTCCCAGCTGGGAAACAGGCATTAGGTGAGCCCTGCTGTTTTGAGCCCAGCAAATACATTCATAAATGGCTGCTGGGGCAAGTCTACCAGGATGCTTCAGACACTGGTTTTGGTCCCAAAGGGCAGCACCAAATCCAGCTGAGGTTCCCGAGAGGCACTTGATGATCCGTTGTCTTCTATGTGTGAATGGGATGCTTTTCCGCCATGTTTGGGGGTTTTGTTTCTTCTCGCTTTGCTGAAAGGAGGGGTGTCCGAATCCAGCAGTGGTTTTCTATCAGCAACGCTCCTTTGTAAGCTGTCTTTCCAGCTGAAAAGCTGAAGAGAAATTCTGCCAGTGGGTAGCTCTTTCTGCCTGTCCCACAACAGAGAGTTTGCAGCTGAAATTGGACTCTCGTTTCAGGGCTCCAAAATTTTAAGGATTTTCTGTCCCTGATGACATTCGTGTCTTGCCCCACATTTGAGATCCAATGAGATAACGTTTTGCTTCATCTAAAAGCGTGCTTGTGGACTGACTGACAAGGACACCAGCCTGTGTGTGACCATTCAATGCCCCTTGACCCTCCCCCTGCCCACCTCTGGACCTTTCCACCTCCTCCTCGTCCTCCAGGGCTCCATTTAAGTGTTACCGCCCAGAGTTAGTCTCTGTTCCTTTACTCTTGATCCGTTTCCTCCTCCACCCCCTTTTTTTTTTTAAAGTCTATTTTGAAGTGGGGTGCAGAGAGAGAGCAAGCAGGAGAGAGAATCCACAGCCAGATCCCGCCCTGTGGACACCAGTAAGGAGGACCTGCCCAGCTGCCCCCTCATCCCACCCTACATCAGTAAGCTTGTTGGGGCGTCCCACACTCCCCAGCCCTGCCTCTGGCTGGCAGGACTCCCTGGGGAGCAGGGCAGGACCTGGAAGCAGAAGTTACAGGGCTGGTGGCCCCAGAGGTGATGGAGAGTTTTTGCTGATCATGTGTTGCTGCATCAGAACCACCCACCCCAGAACTTAGTGTCTTTTTTTTGTAATTAAAAACAAAATTTAAATTTATTTTTAAAAAATTGTATTGATTTATTTTTGAGAGAGGGAGAGTGGGGGAGGGGTAGAGAGAGAGGGGGACAGAGGATCCGAAGCAGGCTCTGCGCTGTCAGCGCATAACCCAGCGTGGGGTTCGAACTCGCGAACCATGAGATCATGACCTGAGCCAAAGTTGGATGCACAACTGGCTGAGCCACCCAGGCACCCCAGAACTTAGGGTCTTTAAACAGTCATCAGCTCTCAACTTGTATCTGGGTCGGGAGTTTCGGGAAGGGTCCAGCTGTAAGAAGGGCATTTTGGCTAGGAGATACTGGTGTGGCGTCTTTGGCAAAAATACCAGCTGCTAGGGAGAGGGGGAGGAGCCACAGTGGGGGGCTGGGTGGGTCACCCCTCGAACCCCCTCAGTGAAAGGGAACCGAGGAGGGCAGTCTAAGTGTAGGGAGAGTGGGTGGTCTGAGAACCATCCCAGGGGAGGCATCCTTAAAACAATAGAAAGTTGGGGTGCCTGGGTGACTCAGTCGATTAAGCGTCTGACTTTGGCTTGGGTCATGATCTCACAATTCGTGAGTTCAAGCCCCGCATCGAGCTCGCTGCTATCGGTGCAGAGCCCCCTTCAGATCCTCTGTCCCCCTCTCTGTGCCCCTCCCCCATTTGCACTTGCTCTATCATAAATAAACCTTAAAAAAAAAAAGTTACTCTCCCACAGTTCTGGAGGCCAGAAGTCCAAGGTCAAGATGTCAGCAGGGTGTTCCTTCTGGATGCTCAGAGAGAAACCGTCCTATGTCCCTCCCCTAGCTTCTGATGGCTGTTGGCTTTCCTTGGCTTGTATGCTCATCACTTTAATTTCTGCCTCCATGGCCGTCTTCTCTCCGGGTCTTCACATGGCCTTCTTATGAGGACACTAGTCGTTGCATTTAGGGTCCACCCCAATCCGATACTTCCGCATTTTAATGTCTACATCTGTGTAGACCCGGTTTCCAAATAAGGTCACATTCCGAAGCTCTGGTGGACATGGTTTTGGGGGGACATGATTGAACCCAGCTAGGTTGTGGGGGTTGTGGGACAGGGCCCTGACCATCCCTGCCTCTCTCAGATGGCCCCTTGAAGGGGACGATCCCAGAGAACCTGATGGTGGAGGTGACGATGGAGGTGGTGGGAAAGAACCTGCTGGTGGAACTGGGAGGCCAGTACTGGCCACTTGGTTGCTGGACGTGGCCGCACACAGTTGCGGTGCCCTACTACGGGCAAGTCCGGCACCAGCAGCACCTGCCCTTCCACCCGCACCCCTTCCCACAGAGTGCCATACACATGGTGAATCAGGTGCAGTCGGAAAGGGGAGGGCCGGAGGTGAGAAGATGGGTCTGAACATGGCTGTGGAGTCAACACTGAAGTCTTCAGTCTCTGGGCTGACAGCGTGTGGGCCAGAGAGTGCCTGTGGGGCTGGATTTATGAGCCAAGAAGAACTTGAACTGGGGGAAGTCAGAGCCTGAGCTATAGACTGGCCGAGTGCGGGATCAGCTTAAATGACTCTCTGAAAGGCTTAGTCCTGCCGAGTCTGAGTCTCCCTGAGACCAGGGCTGGGCCAGGTTGGGCAGTGAAGCCAAGTGGTCACTTAAAGCACTGGGTTTGGAGTCCCTTAGATGTTTGTTTGAATCCCAGCCTTGCCCATTACTACTTGTGTGGTCAGAGTGTGGGACCAGTCATCTGTCCGTCCGTCCATCTGTCCGTCCATCCGTCTGTCCACCCATCCATCATCCACCCATCACATTGTCACTTAGTATAATCATGTATGAACTTGGGGAACTTCTCTGCACCACGGTTTTCTCATTCATGAGACAAGGATGATAATAACACCTCCATCACTGGGCTGCAGGAGGGATTCGTTGAGTTAATGACATTGCAAAGCTGCGAGGCCAAGGCCTGGCCCATGGTAGGTGCTCAGTAACGATAGTGCTAATGATCATGGTGATTCCGTTGGTGATGATTGAGATGCTGCTGCTGTCGGCGGTGAGGATGGTGATGGTAATAGTGATGGAGGGAGGGGATGTGTCGATGGTGTTGGAGATGATGAAGAGAGTGCTGACAGTGCTAATTAGCGCTGATGATGAACATGACGGTGATGGTAATGATTAAGGTGGTCATGGTGGGGGCGCCTGGCGGCTCAGTTGGCTAAGCGTCTGAATCTTGATTTCGGCTCAGGTCATGATGTCACGGTTTGTGGGACTGAGCCCCGAGTCAGGTTCTATGCTGACAGCGTGGGGCCTGCTTGGGATTTTCTCTCTGCCCCTGTCCCACTTGTGCGTTCTCTCTCTCTCTCTCTCAAACAAACTTAAATGTAGGTGGTCCCTGCTCACCCTAATCTCTGCCTCCCTCAGATGATCTCTTGCAGGGGATCATCCTTGAGAACCCTGAACATGGCCAAGGAGGCAGAGCTGGGAGGCTAAAGATCGTGACCCTGCCCAGGATGGGGGTGGGAATCCAAGGAAAGTTTTCCATGGGAGGGAACCTTTGAACTGTGCCCTTGTGGACGGGTCTGGGTTTGCCAGCTCTGGTGGGAATAGAGTCCAGGCAAGAGAATGGTACTTGGAAAGGGGAGAAGAGGGGCCTGGCAGGTGGGGGCACGCTCCTGCCTGCTGGTGAGGAAGCATTGAGCATCTCCGTCCATCCCAGGTACACAATACCGCCTTCAGCGCTGGGCAGGCTGCACAGTGTGGGCTTCTGGGAGGCCGCACAGAGGAATAAGACTGCCTGCTTCCACCATGTGAACCTCCTCCCAGAGGATGACAGCGACCTCTACATCTGTGACATCTTCCCCACCCTTGTGTCTGTTGGTATAGACAAGTCCAGCTATGAGTGGATGGAGGGAGGGGGCCGCCTGTGGGGGATGGTTGGCCAGACCCTGCACTTCCCTGGACGCCGCCCTGCCCATCTGTAAGGTCCAGGCCCTGATCCCTGGGGCCGACTCTGGGACGATGGGGCGGGGAAAATCCTGGTAGGGAAGAACCTTCCTTTTGGATGCAGGTGTCACAGGGGTCCAGTGGTAGACAGAGGGGGTCATGACAAAAGCCAGAGAAGAGGAATGTATGAAAGGAGGGGCTGGCCAGGGGGCAGGAAAGGGTGTTCTTAGGGATCTGGGGAGAAAGGGCCATCAAGTGGTCATCAGGTGGGCCTGTCAGAGGATTTAGAGGAGGGCATATCCCAGGGGTCAAGGACCCGTCTGAAGAGGCAGAGGAAGGGCGACCGCAAGATCAGGGAAGGGGACACCCGAAGGGTCAGGGGAGAGGTTATCACCAGGGTGAGTGGAGAAGGGGGAACGCAGAAATAAAGCTTAGGGATAGAAAGTCAGGGCCAGGGCCCTGTTGCCTGAAACTCCCGGCTTCCAGCTCTCTCTGCCTCTCCAGGCTCCCCTACTGTGGCTTCCTTGGAGGCATGTCTGCCCCGTGCCCCATTCGCTACCTGAGGACAAACGGCTTCCCCAACTCCCACCGGGGCTGGGATCATGAGGATGAGGACATGGCTGCCCGGGAGGGGGGTACTGCTTGAGGAGCCCACAGGGAGCCACAGGTCCCTCCACGGTGTGGGGGGCGCAGGCCACCTGGCCTCCCTGCCCTCCCCTCTGTAAGGCTGCAAAGACGCTCCTCTTACCATCCTGTCTGTTCTCCAGCCACCACCTGTTTGCCGGAGGGCCGGGACCCCTGCCAGGAGCAGAGCCGCCAGAGGTAAACTGGGGCTGGAGATAGAATATTCTGTCTTGGGCGGTCCTTAGGTCCTGGGCTCGTGTGGCTGCCCCTCCCCCCATCCTGGCTTTTTGGCCCCAGTCAGCTGCAGATGGCATGAACTCCTAGGGCTCCAGGCTGCTCTCCAAGGAGCTACAGCCCGTCCACACCAGCCTCCCCACGGACATCAACTTCACAGCCCTAGGAGCCCCAGTGCCAAGCCGAGGGTTTGCTGGAGGCTGGAACAGAACCCCGGGACCAGAGCTCCCACCTGGTTTCTTACTAAAGGACAGCTGATTTTACTCACTTCTCCCCACCAGCCTTAATCCCCCGCCTTTCACTTCCACGCATCTGTTGGTTCCAAGTGCTTAACACGGACCTACCCGTTTACTTCTCACAAAAGGACGGTTGGCATCGTCCTTCTGAAACCCAGGAATTAAACACTTGCCCAACTGACGTAGGATCAGATACAGGTGCCTGGCTCCTGGGCCTGTGTCCGACAACACTATGCTATTCTTTCTTGTAGCAAAAAAAAAAAAAAAAAAAAGTGGGGAAGAGAGTAAAACCTGTGAGGCTGGTTGAATATGTTAGAGCCCGTGTTCACCCTACAGCATATGGTGCAGCCACCGAACGGACGTGTCGCAGCTCGAGAAGAACGAGGCACACACGCCTGTGACGGGATCCGATACTGACAGAACCAAGGACAGAGCTCCGACACAGGTGTAGGATTATGAGCACAGGGATGAGTGTGTGCGGACACCAGGTGCTGGCAATCTCCTGTAAGGGCCGGAGGTAACTATTCTCGGCTTTGTGGGCCACGTGGGCTCCACCACGGGTTACTCACGCCCGCCATACACAAACAGATGAACGTGGCCGTGTCCGGTAAAATTTTTATTCAAAAAACCCGGGTGGGTAACCCGCTTTGGCCGATGGCCAGTTTGCTGACTCGGGGGAAGTGACCAGGAGGCTGTATAAAAATGGGAAAAAGTCCACACCGAAAGGTTGACGCTGGTTATTTACGGAGATGCTCGCCAGAAGCGGTGGGGGTGGAAAGAAGTGGGGAGGGGAGAGCTGGGCTAGTCGTGTAAGAGAAGAGGTGCCCCGTGAAGACCAGTATACATCACAAAATCACATTTATGCATTTATCCAAAAATCTGGCAAAATTTTATCTTGTACTGCTTTTTTTTTTTTTTTTTAACGTTTATTTATTTTTGAGACAGAGACAGAGCATGAACAGGGGAGGGTCAGAGAGAGAGGGAGACACAGAATCCGAAGCAGGCTCCAGGCTCTGAGCTGTCAGCCCAGAGCCCGACAAGGGGCTCGAACTCACGGACCGTGAGATCGTGACCTGAGCCGAAGTCGGACGCTTAACCGACTGAGCCACCCAGGCGCCCCGCCCCTCTTGTACTACTTTCTACAGAGACACTTTTCTCAAGGTTAGTCCGGGTTTCTTCCCAAAAGAGTTTTATAATCCTTAACGAGGTTAGTACGAATATGGACACTTCCCCTCATTCTTAAATGTTCCTGTCTAAGTGATTTCCTTCATATAAAACAAGGTGTACCTTTGCAACAATGCAGTGCATTCCGGGGGTTCTTCTGAATCGTGGATTCTGTAACATACAATCGAATCAGACTCTCGGGAGATTTTTTTTTCCTTCGAGAAATTTAGACTTTGTTTCACTTTATGTTATTGCCGATGCATACTAGGAACGGATGTCTGGGTAATGCCTTTCATGCGGTAACGGCTCTCATAAGGTCTGTCTCTGGTAGGAGTTGTCTGGTGTTTATTAAAATTGGATCTGCCGTTGAAGGCCTTCCCACACTGAGAACACGCATGGGGCGTCTCTCCCGTGTGAATTCGCCGGCGCACTTGGAGGTGTGGTTTCTTACTGAAGGATTTGCCACAGTCCCCGCATTCGTGAGGCCTCTGTCCGACGTGAGTCCGCCGATGTGCCGTCAGCTCTGATTTCTGGCCAAAGGCGGTCCCGCACGTGTGGCAGGCAAAGGTCTTCCCTCTCGTGTGAGTCATCTGATGTCTGTGGAAATTGGACCTGCCGTTGAAAGCCTTCCCACACTCGGCGCACACGTAGGGTTTCTCGCCCGTGTGGACCCGCTGGTGCTCTCTGAACTGTGGCCTGGAGGCGAAGGCTCTGCCGCAGTCGCTGCACTTGTAGGGCTTCTCTCCGGTGTGGGTGCGCCGGTGCGTGTTGAGGAGGGACTTCTGCGTGAAGGCCTGGCCGCAGTCACGGCACACGTGCGGTCTGTCTCCCGTGTGGATCTTCCGGTGCACGTTGAGGTGTGACTTCTGCGTGAAGGCTTTTGCGCAGTCACGGCACTCGTACGGCCTCTCCCCGGTGTGGATGCGGCGATGTATGTCGAGCTGCGACTTGCAGACGAAGGCTCTGCCGCAGTCGCTGCACTTGTAGGGCTTCTCTCCGGAGTGGCTTCTCTGATGCACGGTCAGGTGGGCCTTCTGCACGAAGGCCTGGCCGCACGCGAGGCACGCGTAGGCCTTCTCCCCCGAGTGGATCCTCCGGTGCAGGCCGAGCGCGGACTTCTGGGTGAAGGCCTTCCCACACTCGCCGCACGCATACTGCCGCTCGCCGGCGTGGATCTTCCGATGGATGGCCAGGGTGGACTTCTGGGAGAAGCCTTTCCCACACTCGCCGCACTCGTAGAGCTTCCCTCGAGTGTGGGTTCTCCGGTGTCTGAAGAGAGATAAGGCCTGGAAAAAGGCTTTTCCGCATTCCTGGCATTTGTGGGGCTTCTGTCTAGCGTGGCTTTTCTGGTGTGTCGTCAGTTCCGACCTCTGAGCGAAGACTTTCCCGCACTCCTTACATATGTACGGAACGTGTCCTGCGTGAGCGGGCAGATACGCGCCGAGGTCTGGCCGCGGAGCAAGGCTCGTCGTGCATCTCCCGCTCTCCTGGAGGTTTTCCACGCTGTGGAATCTCTGTTGCTCGAGGGGTGGCTTCTGGCCGAAGCCCCTGCCACATTCGGCACATTTATCGGGTTTCTCCCAGGTATGAACTCGATGTTCTGCGTGTGGCGGCTTACGGCTGCCGACTTTCGTATGTGGATTCCCTTCACACGGGTTCTCTCCTGGACGAACATTCTTGCAGCCAGGACCGGAAGGGCTATGGGGGAGTAGCCGGCCAGAGCCGACAGTCCCATCGAGGTGTTCTGTGCCATCGCATTGCTTTTGAGGATTTCCTTCTAGGTTGGGCTTCAAACTTTTCGCAAATGAGCGACGTTTAGAAACAAGATGGGGCCTCACAGGAGCGATTTTTCCCGGGTCTTTACACCCGAGGTCTCTCTCTGTATCCGGGGTTTCCCTGCTGAGGAGAGCCCCGTGCCGCGAAGGTTTCCCTTGCTTCTGCGGACCCCTCGTTGTGGGGTTCACATCTCCCAAGATGAAGCACCGTGACCCGCCTCCCGGGGCCGCAAGTTCCTTACCGTCGCAAAACGAAGCTTTTTCAAAAATTTTCTGTCGGGAGGTTTTGAGTCCAAACTCCCCTTCTAGAAGGAGAAAAAGATGAAGAGGTAGGCACAAGTTAACAGAGGAAGGACACGTCAGAGAGCGGATGGAGACCGAACACAGAAACTGCAAGTCGCAGGATAATGACGGGGGCGAGGCTGGTGATGACGAGGAAACAGCCACAGACTTTACTGCGTGTCAGCCTGTCTGCGGACGGCACGACCGCGTGCCAGACCGTGCGACATCGTGCCACAGAAACTCCTTCAACCCTCACACCCCTCCATGCGTAACGGCACTTACTACCCCTGTCTCACGGAGGAGGAGGTGCAGCATAAGGAACCGACCACAGTCACCTCGCTGAGCTCTGGCGGGAGTCAGATTCGAACAAGGGCAGCCTGGCTCCACTTCCGCAGGCAGACGGTCCAGAGACCCACAGATACGCACACCTATGGACGACTCCAGGAAACACAGACATGGGCAGCACGGGGCAACGGCCGGGGCAGGCCGGAGGGGCTCGGCGGCCAGCTCATTAGCTTTCGGATCTAAGTCGTGACTCATCCCCTGTCTCCCCCCGCTTGTCAGAAGCAAGGTGGATTTGGTGAGTCCACCCGCCCTGCATGTCGTCTGGAAAACGGAGACGGCACCAGCCCTGACATGGCCAAGCAGCAAGAGGGTACCGCTGCCCAAAGGCAACTCTCCAGGAAGCTGAAATCTGTTTGCTTGAACCTAGAAATGAACTTACAACCCAGGAAAGGAACACTGGAAGAGTGGACAAGCTGTCCCCCGAAATCTGTGTCACTGTCTTTCATAGAAGTTAGCCATGACCAGGTACATGCCTGCCAAGCTACGTAACAGTTCTCAATGTCCTTTGTGATGAGATGTGACTGGCAGATGGTTTTGGCTGATGGAATACGCATACGACGTGATGCACCAATTCCGGCCCCGGGGGGAAAGACCACAGCTTCTCAATACCCCGCACCCCCCTTCTGCCTCACAGAACCTGCCTTGGGATGCAGTGCACATTCAGTCGCGCACATCGACAGAAAAACTGAGAGCTTGGGGCACCTGGGTGGCTCAGTCGGTTGAGCGGCCGACTTCAGCTCAGGTCATGATCTCGCGGTCAGTGAATTCAAGCCCCGTGTCGGGCTCTGGGCTGACAGCTCAGAGCCTGGAGCCTGTTTCGGATTCTGTGTCTCCCTCTCTCTGACCCTCCCCCGTTCATGCTCTGTCTCTCTGTGTCTCAAAAATAAATAAACGTTAAAAAAAAAAAAATTAAAAAAAAAAAAAAAAAAGAAAAACTGAGAGCTTTCCCCGAGATCAGGGACACGACAGGGATGTCCACTCTCACTGCTGCTGTTTAACATAGCGTTGGAAGTCTGAGCCTCAGCAATCAGACAACAAGACGAAATGTTAGGCATCCAACTTGGCAAAGAAGTCAAACTTGCACTCTTCACGGATGACAGGACACTACGTGGAAAACCCAAAAGACTCCACCAGTCACGCAGATGGACAGTGTCATAAAGCACAGTGCAACAGCGAGGGAAAACCTTAGACACCCAGAGAATACAAGAAGTGAGGCTTCCTGCTCATCTGCCTTTTGAACTTTTTACAGGAGAGAAACGTATTCTAGAAATTACTATACTGAACCTTGGTCTCTTTGTAGAACTTTCAGCCTTACGCTAACCTAATGTACCGTTTTTTATCCACCAAGAACAGGAGTCATCGCTCATCCAGTTGACTAGTACAGAACACAAGACGCAAGAGATGCTGAACAGAAAAGGAAGGAGCGCCTGGGTGGCTCAGTCACTTCCGTGTCCAACTTCGGCTCAGGTCATGATCTCATGGTTTGTGAGTTCGAGCCCCGCGTCGGGCTCTGTGCTGACAGCTCAGAACCTGGAGCCTGTTTCAGATTCTGTGTCTCCCTCTCTCTCTGCCCCTTCCCTACTCGTGCTCTCTCTCTCTCTCTCAAAAATAAACATCAAAAATTTTTAAAAAAAGAAATAAAAAAAGAGTGACGGCATTTTATTATTCCTTCATCTGCCCTGAGATTTAAATACCGACTGTGAAGAGAACATCGTATCTTATTTCTTCTGTCAGTCCCCTGGAGAAACTGTATCTCAGACCTTTGTCCTGTCCCCAAACCTCACTCATCATTCACTTTTTTAAAAAATGAGAATGCTTTTTGTCTTTAGCGTTAACTGTTAAAAAAAACTGTGGTTAAAAAAAATGCATAGTGTAAAATTTACCCCTTCAGCCTTTCTAAGTGCAACAGTGTCAGGCATGTTCACACTGTTGTGTAACCCATCTCTCCACAACTTTTATTTAAATTTTTTTTTTTTTTTAATGTTTATTTATTTTTGAGAGAGAGACAGAGACACAGCATGAGAGGCGGAGGGGCAGAGAGAGAAGGAGTCACAGAATCCAAAGCAGGCTCCAGGCTCTGAGCTGTCAGCACGGAGCACGATGCAGGGCTCCAACTATGAACTATGGACCGAGAGATCAAGACCTGAGCTGAAGTCGGATGCTTAACTGACTGAGCCACCCAGGCGCCCCTCCACAGCTTTTGTTTTGCGACAGACGCGATGCCACTGAAATGGCAGTTCCCCCTCCCCCCTCTGGAAACCACCATCCTGCCTTCTGTCTCTGTGAACAGGACTCTCTCTAGACACCTCCTAACCTCCTATTGTGACTGGAATCAGATAGTATTTCTCTGTTTGTCACATATAATATCCTCAAGAATCACCCATATCATATTATAGGTCAGATTTACCTTTCTTTTTAAGGCTGAATCACATTGCATGGTGTGTACACACATTTTCTTAATCCATTCACCCATCAATGGACAACTGGGTTGCACCCACTTCTCAGCTACTGTGAACACAGGTGTGCAAATCTCTCTTCAAGATCCTTTCAATTCTCCCGGATATATATACAGAAGTGGAATTAATTGCTGGCTGCATCATATGGTCATTCTATGCTTAATTTTTTTTTAATGTGTATTTATTTTTGAGACAGACTGCGAGTAGGGGAGGGGCAGAGAGAGAAGGGGACACAGGATCTGAAGCAGGCTCCAGGTGCTGAGCTGTCAGCACAGAGTCTGACGCAGGGCTCGAACCCATGAACCATGAGATCATGAGCTGAGCCGAAGTCGGACGCTTAACCCACTGAGCCACCCAGGCTCCCCCAGGCTTAGTTTTCTGAGGAATCACCGTACCGTCTTCCATAGTGGCTGCATCATTTTACATTCTCAACAACAGTGTGAGGGTCACATCCTTGCCAATACTTACTATTTTGATTTTTTAACAGTAGCCAGTCTAGCGGGTGAGTTGGTTACCACTGTGGTTTTGCTTTGCCTCACCCTAATACTGAGCATCTTTTCATATACTTGTTGGCCACTCATATGTCACCTCTGGAGGAACGTCTACTCGAGTCCCTGACTTTTTATATCAGGCTATTTGGTTTTTTCTTCCATTTTGCGTTCTTATATAGCAATTTTACCTAAACACTGGCTTTCACGTTTTCTGAAGACATTCTACTTTGAGTTCCCAGAGAGTGATTTGAACATTTTGAACGGTTCATTCAGATCATAAAACTCTTGGAGAACCCAATGAAATGTACATCACTACTGAAGATGCTCAATGTAAAATATCAGCACTATGCGGAAAAGCTTGTCCATAATTCTCCAAGACAGCTTACCGTTAATAATGCCGTTCCGGGGCGCCTGGGTGGCTCAGTCGGTTAAGCACCCAACTTGGGCTCAAGTGACAGAATCAAAGTTTGTGAGTTAGGGCTCTGGATCAGGCTCTCTGCACAGAGCCCACTTTGGGTCCTCTGTCCCCCCACTCTGCCCCTCTCCTGGTCACTCTCTCTCAAAAATAAATAAACATTTAAAAAACAAATAGGAACACTTGGGTGGCTCAGTCGGTTAAGCGTCCGACTTCGGCTCAAGTCGTGATCTCATGATCTCATGGTTTGTGGGTTTGAGCCCCACGTCGGGCTCTGTGCTGACAGCTCGGAACCTGAAGCCTGCTTCAGATCCTGTGTCTCCCTCTCTCTCTAACCCTCCACCAGTTGGATTCTCTGTCTTTCTCCCTCAAATATTAAAGCAAAACAAAAAAAACCCCACAAAGCTGTTTCCAAAAAAAGTCTAACTTATTCCCAAATCCAAGCATACTCTCACCTCTTCTACCCCAATTTAGCTTTAGAGCTCACAGCTGCCATGCAGAGCAGTTACAAGTACCGTGTCCTTCACGTTACCCCAATGCCACTCCTCTGGGCTGATGCCATCGCCTTGGACCTTCATAAGCAGTCACTCCCTACACCCTTCATCCTGATATGTATTTTTTGAGTTGGCCTCCATTAAACAGACAACATTAATGCCAAAAGGCTGATGGTTTTAACATCTCATGTTGTTACCCACTCTGTCTAATGATGATCTCGGTGTCTTTGTTTTTGAGACACAGGAGAGAGAGAGAGAGAACAAACAGGGAAGGGGCAAAGGAGAGGGAGTCGAAGTCAGACGTTTCACCGACTGAGCCACACAGGTGCCCCAATCTTGGTGTCTTTGAATTTACCTCAGCAGGTATTTTGTTTCCTTCCAAAATAGAAAAAAGTATTATTTTTTGCCCATCTTCAGAAATTCAGTAATTTCTATATCCTGAATGGTTTCCTCATGCTCGATACTGATGTAACGAAGATTAAGTAGGGAAAGTAGACATCAATCAGACCACGCAGACAGGATCATCCTACAGACAGTATATACTGTCTATACTGATGTATATCCATCTCTGTAGTAGACACGGAAGGAAACAGGAACACTGGGTACAGCACAAGCGATGAAACTCTCTGGATACATCTGAATGTAGAAATACGTGAAGTGCCTGGGTGGCTGGCTCAGTCAGTTGAGTGTCTGACTTTATTATCTTTTTTAATGCTTTCATTTATTTTTGAGAGAGAGAGACAGAGTGTGAGCGGGGGAAGGGCAGAGAGAGAGGAGACACAGAATCCTAAGCAGGCTCCAGGCTCTGAGCTCTCAGCACAGAGCCCGATGTGGGGCTCGAACTCATGAGCATGAGATCATGACCTGAGCTGAAGTCAGACGCTTAACTGCCTGAGCCACCCACGTGACCTGCTCTAATAAACTTAAAAAAAAAAAAAAGAATCTGACAAAATGTAAAAGGCTGAGAAAAATGTTTGATTTGGTAAGGATTCCAATTTCTCATCTCCAGCAAATAAGAAAAGTGAGCCATCCCGCAGGAATTGTCCACCACACCGCTGAATAAGGTAAGAGAAGGGTTTAGGCACAGGAACTGGAGGGGTTGATCTAGAGATCACCAGAAAAAAAACCCTGAGGCTTGGTGTGGTGAAGAGAAGGGCCCTTCAAGGGAATTACCATGAAGGGATGACCAGAGGGTAAGCCTGGGGCTCTGAGGGGGAGGAGCCACAACTAGGGGAAAAGGAAGAATATCTACCATAGAAAAGACAAACCAGTGAATTCAGGGGGCAAATAAAAAAGAAAAAGGGCCTTACGAAAACTCCATGGACACAAAAGGACCGAACAAGATGTAGAAGCAACGTACAGACGGAAAGCCCGATCATGATGGATATGAGGAGATACTCTAACTCGGTATTAGCTAAAAACGTTAAAACAAGAAACAGCCCAATGGCCTATCACATGGGCCAGGAGAAACCTGATAAAGGCCACGCTGGCAAGCGAGGCGTACAAGGGTGGGTCCTTGAGCCTTCTCACGCCAGAGCACGGATTCTGTAGCCCATCAGAAGAGTCTATGGTTTACTTAGTCACACTAAGTACGCTTGTGTCCAGGGATCAGGGAAACCTGCTCCTGTGTAGTCACCTCTGAGAAATTCTTACGCCTGCCCCCACGGCCATCACAGCGTTAGTTGTAGAAACCGGGAGAGCACGGGACATGCGGTCTACCCACCGGGGGATGGGTAGCGTGGCAGGTTGAATAATGCCCCCCCCCCCGCCCAGAGATGTCCACGCATCTGCCAGGTAACAAACAGTCACTCACCTGGACGCCACTGATGTGGGAGCTGAGCCTCCCTTATCCATGGCTCCTCTTCCTTTTCCATCCTGAAAATCATCTCTGGCCTGGGAATGGGGTACCCTGTTCATGAGAAAGAATATCGGATTTGGATGTGGTCTTGGGCTTTACAGGCCATTCAGTGAAGCTCTGCATCGGCTCCTCGGAAAAGTCAACATCTTTTACTTAGGAACTAAGTACTATTCGAAAGGGCCCTAAAGGAACAACCAGACGGGGACAAATCAAAGGCAAACAGATTACATACTTCATTTGCCCTACTGCGTCCCACAACAAGGAGGGAAATCTCGACGAGGTCTGTCTGAGATTCTGGCGGGGGGGGGGGGGGGGGGGAGGGGTGCTCACCCAGGGAGAGGAGGTGGCTGCAGATCTCCAGCATCACGTCCCAGTACAGGCATCTCTGGGCAGGGCCCAGCTGCTCCCACTCCTCCCTGCTGAAGTCCATGGTCACATCCTCAAATGACACCGATACCTGTAACATCAAACCCCAGGTCAATGCGAAATTACTCCTTATTGGAAAGAGGTCACCTGCAGACCTGTTCTTAATGATTTTTCCCCATGATGTACATGGCTCTCCACTAACCACCCACTGCATGTTGTATTTTGGGGGATTAAAACTTTTTAGAAATACCCTGCAATCTGACTACATACTCGTGATATTGTGGTTAGCTCCAGCTGTCTGGCACAGAGCTCTTAAAACACTTGAAAAAAAAAAGACATTCAGATCAATGCAACAGAATAGAGAACCCAGAAATGGACCCACAAACATATGGCCAACTCATCCTTGACAAAGCCGGAAAGAATATCCAATGGAATACAGTCTCCTCAGCAAGTGGTGCTGGGAAAACTGGACAGTGACCTGCAGAAGAACGAACCCGGACCACTTTCTTACACCATACACAAAAACAAACTCAAAATGGAGGAAAGACTTAAATGTAAGACAGGAAGCCATCAAAATCCTCGAGGAGAAAGCGGGCAAAAACCTCTTTGATCTTGGCCACAGCAACCTCTTACTCAACACGTCTCCGGAGGCAAGGGAAACGAAAGCAAAAATCAACTACTGGGACCTCGTCAAAACAAAACGCTTCTGCACAGCAAAGGAAACAATCAACAAAACTAAAAGGCAACCGACAGAATGGGAGAAGAGATTTGCAAACAACATATCAGATAAAGGGTTAGTATCCAAAATCTATAAAGAACTTATCAAACTCAACACCCAAAACATAATCCAGTGAAGAAATGGGCAAAAGACATGAATAGACACTTCTCCAAAGACGACATCCAGATGGCCAACCGACACATGAAAAAATGCTCAACATCACTCATCATCAGGGAAATACAGATCAAAACCACAATGAGATACCACCTCACGATAAAGGCTTGAGGAAGAAGATGATGGCGTAGGAGGACGCCGGGCTCACTGCGTCCTGCTGAACACTTAGATTCCACCCACACCTGCCTAAATAACCCAGAAAACCACCAGAAGACTAGCAGAACGGATTCTCCGGAGCCAAGTGTAGATGAGAGGCCCACGGAAGAGGGTAGGAAGGGCGGAGAGGCGGTGTACACTACACGGACTGGGGGGAGGGAGCCGGGGCAGAGGGGCAGCCCGCCGGCCAAGCAGAGACCCTGAGTCTGGCTTGCAAAAACAGAGGGGCTGGATGGAGTGTGTTCGGACAGCAAGCGGGACTTAACATCTGGAAGGTTATACGCTAACAGCTCTGCTTGGAGAAGGACAACGGGAGGGAGAGTTGTTGAGCCCCGGACGACAGAGCTCAGTCTGCCGGGGAACAAAGGAGCTCGCCAGTGCCATCTCCCTCGCCCATCCCCCAGCCAAAATCCCAAAGGGAACCAGTTCCTGCCAGGGAACTTGCTTGCACCGCGCAAACATCCAACGCTGTGCTTCTGCGGATCCATCCCTCCGGTGGCGGGTCTGATTCCCTCCCAGTGCTGCAGGGCCCCTCCTGAAGCGGATCACCAAAGGAAAAGTGAGCTGAGCCTGCCCCTCCTGCCCCCGTGCACCTTGCCGATCAACCCCAGCTAATAAGCCAGATCCCCAGCACCACAAGCCTGGCAGTGTGCAAGTGGCCCAGACGGGCCACGCCACCCCACAGTGAATCCTGCCCCTAGGAGAGGGGAAGAGAAGGCACACACCAGTCTGTGGCCCCAGCGGTGGGCTGGGGGCAGACATCAGGTCAGACTGCGGCCCCGCCCACCAACGCAAGTTATTCAAGACAGCACAGGGGAAGTGCCCTGCAGTCCCGCACCACTCCAGGGACTATCCAAAATGAAACGGATGAATTCCCCTCAAAAGAATCTCCAGGAAATAACGACAGCTAATGAACTGATCAAAAAGGATTTAAACAATATAACAGAAAGTGAATTTAGAATAATAGTCATAAAATTAATCGCTGGGCTTGAAAACAGTATAGAGGACAGCAGAGAATCTATTGCTACAGAGATCAAGGGAATAAGGAACAGCCAGGAGGAGCTTTTAAAAATGCTATAAATAGCTGCAAAATAAAATGGAGACAACCACAGGTCGGATTGAAGAGGCAGAGGAGAGAATAGGTGAACTAGAAGATAAAATTATGGAAAAAGAGGAAGCTGAGAAAAAGAGAGATAAAAAAATCCAGGAGTATGAGTGGAAAATTAGAGAACTAAGTGATGCACTAAAGAGAAATAATCTATGCATAATTGGCATTCCAGAGGAGGAAGAGAGAGGGAAAGGTGCTGAAGGTGTACTTGAAGAAATAATAGCTGAGAACTTCCCTGATCTGGGGAAGGAAAAAGGCATTGAAATCCAAGAGGGACAGAGAATTCCGTTCAGACGTAACTTGAATTGATCTTCTGCGCGACATATCATAGTGAAATTGGCAAAATACAAGGATAAAGAAAATTCTGAAAGCAGCTAGGGATAAACGTGCTCTAACATATACAGGGAGACCGATAAGACTCGTGACAGATCTCTCTACTGAAACTTGGCAGGCCAGAAAGGAATGGCAGGAAATCTTCAATGTGATGAACAGAAAAAAAATATGCACCCAAGAATCCTTTATCCAGCAAACCTGTCATTTAGAATAGGAGAGATAAAGGTCTTCCCAAACAAACAAAAACTGAAGGAATTCATCACCACTAAACCAGCCTTACAAGAGATCCTAAGGGGGGATCCTATGAGACAAAGTACCAGAGACACTGCTACAAGCATGAAACCTACAGACATCACAATGACTCTAAACCCCTATCTTTCAATAATAACACTGAATTGTAAATGGACTAAATGCTCCAACCAAAAGACACAGGGTGTCAGAATGGATAAAAAAACAAGACCCATCTATTTGCTGTCTACAAGAGACTCATTTTAGACCTGAGGACACCTTCAGATTGAAAGTGAGGGTATGGAGAACTATCTATCATGCAACTGGAAGTCAAAAGAAAGTTGGAGTAGCCATACTTACATCAGACAAACTAGACTTTAAATGAAAGGCTGTAACAAGAGATGAAAAAGGGCATTATATATTAATTACAGGGTCTATCCATCAGGAAGAGCTAACAATTATAAATGTCTATGCACCGAATATGGGAGCCCCAAATATGTAACAATTACTCACAAACATAAGCAACCTTATTGATAAGAATGTGGTAATTGCAGGGGACTTTAACACTCCACTTACAGAAATGGATCATCTAGACACACGGTCAATAAAGAAACAAGGGCCCTGAATGATACATTGGATCAGATGGACTTGACAGATATATTTAGAACTCTGCATCCCAAAGCAACAGAATATACTTTCTTCTCAAGTGCACACGGAACATTCTCCAAGATAGATCACATACTGGGTCACAAAACAGCCCTTCAGAAGTATACAAGAATTGAGATCGTACCATGCATACTTTCAGACCACAATGCTATGAAGCTTGAAATCAACCACAGGAAAAAGTCTGGAAAACCTCCAAAAATATGGAGGTTAAAGAACACCCTACTAAAGAATGAATGGGTCAACCAGGCAATTAGAGAAGAAATTTAAAAAATATATGGAAACAAACGAAAATGAAAATACAACAATCCAAACGCTTTGGGATGCAGCGAAGGCAGTCCTGAGAGGAAAATACATTGCAATCCAGGCCTATCTCAAGCAACAAGAAAAATCCCAAATACAAAATCTAACAGAATACCTAAAAGAAATAGAAGCAGAACAGCAAAGACACCATAAACCCAGCAGAAGAAGAGAAATAATAAAGATCAGAGCAGAAATAAACAATAAAGAATCTAAAAAAAACTGTAGAGCAGATCAATGAAACCAAGAGTTGGTTTTTTGAAAAAATAAACAAAATTGATAGATAAACCTCTAGCTAGGCTTCTCAAAAAGAAAAGGGAGATGGCCCAAATAGATAAAATCATGAATGAAAATGGAATTATTACAACCAATCCCTCAGAGATACAAGCAATTATCAGGGAATATTATGAAAAATTATATGGCAACAAACTGGACAACCTGGAAGAAATGGACAAATTCCTAAGCACCCACACACTTTCAAAACTCAATCAGGAGGAAACAGAAAGCTTGAACAGACCCATAACCAGCGAAGAAACTGAATCAGTTATCAAAAATCTCCCAACAAATAAGAGTCCAGGACCAGATGGCTTCCCAGGGGATTTCTACCAGACGTTTAAAGCAGAGATAATACCTATCCTTCTCAAGCTATTCCAAAAAATAGAAAGGGAAGGAAAACTTCCAGACTCATTCTATGAAGCCAGTATTACTTTGATTCCTAAACCAGACAGACCCAGTAAAAAAAGAGAACTACAGGCCAATATCCCTGATGAATATGGATGCAAAAACTCTCAATAAGATACTAGTAAATCGAATTCAACAGCATATAAAAAGAATTATTCACCATGGTCAAGCGGAATTCATTCCTGGACTGCAGGGCTGGTTCAACATTCACAAATCAATCAACATGATACATCACATTAATAAAAGAAAAGAACCATATGATCCTGTCAATCAATGCAGAAAAAGCATGTGACAAAATTCAGCATCCTTTCTTAATAAAAACCCTCGAGAAAGTCGGGATAGAAGGAACATACTTAAACATCATAAAAGTCATTTATGAAAAGCCCACAGCTAACATCATCCTCAATGGGGAAAAACTGAGAGCTTTTTCCCTGAGATCAGGAACACGACAGGGATGTCCACTCTCACTGCTGTTGTTTAACATAGTGTTGGAAGTTCTAGCATCAGCAGTCAGACAACAAAAGGAAATCAAAGGCATCAAAATTGGGAAAGATGAAGTTAAGCTTTCACTTTTTGCAGATGACATGATAGTATACATGGAAAATCCAACAGACTCCACCCTAAGTCTGCTAAAACTGATACATGAATTCAGCAAAGTTGCAGGATACAAAATCAATGTACAGATATCAGCTGCATTCTTATACACTAATAATGAAGCAACAGAAAGACAAAGAAACTGATCCCATTCACAATTGCACCAAGAAGCATAAAATACCTAGGAATAAATCTAACCAAAGATGTACAAGATCTGTATGCTGAAAACTATAGAAAGCTTATGAAGGAAACTGAAGATATAAAGAAATGGAAAAACATTCCATGCTCATGGGTTGGAAGAATAAATATTGTCAAAATGTCAGTACTACCCAAAGCTATCTACACATTCAATGCACTCCCAATCAAACTTGCACCAGCATTCTTCTCGAAGCTAGAACAAGCAATCCTAAAATTCATATGGAACCACAAAAGGCCCCAAATAGCCAAAGTAATTTTGAAGAAGACCAAAGCAGGAGGCATCACAATCCCAGACTTTAGCCTCTACTACAAAGCTGTAATCATCAAGACAGCATGGTATTGGCACAAAAACAGACACATAGACCAATGGAATAGAATAGAAACCCCAGAACTAGACCCACAAAAGTATGGCCAACTAATCTTTGACAAAGCAGGAAAGAACATCCAATGGAAAAAAGACAGTCTCTTTAACAAATGGTGCTGGGAGAACTGGACAGCAACGTGCAGAAGGTTGAAACTAGACCACTTTCTCACACCATTCACAAAAATAAACTCAAAATGGATAAAGGACCTGAATGTGAGACAGGAAACCATCAAAACCCTAGAGGAGAAAACAGGAAGAGACCTCTCTGACCTCAGCTGTAGCAATTTCTTACTTGACACATCCCGAAAGGCCAGGGAATTAAAAGCAAAAATGAACTATTGGGACCTCATGAAGATAAAAAGCTTCTGCACAGCAAAGGAAACAATTAACAAAACTAAAAGGCAACCAACGGAATGGGAAAAGATATTTGCAAATGACATATCGGACAAAGGGCTAGTATCCAAAATCTATAAAGAGCTCACCAAATTCCACACCCGAAAAACAAATAATCCAGTGAAGAAATGGGCAGAAGACGTGAATAGACACCTCTCTAAAGAAGACATCCGGATGGCCAACAGGCACATGAAAAGATGTTCAACGTCGCTCCTCATCAGGGAAATACAAATCAAAACCACACTCGGATATCACCTCACACCAGTCAGAGTGGCCAAAATGAACAAATCAGGAGACTATAGATGCTGGAGAGGATGTGAAGAAACGGGAACCCTCTTGCACTGTTGGTGGGAATGCAAACTGGTGCAGCCACTCTGGAAAACAGTGTGGAGGTTCCTCAAAAAATTAGAAATAGGCCTACGCTATGACCTAGCAGTAGCACTGCTAGGAATTTACCCAAGGGATACAGGAGTACTGATGCATAGGGGCACCTGTGCCCCAATGTTTATAGCAGCACTCTCAACAATAGCCAAATTGTGGAAAGAGCCTAAATGTCCATCAATTGATGAATGGATAAAGAAATTGTGGTTTATATACACAATGGAGTACTATGTGGCAATGAGAAAGAATGAAATATGGCCTTTTGTAGCAACGTGGATGGAACTGGAGAGTGTGATGCTAAGTGAAATGAGCCATACAGAGAAAGACAGATACCATATGGTTTCACTCTTATGTGGATCCTGAGAAACTTAACAGGAACCCATGGGGGAGGGGAAGAAAAAAAACAAAAGAGAGGTTAGAGTGGAAGAGAGCCAAAGCATAAGAGACTTAAAAAATGAGGACAAACTGAGGGCTGATGGGGGTGGGAGGGAGGGGAGGGGGGGTGATGGGTATTGAGGAGGGCATCTTTTGGGATGAGCACTGGGTGTTGTATGAAAACCAATTTGACAATAAATTTCATATATTTAAAAAAATTGTAAAAAAAAAAAGATACCACCTCACACCTGTCAGAATGGCTAACATTAACAACTCAGGCAACAACAGATGTTGGCAAGGACAGGGAGAAAGAGGACCTCTTTTGCACTGCTGGTGAGAATGCAAACTAGTGCAGCCACTCAGGAAAACAGTATGGAGGTTCCTCAAAAAATTAAAAATAGAACTACCCTACGACCCAGCAATTGCACTACTAGGCATTTATCCACGGGATACAGGTGTGCTGTTTCGAAGGGACACATGCACCCCATGTTTATAGCAGCTCTATCAACAATAGCCAAAGTATGGAAAGAGCCCAAATGGCCATCGACAGATGAATGGATAAAGAAAATGTGGTATATATATACAATGGAGTATTACCCGGCAATCAAAAAGAATGAAATCTTGCCATTTGCAACTACATGGATGGAACTGGAGGGTATTATGCTAAGCGAAATTAGAGCAAGATAAATATGACTTCACTCATATGGGGAATTTAAGACAGAACAGATGAAGGGAAGGCAAGCAAAAATATAAAAACAGGGAGGGGGACAAAACAGAAGAGACTCATAAATATGGAGAACAAACTGAGGGTTACTGGAGGGGTTGTGGGAGGCTAAATGGGTAAGAGGCAGTAAGGAATCTACTCCTGAAATCATTGTTGCACTATATGCTAACTAATTTGGATGTAAATTAAAAACAAAAACAAAAACAAAAAACCTTGAAAACTTTTTAACTTTTTTTAATGTTGATTTTATTTTTGATAGAAAGAAAGAGAGTGCAAGCAGGGGCAGGGCAAGGAGACAGGGAAACACAGAATCCGAAGGAGGCTCCAGGGTCTGAGCTGTCAGCACAAAGCCCGATGCAGGGTCGAACCCATGAGCTGTGAGATCATGACCTGAGCAAAAGTTTGCTACTCAAGTGACTGAGCCACCCATGTGCCCCAAACCCTTGAAATTTCTTAAGTGAGGAAGAGTGATAAAGGTGTCCTCTTATTATGTTGATGAGTTGAGTTTTAGGAATGGGGGGCTGGTTGCCAGGGGAACCAGAGCAGTGACTAGAGGGTTAGAACTGACCCCCAACCTCCAGGGAGGGGGGAGGGGCTGGAGGTGGACAATGGCCAATGGCCGATGATTTTGTGCACCCTGCCTGTGTCATGAAGCCTCCATAAACACCCACAAGGGCGGGGTCTGGACAGCTTCCCGACTGCAGAACCAGATCCAGTCCCCAGGGCACCCTGCGGGGCCTCTGACTGGGGACAGAAGCTCCTTTGGAATCTCACCTGATGGATCTCTTCATCTGGCTGTTGATTCTTATTACTTAATATCCTTTGCAGCAAATGGGTATCGTAATAATGGTTTCCTGGATTCTGGGGGCTACTCCTGAAAATTAACTAAACCCAAGGCGGGGATCCTGGGAACCTCCGAAGGCCCCTGGTGTTTTGGTTGGCATCTGAAGTTGGGGAAGAGGGGCTGTCTTGTAGGCTGAGCCCTTACCCTGTGGGATCTGACCCTATCTATGGTTAGACAGTGCCAGAATGGAGTTCAATATGATAACAAAAGGGGCACCTGGGTGGCTCAGTTGATTAAGCGTCCGACTCTTGATTTCTACTCAGGTCACGATCTCCCAATTCATGAGTTTGAGCCCCGCGCCAGGCTCTGTGCTCACAGCACAGAGCCTGCTTAGGATTCTCTCTGCCTCTCTCTCTCCGCCCTCCCTCTTGCTCATGCTTGCTCTCTCTCAAAATAAATACACTTAAAGAAAAAAAGAAATTTTTTTAACGTTTATTCATTTTTGAGAGACAGAGACAGAACATGAGTGGGGAAGGGGCAGAGAGAGAGGGAGACACAGATCTGAAGCAGGCTCCAGGCTCTGAGCTGTCAGTACGGAGCCCGACGTGGGGCTTGAACTCATGAACTGCGAGATCATGACCTGAGCCGAAGTCAGACACTCAACCGACTGAGCCACCCAGGCGCCCCAAGAAAAAAACTTTTTTTTAACACTGAGAACAAAAGACCCCAATAATCAGACAGCAACAGCTAAAGGACAAGATGGGTTCCCTCATGGCAAGGGAGAGAAAACAGAAATTTTCACCAGGCCAGATGACCCTGAAGAATAAAAGTCAGCATGGCCTGTGGCCATGGGCCTGCACAAAATTCAGCAAAATTCATGGGAAGACACACGGTATCGTGCTCCTCCTCAGCCGCCACACCCTGGAGCCACTGCCGGAAACGGAGGGCTGGGTCCTGCTTGTCGTCTGCTCCTGAGGTTGAAGTCTGGGGTCTGACCACCCTCGACAAGGGGACAAACTTGCGGGTTTTGCCTATTTAAGCCTAAACCTTCCCCTCTGGAGTGGGCTTTCCGTTCACAGCCGAAGGCTGTGGTCTCCCCAGTCTGCATATCGTGGCAGCAAAGCTTCCCCTCGCCTGTGACCAAATCGTGGCATCCCAGGAGTTTCTACTGACAAACTGGAGGACACCCAGCTGGTATCCCAGGGAAATGAGCGGCTGTGGGGAAGAATCTCCACGCATTTGGTGACCAGGAGAGGCAGAGGTGCCGTGTTCTGTGTGGGTAAAGGAGCCACGCAGGAGAAGCGATTTCCCTTTACAACAGGGACTGTGAGGGCGCCTGGGTGGCTCAGTCAGTTGAGCGTCACAGTTCATGAGTTCGAGCCCCGCGTCAGGCTCCGAGCTGCCATGCAGAGCCTGCCTGGGAGTCTGTCTCTCTCAAAAATAAACAAACTTCCAAACAAAACAAAACCGGGAATACTACTCTGAGCAGAAGCTGCCCTCTAGGAAGAGTAGGCATGAAGGCATGCACGTGAGTGCTGCGGGTGGAAGAACGCGAAAGATGCCAGGTGCCTGGGTGGCTCAGGCAGTTAAGCCTCTAACTTCAGCTCAAGTCATGATCTCAGGTTCATGGGTTCGAGCCCCACATTGGGCTCTGTGCTGATGGCACCCAGCCTGGAGCCTAAGGCCTGCTTTGGATTGTGTGTGTGTGTGTGTGTGTGTGTGTGTGTGTGTGTGTGTCTGCGCCCCACCCCCACTCACTCTCTCTCAAAAATAAACATTAAACTTTTTTTTTAATCAAAAAAATAAAATAAAGATGCTCAATGGCAACCCAAGCAGACTCTGAGGTAGTGTTTTTTTTTTTTTTTTTTCTGGACCAAGTTCCACCATATGGGTGGAGGAAGGGGGATCCCCTCACACCACCAGGCGGGATCCCTACAGTGGGGTGGCCTACAGCTCAACTTAATTCTGACGCCATCTACCTGGAGGTGGCGTCACATCCCACAGGTGAGGGCACTCTCCTGGAAGCCCCGGCTATCACCCGTGCTTCTGATCAGCAAGGGGGTGGGGGGCTGGAATTAGAGGTTCCCATGACCCCCTTCTTGGGCTCAATTAACATGCTAGAGAAGGGGCGCCTGGGTGGCTCAGTGGGTTAGGTGTCCGACTTTGGCTCAGGTCATGAGCTCATGGTTTGTGAGTTCGAGCCCCACATCGGGCTCTGTGCTGACAGCTTGGAGCCTGGAGCCTGGAAGCTCCTTCGGATTCTGTGTCTCCCTCTCTCTCTACCCCTCCCCTATTCATGCTGTCTCTCTCTCTCTCAAAAATAAGCAAACATTAAAAAAAAGCAAAACAAAAAACCATGCTAGAGCAGCTCGAGGAATTAAGGAAACCCATTTACTCCATTGGATCACTCACTATAAAGATAGTAAAAGATATGAATTAACAGCCAGGTGAAGACATGCCCTGGGCAGGGGGTGTGCGGGAAGGGGGCTAAAGCTCCCATGCTCCCCTCCAGTGAGCCACTCTCGGGGCACCTCCACCCCACCTGGCGGCTCCCAAACCCCACCCTCTTGGGTGTTTCTGGAAGCTTTATTACATAGCTGTGATTGACTTGGCCTTGGGTCACTGATTCCACCTGCAGCCCCTCCCCCATCTCTGGAGGTGAAGAGGTGGGGCTGGAAGCCCCGACCCTCCAATCACAGGGCTGGTTCCCTTGGCAACCACCATCCTTAGGGGATTTCCAAAATTCCCCTTACTTGTATAAACCCAATAGTGGTGGACAGGGGCTGACACACACCAGGGTTGTGGCTCTAAAGGGTTTGGCTTTTTTGCCAGGAACTGAAGACAAGACCAAACATTATGACAGAAGATGCCCCTGCTGCTTAGGGCTCAGGAAAATTCCAAGGATCTGGGGGGCTGTGAGCCAGGAACCATGAATGAAGACCAAATATCTCGTTTCTCCTGAATCTCAGTATCACACAGCTGTGTAAGAGTGTCATTAAAAGATCAGGAAGTAAATACCAAAATATTTAGTTAATAGGGTAAAAGTTCATTGCCTCTAAGGAGAAGAGACAATGCTGACAGCTGTTTGTTTGTTTTAAGCTGGAACACTGTGTAAGCCTATGTAACAGCTGGTCTTTGGGAGGAGAGGTAAGTGGAACAGGACAGACCTTCCAGGAGAGGAAGCTTATACTGTGTCACACAATTTCCATCATCTGCCACACAGTGGTGCTTGCAAAGACAGCTGTTATTATTTACAAGCCTAGCAAAACAATCTTTTCTATGTACAAATAAAACCAAAACCACCTGCAAAGGAAAAAGTACCAAATGTCTTAGAAATGTACATATATGCGTGATGAGTATAAAATATATTTGAAAACCAGAGGCCGAGACAAACAAAAATATAAAATATAAACATAGAATATAAATCAAACGGCAAGAAAAAAGTTAATTCACACCCAAAAAATATGCCTGACACCTGTCAGGATGGCTAGTATCAAGAACACAGTAACAGGAAGATGGTGGCGTAGGAGGACGCTGGGCTCACCTCGTCCTGCCGATCGCGTAGATTCCACTCACACCTGCCTAAATAACCCACAAAACCGCCAGAAGACGAGCAGAACGGACTCTCCGGAGCCAAGTGTAGAGGAGAGGCCCATGGAAGAGGGTAGGAAGGGTGGAGAGGCGGTGCGCGCTACACGGACTGGCAGAAGGGAGCTGGGGTGGTGGGGGGGCAGTCCGCCCCGCAAGGCAGAGCCCCTGAGTCTGGCTTGCAAAAGTGGAGGGGCCGGACCGAGTGTGTTCTGACAGCCAGCGGGACTTAACATCTGGAATGTTAAAAGTCAACAGGTCTGCTCTCGGAGAGTGGGGAGGGCAAGGACACCGGGAGGGAGAGTTGTTGAGCCCCGGAGGACAGAGCCCAGCATGGTGGGGAACAAAGGCCCTGGCAAACGCCATCCCTCTCCCATCCCTCGGCCAAAATCCCAGAGGGAACCTGTTCCCCTCACCGAACTTGCTTGCACCACGCAAACACCCAACGCTGTGCTTCTGGGGATCCATCCCTCCGACAGGTCTGCCTCCCTCCCGAAGCGGACCACCGAAGGCAAAGCGCGCTGAGCCTGCCTCTCCCGCCCCTGTGCACCTTGCGGATCCACTCCGGCTAATACGCCAGATCCCATCGAAGCAGCACCACAAGCCTGGCAGTGTGCAAGTAGCCCAGACAGGGGCCACACCACTCCACAGTGAGTCCTGCCCCTGGGAGAGGGGGAGATAAGGTACACACCAGGCTGACTGTAGCCCCAGCAGTGGGCTGGGGGCAGACATCAGGTCTCACTGCAGCCCCGCCCACCAACACAAGTTACTCCACACAGCACAGGGGAAGTGCCCTGCAGTTTGGAGCCACCACAGGGACTACCCAAAATGACGAAACAAGAATTCTCCTCAAAAGAAACTCCAGGAAGTAGCGACAGCTAACGAATTGATCAAAAACGATTTCAGCAATACGACGGAACAAGAATTTAGAATAATAGTCATAAAATTAATCACTGGGCTTGAAAAAAAGCATAGAGGACAGCAGAGAATCTATTGCTACAGAGATCAAGGGACTAAGAAATAGTCACAAGGAGCTAAACAATGCTATAAATGAGGTGAAAAATAAAATGGAGGCGGCCATAGCACGGAATGAAGAGGCAGAGGAGAGAATAGGTGAATTAGAAGACAAAATTATGGAAAAAGAGGAAGCTGAGAAAAAGATTAAAAAAATCCAGGAGTATGAGGGGAGAATTAGAGAACTAAGTGATGCAATCAAATGGAACAATATCCATATCATAGGAATTCCAGAAGAAGAAGAGAGAGAAGGGGCTGAAGGTGTACTTGAACAAATCATAGCTGAGAACTTCCCTGATCTGGGGAAGGAAAAAGGCATTGAAATCCAAGAGGCGCAGAGAACTCCCTTCAAACGTGATTTCAATCGATCTTCTGCACGACATATAGTGAAACTGGAAAAATACAAGGATAAAGAGAAAATTCTGAAAGCAGCTAGGGATAAACACGCTCTAACTTATAAAGGGAGACCCGTAAGACTAGTGGCAGACCTATCTACTGAAACTTGGCAGGCCAGAAAGGAATGGCAGGAAATCTTCAATGTGATGAACAGGAAAAATTTGCAGCCGAGAATCCTTTACCCAGCAAGTCTGTCATTCAGAACACAAGGAAAAATAAAGGTTTTCCCAAACAAAAACTGAAGGAATTCATCACCACTAAACCAGCCCTACAAGAGATCCTAAGGGGGACTCTGTGAGTGAAATGTTGCAAGGACCACAAAGGACCAGAGACATCACTACAAGCATGAAACCTACAGACATCACAATGACTCTAAACCCCTATCTTTCAATAATAACACTGGATTGTAAATGGACTAAATGCTCCAACCAAAAGACACAGGGTGTCAGAATGGGTAAAAAAAAATAAGACCCATCTAATTGCTGTTTACAAGAGACTCATTTTAGACCTGAGGACACCTTCAGATTGAAAGTGAGGGGATGGAGAACTATCTATCATGCTACTGGAAGTCAAAAGAAAGTTGGAGTAGGCATACTTATATCAGACAAACTAGACTTTAAATGAAAGGCTGTAACAAGAGATGAAGAAGGGCATTATATAATAATTACAGGGTCTATCCATCAGGAAGAGCTAACAATTAAAGTTCTATGCACTGAATACAGGAGCCTTCAAATATATAAAACAATTAATCACAAACATATGCAAGTTTATTGATAAGAGTGTAGTAATTGCAGGGGACTTTAATACCCCACTTACGACAATGGATAGATCATCTAGACACAGGATCAATAAAGAAACAAGGGCCCTGAACGATACATTGGACCAGATGGACTTGACAGATACATTTAGAACTCTGTATCCCAAAGCAACAGAATACAGTTTCTTCTCGAGTGCATATGGGACATTCTCCAAGATCACACACTGGGTCACAAAACAGCCCTTCATAAGTGTAAAAGAATTGAGGTCATACCATGCATACTTTCAGACCACAATGCTATGAAACTTGAAATCAACTTCAGGAAAATGTCTAGAAAACCTCCAAAAGCATGGAGGTTAAAGAACACCCTACTAAAGAATGAGTGGGTCAACCAGGCAATTAGAGAAGAAATTAAAAAAATATATGGAAACAAACAAAAATGAAAATACAACAATCCAAATGCTTTGGGATGCAGTGAAGGCAGTCCTGAGAGGAAAATACATTGCAATCCAGGCCTATCTCAAGCAACAAGAAAAATCCTAAATACAAAATCTAACAGCACACCTAAGGGAAATAGAAGCAGAACACCAAAGACACCCCAAACCCAGCAGAAGAGAAATAATAAAGATCAAAGCAAAAATAAACAATATAGAATTTAAAAAAACTGTAGAGCAGATCAATGAAACCAAGAGTTGGCTTTTTGAAAAAATAAACAAAATTGATAAACCTCTAACCAGGCTTCTCAAAAAGAAAAGGGAGATGAACCAAATAGATAAAATCATGAATGAAAATGGAATTATTACAACCAATCCCTCAGAGATACAAGCAATTATCAGGGAATATTATGAAAAATTATATGGCAACAAACTGGACAACCTGGAAGAAAAGGACAAATTCCTAAACACCCACACACTTCCAAAACTCAATCAGGAGGAAATAGAAAGCTTGAACAGACCCATAACCAGCGAAGGAATTGAATCAGTTATCAAAAATCTCCCACAAATAAGAGATGGTTGTCTCCCAATAACCAACCAGATGGTTTCCCTGGGGAATTCTACCAGACATTTAAAGCAGAGATAATACCTATCCTTCTCAAGCTGTTCCAAAAAATAGAAAGGGAAGGAAAACTTACAGACTCAATCCATGAAACCAGCATTACTTTGATTCCCAAACCAGAGACCCAGCAAAAAAAGAGAACTACAGGCCAATATCCCTGATGAATATGGATGCAAAAATTCTCAACAAGATACTAGCAAATTGAGTTCAACAGCATATAAAAAGAATTATTCACCATGATCAAGTGGGATTCATTCCTGGGCTACAAGGCTGGTTCAACATTCACAAATCAATGTGATACATTACATTAACAAAAGAAAAGAACCATATGATCCCATCAATCGATGCAGAAAAAGCATTTGACAAAATTCAGCATCCTTTCTTAATAAAAACCCTTGAGAAAGTCGGGATAAAAGGAACATACTTAAACATCATAAAAGCCATTTATGAAAAGCCCTCAGCTAATACCATCCTCAATGGAGAAAAACTCAGAGCTTTCTTCCTGAGATCAGGAACACGACAGGGATGTCCACTCTCACCGCTGTTGTTTAACATAGTGTTGGAAGTTCTGGCATCAGCAATCAGACAACAAAAGGAAATCAAAGGCATCATAATTGGGAAAGATGAAGTTAAGCTTTCACTTTTTGCAGATGACACGATATTATACATGGAAAACCCGACAGACTCCACCAGAAGTCTGCTAGAACTGATACATGAATTCAGCACAGTCGCAGGATACAAAATCAATGTACAGAAATCAGTTACATTCTTATACACTAATAATGAAGCAACAGAAAGACAAAGAAACTGATCCCATCCACAATTGCACCAAGAATCATAAAATACCTAGGAATTAACCTAAGACGTAAAAGATCTGTATGCTGAAAACTATAGAAAACTTATGAAGGAAACTGAAGAAGATACAAAAAAATGGAAAAGCATTCCGTGCTCATGGGTTGGAAGCATAAATATTGTCAAAATGTCAATACTAGCCAAAGCTATCTACACATTCAATGCAATCCCAATAAAACTGCACCAGCATTCTTCTCAAAGCTAGAACAAGCAATCCTAACATTTGTATGGAACCACAAAAGACCCCGAATAGCCAAAGTAATTTTGAAGAAGACCAAAGCAGGAGGCATCACAATCCCAGACTTTAGCCTCTACTACAAAGCTGTAATCAAGACAGCATGGTATTGGCACAAAAACAGACACATAGACCAATGGAATAGAATAGAAACCCCAGAACTAGACCCACAAAAGTAGGGCCAAATAATCTTTGACAAAGCAGGAAAGAACATCCCATGGAAAAAAGACAGTCTCTTTAACAAATGGTGCTGGGAGAACTGGACAGCAACGTGCAGAAGGTTGAAACTAGACCACTTTCTTAAACCATTCACAAAGAAATAAACTTAAAATGGATAAAGGACCTGAATGTGAGACAGGAAACCATCAAAACCCTAGAGGAGAAAGCAGGAAAAAACCTCTCTGACCTCAGCCACAGCAATTTCTTACTTGACACATCCCCAAAGGCAAGGGAATTAAAAGTAAAAATGAACTATTGGGACCTCATGAAGATAAAAAGCTTCTGCACAGGAAAGGAAACAATCAACAAAACTAAAAGGCAACCGATGGAATGGGAAAAGACATTTGCAAATGACATATCGGACAAAGGGCTAGTACCCAAAACTTATAAAGAACTCACCAAACTCCACACCTGAAAAACAAATAATCCAGTGAAGAAATGGGCAGAAGACATGAATAGATACTTCTCTAAAGAAGACATCCGGATGGCCAACAGGCACACGAAAAGATGCTCAACGTCGCTCCTCATCAGGGAAATACAAATCAAAACCACACTGAGATACCACCTCATGCCGGTCAGAGTGGCTAAAATGAACAAATCAGGAGACTATAGATGCTGGCAAGGATGTAGAGAAACGGGAACCCTCTTGCACTGTTGGTGGGAATGCAAACTGGTGCAGCCACTCTGGAAAACAGTGTGGAGGTTCCTGAAAATGTTAAAAATAGATCTACCCTATGACCCAGCGATAGCACTGCTAGGGATTTACCCAAGGGATACAGGAGTGCTGATGCATAAGGGCACTTGTACCCCAATGTTTATAGCAGCACTCTCAACAATAGCCAAATTATAGAAAGAGCCTAAATGTCCATCAACTGACGAATCGATAAAGAAGATGTGGTTTATATATACAATGGAATATTACTTGGCAATAAGAAAGAATGAAATCTGGCCCTTTGTAGCAACGTGGATGGAACTGGAGAGTGTGATGCTAAGTGAAATAAGTCATATAGACAAAGACAGATACCATATGGTTTCACTCTTATGTGGATCCTGAGAAACGTAACAGAAACCCATGGGGGAGGGGAAGGAAAAAAAAAAAAAGAGGTTAGAGTGGGAGAGAGCCAAAGCATAAGAGACTGTTAAAAACTGAGAACAAACTGAGGGTTGATGGGGGGTGGGAGGGAGGGGAGGGTGGGGGATGGGTATTGAGGAGGGCACCTTTTGGGATGAGCACTGGGTGTTGTATGGAAACCAATTTGACAACTTTCATATAAAAAGACAAAAACAAAACAAAAAAACAAAAAGACAGTAACAAGTGTTGGCAAGGATGTGGAGACCAAAGGACCTTCATGCACTGTGGGTGGAAACGTAAATGGGTGCAGCCACTGTGGTAAACAGCACGAAGGGTCCCCTAAAAATTAAAAATAGAAATACCACACAATCTAGTATTTCCACTACTGGATATTTACCCAAAGAAAATGGAAACACTGACTTGAAAAGGTTAGGACTTGTCGAAGTCCTAACCCCCAGTACCTCAGAGTGTGCCTGTATTTGGAGACACAGTCTTTTAAGAGGTAATCTCTGTTTATTGCAACATTATTTACACCAGCCAAGATATGGAAGCAACCTAAGTATCTATCAACAGGTGAATGGATAAAGAAGATGTGGTGTGCGTATAAATGCTAGACATACGTGTGTGTATATACCGTGTATAGACCGGGAGGGTCTTGCGCTAAGTGAAATAAGTCAGAGACAAATACCGTATGATTTCACCTGTATGTGGAATCTAAAAAACAAAACGAATGAACAAGCAAAGTAGAAACAGACCCATAAACACAGAGAACTAGTGGCTGCCGAAGGGGAGGAGGATGGGGAGATGGGCAAAGGTGGGGAGTGGGGAGTACAGGCTTCCAGCTATGGAACCAGTGAGTCTCAAGGATAAAAGATACAGCGTGGGGAACACTTGTGGTGACAGATGACAGCACTTGTCAATTTAATATGTTGTACACTTGTTACCAATGTACCATTGTGTCACTATACTCCAATTTAAAAAAAAATTTTTTTTTTTTTTTTAACATTTATTTTTTGAGACAGAGAGAGACAGAGCATGAACAGGGGAGGGGCAGAGAGAGAGGGAGACACAGAATCGGAAGCAGGCTCCAGGCTCTGAGCCATCAGCCAGAGCCCAACGCGGGGCTCGAACTCACGGACCGCGAGATCGTGACCTGAGCCGAAGTCGGAGACTCAACCCACTGAGCCACCCAGGCGCCCCTATACTCCAATTTAAAAAGACCAATAAAGCAACAACAACGTAAAAAATACAAATTAAAGCAGTCGTGGCATCTATTTATTTTTGATCAGATTAACAGGCTTAAAAAGTAGAGAATAACAACACAATATTGGCAGAAGCCGAGGGAAGACCACGATGAAAAGACTATGCGAATGTTGGTGGCAAATAGCCTAACACGAACAGAGAAGCTGAGTGAAAATCTGAATTAGCAACGGGAGGATCTACTGAAACGGCAAAACGAAAACCAGGGCAAGCCGGCAAAATTATTTTCATCATCTAAAAGGAAATGAGCCGATATGAAGTAACTAACATGTATCATAACACCCACTTGAACACGCTTTCAATCCTGCTCTTAACAGTTCAACACATATCAAGGCAAAAGGAAAGGCATTTACGTACGATGTACTGTTTGTCACCGTTTATGGGCTCAACTGTGTCTCCCCTCCAAGCTCCCCGCACCCAAGAAAATTCTTATGGCGAAGTCCTAACCCCCAGTACCATGGAGACATGGTCTTTTAAAAGCCTGGGTGTCTCAGTTGATTGTCTGTCTGACTTTGGCTCAGGTCATGATCTCGTGGTTTGTGGGTTCAGAGCCTAGAACCTGCTACGGATTCTGTGTACGTGTGTGTGTGTCTCTCTCTCTCTGCCCCACCCTTCTCCGCTGGCACTGTCTCTACCTCTCTCTCAAAAATAAAGAAACGTTCAAAAAAATAAATAAAAGAGGTAACCAAGTTAAAATGAGGTCAGTAGAGTGGGCTCTGATCCTGTATGACTGGGGGTCCTGATAAAAGATTAAGGGGCACCTGGGTGGCTCAGCTGGTTAAGCTGCTAGTTTAGCAGCTGACTTGATTTCAGCTCAGGTCTCGATCTCAGTTCATGAAATCGAGCTCCTCCCCAGTGAGGAGCCTGCTTTGGATCCTCTCTCCCTCTCTCAAAATAAATAAGTAAACATTAAGGGAAAAAAAGAAGAAAAAAAAAAGGAAAGGAAATGAGACACAGACCCCCACAGAGGGAAGATCACACGAGGACAGTCAGAAGCCATCCATCTACAAGCCAGGGAGAGAGGCCTCAGAAGGAAGAACCCTGATGACATCTTGACTTTGCATTTCCAGCCCCTGGAATCATGAGAAAATACATTTCTGTTGTTTATGCCACCCAGGCTGTAGCACTTCGTGACGGCAGCCCGAGCAAACTAACAGTCACACAACAAAGATCTTGGACAGTTCTGGGTGAAATTTGGGTGTTTTACCTTTTCATTTTTGGCATGCCTTTTAGGGGGCACCTGGGTGGCTCAGTAGGTTAAGCGTCTGACTCCTGATTTTAGGTCATGACTTCATGGTTTCGGAGTTCAAGCCCCACATCAGGCTCTCTGTGTGGACAGTGCAGAGCCTGCTTGGGATTCTCTGTCTTCCTCTCTCTGCCCCTTCCCTGCTCACACTCTCACTCTCAAAAAGAAATAAACATTTTAAGTTTTTATTTATGTATTTGAGAGAGGAGACAGTGCAAACGGGAGGGGCAGAGAGAGAGCAGAGAGAGAGCCAAAGAATCGGAAGCAGGCTCCAGGCTCTGAGCTGTCAGCACACAGCCCGATGAGGGGCTCAAACCCTCGAACCCTGAAATCATGACCTCAGTCGAAGTCAGACATTTAACCGAGGGAGCCACCCAGGCGCCCCAAAAAATAAACTTTTTTTTTTTTTTAACGTTTATTTATTTTTGACACAGAGACAGAGCATGAACAGGGGAGGGTCAGAGAGAGGGAGACACAGAATCTGAAACAGGCTCCAGGCTCTGAGCTGTCAGCACAGAGCCCGACGCGGGGCTCGAACTCACAGACCGCGAGATCATGACCTGAGCCGAAGTCGGCCGCTTAACCGACTGAGCCACCCAGGCGCCCCCAAAATAAACATTTTTTAAAAAAGAATGACTTTTAAGTATCTGCGGCAATATCTTTTAATTTTTAAATGATTTTTACTCGGCATTTATTTTTAATAGTTTTAATGTTCTTTGATGTTTTCTATTATCAAATGTTTCTGTCAGGTGGAGTGGATTTTAAACATAATTGAAATATATAATCTTCTCACAGTATGTTGGTTCACAGTGGTAATAACCCATGCATTTACTATACTTAAAAAACAGGACATCTCTCTGTAACTGATTATAAACCCATCACAAGGCAGTGACACACGGTTTATTATTATGGCCATCCATTACTGTTTTAAAACACACAATGTCTTGGGGCTCCTGGGTGGCTCAGTCGGTTAAGCGTCCGACTTCGGCTCAGGTCGTGATCTCACAGCCCGTGAGTTCGAGCCCCGCGTCGGGCTCTGTGCTGACCGCTCAGAGCCTGGAGCCTGTTTCGGATTCTGTGTCTCCCTCTCTCTGACCCTCCCCCGTTCATGCTCTGTCTCTCTCTGTCTCAAAAATAAATAAACGTTAAAAAAAAAAAAAATTAAAAAAAAACAACAACACACAATGTCTTTAAATACAGACTAACTTGTAATTTAGGAAGTCTTGAGTATACCCAAGAATCTTTCTTTCTTATTTCCATATATTAAATATTAATATCTGGGGGCAACTTAGAAACACTATTCTCTGGCATTTTTATTCATCGTGAAAACAGGAAAACCCACACGTGTCCTTAGAAGGCAGTTCTTGCTCTAGTATGCTATGTTCCTGTAAACCATGCGGAGACGGGAAACCAAGCAAACCCCTGCCAGCAGGTAAAGAGAAGTCAGGTAGGGGGCAAGCGGCTGAGAACACGCGGACACACCCAGTGGTGGATGAAGTTTCGCATTTCCCTGCCAGTGGCTGGGGCTTCTCACCTGGATCAGGAGCTACCTTTTCCTCTTCCTCTGCCCCAGGGCCAACCCTCCCCTCCATCAGCCCGGTTTGGTTTCCTCTACAATACAGATGGCCTGTGAACGAGGGGACATCAGCCCCCGTGGCCCGCCCTCAGCAGGCGGATGCACATGGTCTGAGCGACACAAAGTCCAGAATCTGCTGCTTTCTGTATCTGCCCTCAATTTCTGGAAACTGTCCCTGGAGTGGCTCCTGCTTACCTCGCATGGTCCATCCTGCTCCTCTGAACCCAGGGCCTGGGACCTCTGGGGCAAATTCTCGCCAGCAGTCATGTCTCCTCTAGGCTTCACTTCTCGGTCTCTCTTGTGGGCAAGTCCTTTCTTCCCGGGAGCCCAAAGCTGGGTGGGCATCTGGAGGCTTCAGTCAGAGCTGCGGGGGAGAGTCTGGCTGGGCTTCTAAGGAGACCGGCAGCGTCATTGGTGTGGTCTGATCCGGGGGCTCTGCAGAGCCACCGGTAAGTCCTGGAAAGGGAACACCCACACAGTCATTCATCGAACATTTGCTCCATGCAAGTATTTTCGAGAGTCCTTCGGGGAAGGCCACTGTGCTAGACATAATTTTTTTTAAATGTTTATTTATTTATTTATTTTGAGAAAGAGAGGGAAACAGAATCCCAAGCAGGCTCCAAGCTGTCAGCACAGAGCCTGATGCGGGGCTTGATCCCACGACCCTGGGATCATGACCTGAGCCACGCTTAACTGACTGAGCCACCCAGGTGCCCCTATGCTAGATACTATTGATGTGGAATCATAAGGCAAGCTAACATCCGCAACCCCCACCCCCACCAGGTGGGATACATGTGATATCCCTCAGGCACCTGTGGCTGCCCAAGAACAAAGGAAAAGGGAAAACGAATGGTTAACTGACCGAGGTCACAGTCAAGCAGGACAGGAATCCCGTGGGTTTACGTGTTTACGTAAGTCTTGGTAAATTACAAGAAAAAGACAATCTTATCAATAGCCTAACCTCCAGAAACCCAGACTCAGTCTCCTGGAGCCTTAACATCACCCTCCCCTGCATAAAGATGTGGGGAACAAAGGCAAGAAGGAAACGGTAAATAAGATTAAATTTCCTTATAACCTGCAGTGCATGGAGGCCAGAGTGAAACATTCCTCCCAGAACTCCCTACAGTCTTAATGCTTTGCTAGAAAAAAAACAACTTTAGCTTAACAACAGCTAGGCTTCTAGTATCTTATGAGTCTTCTTTTCTTTAGCGCATGAAAATCGTTTTTGGAAACCTCCCTTTTGCCTTTCCCTCCCCCAACTCCATAGTATATAATCAGTCACCTGTCACAGCCCCAGTGCGGCTCTTTCTGCCCACGGGTCCTGTTCCCATGCTTTAATAAAATCACCATTGTGTATCAAAGACCTCTGTCTCAAGATTTTTTTTTTTAATGTTTATTTTTGAGAGAGAGAGAGAGAGAGAGAGAGAGAGAGAACACGTGCATGCACGCACCAGCGGGGGAGGGGCAGAGAGAGAGAGAAAGAGGGAGACACAGAATCCGCAGCAGGCTGCTGGCTCTGAGCTGTCAGCACTGAGCCTGACGCGGGGTTCGAATCCAGAAACCGCGAGACCATGACCTGAGCCGAAGTCAGACGCTCAACCAAATGAGCCACGCAGGCGCCCCTGAAGATTTCTTGGCCGTCAGCTCTGAACCCCCACCACCACTCCAAAACCCCACTGCTATGGAATAAAAGCTCAGAAGATCCCAGTTTTTTTTTTTAGGTTTTTTTCTTTTAACTTTTTTTTTAACGTTTATTTTTGAGACAGAGGGAGACAGAGCACGACTGGGGGGAGGGTCAGAGAGAGAGGGAGACACAGAATCTGAAGCAGGCTCCAGGCTCTGAGCCGTCAGCACAGAGCCCGACGCGGGGCTCGAATTCACGGACCGCGAGATGGTGACCTGAGCCGAAGTCGGAGACTCAACCCACTGAGCCACCCAGGCGCCCCAAGATCCTAATCACAGTAAGAGTTTGCTCTAGAGGACGGTTGAATTGCAGCTCTGCCACCTTTTAGCTGTGAGAATATGAAGATATTAGTTTAACTGCAGTTTCCAAAATGGAAATGCAAGTTTTTATCACAGGCGACGGGAAACTGGTGCGTGCTGATGAGGCTTACGACGCCTCCAGCACCTGCGCGGCACGCGGTGAACGCTGGATAAAAATCAGCAAGTTAAGTAAGGTTATCAGGTACCTGGTTCTATTTGCACGTAACCCTGTCAACTAAACATTACCATCACGATTCTACCCATTTTGTGGATGAGGAAACTGAAGCTGAGTGCTGTTACATAATTTGCCTTGCGGTCACTCAGAAGGAAGGAAAGAGAACCAGACCTTCCTCTGCCTTTTTTTTTTTTTAAACATTATTTTTCAATGTTTATTTATATTTGAGCGAGAGAGAGGGAGGCAGAGAGTGAGCGGGGAAGGGGGCAGAGAGAGAGAGAGAGAGCGAGACACAGAATCCGAAGCAGGCTCCGAGCTGTCAACACAGAGGCCGACTCGGGGCTCAAACTCACCAACCGTGAGATAATGACCCGAGCCGAAGTCAGATGCTTAACCGACTGAGCGCCCCAGGTGTGCCTCCTAAATTGCACACAGCTGCCTCTATCCCACGTGGTCCCCTACCCGGTCAGCTTCCATAAACACCATCTCTTTCTCCCATTGTCTTCAGAGAGCTGAGGCTTTGAGCCGGCCACGGTGGTGTGTCTAAGCTTCTGGACATTTCCGTGCCCATCCACAACACCCTAGACAGCCCGGACTTTTCTAACAAAGATAAAACTTAAATTTACTGTACTTATGGGGCGCCTGCGTGGCTCAGGCGGTTAAGCGCCTGACTCTTGGTTTCGGTTCAGGTCATGATCTCAATGTTTTTGCGTTCGAGCCCAGCATCCAGCTACACGCTGACCGAGCCGAGCCTGCTTGGGATTCTCTCTCCGCCCCTCCCCTGCTTGCTCTCTACCTCTCCCTCCCAAAATAAAGTAAGTTTACTGCACTTAACCCCTACCTTCACCCCCAAACCTGCAGACATGCATCAGGACCCCATCACCTACCATGTCTTGACAATACATAATAAATTGCCTTCCAACGCCGCACCCAAATGCAGTCATGACAGCAAGGGCCTCCAGAAATCCCCGAAGAGTGAACCACAGGATGGCCAGAAGGTCGCCTAATGCCTCCCCCGACACAACACGGTCACAGCCAGGCTCCACAGGCTGCCAAGAAATGTCTCTCTCCCAGGGACTGAGTTGCACAGGACCCGGAATAATCCCCAACACCGGCTTCCAATTAATGCAACCCAATAGGAGATCCTCATCCATCTGTTCCACTGTCAATTTCTGACCCTTATCACGTCCACAGGGACCTAAGGAGAGGCCTTGGAAACCCCCACAACAGATCCCCTAGGCCTCCAGTCGATGGGCTCCCATAAGCTACCCTCAGCGCCCCACTCTACTGATTTCTATAGGTCCCCAAGTACACTAGTCCCCGATGTTACAATGGGGCCCTCCAAGTCCCCCAATCCCTGAAGCCGCTTGCCCCTGCATCAATCACTGCCTCCAGGGAGTCACTCCCCCAGCGTCCCCAGTGCCACCTGAGGCCCGTCCAAGAAGCCAGTTCGCCGTCCTCAAATGAACGACTGTCAAGGACCAACAGTATAAAAGTTGGTATTAAACCACACTTGGAATTTAAGTTCCCCCCAAATACTTACACACACGGAAAACACGCAAAGACTGACAATGACCGAGCCAATCACCCAACTCAGATTAGCAGCCGCCGCCTACCCCACAGCTCCCGTCACTAAAGACCCCATCACTCGCAGACCCTCGCCACTCGTCCCCCGAGCCCGTCACACTCACCGCAGAGCCGAGTTCCCCTCATTGGCCCCACAGGACGTCCACTGCTGACATCCTAAATCACCGCAGCGTCCCACGCAGGCGACGGACAGGTTAGACCCAGTTAACAACCTAAGCGAAATGGCCGCGCTGGGCCACTTCCGGCCTGGGTTCGATTCCCGTGGGCGTTTCTTGGCGCTCCGGCGATTGAATGGTGCGCAGGCTTAGTAGAAGCCGTGAGGCCACGCCCTGCCAGTAGTTATCATGGCGCACTACAGTCTATTCGGCGGTTCATCTTCTTACAGCGGTTGTCAAGGGAAGGACATGGCCGCGTCCATGAGGATTATGATACCGGAGGCCGCCATTTTCCAAAGACTTCCATTCCGTACAGCCAGGGAGGGCGTTTGCAACCTCACCAAGTCTTGGGATCCATCCCACCTTGGCAGATGTATTACTTACTTGTTTGCATATGTATTTCTAGGAGACACTGGCATTGTATATCCCGAAAAATACCTTTTCTTTGTATTTTCACACTGATTTAAAACTCCACACTCAGGAGGTGCCTGGCTGGCTCAGTCGGTGGAGCATGCGACTCTTGATCTCTGGGTTGTGAGTTGGAGTCCCGCACTGGGTGTAGAGTTTACTTAAAAATAAAATCTTAAGAAATAAACAATTTTAAAGAAAGCTTTAAAAAATGAAAAATAAATAAATGCTCAAAATCCAGGTGTTCTGCTCCCTCTTCCCTACCACAACTCACCCTGCAACAGAGATGCTAATGGTGAGAGGCAAACGGGATCCCAGAGGGTGTTGAGTCTGGCACTCAAACTCTCCATCCATCACCAGATTCCCCTGGAGGCAGCTGGGACCCCAGGCTCTGAGGACTGGGTAGGCTGGGGGCTTGCTTCTCAAGGGTCCAGCTTAGTCTGGCAGGAGTTGCTGACAATCACGGAGACCAAACACAGGGACTGGCCCTTCAGGACTGATAGAGAGGAGCCATTCCCCAGTGTGCTGCAGCTGTGGTAAGAAAATGGTAGAGACAGAAAGAGAGAGACAAAGCCAGACCTAGTGTTCAGAAGTAATTCCTCTCTTTCTGTTTCTCAGTCCCCATTGTCTAATTATTTATTTACAAAGTTCTGTAGGCATTTGCTGTTGTGGGGAACAAAGGCAGAAGGAAAAGTAGATAAAATTAAATTTCCTTATAACCTGCAGCCCATTGACAGATACTTGAGACAGGTGAGTAGGATGTTCCTCTAGGAACTCCCGACTGTTTTAATGTTACTGCTTTGCTAGAGGGAAAAACAATCTTAGCTTGCGGTAGCTAAGACTTCCGGGATCCCGAACATCTTCTTTAGCATATGAAAATCCTTTTGGAAACTTTCCCAATCTTTACTTCTCCCAATTCCCAAGTATGTAATCAGTCACTCCTCACAACCCCAATGCAGCTCTTTCTGCCCTTGGGTCCTGTCCCCGTGCTTTAATATAAAAACCCTTTTGTGCCCCAAAGACATCTTAAGAATTCTTGGTGATCAGCTCCAAACCCCAATATTTCCACATCATTTATGTATTATGTATAATGTATGTATAATAATCCAGTACAAAGATTCTGGAGCTGGACTCCCTGCGTTTGAAGCCAGCTGTTCAGATTTGGGCAAGTTAGTTAACCCCTCTGTTCTTCAGTTTCTTGTTTCATAAAGTTGTGCTTTTGGCAGGGTACCTAACCGGATTTGTGTGAAAGCCGCGTGGTGGCATGGGTAGTGAAAGAATCCACCCAAGGCAGAACAAAGGAAATAGAAGTTTAATGAATACACTAGAAGGGAACTGGGGAAAAACAGTGAGGGAGACACTGGCTGCAGGGAGGTAGTGGGTGGGGGCTGTATTTAAAGGGGTAAGTGTGGCGTCTGGGTGGCTCAGTCGGTTGAGAGGCTCAGGTAATGATCTAGCAGTCTGTGAGTTCGAGCCCTGCATCAGGCTCTGTGCTGGCAATTCAGAGCCTGGAGCCTGCTTCCGATTCCGTGTCTCCCTCTCTCTCTCTGCCCCTCCCCTGCTTGCTCTCTGTCTCTCAAAAATAATAAACATTAAAAAAGAATTTTAAGGGGGAAGCCCCTTTTGGTATTTGGTAACTGTGCCTGGTTGTAAGTAACCCATTGATTAGTTAGGGCCTATGGATATTTTGAGGTGGGTCACCTTGATGTGGGAGCAGAAGGCAAGCCTTCACCCCACAAACACCCTGCCAGGTGGGATATGTGTGATATCCCTCAGGGACTCCCGGCTGCCCAAGAACAAAGGAAAGGGGGAAATGAATGGTTAACTGATAGAGAGCACAGTCATGCAGGACAGGAGTCTCCATCAGTTTACCTATGTCTTAGTAAATTACAAGAAAAAGGCAATCTTCCAGAAACCCATAGACTCAGTTCCCTGGAGCCCCAACATCACCCTCCTCTCCATAGTGATGTGGGGAACAAAGGCAAGAAGGAAATGGGAGGTAAAATTAGATTTCCTCATAACCTACAGCCCATTGACAAATACTTGAGGCAAATACAGAGTAGAACATTTCTCCAGGAACCCCCTACTGTCCAAAAGTTAATGTCCTACAGGAGGGAAAACAACCTTAGCTTAACAATAGCAAGGCCTCCCTTATCTTAGGAGTCCTCTTTAGCACATGAAAGTCCTGGAGGCCTCCCTTTTGTCTTCCCTCCCCCAATTCCATAGTATATAATCAGTCACTCTTCATAATCCCAGTGTGGCTCTTTCTGCCCAAGGGTCCTGTCCTTTAATAAGTCACCTTTTTGCACCAAGGACGTCTCAAGAATTCTTTCTTGGCCATCAGCTCCGGACCCCCACCACCACTGCCAAACCCCATCACCCTGATGGGCCTGGTTGTTTTCAGTTGATGCTCTGTTGGTCTCTGTGGGCCCTTTCTCTATTCCGTTGCTGTTGCCTAAAAGCAGCCTCTACAATGATCGTATTCAAAATGTTCGAAACAGTGCTTTTACGTAATAAGAATGAGCTGTCACTGGAGAAAAATATTCTATTTCATTCATTCAACAAATATTAGGTTCCTATCATGTGCCCAAGGAAAAAAAATGAAGGATTTTATTTTTAAGTAATCTCTACACCCAACATGGTGCTAGACCTCACAACCCCAAGATCAAGAGTTGCACGCTCCACCGACTGAGTGAGCCAGGAGGCCCCCAAGAAAGACTTGTTGAATTTTTTTTAATGTTTATTTATTTTTGAGAGATTGAGACAGAGTGTGAGCAGGCGAGGGGCAGAGAAAGGGAGACACAGAATCCGAAGCAGGTTCCAGGCTCTGAGCTGTCAGCACAGAACCCGACGTGGGGCTCAAACCCACTAACTGTGAGATCATGACATGAGCTGAAATCAACAGTTGAATGCTTAACTGACTGAGCCCCCCAGTTACCCCTGTAGTTTAGTTTATAAGTCAACTTCTAATGCTGTCATTCCCAACTCTGAGATTATATATAATGTATATATAATACACAATGTATGTGTGTATAAACACACATATTTATATTTATGCTTATATTTATATCCTGCCAAGTTTTCCTCTTTTCACCTCTGCCCTCCACATTTCCACACACACTCCTTCCCTCTTGCCTTACAGGATTAATTTCCACAACCTGAAAATCCAAGGCCATTTCGATCCACAGCTGTCTTTGCTCTGCTCTTCCTTCTTCCTAGCATGCTTTTCTACTCCAAAATCATCAGATATACACTTCTACTTGTCCATCTTACTCTGCTTAAGTCCCTCTTCCTCCGGGAAGCCCCTCTTGATTGTTGTCTCATTGAGCTGCCTCCTTAGCCTGAGTTACTACATCACAACACTCGTCATCATCATAAATTTCATTAAGCTTAGTCCAAATCTCCTGGTATTTTCTTTCTTTTTTCTTTCTTTTTCTTAGTAGTAGAGTTTGATTTTTCTGAGTTTGAGCCTTGACTACTCTCACCGTCTAGCACAATGACCTTTACCTAAGGGTGCCCGGAAATTTTACGTGGAGACCATATGGGTATTGCCTCTCCAGGACTTTTTGGTGTCTCTGCAGAACCCCCAGGTCAGACCACATCACCGAGGCTGCAGGTCTCTTCACACCCCAGCCAGACTCTTCCCAGCAGCTCTGATGGGAGCCACCAGATGCTCACCCAGCCTGGGGGAAGTGGAGTTGTCAGCAAGAGAGACTGAGAGATAAAGCCCAAAGGACATGCCTGCTGAGGCCCCAGAGGAGCAGGATGGACTGTACAAGGTATGCAGAAGCTCCAGGAACAGTTCTCTAAAACTTGAGGGCAGACATAGGAAGCAGTAGATTCTGGGTTCCCTGCTCCTGAGATACTACTCAGCAATAAAACAAGTGACCCACTGATGTATACGATAGCATGCAGGCATCACAAGAAGCCAGATGTAAAAGAGTCTACAATATGAATCCATCTTATGAAGTCCTAGTGTGACCCAAACTAAGCTACGGCGATAGAAATCCGTAAAGGCTGCCTCAGGGAGGGAGCAGTATGATGGAAATGTGTGTAGTGATGAAAATATTCTACATCTTGATTGGGGGGGGGGGTGAATACATTTATCAAAACTCATTAAAACCTGGGTACTATATATAAATACACTATACAAAATGTATTTATTATACACAAATATATTTGCATGTTATATATGATGAGTATATGTCATGCATATATGATAACATGTATGTAAGATAGGGTAATGGTGGATACATGATATTATGCTTTTGTCCAAACCCATAAGACTGTACAATACACTAACAGAACCTTAGTTTGAACTATGGACTTTAGTTGATAATGATGTATCAATATTGAGTCCTTAATTGTAATAAATGTATTATGCTAATGCAAGATGTTAATAAAGGGGAGACTGTGATGAGAAGTGGGTATATATGGGAACTCTCTGTACTATCTGCTCAATTTTCTGTAAAATGAAAACTGTTCTAAAAAATAGTCTATGGCGGGGGGTGGGGCGGTGCGCCTGGGTGGCTCAGTTGGTTAAGCGTCCAACTTCAGCTCAGGTCATGATCTCATAGTTTGTGAGTTTGAGCCCTGCGTCAGGCTCTGTGCTGACAGCTCAGAGCCTGGAGCCTGTTTCAGATGCTGTGTCTCCTTCTCTCTGCCCTCTCCTGCTCGTGCTCTGTCTCTCTCCGTCTCTCTCAAAAATAAATAAACATAAAAAAATTAAAAAAAGAAACGGATGGGAAAAGTTGTTTATAATCACACCAATGCAAAATAAAGAAAATATAAATATAAAACTACTTTTCTAATCTTGAATTAGCAAAAGTGAAAAAAAGTCCATCATACCAGGCACTCTTATGGGGTGTCTGCAGATTTAAATGCATTGGAAAATGTCATGTTGGCTTCAAATAGAATTGGAAGAATCATCTCCACTTTCCACATAATGTATCAATGAGGAATGCATTTTGCTCTAAATTACGAGGCAGACTTTCAGGAACCTTAATAAATAGGGTTTTATTTTTCTTTCTTTCTTTCTTTCTTTCTTTCTTTCTTTCTTTCTTTCTTTCTTTTTTTATGTTTATTTATTTTTGAGGGGGGGCGGGGAGATGAACAGGGGAGGGGAAGAGAGAGAGAGAGACACAGAATCTGAAGCAGGCTCCGAGCTATCAGCACAGAGCGAGACGCGGGGCTCGGACCCATGAATCCTGAGATCATGCCCTGAGCCAAAGTTGGCCGATTAACCGACTGAGCCACCCAGGTGCCCCAAGGGGCCTTTATTTTTCTCACAGAACACGATGTCTAGAGGTGGGCTGCTAGGAGCTTCGATTTCAGCGGCTTGGCAGAGCCCACCAGACATTCTCCGGGGCAAATAAGGAGGAGGGAGAGGGGCCGGTTCCTCCCTGGTTTTCTCACTCCTAGGTGGGCCCAGTCCTGACTCAGCAGCTTTCCTGGACTGAGACCCTTCCACACCGCCCAGAGATATTCCTGAACTCGGGACCGAATCCTGCTTCAGCACCACGGACAGCGCCACATCCAGCTTTGTCTGGGCGGGAGAGCGCGCTCCCCGGTGGGCAGGTGCTGGGAGAATTGAGAGAGGCTTGCGGACGGATTTGAACGGGATAGGTGCCCACCACCCCCGCTCCAGTCTAGCTTTGCCCTTCCTAGACTCCTTGCCACCGCCAGAAAATTAGGGCCTTAGGGTCAGTCATACCCTTCGTGTGGGACTGCTCACATGCCCTTGGTTTCTTGCCTCTAGGGGCCAACTCGACCCCCAATCTCTTCAGAGATCCCTCCTTGTCTGGGATAAACCTTTATTCTCTTCCTCACCTCTTACAGACAGGAAGGGATTCTCTCCCCAATAAGCTGATCTCTTCCTCCCCCTTCCCCTCCCCCCTTCTCTTTCCCTCCCCCCTCCTGTCTCTCTCTCCCTCTTCCTCTCCACGTGCCCCTCTTTCCTCCTCCTCCTCCTCCTCCTTATTCTTCTTCTTCTTCTCTCTCTCTCTCTCTCTCTCTCTCTCGCTCAGTCTCTGGCCAATACCCAAATGGAGCTCTGGAGGACTGAGAACAAGACTCACCACCCTTTCCTGATTCTAGCTGTGTCCCAAATCCTGAAAGACGGTTTAAAAATATGCCTCTGTGTCTGTCAGATAAATGAAGGAATGGAATATCAGGAGCTGACTGAGGCATTGTCTTTGGGAGCCAAGGAAGACATTCAAAGTGTTTAGGCACATGTGGGACCTTGCTTAGATTGGGAAGAGTTCTGTGACCTCAGAGATGGAGCACTGTCCATGGGAGACTGGGAAGCTAAGTGAGCCTCCATGGAGGAGAGGAATTGTGGCACCTGGAAGAGTGTGGGGGAAAGGGGGAGAGAGATTCTGTATGTGCAGAGCTCAAGGGAAATGTGAGAAGAGGTAAAGACCCAGTCACAAGTTCTACCTCACCCTGAACCCAGGCTACAGATTCAAGTCTGGAGCTGGAGTCAGGGCTCCAGGCTCAGTCCCAACCTCTATCCCTGCAGACGAATTCAGCAGTTCAGCCAGTACTTCCTGAGGTCTCCAGGGTGGGTCTGACATGGAGAGGATTTGTTCCCAGGAGTGTCTTGGTGTTCTGTTCCTCCATCTTCATAAGAGAGTCTCCAAGAGGGGTGCCTGGAAGGCTCAGTCGGTTAAGCGTCTGACTTCAGCTCAGGTCATGATCTCATTATCTGTGGGTTTGAACCCCACATCAGGCTCTCTGCTGGCAGCATAGAGCCTGCTTCAGATCCTCTGTCTCCCTCTCTCTATCCTGTTCAAGCTCTCTCTCTTTCAAAACTAAACATTAAAAAAAAAAAAAGAGGGTCTCCCAGAAACCTATCTGGGGAAAACAGACATTTAAACTCCACATCTCTCTTGAAGGAAGTGGACTGGTCTTCAGAAGTTGAGAGGCAGGGTTCTGGGGCACAGGAGGAAGGAAACCCCCTGCCCCCCCCCCCCCAACACACACAATGTGGTTCAGAGAGTTAAGGGCTCCACTTTCACTTCCTCTGCAGTGGCCTGAGGGAGAGAGAGGTCTCCCTGTTGAAGGGAGAAGCTGGGGACAGAAACCATTCATTGAATCCAGAAAACATCCCCCCCTTCTACCATCCCTCAGATGCCTCCCCCTCCAAGCTGGGAGAGGATAATCATAAAGTGTTAAGGGAATCTATCTAGACTATTCTCTGCATCCCAGAGATGCCAATGCTGCTGTGGTGGCCACAACTGTGAGGGCAAGAGAGGTCTGAGGAAGAGGTCTGAGTGGGGCTGTGGTCAGACACTCTGCTTGCTACCATGGTCCCCGGAGGATGGTGTAAGTATGATTTGTATCCTTCCATCAGTGACAGTGAAGGAGGCCTGTGCCTCCTATCCCATTCTGGACTGACTTTGACCCATCCACACCCACCTTCAGATCCGAAAAACATCATAATCCTTCTCTGGCCACAGACCCTATCAAAACCAAAAAGTGAGAACCTCCTCTTGGAGGGGCCCCCAGTTGGTCTCTGAGCATCAGATTTCCCCAAATTCAGACGAGTGGAAATAGTTTAGGATACAGAAATATGGGGGCGCCTGGCTGGCTCAGTTAGTGGAGCATACAACTCTTGATCTCGGGATTGTGGGTTTGAGCCCTATGTTGGGTGTAGAGATTACTTCTTTAATCCGCACTCTTAGTGAGGAGCCCAATGAGGGGGTTGGAACTCATGAACTGTGAGATCATGACCTGAGCGGAAATTAAGAGTCAGATGCTTAACTGACTGAGCCACCCAGCCACCCCTGTGTAGAGATTACTGAAAAAAAAAAAAAAAAGGAAAGGATAGAGAAATATGGCTTCCAATATATGAGACTGTCTCTGAACATGACAAACAGCCAAAACTCCCCAGGAAAGAACCCCAGAGATGGGAACTCATCTCCTTATCTAGAGGGTGGGGAAGATGTACAGAGCCCTGAGGCTCATAGAAGGAGAGGACACTGTAGAGGTTGTACCCAGGATCACACTCCAGGGTCTGAGTCTTTTCATCTTCTCCAGCTTGTACCAGATGCCCCAAGTCTACACCCTTCTAACATGTAGTGCAGAGTCAATTCGGAATATAATTAGCGCTTTGCCAGGAGCTTGCGTAAGAGGATGCTTCTCTCCTCCCCAGACCCCAAGACCCCCACCCCTGAGTACTCATTCATGTCTTCAGATCCCAAGATCACAACCCCAGCACTACACATCAGGTGACCTCCCTAGGTCTGTGATGGACAGAACCATCTGAGAAGGTCAGCCCATGGTTAAAGCATGTATGTGATTTTCCAGGCCTGATCATAGGCAAATATGAAGGCTTTCCCTGGAGGGCAGACCCCTGCGGGTGGGGGTGGGGGGCTGGGAAGCTGCCCTCCCCACTCCAGACTTGGTGACAGCCAGTGCATCAAAATCCCAGAAGGGAGTTCCTCCCGTCAAGGACTCAGACATCTCTGGCTGGTCATATGCTTTGCACCCTAGGCCAGCTGCCTTCATTCCTACCTCTCTTTATCTGGGTTCTTCAGGTGCCTCCACTGAGGCCTCCTGATGGGGGAAGGAGGAGGAAAACTTGAAGACACTTTCCCCACCCAGACTCTGCACTTGCTACCCCTAGCTCCCCACCCCCATCCCTTGCAGTCATTTCCTCTCAGTAATTCTCCTTCCACTGACCCACCCCCTACTCCTTGGTGATAAATTCCCACTTTTCCTTACTGTGTTCAGAGTGGAGTACTGGCCTCTCTCCCCTCCTGCCACACCCCATTGTGGTGGTTCCTGTGGCCCCAAATACAGTCTTTACCTTTCCTTAATAAGTGTCACAAATAATTTTTTCCTTGACAATCATATTTTTTTCCCTTTAGCCCCCAACCACCTTTCTCTGGGGGGGAGGAAATGGAAAGCGGGGGTGCTTTCTCCGATTTAGCTTCTTGCTTGTACAGTATACCATCGCAGTGTGTGATTAAAGGCCTTGTTGTTACCTTTCATTTCGACTCATTGTTGCTTCAATTGCCTACTTAGTATCTCGCTTAGCTAAGCTCCAGCCACCACCTGGCTCAGCACCTACTACTGTTGCTGGTCAGGACACCTGGGTCCCCGAGGGCCTATGTGACCTGATGCCTGACCAGAGACCTGGCTTCAGGAAGGAGAAGAAAGCCCACGGACAGCCTCCCCTCACCACCCCTCTGTGGATCCAAACAAAGGATTAAAACCAGCCCCTTCCCACCATTGAATTAGAACATGTTGTCATTCTCTGGTCCAAATATTGATAAGAATCTCGCTGTTGGGCCCTGGTAGGAAATGGCGCAGGTAGGGAAGAAAGACTCTGCTCTGGGGCAGTGATGCAAGTGGAGTTTCTGCTGCTCAGGGCAGAGGTGGGGTCTCAGAGCTCCAAGTCAGGGTGAAGTTGGGGTGGGGCTCCGGGAGTCACTCCAGTAGTCCCTCCCCCACCCACCGCACCTATCTTTCATTTTCAGTTCCTGAAAGTGTCTTAAATCACTCTTGCTTCCATTACCAAGGCTGCTGTCTCCACGTGGGCTTGGGTTTTCCTTTTCCCCAAAGTCACAACAGTTTCCTCTCTGACCTTTTGGCCTCCAGCCTCTCCCTTCCGGCTCTTCCCTACACTGGCCTCAGAGGGATCATGTTGATTACTATATGATCCTGCCCCTTTCCTGCTCAAGAACCTTCCATGGCTCCCCATTGCCTTCAGATAAAGCTCAAGCTTGTCTGTCTTCTCCCACTGCTTGAACTAGTCGAGGGTCAGGACTGATTCAAATCTGTCCTTTTTTTTATTTCTATGATAGTTTGTGAGTGAATGAATGAATGAACGATATAAGTGAGGGTGTGTGTTACTTGTCCAGATGAGGACTCTTTCATACCTCTGACACTATGTAGGCTAGCCTGAGACCCATCCCGAGGAGGGCACCTCCATGAGGGTCCCGAGGCTCTGACTCTCCGGAGGGGCTGGCCAGGTGGGATTGTAACAACACTCCGACCTGCTGGAAGGGTGAACTTGCTTCAAGCTTATGCACTCCTTGCTTGCTGACTTCAGACCCTTTATCTGTACCAGAACTAGCTTGCTTTCTTTGAGGTTTGCAGCTCACTGGCCTTGAGGAGTGAAGGACCAGACTTTCCCAGAAGAGAGGCGGGACTCCATTCGAAGACAGCTGCCGTGGATGCCAGCCAGTCTGTTCAGGGTCATGTATCAGGTCCATGACTAACCACTTGGGCACCTGCTTCTCCTGCACTCAGCTCCCCTCCCTTTTCCTGTGCCGTCTTCCCAGGTTGCCAGCTTCCTGAATAAAGCACCATCGACTCGTCTTTCGAGTATTGATTTTTTTTCTTTTCTTTTAATTCCAGTATAGTTAACATGCAGTATTATATTAGTTTTAGTTATACTGGTTTACATGACTATTATTTATTTCCAAGCGGTGAGCGGCCGCACCTGACTTCAGGACCAGCTTCCTGTCCAGTTAACAGCTCTCGGCTACAGACAACTGGGCACGAGCCCAGGAGGCAGGGCTTGGGGGCTCCTGTCCTTCCTTACTGCCTTACTTGAGCAAGACCCTTGCCTCCTCTGAGTCTCAGGACCCGCCTGCCCCACGCAGAAAGGGGACCAGATTATCTCAAAGATTAATCACAGCTGACTGTGAGTCTGAAGTTCTCTTTTCTAGGTTTGTGGCCTCTTGTACCTACCACAGGCTTCCTGTCTGAACTTCCTCTGTCCTCCCACAGCCCACGGATTCCTTTCTCTGTCAGAGGGGCCACAGAAGGCAAACTGTCCCAGGGCATGACAGAGGGATGCCGCTGTGGCTGCTGCTGCTGTGTGGAGGTGAGTGAACCGAGGGGAGAGGGAACCCCATTTGGGGGAGGCATCGAAGCTCCGAGCTGAGTCTTTTCCTCTCTCTCCAGGGCCCCTGCTTCGGGTTCTGGGCTACCAGCTGGAGCTACAGGAGTCCGTGACTGTCCAGGAGGGCTTGTGTGTCCACGTGCGCTGCAGATTTTTTTTGTCCTGGTTTAGCTTTGGATTCATCCCCATATCTTGGTTCCAGAAAGGGGCAAATGTTTACTACGATCCTCCAGTGGCCACAAACAAACCAGACAGGAAGCTGCATGAGAGGACCCAGGGCCGGTTCTTCCTCCTTGGGGACCCCCAGACCAAGGACTGCTCCCTGTACATCACAGACGTCAACATGGGGGACAGTGGGACTTACTTCTTACGTGTCGAAACACACTCATATCTATATAATATGCTTTCTCTGAATGTGACAGGTATGGGAGGGGCCCAGGGAAAGACCCCAGGGTGTGGGGCATCAGAGATGGAAAAATGAAGGTTCTGTGCCCTTTGGGGGTGGTGTGGAGTGGAGACGGGCATGACAAGACGCTGGGGCGGGCTGACAAAACACCGAGGGGCCCCAACATTGTGTCTGTCCTCACCAGCTCTGACCCACACACCTCACATCCTTACCCCGGGGACCCTGGAGTCCGGCCGCCCCGGGAACCTGAACTGCTCTGTGCCCTGGGCCTGCGAGCGGGGAATGCCCCCCATCTTCTCCTGGACGTCAGCCGCCTTCACCTCCCTGGGTCCCAGGACGCGCCTCTCCTCAGTGCTCACCCTCACCCCACGGCCCCAGGACCACGGCACCAACCTCACCTGTCAAGTGCAATTCCCTGCAGTTGGTGTGATGGTGGAAAGGACCATCCAGCTCAATGTCACCTGTGAGTGGAGGGCCAGGAGCACCCAGGTGCCTGAGGGGTGGGGCCAGGGCAGAGCTAGGCTGTGGTTTAACAGTGGGGTCTTGATAGCTAAGCGGGAAGGGAATCCCCTTATCTGTGGCCCCGGGTCCTGGGGGAACGGCCCACCACCCACTCCTCTGTCGCCATGAATGCCGAGGCAGCCTCATCCTCCTGTCCAGATGCTCCACAGAACACGGCCATCAGGATCTTCCAAGGAAACAGAATAGGTAGGAAAGAACCTCTTTTCTCCGGGGCTGGGGTGGAAACCCGGGCTCTGCCAGGACAGCCCTACTTGGCTCTCAAGCTTCTGCTGGCCAGGAACAGGCCTGAGACACATACAAGAAGCCGGACACTGAGTTCAGACAAAGGGAGCGGTGGGCCGGCCAGAGGCCTGCACAAACTTGGACTCCCTGAAGTTAATGTTTGTGCACCATATGTATCCCCTGTCTCAGCCCTCGGGCCTCCATCTGCTGGACGGTGGGGGCAGCTCCCGGGCAAACCATCCCGGTCTCGACTGCAGGCCTGCTGCCTGGACTCTGCCAGTCCCCTCCTCAGAGCGAGTGTGGACATCACAAGAGGAGAGAGTCACCGGCCTCACCCAACTCCTCTCTCCCTCTCTGCATCTCTCTCCCCCAAAGCCCTAGAGACTCTGCAAAACACCTCGAACCTTCTCATCCGGGAGGGCCAGGACCTGCGGCTGCTCTGTGCTGCTGCCGGCAACCCCCCCGCCGAGCTGAGCTGGTTCCGGGGGTCCCCTGCCCTGAATGCCACCCCCATGTACAGGACCCACATCCTGGAGCTGCCTCAAGTCGGGGCTGCCGAGGAAGGAGTCCTCACCTGCCGAGCTCAGAACTCGCTGGGCTCCCAGCACGTCTCCCTGCGTCTCTCTGTGGTCTGTGAGTGTGGGGACCCCCGGGGGGGGGATGCCCGGGGCCTGGGGAGCAGAGGCGCCGCTGACCCTGCCCCTCCCACCCCCCTGCAGGCCCCCCGCGGCTGCTCGGCCCCTCCTGCTCCTGGGAGGGCGAGGGGCTGGGCTGCACCTGCTCCGCCCATGCCCGACCGGCCCCCACCCTGCGCTGGCGGCTGGGGGAGGGGCTGGTTGAGGGGAACCACAGCGACGCCTCCTTGACCGTCACCTCCAGCTCCGAGGGGCCCTGGGCCAACAGCTCCCTGAGCCTCAGGGGGCCGCTGGGCTCCGACCTCAGACTCGGCTGCGAGGCCCGGAATGAGCACGGGGACCAGAGCACCGCCGTCCTGGTGCTGCGGCCAGGTCTGGGGGCTGTGGGGAGGTGGGGTGGGTGGGGGGTGTTACCTGAGGACTAGGAGCTTGGTCCTTGCACTACATCCCTTGCTAGGGAAGCTGCGACAAAGTCCCTCAAAAACTGGGCAGTTCAAACAATGGAGATTTACTGTCTCCCAGTTCTGGATAGAATCAAGGTGTCCACAGATCAGTTCCTTCTGAGACTGTGAGAACCTGTTCCAGCCTCCCCCTGGCTTCTGGTGTTTGCTGGCAATCTTTGATGCTCGTCAGCTTGTGCAAGCATCACCCCTTCTCCGCCTTCATGTTTCCCTGGCACCCTCTTGGGTGCGCGTCTGTGTCCCCATTTTATGAGGACACTAGTCATATTGGGTTAGGACCCACCCTAGCGATCCCATTTTAACTTGATTACCTTTGTAAAGACCCTGTTGCAAGGAAAGTCACATTGTGAGGGTGGAGGGATGTACCAGAGGGCTGGGACTTCAGCATAGGAATTTGGCAGGGGACAAAATTCAGCCCCCAAGAGCTTCAGAGAGATGGGGCTGGGGCAGGGAGGCACCTAAGGCCCCAAATGGAGCAGTTGTAGGCTTAAGATCTTTAGTCCTGAGGCTAGGGGAAGCGGCCGGTCCAGCGTGCACAGGGCAATGGAATGCCATGTGATGGGTGGCGGGGGGACACAGGATGTCATGTATTGGAACTCGAGCTTACACAGAACTCAAATTTTCTGCAGATAAGCCAGAACCCAGGGCCAGTGGCGTCCTGGGAGCCGTCGGGGGAGCGGGCATCATGACCCTGCTATTTTCTCTCTGCCTTTGTCTCATCTTCAGGTGAGAGTGGGCTCCAGGGATGGAGGGAGAGGCCTGGAGTGGAAAGGGCATGAGGTCATGGAATCTCAGAGAGCCTGAGCTAGAGGAACTCGGGCTGGTTGGAACTCCAAGAGCCAGGGAAGGAGGCTGCGTGGTGGAGTGAAGCATCCCGTAGCCAATCGGGCCAAACCTGGGTTCTCTTCCCAGCCCCTGGTCTGGCTCTTGGATTAGGGGAAGCACTTGGAGACTGGACCCACACCCACCTGCCTCCTTCTGTGCTCTTCGTGGGATGCAGGGGATGGTCTGCCCGCTGCACGCCCCAAATAACCAGGCTGAAAGTCCCGGGGCTGTTCCCTTAGAGTGAAGACCCTCAGGAAGAGAGCAGCCCAGCCAGTGCAAATCATGGATTTGAACCCAGCCGGTGACTCAGGCTCTGGGGTGAGTGACAGACCACGAGCTCCTATCCAGCCTATGCCTTTTGGAAGCCGCCCTCAGCGAATAGTCGAGCATTTCCCTTTTTAACATCCAACACTTGCTCCAGTTCCAGTTTTAAATTATTGACTCAACTGCTCTAATCCTTGTGCTTCTGATGGAGTGGGGATATAATCCGGTTGCTCGTTGGGGGGTATTTATGCCTCCTATGTCAGAGTATTGCATTCCCCTGGACTATTAGCCTTTTTCTTGTGGCATTGGTTACCCAGAAGCGTAAGGGCCCAAGCTTAGCGTGGGTGAGACCCACTGAGTAGGGAAGTGGTGACTCGAGCCCTAGGGTAGAGACTGGGGCACCCCGAAGTCACATTTTGTGCATCACTCCCCTTTTGCATCCTTCAAATCTACCACTGTCGATGGTAGATAAATATCAACCTCATTTATTATATGCACTTTACGTATAATAAAACGCACCCATTTGAATGCGAATTTTGACAAACATGTTTGCCCTGTAACCGTGTTCTCGATCAAGATGTGGAACATTTCCAGGGCACCTGAAAGGCTCAGGTGGTTAAGCGTCTGACTCTTGGTTTGGCTCAGGGCATGATCTCACAGTTCATGGGTTCGAGCCCCATGGGTTCGAGCCCCGTGCTATCAGCTGCTTGGGATTCTCTGTCTCTCTCTTTTTCTGCCCCTCCCCTGCTCTCTCTCTAGCTCGCAAAATAAATAAATAAACTAAAAAGAAATAAACCATTAAAAAAAAAGATGTAGAACATTTCCATCATGTCCCTAAATTCCTTTGTTCCCCTGCCTGGTCAGTTCAACCTTTCCAGAAATCACTGATTTTTATCACTGTGGATTACTTTTGTCCCTTCTGGGACTTTATATAAAAGGAATCATGCAGGGGCACCTGGGTGGCTCAGTCAGTCATGTGTCCGACTTTGGCTCAGGTCATGATCTTGCAGTTTGTGAGTTCTAGCCCCATGTCAGGCTCTGTGCTAACAGCTTGGAACCTGGAGCCTGGTTCGGATTCTGTGTCTTCCTCTCTCTGCCCCTCCCCTGCTCATGCTCCCTCTCTGTCTCTCAATAGTGAATAAACATTAAAAAAAACCCTAGAAACAAAAAAAGGAATCATGCAATATTTACTAATTTATCTGGTTTCTATCACTTCATGAAAAGACACAAAAATCCTAAACATGTATTCCTTCCATAACAGAGCACCATTCATCAAAATAAGTATACTTGAAAACTGACAGAACAGCAAGGAGAAATAGACATACTGGCAATCGTAGCTGATGATTTCAAACTCTTCTCTCCGTAACTGGTAGAACAAGTACACACAAAATCTTTTTTTTAAGTTTATTTATTTACTTCAAAAGGGAGGGAGAGCACAAGCAGGGGAGGGGCAGAGAGAGAGAGAGAGAGAGGGAGAGAGAGAATCCCAAGCAAGCTCCATGCTGTCAGCACAGAGCCCAACATGGGGCTCGAGCCCATGAACTGTGAGATCCTGACCTGAGCCGAAACCAAGAGTTGGACGCTTAACTGACTGAGCCACCCAGGTGCGCCCCCCCCCCCGCCCCATATCATTTTAAAAGTTTAGTTTACGTAATTCCCTGTCTTGTTTCTCCTTGGTGGATCTTGGGGAACGGAACCCTTAACATGAGCTAAATCCCCATCTTGTCGTGAATCACGACATATATCTTCCATTTCTTTACCTTCAAATTCTCAATTTTTTTCCTTTAAGCGAACGTCTCTTGTAGTCAGTACAGTATAGTGGTTCAAAGCATGGACTCGAGCTGGGCTCCTGCATTCAAATCCCATCTTTCCCTACGGACAAACTGGGTGACCTTGGGCAAGTGGCACACACCTCCGTTTATTTTTGGTGACATGGGAATGTTAAGAGTATAGAGGGTAGTTACAAGAAGTGTCTAGAACAGTAGCTGGCACGGAGTAAGCACAGCATTCATTACTACAGTCAGAGTCGTTACCTCCTCTAGCAAATAAGTCCTAAGAGCGGTTTGTTTTATAGCTATTGTTTTATTCCCTCTTGTGTCCCCAGAGACCAGAGAAATGCCCAACAGTTTCCTCTTAATCCGAGAATTACTTCTCGTTTTGCCTCTCTCAGCGCCTGTGTGAGGGCTTTTTTCTTTTTTTTTTTTTCTTAAGCTTATTTATTTATTTTTGAGAGAGAAAGAGAGCTAGAGCTTGCAAGTGGGGGAAGAGCATAGAGAGAGGGAGAGAGTGAATCCCAAGCAGCCTCTGCGCTGTCAGCAAGGAGCCAGATGCAAGGCTCGAACTCACAAACTTCGAGATCATGACCTGAGCCGAAACCAAGAGCTGGACGCCCAACCGACTGAGTAACCCAGGCGCCCCTGTGAGAACTTGTTTCTTGCTGCTGTCGCCTGAGGGTGTCACGGGCAGGGAGCAGGTGTGGGCGAGGGTGTCTGGTTGCCATCTTGACTGCGGGAACTGACCTCTGCTCCACCTTCTAGAGCTTGTCCAGAAACGGGATATGTCATCCCTGCCTTGCTTCATATTTCTAAATGTCTCCTAACCCAGATGTAGAACTTGGAACGTATTTGTTTTCTATTTGTTTAGTAATTGCCTCTCCTGGGAAACCATAAGCTGTGTGGTACCAGGAACTGTTATCTGCTTTCTTTGTCACCCCACGCACTGCACCTCACACACTGGCTGGACAAAGGACGGGACTATCATTGGAAAGAATTGGTTTTGAGTCCTGGCTCAGTGGTGCCTTTATTTTATTTTATTTTATTTTATTTTATTTTATTTTATTTTATTTTACTTTATTTTGAGAGAGTGATCAGGGGAAGGGCAGAGAGAGAGAGGGAGGGAAAGAATCTTAAGCAGGCTCTGTGCTGAGCACAAAGCCTGCTGACACTGGGTTCCATCTCAAGACCCTGAGATCATGACCTGAGCCCAAATCAAGATCCGATGCTTAACTGACTGAGCCACCCAGGAGCCCCAGTGGTGCATTTATATAGATAGGTGTCTTTAGGACAATGTATGTATATAATCTCTCTTAGCCTTGGTTTTACTATTTGTGTGATGAATGTGATAATAATATCTTCTCCCAGCCTTTAAAAAAAAAAAAAAGTAGGGACACCTGGGTGGCCCAGTTGGTTAAGCACCTGACTTTGACTTTGGTTCAGGTTGTGGTCTCACAGGTCATGGGTTCAAGCCCCTCACTGAGCTCTCTGCTGTCGGTGTGGAGCCCACTGTTCCCTTCTGTCTCTGCCCCTCCCCTGCTCTCATTCCCTCAAAACTAAATACATTAAAAAAAAAAACAAAAAAATTTTAAAAACGTAATGCAGTTAAGATAAACACCGACTAAGGGCTGGCCAACCTTAATTATTAAACATTCAAAAATAAATGAATGGGTGAATGATAAAAGTTCCATCAGGGCCCTTCCCCTTCTGGCCCTTGGCTGCTTTCTCCCAGACCCTGCTGACTGGCTCCAAATTCCTCCTCTTCCTTCCACTCAGGCGCATCGGCACCGGGTCTGGACAGACATCCCTGCAGACCCCCCAGCTCCTGCTGGGACTAGCCCCATTTCAGGAGAAGAACAGGAACTCCACTATGCTTTCCTCCGATTTCCCAAGCTGAAGCCTCGGGAACAGGAAGGCATCAACACCGAGTACTCAGAGATCAAGACATACAAGTGAGGAATTGTTTGTCTCATAGTTCTGGAGCCTGGAAGTCTGAGATCACGTGTCAGCAGAGGTCTCTCTCCTTGGCTTGTAGATGGCCGTCTTCTCCCTGTCAACTTACCTGGTCTTCCCTCTGTGTGTCCGTGTCTCAATTTCTTCTTCTTTTTATTTTTTTAAACATTTTTTAACGTGTTTTTTCTTTTTGAGAGAGAGAGTGCAAGCAGGGGAGAGGCAGAGAGAGAGAGAGAAGGACAGAGGATTCAAAGCAGGTTCTGCTGATAGCACAGAGCCCAGTGCAGGGCTCCAACTCACGAACCATGAGATCATGACCAGAGCTGAAGTCAGAGGCTCAACCAACTGAGCCACCCAGGTGCCCCTCAATTTCTTCTTCTGAAAAAAAAATTTTTTTAACGTTTATTTATTTTTGGGAGAGACAGAGACAGAGTGTGAACAGGGGAGGGGCAGAGAGAGGGAGACGTGGAATCTGAAACAGGCTCCAGGCTCCGAGCCATCAGCACAGAGCCTGATGCGGGGCTCGAACTCATAAGCCATGAGATCATGACCTGAGCCGAAGTCGGACGCTTAACCGACTGAGCCACCCAGGAGCCCCAATTTCTTCTTCTTATAAGGACGCCACATATACTGGATTAGGGCCCACCCTAGCGACCTCATTTTATCTGAAATTGTTCCTTTAAAGACCCTACTCCTGTAGTCACTTTGAGAGTCCTGGTCGTATCCCTTCTGCCAATTCCTTCTAGTTTCCTAGTGTCCTGGTGTCTTGTCCAGCTTCCCACTGGACAGTAAGTAGTGTGTCCTGGCCGGTCAAATTCCCCCCCTATCTCTTCTCAGAAGAGAATGGACTTCTCCCTATGTGTTTGGAGAATGCAAGGCAACATAAGTTAATGAAAGACTGCCTCCCCATGTTTAGATATTGGAGTGATGAGGCGGGTAAGGCGCCCCTGAAATGTCAGGATTCAGGGGCGCCTGGGTGGCTCAGTCAGTTGAGCGTCCAACTCTTATTTCGGTTCAGGTCATGATCTCACAGTTTCATCAGTTTGAGCCCCATGTCGGGCTCTGCACTGGAGTCTGCTTGGGATTCTCTCTCTCTCTCTCTCTCTCTGCCCCTCTCCCCTGCTTGTGCATCCCCTCTCTCTCAAATAAAATAAAAATTAATTAAAAAAAATAAAATGTAGGGGCGCCTGGGTGGCTCAGTCGGTTGAGCGTCCGACTTCAGCTCAGGTCATGATCTCACAGTCTGTGAGTTCGAGTCCCGCATCAGGTTCTGTGCTGACAGCTCGGAGCCTGGAGCCTGCTTTGGATTCTCTGTCTCCCTCTCTCTCTGCCCCTCCCCTGCTCACAGTCTATCTCTCTCTGTCTCTCAAAAATGAATAAATGTTAAAAAAATTATAAAAATAAATAAAAATAAAATAAAATAAAATAAAATAAAATAAAATAAAACGTAGGGGTTCCTAGATGGCCCAGTTGGTTAAGCTTCCAACATTGACTTAGGTTGTGATCTCACGGTTCATGAATTCAAGCCCCGTATCAGGCTCTGTGCTGGCAGGGCAGAGCCCGCTTGGGATTCACTCTCCCTCTCTCCCTGCCCCGCCCTGCATGGTATCTCTCTCTCTCTTCCTCTCAAAATAAATAAGTAAACTTAAAAAAATAAAATGGAAAGATTCAGAAAGGTTGAAATGACAAGATGTCGAAAGAGATACCACGCACCATGCAAGCACGAAACAAAAGAAAGCTGGTGTTGGTGTCCTAAAATCAGATGAATGAGTCTTTGAGGCAAAAGGCATCAAGAATGGGCACTTAGTAGGGCGCCTGCGTGGCTCAGTCAGTTTAGCGTCCTACTTGTGCTCAGGTCATGATCTCAAGGTTCGTGAGTTCCAGCCTGCTTCAGATCCTCTGCCCCCCTCTCTCTCTGCCCCTCCCCCTCTCGTGCGGGCACCCTCTCTCTCAAAAATAAATAAACATTCAGGGCGCCTGGGTGGCTCAGTCGGTTGAGCGGCCGACTTCGGCTCAGGTCACGATCTCACGGTCCGTGAGTTCGAGCCCCGCGTCAGGCTCTGGGCTGATGGCTCAGAGCCTGGAGCCTGTTTCAGATTCTGTGTCTCCCTCTCTCTCTGCCCCTCCCCCGTTCATGCTCTGTCTCTCTCTGTCTCAAAAATAAATAAACATTAAAATAAATAAATAAATAAATAAATAAACATTAAAAACAATGGGCACTTCATAAAGATCAAAGGCTTAATTCACACACACCCCAAATATACAAGTGTAATATGTAGGCATCTACAAATGGAATTTTGAAACACACAAAGCACAAATAATCACAGAATTACAGTTACTTGTCACAGAGAGCTCCAGGTGCTGGACACTTACTGTTTTACAGTGACTCTTGAGGCCGTGCCCAGGGCTAGTGTGTGACCTCGTGAGCAGGGAAGGGATGCCCACCACGTGGATTCCGAGGGAGGGAGGACAGTGGGCCTCCTCACACCCCCTTCTAGCCTCCCCCATCTCCCAGGTCCTGATACCGCCCCCCCCCCCCCACCGCCCCACCGGCAGCACTGACTTCTACAGACATGTACGGCCTGTGATTCAGGTGGTCTGGCCCAAAGGAAGGAACCCTTTTTCACTTTGCAAAAAAATGACCCCAGAAGGGAGGGGCATTGGCAGGAAGGCGGGAGATGGGGCTCGAGCCCTGCACAGGGTGTGAATTTGGGCGAGGCTCTCACCCTCTCTGGCCTCTAGGCCCAGGGTCCCCAGCAGTGGAGATGCGGTGGTGGATGGCTGATTCCCAAGGGCTGTCCCGGCCCTGACAGCGTCTGCGTGCGAGGTTCCTTCTCTGACGAGGGCCACTGTTCTGACATCACTGTCACCTTCCTGTCGGGGCCTCCTCTCAGTCTTGCAGCTCTTAGCTTCTGAGAGACAGACCCGGAGAAACAGGCTCCCCGGGGACCCGGCACCTCCAAGCCCAGACATGCTTCTGCTGCTGTTGGCCCTGCTCTGGGGGAGAGAGGGGGCCGAGGGCCAGAGGGGGGCCGGGAGGGGGCCACAGGGGGATTACTGGCTGCAAGTGCAGGACGCAAAGGGGCAGGAGGGCCTGTGTGTGCGAGTGTCCTGCAGATGCTTCTATCCCCGGGAAGGCTGGTCTGAGTCTACCCCAGCTCTCGGCTACTGGTTCCGGAAAGGGGCCGGTGTACAACAGGATGTTCTAGTGGCCACAAACAACCCAGATGGAAAAGTGCGGCAGGAGTCCCAGGGCCGATTCCGCCTCCTCGGAAACCCCCAGGACTACGACTGCTCCCTGGACATCAGAGATGTACGGAGAGGGGACTCGGGGACATATGTCTTCAGGGTGGAGAGAGGGCCTTCTGTGAGATATACTTACACACGTGACCAGCTCTCCGTGCGTGTGACAGGTAAGGAGCAGATTGTGGGAGAAGCCACAGGGGAAGGTTGGGGGTCTCAGGACAACCCGGGAGGGGTTGGGGGTAATGCATGTTGGGGCTCAGAGGCAGGGGCTGGACCAAAGCTTGAGGCTTCTCTCAAGGCTGCACCTCAGACCCTCCTCCTGATCCCCGTGTCTCCCCATCTCCCCCCAGCCCTGACCCAGACACCTGACATCCTTATCTCGGGGACCCTGGAGTCTGGACGCCCCAGTAACCTGACCTGCTCTGTGCCCTGGGCCTGTGAGTGGGGCACGCCCCCCATCTTCTCCTGGACGTCAGCGGCCCTTGCCTCCCTGGGCCCCAAGACCCACCTCTCCTCTGTGCTCACCCTCACCCCACAGCTGCAAGACCACGGCACCGACCTCACCTGTCAGGTGACCTTGCCTGGGACCGGAGTGACCACAATGAGGACCATTCACCTCAACGTGTCCTGTGAGAACCGGGCCAGGGCCACCCGGATCCCTGATGGGGTCCTGAGGGCAGTTGGCTGGGGGGTCAGGGCCTGGGACATTGGGTGTTGGGTCCTGGCATGTGGGCTGGGAGGGGGTCAGGAGGATCTCCACCCTCTTCCCATTTATGCAGCTCCCGTGGGGACTGAGGGCCAATGTCCACCAGCCCTCTCCGTTGACGCCAATCTGCCATGTCTTTCTGTCCCAGATTCTCCGTGGAACTTGACCGTCGCTGTCTTCCAAGAAAACGGCATAGGTAGGATAGGGGCTCCTCCTAGGGTGCAGGGAGCAAAGGCAGGGCCGGGTCCCTCGTGTGGGTCCCCCAGGGGCCCTCCCCCTCCCCGGCCCCCATGGCCCTGTGAGCAGCTGTCCCCTCCCCCCTGTTATCAGGAGAGCAAGAACAGGGCGACACTCACCCGGCAGAACTGCCCCTTATCATGCACCTCCGGACGCCCTCACCTTTTATTTTCCTACCAACCATTTATCTGAGTACTTTTGAACAGCTAATCTATTCACACGGACACGTATTCAAAACGCACAGCAAAGTCGGCCTCAGATGTCCAGTTCCCTCCCGGAAAGTGTCTCGTGTGCAGAGAATGCTCTGAGCCTCAGTGTGTTTGCTAAGGATCTAAGGGGCCCTTTGCCGTCAGTAACACAGACTGTCCTCCTTCTGCTCTGTGACTGCGCAGTATTCCTTCACGTGGGCGGGTTCTGCTTCTGCGTGCGCCTTCCACTAACGGCACATCACGGCGTTCATTTTATTCTATTAACGGAAACGCTGCAATCGGTAATCTCGTACTCGTACCCACTTTCTCAGGTGTGTGTCTATGCCTTTGGGATAAATTCCTGAAAGGTAAGTAGCTGGGTCACGTGTTCAATTTTTTTCTTATTGAGGCATAACAACTTGACATATAACAACTTATTAGTTTCAGGTGTGTAACGGCACGATTGGATATTTGTATATGTTGCAAAATGATCGCCTTGGTAAAACTGGGAACATCATCGTACATAGTTACAATTTTTTTTTCTTGTTTTGAGGGCTTCAAGATCTATTCTCTCGGCAACTTTCTAATATGCAACGCGGTATTGTTAACTATAATCACCTTGTGCATTACATCCCCAGGATTTATTTATTTTATAACTGGAAGTTTTTACCTTTATAAAAAACCTTTAATGTTTATTTTATGTTATTTTTAAAAAAACGTTTAATGGTTATTTATTTTTGAGAGAAAAAGAGAGACAGAATGCAAGTAGTGGAGGGGCCGAGAGAGAGGGAGACACAGAATCCGAAGCAGGCTCCGGGCTCTGAGCTGTCAGCACAGAGCCTGATGCAGGGCTCAAACTCACGAGCTGTGAGATCATGACCTGAGCCGAAGTCAGACGCTTAACTGACTGAGCCACCCGGGCACCCCAGTTTGTACCTTTTTAAAATGTTTATTTATTTATTGGGGGTGGGGGAAGGGAGGGGCAGACAAAGAGGGAGAGGGAGAGAATCCCAAGCAGGCTCCAAGCTGTCAGCTCAGAGCCAGATGTGGGGCTCGAACGCACAAATTTCGAGATCATGACCTGAACCCAAGTCAGTGGCTTAACCAACAGAGCCGCCCAGGTGCCACCCCCCCACCACCACTTTGAGTTTGTAAAAATAAACTGTCTGCCTTTCCTCCTGTGGTGTCCTCTCTGAAGGCCCTCCTCTATCCTACACTCCTTAGCGCCGATTCGGTAGGTCCTCTTAGATTTTCTTTGGACATGTTCTGTCCTTGGTTGTCTTTGCACTCTCTGTTCCTCCTTCTTGCCGTGCCCTTCCCAGCCCTGTCATCATTTTGCCGCCCCTGCTTGCCTCTCACACTTGACTTCAGAAGCTGCCTCCTCCAGGAGGCCCTCCTGGATCTGCCAGTCTCATTTACATTGCCAGCTCCAAGGCTGCCCAGCCCAGTGTCCCCACCACCTCAACATGAGTCAGGTGGTGTTGGGATCTCCTGTTCCTGGGTCCTTGTTCCCCACCAGACCATGAGTTTCTAAGAGTAAGACCCCTTGGGGTACCTGGGTGGCTCAGTCGGTTAAGTGTCCGACTTCGGCTGGGGTTATGATCTCACGGTTCGTGAGTTCAAGCCTCGCTTCGGGCTCAGTGCTGACAGCTCAGAGCCTGGAGCCCGCTTCAGATTCTGTGTCTCCCTCTCTCTAGCTGCCCTTCCCCCCACCTCATGCTCTGTCTCTCTCTGTCTCTCAAAACTAAATAAATGTAAAAAAAAAAAATGTAAGACTAAGTCCCCTTGGAGATGACTTGTTAAGTCAGTAAACAAGTGTCAAGTGGAAATCCGAAGAAAGGACAGAGTTTCCTGGGTCAGTGTGGGTCCTGATGGAAGGACGCGGCATTTAGGGCAGGAATGACCACGTGCACGGGTGTCCTGAAGGCCCAGGACCCTCTGCCTGTGCTTCCTGGGGCCTGAATCCGGCCAGACAGAGTCCATCCGGGCAGAGATAAAGCTATGTCAGAGATAAAGTGCACAGAAAGAAGGGGCCTGAGCAGCCTCTGGGCTTATGCTCAGTGCCTCTCCCTGGATCCCTCTCCCAAAGGGAGACGCCCAGAGTCTCGATCTCCATCCATGTCTGTGTGTCTGAGTCTGCCCCTCTCTGCTGGTGTCCACCTGTATCAATTTCTTTGTCTCTCTGACCCTCAGTCTCTTTTTCTCCGCCACCACAGCCCTTGGAGAATGGCTCGTCTCTTTCAGTCCTGGAGGACCAGTCCCTGCGCCTGGTCTGTGTCAACAGCAACCCCCCCAGTCAGGCTGAGCTGGGCCCCGGGGAGCTGACCCTGTGCTCCTCGAAGCCCTGGAACCCTGGGGTGCTGGAGCTGCCTCGGGCACAGGAGAGAGATGAAGGGGAATACACCTGCTGAGCTCGGAGTGCGGTGGGCTCCCAGCACGCCTCCCTGAGCCTCTCTCTGCAGGGTGAGTGTCCAGGGGCTGCACAGTGGACCCTAACCCCTCAATGCCATTTGGCTCACTGGTCCCCGAGCAGGCAGCCCCAGAGCCCGCTGTCCAGCTGCTGGAAGGCCAGGGCACGGGGTAGCGTGCGGCTCAGGCACATGGGGTGCCACAGCGGTGACGCAGGGGGGCCTGGGGGACCGATGTCCAGAGACCAGCCGGGAGCAGAGGACACGGTGTAGCAGTCAAGCTCATGAATGCACGAATCCATCCTCCTTCGCCTCATCGTCCTCGTGTGAGCACTGCCCCAGGGGGAGGGGAGGCCTGAGGAGGGTGGGGATTGTGGCCGAGTCCCAGAACCAGCGCAGGAGGGACTGAACAGGTCCGAGGGCAGGGCAGGGGGGAGGCTGACCAGGTGTGAGGATTCCACAGTGTCCAGGACGGGACGGGCTGCGCCTGCTGTGCTCACGGCCGTCTACGGGGCCGACCTGCACTCTCCCACCTCGTCTGCCCTCCAGCCCCTTAACTGGGAACCGCAGTGAATCAGTTGGCCCTGCATTCCCAGGACCAGACCGAAAGGCCCCGGTGTCTTCTCTCAGACTGAGATTCCTCAGGAAGGAGAAGCCAGGCCTGCAGGGGGCGTGGAGGAGGCCAACACCACGCCCAGTTAATCCCTCAGGTGAGTGATGTGGGCAGCTCACCACCCAACATCCCACCATCACCTCCTCCAGGATGGCCCCGGGATTGCTTCACTCAGCACAGCCGAGGTTGAGCTGCCACGTTCCTCTTGAACCTTCTTCTCCGCTGGGATTCCCTCACATGGCTGGCACGGTCTCATCTCTAAGGTCAGAACCGGGGTGTGGTTCTCCACCGTGACCTCCCTCTGTTCTGCCTGGTCCACTACATCACCTGGTCTTGTCCATCCTTCCTCTAAGCTCATCCTAGCTCCCGTCTCCTCCCCATCCTGACCCTGCTTGTTCCTGCAGACTCCTCTTTTCCCGGGGCCTCTAACGCACCTGTCTCTTGCCTCCCCCTCCGTCCTCAACACTGAGTCTCGGGACACCATTATCATCCACTTTCTCCACAGTATGAAGACCTAGGATTCCTCTCCACAGTCCAAACTGAGGGGCAAACAGGCTAGATTTGAAGACCTGATGTGGTCTCTTTCCCACTGAACTCTCCACCCAGGTCCCTACCTCTCCCTGCATCTTACAACGTCTCCACACCCAGCCGGGTTAGGGTTTTCCTGACTCTGAGGCTTTGCCTATGCTGTTCCTTCTCCTGAAATGCCGTTCCCTCCCCATTCCTGCCTCTCCAAGCCCTAATTACCTTCAGGATCAGTCTTAAATGCCACTCACCTGTGTGTGTATGTGTGCATATGTGTGGTTGTATGGTTTTGAGTGGAAGAGTGATAGCCAGTCATTTACTCATAGACTTATTTTTAAAAAATATTTGTTTCTTTTTTTTTAAAGTTTATTTACTTATTTTGAGAGAGAGTGGGAGAGAGCACAAGCAGGGGAGGGCAGAGAGAAGGAAAGACAGAATCCCAAGCAGGCTCCACGCCATCAGCGCAAAACCCGATGCGGGGCTCGAACTCACCAACTGTGAGATCATGACCCGAGCCAAGATCAGGAGTTGGAGGCTTAACCAAGGAGCCCCACTCATAGACTCGTCCGGCAAGTATCGTTGAACACCTGCTATGTGCCAGCACTTTCATGGGTGCCAGGGTACAACCATGAACACAACTTCAAAATCTCTGTCATCCAAAGGACTTGAGTTGGGGCGCCTGGGGGGCTCAGTCGGTTGAGCATCCGACTCCAGCTCAGGTCATGCTCTTGCTCGTCCCCAGTTCAAGCCCCACCTGGGGCTCTGTGCTGACAGCTCAGAGCCTGGAGCCTGTTTCTGATTTTGTGTCTCCCCCTCTTTCTCTGCCCCTCATCCACTCACACTCTGTCTCTGTCTCTCAAAAATAAATACACATTAAAAAAATTTTCAAAGGACTGGAATAGACACTTCGGCAAAGAAGATACACAAACCCCCAAGGAGCCCATGAAAAAAATAATCAACATCATTAGTCACTAGCGAGATGCAAGTCTAAACCACATCTGTTAGGACAGATGTTCTACTTAAAAGAAGAAAGAAGGAACCCAGTGTTGGCAAAGATGTGGACACATGGGAACCCATGCACATGGTTTGCAGGAATGAAAAATGGTGCAGCCTTGTGGAAAACTCTTTGGACTTTCCTTCAAGAGTTAAACACGGGGGCACCGGGGTGGGCTCATTCAGTCAGTCGAGTGTCTGACTCTTGATTTTGGCTCAGGTCATGATCTCACCCTTGTGGGATCGAGCTCTGCATCAGACTCCATGCTGACAATGCAGAGCCTGTCTGGGATTCTCTCTCTCTCTCTCTCTCTCTCTCTCTCTCTCTCTCCTTCTCTATCTGCCCCTCCCCCTCCCCTGTGTGTGTTGTGTGTGTAATTAGTATTAGAATTACCATATGGTCCAGTGGCCCCACCTCTGGGTGCATATGCAGGATCGAGAGCAGGGGCCAAGAGATATTTACACACCCATGTTCGTAGCACTATTATTCACGATAGCCAGGTAAAAACAGCCCAAGTGTCCCTCAACAGCTGAACAGATAAACGAAATGTGTTCTAACCCATCATGGAATATTATTCAGCCTTAAAAAGGGCAGAAATTCTGACACATGCCGCCACACGGATGAACCCTGAGGACGTTATGGCCGATTGAAATGATTCCACTTATATGAGGTCTCTAAAGTAGTCAAATTCCTGGAGACAGGAAGTACAACAGTGGTTTCCGGGGCTGGGGGGAGGGGGAAATGGGGGGTGGTTCCTTAACGGGAACCGCTTTAAGTTCTGCAACCTGAAAAGAGTTGTTCCTGTTTACCGCAAGTCCAAAATAATCCTGCACTTGGATTTTTAGAAAATAACCAGTAGGCCACCAGGACACATAGCAAAGTCACAGATGCCTGCAGCTCTGCACCCCACGGGGACAGCACCGTCCTCTAGGGGGGAAGTGGTACCATGGGTGGGGACCCTGTCACCGGATTGACCTGGTCAGACTCATCTGTCGTGTTTCCAGCTCCCCAACACAGATGTTCACTAAGCATTTGGGGAATGGATGAATGAATGAGTGGTTCCTGCCTTCACTTCACCCAGCATCCCTTCTTTCCTTCTACCCCGGATGTTCACAGACCTCAAGAGTCCTCCACCTTGCAGGACCGACCACTCGAGGGTCTGGATGAGGCTCTGGCCCTCCAGGTGTAGACAGCAGTTGACTAGCTCCCTGGTGTAGACAACACTGCTCAGACAACACCTCAGATGGGAAGATCTTAGGAGACTCACCGTGTCCCATGCCTCACATGCTCTCAGAGGTCCTGGTCCAGGCCCCGTTGGTGGAGGGAAGAGTGGAGACGGGGGGCAGGACACAGCGTTCTGCTCCTGGTCTCTCCTCCCTGGGTCTCCAGGAGAGAGTGCGGGGGGTCACCAGCACCTTGCAGATGGGAGGTGAGCTCCGCAGCGGCAGTTCCCCTTTTGTGAAATCGTGAGGCCTGGTGCTCCTCCCCAGCTTCCCGTGGGCCCCCCTCAGCCTCCCTCTGCCTTCCCTTCTTCACCCACAGGAAGCCCAGACATCTGTCTCTAAGATGTTGTTGCCTCTGCTGCTGCCCCTGTTGTGGGCAGGTGAGTGGGCGGAGGGGAGAGGGCCAGGCGGGCGGGGCCGCTACTGACACTCAATTCCCTGCAGGGTCCCGGGCTCAGGAGAGGAGATACTGGCTGCAGGTTCTGGAGTCACTGGTGGTGCAGGAGGGTCTGTGCGTCTCCGTGCCCTGCAATTTCCTCTATCCCCTGAATAGTTGGAATGACTCTTACCCTGTGTATGGCTACTGGTTCCGGGAAGGGGCCAATGTAGCACAGGATGCTCCAGTGGCCACAAACAACCTAGGTCGAAAAGTGCAGAAGGAGACCCAGGGTCGATTCCGCCTCCTCGGAAACCCCCGGGACTACGACTGCTCCCTGGACATCAGAGACGCACGGAGAAGGGACTCGGGGACATACTTCTTTAGGGTGGAGAGAGGGCCATCTGTGAGATATAATTTCCTAAAGAACCGGCTCTCTGTGCGTGTGACAGGTAAGGAGTGGGGTCAAGGAGAGGACATGCATGGGTCCTGAGGGCCCCAGGGCAGGCCCGGGAGGGGACCCCCTGATTTCAATCCTGGCTGGGAGGAAACGGCTGGCCTGGTATAGAGGCTGCTTCTGGGGACACACGCAGGGCCTGCGTCTCTGTCTCTCTTTCTCCCTCAGCTCTCACACGGACACCTGACATCCACATCCAGGGGCCCCTAGAATCTGGCCAGCCCAAGAAGATTACCTGTAGCGTGCCCTGGGCCTGTAAGAAGGGGACGCCGCCGACCTTCTCCTGGATCGGGGATGCCCTCACCTCCCTGGGCCACAGGACACACTTCTCAGTGCTCACCCTCACCCCAGGGCCCCAGGACCACGGCACCGACCTCACCTGTCGAGTGAGATTCCCCGGAGCTAACGTTAGCACAGAGAGGACCATCCAGCTCAACGTGTCCTGTGAGTGCCAGGCCAGGACGCCAGGGTCCCTGAGGACAGTGGGTGCTGGGGGTGGGGGAGGCAGGGCTTGGGCGGGATACTTAGGGAGTATTCTTGGAAGCACAGGTTCAAATGGAGAGAATACCCGGGCCCCCCCGCCCCCGCTCGTGACCACCTCACAATACTGCAGGTGACCAATTATTTGTTCCTGTTCCAGATGCTCCGCAGAACCTGACCATCCGCATCTTCAGGGGAAATAGCACAGGTGGGAGAGACCTGGGGCACAACTGATGTCTCAGAGGTCAGATAAGGGAATGTTGTAAGGGTCTGATGGAATGAAACCCCATGGCTCCTTATCCCCTCCCTGGTCCCGCCCCCTGGCCGGACTCTGTAGAATCACTGTGAGTCCTATTCCACCGTTTGCTGTCACCATGGCTGCCTCCTCTCCCCTGACCTCTCTCCCCTCATTGCCATCATTCCCTTTTCCTGATTCTCCGCTTCTCCTGTGACCATGACATTACACTGTCCCACAAGGCATCTTAAATACAGCTTCCTGTTGCCAGGCTCCGGGCCTCTGGCTGCTTCCTGCGTGACCCCGTGGGTAAGCCCGTCCCCTGGTGCTTCCAGTCCTACGTCTGCCCTGAAGACCCTCACAGATCTCTGTCCCGTCCCGATTGTCCTGAGTGCACTCCCCTGCCACTGGTGGGAGGGCCTTCCTCCTGAACAACCTGAGTCAATATCCTGGAAGTCACTTTAGACATTTCTGTGCCTCGCCCAACACTCCCCATGACTCAGTGAGTTTTGCAAACTGGACTTCCTGAAAATGTCACAGTGGCTGTCTTCCTCCACCCCCACAGCAGCAGCCCCGCCTCGGGCCTCTGTCTCTCTTACCTGGACACAGTGAGACCACCTGCACCCTGGTCCAGCCTTCTCTGTTCAGTCTCTGTCCCCTCCCCGTCCTGCCCGCTGCAGTTGTGCCCAAATGCGTCTCTACATGCCCCAGATCGGACCCTGTTCCTCCCCTGCTCAAAACCCTCCCATGGCTCCCCGTGGCCCTCAGAGGAAAGGCTGAGAGCATCACCTGTGTGTGAGCCTCCGAATCTTCCCTGCAAGTGGTCAGACCTACCTGTGTCCACACCCCTCCTCGGCATCATGCACCAAGTCCACGTCCTGGGATGTTCTCTGCCAGGTCTAGACATGGCCAACTCTTGCTCAGCGGTCCATCTGCCTGTCCTGGGATCACCGGGTACCTGTCCCCACCTCCCCGATGGCTCTTCACTCTTACTTGCCTTAGCTTGGAACACTTGTCTGCGAGACACTATATTCCACCCCCCGTGTCTGTGGAAGGACAGAGGGAGAGAAGGGGCTCTCAGTCCTGCCCTTCTGACTCTCTCTGTCCCCTAGTCCCAGAGGCCCTGGGCAATGCCACCTCTCTGCGAGTTGAGGAGGGCCAGTCCCTACGCCTGGTCTGTGACACTGACAGCCACTTCCCCGCCAGGCTGAGCTGGTCCCGGGGAAGCCTGACCCTGAGCCCCTCCCAGCCTTCAGATCCCGGGGTCCTAGTGCTGCCCCGGCTGGTCTTGGGGGATGGAGGAGAATTCACCTGCCGAGCTCAGCACCCGTGGGGCTCCAACCACGTCTCCCTGAACCTAATTGTGCAGGGTGAGTGCACGCAGGACACCTGCATTCCGAGGTGGGGCTGTGGACAGGACCAAGGTGTGGACTTAAGGAAACTCACTCCCATCCTCTTGCCCCAGGAATCTCCTGTTCCTGCCCCCCGATATCTGGGGAGCCGTGGAACACCTGGCCTCTTGTCCTCACCCTGCTCAGAGGGGCCCTCATGGGGGTTGGCTTCCTTCTCACCTATGGCCTCACCTGGATCTACTACACCAGGTGAGAAGCCCTTTCTCAAGACGTCCCAGATTTGGGTGACCCCTTGGGTGACGTCACATTCCTTGTCCTCTCCAGAGCAAACCCTCCATGGAACTAGTCTCTCATTTCGGAACTGTGTTTTCCACCAGGTTCACAGGCTCCAAAGAGCATAAGGCTGCAGGTTGTAAGTGAGCCCCCTTCCTCGCCGTGATGCCGATGCCTGAAGGCTGAAGATCCATCCAACTATCGCATCCCGAGACTCACCCTGGCACAGCTCTTGTGGAGCAAGGCGGTGCTGGATGGCGTGGCCCTGCCTCTTCTCCAGAACTAAAGTCTCTTCACCTCCGCTGCCCGAGAAGCTTCCTGGTGGTTCTGCACCAATGGCGGGAGAGGGCAAGTGAGGGGATGGATAAATCTTTGTTATTATTAATTTGAATTATGTAGCCCCTTTGTAACATTTTGCTTCTACCTTAATGTGGTTGGGATAAGCCCATAATTCAACCCCATACTATATTGTTATAAATCTCATAATATTATTATTTTTAAAACAGCGAATGTTAAAGAGATCTTTTTTCTCTCTTTTTTGATGTTTCCTTTCTTTTTTTCTTCCTTCTTTTTGAATCCAAATTAGTTAACATATAGCATAATAATAATTTCAGGAATAGAATTTAGCGATTCATCGCCTACATAGAACACTCAGTGCTCATCCCAACAGGTGCCCTCCTTAATGTCCCTTGCCCATTTAACCCCCACCCCCACCCAATACCTCACCAGCAGCCCTCAGATTGTTCTCTGTATTTAAGAGTCTCCTAAGATTTGTCTCCCTTTCTGCTTTTGTCTTATTTTTGCTTCCCTTCCCTTATGTTCATCTGTTTTGTCTCTTAAAGTCCTCCTGTGAGTGAAGTCATAGGATTTTTGTCTTTCTATGACTGACTAATTTTGCTTAGCATAATACCCTCCAGTTCCATCCACGTAGTTACAAATGGCAAGATTTCATTCCTTTTGATTGCCGAGTAATACTCCATTGTGTATATATATACCACATCTTCTTTATCCATTCATCCATCGATGGACATTTGGGCTCTTTCCATACTTCGGCTATTGTTGATAGTGCTGCTATTAACATTGGGGTGTACGTGCCCCTTCGAAACAGCACACCTGTATCCTTTGGATAAATACCTAGTAGTGCAATTGCTGGGTCATAGGGTAGTTCTATATTTTTAATTTTTTGAGAAACCTCCATACTGTTTTCCAGAGCGGCTGCACCAGTTTGCATTCTCCACAGCGGTGCAAGAGGGTTCCTCTTTCTCCACATCTTCGCCAACATCTGTTGTTTCCTGAGTTGTTATAAAGAGATCTCTTTTATTAGAAAAAGAAACCATTTCATGTTTATCCACATATTAACCACTCGATTGCTCTTAATTTCTTTGTATACATTAAGATTTCTCTACAGCATCACTTTCCTTGTGCCTGAAATATTTTCTTATATTTCTTGTGGCATAGGTATGCTGGTGACGAATTCTCTCAGCTCTTTTTTGTCTAAAAGCTTCTGTTTACATTAGCTTGGAAAGATATTTTTTATTGGGTAAAGAATTTTAGGATAACATTGTCTTCCCTTTCAGTTCTTCAAATTCTTTCGGTTTTCATAGTTTCTTGTGAGAATTCTGTAATTCTTATCTTTCTTTGTTTGTAGTTTGTCTTTTTCTCTGGCTGGTTTTAATATTTTCTCTTTTTCCCTGGGTTTAAATCATTTGGTTAATATATGCCTTCGGGTGTGTGTGTGTGTGTGTGTGTGTGTGTGTGTGTGTGAAGGAAGAGACAGGAAGATGGGGGGAGTGGTAGAGGGGAAAACAAAGAGAGAGAAAATATTATCCTGCTTGGAATTTGTTGAGTACCTTGGATCCGTGGATTTATAACACTGATCAAACTTGTAAAAATTGAAGCCAATATTTATTTCAATTCTTTTTTTCTATTCTTATTCTCTCATATCCTCTGGGCCTGTCCTTTTACATATGGTTATGTGGCCTGATAATATCTCTTAGGGCCCTGAACATCTGTTTGCCATTTTCCAGCCTTTTTTTCCTCTATATTCTGCTGTTTGAACAGGATCTACTGATACATCTCCAAGTTCACCGATCATTCTACAATGTTGAATCTGCTGTTGATCTTATTCAGTGGAACTCTCATCTCAGATAATATATTTTCTTCTTTCTTTCTTTCTTTTTTTATTTTCTTCTTTAAAAGTTGTGTTTCCTTTGGGGCGCCTGGGTGACTCAGTCGGTTAGGCGTCTGACTCTTGATCTCAGCTCAGGTCTTGATCTCACGGTTCGTGAATTCAAGCCCTGCATTGGGCTCTGCACTCATGGTGCAGACCCTGCTTGGGATTCTGTCTCTCCTTCAGTCTGCCCCTCCCCATTTGTTCTCTCTCACTCTCTCAAAATAAGTAAATGAACTTAAAAAAATTTTTTTAAGTTACATTTCCTTTCTTTTTAATCTTACACTTCTTCTCCATATAATGGTGACGTTTTCCTTTACATCCTGGAGTATATATGGCACATACTTATAATCAGTTTTTTAATGTCTTTGTCTCCTAGATCTGCCTCCTGTGTCATGTCTGACCCTGATCCCATTGGATGAATTTTTCTGTTGAGTGTCACGTGTTCATAATTCTTTGTATGTCTGGTAAGTTTTCACTGAGTGCTGGACAGTGTCAGTTTTATGTGGCTGACTGCATGCTTTTGTTGTATTTCTTTAAAAACATTGGTCTTTTTTTTTTTTAAAGGCAGTTAGGTTACTAGCATGTTGGGCCAATATTTTTAAGACTTTTTAATTTTAGCCCCTCCTAAGATAGGTCTAGTGTCGGGCTAATTTTCTGTCACTTGAATGCCATCACCCTTTTGGAGCTTTCACTGAATACTCCGTAGATTCAAGAAGATATCTTTACTCTGGCTGGAGGGAATATACACATGTCCAAGCCCTTTGTGAGCTCTGGGAATCTTCCAACTAATAACTCTCTGGTAATTGCTCTCTCCTTAGAAATTGTTCTCATTTGGGTTCATGGGGTTTCACCCTATGCTTGCGCAGATCCAACGACTCCAGGACCTTTCATGGAGACTCTGAACCCTTTCTCCACGATACTCCTGTCTGAAACTCTGACCTACATATTTTAGCCGCATCAGCTTCCTAACCTTCAAAGTCTGGCTGCTCATCTCAGTGAAATTTCAGTCCCTTTCATGGTGCCCTTACCCTTTTTCTTACTCTGCTATCTACAAACAAACTCCTCACAGAAAACCTCGGTGATTATATGGTTCACCTCATTTTTGTCCTTCTCTCAAGGATCACCCTTCTTCCATGTATGAAAAGAGAAGTTTCTTGTATTTTGTTTGATATCCTAGTTGTTTACAGGAGGATAATTCTGGACCCTATGACTCTCTCATGCTCAGAAGCAGAAGTCTCCAGCAGACTGTTTGTTTATTTATTTATTTAATTTAAAAAAATATCTTCATTTCTTTTTTAAATTAATTAATCAATCAATTTTTAAATTTACATCCAAGTTAGTTAGCATATAGTGCAATAATGATTTCAGGAGTAGATCCCAGTGATTCATCCCCTATGTATAACATCCAGTGCTCATCCCAACAAGTGTCTTCCTTAATGCCCCTTATACATTTAGCCATCCTCCCTCCCACAACCTCTCCAGTAAACCTCTGTTTGTTCTTCATAATTAAGAGTGTCTTATGTTTTGTCCCCCTCCCAGTTTTTATATTATTTTTGCTTCCTTTCCCTGTGATCGTCTGTTCTGTGTCTTAAATTCCTCATATGAGTGAAGTCATATGATATTTGTCTTTTTCTGACTAATTTTGCTTAACATAATACTCCTAGTTTCATCCACGTGGTTGCAAATGGCAAGAGTTCATTCTTTTTGATTGCCGAGTAATACTCCATTGTATGTGTATACCACATCCTCTTTATCCATCCATCCATTGATGGACACTTAGGTTCTTTCCATACTTTGGCTATTGTTGATAGTGCTGCTATAAACATTGGGGTGCATGTGTCTCTTTCAAACACTACACCTGTATCCTTTGGATAGATACCTAGTAGTGCAATTGCTGGGTCGTAGGGTAGTTCTATATTTTTAATTTTTTGAGTAACCTCCATACTGTTTTCCAGAGTGGCTGCACCAGTTTGCATTCCCACCAGCAGTGCAAAAGGGTTCCTCTTTCTCCACATCTTCGCCAACATCTGTTGTTGCCTAAGTTGTTAATGTTAGCCATTCTGACTGATGTGAGGGGGTATCTCATTGTGGTTTTAACTTGTATTTCCCTGATGATGAGTGATGTTGAGCATTTTTTCATGTGTCGGTTGGCCATCTGGACGTCTTTGGAGAAGTGTCTATTCATGTCTTTTTGCCCATTGCTTCACTGGATTATTTGTTTTTTGGGTGTCGAGTTTGATAAGTTCTTTATAGATTTTGGATACTAACCCTTTATCTGATATGTCACTTGCGAATATCTTCTCCCATTCCGTTGGTTGCCTTTTAGTTTTACTGACTGTTTCCTTCTCTGTGCAGAAACTTTTTGTTTTGATGAGGTCCCAATAGTTCATTTTTGCTTTTGTTTCCCTTGCCTCCGGAGATGTGTTGAGTAAGAAGTTGCTGCGGCCATGATCAAACAGGTTTTTGCCAGCTTTCTCCTCTAGGATTTTGAAGGCTTCCTGTCTTCTGTTTACGTCTTTCATCCATTTTGAGTTTCTTTTTGTGTCTGGTGTAAGAAAGTGGTCCAGGTTCATTCTTCTGCATGCCGCTGTCCAGTTTTCCCAGCACCACTTGCTGAAGAGACTGTCTTTATTCCATTGGGTGTTCTTTCCTGCTTTGTCAAAGATTAGTTGGCTATGTGTTTGTGGGTCCATTTCTGAGTTCTCTCTTCTGTTCCATTGATCCTGAGTGTCTGTTTTTGTGCCAGTACCATACTGTCTTGATACTTATAGCTTTGTAATACAGCTTGACATCCAGGATTGTGATGCCTCCAGCTTTGGTTTTCTTTTTCGGGATTGCTTTGGTTATTTGGGGTCTTTTCTGGTTCCATACAAATTTTAGGATTGTTTGTTCTAGCTCTGTGAAGAATGCTGGTGTTATTTTGATAGGGATTGCTTTGAATATGTAGATTGCTTTGGGTAGTATTGACAGTTTAACAATATTTGTTCTTCCAATCCAAGAACTTGAAATATTTTTCCATTTTTTAGTGTGTCTTCTTCAATTTATTTCATAAGCTTTCTATAGTTTTCAGCGTATAGACTTTTCACCTCTTTGGTTAGGTTTATTCCTAGGTCTTTTATGTTTTTTATTTATTTATTTTAAAGATTTTAATTTTCGTAAGTGATCTCTACACCCAACTCTCAACCCCAAGATTAAGAGTTACATAATCTACTGACTGAGCCAGCCAGGTGCTCCCCCACCCCCTTGAATTTTTTTTTTTTTAATTTTTTTTTTCAACGTTTATTTATTTTTGGGACAGAGAGAGACAGAGCATGAACGGGGGAGGGACAGAGAGAGAGGGAGACACAGAATCGGAAACAGGCTCCAGGCTCTGAGCCATCAGCCCAGAGCCTGACGCGGGGCTCGAACTCACGGACCGTGAGATCGTGACCTGGCTGAAGTCGGACGCTTAACCGACTGCGCCACCCAGGCGCCCCAACCCCCTTGAATTTTTAATAACTGTTTTATTAAGATACAACTTATATAACACAAAATTAATTCATTGTAAGTGTACAGTTCAATGGCTTTTTTAGTAAATTTATAGAGTTGTGTAGTCATTGTCACACATTTTTATTAGCCTAAAGAGGACCCTTGTGCCCATTTGTAATCAATACCAGTGCTTTCACAGCTCCAGGAACTCATTGATCTGCTTTCAGTCTCTAATGAACTATTTTATGAATATTTCATATACATCGAATCACATAATATAAAGTCTGTTGTGCCTGATATCTTTCACCAGACATTAGGTTTTTGAGGTCCAAACATGTTAGAGCACATGCCATTAGTTAGTGGCATTTTATTCTCAATGTTATTACATTCTATGAATATACACCACATTTCATTTATGCATTCACCAGCCGAGGGACATTTCAATCATTCCCAGTTTTGGCTTTTAAGAATAATGTTGCTGATTCCACTCCCATTCCTGTTCTGGTTCAGGATGATAGAAACTCCATTCCAGTGGGATGAAGCAAGAATACAGGCGCCCTCTCCTCCAAGTCTGAAGTTGAGGGCCACAGCACCCTCCTATGAAAGGGCAGGCGGCTACCCCACTTCTCATCCCCTGCCAGCTACGTGTTGAAGACCCTAAATTCCAGGTGAACACAGCTGAGAAGTTAGAGGCTGTCTTCTTCAAGCTGCCCCCTATCCACAGGGCAGAGGCTCTAACTCTGAATACTGGTACTGGTAGGGAAGGGCATGATGGATAGTATTTTCTGGAATGATAGAAATGTTTAATAGCTTGACAAGGGTTTTAGTTACATGAATAAATGCCAGCTCACCAAGTGATGTCTCTGAGCTCCCAGGGGTATCTGTTTTAGTCAGTTCAGGCCGCTATAACAAAGCACCACACACTGGGTAGCTTATGGACAACAGAAATTTATTTCTCACAGTTCTGAAGGCTGAGAAATTCAAGACCAAGACACCAACATATCCGGTGTCTTGTGAGAACACACGTCCTGGTTCATGGAGGGCTTTTCACTTGTCCTCATGTGCCAGAAGGGGTAAGGGTGCCGTCTAGGGTCTCTTTTATAAGGGCACACAAATCTCATTCAGGAAACTCTACCCTCCTAACCTAATCACCTCCCAAAGGCCGCACCTCCAAATACCACGGCACCGGGGATTCGGGCCTCAGCACTTGAATGGTGGGGGGAAGATACAGCATTCAGTCCATAGCAAAGGCTAAAACCACATTTGGTAAATATTCGCGCAGTCATTCATGTTACTCTGGATTAGGGGCGGGGTGGGGTGGGCTGCTGTGTGGTCATTTTGTAGCTTAGACTGTTCTTGTTTGTGTCTGTGTTAAGACAGGACTATGGAGAATCCTCATCCTTAGCTTGTTCCATCTCAGTCACAGAGTGGACTCGTCTGGTGTGATATCCTGTGAGATCATTTAAAAAAAATTTTTTTTAGGTTTTTTATTTTTGAGAGAGAGAGAGAGACAGAGCACGAGTGGGGAGGGGCAGAGAGAGAGGGAGACATAGAATCTGAAGCAGGCTCTAGGCTCTGAGCTGTCAGCACAGAGCCCGATGCGTGGCTTGAACTGGTGAACCTCGAGATCATGACCTGAGGCAAGGTTGGATGCTTAACCGACTGAGCCACCCAAGTGTCCCATGATCATTTATATTTATTTTATTTTATTTTATTTTATTATGTTTTTAAATTTATATCCAAATTAGTTAGCATACAGTGCAACAATGATTTCAGGAGTAGATTCCTTAATGCCCCTTACCTATTTAGCCCATCCCCTTCTCCCACAACCCCTCCAGTAACCCTCTGTTTGTTCTCCATAATTAAGAGTCTCTTATGTTTTGTCCCCCTCCCTGTTTTTATATTATTTTTGCTTCCTTTCCCTTGTGTTCATCTGTTCTGTGTCTTAAATTCCTCATATGAGTGAAGTCATATGATATGTCTTTCTCTAATTTTGCTTAGCATAATACCCTCCAGTTCCATCCATGTAGTTGCAAATGGCAAGATTTCATTCTTTTTGATTGCTGAGTAATACTTCATTGTATGTGTATAGCACATCCTCTTTATCCATTCATCCATTGATGGACATTTGGGCTCTTTCCATACTTTGGCTATTGTTGATAGTGCCGCTATAAACATGGGGGTGCATGTGTCTCTTCGAAACAGCATACCAGTATCCTTTGGATAAACACCTAGTAGTGCAATTGCTGGGTCATAGGGTAGTTCTATTTTTAGTCTTTTGAGTAACCTCCATACTGTTTTCCAGAGTGGCTGCACCAGTTTGCATTCCCACCAGCAGTGCAAAAGAGATCCTCTTTCTCCACATCCTCGCCAACATCTGTTGTTGCCTGAATTGTTAATGTTAGCCATTCTGACTGATGTGAGGGGGTATCTCATTGTGGTTTTAACTTGTATTTCCCTGATGATGAGTGATGTTGAGCATTTTTTCATGTGTCGGTAGGCCATCAGGATGTCTTCCTTGGAGAAGTGTCTATTCATGTCTTTTGCCCATTGCTTCACTGGATTATTTGTTTTTTGGGTGTCGAGTTTGATAAGTTCTTTATAGATTTTGAATACTAACCCTTTATCTGATACGTCGTTTGCAAATATCTTCTCCTATTCTGTCAGTTGCTTTTTAGTTTTACTGATGATCATTTATATTTAATAGGAGAACACCGGGGCCTGGCTGTGAATGCCAGCAGGGTCTGCTTTACTCTTTATTAAAGGGGAAAAAATGAAAATAATAGAGTAAAAAGATAGGAAGTTGAGAAGTAAATGGGGATCACATCACCGATAGTCTTGTTTCTTCATGTAAAGAGCTGGCATTTCACTTTGGAAAACGGATACTTCACACTGAGTGTCAAAACACACACCAGTGAGTAGCAATCACATCTGATAATAAAATACTGAACCTGCAGAATTTTCCCTTTACTAGAAATTAGCGAATCCAAATGTATCCTAGATCAGTATTTCTCTCAGCATCTTGCTTTTTAATATGCCATCTTGACTTGAAGAGAAAAGGGAAGGCCCCGCTGAGTCTGCCTGTGTGTGATATTACACGACCCCAACCTAGACAGTGGGACCTGAGTAAGACCACATGCTATAGACTGGGTCCCCCCAAAATCTGTATGTTCAAACCTACCCACCAATGTGATGATAGTAAGAGGTGGTACCTTTAGCATGTCATTAGGTCATGAGGGTGGCACCCTCATGAATGGGATTAGCGCCCTTGTGTAAAAGAGGGCCCAGAGACTCCCTTGCCCTTTCCACCACATGAGGGCATGGCGTTTTAGAAAATGGCCATCTGTGAACTAGAAAGTGGGCTCTCACCAGACATGGAATCTGCCAGCGCCTAGATCTTGGATTTCCAGCCTCCAGGACTGAGAGAAGTGAGTGTTCCTTCCTTAAACCACCCGGTCTGTGGTAATTCTGTTATAGCGGCTGGATGGATGAAGATAACACAGGAATGTGTTTTCTTATGCGGCCATCACATGGTGAGTGTGCCTGGGTGGGACTCCATTTGAGAACACTGTGTGAGCAGGGGCAGCACTGAAGTGTTTTAAATTTGGGGGAGGGTAGGGGCCTCTGGGCCGCTCAGTTGGTTGGGCCTCTGACTCCTGACTTTGGCTCAGGTGAGTTCGGTTCATGAATTCGAGCCCTGAGTTGGGCTCTGCGTTGACAATGTAGAGCCTGGTTGGGATTCTCTCTCCCTGCCTCTGTCTCTGCCCCTCCTCCACTTGCTCTCTATCTCTCCCTCTCAAAATAAATAAAAATAAACTTAAAAAAAAAATTGGGAGGGGGGCGGTTAGGGGCACCTGTGTGGCTCAGTCAGCTGAATGTCTGGCTTCAGCTCAAGTCGTGATCTCATGGTTCATGGGTTTGAGCCCCATGTTGGGCTTTGGGCTGACAGGCAGGAAGCTTGCTTTCTCTCTCTCTCTCTCTCTCTCTCTCTCTCTCCGCCCCTCCCCCACTCTCCCTTTCTCTCTCAAAAATAAATAAACCTTAAATAAAAAAAATAAAATAAAATTATTTTGTGGCAGGGGAAGGAAGAAGAGTGGTTCCCGTGACTGCTTTAGTAGGCTCTCCCTGGCAGAGACTGTGTTTATTGAGGTGCAGTGAAAGGAGCAGTCATAATTTCTAGGTGCAGTGAGAACGAATGCAGACTTTTGGGAAGAGCCCCGTTTGCAAATGTGTGCGGCACGGGAGAAATACTCCCCGAGTTCTCCAGGACCAAGACCGCACAGACCCTGGGGCCTGGGGCTCCAGAGGGGTCAGTCGGAGCTGCGGGGACGGAGCGCCTCCTGGGGGCTACGTGCGGAGCTGCAGTAGAGGCAACGGAAGCCCCAGGGACAGGTCGCGTGCGGGACAAGCGGCAGGAAGAGGCTGGTGTGTGTGCGTGTTGGGGGGTGGGTTTGTCTAGGATGCCCCCTTCCCCAGATAAAGGCTCCTCACCACCCTCAGGGCCTCCACTACAGCCAGACCTGGACTCTTCATCCTGCACTGGGACCCTGCCTCGCATGGCTCTGGTCCTCAGGTCCACATCCCTGCACCCTCCTGGGGCAGAATCCTGAACTAATTACCTCTCTCTCTCCCCTCCCCAACCTCTCCCGCCCCTTTACCTACCCCCCACCCCCACCCATCCACCTATCTACCTTTGACCCCATTGTGAGTTCAGGGGTGGAGGGAGCCTGAGCCCATGCTCAACATCTATTAATGAAACAAGAGGGGAGGCTTGCAGGGCTGGGTGTTTGTTCTAAAGGAATCCGTTCAGGGGTGCCTCGGGGGCTCAGTCAGTTGATTTCTGCTCTGGTCAAGATGAGTTCAAGACCTAGGTGAGGCTCTGTGCTGACAGCCTGGAGCCTGCTTGGGATTCTCTCTCTCCCTCCCTCTCTGCCCCTCACCGGCTCTCCTTCTCCCCAAAATAAACATTTTCTTTTTTTAACATTTATTTATTTTTGAGAGCGAGCGAGAGAGAGACAGAGTACAAGAAGGGATGGGGCAGAGAGAGAAGGAGGGAGACCCAGAATCCGACACAGGGTCCAAGCTCCAAGCTGTCAGTACAGAGCTTGGTGCCAGGCTCAAACTCACAAACTGGGAGATCGTGACCTCAGCCGAAGTCAGACGCTCAACAGAAGGAGCCACCCAGGTGCCCCTAAAATAAATAAACATGTTTTTAAATTTATTTTTTTAAATTTTTTTAATGTTTATTTATTTCTGAGACAGAGAGAGACAGAGCATGAATGGGGGAGGGTCAGAGAGAGAGGGAGACACAGAATCTGAAGCAGGCTCCAGGCTCTGAACTGTCAGCACAGAGCCCGATGCAGGGCTCGAAATCACAGACTGTGAGATCAGACCTGAGCTGAAGTCGGAAGCTCAACCGACTGAGCCACCCAGGCGCCCCTAAACATTTTTTTTTTTAAATAAAGGAATACTTTCAGAAAAAATCTGAACATTCTTTGGCCCAAAAAAGATTCTCATGGCCTCAGCTAGCTGCTTGGCCCTTGTCTGGCCAAGGCTGGGGGATGGGCAGAGGTGATCTGGTCACACTGAGGAAGGGTGGAGAATTCTGAGGGAGGCCCAAGAAGCCACAGGAAATTCAGAAGGGTGTGGGGGTGGGGAAATGTTGGGGACAACTCTGAACTGAGAACAGTGGGAGGGGCAGCCACGGGAAGAGCATTCCTGGAAGTGACAACCCCAAGTGTCACACATCACTGCCCCCCAAGTGGGAACAAACTTAGTAAATGTGAGAAACAGAGCTGGGATTACTGGTGGAATGCAAAAGCAAAGCAAAAGAGGGTTCAAAGTGAGTTTGGGGAGGTCATCGGGAGATAGGGTGAGCAGTTTGGATTTTCTCCTAAATATAACAGGACACCCCTGCAACTTTTAAGAGAGGGACTCGGTCTGATTTATATTTGAAAACATTTTTTAATGTTTATTTCTGAGAGAGAGAAAGAGAGAGCACGGGAGCAGGGGAGGGGCAGAGGGAGAGAGGGAGACACAGAATTGGAAGCAGGCTCCAGGCTCCGAGCTGTGAGCACAGAGCTTAACTCGGGGCTCGAACTCACGAACCACGAGATCATGACCTGAGTTGAAGTCAGATGGGTAACCGACTGAGTCACCCAGGTGTCCCTAATTGAAAAGTAACTCTGGCTGCTGTGTTGACAAGGCACCTTGGAGAGAGCAAACTAGAAGCAGGAATAATCAATCAGTCACTGCTGTCCTACAGATGAGTGAGGGTGATGGCTTGGACCCAGGAAGTGACTCTCCATTGAGGGTGATTCTGCCATCCAGGGGACAGGGGGCAATGTCTGGAGTGTTTTTAGTTGTCACAGCTGGGGTGGATGGGGTGCTACTGACATCTGAAGGCTGGAGGCCAGGGCTACTGATGAACATCCTGCCAGGGACCCCACCCCTCAGGAACTATTTGACTCAAAATGTCAGTAGTGCTGGTCAGCCTGGGTGGCTCAGTCTGTTGAGCATCCAACTCTTTTTTTTTTTTTTTTGAAAATTTTTTAACGTTTATTTATTTTTGAGACAGAGAGAGATAGAGCATGAACAGGGGAGGGGCAGAGAGAGAGGGAGACACAGAATCTGAAGCAGGCTCCAGGCTCTGAGCCATCAGCCCAGAGCCCGACGCGGGGCTCGAACTCACGGACTCACAGACCGTGAGATCGTGACCTGAGCTGAAGTCGGACGCTCAACCGACTGAGCCACCCAGGCACCCCAAGCATCCAACTCTTGATTTCGGCCCAGGTCATGATCTCATAGTCATGAGATTGAGCTCCAAGTGGGGGCTGCTTGAGATTCTCTCTCTCCGTTTCCCTCTGCCTTTCCCCTGCGCTCTCTCTCTATATAAAAAAATTTTTTTTTAATTTTTGAGAGAGAGCGAGAGAGAGAGATAAGCAAGGGAGAGGCAGAGACAGAGGGAGAGAGAGGATCCTAAGCAGGCTCCCGTGCTGTCAGTGTGGGGTCCAACACAGGGCTCATCCCACAAATTGTGAAATCATGACCTGAGCCCAAATGAAGTGTCAGATGCTTAGCCGACTGAGCCACCCAGGCAACTGCCCCAAATTGAAAAAAAAAAAAAAAGTGTCAATGGTGCTAAGATTGAGACATCTTGGATGAGAGTAATGAATGGTAGTGGGGTGGGGATAAGTGGATGGAATTTTTTTAATACCTAAGAAGTTGAGCTGATGGGTCTTGTGGGTAATTGTACATGGGAGTAAAGAAAGTAAAGGAAGCCGTCAGGCCAATGCTCAGGTGTGGGCAGGGCTTGGTGCCGCATAATATTTAGAGAGATGAAAAGCAGGCTTGTGGTGAGAAATAGTGCTGCATGATGCATGTTAAGCTTGAAATGCACACTGCAGATTCCTGAGTAGGTGTCTAATAGACAGGGAAGGGTCAGGGCTGAGATACAATTTACAGTCATCAGCTCGTTTATTGTTGTTGTGTTTTGTGGTTATCTATTTTGGCTTGCTTTTTATTTTTATTTTTGAAAGAGAGAGATAGAGTGAGCTGGGGAGAGGAACAGAGGGCAGGAGAGAGAGAGAATCTCAGGCGGTTTCCATGCTCAGCATGGAGCCCAACACAGAGCTCAATCCCATGATCGTGAGATCATGACCTGAGCTGAAATCAAGAGTCAGATCTGGGTGCCTGGATGGCTCAGTCATTTAAGTGTCTGACTTTAGCTCAGGTCGTGATCTCATGGTTCGTGGGTTCTTGAGCCCAGCATCGGGCTCTGTGCTGACAGCTCAGAGTCTGGAGTCTGCTTCCGATTTTGTGTCTCCCTCTCTCTCTGCTCATGCTCTCTGTGTCTCTTTCTCTCAAAAATAATTAAAAAAAAAGCGGCACCTGGGTGGCTCAGTCGGCTAAGCATCTGACTTCGGCTCAGGTCATGATCTCACCACTCGTGAGTTTGAGCCCGCATCGGGCTCTCTACGGTCAGCATGGAGCCCGCTTTGGTTCCTGTCTCCCTCTCTCTCTGCACCCGTCCCCCTAGCTCGTGCTTTCTCGCTGTCTCAAAAATAAACAAAAACATTAAAATAATAATAATTTTTAAAAAAAGAGACACTCAACTGGCTGAGCCACCCAGGCTTTTAACCTCATTTTGAAGAACCTTTAGACTCACAGGAGTTGCAAAGAAATGTACAGGGACATCCCGTGGACTCAAATCTCCCCCCTCCTCCATGTTATCATCTTCCACAACTAAGTACAATCTGAAAATCAAGGAATTGTCTGCACACAATCAGGGCAAACCCATGTCAAGACCCAGTCCTCCCTCCTCTCTGGGAGGCCCCTCCTCTGTGAGCTCCATGCTGTGATATCTCTAGACAAGAGCCTACCCTGGGAAAAGGGACCCTGGCTCTCCCCTGATAGAGCCCAGGTTGGGCAGTGGGGACCTGGATCAGAGTGCAGAAGGAGGTGGGTATTAGGGGCTGGATTGTGCCCCCTTTGCCACGTTCATATGTTGAAGCCTTAACCCCAGTACCTGCGAATGTGACTGTATGTGGAGATAGGGCCTTTAAATGGGTAATTCACTTAAAGCAAGGCCATAGAGCAAGCTCAAGTCCAGTAGGCTGGTGTCCTTTTTTTTTTTTTTTTTTTATGTTTATCTATTTTGAGAGAGAGTGCAAGCAGGGAGGAGGCAGAGAGAGAGAGAGAGAGAGAAAGCATCCCAAGCAGGCTCTGTGCTGCCCAGAGCCTGACTTGGGGCTCGATCTCACAAACTGTGAAATCATGACCTGAGCTGAGATCAAGAGTTGGCCGACTGAGCCACCCAGGCGCCCCAGGACTGGTGTCCTTCTACGAAGAGATCAGGACACAGGCACACAAAGAGAGATGGCCACGTGAGAGCTCAGTGGGAAGATGATGTCTACACCCCAGGGAGAGAGGCCTGGGAAGCAACCAACCTGTTCTTCCAGCCCTACTGACGCCTTCGTCTTGGACTCCAGCCTCCGAACTGCGGGCAAGATGTTTTCTGTCATTTGAGCTGTTCTGTCTGTGGTGCTTTGTTACGGCAGCCCAAGCACGTGACACGAGAGCAAGGACAGAGGTGGCCACAGGTCACCTCCTCCAGGAGGCCTCTTCTGGTTTCCCAGGAAGAAGTGACCACGCCTTTGTCGTGAACATCTGTCCCAGCATTGGCTGGGGGGTGGCAGCGAGGGGGAGCAGTTACGAGCACTTCAGTGCTTTTCCATTTCTCAGAAGCTTCATTTACCAAACTGGGTCCCCTTGAGGTCAGACACCGTGACTGATTTGCCTGTGTCCTCAGGAGGCCGCGTGGCACCTGCACACACCAGGTCCCAGGCACGGAGGTTGACTGTGGGGGCAGGTGCTCCCATCACAACAGGTATTACCAGTAGGTGCATCCAACCTTAGGGCAGAAGACGAAGGGGAGCTTGAGAGGTGGACTGAGGTCTTGGCATGGGTGCTTCCGGTGGACCTGGGGGCGGAAATCAGCGAGCCCTCCCAGTGAGGAGGAAGGGGTGGGACTGACACCAGCCTAGGGGTACCCGATTTGGCAAATAAAAACACAAAGGCGCCCAGTTTAATTTGCATTTCAGATATGAACGCCGAATAATTTTAGTATAACAATGTCCCGTTGCGATATTTGGGACATACTTCTAAAAAAAAAAAAAAATCATTCATCATTTAACTGAAAGTCAACTTTAACTGGGGCATCTGGGTGGCCCAGTCGGTTAAGTGTCTGGCTTCAACTAGGGTCATGATCTGCACGGTTCGTGAGTTGGAGCCCTGATGGGGCTTTCTGCTGTCAGCACAGAGCCCGCTCCAGATCCTTTGTCCCCCTCTCTCTCTGGCCCTCCCCTGCTCTCTAAAGTCAACTTTAACTGGAGATTCTGAGTTTTAACTGGCAAGACCCGTCAGCCGCCCACCCCCCACAACCCCCTTCCTGCATCCACTCTTGCTGTTCCCCACTGCCCTCCTTCCCCAGGGCCCCCCCCATCTGAAGAAAGGCTCATTGTACACTTTCACTTCTGCTTCCTCAGCCACCTAAGGCCCAGCGGGAGAGCCCCGACCCTCCACCCACCCAGGGCCCATGGCCTCACCCACCTTCCACTCCCTCCCCACCCCCAGGGGACCCCCAGAAGGACCAGCTCTGCCATCCCAAGCACCAGGCAGCCTCCCCCCACCCCACCCAGTCCCCCAGGAAAGATTCAGAGTCCTAGCGGGTGAGGTGGGGCTGGAGAGTGACAAGATAGGGCGGGGGGGGGGGGGGGGGGGGCGGGCGGGAGCGAGTGGGGGTGGGGCCCCGGGTACAGCTTTCGCAACCGGCGGTTCCCCTTCGTCAGTGGAGGCGTCCGGGGGACGAGCCTGTGTGAGGGCAGGTCCAAGTGCACCCTCGTGCAGAGATGGCCCTGTCACTGCTGTTGGCCCTGCTGTGGGGCGGTGAGTGGGCCACGGGGCCAGAAGGGGCCTGGGTGGGGGCGCGGGCTGGGCTTGCAGCTTGAGCCCTCTGTCTCCTTCAGGGTCTCAGGCTCAGGCCCCAGGATTCTCCCTGCAAGTGCAGAGCGTGGTGACGGTGCAGGAGGGCCTGTGTGTGCACGTGCCTTGCACCCTCTCCTACCCCCGGATAGGCTGGACGGAGGACACCCCCGCCCTCGGCTCCTGGTTCGTGGTCGGGACAGACACGAACAAGGGAAGACCGGTGGCCACAAACAAGCAGGATCAAGTGCACGGTGGCTCCGGGGGCCGGTTCCAGCTCACTGGGGATCCCCAGAACCGCAGCTGCTCCTTGCTGATCAGAGACGCCCAGGTGGAGGACTCGGCACAGTACTTCTTTCGGGTGGAGAGAGGCAGTTACGTGCGGTATAATTTCGTGGAAAGCCCGTTCTATCTGGAAGTGACAGGTATGGACCGGGCTCCAGCAGGACTGGGAGGGAAACTCTCCTCCTCCCTGCCGTTCCCCAACCCCCACACACACACACACACACTGTGGGGAGCAGATCAGGGGTCACCCCTGCAGCACCCCCTCCCAGGGCTAGGATTGTGCCCTCTCTCTGCCCCAGCCCTGACACAGAAGCCCGATGTCTACGTCCCAGAGACCCTGGAAGCAGGGCGCCGGGCGACACTCATCTGTGTGTTTAACTGGGCCTTTGAGGAATGTCCAGCCCCTACTTTCTCCTGGATGGGGGCCGCCGTCACCACCCCAGGGCCCGGACGCAAACCCTCCTACTTCTCAGTGCTTTCTCTCACACCGAGACCCCAGGACCACGGCACCCACCTCACGTGCCGGGTAGACTTCTCCAGAAAGGGCGTGAGCGCAGAGACAACCGTTCGACTTAACGTCACCCGTGAGTCTGGTGGCCAGGGCATCAGGGTGTGCAGACAGGCACGGCGGGATGTGGCCGGGCGGGGGCATCCAGACAGGTCGGTGGGGAGTCGCATCACGCTGCCTCGGCCCTGGGAGGGCTTGGGGACGCCATCTGCTCCCCAGCCACAAGCATCTTTGACACCGGTTCGTCACTAGCCTCCCGGAGGATATCACGCTTTCTTTTCCCCCCCGAGGGGGTTCCCTCTTACTGCCAGGAGCCCCACGGTCCTCCCCCAAGCCAGGTCTCAATCTTGTTGCAGATGTCCCCAAAGACCTGGTTATCAGCCTTTCCAGAGCCAAGGCATCAGGTACGTATTGAGGGCCTGGGAGGGTGGGGCTGGTCCTCTGCGGAGGGTGGAGGCGAGGGAGACAGAGGGTGAGGGACACTCTGTTCCTCCTTCAGCTTCTCTCTCTCTCTCTCTCTCTCTCTCTCTCTCCCGGCTTCTGTCTCTGCAGCCCCGGAGCCCCAGGGAAACAGCCCACATCTGGAAGTCCAGAAAGGCCAGTTCCTGCAGCTGGTCTGTGCTTCCGAGAGCCAGTCCCCTGCCACCCTGAGCTGGGCCCTGGAGGACAGGATCCTCTCTTGGTCTCACCCCTGGACCCCCGGCCCCCTGGCTCTGGTGCTGACCCGGGTGATGCCTGGGGATTCAGGCTGCTACACCTGCCGAGCAGAGAACAGGCGTGGCTCCCAGAGCCGCACCCTGAACCTCTCCGTGCAGTGTGAGTGCGACCATCAGGAGCCTGGTTTCCAGAAAGGGAGAAGGAAGAGGGGGGCTGGGGCTGGGGGGCAGGGCCCCGGAGCTCGAAAGGGACCCGGAACCCCAGGCTGGGGGGGCTAACAATGCCGATTCCAACTCCAACGTGGGTTTTCCACCACACCACCAAACAATTCTCTGGCGCCAGCGGGTGTTCTGCAACTCAACTCGGTTGAACACTGTCTACCTGGAGGTGGTGGCAGATCTCACAGGTGAAGGGCTCAGTCCCGCAAGGTCCCCCCCGCTCCTTGGGCCCCCACCTCAGAGGCCAGTCACAAGCCGAGTCGACCAACTGGCTCTAGATCGGAGTTTCCCATGACCCCCCCACCCCCACCTTGAATTCAATTGATTTGATAAAATGGGGCACAGAACTCAGAGGAACACTGCACTTACTGGATGGGGGGGTCATTATAAAATGATACAGCAGCAGACAGAAGAGATGCGTGGGGGGCAAGGCCGTTGCCCGCGTACCTCCCCGTGTTCACCAGTAGGGAGGCTCTTCAAACCCCATTCTCTTGGGTTTTTATGGAGGCTTCGACACGGAGGCAGGATTGACCAAAGCTTTGGCCACTGCCATCCGATCCCACCTGCAATCGCTCTCCCTTCCCCGGAAGTCAGGGCAGGGATGGAAAGTCCCAAAGCTTCAGTCACCGAGGTTGGTTCTCTGGCCACCAGCCATCCCCCCCCCCCCCAAGGTGCTTTCCAACGGTCACCTCATTTACATCAACCCAGGTGTGGTTTGAAAGGGGTTTGTTATGAATATCAAGACACCTTTATCTCTCTCGTCTTTTAGGAAATTCCGAGGGTTTTAGGAACTCTATGCCAGGAATGGGAGAGATATGTATATTTATTTAATTTTTTTAAGTTTATTTATTTTGAAAGAAAGAGTGTGTGTGTGTGTGTGTGTGTGTGTGTGAGCAGGGGAAGGGCAGAGACAGAAGGAGACAGAGAATCCCAAGCAGGCTCCATGCTGTCAGCAGAGAGCCCGATGTGGGGCTTGAACTCACAAACCGTGAGCTCACGACCTGAGCCAAAACCAAGAGGCAGACACTTAACTGACCGAGCCACTCAGGTGCCCTTATATATTTTATTATAAATCACAAGCATAGAGACCAGCCCTTCTTACCAGTCTGTTCCCTTGGGCCACTCAGTGGAGAATCAGTCACTAGGTGATTCCATGCTGGCCGCCCTGCCCTCTTTGTCTCCAAGGACCGTTCTCTGCCCTGAGGGAACCCCCCTCCCCTCCCTTCTAGAGCCGGCACCCTGTCTCTGTTTCAGATGCCCCAGAGAACCTGAGAGTGATGGCCCTACAAGCAAACAGGACAGGTATGAAGGGGGACAGAGAACCTGGGGCCTCTCGGTGCCACACTGGGGGCCTCGGCGTCTGGAATGCTGCCATGCAAAAGGGTCCCTGTGCCCTCAGCTGAGCCTCTGATCTTGCCTCTTCCTTCCCGCAGTCCTGGAAAACCTTGGGAATGGCACGTCCCTCCCAGCCCTGGAGGGCCAAAGTTTGCGTCTGCTCTGTGTCGCCCACAGCAACCCCCCAGCCCAGCTGAGCTGGGCCCTGCGGGGACAGACTCTGAGCCCCTCCCAGCCCGCAGACCCCGGGATCCTGGAGCTGCCTCAGATACAAACGGAGCATGAAGGAGTCCTCACCTGCCGAGCTCAGAACTCGCTGGGCTCCCAGCACGTCTCCCTGCTTCTCTCTGTGGTCTGTGAGTGTGGGGACCCCCGGGGGCGAGACGCACGGGGCCTGGGGAGCAGAGGCGCCGCTGACCCTGCCCCTCCCCCCCCCCCCCCCTGCAGGCCCCCCGAGGCTGCTCGGCCCCTCCTGCTCCTGGGAGGGCGAGGCGCTGGGCTGCACCTGCTCCGCCCAAGCCCAGCCGGCCCCCACCCTGAGCTGGCGGCTAGGGGAGGGGCTGCTGGAGGGGAACCACAGCGACGCTTCCTTGACCGTCACCTCCAGCTCCGAGGGGCCCTGGGCCAACAGCTCCCTGAGCCTCAGGGGACCGCTGAGCTCCGGCCTCAGACTCAGCTGCGAGGCCCGGAATGCACATGGGGAACAGAGCGCCGCGGTCCTGCTGTTGCCAGGTCTGCGGGCCAGCTGGAGGCCCCACCCCCACCCCCGACGAGTGGAGGCTGAGTGGGGGCAGGGGCAAGGTCCTGTGGTTGGAGCAGGACCTGGGAAGGTGCACGTGGCACCTGCGGCTGGGAATGCAGAGGGCAATCCAAACTGGAAGGCCTGTCGCCTGGGCCCTGGGCGCAGAGGGGTTTCCAAGACTTGGACAGAAGGGGTTGCAGATAAAATTCCTGGAATGGGAGCTGGAACCTGAGTGCCCGGTGGCAGGTGGGCGTGAGGCCCCACGTTAACGGGGGAGGCTCAGAGCTGGCTGACCGTCTCCTTGCACAGATAAGAAGGGACTCCTCTCAAAGGCGTTGGGTAGCGGAATATTTCTGGGAATGGGCATCACGACGCTCCTTTTCCTCTGCCTCATCCTGGTCACGTGAGTTAGGAGCCTGCGCGATGGGGCGTGGGATCCGGGGCTGGGGACCGGGGAAGTGCCAGGGCGCACAATCAAGGGTCTTGTTCCCCGGGCAGGAAGACTCTGAGGAAGAAACAGGCCCAGGCAGGGACTCCGGCCCACGCAGGGGCTCCGGCCCACGCAGGGACTCCGGCCCAGGCAGGGACTCCGGCCCAGGCAGGGGCTCCGCCGAAGCCCAAGGCCAAGCGGAGAAGCACGATCCTGGACTACATCAACGTGGTCCCCAATCCTGGTCCCCTGGTGAGTGGCTCCGTGTGCTGCCTCTACTCTCCCTGCTCAGACTCCCAGCCCTCGCCCTCGCCCCTCCCCTGCCCTGTCCCAACCCTTTTCCCCCAAGGGACATCAAGGTGGAAAAGGTATGGGTGTTGGATTCGAGTGCTGTGAGATCTTGACCAAATCACTCGCTCTCTCTGAGCCTCCATTTCTTCCTCTGCTTCCTTCGAGAGCTGGTTTGAGGATGAGAACACATCATGCACTTGCTCAAAATGTAGCAGCTCGCCCGTTCTTATCACCCCGATGAGGTTACTAATTCTAATTGATGATGTGATCATTCTTAATATCATGGAGAGTCCGTGTATTTAGTGATGAAGAGCGCGGCTCTGAAGTCAGCTCGTCCGGGTACACTCTTGGTTTTATCGCAGTGTGTTCTTGGACAAGTCTCTTAACTTCTCTGTGCCTTAGTTTAAAATGGGGGACATGGGGGCGCCTGGGTGGCTCAGTCCTTAAGAGTCTGACCTCAGCTCAGGTCATGATCTCATGGTCTGTGAGTTTGGGCCCCGCATCGGGCTGTGTGCTGACAGCTCAGAGCCTGGAGCCTGCTTCGGATTCTGTGCCTTCCTCTCTCTCTGCCCCTCCCCTGCTTGCACTCTCTCTCTCTCAAAAATAAACATTAAAAAAAATTTTTTTAAAGAAAATGTGAGAAATAGTAGTATCTATTACCTAGGATCATTCTAAGTACTCGCTATGCTCCTGGAACCTGTAAACATTTAGAATAGTAGCCGGCACCTACTAAGTGTTCTACAAATGCCGGATAGTTTTAGGAGAGAACATTTATTTGTTTATTTACTTACTTATTTATTTTTATTTTTACTTTTTTTAAGTTTATTTAGAGGGGAGGTGCGCATGCGCACAAGCAGGGGAGGGGCAGAGAGAGAGAGAGAGAGAGAGAGAGAGAGAGAGAGAGAATCCCAAGCAGGCTCCCTGCTGTCAGCACAGAGCCTGATGCAGGGCTCGAACCCACATCAGATCACGACCTGAGCCGAAACCAACCGGCCCCCCCCCCCCCCCCCAGCCAGGCGCCCCCAGGAGAGAACATTTGTATGCTGATGACTCCAAAACTTGCATCTCTCAAACTCACCCTTGACCTTTAGACTCCTATCCAACGGTCCGGGCGGCATGTCTGTTTGAGTGTCTAACAGGCGTCTCGGATTTAGCCCGTCCGAGTCGAATTTAGGACTAACTCCACTGCTTACGCTCTCCATGCGGCCCGGCTCTGCAAACAGCACCACGTCCGCCTGGCTGCCCAAGCCCGTCTTTCGCTCCTCTGTCCTCCACCACCCCACGATCAACCCATTAGCAAGACCCCCTTCCCAATACACCCAAACCGCCTCTTCCGGTTCTGCCACTTCCTGTGTGTGCCCCCCTGCTTCCGCTCTCTTTCCGTGTGCATGGTATCCTTTAAAAACCCAAATAGGGGTGCCTGGGTGGCGCAGTCGGTTAAGCGTCCGACTTCAGCCAGGTCACGATCTCGCCGTCCGTGAGTTCGAGCCCCGCGTCAGGCTCTGGGCTGATGGCTCAGAGCCTGGAGCCTGTTTCCGATTCTGTGTCTCCCTCTCTCTCTGCCCCTCCCCTGTTCATGCTCTGTCTCTCTCTGTCCCAAAAATAAATAAAAAAAAAAAAATAAAAAAAATAAAAAATAAAAACCCAAATAGGGAGGCCCCTGGGTGGCTCAGTCGGTTAAGCGTCTGAGTCCTGATTTCAGCTCATCATGATCTCACCTTTGGTGAGTTCGAGCCCAGCATCAGGCCCTGTGCTGACGGTGCAGAGCCTGCTTGGGCTTCTCTCTCTCTCTCCCTCTCTCTGCCCCTCCCCTTCTCTCTCTCTTTAAATAAACTTAAAAAAAAAAAAAAAAAAAAAAAAAAACCAAATAGGGACAACTAACCCCCGTGGAATACTACTCAGCCATCATAAGGAACAAATGATTGAAAGAAGCTACTGGTTGAAAAAACCTTAGAGACAAAAAAAAAAAAAAAGGAAAAATGCTGATCTCCAATGGTCACATATGCAGGATTCCATGTTTATAACACCCTGCAAACCATCAGATTGTAGAGACCGAGGACAGATTAGTAGTGGCCAGGTTTAGGGACAGGAGGGCAGTGAGGACTAGAGAGGAGCAGCAGGTGGGGAGAGCTTTGTGGGGAGGAACAGTTCTGTGTCTTGACCGTGCTGTGGGCTGCACGGATCTCCCTGTGTGTGTTCGCTCTGGCTGCCATAGCAAAGGACTGCAGCTGGGGTGACTTAAACCACAGACATTGTTTATTGTTTGTTCCTGCCCCAAGATGTAATCCTAGTTCTTTTTTTTTTTTAATTTTTTAATGTTTATTTATTTTTGAGAGAGAGAGAGAGAGCCAGCAGGGGAGGGTCAGAGAGAGAGGAAGACCCACAATCCGAAGCAGGCTCCAGGCTCTGAGCTGTCAGCACAGGGCCCGAGGCGGAGCTCGAACTCATAAAACGTGAGATCATGACCTGAGCCGATGTTGATCACTTAACTAAGCCACCCAGGCGCCCCAGTCCCAGTTCTTAATTAGTGTCTGGTGCATGGTGAGCTCTCGAGTATTTGTGGAAGGAGGGAAGGAAGGAAGGACACAGGGAGAGAAGGAGGGGAGGGAGGGAAGGGAGGAAGGAGGGGAAAGAGAGAGGGAGGAAGGAGAGGAGGGAGGGAAGAGGGGAAGGGAGGAAGGAGGGGAGAGAGAGGGAGGAAGGGGAGGAGGGAGGGAGGGAAGGAAGGGGGAGGGAGGGAGGAAAGAGGGGAGGCGGGAAGGAAGAATAGAAGGAGGGAAGGAAGCCTGGTGGTTTCTCTCCCAGGCTCGCAATCGGAACCGGAACCAGAACCGGAAGGCCATGCCGAGCAGTCCTTCCCAGGCCTCTCCTCCAGGCGCTCCCTCCCAGGAATGTAAGAAAAACCAGAAGGAGCTACATGCTGCTCCCCACACTTATCCAGGACCCAGATCATCCACGAAAGCCTCAGAATCAGAGAGTAACCAAGAGAATCTCCATTATGCTGCCCTCACCTTCTCGGGCCTCAGACCCTGGGACACCTGGGAGTCCAAGGACACAGGCCCGGAGTACGAGGACATCAAGTTTCACTGACCGTCTCCCGGGCTGCAGGGCTGGGATCCAGGGTAGGCAGAATGGAGAGGGTGAGGAAGACAAGCATCCTCTCTCTCTCTCTCTCTCTCTCTCTCTGTCTCCCTCACCCTCTTGGTCTCCAAGCATGGGTCCTCCCATTCCAGACCCGATCATTTGGAAAAGCTGGACGCATCTCTCTGGATGCACTATTCTGAGAGGCAAGAGAAATCTTCTCTGCCACCACCCCCCCCACCCCCCCCCCCCACAGCTGATCACACAGGCTCACAGTTTCTCAAAGGTGGGAGGGACTTTAAAGGCAATTAACCTATCATCTTTGCGAGGTCAGCCAGCTAACCTCACAGGTCAAGTCTGACCCGATGCCTAATTTCGAGCCAAGAGTGTTTTCCACATTTTAAATGGTTGTGGGGAGGGGCCAGCTCAGATGGGAGAGCTTACAACGCCTGATCTCCGGGGTGGTGAGTTCAAGCCCCAGGTCAGGTGTAGAGATTACTAAAATAATAATACTAATAAACTTAAAAAAATAAATGGGAGCGGGGAATCGAAAGCAGAAAAATGTTTCCTGATACGTGCTAAGGATATGAAATTCCAATTCCGGTGTCCATAAATAAAGTTTTATTGGATCACAGTTGCGCCCATTCAAAAGAATGCAGGACTCTGGCCCACGGCAGGCAGAGCTGAGTCCGAGATGTCTGCTGTCTGGGCATCTGCAGGAAGAGTTTGCAGAATCTTCACCTAAAGTAAACACAGCCACTTATTTTTACAGAAGAGGAACAGAAGCAGATGTTCAGAGTGAGTTCAAGAGCAGCCACCGTAAAGATGTCCTGCTAGGCGACAAGACAGGAAGTCCCTCAGGGCAAGGACACCACGTGGAGACTGGGCGCAATTGTGCCCTCCAACCCATGAACCTGAGGAAGAACGATCGCAGGAGGGCATGGTACTGGGAACGCTCTCAAAATGTAATGGAAAGCAAAGCTCACCATGTACTCTGAATCAACCAGCCGGTGAAGAGAGAAGATGGGTCTATTTCTCCGAGGGGAGCAGGTCCTTCCTCCTTCCCCAGAGGTCAGAGTCCTAATTGCTTCACAGAAAGCTCTCATGGGGGATGGTTGCTACTTGCCAGGCAGAAAATTGAGGAGCCCAGAAGAGATGTTGGCCTTTGCATTAAAAAAAAAAAAAAAAAAAGTTGGGGGCACCTGGGTGGCTCAGTCGGTTGAGCGGCTGACTCTTGGTTTTGGTTCAGGTCATGATCTCCCGGGTTGTGGGTTCAAGCCTGGCATGGGGCTCTGTGCTGACAGAGCGAAGCCTGCTTGGGACTCTCTGCCCTCTCCCCTGGCTCTCACCCTCTCTCTCTCTGTCTCTCTCAGAAATAAATAAATAAACATTTAATAAATAAATAAATAACAGGGCGCCTGGGTGGCTCAGTTGGTTAAGCGTCCAACTTCAGCTCGGGTCACAATCTCACGGTTCGTGAGTTTGAGACCCACGTGGGGCTCCATGCTGACAGCTCAGAGCCTGGAGCCTGCTTCGGATTCTGTGTCTCCCTCTCTGTCTGCCCCTCCCCTGCTTGCACTCTCTCTCTCTCTCTGTCTCAAAAATAAATAAACATTTTAAAAATTTGATGAATAAATAAATAACAATAATAATAAAAATAAAGCCACACTGGAGAAATCTGTGGAACCAAGAGCGTGTCCACACCCCAACAGCTGCCTGGCTCTAAAAATCTTTCCCCACTGCTTTGCCATGCTGCCTGAAGGGGGCGCTCTTGAGCGAAAAGGACTCGGAGCCTTGGGGGGCTTTTGGCTGGACTGGGACATAAAAGGCCCGTCTCTGACCATGCTTGTGGTCCACAGGGTCAAGAGCTAAAGACCAGGGAAAGGGTTAGAGGGGAGGGCATATCATTTCAAAGGGTGGCAGCTTCCACGAAGAGGAAGGAGCTGGTGGTGGACAGGTTCACGTTTTCCCAGGTATTTGGCTAAGGTCCTGAGGCTTTGTGTCCTGAGAGAGAGAATAACCGGATGTTCGCAGACAAGCCCCACTTCACCTAAACCCTCTCAAATTCCAGAGCTATTGATCTGTGGAGACATTTGTAACACGGACTAACACATATTGAGCACTTACGCCAGGCGCTTCGGTGAATGCTTATTATATTATCCCACTCAACACAGAAACTCTTAAGGGAATTTTTGACTGAAGACTGGGGAAGTCTCCCTTCATCTTGCCAGATCCCAATTAACTGGTTCATGTAAGGCAGCCCGAAAAGGTTCAGAACTTTAAGAAAGAACAGATGTTAATCCAGAAGAATTTAACAAAACCTCTTAATTTGTCTACCCAAGGTAATCGTCAGTACTAATGAGCTGAGGGGCGCCTGGGTGGCTCAAGACAGTTGAGCATCTGATGTTTGGTTTTTTTTTAAGTTTATTTATTTATTTAGAGAGAGTGTGTGGGAGGGGCAGAAAGAGGGAGGGAGAGAGAGAATCCATACTGTCAGCGCAGGGCCTGATGCGAGGCTCGAACTCGCGAACCGCCAGAACGTGACCTGAGCTGAAACCGAGAGTCGGATGTTCAACCCACTGAGCCACCCGGGGCACCCCAAGCATCTGCCTCTTGATTTTGGCTCAGGTCATGATCTCAGGGTCGTGGGATCGAGCTCTGTGTGGGGCTCCACATTGAGCATGGAGCTGGCTTAAGATTCTCTCTTTCTCTCCCTCTGCCTCCCTTCCCTATTCATGCGCTCTCTCTCTCTCTAAAATAAAGTAATAATAATAAAATAAAATAAAAATATAATAATAATAAGCTGATTCTTGCACTGGTTTCTTAGCCACTACTGGCAAGATTTATCTAATTCTGTTCATCCTTTTAGGGACTAAAGATCCCTTCTCTCCACCCCCCCCCCCCCACCATAATCTTAGAAAGACAAAAACAAAAAACAAAAAGCAAATCTTCCACAGTGGCCAGCTGCGTGGACACAGTCTGGCCGCTGCTTCCTCCAGAGATGAGGTGACAGACTCTCTCCCTCTCTCTTTTTTATTGTTTATTTACTTTTTTTTTTTTTGAGAGAGAGAGAGTGAGTGGGGGAGGGACAGAGTGAAAGGAGACACAGAATCTGAAGCAGGCTCCAGGCTCCGAGCTGTCAGCACAGAAGAACCTGAAGCAGGGCTTGAACTCAGAGACAAGATCATGACCTGAGCCAAAGTCAGTCGCTTAACAGACTGAGCCACCCAGGTGCCCCTGGGCTCTCCTCTCTTTATACCTGAAATGATTGACAGGACTCCTGTCCAATCACAACTTTTCTCCTCATTCGAGCCACTAAGAGGCAGGTTCTGACTTTTCTCTAATACAAATGTTACAGAGAAGTTAGCATGTAAAAATTTTGATGACTTAGGACCAGATGTGAAAACTGAAGACCAGCTCATAACTTTTTTCCTTTTATTAATCACAGCTTGCAAAACTTCCTTCTTGTGAATGAAATGGCCTGAGCTTTGTGGTACCAAGATCTCCTGGTGACAGTTTAACAAATCACTCTGGTTCTCAGATGAAGATCACTGTGCAGCAAATAATGAAGAGGGAGAAAGAAAGGGGAGGGGGGAGACTTTGAGATGGAATTTTCCAAGGGTTTCGTGATGCAGATATTACGATCTCTGCTTTATAGCTGAGCAGACTGAGGCACCGGAAGGTTGCAGACGTGCCCAACACCACATGATTAGTAAGATTCAATCCCAGGCAATCTGATTCTGGAGCCCAGGCTCTTAGTCATGATCCTATATGGGCCTCCTGATGAATTGTTGACCAGAGGTGTGGCTGGGCACCTGGGTGGCTCGGTCAGTTAAGAGATTCTTGGTTTCAGCTCAGGTCATGATCTCACGGTTCATGAGTTGGAGTTTCTCTCTCTCCCTCTATCTGCCCCTTCACTCTCTCTGGAGCTCTCTCTCTCTCAAAGCAAATAAATGAGCTTAAAAAAAAAGAGGTGTGGCAGGTACAGCACATGGGAAGGACAAAGGATTTGTCCTTGTGTCCAGATTCTACCACTTACTAGCAGAGTAAGTGTAGGCCAAGTGAGTTGCCCTCTCAGAGCCTCTATTTCCCCCTGTATTCAAATGACGGTAACACCCTTGCTCAAATGTGGGTTGTAATGACTGAATAGAGACTGTAAATATAGTGTATAAACTGTAAAGCATCATTTAGACATTAACTATGCTTATCTGAGTACAACGAAGTAGGATTATTTAAGTATGGTGGAGAGCCTTCAGAAGAACAGAGAATTTATCTATCGGGATCCAAATCTCACGTTTGTTGAATGGCAACTATAATATGCGAAATCTTCTCAGCTCGTAAGAGGCTGCCCATTTGCATTAGCCATGGCACCCCAGTCTGCAGGGGGGTTGCAAACAGCTTTGGAGAATAAGATACAGAGCGAGGGCGAGCACTGTGGTCACTGTCTCCCGTGCTCTTTCTGTTCTTCCTCCCATAGTCACCGTAGGAGCCCCGATTGGGCTGTTATTGGGTAGCTGGTGATATACCAGGGAGACCCCCTCAGACCTGTTTTGCCTTCTTCAGTGAGCCAACGCTCCTGGGGACAGCATGAAGTACAACAGTGAATTAGGTGCAAGGATTCAAGTTGGCCACTAGGAGCCAGTATGCACAGAGTGAGAGAATTAGGGACTCGGCTTAGGATCACCCAATGCAATCCCCTCATTTTAGAGATGGGGCTTAGAAAGAGGGACAGGGTCTTGCCTAAGGCCATGTGGCAAAATGGAGGAAGTGAAACTCATACCCAGCCAGGTCCTAGAACGGATGAGCATTGACTGCACAGCATGAATCCCTTTTAACAAATTTGGAGCGGGGAGGATGCCGGAGGGGCTTCTGTTTCCATTCCTGTACCCCCAAATCCTGCTATGAGAGCCACCTTTCAAAGTTTGTATGACCTAGGACATTTCTTTTTTTTTTGTAAGTTATTTATTTATCTATTTTGAAAGAGAGAGAGAACAAGCGGAGAAGAGGCAGAGAGAGAGGGAGAGAGAGAGAATCCCAAGCCGGTTGGGCACTTTCAGCTCAGAGACCAACTTGGAGGGCTCAGTCTTGCAAACCGTGTGATCATGACCTGAGCTGAAATCAAGAGTTAGATGCTTCACCGACTGAACCACCCAGGCGCCCTGACTTGGGAAATTTCAAGAGTGCGTTGCTAGGGCAACAGGTTTGGCCAGGGGTCACTAACTTTGAAATATGTGAGCTAAGGTCCTGACTTACCAATAACGACTTGGGACTCGGAGGGAGCGAGGACGGTGTTATCCGGGACTCTGGGGAAGGGCAACGTTGTGTAAATGAAAATATGAGTGACAACAGGCTTGGAGGCAGAAGACCCAGCCTGGACTTTCCCCCTTGTCACGCAGTCTCTATAACCAATTCACTAGGAACTATCAGCCCCAGGAAGTATAAATACAAAACAGCTCTATGTTTCTGATCACTGATCCGATCATTCTCTCTCAAAACATTTTTTTCTCAGGTCATCTGACTGGCTCAGTCAGTGGAGCATGTGACTTTGATCTCAGGGTCATGAGTTCAAGTCCCTATTGGGCATAGGGCCTGCTTTGAAAAAAAAAAAAAAGAATATTTTTCTTCTCAGCTCCTAACTATGTCTCAGATACTCTGCTCAGCCTGGTCTTAAGCCTTCCCCTCAGATTCCTCTCCATCCAGTAGTGGTTCAAGCTGGGACTTGCCTCCTTGGAGAAGAGAGGGACACCAATCATCCTGGACACATCTTTTCTCCATCCTCATTTAAAGCCCTGATTTCCCAAAGTTTAGGGGCCTAGAGGAGGGATGGGCATGGGGACAAGTGACTCTTGACCCGACTGGCCACAGCAGTAGCTTCTTGTTGGCTGAAGCCTTCTCCGGGCTAACCCTGGATGTGTCCAAAGACTGGCTCTCTTGCGGAGCAAGAACGTGAGAACCTGGGTGGGTCCAGTGAGGTTTTCTGAACTCCTCTGTTTTGTTTGTTTGTTTTAATTTTATTTTTTTAAGTAATCTCTACGTGTTGGGGCGCCTGGGTGGCTAAGTCAGTTAAATGTCTGGCTCTTGGTTTTGGTTCAGGTTGTGATCTCACGGTTCATGAGTTAAGCACTGTGTCGGGCTCCGCACTGACAGTGAAAAGCCTGCTTGGGATTCTCTCTCTCTGCCCCTCCCCCCACTTGTGCTTCTCTCAATTAAAAACAAAACAAAACAAAACAAAAGCCTTAAAAAAAGTAATCTCTAGGGGCGCCTGGGTGGCTCAGTCGGTTGAGCGTCGGACTTCAGCTCAGGTCATGATCTCGTGGTCCATGAGTTCAAGCCCCACATCCGGCTCTGTGCTGACAGCTCGGAGCCTGGAGCCTGCTTCAGATTCTGTGTCTCCCTCTTTCTCTGACCCTCCCCTGTTCATGCTCTGTCTCTGTCTCAAAAATAAATAAACATTTAAAAAATTAAAAAAAAAAAGTAATCTCTACATACAACCTGTGGCTCAAACTTACAACCCCAAGATCCACAGTCACATGCTCTAATGACTGAGCTAGCCAGGAGCCCCTGGACTCCTCTGTTTCTTTTCTTTTCTTTTTAATATATACCCCTTTAAATTTTTTTAAATGTTTATTTTTGAGAGACAGACAGAGAAAGAGATAGAGACAGAGCATGAGCAGGGGAAGGGCAGAGAGAGAGACAGAACCCAGAGCAGGCTCCAGGCTCTGAGCTATCAGCACAGATCCCCACACGGGGCTCAAATTCACAAACTGTGAGATCATAACCCGAGCACATCTGAAGTCGGATGCTTAACCGACTGAGCCACCCAGGCGCCCCTGCAGGGTTCTGATTAGAAAGAAGGTATAACTTCTGGGTCAAAGTCTAAAGGTGAGCAGTCCCCCACCGCTACCTTGAAGGGTATGGGAAGAAAGCAGTGAGGTCAGAGCCTCTAGAGGTGGGGAGAGTCTCCAAGGGAGGCAAGAAAGGCGGCGGGGGAGTGGGGGTGGGGGGAAAGAGGGGTATTAAGGGTGGGACGGCAGGGAGAGAAGCCCTCAAGACCAGGAGGCCCTGGTGCCTAAGGGCACTTGGAAAGGCCCCCAAGTTGGAAGGGTCCCCTGGAGGGGGACAGAAGTGGGGACTTAAGGGAACCCGTGAGCCCAGTAGGCTGGGAGGCCCTGAAAGTCCAGTCTTGGGACTACGCCCGAGGCCCTTGGGGGGAGGCAGTGGAAGGAAGGGGCCGAACCTAAGGCGGGGATGGGGCAACGGGGCTCCCTGGTGGGCCATGGAGACGCCTGCGCGGGATTCCCTCCCTCAGCCCGGGGTCCTGTCGCCCCTCCAAGCTTCGCTCGGCATCTCCAGGCCTGGGCTAGGTATCCCCGGACGCCGCAGACGCCACCCTGCGGAAGCAATAGCCATCGACTCCATTGAATTCCATAGCAAGAAAGTCCGGAGTAAGCCCTGAGAGAGGACAACCAATCAGAGAGCGAGCCGAGTTCGCGCTCAGAAATATAACCAATCAAAGAGCGAGGGTGCCGGCTCGCAGATCTGCGGGATGCGGGGAGGGGACTCGGGGGCAACGCGAGCTCACTCACCAATCAGAGCCGAGAATGACTGTCTCGCGCGGCTGTCTAACACGGAGTGGGCGGAGCTCAAACGCAACGCTGCTGGAGTTTCCCCACGAATCGGAAGTTTCGCTGCCCCCGACGCAGGAGTTGATTGGTCACTTGCAGAACTTGCCTCCCAATGTTGGAAAACGGATACAGGACATTCCCTTAGAGACACTAGAGCCCGCCTCCGCTCCCTAGCGTGGGAGGAGGGCCTTAAAGGGCCAGGTTCTTGGTAAGTCGACGTCGGACCTCTTCACAGAAATAGAAACAGTAGCAGAACAAAATCGAAAGCCATTCCATTATGTTGGAATTGACCAGGAAGGGCTATCTCTCGAAGAAACAGGGGACCCCAAAAGTTTAAGCAGTTTGCTTTAGGTCACGGACTTGTAAGTAGCGGAGCGGGGATTCGAACCTTCATTTCCAAGCCCTGTGTCTCGACAAAATAGCCACGCCTCTTTGGGATACGACATAACCGAAGGATGAGACCCGAATCCTAATCACACTCGCTGAGAAAGTCTTGGCTTCAATGATAAAATCTTTTCGGTCCAGCCACCTGGCCTTTGCTCACACCATTTCTTCTCACTCTAGACCTAGCCCAAAGGCCACCTCCCCTAAACAAAACAAAACACACAAAAAACCAAAAACGAAACCAACCAACCAACCAACGCTGCCCCTTGCTGGCAGGCAGCAAAGTTTTCCTGACCCCCTTCCCTCACGTCACCCCTTTGCCCCCAGGCAGCATTCCCTTCCCTCCTGGGCTTGGGGCTCTCACTGGCCTGTTCCAGTGTCCCGGCTCTGATCGCCCTGGAATGTTACCGTCGTCCATCTCTGTGCCTGTCCCCCACCCCTCAAGTCAGCCCTTCAAGGACCGGTGATACCTCCGAGTCATCAGCATCATCCAGCACAGGACCTGGATTGGAGAGAAGGGCAAAAAGTGAAAGCTCGTATCTGGGCTTTCCCTTCCTTAAGGTGGGATGTCGTGAACCTTCTAGTTAAAAAAAAAAAGAAAGAAAGAAAGAAAGAAAGAAAGAAAGAAAGAAAGAAAAGAAAAAGAAAGAAAAGAAAAGAAAAGAAAAGAAAAGAAAAATCATATTCACTGGTCTGGCTGAAAACTTTGCATTATCCTCGATTCCTCATTAACTTATCACCCCCAGCAGCCCTGCTTGCTACAGGTTCTAACAAAATACCTTCTAAATCCCTTCACATCTTCCCATTCCCACTCCCCTCCCTACAAGTCACTGCCACCCCTTGCCTGGAGGATAGCGGCAATTTCCCTGGGCTTCCTGCAACCACTCTTGGCGTTCACCACAGCCTATTCTCCAAACCGCTGACACTGTGCTTTGCTTAAAACATAAATCAAATTATGTCACACTTCTGCTTGCAAATGTTCAAAGTCATCTCAATGTTCTAAGAAAAAAAAAATCCAGTGTCTCCACTGCAGCCCACCAGGTCCTACATAATCTGGCTCCTGCTCGTGTCTCCCATCAACAGCACAGATATGAGCCAGGCTGTGGAGTTCAGATCTCACTTGTGCCACTGACTAGCCCTGTGACCTTGAGTAACTTACTTACACCCCTTGAGGCAAGGTCTGATCACCTGTGAAGTGAGGATTAAATGAGTTAGAATTACTAATTAAAAGAGACCTCTACTGTATAAAGTAACTAACTAGCATTCCTCAGAATGGTCAAGGTTGTGAAAAGCCAGCAAAGACGAGAAGCTGCTGTACCACAGACGAGTCTGGTAAATGGTATCCTGCACCAGTTCTAGAACAGAAAATAGAGGACATTAGTGTGGGAACTGGTAAAATCCAGTAAGTCTGGAGTATGGTTAATAGTCATGTTAGTTTCTTAGTTGCAATGAATGTTCCACGACAATGGAAGAAGATACACAGTAAGCAAAGCTGGGTGAGGACTGTATGGGAGCTCTCCTTATTATCTTTATAATTTTTCTGTAAATATAAAAGTATTCCAGGGGCCCCTGGGTGGCTCAGTCGGTGAAGCACATGACTTTGGCTCAGGTCATGATCTCGAAGTTCATGAGTTGGGGCCCCGTGTAATGACAGCTTGGAGTCTGGAGCCTGCTCCGGATTCTGTGTCTCCTTCGCCCTCTGCTCCTCCCGGGATCATGCTCTGTGTCTCTCTCAAAAATAGATAAACATTAAACAAATTTTAAATAAAAGTATTCCAAAAGAAAAATTGTATTTAAAAGCAAAGAGACCTATCCCTCACCCCCTCCAAGCTCTGTCCTTCCCAGTGCTGCAAACGCTGTGCTCCTTCCACCCTCAGACCTTTGCACTTCCTGTTCCCTCCACTAGGAATACTCAACACCAACGTCTTCTGGCTCCTTCCACAGTAGCCTTCCCTGACCATCTTAGTCAACTAAACTCACTGCCCCCTGTGCTTCTCTGTTCCCCTTGCCCTGTCTTCACACTTTCACAGTCCTTATTCTTTTAAAAACATTTTTTTTTTTTTTTTTTTTTTTTTTTTAGGTGTGCCTGTGTGGCTCAGTTTGTTAAGCATCTGACTTTGGCTCAGGTTATAATCTCAGGGTTGGTGAATTCAAGCCTCCTGCTCTGACAGCACAGAACCTGCTTCGGATCCTCTGTCTCTCTTTCTCTCTCTCTGCCCCTCCCCCACTCATGTTCTCTCTCTCTCTCTCTCTCTCTCTCTCTCTCTCTCTCTTTCTCTCTCTCTCAGAAATAAACTTAAAAAATTTTTTAATGTTTAATTTATTTCTGACATAGAGAGAGAGTGAGAAAGGGGCAGAGAGAGGAGAGAGAGAGAGAATCCTGAACAGGCTCTGAACTATCAGCGTGGAGCCCGACACGGGGTTTGAACCTGCAGTGAGATCGTATCCTGAGCTGAAACCAAGAGCTGGATGCTTAACCGACTGTGCCATCCAGGTGCCCCCACAGAACTTATTCTAGGAAATGTATACTTGTGTCTTGTCCCTCTTGTTCTCTCTTAAGAATATGGGCTGAGTCTATTTTGTCCCGGGGCTACACCCCCAAAGCCCAGTATGGGGCCTAGCATACAGTAGGCACTGAATACATATTTATTTTTTTAATACATACTTCTTAAGTGAAGAGATTAAGAATGACTATTGTTTCCCAATAAAATACTACCAACACTCGCAGCAATAATGATAAGTAACTCTCATTTGTTGAAACAAATTAGTCTAGACTCTGTGTTGACTATTTTACACAAGTCGTATCTTTAAACCTCACAAGAACCTGGAAGGTAATATTCGCCCCATTTCTCAGATGGAGAAACGGAAGCACAGAGTCCAGAAGGACTGAAGGTCACAAAGTCAGTCAGAGACAGGGCCTGGGTGGAATCCAGCTCTCGACTCCAGCCCATTGACGATCCCCTCTACCCTGAGGAATGTCCAGATGTCCAGAATTCCCTATCTAAATGCCCCTTTAGTCCTAAAGAACCATGGGCCCCCTGAGGAAACGGCCAGAAATGCAGGTGGAAAGAGAGGAGGGGGCTAATGCCCTGACTCCTGGGTCTGAGAGGAGGGGGCTGGGGGACTGGACTCCTGGGTCTGAGGGAGGAGGGGCTGGGGGCTTGGACTCCTGGGTCTGGGGGTGGAAGAAGCTCAGGGGCTGTACTCTTGGGACTCAGGAGGTAGAGAGCTGCGACCCCAGATACGTGGTGTTGAGAAATTAGGTCCTGAGACCCCAGCGCCCTTTCCCGCGGCTCCGCACGCCCCGAAGGCCACGCCCCACTTTGAACAAAGTCCCTCCCACTTTCTTCCAGACCTCTCTCCGCCTCTCAGGGCCCTGAAGACATTCAGGCGAAGGTGCTAGAAGAAACTCGGGAGATCTCTGCAAAGATGGAACAGCAGGAGGAAGGGACTGGGCCCGAAGGGTAAGAGACACGAGGCCCTTCCCACGGGGAGAACAGAGACCAGAGAGGGAAGGGAACAGAGAAAATCAGAGACAGAGTGGACAGACTCAGAGAGACTATCAGGAAAAAAAAATTTTTTTTTCCAGTGTCATCAGTTGTTAGAAACAGAATCTTGGAGATCTTGTGGTCAGATTTGAGTGAGCTACTTAGGGATAGGGACACAGATATTTGTGGAACAGGGAGAAATTTCAAGAAGGAATGAGAAGAAATCGGTGATGTCAGGAACAGTCACAGGGCTGAAGAAATAGTGATAATAATCGTCAGACCCAGGTCTTTTAAAAAAAAATTTTTTTTCAACGTTTTTTATTTATTTTTGGGACAGAGAGAGACAGAGCATGAATGGGGGAGGGGCAGAGAGAGAGGGAGACACAGAATCGGAAGCAGGCTCCAGGCTCCGAGCCATCAGCCCAGAGCCTGACGCGGGGCTCGAACTCACGGACCGCGAGATCGTGACCTGGCTGAAGTCAGACGCTTAACCGACTGCGCCACCCAGGCGCCCCTGACCCAGGTCTTTAATATGCACCTTTGCCACTATGCGAGGCCATCTTTTGGTGTGAAAAAATTAAGGTTCAGCACAAGGAAATGATTAGCCCAGAAACACACCATGAGCGAGGCAGCCTGGAGCTGGGTTCTGTCTGATGCTTAAGTTCTGGTAGAGCTGTCTGTCTGTCTGTCTGTCTGTAAAGAGAGACGGGAAGACAGAATGAGACAGAGATAGAAAGAGGGCACCTGGGTGCCTCAGTCGGGTAAGCGTCTGACTCCATTTCAGCTCAGGTCATGATCTCAGTTTAGTGAATTCGAGCCCCACGTCGGGCTCTGTGCTGACAGTGTGGAGCCTGCTTGAGATCCTCCTCCTCTCTCAAAAATAAATAAATAAACTAAATAAAAAAATAAATAAAAGGAGGGGGGAGGGGGAGAGAAATGGAGAGAAGGGGATAAGGAGGTCACAGGTGGATGCCCAGCTCAGAGGACTCCCAGGAGAAGTGCGGGACCACAGTAGGAAGGACGTAGAGAGATGCCGAGATCTGCTGACCTGTCCTCTTGTCGTTCTAGGAACAACCCGTCCCTGCCATCACCTGGGCCTGAGCCGTGGCCCTCTGGGCCATTCCCAGCCTTGCCACCTTTTCCCCTGGGGACCCCAGATCCAGCCCACCTGGGGCTCCCTGAGAACTTGGCCTCTGTCACCGTCCCCATCCGTCTGGACGCCCTCTCCTACCTCCTGCACAGTGCCCTGCTGGGGGCCTACACCCTTCAACAGTCCTTGCCCTCCTGCCCCTGCAACTCACAGGCATGCTGCTCCCAGCCAGGCACCGCCACGAGGCCATCCAGGGGACGTGGGGGCTGGGACGTCCGACGCAGGCCAGGCCGGGGCCAGGGCCAGCCGCGATGGGGACCCAGAAGGGTGGAACAGCTGGAGAGGGGCTGGCGGGGGGGGTCTGGGGCTGGCCCCAAGACTCCCCCGGTGATGCCAGCCTCACCACCAAGGCTGCCTGCCCAGGATGGGAAGACGGAAGCTGGAGGTCGGGAGACACCCCAGGACATGCCAGCTGCTGCAGCAGAAAACTGGGACTCAGAATACTAGGACCCTGAGGGTCCAGCTCCCCAAACTCCTGAGAGGGCCCCTCAGGGTCACCAGGAGGGTTTTCCTGGAGCCCCAGGGTGACCTCAGCTATGGCAGAGATGCCCCAAGAAACATCGTGCTCCCATCTCTTTTCCCCCAAAACCATAGCCTCCTGCCAGTCACCCCATGAAACATGGACCTGACCTAGGATCCCACACCAGAGAAAACCCTGAGCCTCGCCCCCGTGCCCCAAGCCATCCCCAGCTCCCCACCCCCCATTCCAACCCCGTCTACAGTGACAACCTCAGTCCCTCCCATCCCCACCTTCCCCTGCAAGCCCTTTCCGGTCCCCACTCTCAATACCACCTTCCCAATCCCACTCATTGCCATTTCTGTCCCCATCTGCACCCTTGCTCCCAGCTTCTCTACCCACCTCAGGCCCAACCCAACCCTCAACTGTGTCCTACACTTGAGCCCTAGTCCAGTCCACCCTGGACCCCAGCCAGCCCCATCCCGTCCTGTTTCCCAGCCCCAACCGTGACACGCCCTGTGACCCACCGGCAGAGAACCCCATTGGCCCAACAGACCTGCAACCTCCCACCCCTTTTCCTGCCCTTCGGTGCGGGGAGCCTGGTTGAAAAATAAATGGAAGACTTGCCCCATATCTTGTGTCTCTGTGTGTGTGCTTACGCAGCTCAGGCTAACCCAGCGGGTGCTGTGAGCAAGGCCTGTGAAAGGGGTTAGGTCGTGGGGAGGGTCACAGAGAGAGGCCAGGGTGGCCGGGGCCGCGGGGAGGGAGGGCCTGGATCCCTGTTTCAGCGAATTCTATTTGGGGCCTCTGCCACCACTGCACTTCTAGCTGCTGGAAGCTTCTGGGCCACGGGGCCATTGTGTGGGGAGGCTTAAGGGATTTGGGGGACCCAGGCAGCAGAGAAGCCAGCAACCTGGCTCGGCTCAGTCTGCACAGAAGGGCCGAGGCAGACAGAAGGCTCGTCACAGGCTCTGCCACTCAGGTAGGGACCAGGCATCAGACCTGTAGACCCCTCCTCCCCCAAGATCTAGGGGTCCATCCTCCAGCTCCTTCCTCTCCCAGGGGCCTCGTGGGGTCCCAGTCCCTAGCCCCCTCCTCACCTGGGATCTGGGAGTCCAGGCCTCCAGCCCCTCCTCCCGGGACCCAAGGGCCCAGCCCCCAGCTCCTTCCTCTCCCAGGGAACTGTTGTTCCAGCCCCTAGCCCCCTGGTCACCTGGGATCTGGGAGTCCAGGCCCCCAGTCCCTTCCTCTGCCAGGACGCAGGAGTCCAGCTCCTGACCCCACCTCTCGCCTTCTCCATAGATCACCATGTACAGCTTCATGGGTGGCGGCCTCTTCTGTGCCTGGGTGGGGACCATCCTCCTGGTGGTGGCCACAGCGACAGATCACTGGATGCAGTACCGGCTGTCCGGGTCCTTCGCCCACCAGGGCCTGTGGCGGTACTGTCTGGGCAACAAGTGCTACCTGCAGACAGAGAGCATCGGTAAGGCTCCGGGGCCGGGTCGAGGCCGTGCCTGGGGTCACAGGCCCTCTCGGGACAGGGGGCAGAGCCCCCCACAGGGCAGAACCTCCCCACCTGTTTTGCAGGTGGAGAACTGTGTGGTTCAGAGAGGGAAAGGGACCAGCCAAAGATCACTCAGCATGGAAGGGGCAGAATTGGGATTTCAGTATTTTCTTCTAGTGCAGTTAGGAGATGTACGAGAAGTTAAATAGAGAGGTGGCATTTCCCGGCACGAAATAGATGTCAGGTACAGCACCTGGGGCTGAGGTTGTCAGAACAGCATTTTCTAAGTATCTACTGTGTATCAAGAACCAGGTTAGGGGAGCGCCTGGGTGGCTCAGCCGGTTGAGTATCCGACACTTGATTTGGGCTCAGGTCATGAACTCACGGTTCGTCAGTTCGAGCCCCGAGTCAGGCTCTGCACTGACAGCACAGAGCCTGTTTGGGATTCTCTTTCTCCCTCTTTCTCTGCCTCTCCCCTGCTCTCTCTCTCTCTCAAAAATAAATAAACGTTAAAAAAAAATAAAGCGTTCATTGTTAAAAAAAAAAAAAGAACTAGGTTAGGTGCTATGGGATACAGAAGCAATATGGACCCTAAATTTGCTAAGTACTGGATGGTAGTTTTTAATACCTACTGTGTGCCAGGCTATGTAATATATATGCCTCTAAGTACATGCATATGTATATATGTGCGTGTATATGTGCATATTATAATATATATTGCAAAAATGGGGATAAGAAAAGCTCTTCCAGCCTAGGGTTCTTGAAAGCTATATTATAATCATATATATTATATATACAAAGTAATGTTATATGATATACTATATATCTCTATTTTCTCTCTCCATATATATGTATACAAAATATATGTACATCCATGCACGTATACGAATGTATTTGGAGAGAGATGCTCGCATGTATTGTATGCTACTTTACATAATATATATTGTATAACATGCATTATATATTAACAAATTAATAATATATAATGTTACATATTTTATAAGTACCAAATACTAGTGGTAGTAGTAACAATGGCCGGTATTTATTGAATGTTGTTGTGTCCTACACGCTGTTCTAAATGCTTGACATGGATTAATGCCCTTTGGTCTGCCAACAACACTGAGGGTGACACTTCTGCAAAGAAGACATGAGATGCGCCTTCAGAAAACCAACCATTCTCTTTACGGGGCTTGAGCCCTTCCACCCGGATTTCAGCCACCCCGGCTCACTGAACCTGCCTAGGGGAGGCAGCCAGAGGCCCATTTTGCAGGAGGGGTAAACTGAAGCAGGAAGCAGGGGAAAGATTTGCCCTGGCCTCAGGCTCCAGAGCCCGGTCTGCCTCCTGACTTCACGCGCCCCTTTCATTCCTGGCGGTCTCCTTTATCACATGTCTACCATTTCTCCTGCTTCAGCCTGGGAAAGCCCCAGGGACAGCACCCCGCGACCCCCATCTTATCTGTTTTGGGGGTGGGGGAGAGGGAGGCACGACGGATCACATCGATAGATCGATAGATCGGTGCAGCTTCATCTGACCAACGCCGAAATCCTCAGGGACATCCCTCACCCTGACTGATTGCCAGGGAGCTGTCCAAGCAGCTGGCTCGACTTGCACATCAACTGTAACTGGCTCGCCAAAATCAGAGCAGGGGACGCGAGCTTGCAAGGGGCCAAACCCAGCCACAGACGTGTGTGGCGGTTTGAAGGTTTCTGAAGCGTCTGCCAGGATTTTTTTTTTTTTTTAACTTATAAAACATTGTTTTTGAGTATTTATTTTTGACACACACACACACACACACACACACACACGTAGAGAGCGAGCAGGGGAGGGGCAGAGAGAGAGGGAGACACAGAATCCGAAGCAGGTTCCAAGCTCTGAGCTGTCAGCACAGGGCCGGGGGCGGGGCTGAACTCATGACCTGAGCGGGTTAACCGACTGAGCCACCCAGGCGCCCCCGCGTCTGCCAGGATTTAAAAATTTGGAGATTTGGGCGCCCCCAGTCCTCCAGGCTTTTATTTTAATTATAAAACAAAAGTTTATTTACTTATTTTTGAAAGAATGAGAGATAGCACGTGAGCGGGGGCGGGGCGGAGAGCGAGACGGAGACAGAGAATCCCAAGCAGACTCTTCAAGCTCTCAGCAAAGAGCCCCGTGCGGGGCTCGAACCCAGGAACCGTGAGATCATGACCTGACCCTTCACGGACCGAGCCACCCAGGTGCCTCCGGACTTTAAAATACCCAGCGGCATCTGTAACTTCCTGGGGCTGCCATTACAAAGGACCACAGATTGAGTGGCTTAAACAACAGAAATATACTGTCTCACGGCTCTAGAGGCTGGAAGTCTAATATCAAGGTGTCAGTAGAAGCGGGTCCTTCCGAGGCTGTGAGGGAGAATCTGTTGCCTGCCTCTCTCTCCCGGCTTTTGCTGGTCATCTGGCAGTCTTTGGCATTCCTTGGCGTGTCCATGCATCATCCGGATCTCTGCCCTCACCTTCACACGGTGCCCCCTGCATGTCTGTCTTCCTCCAAACCTCCCCATTTTAAGAGGCTACAAGTCATTTTGCATTAGGAATCCACTCTACTCCGGTATGACCTCATCTTCACTAATTACACCTGCAATGACCCTATTTCCAAATAAGGTCATATTCTGGGGGCGGTTAGAGGTTCAACACATGAATTTGGGGGTTTGGGGAGAGACCCGAATGGACCCCACACAGCATCCATGGAGAAACAGCCAGCCGTTTTTCTTGGTGGCGTTCGCACAAGACAAAAAGACTGCATTCTGCAAAGACCCGGACTTTGTACTTTTCGATGGCGGGATCCAAGCTCTGCCCCGGGAGCACAGGTGTTTTCCGTGCTCCCAGAGACAGAAGAGGCAAGCAGTTAAGAGCAAGGGCTTTGGTGCCTGGGTTTCAAGGCCAGTCCTACTGCTAATTATGGGACTCTGGGCACGTCGCTGTACCTCCGAGCCTTGGTTCCTTCACCTGAGAAATGGGGATAAAAATAGAACGTCCAGCTTAGAGAGGGAATCAATAGACTCATGCATGGAATGCATGCCCGGCACGCACTTGGCAGTTGCTAAGTGGAGAATGAGATCATAACTGTTATTGCCAGGGCATGTCCTAAAGGGCCAGCGCAGAGCCAGGAACGAAAGAAGAATAGTGCTCAGTGCCCCACATTCATTCGTTCAGCGGGTGCGAGGGGTGTTGCGGTGAATGAGAAAGCAAGACCTTTGTCCTCACGTAACTGAGAAACCAGCAGGGAGACACAGATATAAACAAGTTAAAGAATAAATAGACAGGGGCACCTGGGTGGCTCAGTCGGTTGGGCGTCCGACTTTGGCTCAGGTCGTGGTCTCGCAGTTCGTGAGTTCGAGCCCTGCATCGGGCTCTGTGCCGACAGCTCGGAGCCTGAAGCCTGCTTCAGATTCTGTGTCTCCCCCTCTTTCTGCTCGTGCTCTGTCTCTCTCTGTCTCTCAATTATAAATAAATGTTAACAAAATAAAAATAAATAGACCATTTTCTTTTTCTTTAAAGTTTATTTATTTGAGAGAGAGAGAGAGAGGGAGGGAGGGAGGGAGGAGGGGGAGGGGCAGACAGAGATTCCCAAGCAGACTCCCCAAGGTCAGTACAGACACTCATGCAGGACTTGAACCCACGAACCGTGAGGTCATGACCTGAGCTGAAACCAAGAGTGGGACGCTCAACTGACTGAGCCACCCGGTGCCCCTAAACAGGCCACTTTCAGATATGGGCAAGTGGTGTTAAGGAAATGAAAGAGAGCGATAGGAGGGAGGACAGGAAGTGATCATCAGGAGGGGAGTGGCTTTCATTCGTTCTTGTACGTTCATTCATCCACCCAGTGAACGTTGTGCTGGGGGTATTTGTGATATAGAATCCTATCCTCAGGGAACCATCGTGCTGGAAGGGGAAACAACCTGGAGCGGGGAAGGATGTTGCCCGAGGGCTGAAAGGGTGCTTCCTAGAGGGGATTTGGGAGCTGGGCTGTGGAGGACCAATGGGAGTTTGCCAGGTGAAGAGGACAGTGTTTGTTTGCAAAGAGGTACAGGATGAGCTGGGTCAGGGATGTGGAGAGAGGCAAGGCCTTCAGGCCTCAGAGGCAGCCCCGTTCACCGCTGAGGGCGGGGGTGGCAGGGGAGTGACCTTCTGGTGCTACCACAGCTTACTGGAATGCCACCCGGGCCTTCATGATCCTGTCGTCCCTGTGCGCCACCTCGGGCATCATCATGGGTATCCTGGCCTTTGCTCAGCAGCCCGCCTTCACACGCCTCTCCCGGCCCTTCTCCGCGGGCATCCTGTTTTTCGCCTCCAGTGAGTGGCCCCCCCTTCACCCCCCCCACCCCCGCCGTCCCCTTCCCCACTCCCACCCACTCCCACTTCCTGCCTGTTCCCTCCCGAACTCCACTCTCATCCGGGGTTCCACGCCCATCCTAGTCCCACCCCGGCCCCAACCCCAACTCCTGGTCTTTCTGGTGACCAGTTCCTACCTAGGGTCATCTCAGCTCATCAGCATAATTTCGTGTTGACCGGAAAGGCTCAGCAAGAACAAAGACACTCCTATTACCCAGAAAGTTCCAAGGATTTAGCGTCTCCCTTCCAGGAACCAGAGCCCCAGACCAGCCCAGGCAAATTCTTTATTGCAACAGCACAGCCCCGGCCCATCCTCGTCCCAACCCTACTCCCCTGGCATACTTACCTTTTTCCTTTCCCACCCCCACCCGGCCCTCCCCCTTCCTCAATCTCATTCCCACCCTCACCTGCAAACCCTACCCCACCCCTTTTCCCTCCCCCCTCCCCCCACCTTCTCTCTCTAGCCTTTTTTGTCCTGTTGGCCTTGGCCATTTACACTGGAGTCACTGTCAGCTTCCTCGGTCGCCGCTTCGGGGACTGGCGTTTTTCCTGGTCTTACATCCTGGGCTGGGTGGCCTTGCTCATGACCTTCTTCGCAGGTAAGGGGGCTTGGGGGTGGCAAGGTCAGTATCCGTGGCAGAGTGGGCGGCACTCTAGAGAGCGAGATGATGGGGTGTCCCGCACGGACCTCCCAGCACAGCACGGAGCCAGAAGGCAGACTGCAGGTCTGCAGACACGCAGGGAGGAAGAGAGTGCTGTGTTGGGGTCTTGGGTTGGGAGCCCAGCCTAGAAGGACTTGGGGGGTCAACTGGGATCTCTTCTCACACAGGGATTTTCTACATGTGTGCCTACCGGATGCACGAATGTCGGCGCCTGTCTGCTCCCCGCTGAGCTCAATGTACCCCGACTTCATCTGGAAGTGAAAATAGGGCTGCTGAAAAAGAGGGGGAGGGTCTAGAGGCTACAATCCTGGTTCCTTGTGGGCAGGAGGGGGCCCAGTCCTGGACTCTGGGTGGGGGGGGCCTCTGATTTCTGCATCCCAAGGGGGAAGGAGGAAGAGTGGGGCCTGGTGGGAGGCAGTTGAGAAGACCCGAGGTCCAGCCCATGATGGGGGGTGTTAGAGAAATGGAATCTCCATTAGAGCGACTTTTTGAGAGTCTAATAAAACTGATGTGAAACGACTGACTTGTGGTTCCTGAGGGGTTGGGGTGGTGACAGGTGTGAGCGGTGGATGGGGTGGGGGTAATTGTACTACTGCGGCCTAACCCACTCAGTTTGTGTGGGGACAGGGACAGACATCAGCCACACAGTCCCCACCCAGGTGTTAACTACCCTTCAACTTCTAGGAAACTGATGTGTCAAGGCCAATTCTGACAGCAATTCTGGTGTGTGTGTGTGTGTGTGTGTGTGTGTGTGTGTGTGTGTGTTTAATGTTTATTTAGAGAGACAGAGCGTGCGCACAAACTGGGAAGGGGCAGAGAGAGAGGGAGACAGAGCATCTGAAGCAGGCTCCACGCTGACAGCACAGAGCCCAATGCGGGGCTTGAACCCACAAACCGCAAGATCGTGACCTGAGCTGAAGTTGGACACTTAAACGACTGAGCCCCGGGTGCTTTTTATCCCACATCGCCAAGTAACTCACTTCTGACACTGTCTGGTGGAGGTAGCATCAGATCCCTCAGGTGAAGGGCTCAGTCCTACAGACCAGCCCCCCCCCGGCCCTGCCTCATGCTGTCACAAGTGCAGGGGGTCACCCAGGCTTCTGGTCGACCAGCAGTAGAGTGGAGTTTCCCCCCACTATCCTGGGGTTTGGTTAATTTGCCAGAGCGGCTCACAGAACTCAGAGAGACATTTTACTTACCAGATCACCAGTTTACTATCAGAGGGTATAACTCAGGGACAGCCAGACAGAAGGCATGCACAGGGCAAGGTGTGGGGAAAGGGCATGCTCTCCAGGGGGCCACCCTCCCCATTATCCATGCGATCACCGACCTAGACGCCCTCTGAACCCAGTCCTCTTGGGTTTTTCTGGCGACTTCATTGCACAGGCGTCATCACTGACCACTGGTGATTCTCAGTCTCCAGCCCCTCCCTCCCCAGGTTGGGGGCAGGGGCTGAAACTTCCAACCATCTAGTCACGTGGTTGGTTCCCCTGACAACCTGCCCCTACCCTCCTGTGCTTTCTGTGAGTCGCCTCATTAGCGTAACAAATACACCTTCAAGGCTCTCCTCACCTATGAAATTCCAAGGCTTTTAGGAGCTTTGTGCCAGGAACGGGACGAAGACCAACTATGTACACGTTTCTTATTATGAATTAGCAAAGCGGTGCGAAAACAGGATAAATGAAAAGATCTGTACAGAAAAACCACCTCGCTGTCCGCTCACACCATCTCCACGGAGCTCTCCTAGACGCCCCTCCCCTCCCCTCCCCGTGTGGGTCCCTCCAGTGGAAACACCCCATCTCCGATCGGTACCCCCTCCTGCACCTGCCTGTTCACACACCATTCATGACCTTGATCTTCTCATTCATTCACTCATTACCTCATTCAAGAAGCTGATGCCTATTGCCATGAGATTTACGGATATCTATCATAAAATAATAAGACTCTTTAGCAAGGCCGGTACTAATGATAAGAATATTAATTAGAGCCTATGCTCAAACTGTCATGTTAATAGAGGCTTGCTCCTTGGAAATATTTATTGGGCCCTCCACAAATAACAATAGTACCGTATTTATAGAGGCTTGCTCTGATAATAATGGCAATTGAGGCCATCTCTAATAATAATTTATTGAGGCCTATTTAAGTGGACATATTTACTGAGGCTTATGCCAGTAGTCATATTTATAGGTGTTTTTTTGTTGTTTTTTTTTTTTTCTGGCAATACTAATGATGTTGTAACTCCAGACTCCTCTCTAATATCCACTCGAAAGGAAGAGGCATCGCAGATCTGGAATCTCACATATCCTGGTCTCTCCCGCGTCCCTAACGGCCTCCCCATCTTGCTCCATTGTCATCCATCTCTTCTAGCCAAGAATGTTGGGATCATTCTCAGATGCTTTGTTTCGTCCCACACCCCATGTCTGATTCGTCAGCCGGTAGCCTTGGCTCTACCTTAAAAGTGTGTCCAGAATTTGACTCCTTGCTCATCCAGTCGCCCTGCTGATCTGGCCTCACCTGGCTTAGGGCCACAGTCCCTCAAACAGCTCTATCAGTGCCCCTACCCATGGCCTGTCCACTGTGGTCCTTTCTCTACGCAGCATTAAAAAAAACATTTTTTTTTTTCAGTTTATTTATTTTGAAAGAGAGAGAGAGAGCAAGAGAGAGAGCATGCAAGCAGGGTGGGGGCAGAGAGAGAGGGAGAGAGAATCCCAAGCAGACTCTGCATTGACAGTATGAAGCCCGATGTGGGTCTCGAGCTCACAAACCTTGAGATCATGACCTGAGCTGAAATCAAGGGCCGGATGCCTAACTGACTGAGCCACCCAGTTGCCCCTCTACACAGCATTTAGAGGGATTTTTGTGAAAGCATGATTCAAATCACGTTATCCTCTCAATCGCCTCCTGACTCCCCCCCCCCACCCCCCGCCCAGGTGGCTCCCAGTTCAGATGAACAGCTGGCCGATCAAGGTCATACAAGGTGCCACATGTTCCAGACCCTGCCACCTCTTTGACTTAATCCTCCTTCCCTCACTACACTGACAGCATGGAACCTATTTGGGATTCTCTCTCTCTCTCCCTCTGCCCCTTCCCTGCTTGTGTGCATGTGAGCGCTCACGCTCTCTTTTCTCAAAATAAATATTAAAAAAATAATAAAATAAAGGGAAAGAGCACATAACCCATTTGTAAATTATAGGCTACACAACTGGAAAGCATTACTTTTCCATGGATAATATACACAACACATGTATTGCCTCCTTTACATATGGTAGCAGGTATTTTTTTTTTTTAATTTTTAAAATTTATTTATTTTTGAGAATGAGAGAGACAGAGCACGAGCAGGGGAGGGGCAGAGAGAGAGGGAGACACAGAATCCGAAGCAGGCTCCAGGCTCTGAGCTGTCAGCACAGAGCCCCATGTGGGGCTTGAACCCACGAACTGTAAGATCATGACCTGAGCTGAAGTCAGACGCTCAACTGACTGAGCCCCCCCCAGGCGCCCCTGGTAGCAGATATTTTTATTACTTTTTTTTAAAGTTTACTTATTTTGAGAGAGAGAGAGAGAGAGAGAGAGAGAGAGAGAATCCCAAGCTGGCTCCATGCCATCAATGCAGAGCCAGCCATGGGGCTAGATCTCATGAACCTGTGAGATCATGACCTGAGTGAAATGAAGAGTCAGACACTTAACCAACTGAGCCACCCAAGTGTGCCAAGATTTGTATTTTTTATTTCTTTATTTTTTATTTTTTAAAGTAATCTCTACCTACGGTGTGGGGCTTGAACTTGTAACCCCAAGATCAAGAGTTGCATGCCCTTCGGACTGAGCCAGCCAGGAGCCCTTCAGCTCACTATTTTTAGCTGACAGTTTCCATCTAACATTCTTTATTTTTTACATCAGAGTGGATACATTAAGCTAGATTCTACTCGGCAAGGAGACTAACAGACTTAGTACCTTTTTATCATCATAATAGACTGCATTAAATATTATTAATAGAGTAGGCCTCAGTAGAAATGAGGGCATCTTCCATAATAACCATTTATAAACAGCATTCACTTCTTTACTACAGTGTAGGTTCAGTGAGAGTGAGGGTCTCATGTGCCTTCTACACCAGTGTTTCCCCAGAGCCTGGCATACTGCCTGACCTATAAGAGGCACTGGTTGGATTATCTCCAGAAGCCTCCTATGGGCCAGGCCCTTTGCTGGGCCCTGGGGGCCCCCAAATTAATCAGGCCTCGTTCCTGCCTTGGAGTTCTTGACGTCTGAGCATGTGTGGAAAGTGGTGGAAGGAGAGACACTTTGGATCACGCCAAGTAAAGGTGGTCCTGGGAGATAATAATTGGGCTAGGGGTGTGGGAATAGCGTCCCGGACTGAGGGTGGAGGCTTGGGATTGGAGGACCTCAGCTCTGAAGACAGGACCAATAGAATAGAAAGACCAGGTGTCTAGGTGATCCAGGTGGGCCCGAGGACTGGGCAGAGTTTCTGCAGGATGGAGCCTCAGAAGGAATTCCCTGGGGCTGGGAGAGGCTGGAGAAAGTTAGAAGGGACTGGGGTGACCTGGAAACACTGGTGGCACTTGGACAAGACTGGTAGAGACCCAAGGAGACCAAAAACTGGGACAGTGTCGGGGAGCCAGGGACCTGAGGTCTTGGGAAAAGCTTCAACACACACATCTTGTCAAGAAAAAGGATGGAGGTTCTGGAGGGCAATTCCATTTTCAACGTCACGTCAGCTGATTCAGGCTCTCCTGGAGGCTGTAGTCTGTCCTTATTGGCTTGAGGGGCATGTGCTGGAGGGCACCAAGAACCTGGGCCCAAAGACAGCCTTTGATGCCAACAACTGCAGAAGCCTGTTGGAGCCTGGTGTGGCCACGTGTGTGTGCACACGCGCGTGCCTGTGCCTGTGTGTGCATGTGCCATGGTGAGGGTGGGACTCAGGGAGATGAAGCAGGAGGGGTGTCTGGTTGGTTCAGTTGGGAGAGCATGTGACTCTTGATCTTGAGAACGTGAGTTTGAGCCCCAAGTTGGGTTAGACATTAAATCAATAAACTTAAAAAAAAAAAGAGATGAACCAGGGTTAAAGGCTTGAGACTGGAGGTGGAATGTAAATGAAAATGAGTGGGATTGAGGTAGGATTTATAGGACTTGGGGTGGAGTAGGAGGAAGAGGGGCGTGGGGCCAGAAATATGATCCGGCATGGGGGTGGGAGTGAGGATAAGGTTAAGTCTCAAGATGAGGATGGGTTTGAGTTGGGGGTTGAGCTTGGGTTTGGAGATGGGGTTGGGGTTGAGTTTGGAGCTGGGTTTGTGAGTAAGAGGATGGAGGTTAGGTCAGGTGGCAGGACAGGGTTAAGGAGTAGGTTGTGCTTGTGCTTGGGGATGGGACTGACCTTAGCGTTGGTGTTGGTGATGAAAGTGGGGTCTGGTTTAGGAATTGAGGTGGAGTTGAGTTTGTTAGAGCTGGGTAGAGCTGGGTTATAAATGGGGCTGGGTTTGGGATTAGGGATGAAGTTATGGATTGGGTTGAGTTGGGGTCAGGTTTGGGAATGAGAATAGGGTTGGGTTGGAGAATAAGGATGGAGTTAAGGATGGGGTTGGGTTTGAAATGGGGTAGAGACTGCAGATGGGCTCTGTGATCTGACACCTCCTTCGTCACACCTCCACGGCCCAGACTTCCTGAAGCCTGTCTGTTGCTCTCCGCTAGAGCTACATCCACCGCCATTTTTGTGTCGGCGCCCTGCTGCTTATGATCTGAATCTCTCTCTGGGAGCCTGCCCTTCTGAGCATGTTCTCAGGAGTGGCCAGCTATCTCAGTGGTGAGGGTCTGGGTGAAGGATGGGGGTTTGCAAACTGGAGTCTCCGATAATGGAAGAGGACCTGGGCTCTTGAGTCACTGTGTTGTGGGGCTGCTGGCTCAAAGTCATCTTCATGACAGAGGTCCTCTTCTAGGCCATTCCCCAGTTCATAGAGGTCAAGTGTGCCTGAGCCTTCTACCTGGGCTGCCACACCTTCACCTGACACTTGCTCATCTGTGAGGCATTACCTAGGACCTGGTATTGGTATGGGCGGAGGGGGCTTGCTCTTGGAGGGTGGGAGGGTCCTGTGCCCCTGCCCCTGCCACTCAGGCACCCTGATGAAGGCCACTGGACTGGAGGCCCTGCTCAAAGCAGAGCTGTGTGTGAACTCTTCTTACCAGATAAGGATGTGGGCATGTCTTCCTCCCCACAAACTTTTAGAATTGTGATTCTCCACCCTCTGCTTGCCTTGGGTATAAGCTCCAAGCCATCGATCCAGGAATCTGAGCCCCTGCCTGCCTGCCTCTTCCTCGAGACCTGAGTCCAGCCCTCCAGACCTTTTGCCCCCTCAGCCCCAAGTATCTTGGCCTCCGGTCCCCTCTTTCTGCAGAGACGCCGAAGTCGGGGCCCCTCTCTTCCAGGATGGAAGGTTGCAGAACCCACAGGAAAGCATGACACAACCCTCAACTGTCCCCTCTGGCCACATCCCCCATTTAACTCACACCCTGGCCTCACTTGCCACCTCCCACCTTGAGGCCCCCAAGCCTCTCACACCTCTTCCAGGAAGCATCCTCTGATGTTAAGGGCTCTAAAGGTGGGAGGTACAGAACCTAAAACAGACAGGCAAGTTCTGAACCACCCCTCAAACCACTGATGAGATGACACTCTCCACCACACACTATGAGGGGACTTGAATCTCCTTGGGGGGAGGGCATTGTCAGGGTAACCAGGAAGGGAGGGCTTACTGCAAGAGTCAACTACCGGGAAGTGCAGGAGACCACACCAGCCTGGTTTCAAAGGCTTAAAGGCTTCTCTTTCTGGAGCTCAGAGGACCCACGATCACCAGCTTCTTCATCTCCCAGGCCCCAGACACCCAACTGCTCATCTCCATGGAGCTCTGTCGGTCCTTGGCCTTATTCACTGGCTGCCTGGGCCTGGTGTCCATCCTGATCGCTCTGAGCACGGATTTCTGGTTCGTGGCCATGGGGCCTAACTTTTCACTTCACTCGGGCCTCTGGCCAGAGGGGTTTCACAATATGGTGGCAGGTAAGGGATGGCAGTCTCTTTTGGTGGGGGGGGAGAGGGGCTGCGTGAGGGGCAGGCACCCAAACTTCTCTCTTGCACAGCCTACATCCACGTGACACAGAGCTTCAGCATTCTGGCCGCCCTGTGTGGCCTGGTGTCGGTGATCCTCATGGTCCTGTCCTACATCCCCTCACTGTCCATTCCAGGCCGCGGGCCCCTTGCCTCCTCTGTCACAGCCTTTGTTGCAGGTAGATTCCAGGCTGTACCTGGGGACTGGGGACTGGTGAGTTCCCACAGAGGTGCTGAGCAGTCTCTTCTGTCTTCATCCTCAGCCATCTTCGTGATGGTGGCCATGGTCGTCTACACCAGTGAGCGGTGGAACCAGTCCCAACACCCCCAGATCCAGTCCTTCTTCTCCTGGTCCTTCTACCTGGGCTGGGTTTCGATGATTCTCTTGCTCTGTGCAGGTAACTGCTGCTCCAGGAACTGGAGAGGCCGGCTGGGGGGCCTCTGAGAGAGCAGGGCGGGGCAGGTGTTAACCTCTCTCTGTCACCCCAGGTAGCCTGAGTCTGGGTGCTCATTGCAGTGCCCCCCGGCCTGGCTATGACACCTTGTGAGCGAGAGAGGCGACAACAGCAAGATGAGGCGCTATTCTCTGAAGACACCATCAGGAGCCTCAGGCCCCCGCAGCCCCCCCTCCGGCCCTTACCCCCAGCCCTCCCCCAACCCCTTCATTTGCTTCTTTACCCATTCAACAAACATTTGCTGGGATCTGGTAATTCTGGGATTAATTCCTTCATGACATAAGCTGAGGGCAAGCCAGCTCCATGCTGGGTGACAGAAAGGACTCAGAGCCCTTACCTGTCATCCGTCTGCTACCAGCCGGTATAGGGGCCACTGTGGCCCCATGTCAGCTCCCTTCTCCAGGCCTTGCCTTTCTCCCTGTTTCCATCTCAAGACCCTGTCCTTTGTCTTTCCCACATTAGTGCTCTTTCCTTCTTACTCCCTGATTTTGCCACCCCTGTCTTCCCTATGGTCCTCCTTGCTCATTTCATTCACTCATTCATTCATTCATTCACTCCTTCAGCTGGCTTCTCCTGAGTTCATCCTTTCTGTTGGGTCTCCCTGGGGATGCTGATGGGAACCTGAGACCTGGGCCTTGCCCACCGGGGGCTGCAAGTCCGGTGGGGGAATTGAGATGGCAGGGCAGAGCCTGGGATGGTGGGGAGAAAGTCCTCGTCAGGCGGTGGGGGGGGGAGGTGAGCTTTCTGGGGAGAGGGTGTTTAGGGGTTTCTCGAGGGCCAAGGCAAAGTCATCTGGACAGCGGGGCCCAAAGGTGTGGAGAGGCTGGAGGTTTTCAGGGGATGGAGAACAGTGCTCTGTGCCAGAATGTGGAATGCAGAGGTCATTGGGGTGTGAGGGTGGAGAGGTGGGTGAGAGCCAGGCCCCTAAGGCCACAGTGACTCTCTCTTGAGAGTAATGGGGGGCTAGAAGAAGAAGGTTGTGAGGTGGGGAGGGACAGCACCAGCTGCAGGTGCCCTATAGATCCCTCTGGGATATGCAGGGAGGTCAGAAAGGACAAAGGAGCTCGGCAATGCAACGGGTATGACTGGGACCGGGGCATGAGACGGAAAAGAGGGAAGGGGCCAGAAAGATTCAGGGGCCAGAAGGAACGGGACACAGGGATCCAAGGGCTTTGTGGAGTGATGGGCAGGAGGGGGCCAGGTTAGTGCCCAGGGTTCTGGTGCAACCAACTTGGGTGGGATGGTGGGGTCATCCCTGTTTTGGTGGGAGATGTTGAGCTCAGTTGGGATGTGGTTGGCAGGGGTCTGGGACAGAGAAGTGGGCTGGAGATGGTTTGGGTTGCTATCAGAGAATCAGTGGCCGAGGGAGCCGTGGCTTCGAGGAAACTCATCGGGTAAGAAGGTGCAGGATGGAGATTCCAGGAAAACCAGCCCTGGGAAGTGGAGGGAAGATCAAGAACAGGAGCCTGCATGGGGGTCTGAGAGGGCACAGCCAGAGAGTTGGGGGCCTGGAGAGCTTCTGGGGTCAAGGGAAGAATTTTCAGAAGGATATGGTCTATCGTGTCATGGCCATCTGACTCTGAGCTGTCACTTTGTTAGAAAAGCTGTGTGTATGTGGGTTTATGTGTGTGTGGGGGTGTGGGTGGGTGGTTGTCTCTTTAAGTGGCTGATGGGAGAGGGGGTTCTGGAACTCCTCCTGCCTCACGGAGACCCAGTCTCCCTTCCCCCACACCTCTGGACTCTGTGTCTAAGAAGCCCCCCTGAGCTGGGTGTCAGTCATTTAGGTGGGTGTGTGCATGGGGGTTGGGGGAGGGCACTGGACAGGTTACAGGCACACTCCACTGAAGAATGGAGATCTTTGAAAGACAGAGAGGTCCTTAAGCTGTGACTCCCTGTGGGTAAGGTCTCAAAGCGCCCAATAGTAGCAGTAGGACATGGGGGAGAAGGAGGTCTTGGGTTTGGGAAGGGCCTGAGGGAGGGGTCCCCAGACAGGGGTGCTGGGGTGAAGTCTGGGATATGTAGGGACATGTGTGTGTGGGTCTCAAGGGCTTGAAAGAGCTGAGACAGGGGCCTGGGGGCGGGAGGGCTGTTGGCCAATCTTGCGTGTGTGACCCTCCGCAGCAGCCTCCCTGGCATGGGGGTGAAGCGGCGCCTTCAGAGCGGGGGCACCTTGCTGGGCTTCTTGGCCCAAATCCTCACGATTCTCTCTACTGCCACCAACTACTGGATCCGCTACCCAGGGGGCCACAGTGGCCTGTGGCAGGAGTGTAATGGCGGCATCTGCTCCAACATCCCCTGCCAGAGTGAGGCCCCGCCCGCCCAGATGTCCCCCACTGGACAGACAGCACCGCCCCCCCCACCCCGGCACTGAGCCCAGCTGGCCCCCTCGCCTCACACAACAGCTGGGCACATCCTGCGGCGCCCCCACCCTCACCCCTTCCTCTCCAGTCTCAGATCCACCTGCTCCGCCGCGACAAAGACTACCACGAACCCCCACTTTGGGATCTGCTTCCCTGTTGGGACCTTAACCGCCCCTCACGAAGCAACTTGCGAGTCCCTATCCAAACTAGACCGGCGGGTGGGGGTGGTGGCCCGGGGCGGCACCAGCGCGCGGCTGAGGCGGCCGCTCCCCCCAGCCATGCTGGCGGTGGCGGGCGCGTGCATGGTGCTGGCGGCGTGCTCCGCCGTCGTGGGTTTGGTGATGGGGCTGCGGATTCTGTACCACGAGGGTGACTCGCGGGGCCAGACTATGAGCGGCACCTTCTTCCTCTGCGGTGAGATGGTAGCGGGCCCCCAGGCATAGGGCGGGCTTGGGAGTTGCGGGGGACAGGGGCCCAGGGTCTCGCACTTGGAGGCGCCCGGAAGGGAATGAGGGGAGGGGCCGGAGACCCAGAGGAGGGCGTGGCTGGGAGGAGGGGCGTGGCCTGGGCGACGGGCGCAGTCTAGGGGCGCCTCGGCTCTGCGCCCTGGCTACGCTCACCCAGGGCGCGGGGGCCCAGGGCTGCTGCTGCTGATCGCCCTGACAGGCTACACCGTCAAGAACGCGTGGAAAAACGACGTCTTCTTCTCATGGTCCTATTTTTCGGGGTGGCTGGCTTTACCCTTCTGTATTCTCGCGGGTAACCTGGACAGCGGGAAGAGGGTGGAGGAGACTGCCCTGAGCACCCCCCTCCCCACAGACTCCCCGTCGCCCTCCCAGGGACTCCCCAGCACACTCCGCTCCCGACTCCCGCACACCCGGCAGGATCGCCCTTAGAGCTCCGAACCCCCGTCCCGGGGAGCTCCCGGTCATCCGCCCCAGGACCCACCGTCCCCCACCCGCCCTCCGCTCCTCTCCCGCCAGGCTTCTGCTTTCTGCTGGCGGACATGATCGTGCAGAGCACGGACGCCATCAGCGGATTCCCCGTGTGCTTGTGACCGCAGCCTGCCTGGGCAGAATAAAGGAACGGCTTTCACCGCCGCGGCTCGTGTGCCTTTCTGGGGGACACGAACGCACGTGGGAACATGGATATGAAGAGCACGGGGGACCGGGACACGGGGATCCCTGGGGGCTCAGGGAGGACATAAGCACATGAACCTACAGGGAACGTGGAACATGGGGACACGAGCTTGGAGTGGACAAGGCACACGGACTGGGAGGGGGAACGGGAATCAGGGGTAGTGGGGTCAGGAGCGCACAAGGTCGTTTGGAGGGGATGTAGGGACTTGCAGGGAAAACGAGTATAGGGGAACATAAGGGGCATGATCATGGGACGAGGAACATGGCAAAAAGAAAATGGGGAGACACAAGAGGACGTAGGGGACACGAGCATGGCGACTTGTACAGTTGAGGAAAAGGCGGGGGACTGGGGAAGGGGATAAATCGAGGACACTGGGAAAAGTTTAGAATTCGTGGGAGGAACTCCACTCCGGGAGCATCTCCCTACACTCACGGCCTTTCCCCTAGTTCCCGGCCACGCCCCCTCCTCTAGGTCCGTTTCCTTTCCCCTCGGGTCCCGCCTCTTTGTCCAAGATTCGTTCCCTATTGGCCCCAATCCTCTTGCCACACCTGCTTCCCTTCCGGGCCTCCGGTTGGTCCTCTGTTGGGGCGGAGGCGGGCACCACAGCGGTTGACTGGCTGGCTGCGTGGGGCGCAGGCGCAGAGAGGGGCGGGGTGCGGGGGCGGGACGAGAAGTCTCGGTCTGGGCGCCCAGCGAGCTCACTGACCCCGGCAGGTGGCAGAGGCAGGAAGATGGCGGAGCTGCGTGCGCTCGTGGCTGTCAAGAGGGTCATCGACTTCGCTGTGAAGGTGACCGCCCCCCCCCCCCAACCTCCCCGAATCCCGCGGCCGTGTGCTTCCGGGGTCACTGTATGGGAGGTCTTCTCATACCTCTGATCTCTCCCGCTCTTCCCCCAAACGTCAAAGTACACCAGAGGGCAAAGATCAAGGACTGTGAGGTTCAGACTTCAGATCTCTCTTCATTCAGACCAGGCCCCTCTGGGGTCATGACCCCGTTCCCTTTTCTCGAGTCTGGACTCGCTGTCTTCATAGGGTGCAGTGCGAGTTACCTTCTCTATTTCTTACCTGCTGGAGGTGTCATGGCCCCTATTTATTAACACATGGAGAAACTGAGGCACAGAGAGGTCACTCAGCTAGGATGGGATAGAGCTGAGATTTCCGCTCCAGGTCTGTCTGACTCCTCAACCCAACTAAATGCTTTGCACACAAGCCACACTTTAACCTTTAGGCTGCTTTGCACACTCCGTTGATTATTCCAATACCGGGCGCTGTGGGAACCCAGAAACTGTCTTTTACCCTACGTAGCCACAGGGTGAGTGAAGAGGTCCTGCTGGGAAGGGAGGGTGGAGTGTTTGCTGGAGACGGAATCCCGTCGGACTGAGCTGGTGGAATGACTCACATTCTCCATGAGGGGGCTGGGGGCAGCGTCTCTGAGGGCCTGGCTTGCCCCCAGAGAGAAGCTGGTCTGGACAGAGGTGAATCAGACGCAGTCTCGCAGGCCCGTGTCTCCTATTACTTGGCTTAAAGCAGACTGAAGGTGGTGACTGCCCGTCCACGTGTGTCCCCACCATCAGACTGAGGTTCCACCTCTGCGTCTCCAGCATTGCCCAGCATAGGGCCTAGCTTGCCAGAGGCCTCGGGATGCATGAAACCAGGGCCCCTGCCAGTTTGGGGGGTGGGGTGGGCAGGAGGTCCCGGCAGCCGGGCTTGGCGTGGAAGCTTCAGTGATCATAACTGCCCATGTGTAGTGAACGATTACTACGGAGGGGCAGGGCTCCAAGTCCTTGACAGAGATCAACCCATTCAGTGCTTTCAAAAGCCGCTAGGTGTTATCAGTCCCGTTGGACAGGTGAAGAAACTGAGAACCGTGGAGGTTCTGTTACCTGCCAGGTCACCCTGCTCCAGGCCACCAGAGTCAGAATCACAAGTGCAGGCAAGTCCCGCTCTGGTCTCTCCTCCTCCCCTTTTCACTCAGCAGCTGGGAGGCCTGATGACAGCAAATGGCAGGGATGTTGCTCGGGGTCCTGGGACCTGCTCTCCTGGTTTCCTCCGACCTGTAACTGTTCCTTCGGGCTCCGTCGCCCCCTGGGTCTCCTTCTGCCCCAGTCCTGGTCTCCATGGCCTGAGATGCCTAGGTCGTATTTGTCTCCCCGACCCGGCAGGCTCCAGTTTCATGGGCTTTGGGTCGCAGCCACATCCAGCACAGGGACTGGCATGGGTGTGTGCCGAATGAGAGAACAAAGAGGGGGTGTCAGCTGCTGTCCTGTCCCTCCGGTCTATCCTCTCCCAGCCTCACAGCTCTTCCTGCACTGGGAGCTGCCCCGAGGCTCCCCAGCACCCTCAGGACAAAGTCCCAGCCCCTCAGTGTTTGAGACCCTTCGTGGTCCGGCCTTGGCCCCTGTTCTGCCGTCCACGGTGCCCTGTTCCTCCCTTACCCCTTGTGCTTCCATAGCTCCCACCTAATCTTTCCTGACAGACAGGGCCCCTTCTTGGCTTGGGCCCTTGTCCCCCCTGGGCCTTCTGCTTGGATACCCTTCCTTCTCCAGCCCTACTTGTACCTCCCTTGTCCTGCTGAACGCTGATCTGTCAATCACATCGGCATTTAGTGGTTCTCTGGTATCCCCTGTCCCAACCCTCTCATGCTCCTTGTTGTGTCCTTGGACACTCCTGCAGCCCCCTGGGCTTGCCTCTCTGCACTCTTCTCCCACACTGGATTGGGATCCTCTGTCCACCCAGATGTCCCCTCCCCCCCATCGGTGGCTCCTCAGGGTGCATGCACTTCGTTCCACTCTTGCCTCACTTGTCACCTTCTCTGGGAGGCCTGCCCTGGATCCTGACTTAAAGTTGCAACCCCCATTGTTCCTGTCCCCTCCCTGGCTGTAATTTCACCCATACTCTTGTCTCTTTGTAATCTCCTCTCATTTACTGATTGTTCTCTTTAGTGTCTGTCTCTCCTTCCAGAATTCCAGCTCCAGGGTGGGGAGGAGGGTCTGTCTGACGTAGTCACTGCTGTCTTAGTCATTGGTTCCCTCACAGGAACGGTTCAGAGCCAACTCCAGGCCAGCTGCCTAACCACTCTGAGCCTTATTTTCCTCCACCCTACAGCGGGGATAACAAGAGTATCTCCTGAACTGGGTGGCGGTGAAGATCGGATAAGCTCTTAGAATAGTGCCTGGCTATGGGGCGCCAGGGTGGCTCTGTCGGTTGAGCGTCCAACCTCAGCTCAGGTCATAATCTCACGGTTTGTGAGTCTGAGCCCCACCTTGGGCTCTGTGCTGACAGCTTGGAGCCTGCTTTGGATTCTGTGTCTCCCCGTCTCTGCCCCTCTCCCCACTGGCACTCTGTCTCTCTCTCTCTCTCTCTCTCTCTCTCTCAAAAACAAGTGTTGGCTGGCACGCAGTGAGTATTGTGATTATTGATAGTACTAGTAATGCAAGTTTATTTAGTCATTTGCTCAGAAACAGATGCTGTGCTCAGTGTGTGTCCGTGTGCACGTCTGTGATTGTGTGTTTAGGGTATTACTCAATAGGCAACCAGTGACACTCAGTTCTGGCCCATGAGGCTGTACCCTTCAGAGTTTCTTTCGAGGCCCGGGGAGAGGCCGAGTCGATTTTTGCATTCGTGATTTGGTATGCATTTTCTATTTATTTATTTATTTTTGTTTTTCTTATTTTTTATTTTATTTTATTCCTTTTTTTTTTTAATATATGAAATTTATTGTCAAATTGGTTTCCATATAACACCCAGTGCTCATCCCAAAAGGTGCCCTCCTCAATACCCACCACCCACCCTCCCCTCCCTCCCACCCCCCATCAACCCTCAGTTTGTTCTCAGTTTTTAACAGTCTCTTATGCTTTGGCTCTCTCCCACTCTAACCTCTTTTTTTTTTTTTTTTTTTTTTTTCCCTTCCCCTCCCCCATGGGTTTCTGTTAAGTTTCTCAGGATCCACATAAGAGTGAAACCATATGGTATCTGTCTTTCTCTGTATGGCTTATTTCACTTAGCATCACACTCTCCAGTTCCATCCACGTTGCTACAAAGGGCCAGATTTCGTTCTTTCTCATTGCCCTGTAGTACTCCATTGTGTATATAAACCACAATTTCTTTATCCATTCATCAGGTGATGGACATTTAGGCTCTTTCCACAATTTGGCTATTGTTGAGAGTGCTGCTATAAACATTGGGGTACAAGTGCCCCTATGCATCAGTACTCCTGTATCCCTTGGGTAAATTCCTAGCAGTGCTATTGCTGGGTCATAGGGTAGGTCTATTTTTAATTTTCTGAGGAACCTCCACACTGTTTTCCAGAGCGGCTGCACCAATTTACATTCCCACCAACAGTGCAAGAGGGTTCCCGTTTCTTCACATCCTCTCCAGCATCTATAGTCTCCTGATTTGTTCATTTTGGCCACTCTGACTGGTGTGAGGTGATATCCGAGTGTGGTTTTGATTTGTATTTCCCTGATGAGGAGCGACGTTGAGCATCTTTTCATGTGCCTGTTGGCCATCCGATGTCTTCTTTAGAGAGGTGTCTATTCACGTCTTCTGCCCATTTCTTCACTGGATTATTTGTTTTTCGGGTGTGGAGTTTGGTGAGCTCTTTATAGATTTTGGATACTAGCCCTTTGTCCGATATATCATTTGCAAATATCTTTTCCCATTCCGTTGGTTGCCTTTTAGTTTTGTTGGTTGTTTCCTTTGCTGTGCAGAAGCTTTTTATCTTCATAAGGTCCCAGTAATTCATTTTTGCTTTTAATTCCCTAGCCTTTCTGGATGTGTCAAGTAAGAGATTGCTACGGCTGAGGTCAGAGAGGTCTTTTCCTGTTTTCTCCTCTAGGGTTTGGATGGTTTCCTGTCTCACATTCAGGTCCTTTATCCATTTTGAGTTTATTTTTGTCAATGGTGTGAGAAAGGGGTCTAGTTTCAACTTTCTGCATGTTGCTGTCCAGTCCTCCCAGCACCATTTGTTAAAGAGACTGTCTTTTTTCCATTGGATGTTCTTTCCTGCTTTGTCAAAGATTAGTTGGCCATACGTTTGTGGGTCTAGTTCTGGGGTTTCTATTCTATTCCATTGGTCTATGTGTCTGTTTTTGTGCCATATTTTATTCTTAAAAAAATTTTTTTTAATGTTTATTTATTTTTGAGAGAGAGAGACACACAGAGTACGAGTGGAGGAGGGGCAGACAGAGAGGGAGACACAGAATCCGAAGCGGGCTCCGGGCTTTGAGCTGTCAGCACAGAGCCCAAGGCTGAACCCACGATCCGTGAGATCATGACCTGAGCTGAAGTCGGACACTTAACTGACCGAGCCACCCAGGCACCCCTATTTTTTATTTTTTTAAATATTTACTTATTTTTGAGAGAGACAGAGACAGAGAGGGAGGCAGAGCACACGTGGGGGAGGAGCAGAAAGAGAGAGGGAGACACAGAATTGAAAGCAGGCTCCAGGCTCTGAGCTGTCAGCACAGAGCCCGACGTGGGGCTCAAACTCATGAACCGTGAGATCATGACCTGAGCCGAAGTCGGACACTCAACCAGCTGAGCCACCCAGGTGCCCCAGCTGCATTTTCTTAAAGCAGATCCTCCAAAGGATGGAAACTTCAGGCCCCAGAAAACCTGTTTCCATCTCTGGGCCTTACCTCAACCAGCCATGTGTTCCTCAGTTCTGGGAGGACACGGCCTTTTCCCCTTCCCCTTGTTCCTTCTGCGCTTGGGATAGCTGGCACCTCCTCTTCCTTCAGGTCACACCTGTCACCTCCGTGAGGATGTTGGTCCTCTTTGCCTGCCCCAGACGCGATCTCCCGTAGAAGGGTCTCAGCCCTGACCACCACCTTGACCGTCGGTTGTGGGCATCTCTCCCTGCCCACCGCCTCACTGTCTGGCCTTGGCCGTCCTGAATCACAGAGAAGTCCTTGAGCTGTGTCAAGAGTTCAGGGACGGCCTTCAGAAGTCCCTTTACGAACACCTGCTCCTGTGTCGTGGGCCACGGATAGTAGGACTGGCTCTCCTACCTCTCGAGGGCCCATCTGGCAGCCTGGAAAGTCTCACGATTCCCAACTCAGACTTGGAGTGAGGCTCTACTTCCTTGTGGTGTCATCCTGGGCAAGGCCCTTGGCCTCTCTGTGCCTCAGTTGGCCCATCTGTACAATAGGGATGGGAATGGCAGTAACTAACCTCCTAGGCTGTCAGGACAGTTACATGAGTTCATGCATGTAATAAAGCCCTCGGGGCAGTCAATGCCTGTCGGGGTCATGGCTGTTTCTGTTGAACGTTAATAGTTTGCATCTTTAAGAGACAGATGTCCTGACTCATCTCCTTTGACTGATAAAGCCTCATTATTTAAAATAATTTGGAAAAAAAAAAAAAAAAAAAGACCGGCACTGAATTTTGAGACCATCCATTGTTTCCTGACTTAGATAATTGAACTCAACAGTATTTTCAAAGCTTCAAATCTTCTCTGGCTTGAAAGGTCTTCCGTGGAGAAGATGAGCGGGCACCTTTCCCTGGTGCCGGTGCCAGAGGGCTCTCATCCCCTTCTGCTTGGGCGTGGGCAGCTTGGTGCCCGGGGTCTTGCCAGAGCAAGAGTGGGCTCGGGGCCCTCCACCAGCCCCCTGGCCCGTCAGCCAGCCTCTTACTGCGGGGGGCTGCTTTCCTGTTTAAAGGGGAGACCTATGTCTTGGATTTTATTTTTGTAACAAGAGGGCTTTTGTGTTTTATTTTTTTTCATGTTTTTATTTATTTTTGAGAGAGAGAGACTGAGAACGAGTGGGGGAGGGAGAGGAAGACACAGAATCCGAAGCAGGCTCCGGGCTCTGAGCTGTCACAACAGAGCCCGATGTGGGGCTCGAACTCACAAATCATGAGATCATGACCTGAGCAAAGGCTGGACGCTTAACTGACTGAGCCACCCAGTTGCCCCTTTTGTATTTTAGTTTCTATGCTGTTTACAAGTGTTTGAGCAGTTCTTTTTTTTTTTTTTTTTTAATGTTTATTCATTTTCGACAGAAAGAGAGACACTTCGTGAGAGGGGAAAGGGCAGAGAGAGAGGGAGACACAGAATCCAAAGCAGGCTCCAGGCTCCGAGCTGTCAGCACGGAGCCCCACGCGTAGCTCGAACTCACAAACTGTGAGATCACGACTTGAGCCGAAGTTGGACACTTAACCGACTGAGCCACCCAGGCGCCCCTACAAGTGTTTGAGCGGTTTTAATGCAGGTTCTTACACATGCATCTGACAAGTTCTTTTTTGTGCAGGAACCTACAGTATGCCAGGTGCCACGCTAGGCCTGTGAGTACAGTCGTGAACAGAGCTGACAGAAATCCCTGTCCTCAGGGACTTGACATTCTAAGGGAGAGAAGATTGATAGTAAATCTATATAAGTACAGCATAGGGGCTCCTGGTGGCTCAGTCAGTTAAGCGTCTGACTTTGGCTCAGGTAATGATCTCGTGGTTCGTGAGTTCGAGCCTTATGTCAGGCTTGTGCTGACAGCTCAGAGCCTGGAGCCTGCTTCGGATTCTGTGTCTTCCTCTCTCTCTTCCCCTCCCCCACTCAACACGCTGTCTCTTTCCCTCTCTCTCTCTCTCTCAAATAGAAATTAAAGCCTTAAAAAAATTAAAAGGAAATGTCAGGGTATGGTGTGCAAAGTAAGGGTAAGTATTGTTCAGCAAACCTCACATTCTGGTGGCATTCGTATTTGCATGCAAGTATATGTTACGTATTTGTAATATATTCCCGAGTATCAAAGATGCATTTCTCACCGTGGGTTATGGTAAACGGAAATTGGCGAAACATGCTTTCAGGCCCAAGGAACAGAGCAGTGACGAGATGTTCGAGGTCCCCGGTGCTTAGCACATGTCTGAATGACACAATGAGAAGGTGACCCTACACCTGCCTGTGGGACCCTGGGCAAGGCCCTGCCCCTTTCCCTGTCGTCCCCATCCGGCCCTTGCCTTCCCCGATCCCCTGACCCTGGCCCTTCCCTTCCTGGCTGGGCAGATCCGGGTGAAGCCTGACAAGACGGGCGTGGTCACAGATGGCGTGAAGCACTCCATGAACCCTTTCTGTGAGATCGCCATGGAGGAGGCCGTGCGGCTCAAGGAGAAAAAGCTGGTGAAAGAGGTCATCGCTGTCAGCTGTGGGCCTGCCCAGTGCCAGGTGGGAGAGGGTGCTGGGACCCTGAGTCCCGGGTCTGAGGGAGGAGGGACGGGACCAGGCTCCTGGGTACCCCTTGGGGCTACAAGCCAAGCCGAGTCCCTTCTCCTGGCAGGAGACCATCCGCACTGCTCTGGCCATGGGCGCAGACCGAGGCATCCACGTGGAGGTGCCAGCTGCAGAGGCAGATCGCCTGGGTCCCCTGCAGGTGGCCCGGGTCCTGGCCAAGCTGGCAGAGAAGGAGAAGGTAGACCTGGTGCTGCTGGGCAAGCAGGTAAGTGTGCCCATCCCTCCCCCCCGTCCCCATTCCTGCTCAGGACTGGCGGCGGGGTGGGCAGGAGCTGAGGCTTCAGGGGACCCAGGCTGGGTGGAGAGTTTGAGCAGGGTGGACAGGGTGACGGGCGGTGGGGGGGGGGGGGCCCTATGGGGTAAAGTGGGAGCCCTGGGGGCTGGGGCGATGGTCTGGGTGGGGGAAGGAGAGGCTTGATGGGACAGAGCAGAGAGACCTGTGGCTGGAGGGGCAGCGCTTGAGCTGCAGGGAGTGAGGGGAGGCGGAGAGGAGGTGAAGGTGGTGCTGGGGTCTGGCTGGAAGGGACAGAGAGGAAAGTTCTGGAAGAACTGAGGCTGTGAGGAATAGGCTGGAAGGGGAGAGACTGGAGGCCAGGGGCTTGGGGAGGAGCTTGGAGGCTAACATTGAGCTAGAACGCTACCTACCCCCTGAGGTGGGTGTGAGTCTGGCTCAGCTGTTCCCTCTGGAGGCCGGGCAAATGACAGCCTTCCTTTGGGTAGCCTGCCCACACCCTCCCATTTGAGATAGACATTGTGGCCTCGCCCAGGGAGGGGCAGAGGATCTTCAGAAGAGACCCAGAAGACAGCAGTGGGAGGGGAGAGATCTAGGGGCGGGGGCTTAGGGACGAAGGCTGAGAAAGAATGTGAGAGACTGAGAGATCATACAGGGCACTGGGATCGCACGGGAGGCTCAGAGGTAGAGCCAGGGCCCTGGTGGGAAAAGACAGGGATCCCAGCAGGCTGGATCGGTCCCTGGGGAGAGGCGGAGGCTGATGAGTCTATATAGGTGGTTGGGTGTCCTGCCCAAGTCAGACAGTGGAAAACGAGAGATGACAAACAGCAAAGGAATCAGTAGAAGTCAGTAAGCTGAGGCAGGGGGCCTAACCAGAGAACAGGCCAAAAAGGCACAGTCTGGGTAGGCTCAGGGCTCTGGGGACCCAGGTCTCTCACCAGCGCCCCAGGACACTGGTGCTGGCATCATGGCCTCTTGATGCCCCCTCCGTTCTCTGGTGGGTCTCAGACTCATGTCCTGCCTGTCCTGGTTGTCAGGGACAGTTTCTGGGACCAGGGCCTCCAACTGGGAAGATACAGGATAAACTGGTCAGGACAGTCTTTATTGTAGGTGGCAGGGTCAGAATCAAACTGGCAGAAGCCAAAAAGTGAACCTGTTAGCTCATATAATCAAGCTTCAGGCATGGCTTGATCCAGGTTCACATGTCAGCTCTAGGCTCTACTCCTCTATCTTGTTTTTACCTTCTGCACCTCCAGGCCCATATCTCAGGAGCCCAGCAACCTCAGCAGAAACAAAAGAGCCTCTTTCCCAAGAGCTCCAGGAACACCTCCAGAGCTGACTCTTCATTGGTCCAGCTTGAGTCAAGTACCAATCCCTGAACCAATCACTAGGGTCAGGGGATAGCTCCTACTCACTCAGTTCCCCAGTGCAGCTGGCCCGGGTCCTGGCTCATGGGAGGCTTCTGTGAATTATACAGGGGGCAAAGATTTGGCACTGGGGATGCCAGATGTCCTTGTGTGCCCCTGGACAGGTGACTGCCTCTCACCAGGCCCAAGTGAAGGGATGGGATCATTCTAGTCCAGGAGTCAGCAAACTATGGCCCATGGTCACCGCTGATTTTATAAAGCTTTATTGGAACACCACCACGCTTGTTGCTTTATACAGGCACATTTCTATCTACGGCTGCTTGTGTACTACCGTGGCCGAGTTGCATCTCTGTGACTGAGACCGCATGATATTGAGAAAATGTTTGCTAATCCCCATCTAGACAAAGGCCCAAACGGTATGTGAAAAGACCCATTGTCATACAGTCTTCTCTCTTTCTCCACTCAGGCCATCGATGATGACTGTAACCAGACGGGGCAGATGACCGCTGGATTTCTAGACTGGCCACAGGTGAGGCTGGAGTGAGGAGTACCTTCTGGGGGCTAGACCTGGGGGCTCAGAACAGGGCCACCCTTGTCCCTGCCTTTCTGGAGGAAGGCATGTGCAAGGATGGCTACTCCTGCTGGCAGGAAGGAGAAGTGCACAGCCAGGACGCCAGGCCTCGTCCAGGCCTTTGGTGCTCTGTCTTCAGCCCTGTCACTCTCCAACCACACACCAACGTCATCCCTGCCTCAGGGCCTTTGCACTTGCTCAACCCAGAACATGGTTCCCTCAGATTGCCTCATGCCTTTCCCACTCTCTCCTTTAGGTCTGTGCTCAGTTATTACCTCTTTAGAGAGGCCTTCCTTACCCACCCTGTATGAAATCCTCATGTCCCCTCCTCGGTTCCAGATTCCCCACTCCCCACCTCTGCCAGTCCAGTAGAAACACGAGCCACCTGGGTAATTTAGAATTTTTCACAGCCAGATTAAAAAAGGAAAAAGAATCAGGCAAAATGAATTGCAATAATATTTTATTTAACCTAACACATCTAAAATATTATCATCTTAACATATAATCAATATAAAAACTCCTGAGCTCTGTCATATTCTTTTTTCTTTTTGTATGACGTCTTCAGAATCCAGTGTGGATTTTATTTTATTTTATTTTAAATTATTTTATTTTATTTTATTTTATTTTAAATTATTTTATTTTATTTTATTTTATTATTTTTTAAGTTTAGTTATATTTTGAGAGAGAGTGAGGGTGGAGGAGGGACAGAGAGGAAGAGCGAGAGAATCCCAAGCAGGCTCCCTGCTGTCAGCACAGAACCCAACATGGGGCTCAAACTCAGAGACCACGAGATTATGACCTGAGCTGAAATCAAGAGTCAGATGAGTACTCGACTGAACCACCCAGGCACCCCTCCAGGGTGGATTTTATATCTACAGCACATCTCCATTCAGATGCTGAATTTTCATCAGAAATACTTAATTTAGATTCCTAAAATCCACAGTTGAAAACGTAGATTCACACACCCAGGTTGTTCCAAACACTCTTCAAAGTTTTCCAGTGATCGCATTGAGTATTTTTTTAAATAGCTTTGTTGAGATGTAAGTGGTCTACAATAAACTGCACATTTTTTTTTTCTTTTTAATTTTATTTTTTATTTTTTAAAATTTACATCAAACATACGGAACACTTCACGAATTTGTGTGTCATCCTTGCACAGGGGTGGTGCTAATCTCTGTCAGTTCGTAGGATCAAGCCCGGCATCCAGCTCTGCACTGACAACCTGCTTGGGATTCTCTCCTCCTCTCTCTGTCCCTCCCCCGCTTGCATGCATGCACGCACGCACATGCTCTCTAAACAAACAAACAAACAAACAAACAAGCGAACGAACAAACTTAAAAAAAAAAATAAAGTAAGGGGCGCCTGGGTGGCTCGGTCGGTTAAGCGTCCGACTTCGGCTCAGGTCATGATCTCGCGGTCCGTGAGTTCGAGCCCCGCGTCGGGCTCTGTGCCGACAGCTCAGAGCCTGGAGCCTGTTTCGGATTCTGTGTCTCCCTCTCTCTCTGCTCCTCCCCTGTTCATGCTCTGTCTCTCTCTGTCTCAAAAATAAATAAATGTTAAAAAAAAAAAAAATAAAGTAAGATGAAAAATTCCATCCCGCAATCACACGAGCCACATTTCACATGCTCAGAAGACACGTGAGTCCACTTGATTGCCGTTATACTTGGTTACCGGTCACTTGGTTACCAGCAGTCTTCCCGGCCAGGATAAATGCCCCCGAAAGCCCAGGCCTCGTTGGTCATGTTCACTGTGTATCCCCAGGGCTGGCTCATGGGGTGTTCGGATGAGACTAGGGGTGACGGAACATCCCGGCTAAGACTTGAAAGGTTTGTCCGGTGAGTGAGCGAATGGAGACAACGGGCTGATTAGACAGAGAGGGTGTAGGTACATCAGGAGATGTTGATTCAGGACTGAGGCACAGAGGGGCGTTGGCGAGAGTGTGGGCGTGGGCGCTGAGCAAAGAAGATGGGGTCCCAGCTGATGTTTCCAGGGTCAAGGTGAGCACATGAGTCTGTTGTTACCCCAGCAGAGGGGCCTCGAAGGGAACTCCTGGGGACAGAATGGTGGGTAGTGGGAGCATGACATGGAGCTTAGAGCCAGACTGCCAGCTCTTGGGCGACAGCACATTTTTGAGCCTCGCCCTGCCTCAATTTTCCTCATCTGTAAAGTGGGGATAATAGCGTTTCCCGTATAGAGTTCCCGAGGGCCTGATGACTTAGTGCGCTGAAGTTGTTTACACGCAATACGTGTTCATCATGATTAAGGAAGGTTAATAATAGGTCGGAACCTAACTGGCAGGTTCAGGTCATTAAGACCTACACGTTGGCTGCCAGTGAAAGTACAGATTTTTGAGATTCCCTTTCTGTGGCATCTTCCTGTTTGTGAACTTGATGTCTAAAGGTTACCTTGCAGGACTCTCTTCTGTTCTCTCATTCATTCCCTCACCTGTGCATGTGCTCACGTCGCTCTGTGCCTGCCGTCAGTTAACCTCACCCACCCTCCCATCTCCCCAGGGCACATTCGCCTCCCAGGTGACACTGGAAGGGGACAAGGTGAAAGTGGAGCGGGAGATTGACGGGGGCCTGGAGACCCTGCGCCTGAAGCTGCCTGCCGTGGTGACCGCCGACCTGCGGCTCAACGAACCTCGCTATGCCACGTTGCCCAACATCATGGTGAGCACTTAGCAGATGGGTCACTGAGGGCCCAGAGACTTCTTGTACGAAGGAAAGGATCATCACCCTGCGGAAAGAAGAGTTTACCGTTCATCTTGGCTTGTAGGATGGGTTCATTGGGTCATTTTAGCCAATAGGGAGAGTTTAGTGTGCCATCTTAGCCAATAGGAAGGGCATCATCTCAGCCAATAGGAAAGGTACAGTGGATCATCTCAGCCAATAGGAAGGGTTCAGTGGATCATCTCAGCCACCAGAGAGAGTTCAGTGGGTCATCTCAGAAGGGTGGGTTCCGTGGGTCAGATGGGCCGGACTCCTTAAGTTAGAAGGTTGAGTTTGCCAGTCCATTTCAGCCCTTGAAGGGCTTCTCAAGACAGCTAACTAAACAGGGACCCTCAGCAGAAGGGCTTCCCAGTAGGTCACGTCTGTCTGGCTAGCGGGGTCTAGAAAAGTTTGGGCAATGGGATTGGTTCTGCAGACATGGCACTCGTGGGTGGGAGGCTGTGGGAGGCTGGGCAGGGCTTCAGCAGCCCTGTGAACTGTCACTGCCCATGTGCAGAAAGCCAAGAAAAAGAAGATTGAGGTCATCAAGCCCGGAGACCTGGGTGTGGACCTTACCTCCAAGCTCTCCGTGGTTAGTGTGGAGGACCCGCCCCAGCGCACGGCCGGCGTCAAGGTGGAGACCACGGAGGACCTGGTGGCCAAGCTGAGGGAGATTGGGCGGATTTGAGCCCCTTCCCTGACACTCAGCAATAAAACTATGACCCTCCCGACGACCGTCTCTGTTAACTCATTCCGTGGAGACCTGTTCTTTGATTCATTCAACAAACATTTACTTAAGTCTCCCGTGTGCCAGGCCCTGTGCTGGGTGACGCCGGGGACCCAGGTGAGTCACATCCAGTCCCTGAGAAGCTTCCATGTTGGGGGGGGGGGGGGTTGGGGTGGACGTGGGCAGAGCCAGCTGTAAGCAGAGGTGACACCACACACTTAGGAGCTCACCTGGGGCGTCTGACCTGGAATGTGGGGTCGGAGACTTCCCAGGTAGATGGCATCCTAGTTGAATTCCTGAAAGACGAAGATCAGTGAGGGGGTGTCACGCTGCAGAGCTTTTGCTGGGAACTCGCAGGTGCCAGGCCCCCGTGGAGACTTGGGGAACAGGAGACAGCAAGGCTGGAAGTTCTGGTTCTGGTTGGGGACACAGACAACATGTAAGGTGGGGATGAAGAGCCGGGGCCTGGAGTCAGACTCTGATTTTATTATTTTATTTTTTTAAAGTGTATTTATTTATTTTTGAGAGAGAGCACGTGTGCACGTGCCCGGAGGAGGGGCAGAGAGGGAGGGAGAGAATCCCAAGCAGGCTCTGTGCTGTCAGTACGGAGCCCGACGCGGGGCTCAATCCCATGAACCGTGAGATTGTGACCTTAGCCGAAATCAAGAGTCAGATGCTCAACCGACTGAGCCCCCCCAGGCGCCCCCAGACTCAGTGATTTTAGATCCTCCCTCAACTTTCCCAGCTGTGGGATCTTGAGTGAGTTACCGTGCATCTCTGAGTTCTGGTTTCCTCATCCGGCTGATCAAAATAGTAAGAGCTTAGTGTAGTGGTTAAGGGCTTGGGGTCTGGATCCTGAGGCCCTGGCAAGTTCCTACTCTCCCAACGCCGATTTCCTCCTCCCTCAGGTGGCGTTAGTAATAATACCCGTGTTCTGGTTGGCTGATGTGGCATAACGAGGCACCCCAAAACTCGCTGACTTAAAACCACCAATCATTTATTTTGCCCATACATCTGAAAGCTGGGCAGGGCTTGGCAGGAGAGCTCGCCTCTCCTCCACGCGGCGTCAGCTGGGGTCTCAAATGGGGCCCGGGGATACATGTCCGAGATGGCTTAGTCACCTGGCCTGCATGCTGGCTGGCTGGGGTTGTTGGCTTGAGCTGGCTGTTGACCAGGGGCCATGATTCCTTCCCATGGGCTGCTCGAGCTTCTTCACGGCATGGTGGCTGGCTTCCAGGAGGGAGTGTTCTATGACCTGTGAGGTGGGTTATGCCCGTCTCTGGGCCTCCATGCAGACACTGGCACGGGATCACTTCTGCTGTAGTCTCTTGGTCTGGTAGTAAGAGTCTACCTGGATCCATGGGGAGGGGACATAGACTCCGTAAGGGAGGAATTTGCTGGCATCTTTAAGTTACAAAACTTCCCCCATGAGGTTTTGAGGGAATTAATGTAGCACCTCCAGAACCACACCTAACGCATAGAAAATGCTCACTATGTATTATTACCCTTGTCATTACCATCAGCATGGTGAGAACTCCCTGGGTGAGCTCAGGGGACTGGATGCTGAGCAGAGATCCTGAGCCCAGCATGGGGTGGTAGCTTTCTTTCTTTCTTTCTGTTCTCTTTTTTTTTTTTTTTTTTAATGTTATTTATTTATTTATGTTTTTTTTTTTTTTAATTTTTGAGAGATGGAGCATGAGTGGGGGAGGGACAGAGAGGGAGATACAGAATCTGAAGCAGGCTCCACGCTCTGAGCTGTCAGCACAGAGCCTGATGCAGGGCTCGAACCCACGAATTGTGAAATCATGACCTGAACCGAAGTTGGATACTTAACCGACTGAGCCACCCAGATGCCCCATGGGGTGGTAGCTTTCTGAAGGAGTGAGCAGTCTGGCCATCCTGAGCCAAAGCCCACCTCCTCTCTCTGGCTGTGCAACCTCCTCCAGGTCCCTTGACCTCTCTGAGCCATAGTCTCCTAGCCTGTAACACAAGGATAATGACACCCAGCTCATAGGGTGTTTGGAAGTGTTTGGCCAGATAATGCCTGGGAAGCATTTCGCATGGTTCCTGGCACGGGAGAAGTGGTAGTTATTATTATGATTCTTAATCAGGTGAGGCTGCAGGACAAGTTGTTGCGGGGGGGGGGGGGGGGCAGGGAGTGACCAGAACATTCCAGGTAGAGAAGAGTGCCTGCAAATCTGGGAGGGGAGAGATGGGGCATGAGAATGGCAGGGTATTCAAAGAGTGAGAGGGTGGAGGGTGTGGCTGGAGTGGGTGGGTCTGGGCCACTCAGGGTCTGGAAGGGTCCTTGGATGTCTCCTGAGGGCACAGGGGAGCTGTGGGAGGGGCAGGGGCAGAAAGAGGGGCCATGTGAGGATCCAGGGACTGGCACTGGTGGAGATTTGGAGGCTGGAGGGAGGAGGCAGAGCGGATGGGGCCTGTGCTACGGTCTGGCCAGTGGGAACCCAGAGGTAAGGCTGTGACAGAGATTCAGGGGGCAGAGCAGGAGGGGAGGGGGAGAGAGGAGGGAAGACGCCCCACAGCCTCTGCGTAGGTGGTGCAATGGCACTTGAGATGGAGAGCCCGGGAAGGGGGTTGTGTTGGAGGGAAGACGCTGAGTTTAGGGGGATGCAGGGCACTTGAGGCCCTGGGGGGCACGGAGATGCAGCTATGGGTCTCTGGAGAGGGACTGGGTGGGAGGGAGCCAATTGAGACTTGGTTCTGAGGGCAGCAGGGAGCCATGGGAGGAGTTGGAGCAGAGCAGGAGCAGGGTCAAATGCAGGTGCTGCAGGCAGGACAGAGTGGACTCGAAGCCTGAACTGAGGCCAAGACCATCAGAGGTGGGACTCTCTGAAGGGTCACCTCACCCTCCTCCAGGAAGTCTTCCTGGCTGCCTTCCCCACGGGTTTGCTACCACCACGTTTCCACTGGGACTCCTTTCCCGCCATCTTCACCTCGCGTGTGGGGAGAGCAGAGTCAGATGGGACCAGCTGACGAGGACCAGTGGGGTGGGGGTGGCTGGCTCTGCTACTAGATTGGGGGTGGGGGCACCTCCCTCTGGGTCTGGCTTCCTTCCCCGCCCAGGAAGCTACCAGTCCTGTCGGACTTGTCGACCTGGGAGGCACAGGTGCAGGTCCTGGAGTCTCGCTGCAGTGTCCTCACAGGTGCGGCCAGCACCATGGACACCTCACGGGCTCTGCTGCTCTTCCTGCTCCTGGGTAAGTCCCCTGCACAGCCCCTTCCCCACCAGTCCGCCCTCTTGGCAGCTCCCCAACGCCCTCCCCTCCTCTTCTTGCAGCCTCCGGAGCAGGGGTCATCACCCACAGAGCCTCTTCTGGAGTTCAGCAAACCAATTTCTCCTTGGACTCAGAAAGCTCTTTCCAGGGCCCAGGTTCGAAAGTCTCCTCCATGAAACCCCCCGACTGGAAATTTCCAGAGCAGTCTCCAGGTTCAAAAACCACTGCTGCTATCCCTCATTCCAAACGGTTTCCTGAGGCCTCAAATTTTAACGACGTGCCTAGGTCAAACGTTTCTGCTGAGGGCCAAAAGTTGAGCCCGGATCCTCCTACCGTCCCTGAGGTCCCTGGTTCCGAAGTATTTTCTGATATCTTGGGTTCTCAAGTTCCTGCCGAAAACTCAGAGCCGTCCTCGGTTAAGACCCCAGCTTCAAACATTTCTGCTCAGGCCCTGGAGACTGAAGTTGAGACCCCAGGTTCACAATTCTCCCCTAAGGATCAGGACCTTAAAATATCTGCCCAGAACCCCGAATCCAAAGTAACTGCAGTAGCCCACCCAGTGGAAAGCTTCCCCCAGCAGGTGGGGAGGCCTCTGTCGGTACTAGTGGGGACCACCATCCAGCTCCCTCTGGTTCCAGTTCCCAGCCTTGGCCCTCCTGCGCCTCTGGTGGTCTGGCGCCGAGGCTCCAAGGTGCTGGCAGCTGGAGGCCTGGGGCCGGGGGCCCCCCTGATCAGCTTGGATCCTGCTCACCGGGACCGCTTACGGTTTGACCAGGCCCAGGGGAGCCTGGAACTTGCCTCTGCCCAGCTGGAGGATGCTGGGGTCTACACTGCTGAGGTCATTCGGGCTGGGGTCTCCCGGCAGATTCGGGAGTTCATGGTGGGTGTATATGGTAAGTGGGCACTGAGGTCCAGAGTGCAGGCTGCAGGGTCTGCTCTGCCAGACCTTTGGGCAGATCGCTGCTGTCTGACCTGTTTTCTCCCCTGAGGAAGGGGTTCCTGGACAGGGGAGAGAAGACTTCTAGGCTAGAGGGAGGAAGGATAATAGGGGCTGGGGGCCAAGACAGGGGTTCTTGAGAGAAGTTGGGCCTGGGGATCAAGACTCCTTGGGGCTTGGAATCACGGGTCTCTGGGAGAAGAGGGGGTGGCGGAAGGGAGGGCGGGGGGCGGGCCCTGGGGGACTTAGTGGGTCCCTGAGAAGGAGGAATCCTGGGCTTGGGGCCCTGAAGTCCTGGGTGTGAGGAGTGAAGGCCGGGGCCTGGAGTCCTGGATCTGGGGGACGAGAGGGCCAGGGACCGGGTCCTGAGCCCATTCCCCTTCTCCCAGAGCCCGTGCCCCAGCTGTCTGTGCAGCCCGAGGCCCCCGAGATAGAGGAGGGGGCGGCCGAACTCCGGCTGCGCTGCAGAGGGTGGGGGCCGGGTCGCGGGGAGCTGAGCTGGAGCCGGGACGGACGCACCCTGGAGGCAGCGGACCCTGAGGGAGCGGAGCCACCGCGGATCCGCACAGAGGGCGACCAGCTGCTCATCGGGCACCCTGTGCGAAGCGACCACGCCCGGTACACTTGTCGCGTCCGCAGCCCCTTCGGCCACGCTGAGGCTGCGGCCGACGTCAGTGTCTTCTGTGAGTCGGGGTATGCCTCCGGTCGGGGGCTAGGATCTGGGCGCTCGGGGTCCCGACTTCCTGGGGAGGAGGGGGTTTGTTGGAGGTCCAGTCCTCGCGGGTCGTGGCGGAGTCCCGGGTGACCCCAACTCTCCCGGTTGCGACCCCTTCCCCCACCCAGACGGCCCGGATCCTCCGGTCATCAAGGTCTCCTCGGACCGCGACGCCACCCCCGCCCTCTATGTCACCAAGGGCAGTAACGTGACCCTGCGCTGCTCCGCCGCCTCGCGGCCGCCCGCAGACATCGCGTGGAGCCTGGCCGACCCGACGGAGGCCGCCGTGCCCGCCGGCCCGCGTCTCCTGCTGCCCGCGGTCGGGCCGGGCCACGCCGGCGCCTACGCCTGCCTCGCCGCGAACCCGCGCACAGGCCGCCGCCGCCGCTCTCTGCTCAACCTCACCGTGGCAGGTGAGCGGGCCCGGGCGGGACGGAGCGGGCTACGCCGAGGGGGCGGGGCCGCATCAGAGGGGCGGGGCCGGCAAGGGAGGGAGGAGACTCCCCGTAAAAGGGGCGGGGATGCCCGGGAAAAGCGGCGGGGCCAACGAGGGCCTGCGGGACTTGTTCGACTGGGTGAGGAAGGTCACGAGAGGGGAAGGGGGCCAGATTCCCGGGCCAGGAGCAATCTCAACAAATTAAGAGGAGGATCAAATGGTGAAGAGTGGAGGCCGGAAAGGGACGGAGTTTCAGTTGCTTGGGCCAGTTAAGTGGGATCAGCAAATAAATTACCTGAGGGCCCCTGGGTGGTTCAGTCAATGAGCTACCGACTCTTCATTTCAACTGACGTCATGATCTCACAGTTAGTGAGATCGAGCCCCACCTTGGGCTCGTGCTGACAGCGCAGAACCTGCTTGGGAGCCTTTCCCTCTCTCTTTCCCCTACCTCCGCTCATGCTCTCTCTCTCAAAATAAATATTTTTTAAAAATTACCTGGGGAAAGGGGAGGAGTCATTAGAGAAGGGGGCTGGGCCATTGTAGAAAGGGCCGAGTTATCTTAGAAGAGGTCGGGGGGAGGGGTGTCGCACCAGTAGGGGCATAGATGTCTGGTTGATGGCTCCCAGTAACTTGGTGGAAGGAGGAGGACTAGAAAGGAAGGGGGGGGGGGGTTATGTTTGCAAGGAAAGAAATCCGTGCAAAGATGTTTTCCTAGGAGAGAGGGGCAGTCAGTGGGGCTGCCGCTGCCCACTCAGCCCGGAAGTTTCTGGGAAAAGGGACGCCTATGGGGCGGGTCCAGGTGAAGAGGGGTGGGCGTGACACGCGGAGATGAGGGGCTGGAGGGGCGAGGGGAGAGAGGCCGAGCCCCTGTTCTCTCCCTCTGCTCCACAGATCTGCCTCCGGGGTCCCCACAGTGCTCAGTGGAAGGCGGTCCAGGGGACCGCAGCCTCCGCTTCCGCTGCTCGTGGCCCGGCGGGGTCCCCGCGGCCTCCCTACAGTTCCAGGGTCTCCCTGAAGGCGTCCGCGCGGGGCCGGCGCCCTCTGCGCTCCAGGCGGCTGTCCCCGCTCACCCCCGGCTCAGCGGCGTCCCCGTCACCTGCCTCGCTCGCCACCTGGTGACCACGCGCACCTGCACGGTTACCCCGGGTGAGAGCTGGTGGGGTTTCTTTCCTGTTTCCCGGGGAAGGGGTACACATTTTAGCTCCTTTAGGAAATGAGAAAGGCGGACTTCTAACTCCAGGAAAAGAGATTTCCTTTGTCTTCAAACCTACAGAAGCACCGATACCTCAAGCAGGGGAAGGGGCCACAGTTTCTTTCCTGGACCCAGGAGGAGGGCTGACATCTTCCTACGTGTCCAGAGCAATAAATGGTTGAGAATAATATGAGTTCCTCAGTCCAGCACCTGGGCCATAGTATGTATCTAATAAGTCCTTGCCAAGGAGATCAGGTGATGATGGACTGAGACATGGGCAGTGCTTCCTCATTTGGCTAACGTGTTGGGGTTTCACAGCTCTTTGCTTCACCAAAGCGGGCAGGACTTGGTCTTTGACTCCAGGGTCAGGTCTGGACTCGGCCCGGTTTCTTCTACCTGCAGAGGCCCCTCGGGAGGTGCTGCTTCGTCCTGCGGTGGAGGAAACACGGTCGGGGGAGGCAGAGGTGGCGCTGGAGGTCACTGGCTGTCCTCCACCATCCAGAGCATCTTGGGCCCGGGAAGGGCGGCCCGTGGCCCCAGGAGGAGGGGGTCGTCTGCGGCTCAGCCCAGATGGGCGCAGGCTCCTCATTAGCAACTTCAGCCTGGATTGGGACCTGGGAAATTACTCCGTGTTGTGCAGCGGGGCGCTGGGTGCCGGGGGCAACCAGATCACCCTCATTGGTGAGTCCATTCCTTTCCCAGAACCCAGAAGTCCTCTCTTCCCTCAAACCCGGTCCCCAGCCCCTTCTCCATCAGATCCAAGAGTCCAAGCTCTCAGTCCCCTTCCTCTTGTAGGCCTAGAAGTCTGGCTCTCCAGACCCTCTACCCCAGGACCTATGGGTCCAGGTCCACGGCCCCCTTCCCTCTCCCATCTAGGACCCACAAATCCAGCCCCCACCTTAATTCCCCCAGGACCTTCCGTCTCCTCGTGGAGGCTGCAGAGAACCCGGGATGCAGCAGTGCTGACTTGGGATGTGGAACGCGGGGCCCTGATCAGTGGTTTTGAGGTCCAGGCACGACCAGAAGGCCCCAACCTGGGTAGAGCCACCACCTACAGGGACTGGATCACCCTGCTCACCCTGGAGCCTCAGGAGCGGTCAGCTGTGGTGCCCCTTCCTCATCGGAACCCTGAGACCTGGGCCTTCCGTATCCTGCCCACCCTGGGGGGCCAGCCAGGGACCCCATCACAAAGCCAAGTCTACCAGGCCCGTGAGTTGGGGCTGCTGGAGGCTTCTCCTGGGCTGCTACCCTCAGTCTGTTTCGTTTATCCCCCTTCTCTGCTTGTATCCATTTTCTGGGGCTCCTTTAACAAAGTACCATGAACCGGGTGTCTTCGACCAATAGATACTCTCTCACAACTCAGCAGTCCTCCTTCTAATGGAAATGAGGGCCGTGCTCCCGCTGGGACTCTGGGTAGATGCTTTTCTGGCCTCTTCCAGCTTCTGATAATGGCCATTAGTCCTTGGATTGAATCCTTGGAGTTCCTTGGCTTGTAGCTGCAGCGCCCTGGTCTCTGCCTCCAGTTTTCCACAGCCTCCGTGTGCGCACCTCTGTCTTCTTCTTGTAAGGACACTAGTCCGGTTGGGTTCGGGCCCATCCTCATGATCTCATCTTGACTTGATTGGTTGAATTGTGTCTCCCCCAGAAAGCGATATTGACATCTTAACCCTCAGTACCTGTGAATGTGACCTTATTTGGAAATAAGAGTCTTTGCAGAAGATTGACTCTATATCTATGATAGCACATTATTTCTGTCATAGCACATTTAGTGTTTGTCATAGCATAACCCATACTTAGGATATTAATTTGTGCCTTCATTTCTGATTTCCCTGAAAATGAATCCCCATGAGAGTAGGTATCTGGGTTTGCTCACCAATGGATCGTTACCAGTAGAGTGCCAGGCACACCACAGTTACTCAGTAAATGCACAATGAATCAAGAGTCTGGGGTCCCAGGTTCTTGGGTCCTATAAAATAGTTGGAGCAGGGAGCTTAGGAAACTTGGCTCCAGCTCTGGTTCTTCCTGCTTCTAATTATCCTCTCTGGTCTTCCAGGCCCCACCCTGAGCCCAGGGGCCATTGCTGGCATCGTCCTGGGTTCCCTACTGGGCCTGGCGCTCCTGGCAGCGCTTCTCTACCTGTGCATCTGCTGCCTGTGCAGCTTTAGGGGTAAGTGAGGGGCCATCTGGGAGGGTCCCTAGGAAGAGACCGCTGGAGACCTGGCTGAACCAATCAGCGCAGCCACAGGTCATTCATCCCGCCTCCACCTCCATATCAGCCAATCAGAGGAAGGCTCCGCCTCTCAGCCTTGCTTCCCTGCTCATTGGCTGGGTTAGTATGTTGGTACAGCCAATCGCGTGTTTCTGTTTCTCCTCCTCTTTCCAGGAGACTCTCTGAAGAAAAAGAAGCATCCCCCCTCTTTGCCACCTGTGGTTCCCCCACTGGAAAAGAAGATGCAGAGTGTAACCCCAGTGCAGACCCCACTGCCTCTGCCCCTCAAAGTCCCGCTGGAGGACCCTAGCCCAAACAAGGCTCACCAGGTGAGTGGTGCCCCAGTGTCCTTCTGGAATAGGGGTAGAACTTTTTATGGTTTTTGTTTGCTTTTGTATTTAAAAAAAAAATTTTTTTTAACGTTTATTCACTTTTTGAGAGAAAGAGAGAGAGACAGAAACCGAAGCAAACTCCAGGCTCTGCGCTGTCACCCCAGAGCCTGTCGCGGGGCTCAAACCCATGAACTGTGAGATCATGACCTGAGCCAAAGTCGGATGCTTAACCGACTGAGCCACCCGGTCTCCCCTTTTACGTTTTAATCAGGGAGAGGAGACGGTCTGAGTTCTCTTCCTCCAGGTTTACTTGTTGGTTTACAAAATTAGTAAGTTCCCCCCCCCCCCTTTTTTTTAATATATAGAAATCGGACAGGAATTCCCACCCAATTTTTGTCATGTTAAGAGTGAAATTCCAGCTTACCTCCAAAGGAGAGAATACTCCTTCACTCTTCCATAAAAATTGGCAAAACTCCCGTTTTCTTTCTGAAGTGGGAGGGAATGTCTTCTTCCCTGAAAAAGCTGGGTTGTTGCATGTCTTGTCTCTCCCAAGGGTGGGTGAACATTTTTTTATTCTCCTTTTGCAAGTGAAGGGAACCCGGCTAATTTCTGAATAGCGTGAGCTAGCGCTAGAAAAGCGTGAGTCATGTCACATTCAGCATGTCACGTTCAGGGTAACCTCTGAGGTTGTCTCCTTCCCTTCCTTTCTCTTCCAGGCCACTGGCCCCAGTCCAGTCATCTCTCTGGGTGGGGGCCCAAGGACTGTTCGGGCAGCCACACAGGTGTGACCTGCTTTGCACAGGAGTTTTTGGGTAGGACTTCCTGGTAGGCAGGGCCATCCTGTCCTGCTGTGACTAAAGACTGGACCCTGAAAGTGGGACTTCCTGTCTCCTTCTCAGTGCAGAAGACTCCACTTGTATTTGCACAACCAAGCCGCTGTGGCTCCTGGGCTGGGAGAGACCCCCGCTGATCTACCAGTGTGGTTTGCACACCCTCTAGGCAAGCGAGGGGCCTTCCTACGTCCACTTGCTCCTCCAGGCCACCCCCATGCAGCTCCCAGGGTCTTTGTCTTTTTTTGTTTTTTAATGTTTACTTTTGAGAGAGAGCGTGTGCAAGTGGGGGTGGGGTAGAGAGAGAAGGAGGCAGGGTCCCAAGCGGGCTCCACACCGACAGCAGAGACCCCAACGCAGGGCTCAAACTCATGAACCGTGAGATCGTGACCTGAGCTGAAGTCAGACACTGAACTGACTGAGCCCGCTAAGGCGTCCCCAGGGTCTTCATCTTAAAACAGCTCAGACTGTGTCCTTTTCTCTTTAAACCCTTCCGTGGCTGCCCTTTGCCCTTCAGAAATCTTCCTGCATCCTCACTGTGATTTTCAAAGCCTTATGGTTTGGCCTCTTGGCCTCTGACCACCCCCTCCTGCACTTTCACCCCTGCTCCTTGATTAACACAAGGCTTTTTTTTTTTTTCACCAGATGCTGGATTTGGCCTCCAGGGCTTTGCCCCAGAGGTTGCTCTGCTTGAAATACCACTTTTTGCCCTGTGCCATCCACCTCAGTGATTTATAGGAAATATATATTTGGTCATTCAGATGACCAAAATATGTTTTGCAGATATATCTGGTCTTGATCCACGGTTTCTGAAAATGATTCAGAGCCATAAAAGCAAAATATCCATTTCTTGCTATTAATGAAGGTGACTTTTGGATGCCCCCAAAGGCGGGGCTGGTTGCCTGGAGGGTAAAACCTGCAAATGGGGGATCTGGAACTTTCAGACCCATCTCCAGGAGGGGGAAGGACTGGAGGTTGAATCAGCCAATGGCCAGTGACTTAGTCAATCATAATTATATAATGAAGCCTCCATGAAAACCCATAGGAACAGTGCTTTGGTCCATTTTGGGAGAGCTTCCACTCTTGGTGAACCAGAGTGCTCCCACGTACCACTAAGCTGGACTCCAAGATCCACAGGGACAGAAGTTCCTTTGTTTGGGAGCTTGCCCTGTGTATCTCTTTGTCTGGCTGTTGATTCCTGTCCTTTATCGTATCCTTTAATAAACTGATCAATGTAAATAACTGTTTCCCTGAGTTCTGTGAGCCACTCTAGCAAATTAACCAAATCTAAGGAAGAGGTCTTTGGAACTTCCAATGTGTAGCCAGTCGGTCAGGAGCACAGGTAGCAGTTTGGGGCTTGCAGCTGGTGTCTGAAGTGGGGTGTGGAGGTGGTAATCTCGTAGAACTGCACCCTTCACCTGGAGAATCTGATCCTACCTCTGGGTAGAGTGTCAGAATTGAGTTGGTGTCTGAGAATTGCTTGGTGTTGGGCTGCTAGAAAGAAGCCCATCAACCCAATCAAAGGAGGGATGTGGAGATTCAGAGCACAGTGAAGCGAGGCTTTAATCAACGTTCTTGCAAGAGGAAGTATCTGACGGACAGGCACACTCGGGGCAGTTACAGCAGACGATTTATCTCCTAGCACGCAAGTCCCTCCCCTGGTCCCTCATTGGCTGAGTACTACAGAGGTTACAGCCTGACCCGGAAGCTGCCTATGCCCATATAAGGCAAACAGTAGACTGAATGGAATAAATGTACATTCCCTGAGGTGATGCAGAGACTTTCAGTCCCTCCTCCCTTTGTTCTTTGGCACATGCCCATTGCAAAGCCCGCAAAGCTGAGAGGGGAAGAACCAGGAAGTGAAGTGTCTAAGAGTTTGGGAGTCCATTGTGGTGGACTATTTCCAATAGGTTGTAAATCTATTGTTAATTAGCACAGCTTTTATTTGGTATTTCTGAAAATGAATCATCTCCTTTACTTCTCACAGGGGGAACTCCCCAATGTTGGGATCAGGTCCAGAAACCCTAAAAATGTAACCATTACAAGCTTAGGAGACCCTTCCCTAACCCATGACCCTAACCTGCCTTGACCCTGACCCTTCTGCTCCTCGAACATAAATACAGAAATACTTGTTTAGCCTCTGACTCCGTCTCTAAACTGAGAACTTCAGGAAGGCAGAGACTGTGCGTGTCATTTTATCCCCAGCACTTAACACAGAGCCTGGCACATAGCAGGCAATCAATAAATACTGCACATATTTCGGTGCCAGCGAAAGGCTGGGCTTGCAGCTGCTGTCCCCAATGATGTCTTTCTTTTTTAGCTGGGTTTCTCATTGGAAATTTAGGGAGTGCATCAATGAAGATTCCCTTGGCCGCAAGAAACAAAATAAATGGTGGCAAAATGGATGGTGGTTTCAGGCTGGCTCAGCAACTTAGTGACCCCATCAAGGACCTGAGCTCTCTACATCCTGCTCGGCCACCCCCAGTGGGTTGGCATATTGTCTTATGTAGCAAGATGGCTGCCACAGTGCCAGGCATCACCTCTTCACACAACTGTATCTGAAGGCAAAAGGAAGCGAGCAAGGTTCCCTTCCCACACCCCTTCCCTCGACCAACCTCACTAGCGAGGAAAAAACTTTCCTGGAAGCCTACTGGCAAAGTCCCCTTATTGACCCCAAACTAGCCACGTCACTGCAAGTGAGGCTGGGAAACCGAGTATCTCAGCCTGTGTCGTGGGAGGCGGGTCTGAGAGCAAAGAAGGAGGAAACAACCAAAGCAAGGGCAACCAGCATCTGTCTCCGGGAAGGAAAGGATGTGAGGTATTCTGGTTAAAGATTGGGGTGAAAGAGGCCTTTGGGAAATAGAGCTCTTAGATCTTTCTGGAAAGGTGAAGCCTGGGGTGCTGGGTACCTGGATCCTTGATGTCATTTGTGTATCAGAGCTTTCATTTCCTTTTTAATCACCAGAGTGAGGAACCTAACACACGTTGGCTTCTACACACAGGGGGCTGTGTTGCTTATGTAAGTGAAAGTGGGCATCAGGTAAATTTTGATCCAGCTACTCAAATGATGGCATCGTGGACTCAGTTTCTTTAGCTCGCTCCCCCTCCCCCCGCCACTCTGTATTTCAGCGTTTGTTTCATTCTCAGGCTCTACATTCCCCACCATTGCTATCCCCACAGACCCAAGATCTTCCATGTAATGGAGAAAAGCAACTCATCTAGATACACCTCACACCACTGAGCTACATGATCCAGTGGAATAGCATCTTGTGAATCCATACAGCTCTGGAACTCATTAGCTGAGGGGCTGAAGCCAATCAAAATCTACCAAAGAGAGAGAAGGCAGAAATGATGCTGGAGAGGCACCACCAATGACCATGACCCTTTGCCCTCCACTCACTCAAATCCTTAATGACACGGATACTTGCAGGCAGAGACTTTGGAAAAAGGCGTTTATTGGTGTGGTGGTCTCAACACTCCCCATGAATCGGAACACACGGCCCCCAGGGCCCCCCGCCCCCTCCCTTGCATCCCTCCCCCTCCCCTCCCCATCCCCTGGACCCTGGGAATGGAAGACAATGTGGGATGGGGCCCACGCCCCCGTCTGAGGTACAGTCACTGCCCCTTGCCCCCCTGCCCCTGCTCTGAACTCCCCCCCCCACCAAGCTCTGGGTAGTGTGGTTTGGGGCGAGTGTTTATAGCGGGTCCCCCAGGAATCGGAGTTGGAGACTTGACATCTTGGGCTGGACTGGGGATGCCTGTGTGACGCCTCTCTCTCCCCCACTTTGTGTGATGTGTGCCAAGATCGTGTCTTCCCACCTCAGAGCTGGGGTTACAGCCTCTCAGCACGCCCTCCTGACAAGTTGCCCACCCTCGGGGGGAACACAGCCAGTCACCAGCTGCAGTGCAGCCGGAGCCGGGGGGCCTATTGCTGGCCACGGTCGCTGGTATGTGTGTGTGTGTCTATGTGAGTGTGTGTGAGGGCGGTCAGGTCAGCCTTTGGGAGACAGGCCAGGGAGTGGGGGAGTGGGGGAGTGGGGGACCAGCAAGCCCACACCCGTGGGAAGCTGCGGGGGCACTGAGGGCAGCCGGTTGGTGCTGCGGGCGGCCAAGGGGAGTCGGGGGTCGGGGAGGGCAAAGCACTGAGACAGACAGGTGGCCACAGGCACCGGTCTGACAGCTGGATGGAAGCACCGATTGGCCCAGAGGGGGCCAGAAAGTCGGGGTGGGGGGCAGGGAAAGTGGGAAGGTCTCAGGCTGCTGAGCCAGCGATGGGGCCTCTGGCTACAGGCAGCTGGTGGTTGACAGCAATGAGGCCCCGGGCCAAGATGGAGATCGCTCACCTGCTCACAGAGGCTGAATGATAGCTTGACAGGCGAGCGAGACACCCCTCCCCACCCCCAACCTGCCCAGGAGACGCTCTTTTAACAGGGAGGGGAAGGGGTGGGGTGCGTGCATACACTGGGGAAGCAGGGGGCCTGGAAAACCTCCCCTCACAGCTCCAGCCGCGAAGCCCACATACCTACCTCCAGCCAGAGGAGAGAGGCAGCAGCACTGGGGGGCAGTGGGCATGGGGGTGTTAGGGGAGGGAAGATTGCTGAGCCCCTCCCCCCACACATACACACACGTGCAGGCTCATGCTCACACACACCCACTACATACACACGATCCAGTTGACAGCCTGAGCTAAGAGAGGGGTGTGGGGTGGCCGGGGGTGGGTCGCAATCGGAAACTTGAACGGTGGCGAAAATGGCTGTAGAAAGATGCATAATTTTGCGTTATCCCTCACAGTGATGGGTTCTCTAAAGAGCTTTCCTCCTCCTCCTCCTCCTCCTGCTTCTCCTCCTCTCTTCTTCCTCCTCGGTGGCAGAGAGCTCTTCCGCCCCCTCGAGACCCACGGCGCTGGCTCTCCCTTTTTCTCTCGCTCTCGGCCTCAGGCCCCTCGCAGGGGGGAGGCGAGCTGCGCTGGGTTCTTCCTACATCCTCCACCACAGCCAGCCCAGGGCGGAGAGGAGGGTCAGGGGCCCCGGGGGCCTCGGGGCTGAGTTCTCCAGGGATCCTGGGCCTGGGGAAAGACAGAGGGTCACGGGGGTGGCGTGGGAAGGGGAGACCCCGTGTGTGTTTCCCGGTGCCTTGTGTCTGCCCTGTCTCTGGGGGCAGAGACGCTAAGACACTTAGCGACACTTGTTACTGTCTGCCTCTCAGTCCCTCTCTCTTTTTCCGTCTTTCCCAGATGTTCTTTTTCACCGCCTCAGCCCGGGGCTCTCTCCACGTCGGTCTCTCCGTCGTACAGTTTCGGTCTATCCAGTATGGCCACCAAGGGTCTTGCAGTCGGCACATCCAAAATGGTCCTCTTGACTTTCCTCCCCGAGACTGGCTATGGCACCCGTCCCAGCATCTCTCCACTTCAATACTTTACTACCACATGCCCATCCACCCAGGTGCTCAAGTCGAAACCTGTGATCGCCTCGACCCCCACTTCCTTCTTCCTCCACCTTCAAAACGTCTCCGCATACAGAGACTTTGTGCCACAGAGGGGGGCCTCCTGCCTCCATTTTGCACACCCCCCTACAGGCCATTCTTTAAATAGCAAAGTGATTTCTCTTTTGAAGCACCAACCACTAGGTCATTCCCTTGCTTAATAGCCTCTGGTGGCCTCACTCTGCAGTAGAATAAAATCCAAAATCCTTTCCGTGGCCCATGAGACTCTGCCCCTCCCTTCCTCTTTCGTCTCGGCCTTCACGTGATCACTGTGCTCAGGTCATGCTAGCCGTCTCACTGTGCCCTTCCATATACTGTTCCCTCTGCCTGCAAGCTCTTCCCGCCGATCTTGGCCGGGCTGGCTGTTTCTTACCACTCAGGTCTCAGTTCAAATGTTACCCTCTCTAGGAAACTTCTGATGATGAGCTTATCTAACGCTGCCATTCCCAATCCTTATTTATTTTCTCCGTCACCCTTATCGATATCCACTTTTTTTTTTTTTTTGGTGCTTCTTTATGTACGTTTTTGTTTGCTTTTTATTTTATTTAAGTGTCTGCTTATTTACTGCCTTTCTACTACTACTAGGCCATAAGCTCTGCGAGTCCCCAGACCTTGTCTCCTTTGGGCACTGCTGTGTCCCCAGCGCCGAAAGCCCTCCCCTTAGTGGGCACTCAGTGAATCGACATTCATTGAGGGAATGGGTTTCTTGCTCAGTCGCCTTGCTTGGGTCTCAGGGTCGACCTCTTTCCTAAGTTGGCAGTCGGTCTGGGGGACAGTCCCGGCCCCGCCCCTCGCCGACCCCGGCCCCGCCCTCCCGCCGATCCCCGCCCCCTCGCCCCGGCCCCGCCCCTCCCTCTCGGACTCACGCAGGAGCCTCATAGAAGCGCTGGACGCTCCGAGCCGGTTGGCGGCGCGACACGTGTAGTTGCCGTAATGCCGGGCGCTCACGTTGGCGAAGAGAAGCATCGAGCGGGTGCGCTCCGTCTGCACCTTCAGGCCCTCGGCTGTGCCGCTGATCAGCCTGCCGGGGACCCGGGTCAGGGACCGGGCCTTGGAACCCTGGCCTGGGACCCTCTCAGGGCGCAGATCCCACTGCACGCAGCTCTCAGTCTCCCTGATTTCCCAGAGACCCCGTATTCTGCCCCCTACCCCAGAGGCCCCTAGCCTCAGGCTCTAGCCCCCTATGGATCTCTGGGCCATTCGCACTGACACCCTTGTCTCCAGGCACCCTGGGGACCCCTCAGAGACACTGGACTCTCCTGGCGTGGGCCCCCAATCTCTACGGGCTCCCAGATTCTGCTGGACCCCAGCCCCAATGGTCCTCTGAAGCTTCCCCGCCACAGCCTCAGCATCGACCCCTGAACTTCTCCCTGAACAGCCTGAGACCAGGCTCCAACGCTCATCATTGTGACACCCAAGTTTTCAGCAAGTCCCCACAATCTCGCTGGAAGCTGGGCCCCATCCCCCAGAAGCTGGATTCCCCCAGTTCTCGAGACCTAGGGCTCGGCCACCTCCCCACCCCCACCCGGGCCGGACCCGGTGCTGTCCTCACAGCCTGTCATCCTTGTACCACTGGAAGTCCGCGGGGGGCACCGCCATAGCTTCGCAGCGCAGGAGGGCGGCCCGGCCCAGGGCTGTGCGGGCGCTGGTCACGTCCGTGATGGTCGGAGGGTCTGGCGAGGGGTGAGAGTCAGCGAATTCTCCTAGCCAGGTGGGGACTCGGGGGTCCCGTCCCCATCCCCCTCCTCCCTCCTTCCCAGGAATCCAGCACTCCCCTTCCCCCTCCCCAGGGACCCAGGGCCTGCCCCCCTTTCGTGCCCAGTGCCAAGGGGCTCACAGTTGACTGTGACCAGCACACGGCGGCTGTCTGGCGCAGAGTTAACGCCGTTGTGAGTCACGCACTCATATTCGCCGGCCTGGCCCCGCTGGATGTCGGAAATCTCCAGGATCTCGCCCTCTGAGGTGAAGCCGTCTGTGCGGGGAGGGAAGGGGTGGGGGCGGGGCCGGACACAAACACTTAACACGGGACAACACGGGCACAACACGGACACACATCAGCGGGGCAGGCACCGCAGGGCCTGGAGTGCCCGGGTCAGTGGGAGCCAGGAAGGGTTTGCGGGAGGTTTGGGGTGGGGTGTGAATCAGCAGCCTGGGGTCTGGCAGGGAATGAGGGTCTGGGGCTTAGTAACTAGAACCCAACGGGGCGTGTCCTAGAATTGGGGGGTGCATGGGAGGATCCAGGGATCTGGGAGCTCATGATTCAGATCATGGGGCTTAGAGCACCCAGTGGGGACAGTCCCAGGACCTTGGTGCTCGGAAAGCTCCAGATAATACGGACCCAAGGCAGGGGTGAGGGTGGAAGGTGGGGGCAGATCCAGAGTTCTGGGATCTAGTTCTTGGGTTTAGTGAATCGGGATCTAGTGATTGGGATCAGCAATCCGGGTATTTGGGGTCTTATGACACATCACTGGGCTCAGAAGACATTTTGGACGAAGGGCATCCAGGAAGCCAGGATCTCACGCCCAGGCTTGTGGGGCTCAGATGACCCAGCGGGAAAGGATCCAGGATCTGACACCTAGTTATTGGGCTGAGTGATAAGCACCATTGGTCTCCAAAGACCCAGTCAGTGAGGATCTAGGGATCTGGGGAATGGTGGTGGAGATCCAGGTAAAAAGGGTGGTGAGAGAGATCCGGCGAGCTGGAATATCAGGTTCAGGTACCTTGCTGCTATGTTTGGGGGTAGTCTAGAGCAGTGGTTCTCAGCTCGATCACCAGAATCATCCCAAGGGCTTGTGAAAACAGACTGGTGGTGGTATGGGCGGGGAGCTGGGGATCAGGTGGGGTGAGGTGGGGTTCTCATTCATTAGGCCTGGGATGGGTCCAGGATGTGCGTTTCTGGCAAGCTCCCAGGTGATGCTGCCGTTGCTGGTCTGGGGACCAAACTTTGAGAACTGACGGGCTAGAGAATCCAGCGAGATGTAGTGAGGTGACCAGGAGATGGGAATAGGGACAGGGGCCACTGGCCATAGCTTGACTTCGGGTTAGTGGTAGGGATTCAGAACCCAGAATTGTGTGAGCTGCTGGGGGGAGACCAAGGATACTAGCGGTGGGGACAGGGGCAGGCTGGAATCTAGCAGGTGATTTAGAGGAAAGGGCCCAGGCCTGGGACGGCAGGTGGTGCAGGCTCTAAGGCTCTGGGGGCTGTTGGTAAAATAATGGGATCAGGTGGGGGTGGGGGAATCAAACCATGACAAAGGTTAGGGGGACCAGGGAAGGGGGAAAGGAGGAGTCCGGGAGTCTAGCTAGGGATGTGGGGAATCGAGGGGCCCAGATTGTGGAGTGGGGAAAGGGGCTTTGGGTCAGGGGAGGGGTCCTCACCTCGGAGCTGCCTCCAGGTTACTGTGGGCTCCGGCCGTCCCACGGCCAGGCAAAGCAGGTTCACATTGCCTCCCTCGTTCACCGTCACGGGCGAGGAGATGTTCACGATGCGGGCGGGGACTGCAGGCCGGGAGGGGAGAGGTCGCGAGAGGGTGAATACGGCCTCCCAGGGCCCAGGAGTCCGGACCCCCAGCCCCTCCTCCCTCAGACCCAGGAGTCCAGCCAATATTCCCTCTGTCTTTCTGTAAGAATTCCTCTGTGTTTCTCCTCTGCCTCTGGGTCTGGCTCCTTGTCTAACTCCTGGTCTCTGCCTTTCTCGTTCTTTCTCAGTCTCTGTCTCTCTGTCTCTCTACCTTCCTCCTAACTTGGTTCCTCTGCCCTCTGGTTTGACTTTCTCCCTTATCTCTGTCTACGTTTATTTATTAATTGTTATTATTCTTATATTAAACAATTAGTTGATATAATAAATACTCATATGGTGCTTCCAGCGTGGTAACCCCGTTCTAAATGTTGTACAAAAGTTAGCTCATTAAACCTTCACTACCCTACCCTCCTCTGAGGTTAATGCTGCTATTTAAAAAAAAAAAAAGTTTACTTATTTATTTATTGAGAGAGAGAGAGAGAGAGAGAGGGAGAGAGAATCCCAAGCAGGCTGTGCAGTGTCAGCACAGAGCCCAACGTGGGGCTCGATCCCACGAACCGTGAGATCGTGACCGGAGCGGAAATCGAGAGTCGGACGCTTAACCGACTGAGCCGCCCAGGCGCCCCAGAGATTGCCAGGGTCGGCAGTTCGAACGTGTACGGCTATTTCTTCCAGCCATTTGAACGTGGCTCCAATCAGACCACATGAGATGCCAGCGTTTAACTGACGGGGTGCTTTCTCTTTGTCTTTTCTGGCAGAGCGTAAAATGAAGCTGCCCCTTCCAGTTGACGAAGTCTTGGGTTTGATGTGTGACAGTCTTCCCCGCTCTGCAGATGGCGAGTCCGAGGCCTCCTCGGATGCTCAGGGTCCCTCAGTAGCGGGGGGTGGTCTGGCTCCTGAGTCGGGCCTCGTCATGGCCCTGTTGAGCTGTCTCCGTCTCTGGGTTCCTGTCTGTCCACCGGCCCCCGGCCCTCCAGACCATTTCTGGTGCCACGTGGGGCAGCCCCCTGAGCTCTGTCCCGTTACTCTCTCTGTCTCCTGCCCCCTCGAGCCCCAGGACCTGGAGCAGTGCCTTCACGTGGCAGGCGCTCAACCAACAGAGCTGAGCGAATGACCGCGATCTTCCTCGGAGCACCCCCTCACCCCTGTAGCTCTCCTGTCCTAGCAGCTGTCATGCTGAAGGGTCACTTTCCAGGTGCCTGTCCCTCCTTCTGCTCGGCTGAAATCTGCGAGGGCAGGGGGTGTGTCCGCCTCGCACACCACGTGTCCCCAGGGTCGGGGAGCGGGCACTGGGCGAGAATACGGACAGTCCCCCCACCCCCGGCGCCCTCCACCCTCTCCGCCACCCAGGGCCCCGCTGAGGGCTCACCGTGGACGATGAGGTAGACCTGAGTGGTGTACGGCTGGTGGCGGGTCTGGAAGGAGCAGGTGTAGAGGCCCTCGTCGCCGAGCCCCACCTGGGTGATGAGAATGGAGAACTCCTCGGGCGTGTTGATGAGCAGCCGCACCCGCGGGTCACTGGTCCAGCGGTCATTGCCAGCGTACAGGATGTTGGAGCGGTTCAGCCAGGCCACACGGGTCACGTGCTCGTCGATGAAGCAGCTTCAGGGAGGACACGGGAGGATGGTTTTTGTCTCCCCCACTCCAGCCTGTCCCCCCAGGTTCTACCGTCGTGGGGGCTCGCAGGTGGGGGGAGGAAGGCCTCCTGCACGGTCAGTTCCCCCTGAAGCCCCGTGAGGCCGAGGTGACTGTGCCCACTTTCCAGGTGGGTAAACTGAGCCTCAGAGAGGGAAAGTGTGAGCCCAAGTGCACAATGAAATGGTAGCTGATGGTTACTGAGTGATTGTTGGGTGCTAGAAACTGGAAAAGTATCTGGGGCACTCTGGGAGAGAGAGAGACAGAAATGCAGAGAGATGAGGCACAGGGACCCAGAGAGGGGGGACAGAGATCCAGAGGGAGGGGGACAGGGACCTAAGGAGAGGGGAAAGAGACCCGGGGCGGGGGGGACAGAGACCCAGAGAGTGGGGATAGAGACCCAGAGAGTGGGGACAGAGATCCAGAGGGAGGGGGACAGAGATCCAGAAGGAGGCGGACAGAGATCCAGAGGGAGGGGGACAGAGATCCAGAGGGAGGGGGACAGGGACCTGAGGAGAGTTGACAGAGACCCGGGGGGGGGGACAGAGACCCAGAAAATGGGGACAGAGATCCAGAAGGAGGGGGACAGAGATCCAGAGGGAGGGGGACAGAGATCCAGAAGGAGGCGGACAGAGATCCAGAAGGAGGCGGACAGAGATCCAGGGGGAGGGGGACAAGGACCCGGGGAGAAGGGAAAGAGACCCGGGGGGGGGACAGAGAGACCCGGGGGGGGACAGAGAGATCCAGAGAGAGGGAGGCAGAGATCCAGAGAAGGGGACAGAGGCCCGGAGAGGGGGGCAGACCCAGTGTGGGGAGCAGCATTGATCTGGGGGGAAATAAGGCTGGCTCTCATTTGCTGAGCAGTCACAATGTGCCTTGCTTTCTAAACTCAGAGAGTGTGTGCAAAATCTTGAATCTCCACAACAGCCTCTACAGTGGTTATCATTCCTCTACCCATTTGGCAGATGGGGACACGGAGGCCCAGACAGGAAGCCAGGCCCAGAGTCCGTGCCCCTCACCACCTCTCCTGAGTGACAGGGACCAGGCTGCGCCTGCAGGTGAGGACTGGCTTCCCCTAAGGAAGGTGAAGAGTCGGACTGGGTGATCTTCTGAGTCCCCGAGATGGGGGGAGGGGGGGGAGGTACCTGAGGGTGGCGTTGTCGCCTTCGCACACCGTGTAGTTGTCCGCGGGAGAGCTGAACTCCAGGCTCTGGGACAGCAGCCCTGCAGACGGGAGGGCCAGTTCGGCTCGGCAGCTCAGCGGGGACCGTACACATGTGCACACACACGCACGTGCCCCGGCCCACACAGGCATCTCCCAACCCCGCGGGCACACGCATCCTTCGGTATTTCCCGAGACGCACGGCAGACAGGCGCAGAGAGACAGGCGCAGAGCAAGCACATGCAACGTGTTCCTTCCCATAAGCCCACACTGATCCAGACGGACCTGGACACACAGACCTACACGCCTCCAGATACTAAGACAGCACCCCGGTGACAGCGCATAAACACGTGTGGATATACGCACACACACACAGATACTGCACGCAGACACATACATACACATGCACAGACTCACAAGTACCTAAATGTATATGCACAGACACACACGTGCAGATACACAGACAGCCGTGTACCTGGGCGCACGCACACATGTTCAGACACGTTCACGTGCTCGCGCGTAGGCACACGAATTCAGAAATACACGGAAACACACACAGAGCCACCCACACATGCGGATGCAGACACCCAGACGCGTAAACGCAGACACAGACGCACGCGTATATCCACTTGACGCACATCTATCACAGACGCACAAATACACCCCCTGGGCACCGTGTACAGCCACACGCAGACCTCGGCAGACACGCGTCTGCAGACACGCCCGCCTGCCCGTGGCCACGGGGCACACTTGCAGGGGCACGCCCACGCCTGCCCGCACCCCCCCACCCCCACCCCCCAGCGCCGCTCATGGGCACCGTCGCCCGGCACAGCCCCCACCCCCACCCATTCATCTCTCTGTGGACCGTGGCCAGCGGGCTGGACCGGGGCCAGGGAGTGGGGGCTGGGCATTCGGAGGCGGCGGCTGGAGACGGCATCAGGCGGGGGAGAAGAGGCCGGATGACCTTGGACGCCTGGGGAAGGAGGGCCTCGCAATGGGGCCGCCCTGCCCCCGCCCTGGCATGAGGAGCTAATTAATCTAATGAATTAATTGCCCGTGCCGTCCCCAATGACTCCCGGGGGCCCTCTCCATCAGCAGCCCCTCAGGACCGGGTTGGGGCAGAGCCAGTGCGGTGGGCTCCCCGGGTCGTGGGGTTTGGGGTGGACCCTGCAGCCCTTTAGCCCGGCCAGAGTCACTCCCCGAGCTGCGTGCGGTGGACGCTGCCACACGGGCCTGGTGACAGCAGGAGACGGCCAGGGGATGGACGCACACACACAGGGACATACACAGCACCAGGGCCCGGGGAAGGCACACGGAGCCAGGGCCGGAGGGGGAAACGGTCCGGCACTCCGACACAGGAACGGCGATGGGGCCTGCTCAGAGGCACCGGGGGGGGGGGGGGGGGCACACAGTCCCGCTGACACGCAGCCCAGGACACGCAGCCAGCCCAAGGTCACCCCACCACACACAACCAGACCCACACAATCGTGCTGATGCCAATAGCCCCCCACACGCAGGTGCAGTCTATGTAGGCACGAGCGGTTACAGCCCCATCCAGGGGGCCACCTCTCTCTTTTTCTCTCTCTCTCTCACCCGCCCCCCACGCCGGCCTAATCAGTCACACTGACATTGCCAGCCTGAGGGCCATGCTCAGCAGCCCACGCCCCTGCCCTCTGGAAAGTCGTGCAGAAAGCTACGGTGTGCAATGAGACATTTACACGGCCACAGCCTCGCAACACAAAGGGGCTGCCCTGGGCCAAGAATCGGGCTCACACAGTCATGCTGTCACCTACGATCGGATCACACACACACACAGGATTGGTCACACTCCTGCTCATACACTCCCAAGCCGGGGCCGGACAATTCTTCCCTGTGGGGACTGCGCAGTGCGGGATGCTCAGCAGCATCCCTGGCCTCTACCCACCAGATGACAGTAGCTTCCCCCCTCTTCACAGCAGTGACAACCATACATGCCTCAGGTATCGCCGGATGCCCCTTAGAAGGCAAAAATCCCCCCTCCGCCCCCTGTGACAGCCACTGTCCAAGGTTACAGGAGAAACGTGGGCTTAGGGGTGAGGACGGAACTGTCCCAGGTCCCCTGGGGACTGAGGGCTCCCGGGCTGAGCCCCTGACCACAGCCAGGAGCCACCCAGAGGAGCTAGGCCCACAGACACAGGCAGGCAGGACCTTAATCATATGTCCTGACAGACACAGGCACACACTCCTTCCAGAGGGAAATCCCCGACCCTCAGAGCTGCCCGGGGCCCCTCCCGTGGCTCCCTGCTGCCCCCAGGACAAAGTCCCAGCCCTGCAACCTGGATCCGGGGCCCTGGGGTCGCTTCTCCTGCTTTGTCTCCCCTCGCGCATGTGTGGCCCAGCTTTGTGTTCCCCACCTTCCTCTTCATCGTGCCACCGTTTATGGCAAAATGTTTCTCCTTCTCCAGGGGTCTAGAATAATGAGGCCTCTCCTAGGAGACACAGCCCATATGTGCCGGGATGAGCTCCTGCCCCACTCCCAGGGCACCTTGGATCAGACTCAGCTGCCTCCCCAACCTGCTCCTCCCGGCCAGAGCCTGGCTCAGACCATCTGTGTCCCCGGCACACCCAGCTCCAGGCTCAGCCGAGGGCAGTCCCAGGAGACTTCGTGATGAAGGACTCCACGTCTCAGGCGGGTCTTGGATTCCTGGTCCCCGTGTCTATAAATCTGGATGTCTTGGGTCCGCGAATCTGTCTCACACAATTCCCAGACTCCAGGATCAGGAACCCCCTCCCTGCTGTGTGACCTTAGACAAGTCCCTTCCCTTTTCTGGGCCTTAGTAAGTGGAGGTGGGGGTGGGAATAGTCATTTCACACCCGGTTGGTCGCTGAGCACGGCTCCTGCCTCTCTCTCGGTCCTGATCACCCTGGATCCTGTCTGAGCCTGCTTCCCTCACCAGATGGGAGCCCCTCCGGGTGGGGCCTGTGTCTGACCCACCTCCAGGGTTCCAGCATTGCTGGCTCTGGGACTGGCCCATAGGAGGCCTCGCAAGATGTTTAATGTATAAGCAAGCTGGTGCACATGAGATCCACTCGGTAGGAATTCTGCTTGGAAAACTCTCTCTCAATTCTGGGGAGCCCTCCCTACCCCTCCAAGCCTGGTCTGTCTTCCCACAATGCCTGGACTACCTCCCTTAGAGCTCATATCACACACTGTGGTGACCATCTGTGTCTGTTTCCCCCATCAGACTAGAAGTTTCTCGAGGGCAGAGCCTGGGTCTGACTCAGGTCTGTATGTACCCTCAGCATCTCCCAGCACAAGGCCTGACCCTGGAAGGCCTTGGGAAATACTTACTGGAAGGATGAATGTAAAGAGATACCTACAACATGTGTCTCCAGCTCTTGAACTCCTACTCCTTCTTCAAGACCCAAACTCAAATGCCCCCTCCTCCGGGAGGACCTCCCTGACTGTTCAAGATGGAGAGTGTCTCCACTCTCTACTGGATCCTCTCTGACCCGGCTGGGGCAGTGTTCAAGGGCGCCTCCCCCACCTGACCAGGTGTTCCCCAGGGGGCCCAATTCTTGGCTGTGTCCCCCAGAGCTGGGCTTAGCTCAGAGCAGGGACATGTTTGTAGGGAGAATGACTGGTCTTGAGAGGCTGGATAAGAAAGCCCCGAGGAATCCGTGCCACGAGATCAAATGTCTGCGCCACCGTTTCCTGGCCGGGGGACCCCCCCGGGCAGTCTGAGCCTCAGTTTCCTCATCTCTGAAAAGGGGGAAAAGAGCAGCTCTTCCCTCTGAGGGTTTTGTGAGGGATTTCATGGGAACATGCAAGAAAAACGTTTAACTCAGCGCTTAGCATGCAGAAAGGGCCCAATAAATGCGAGCTGCTCCTAACAGTACCTTCTTTTTTAGGAAACATCTATTGCTATCCCTGGTTCGGTGTCAGTCCCCTGGGGGTGGGGGTGGGGGCAGGGTGTAGGTCGCTCTATGCCCAGCACACCCCCCCCCCCCCCCGAGTCGGCGACTGGTATACAGGTGCCCTGTCAGCATCTGCTCTCACACCACCACGCCAGCATGGCCAGGCCGCTGAAAGAAGAGACTGGAGAACCCGGCTGCTCGGGGTTCGAGTCCCAGCTCTGCCGTTTGGTTGCACAAATTACTTTCAGGTCCCTGGGACTCAGGGTTCCCACCCCCGAGTTGTGGTGGTGAGGATGAAAGGAGGTCACCCAAGCAACAGGTTCAACGCAGAGGCTGCTGGTTAGGTGCTAGCCAACAGCTACAGGTGTGCCGGCTGTTGGGGTGATGAGGCGGCAGGTGCCAGCCTGTCCTGGGGGCGGGGCCGGTGGTGAGCAGAAGGACCGCTCGGGTCTCTGCCAGTCTGGACTAGTAGCTGGCCAGGGAGCAGGTACGAGGGCTTGATTGATCAAGCGATGAAGGTCACGGCTAGGTGAGTTTCCTCTCCTTAAGAGAGAAGGAGATTTCTAACAAGATGGAGGGCCCTGGGCCACCCCTCAAAGGGACATAGGTGAAGCTGGGACCCTCCAATGGGGGGATGCTTGGATTCCCCCGACAGGAAGCCAAGGCCCGCAAGCGTGTGTGACTTTGCAAAGGTCACTCTGGGAGCTGAGGCGGAGGGGAGGCTGGCCCGAGGGAGGGGTGGGGGAGGTGTTGGGAGGGGTGTGGCTCCGGCAGGGAAGAGCCGGTGAGAAGACCCCCTCTTCCTCTGAGCTGAGCTTGAAGTGTAGAGGCCTTCCCAGCACCGATGCCCCAGACTCCCGGAGTCTGGACGCTGAGCCAAGAGCCCTGGAACTTTCCACAACGTGTTGGCTGCTCCTTTCTGCTGGTTCCCACCTCAGGACCTTTGCCTCCACTGTTCCCTGGGGATCTTCGAAAGGCTGACTGCTCTCCTTTTAGTCCAAACTCCCCTCCCAGCGGCTCAGAGAGGGCTTCCTCAACCACCAGAGACCACATGCGCAGCGCGTCCCGAGTCAGTCTTACTGTTTTAGGCTACCCGTCACTCTCTGAAATTACCTGTTGCCTTACGTGCTTGTTTTGAGGTTTTGATCTCTGTCCGTCCCACTGGGATGGAAGCTCCTTGAGAGCTCCTTGAGTTCGTCTGGCTTGCTCACTGCTGTGTACGTATAGATAGATCCCCAGTGCCCAGAACGGAGACTTTGTGCTCAGTAAATATTTGTCAAATATCCAGTCCAGACAGACAGGGGGTCCGGAGGGCCCCGTGGACAGTGGCTGGCACGCCTCATTCCGCTGGCCCCACGCCACCTAATACCCCACGCCAGCCGGCCAGGAAGCAAAGGAACCGCCTGCACCATCTCTGGAAGTGAATACATATGTGTGGGTGTGGGTGTGTCAGCGTGGGTGTGAGTGTGTGTGTTGGCATAAAGAATTTAGGAAAGAAATGAAAAACAGAATATCTATGGATGCCAGGGAACTAAGGTTAAGTGGAAAAAAGCCAGTGGCAGAGAAATGGGCTTACTTTGGTTCTATCTCGGGAGAAACATCCACAAACAAACCAGTACCTTGCGTATAAGCGCAACTCTGCGTGTCTGACTTCGCACGAGCGAGGGGGAGAGCCGGGACGGGCTCTCTCCGGAGTGTGGAGTGTGCGTTTTGGGAGGGGCGGGGCGGGGACAAGGTGGATTTACAGACTCGTGGTGGATTGCTCCCTTGCAGGCATTCCTTCCGGAATTTGGAAACCAGCAAATGAATCAAAGAGGAGAGAAGATGCAGTTTTGCAGACATGGACCCAGGCTTTTTCTCAGAGCGCCCCAAATGACAGTGGGTGGGGCTGTCTGGCTGCCACCTGGCTCTGTCTCAGCCCATTCCCCCGCCCCGTCCCCTGTTGTCCCCAGATCTCCCCCGGGGACCCCAAGGCCCAGGAGTGGGAAAGGACTTGACCTAGGTCGCAGACCGCCTCCTGGCTCCAAGAAGCTCCCAGCCCAGGATGTGCGTACAACAGTGATTTCTGGGATCTGCAAGACTCAGAGTGGAAAATGGGAAGTTATCTTGAGATCAAAGGAAAAGAGGGGGTGGGAAAGGGAAGGGGGGGAGGAAGGGAGTCTTGAGGGTACAGGGTACGAGGAGTGGGGGAAGGAGAAGCAGAAGGCAAGAGGCAAGGGGAGGACAAGGACAAAAATGAGAGGTGCCAGTGGGGACGTGAATTCCCAGAAGTGAAAGGCACACGGACGGACCAAGGTGCACGTGAGGGGGGCTAGGAAGAGACAGGGACACGCGTGTGTGACAATGAGAAACAGTTCTCCAGGCAGGGAGGGACAGATGTCAAATTGTGCCGAGACCAGCAGGGATGGAGAGACAGAGACCCCGAGAAAGAGACAAATGGGATGTCCCCCAGAGCTAGGGAGCCTCCGGAAATGACCTAGAGAGACGAGAGTCAGAGACAGAGAGGCAGACAGGCAGTCAGAGAGTCAGACGGTGATTCAGACAGGTCAGGCTGGAGGAACGCTCCGACCTCAGACCCACCGAGGCTCCAGCCAGCTGAGGCCCGGGGGCTGGGGGTCCCGAGTGCAGAAACAGGCGTCCTGAACACACGGGGCCATGTTTGTGAGACCGTGGGTGTCTGCGGGTGCGGCTCTGGGTCAGACTCGGTGACGGGTGTTTATGTGTCTGTGCGTGACCCGCTGTGTGTGGGTGGAAGGCTGAGAGTGGCTGCCTCCCTGAGATTGTTGAGGACTGTATGTTGTCCCCGATTGTGTCCCAGACTCTGTGATCCTCGGTTCGGGGCAGGGCCTGGGGGAATCCTCCAGAAGCACCGAATTAACCCTAGTGCCTGCCTCCTGCCTCTTTGCTCTCTCTCCTGTCCTCAGGGGGCACCTCCTGGACCATCTCTGGGCTGCTGGCCCAACGGGGACACACAAAGTCCAGCTGCACACCTGCTATCCAGAGATGGCCCAGGTCACCCCTCCCCATTCCACACAAACAGCCCCCAGCCCCCTGCTCCTGCACCACCAGGACTGAGATTAACCCATTGACCCCATGTTAACCCTTCCCTTCCCTTGCTTCTCGATCTGCCTCTCCCATTCTCAGTCCAGCCTCTGAACCCTGCTACCCAGCAGGGGCTTCCCACATCTGAGTCCCCAGCTGGGGTCCCCAACTTCCTGGATCACCAGCTCCTTTCTCCCACGTAACTGCAACCTTCCAAACACCAACACTTTCTCCCAACCTAGATGACCCAGCTGGGAGACCAGAGCCCCCCTTCTTCTCCTGGCCCTGGGCTGGAGCTCTGCGGACACCCCTGCCGCCTTCTCTTACAGACCCTGGGAAGGCACCATCCCCCCACCCTTGCTCAGAAACGCCTACCCCAGCCCTCAGGCCAGGACCCCCCTCAGGGACCGTCTTCACTCAGAGACGAAGACCCCCGACGGGGCATCTCACTTCCCCTCCGCACCCCAACTCAGTTCAGAGATCCTGCCCAGGGACCCTTACTTTAGCGTTTGATCCCCCCTCCCTGGTAGGGAGCCGCAGACTCCCGCCCCCAGGCCGGGATCAGGTGTCCGCGACCCCTCTCTTGCCGGCCGGGAGAAGCCGACCTCCGCCCCTAGGCCCAGGCTCGAGCCCCCGGGACGCGGAACCCTGCCCCCGGGCACGAATCCAGACGTCCGAGACCCCCTTCCCGGCCAGGGGGTGCAGCCCCCGCCCCCGGGCCCAGACCTCGGCGTCCGGGGCCCTCCCCTTCCTCGCCCGGGAGGCGGCCCCCCCCCCACCCCCAATCCCCTCTCGGGACCCCGGCGTCCCGGCCGAGCCCCCCGCCCCCGACGCTGCGGTACCTCGGCTGATGACGGCCAGGCCGGCCAGGGCGGCGGCGGCGAGAAGCCGGAGCCGGGCCCCGGGCGCAGGGGGGGGCATCGCGGCAGCGGCGGCGCGAAGGGGGAGGGGAAAGGGGGGGCCGGTCCGGGGCGCGCGAGGCCGGGGGGAGAGGGGGAGGGGGAGGGGGACCCCGCCTGCGGCTGCACCGGCCCGGGGGGCGGCGGGGGCGGGGGGAGGGGGCTGGGGGGGCGCGACGAGGCGGCCGGAGCTGCTGCAGACCCGGGGAGGGGGGCGGCGCTGACGGGCAGGAAGGCCGACCAATCAGGGGAGGCGGGGGGCCGGGGAGGCGGGGCCGAGGGGGGGTTGCTTGTTGGAGGGAGAGGCCTTTGTTACTGCGGCCCGGCCCCTACCCCCTCCCGCCCGGGGCGTCCCCACGTCTTCCCACCTCGGATCCCCAGAACCCCGGGTCGGGGACACTTCCTGAGCCCACCTCCCTTCTGCTTCGGGGCCCAATATCATCATCCCTCAGACCCAGGAGTCCTGCCCCCAGCCCCCTCCTCCCTCAGACCCTGGAGTCCTGCCCCCAGGCCCTCCTCCCTCAGACCCAGGAGTCCTGCCCCCAGCCCCCTCCTCCCTCAGATCCTGGAGTCCTGCCCCCAGCCCCCTCCTCCCTCAGACCCAGGAGTCCTGCCCCCAGCCCCCTCCTCCCTCACCCCAGGAGTCCTGCCCCAGCCCCCTCCTTCCTCAGACCCAGGAGTACATGCCCCCAGCCCCCTCCTCCCTCAGACCCAAGAGTCCTGCCCCCAGCCCCCTCCTCCCTTAGTCTTAGGCCCCCTCCTCCCTCAGACCCAGGAGTACAGACCCCGAGCTCCCTCTTCCCTCAGACCCAGGGGTCCAAGCCCACAGCCCCTCCTCCCTCAGACCCAGGAGTCCTGCCCCCAGCCCCCTCCTCCCTCAGACCCAGGAGTCCTGCCCCCAGCCCCCTCCTCCCTCAGACCCAGGAGTCCTGCCCCAGCCCCCTCCTCCCTCAGATCCTGGAGTCCTGCCCCCAGCCCCCTCCTCCCTCAGACCCTGGAGTCCTGCTCCCAGCCCCCTCCTCCCTCAGACCCAGGAGTCCTGCCCCCAGCCCCCTCCTCCCTCAGACCCTGGAGTCCTGCCCCCAGCCCCCTCCTCCCTCAGACCCAGGAGTCCTGCTCCCAGCCCCCTCCTCCCTCAGACCCAGGAGTCCTGCCCCCAGCCCCCTCCTCCCTCAGACCCAGGAGTCCTGCCCCCAGCCCCCTCCTCCCTCAGACCCTGGAGTCCTGCCCCCAGCCCCCTCCTCCCTCAGACCCAGGAGTCTCCCTCAGACCCAGGAGTCCTGCCCCCAGCCCCCTCCTCCCTCAGACCCTGGAGTCCTGCCCCCAGCCCCCTCCTCCCTCAGACCCTGGAGTCCTGCCCCCAGCCCCCTCCTCCCTCAGACCCAGGAGTCCTGCCCCCAGCCCCCTCCTCCCTCAGACCCAGGAGTCCTGCCCCCAGCCCCCTCCTCCCTCAGACCCAGGAGTCCTGCTCCCAGCCCCCTCCTCCCTCAGACCCAAGAGTCCTGCCCCAGCCCCCTCCTCCCTCAGACCCAGGAGTCCTGCCCCCAGCCCCCTCCTCCCTCAGATCCTGGAGTCCTGCCCCCAGCCCCCTCCTCCCTCAGACCCAGGAGTCCAGATTCCCAGCCCCTCCTCCTTCAGACCAGGAGTCCTGCCCCCAGCCCCTTCCTCCCTCAGACCCAGGAGTCCTGCCCCAGCCCCCTCCTTCCTCAGACCCAGGAGTACATGCCCCCAGCCCCCTCCTCCCTCAGACCCAAGAGTCCTGCCCCCAGCCCCCTCCTCCTTTAGTCTTAGGAGTCCGGGGCCCCTAGCCCCCTCCTCCCTCAGACCCAGGAGTACAGACCCCCAGCTCCCTCCTCCCTCAGACCCAGGAGTCCTGCCCCCAGCCCCCTCCTCCCTCAGATCCTGGAGTCCTGCCCCCAGCCCCCTCCTCCCTCAGACCCAGGAGTCCTGCTCCCAGCCCCCTCCTCCCTCAGACCCAGGAGTCCTGCTCCCAGCCCCCTCCTCCCTCAGACCCAGGAGTCCTGCCCCCAGCCCCCTCCTTCCTCAGACCCAGGAGTCCTGCCCCCAGCCCCCTCCTCCCTTAGTCTTAGGAGTCCGGGGCCCCTAGCCCCCTCCTCCCTCAGACCCAGGAGTACAGACCCCCAGCCCCCTCTTCCCTCAGACCCAGGGGTCCAAGCCCACAGCCCCTCCTCCCTCAGACCCAGGAGTCCTGCCCCCAGCCCCCTCCTCCCTCAGACCTTAAAGTCCTGCCCCCAGCCCCCGCCTCCCTCAGACCCAGGAGTCCAGGATCCCAGTTCCTCTTATTTCACGAATAATACTGCCTTTGGGGTGAAATTTCCTTTTTCTCTTCACTCCAGTCCTCATCCTCAGAATAATAGGGGGAATGGGGCAGGACCAGGACCTGATCATGCGAGTGGGGAGGAGATGGTAACCCAGGGCTTAGGTGCAGAAACTCTAGACTCCCCATTCTTTCACTTACTTGGCTGTGTGACCTTAGATGAGTCCCTTCTCTTCCCAGAACCTCGGTGTCTCCCAACTACGTGTGATTAGTTCTTTCCTCCTGGTCCCACCATATACTCACTTCCTAGGTACTGTCCTCCCTCTCGGGTCCTCTCTCCCTGGGCCCACCAGGAGAGGCTTGCTTGTCCCCATCCGCCCTCCCCCCACCCCTCCGCCACAGGCCTCTGAAGCAAGGGAAGTCTCAGCCTCCCTGTCTGTGACATTTGGAGTCAGGAGTTTCTAAGTCACCCCACAGGGGCTGTTTTACTTCACAAGCACATCTATCGTCCCTTCCTGCACCCACATCCAGTCTTTCTGCAAGAGCCTCCGGTTTTGCCTTTAAAACGGGTTTCTACTCTGTCCCCTCCTCCCTGTCCCTGTCCTCAGTACTCTCCCCAGTTAGAGCTGCCACCCCCCACCCCCCACCCCAGCACTGCTCTGACCACAGCCGTGCCCTGGTCTACCTTTGTCTCCACCTTCAGATCAAAAACCACTAAGCACACAGGCCAGCACACTGATGCCGCTGCCGGCCTCAAACATTCACTTCAGCTCCGGCTGCCGCGGCCCTCATTCTGTTCCTCAAGCCAAACTTGCTGTGGCCTCAGGACTTTGCATGGGCTGTTCCCTCTGCTGAAATGCTCTTCCCACCAGGTTGGCACTAGCCTGTTTCTTATCAGATGTCACATTTGAGAAGCCAAAGTAATCCCCCTCCTAACACCACAGCTCCCTTGTTGTCTCTGTAGCTCTTACGATTCTTTTATTTCACGTGTTCCCTTGTTTATCTCAGTCACTCCTCTCCGCCGCCCCCCCCCAGCATATCTTGGCTAGGGAGGGTCTTGTTGTCTGCTTCTGCAAGCCGGATATGAAACCAGGTTAGTTTCTTTTTTTAACATTTTTTTTATTTTTATTTTTGAGATAGAGAGAGACACAGCATGAACGGGGGAGGGGCAGAGAGAGAGGGAGACACAGAATCGGAAACAGGCTCCAGGCTCCGAGCCGTCAGCCCAGAGCCCGACGCGGGGCTCAAACTCACCGACCGCGAGATCGTGACCTGAGCTGAAGTCGGACGTTTAACCGACCGAGCCACCCAGGCGCCCCTTAACCAGGTTAGTTTCAAAGTGGCTTTACGAAGGGAGTATTTACACCATGGCAATTAGCAAACACCGCAGAGCAGAACTTTCTTTTTGGAGGGCCATTGTCCCAGGGCACCTCTGTACAAAATCGTTGTCGACCCTGGCAAAAGACCATTTATTGCTCCCCTTGAATTCAGGACCATCCAAGGAGCTCCCTCTTCCTGGATTGGCCGATGCCAGGCCTGATGACAACACGAGTACTTACCACATGCGGGCATCTTTCTGAGCACTTTTTCGACATTATCTCCTTGAAGCCTCACGACATCCTTATGAGGTGTGTCTTGTCTTTATCTCTATTTCACAGATGAGGAAACAGAGACACAGAGAGGCGACAAAATTTCCCAAAGCCTTAGACACGGCTGAAGATCTTTGTCATATGTGTATCTGACAATGAACTGGTAGCCAGAATATATAAAGAGCCACTACAAATCAACAAGAGACAACTCATTTTTTAAAATTGGCAGGAACGGGGCTCCTGGGTGACTCAGTCAGTTAAGCGTCTGACTCTTGATTTCTGCTCAGGTCATGATCTCACAGGTCTTGAGTTGAGCCCCCCGTCGGGCTCTGTGCTGGTGGCACGGACCCTGCTTGGGATTCTTTCTCTCCGTCTCTCTGCCCGTCCCCTTCTCTCTCTCAAAATGAATAAACATTTTAAAAAATTGGCAAAAAGACTTGAACAAGCACTTTACACACACACACACACACACACACACACGGAAATCTGCCAATCACGTAAAAAGAATATCCCACTCCTCCCAGACCTGACAGAATGAATGGATAATCATACTACTTGGCTATTGCCTCTATGCTCCAAAGCCATCCTTTATTACCTGTTCTGCAAAAATAGAGCTGGAACCTTTAAACATTCCCCCTTTGCGGTAAGCAGGTTGCTAAGCTTTGTCAGTAGAGGGAAACTGAGGGACACTGCAGGAGGAACAGGGCTTCTGCCTTGTTCTGATTTTTCCTTGGGCTTCTTCTTGCTCTTACCACGTGGTCACCAGTGACACGTGTGGCGTGCATTCAGTGGCGCTCACCTCCATCAGGTTTCGGGGGTGCCCACGGCGATGGCGTCTCATCAAGTTTCAGTGCTGTCCCAGTTGATGGCTTCCCAGTGTGTCCTAGAAGCTGGCTTCCCAGCTTCACCCGCTGGCCCTTGGGTGGGGTGTTCTCTGCTTACTCAGTATCTGTGGACCAGCTCCGGTCTGGGCAAGCCAGCCAACTTCCCCGCAGTCCAAGGGTCCACACCCACATCTCTTGCAGTGTGGGCTCAACTCCAGCCTTGGCGGGGAGGGCCCTTTCCAGGCTCATTCCTTCCTCCGGCTTCCTCCCTGAGTCCCACAATATTCCTTTACCCCTTTAGAGATTATTACCTGTTATAGTTAATAACTCCTTATATTAAATTTTCCCTGTTCAAATTAGAAAAGAAAATGCTCAGTCGGACCACTTACTTTACAGTTTCTGTGCCTTAGTTGTGTCATCCAAAACACTGAGGGTAAGAATAATTGCTCCATGCCTTCCCCACCCGCCAGGGCTCCCTAGGGCTGCTGGAACAAATTGCCAAAAACATGGAAGCTTAAAACCACACACGCTGTTCCCTCCCGGTTTTGGAGACCGGCAGTCCGACACTGATGTCCCCCCTGGGGCCAAAATCAAGATGTCGACAGGGCCATACTCCCTCCGGAGGCTTCTGGGGCTGGGTGGGGGAGAATCTGTCCCCTGCCTCCGTCAGCTTCTGGTCGCCACCTGCACGTTCCTTGGCTTGTGGCTTTGTGGCTCCCAGCTCCGCCCCTCACGTAAGGGTACCTGTGATTGTATTTAGGGCCCACTTAGATCATCCAGGATAATCCCCTCAGGATCCTTCACATCTGAAAAGACCATTTTTCCTTCGTAGAGTAGCGTCCATGGGTTCCAGGGATTAGGATCTGGTATCTTTGGGGGCCATTACTCGGCCTCACACTACGAGTCCCCTCTATCCTCCACGCCCCTGGTCCATGCCTGGGAGGCCGACCTCTACTGACCACATCAGCAAGCTCCCCTGCCCTTTGACCTCAAGGCGGGTTTGGCCAGAGAGAGGCACAGGCTGAACGCCGGAGGGTGGGTGGCCAGAGAATGCTGTCTTCCCTGCCTGCTAGCAGCCTTCCTTGGTTCCTGTCTGGTGGCCCCTGGGGGCCACAGCGCTGCTTCTCAGCGGTGGGGGGAAACACAGGCACCGGGGGCAACGGGTTGTCTCTGGGGACTGGGATGAGGCCAGGGTCTTGCTTTTTCGTTCTGTTCCCCTTTGTAACTTGCTCCCACAAAACCTCTTTGAAAATGAGTAATTCATTAAAGCCCAAAGTTGGAAGTTAAAATAAAAGTGTGTGGTCTTGGAAGGGGCCCACGCCTTGTGTTTGTGCGTTCGCAAGGGGCTCTTGGTTGGGTCCTGAGGGAACTGCAGCATCCTTCTGGAGATTTTTTTTAAGTTTATTTTGAGAGAGAGAGAGAGAGAGAGTGCACAAGGGGGGAGGGGGGGGCGGCAGAGAGAGAGGGAGAGAAAGGATCCCAAGCAGGCTCTGTGCTGACAGCAGAGAGCCTGATGTGGGGCTCGAACTTACGAACCATGCGATCATGACCTGAGCCGAAATCGTGGATGCTTAACCGACTGAGCCACCCAGGAGCCCCTCTATACATTTTTTAAAAGAATAAATAACCCCTGGGGCTCCTGAGTGGCTCAGTTGGCTAAGTATCCAACTCTTGGTTTCAGCTCAGGTCATGACCTCTCAGTTTATGGGTTCGCGCCCTGCATTGGGCTCTGTGCTGACAGTGTAGAGCCTGCTTGGGATTCTCTCTTTCTCAAAGGAAAAAAAAAAAAAAAAAGAATAACTCCTTACCCTCTTCACCAGCTTCCTCCCCACGAAAGGTCAGGTACGATCACCCACTTTGTAACTGCCACTGTCATGTCCCTGGAAATGTGCTGGGTGTTATTAATATCAGTTGAAGATACTCACTGCCCCAGGCAGGGCGGGTAGGGGGTGTCGGAGCACTGGCTCCCACGTCTCTCTATCTGTGCTCATCAGGCAGGCTCCTTAACCTCTCTGAGTCTCGTTGTCCCTCCCTACAGCATGGAAATAATAATAGCATCCACCTCCCAGCACTGGGGTGGGGATCAAATGGTGGGGTCAGTTTTACGCACGAACTTGGCTAGGGCCAGAGGTCCCCATCAGTCAAACCTCCACCTAGTGTTGCCCGAAAGGTATTTCACGGGTGTGACTGACATCTTTAATCAGTCGAGATAATTCTCAATAATCTGGGTGGGCTTGATTCAATCATTTGAAAGGTCTTCAGAGCAGATTGGATTCCCAGGAGACGAAATTCGGCTGGGGGACAATAGCTTCAGGAGCCTGAGAGCCTCCTGACGGCCTGCCCTCCGGATGTCAGGCGTGCCGAGCCAGCCCCACAGCCACATAAGCCAATTCCTTGCAATACATCTCTCTTTTTCTCAATGTTTGTTTATTTTTGAGAGCCAGAGAGAGAGAGAGAGAGAGACAGAGACAGAGTGTGAGTGGGGGAGGGACAGAGAGAGGGAGACCCAGAATCCGAAGCAGGGTCCGGGCACAGAGCCCGATGCGGGGCTCGAACCCACCAACTGCAAGATCGTGACCTGAGCCGAAGTCGAGCGCTTAACCAACGGAGCCACCCAGGCGCCCCACAATAAATCTCTTCATGTGGATCGGCTACTGGTTGTTTCCTGGGTTGGACTCTGGTGGATACAAATGCGAGGATGTTGATGGGCTTAGAACAGGACCTGGAGCAAAGAGCTCAAACCGACGAGAGCTGCCAGCCGGGGCCCTCAACGTCACGCGGTGCCAGGTAGCCGGGAACACGTTCCCCCCTCACAGCGACGCGGGAGGTTATGGTCCCATTCCGCAGATGAAGCTGGGGATAGGGCAGCGCTGGGGTCCCGGCACAGGTAGCCCAGTCCCGGCGCGCGGCGACTGATCCCGAAGCTCCATGCTCTCTCGGCCCTGCTGCAGTGACCTCGAGGGATCCCTCCGCTGGAGAGGCAGGGACAGTGGCAGCCCTGTCCTCCATCCTCCAGGCGCAGCACGGTGCGGGCACACCAGGGGTTAACTGAGCCTGGAACCGGGCTGGGGGAGGGCGTGTGAGATGGATGGGGAGCCAGGGACTCTGGAGAAAGAGGTCGGCCCTGCAGCCGCTCCTTGGCCGGGGATGCGTTTTCCAACCTCATCTTTGTGGAGCTGCTGCGGGCTCCCGCCCCCGCCACCCTGCCACTCCCCCACGGGGACAGTCCGTTTTTCCTGAACTAGGTATCGCCGTGTCTGGGAGTCCTTAACCCGCTGGCCGCTGAAGTTGAACTTGCCTTGTGTGCCCTCCAAGCATCAGTCCCTCTAGCTTCTCTGGAGAGCGGGCTGGGTGACTCCTCGGGCCCAGCCGGTGGCGTTTTGCCCGGCTCCTTTCTCCCTGTCGTCGCCCCCTTGCGGGAGCGCTAGGGCTCCTGCCTCCTAGCTTCCCTTCTGTGGCTCCCCTGCCCCCAGCACGTCTGCCCAGCGCGAGGGCAATGCTCCGGCTCCCAGCTGGGGCCACACGCTCTCTTCCCAGGGCTGGCCCCTGCCCCTCCCCTTCCGGATGCTCCCCCTACGCAGCCCTGGCTGCGCAGCACCTGGACCTCACTCATCTGTGTCCCCAGCCCAGGGCCTGGCACACGGGGCCACTGCAGTCATTTGTGGCAGACGAGTGGACGAATTCCCGGAACGTCCTTCTCCACCCAAATAATTCTTCCTCATTCTTCCAGACCCAAGCCCCTTCCCAAGGTCTGGGGACTGTTTCCACTGGGCAAGGGCCCTGGCATTCTGAATGACCACACCTCCTTTTGGCAGGAGGTGTGTTTAGAGAAAAGGTGTCTCCTCCAGGTCTATGCTTCTGATCAGACTTGCAAGTGATAGGTTCACACGGGGCTTTACATGGATCTATGCTGCCTTTTTTTTTTTTTAAGTTTATTTATTTTGAGAGAGAGAGAGAGAGAGTGTACGAGTGGGAAAGGACAGAGAGGGAGAGAGAGAATCCCAATACTGTCAGCACAGAGCCTGACGAACCATGAGAGCACGACCTGAGCCAAAATCGAGTTGGATGCCTAAGTGACTGAGCCACGCAGGCGCCCCAGGACCCATGGTGCTTTTTAAACACTGTTACTAACGTGTGTGAATCCAGAAATTTCACACTAGAATCTAGGTGTCTGGATTCTTCTGAAAATACAGAGATAGATAGATAGAGGAGGGATAGATGATAGATATAGATAGACAGATAGATAGATAGACAGACAGACAGAGGTAGATGACAGATAGATTAAAACAAAAACCAGAAGACCCAGCAGTTCAGATCTCATTCCTGCCGGGAGGTAAGAGTTGGAGCTGAGCTCGCTGTTGCTGGCACCCCCTTCAGGTGGGGAGCCTGCTCTCAAGATGGACCAGGTCCCCACCAGGCCAACGGCACCCATTTTGTTACCTGCGGGGCCAATGTGGGCTTTTGATTTTGCAACCTGTGCACTAGAATCTTAGTGCAGGAGAAAATGGCCAGGGATGGGGAGAGCTGCTCCAGGGATCAAAAGTCCTGGGATGGAGGGGTCCTGAGCAGTGCACGGCGTTGCTGTGTGGCCTGAGGCACTCTGAGGCTCGGTTTCCCCGTTTGAAATGTGGGGGTGTGGAGGACGGGCTTCATGATCCCCAGTGTCCCTGCAGAGAGGCCTCTGGGGCTTCTTTAGTGTTTCGGGCGCTTCCCTCCCACAGCTCCCTGTTTCTCTCTGCAGAACGCCGAGGGCGGATTTGCTTGGTAGCGCCCGAGGCCTCAGGAGGGTGACTGTCGCTCTGGGTCACAGTGCCCGTGTGGCCTCTGCCACAGCATTAGCCCATTTCCTAGCGCTGCCTCCCCCCAGGCTCCTCTGTCCATCCTCCGTGCTCCTGCACGTCCGCCTGCCGGCCCAGACCGTGTCGCTCAAGGGCAGGAAGCAGGTGTGTCCCTGGTGGGGGCTGACCAAGAGGCCCAGCACCTAGGAGTCTTTTGGGGGATGTCTGCCCAGGGAATGTGTGAGCTCCTAGCGGTGGTCTCCGGTCTTAGATTCTCAAAGTCGCTGCTCCTGCCCTGTAGGTCTGTGAGGTCTGGCTGGGCCGGTCGGTCTCCGCATTTTCGATCCATGCGTGTGTCTTGATCCGTCTGGGAGTCTGTCTGTCCATGGTCTGTCCTCTCTCGGGAGCCCTAGACTGTGAGAAAACCAGGTCCTGGTGTTCCCCTGCCCTGGCCAAGCCCTTCCCCTTTCTGGGTCCCCATCAATAGAGGATACAAATAGCTGAACTGTGCCCATACACCGCCAAATTCATATGTTGAAGCCCCAATCCCCAGCACAAAGCGACTGCATTTGGAGACAGGGCCTTTAAAGAGATGATTAAGTTAACATGAGGCCATTAGGGTGGGCCCTAATCCATTATGACTGGTGTCCTCATACAAAGATGAGATTAGGACACAGATGCACACAGGGAAGGCCACGTGAGGACGCAGGGAGAAGGTGGCCGTCTATAAGTCAGGGAGAGAGGCCTCCGAAGGAGCCAGCCCTGCGGACACTTTGATCTTGGTCTTCTGGCCTCTGGCACTGTGAAGATAAACTTCTGTGGTTTAAGCTCCCCAGTCTGTGGTACTCTGTTATGGCAGCTCCGAGCAGACTGAGAAGGCCCCACTCTCTGGTACTGACTGTTCTCTCCCGGCAGGGCAGCAGCCACTTGTGGCCAAGGCTGCCTCCCCAGGTGGGGCAGGGGCTGGGCCTGGAGCCCCTCAGGGTCCTCACCATCCATGGCACGGACTTGGCTTGAGGAACTAGACAGACACTCTGTTCAGACCCAGCCCTGCCAATGGCCACGACTCGCAATGCGCAGGAGAGATTGCCGCCCTCTGGGCTCTGACCCTGGGGGCTTGGGTTCGCAGGTCCAGGGACCCCTGGGAATCCTAGTTTGTAACCAGTGTTCCCCAGTGGTGCTGCTAGGCAGTGGGTGAGTTCCGGCAGCTTGTGGAGATCAGCTGGCGTCAGCTGTGCAGCAGCCTGGCTGGTGGCCCTGCCGAGCCCAGGGACTTACCTCCAATTGAGGCCCAGGAGTTTTGGCTTCAGACTCCACGGCTGTTTCTGGCTCCTCCGGCAGCTCTGGCTTCTGGATAATTGGGGACTCTCTGGCCTTGGGAATGTGACTGTCCTCCCACCATTTAAGAATCTTCATTCTAGGGCAACAAGCCTTGTGGTTAATACTGTGCTTAGTCTCCCCCCACCCCCTCCCCGTTCCCTGGGCTGGGGGTCAGAAGACCAATTTTCCCTCCATTTGCTGGTTCTGTGACCAGCACTGCACTCCCCTCATCAAATGCAGATACAAATCCCTATTCTCTTGAGCTGGATCCTCTTCCTAGCCTCTTTCTTGGCCTCATGCCCCAGAGATGGCTTGCAACTCCCCTGCTCCCGGCCCTCCCATGGCTCCCCAGCACTCCCAGCACAAAGTCCCAGCCCTCCCGCTCAGTGGCCCTCCACAGCTGTGCCTCTCCTCAGCTTCTCTTCCAGCCCTCTAATGTCTCAATATGTATACGATTTTTTTTCCTAGACAAATTTTTGCACCTTTCCTCTTAGTATTTTTGGCATATGTGTGCATATTAGTACACAGAGCTTCCTTCGTCTTTTTTACAGCTGCATAGTGCTCTGTTGTTAAGACGTACCATTGATTACACGACTGGTCCCTTCCTTTCTTGCCCTGGCAATGGCAACCACCCTGCTCACTGGTTCCCCTGCTGTGCCCAGTCTGGCTCTTCCCAAGGAGTGGGCATGCACGTGGGATTTTGTTTGTATTCAGGTATGGTGAAGCCAACAAACTGAGGGATGACTGCCATTGAAGACACTTTGTTATTCAAAGTTTCTGAGAGGGGGCACCCTGTGCCACACAAGGCCACACGGGGAAGCACTGGGGTCAGTCAGGAAGGGGAAGGAATGAGGGGGAAGCATGTGTAGGAGCTTTAATTATGGTTTCCATGGGACTGGAACAGCACAATACACAGATTTAGGACTGGCCCACCAAAATACTTTATCCACCTGGACAGGCCATTAGTTGAGGATGGGCCTGTGACTCAAGCAGGGACAATCAGAGTCTTCTCTGGGATTGATGTATCACCAAGAGGAAGACAAGTTCTATTTCAGCTAGAGTTGCTGAGATCAGAGAATATAATCATGGGGCTGCTTTGGCCATCTCGCCACTAGGTGGAAGGAAAGAGCCTCCAGAGGTCAAGTGAACACAGAAGGAAGCAGAACAAAGACACGGAGACAGCAGACAAGTCTTAATAACGTCATGTGTGGGGTGCCTGGGTGGCTCAGTTGGTTAAGCATCTAACTCTTGATTTTGGCTCAGGTCATGATCTCATGGTTTGTGAGACTGAGCCCCACATCAGGCTCTGTGCTGACAGTGCGGAGCCTGCTTGGGATTCTCTCTCTCCCTCCTCTCTCTCTGCTCCTCCCCTGCTTGCTCTCTGTCTCAAAATAAATAAATAAACATAAAACAATTAAAAGAAAAAAAGGTAACTGAGGTAAAATGAGCTCATATGGATGGGCCCTAATTGATAGGGCTGTATTTGGATAGGGCCTTCAATGAGGTGTAAGTTAAATTGAGGCACCCAATTTCAATTATGAGGCCCCCATAATCCAATATGACTGGTGCCCTTGTAAGAGGGACAGACAGGGGTGTGCTTGCACACAGGGATGACCAGGTGAAGAGGCAAGAGGGTGGCCATCTGCAAGCCAAGGAGAAGAGTCTCAGGAGAAACCAATCCTGCTGGCACTTTGATCTTGGACTTTCAGCCTCCAGAACCATGAGAAAATGAATCTCTGCTGTTGAAGTCTTCGACTTAACAGATGGTCAATATGTTCCTGTAGCAGATTACAGATGGCTGCAAGTTTCTGGCACTCTTCCCATGGAGAAATGGGGTCTCAAGTTTTCTCTTCCCCTTGAATCTTGGCTAGGTTATGACTTGCTCAAAGAGAATATGATGGAAGTGACACTCTGTTAATTCCAGGCATAGCCTTAAAGAGGGCTGGTGATTTCTGCCTTGGAAGAGACCATGATAAAAGAGGCCCTGATACTCCATGGAAAGTGAGAGGGGCCCAGATGAGCCCAGCCTTCTGGCTGTCCCCAGAAAAATGTCAGGCACATGAATGAAGGCACCTTGGACTTTCCAGCCCAGTCAGCCCAGCCGCTAGATAAATACCAAGTGACCTCTGTGGATACCATGGAAGCTGAAGAATCATTCAGGTGGGACCCCATTGTTTAAGGTCGCTAAGTTTAGGGGACTGTGATATAGCAACAAATAACTGTTCCTCGTTCCTTGAGCTTGCTGAATTCAGCTCTCGTCACTCACAACTGGAAGAGTCCTGACTAATGTGACTTATCTCCTTAAACCATTATCCCATATGCATCATCTGTCGAAACTTTTCCACCTATGACAGTTTAAACCATAACCCCATGCTCTGCCTAGTTCTGTTCTATTCAGCTTTCTTTTTAAGTTTATTTATTTTGAGAGAGAGTAGAAACGTGCACGTGAGCAGGGGAGGGGCAGAAAGTTGGGAGGGGGAAGAGAGAGAATCCCAAGCAAGCTCCACACTGGCAGCACAGAGTCCAATGTGGGGCTCAGTCTCATGAACCATGAGATCATGACCTGACCCGAAACCAAGAGTCAGACAACTGACTGAGCCACCCAGAATCCCCTGTTCTGTTCAGCTTTCTTGGGCTCTTATCTAGTCTTGTGTTTCTGTTTTTTGATCTCACAGATGGAGGCTTCAGATCCAAGACGCCACACTCTATGCCTGTGAAGGCCCTCCTGGTTTCTCTTCCTTATCGCCCGGCCCACCGGGTACAACAGCTGTCCACTTGAGTGCCCTCTCCCTCCAGCTTCCACAGTCTCTTTGGTCTCCCATCCTGTCACCCTTCCATGGCACCCTGCCTGTGAAGACCCGAACCCAGATCAATGCTGCCATTCACCCCTTTTCTTCCAATGACAGCTGCTGGGAGGAAACATGACATAGCAATGATGCTTGGTGCTGCTAACAATGAGCAACCTGCAGTCACCACTGGGCCTCTGTTGCTGGTCACCAATTGTTTTCCTTGCTCTTGTGTGGATCCCATTCATTCTCTTCAGTGGCCATTCCAACCACCTCACCACCATTACCATTCTTCCTGATCCCTTCCCCCCACCCCTGCCCCCACCCACGTCATTTTCAGCAGACAGCCTCCCCATACTTCTTCGCTGTGAAAAAAAAAAAAAAAAAACCCATGTGTAGGAGGGCCTTACCCCCACCCCAACCAGAATCATAAACGCCACCTAAAGTGAACAAGAAAGATATAGAACATCTGCCATTGGATCCTGAGAATAATTTTGAGAGCAAGGATAACTGGCTGCCTCAGACAGTGCCATTTCAGTGGCTTGATGCTGGAGAGCAGACAGCAAGGGATTGAAGAATGTAAGAGTGAGGAGAATCAGGCAGCGGGTATAAGCTATTCTCTCTCAAAAAAATTGGATGGTACATAGGAGGAGTTTGTGGGGCTGATGCAGGAGAGATTTGGGCATGTTTATATCTTTCAGAGAAAGAGCCAGTAAAGAAAGAATGATTGAAAATTTAAGAGACAGAAGGGATGATTAATGGAGTGTAGAGGAGATGGATTCCCAGGCAAAGGAGGTGAGGCTAACCTTGGACAGGAAGAGGGATGCCTCTTTCTCTGAAAAAGGCAAGGAGTAAATCACCAGTGCCAGTGGCAGTAACTGTAGGTGCTGGGGAGTTGCTTTTTTTTTCCTATGAAGTAGGTAAAACTTATTGCTGAGAGTGAGGGGGAGGAGATAAGAGAGTTGGGGAAAGAAAGAAAACATCTGTGATACTGACAGAGTTGTCTGTTGGGGAAAGCTCCCCAAGGGTGGGTGGGAAGATTTCTAGGCGGTATGGATGCTACCCTCCCCTACAAAGATGGAGATTCTGAAGCAGTGGGGTCCTCTTGGTATCTCCCTTGTATGGACCTCTAACCTAGCACTTGTTCACTTGTCTACGTCCCTGGAAAATACGGGACACAGGGCAAGAGGTAAAACAGAGAAAAAAAAAGTCTGAGAAATATTAAATGAGAAGCCCACAGTGAAAGGAAAGGGTGGATGCAGTAATGCATGCAACAATGGCTGAAAAATTTCCAGAATTGATAAAATACACCAAATCACAGATGAAAAAGGCCAGATATACACAACAACAAACAAACAAACAAACAAAAAAAGATATCCACACTTAGTCACAATAGAGTAGAACCATTAGCACTGACAATATATGAAAGCCCAGTTGGCTGGGGGGGGGGGGGGCTTGAAAATGCACCCAGTCCAGGTGTCAGGGAAAGTTTCCTGGAGTGCATGATGGGAGGGCTGTGAGCTGAGCCCTAAATAATGACTAAATTTCAGCCAGGTGAGAGAAAGGGGCAGGGATGGGAGGTGACATGCAGAGAAGGGCACCGAGTAGAGGTCACAGTACAACTAGAGAAGATGTAAACACGATCAGTAAACCTGATTTAAAGGCTATATATCAATGGAACACTTCCTTCAACAAATATAGAATATACATTTTTTAAGCCTATGTGGAATATTTATAAAAACTACAAAAAAATTGTGCCACAAAGAAAATAAAGAATTGAAATCATGCATAGTATATTCTTTCCACTTACTGGATTTAAGGTAGAAATAAAGAAAAGAGAATTATTAGAGAATGCTGTTGTGCCTGAGGAAAAAACCCATGGGTCAAAAAATCGTAATGGAAATTAGAAATATTTTAACCAAGTGATACTAAAATACTTTATATTAAAATTTGTGAGATGCAGCTATAGTTGTGCTTAGAGGGAAATTTATAGCCTTAAGGCAAATACTGGAGAAGAATGGAAGGGAATAAGGGACATAAATAAATGTAGTAGGTGTTGGAAAAGGCTTGATGATGAATTTCAATCTGATACTCACGCAAGGAGGACAAGGAAGAAGAAGAACAGTGCCGATGCAATGGATCCATACACAAGGCCCTGGATCAGCCCCTTCATGAACACACTGTAAACTGAACGTTTATCTGGAATCAGAGGGAAGTGAGAGTGTTTTTTCTTCTAAGGCTGTGAAGTCTGAGCTACTCCTCTTCCCTCTGGCCCTGTGCCCATCCTCATCTTGGTCCCCAGGTGCTGTCATTCTAGCTCAGTCAGTAGTCCCCTGTGTACTTACCTGGTAGGAGGAAGATGCTTGAAGTATGGGTTCCATACTGGTTCTTCCCCTCACAGCGGAGACTCATGACTATTTCTGGCTCCCCTATGAGGCTGATGGTACTGTTGGTCCAGGGGCCAATTATGGTGGAAGTCACCTGGAAGATGTTGTCTGTGCTGTTCACATCCACAGGAACACCTTCCATCAACCACAGCACAGAGGGTGTAGGGATCCCATGGAAGGAACAGTTGCACTGTAGAGTCTTCTCCAAGGAGCAAGATGAATAGAGCAGCCTAGTGGGTGCTATGGGAAGGGAAGGTCAGCAATCAGCAAGGTATCCTGACTTCCCTTTTCTACGTCCTTCAGGACCCAGCCTTTTCCTTATTCATGATTCTCAAGGAGCTTTGGAAAGACTTTCTGGAAGCCCAGAGGAGTAGGACTTCACAGACCAGTTACCCTACATCCTCTTTCCTCATCTATCTCTGACTCTGGCTCAGCTCTTACCTCTGGCCTTCCAGCCATAGAAGCCCTGAGAAGATGTGACAGCTTCCCAGACTCCTCCCACCCAGCCCCACCCCAGGACTCAGGAATTTCTCTTGAGCCCACCAGTTCTCTCAGACTCTGCGTCTTCCTTTGCCCACCAGCACTTACAGACCGCCTGGAACATGACCATGCTACTTCTGGTCAACTTAGCTAGGGAGAAGTTCAAATAACATCGGAGAGTGGTGCCATAATCCTGAGGCTTTGGGGTGAAGTGCGGCACCAGGAGGAGGAGTTGCTGGAGCCGTCTGTGTTGGAGGACAGAGTGGGCCAATTCCAGGAAAGGAAAAGGGCTTTGGTTTCTCTGCACAGGTGCCTTTGATGGTACAGGTCAAGGTCACAGGATCTCCAGCCACAAGAATCTCTAGGTCGTGGAGCTCTGGTTTCTGGGTCTGGTCTGAAGGGAAAGACAGACTGGGACTGAAACAAGGGATCCTCATGGACATTTAACTGATGCACACTATTTCCAAGTTACAAAGTGGTTTCTCACCCATTAGCTTACTTGGTACTCCTCCCCTCCACCCCAATAACCTCATGGAACCCGGGATTGTTGGATTTTCACAAGTATATTTCCCTTCTCTGCACTTTGTAGGTGAGCAAATGGAGGAGACTTGCTGAAGGAGGAAGAGCTTGAACCTGGACACTGCACTCTGAAGACTGAGGGTGAGTGCATTTTCTGAGGATCTACATTGCCTATGATTCCTTACCTGTCCCCCCATCCAGACCTCCTAGGGCCAGCTCCTATGCTGTCTTCCTTTCCAATCCAACTCTCCCCTCAAGCTCTGCCCCTTCCCAGCAGATCTGTGATCATTTCCCACCTCCACCTCTTATCTGCTGGATGTTGTTGGCTAAGTCACTTCCTTTCTCTTTGCCATTTCTACTTGGAAACATAAGTTATCAATTATACCTATGTCATTGTATTATTGTTGTAAAAATGAAATACCTAAGGTTTAAAAAGCCCAGTGCCCTGTGAGGTAAAAACCACACAATTACCAAAATGTCTTCTCGGAGTTCTTCCTTTACAAACTACCCACTGCATGAGACTGAACATCACCTGATATGGAGAGTTCAATATCCTCCCACAGGAAGAAATCTTGTGTTCTATATCTGTACAGAATAAGTGTGTCATGATGTCCCTTTTAAGTACATTATGGATCAGCAGGGTACACTCTTGTGCTTCAAGATTCCAAATAGTGTGGAATGTGCCTTTGGTGTTATCATCTATGGTAGCACTGAGTTGATTTATAGCTATGGGGGACATGATATTTTTATTAAGCCAGTAGGCCACAGGCACAGAATTGCTTGGGGATTCCTTGGGAAGTTCAAATATTCAGAAGATTATACTTCTTCCACTGGTACCTTCTTGACTTCCACCAAAACACAGAACGTAATCCCGTAGGAGAGAGATTCAAGTTGAAAAACTGACGCTAGTGCCCTCCAATATCCTACGTGTACATTAAAGGATTAACCTTACCCTAGAAAGGTTTGGCCCTTGCCCAGCTCCAGGGAGGTAACCTCTAAGCCCTTGGGATGTCTTACCTGATAACAGCGTCTATTTACTTAGGGGAATGGACCATGCCAGATAGTCTACGTGAACAGTGTGATTTTTGGTGGGGACCTTGGGTCACATGTGGTATCAGCTTGACCTCTGAAGTAGCTGGAGACTAAGGTCACCCATGCCTGTGGGACCAGGCTCCCAATAAAAACCCTGGACACTAAAGCTTGGTGAATTTCTCTGCTTGGCAATACTATGCATATCGCCAAACATTACTGCCAAGAGAAGTAAATACTGTATGCACAACTCTACTGGGAAAAGACAACTGAAAGCTCATTCTTGGTCTCTCCTAGATACTGCCCTACATGCCTTTTCCCTTGCTGATTTCAATCTCCATTTGTTTGCTATAATAAACCGTAACTAAATATAACAGTTTTTGCTGAGTTCTTGGAGTCTTTCTTGTGAATCATTGAACCTGAGGGTGGTTTTGTGGACCCCTAACTGCACCACCCCAATTTAGTCTTCTGGGTTTTTTGTTGTTCTTATTGTTGGTAGTAATTGTATCTTGTGAAGTTGGCCATGTAGCCCCACTTCTGAATCTCGGTTTCTCAATCAGAAAAATAGGCACAACATTACCAGTGCTGCAGTGTTGTGAGAATGAAATACATTAACCAGATGCACATGGTGCCTTATAATCATTGTAGATTGGAACTCAGCTGTTGGCTCTTAGGTGAACAATTATTCTCTTCCCTTCTTGGTTTACCAGATGACAGCTCTCTCTTGTACAAAATGGATGGGTGGTGAACTTCATGGTTCTTGAGGCCACTTCTAGTAATGCCATCTTAAAATTACGGTAGTAGGGGCGCCTGGGTGGCTCAGTCGGTTAAGCGGCCGACTTCAGCTCAGGTCATGATCTCGCGGTCTGTGAGTTCAAGCCCCGCGTCGGGCACTGTGCTGACAGCTCAGAGCCTGGAGCCTGTTTCAGATTCTGTGTCTCCCTCTCTCTGACCCTCCCCCGTTCATGCTCTATCTCTCTCTGTCTCAAAAATAAATAAACATTAAAAAAATTTTTTTTAAAATAAAAATAAAAAAGAAAATAAAATTACGGTAGTAATACTGACTTGTGTAAGTGTTTACAGATTTCTCAATACCTTCATAGAAATCAGCTTAAGCCATCCTCATGATGATTTTATTATAGTCCCTTAGACACATCGGGAAACTGGGGCTCAGAGAGGCTAAGGGCATTGGTCCAGGTTACAGGGAAAGGAGTAACAGCATCAGGCCTGGGACTGGCTTTTCACACGTTAAGTCCAGTACTCCAAAACATCATCACCAGGGATCCTGACACTCTTGGTTCTGGAACACCATGCTATTTCTCTGCTCTAAGATGTGACTTAATGACACCCACCACACAGATGATGGTGTTGAGAGAGAAGATGTGTATACATTTATTATCACTAAAGTTCTAGAGTGGTGTGGCACTAAAATGGCACTAGGAGTCAGAACACCTGGGTACTCCAACAGAGAAATTTCTAGGCAAGTTGCTGAATCTCCCAGAGCCTGCTTCCTCATCTGTGAAATGAGGACAATAATTCCTCATGGAGTTATTGGGTAGATGAAATGGGACCCACAGTGGGTCACAGAATATGCACATGGAAGATGTCTATTATTTATTATTTATAAAGTACTTAATTCTCTATGTGTAACCTCTTCACCTTACTTCAGCCCTGCCTGTCTTCCACCCCCCACCCATACCCACCTCACCCCTACCCTTTCTTGGCTTCCTCAGACACTTCCCACCCTACCTCTCATTCCACTTACTGAACCATGACAGTGGCAATGCCATCAGCACTGTCTCAGGGAAAAGAGAGGGCCAGGTCCTAGTTTGCTGCTAACTCTGGCCTCAGATCTGTATGTTGTGGAGGGCAAGATTTGGAATGGATGAGGAGAGAGTCAGCAGGAAGAGGCATGAGGTGGAAGTAGAGGTAAATTCATAGCCCACTAGGGGTTTTTGTCTCTTCAATCACTCTTAGGTTTCATTTGCCTAGAGAATCAGGAGTCTCATGGAAACAGAGGCTGAGGAGCTTCAAGGATAGAGCAGTGTCTCCATGAGTCTCTCTAGAGTCCAAATACCATGTCTTTCTTCTTTCCCCTCCAGCTGTCACCTCTGAGTCCTCCCCCTTTGAAGGACCTCAAATGCCAGGCTGAGAAGCTTGGCCTCTCTCCCAAGTTGATTAGGAAATCATGGGAACCACAGAAAGTTTTTAACCATGGGGGAACAGGTTTGAACCATGGGGTGTCATAAAGATCACTATGGATCTGCATCAAGGAGAAAGAAATAGTTTAAGAGAAAGATAATGCATCCTGAGCTGGAACCGTGGCTATGGAGGTGGAGAGGACGGGATATATTTAAGAGGTATTTGAACAATGGGGCACTAGGGTGGCTTAGTTGGTTAAGTATTTTGATTTCAGCTCAGGTCATGATCTCATTGTTCGTGAGATGAAGCCCCACATTGGGCTCTACGCTAATAGCACAGAGCCTGCTTGGGATTCTCTTTCTTTTCCTCTCTCTCTGCCTCCACCCGACTCTCTTTCTCTCTCTCTCTCAAAATAAATAATAAATAAACTAAAAAAAAAGGTATTTGAGCAATAAAAGACATTTCTATGGCTGACAGGATAAATTCCAAACCCCTTTGCCTTGCATTTGAGGCTGTCCATGATTTTGCCCCACACTTGGCCTATCTCCACTGCTCCCTTCCCTAGGCTCTGCCATTCTTTGCCTGACAAAGAGAAAAGTATCTTTCCACATATGGTCCATACATTCCTGTCTCTGTATATTTACTCAGGCCACTCCCCTTTTCATGGCATCCTTCTGCAACTCTCCCTTCTGCCCACATTCAAATCCTGTCTCTCAGAATTTCTAAGTCCAGGTCAAATTTAACCTCCTTCAAGTAGCCTTCTAGGATCTCCAGAACCACAAAGAAGTCTCCCTTCCCAGACTCTCTTAAGCACCCCTATATGTCCATCTCTTTTATGGCAACGTCTCAGACAAACTCTGAGAACTGTCCTCCCTGATAACCACTCTCCTGTGTATCCCCTTATTTCAAATTTGTTCAGGTGATCAATTCCCCAGTTAAAAAAAAAAAAACCCAACAACTATATTTCTGCCTCCTGTACATCCAAAGGTGGCTCTATGACAAAGCTGTGGCCAGTGGGCCAAGTACAAGAAAAAGGCTATTAAAATATCGACAGCAAATAAAAGGCTATCCAGCCTTTACCACATTTTCTTTACTGTCACAATTGAGCTCTGAAGAACTGTTTTCTGCATATAATCCTAGCTAATAGAATTCCAGAGCCTGGTTTTAAAAAAATAAGTTTTCATAATAAAGGAAACAAGTCTCAGAAAGAATTGAAAAAGATGTTCACTTCCCCTGCAGCTATAAATCAAAAGATATTGTTCTGTGTTATAAAAGGGCTCAAGGAATCTGATTTGATATTGTACAAAACCGAGAATGTTTATAAGAATATAATTTATGTTCTCCTTTGCAATATACAGTTTTGTATGAATATTCATGACTGTTACTGACTTGTTCTGTTCTCTGTTGATACAAATCCGCCCTTGGAAGAACAATTTAAACAAAGTGGTCTTATGAGACTCTAAAGACATTAGAAATTATTCCATGTCTTATGAAAATGATATCCAAATAAAATGGAATTCTGACCAGTTGTCTTACTTGATAATTTCTTGCTCTGGTAACAATAACATTATAACTGACAACTCTGTTTTCTTAAATTGTATACCTATCTGTTAGGATTGTACTCTTCTCTTCTCCCAAATGTACGATGCAAAATAAAAACCTTGGACTCTGCCAGATTTATTATTAAGCAAATACTTTGAGAGACTTGTTTTCTTAAAATATCAACCATGCTGAAGACTTTGGGGAGTTCTGCTTTTCTGATGCTAACACCACTTTCTGCTTGTTGCTTTCTTCTCCTTCCCCTTCCCCTCTTGCTCCTCCTCCTCCTCCTTCTCTTTCCCTGGAATATGGATGTGATGCTGGAGGTGGAGCAGCCATCTGGCAACCATGAGATAGCCATAAGGATCAAAACCACAGACTGAGGATGTTGTTGACAACAGCAGAGGGTTCTGGTTCCCTGCCAGCCTGATGGAGCCGCTACGTTCACCACACACAGCCTACTGTCATGCTTCCTCTTCATTTGGTTGTTTGTCTAGTTGGGAAGTTGATGAAATATCCTACCAGGGGAACTATCCAAGAGTGAGATCCTTGAGAGAAAGCCCTACATCAAACAGATCTTTGTGTCCTCCACAGAGCTTAGAAAGGTTCTTGTCCGATAAATATTCACTGAAGAAAAATGTACAAGCACAAATCGTAATGATTTTCCAACTATTTGTTTCTAGGTTAATTCCACTGTGGTTAGAAAACATACTTTATACGACTTCAATTCATTTACATTTGTTGAGACTTGTTTTATAGCTCAGAACATAGTCTAAGTGTTCCATGAGCCCTTGACTAGAATATGTATTCTATTATTATTGGATGGAATATTCTATAAATGTCACTTAAGTCAATTTGGTTGATGGTATCTATATCCTTACTAATTTTTTCATCTGCTTGCTCAGTTACTGAAAGGGGAGATTTGCATTGTCTAGTTCTTTCTTCGGTTAGATTTTTTTTTTTTTTAATTTTTGAAATTAAAAATTCTACTTATAAATTACTTCTCAGAATCTAATTGAATATAGTGATTTATTTACAACCTCAGGTCGAAGACTGAGGAGAGCTCTGTGGTGGTTCCACACTGGGCTTTGCAGGTTACTCGCTGGAAGTTTTAGGCAAGTGCTGTTCCCTTTCTGGTTTCCCTCCCATTTCTCCCATCTATAAAATGAGAAGGTGTTATAGCCCAGTGTGTAATGGTCCTTCTGACTTTAAAATTCCGATCTCTCCCAATTTCTCATTCCCTTCTCCAGGGCCTGGTGCAGCCACGGGTTGTCTCCACAGGAAACCTCTTTCCCCTCCCGCTAAATGATCATTTCCTTTTCCAGACTTACCCCCTTGTCTTGGGTTCCCACAGCGCCAACCAGGGCCCGCCTCAGCAGGTCTCTGCTAGGCTACTTTCCAGACAACTGAACATCCTCCTCGAGTTTGGCCGAGTGCATCACGTGATCGATTGGCCGACTCACTATCTACGGGAACTTCCTGTTCCCATAAGGAGCGAACTGATTGGCTGATTTAAAGCCTCCCGACCCGTGGAATAAGCATGTGTACAACTACTGGATGACTCACCGTGAAGGGACGAAGGGAGAGGAAGGCTAACGCATCAGGCTGACTCATAACAAGTTCAGTAGGCGGCCTGGGAGTCCCCAGCCTCACCAACGTCCGACCAGCCAGAGGTCACGTGGGGAAGCCGCCCCGCGAAGTCCCGCCCCTCAGGCGTGCCATTGAGCACACGTGAATCCGTCCGGAGCCAATCAGGGCCTAATGATGCACGCGGGTGCTGCTGGGACGGGGAGGGACCATGCAGTAGAACCCTTGAGTCTCCCACGCCTGAGGCAGTCTGGAGCAAGCGGCAGTTCGTTTATCTTGAGCAGAAGGTTCTAAAACCCTACCAGCCCTGTGAACTGCAGGCCTAATCAGCCTTTAAGAGACACTCCTTCCTCAAGCCAGTACTGTGGGCAAGCAGGTGATGGGCGGTGAATTGAAAGCCATCGACCAAGGAACAAAATGCCATGTGCTCGACCCTCGGGGCCGATGAGAAGGCATCTTGTGCCCCATTTCCCTTCCTGCAAGCAAGATCCCTATCACGAACAAAGCGAGACACGTGAGGAAGACCCAGCTCTTCATTCTTTTGTCAAAATCCATCCCTGGCCTGTTCCCAACCCAGTTCCCATCCTCTCTCCCATTTCTCGTCTAGATGGCATTCTCCACTCCTTAGGACCACACGTTCCGAAGTTACAGAGCACATGAGGAAATAACCCTCTGTGAGTGAGGATAGAACTTAAAACTTCTCACCAGAGCCTTTGAGGCCCTGAAAGATCTGGCACGTCCGGAGCTCACCCTTCCACCTGAGCTTCGGGGCATAGACCTGGGCTCTTAGACTCACTAAACTTCTCCCATCACAGAGCCTAGAATCTGCTGTCCCTCCGAGTAGCCCCTGATAATCCTTTTGGTCTCTCAGCCCAAATGTCACTTTCTCAGAGAGGCCTTCTCTGATTTTCTAATCCAAACTGGGTTCTTCCCCTTGTCCCTCATACTTTCTCATAGTATTATATCCTTTTTCTTCCTAGCACTTGTCAACATTTTAAGCTGCAGTTTTGTGTTTATTTCATTGTGTACCTGTGTAGACCATGAGCTCCACGGAGGCAGGGCCAGTGTCTGTCTGGTTCACTCCACTACCTGGCACAAGGTGGATGCTTATATTTTTGTGGAATGTGTGAACTGCATGCCAAAGGAGTGCCCGTGCATGGGGGCTTATATAAACATCTGCTCTTGAGTATGGGATGACCATCACATTGGTGCTGGATGGAGAACCATTGGATTTATGCACAAATAATGCTTCAGGGAAGAGATGACCCCTTTTTGCAACCTCTGAAAATTACCAGCATCTGGCTCCAGAAGGGAGGATGTCATCCATTCAGAGGGGAACAATACACAGCCATTGTCCATCCTCTTGCCAGATCCCTGTTCTCATTTCTTGTATGCCTGTCTTTCAGCCAAGAAATACTGCACTAACCTCTTAACTAGGCTCTTTGCCTCCGGTCTTCTATCTTCTGAGTTCCATAACTACTCCTAGTATGATTTCACTATGTATCATTCTTTGCTTCAAACCTTGCAACAGCTTATCATTCATTCATTCATTCATTCATCCATTCAATTATTCGACAAACATCTTTGAGAGTCTTATATTTTAGGAACCATTCTAGGTGCTGGTGGTTCAAGTAGAAACCAAGACAGACAAGATACCTGTTCTTGTGGAACTTACATTCTAAGGGAGTCAAGATTAAGGCTCCAATGCCTTGTCTTGGCATTCAGGGATGGTCTTTGTGTCTTTTCTCCACCTGGACCTCTGGATACCACTTTTCACTATCTACCTACATATGCCTCAGGTCAGGATACCGAAGTTCAAAGGGTGCAGTGGTGAAAGGTTTCATCCAAAGACATATAGCCACTAAGCATTAAAGTTGGGATTCAATCCATATATGATGGCTCCAAAGCCTGGTGCTCTTTGTATGTATATTCCAGGTTCTGGGCATACAGTAGGGGCTCAAAAGCTACTTCTGGACCATAGTCTCACATTTATTTTTCCTTTCGTTGATATCATCCTAGGCCAGAGCATACTTCTTCTGGTTAACCCGAACAACAGATCATAGAATTTGCTTGCAAAGATTCTAAGACCAGGTCCCAGAGTAACCCTATTCAATGGAGAACCAGTCAGTGTGAGGGACAGGTAGGGCTTGAGAGGGCTTTGTGAGCTGAGGAGGCTCCAGGGATCCGGGTTTGTTATAGACTCCAGGGTTTCTGGGGTGCCTAAGGATTCCGTGGACTTTGGTAATCCCGCAGATATTGGGGACTCCAGGTAGGCACGTAGTTTTCATAGGCTTCATGAGCTCCACTTTATCTTGCTTTTTCTGGAAGTTTAAGGTAAGCAGTGCTACAGAGCAGGGCAAAGAAAGAAGAATATTGGAATAAGTCGAGAGGTGAGGTATCCAGTGCTTAAATGGACAGAATCCTGTCTCTCCCTATGAGCACAGAATTACAGCAATGTGGAGCAGACATTGGCTTCACCTTTTCTCAGAACCCCATGACTGGAGCCTGCAACCCGTCTTCTCTCAGTGCCCCTCCCTGTGCATTCCTAGCACTGGGAGCCACCCAATGTTCCCCAGACTCTTTTGGGGAGTTCTGCCTGACTTTCCCAGGGAGGGTCAATCCCTCCCTCAACTATAACCCCTGTCCCAGCCCTGTTGCTGCAAGGCTACCTTCCCACCAGCCTGCTTGCTCTCTGAGGACAGGGGCCTGGGTCTGACCCATTTCTGAGACCCCGGCATTGCCCAGCATGGAGGTTGGGAGATACTGCAGGATATCTTGGTGGAATTTAACAGCTGCTTGGTTTATCCACAAAGGGACACCAGCTCCAATGCAGGGTTTAAGGAGGGCAGCAGGGCATTTCCAGTCCTCGAGGATTATAAATGGTACATAACAGTGAGGCCTGTCTCTTCCAAGCCCTGCTGAGGATATGGGGTGCAAGGTAAATGAAGACCTTGGCTTTGGTCTGGTCTCCAAGCACTTCAGGCTAACTTGGGCCTGTGGTATCTACAGACCGTGTTTTCTACAATCTGCCAAACACTCAGAGACCAAAGCCTTTGGCTTCCACTCTGATGCCACAAACACTGTTAGGGATTCTTTCAACCCTGTTCTCAATGGGGACTCAGTGTGAAGGGGTGTGTGTGTGTGTGTGTGTGTGTGTGTGTGTGTACATTGCTGATTCTAATGCCCTTTAAGTTATTTGTCTTAATTTTCATCCTTCTTCCCCTCTCTGGGCCTTGGCTTCACTATCTATAAGATGATTTGCAAGCACATTCTGGCATTCTAGGTGCCCCATAGGACTGATGATGGTAATTCCTTTAAACACTGTATGTGCCTCTCCTCGTGAGTCTTACTGCCATTATGCTGAGAGTCTAGACTCCAGACGCAGTGGGTACCCACCAATATCTCACTCTCTGAAGATGGAGTGATTGTGGATTTTTCTGGCTCCTTAGGCTTCAGAGACAGCTTGGGTTCTTGGCATGCTCTGACTTTTGGGCTCTTTCCTGCTTTGACCACTGCAATTTTCTTTGCCAGCTTCATTCTGATATGTTTCACCCTAAGGAAATGACCCCCCCCCCCCCCCGATCAGTTTCGGCTCTCTGCCCCCCACTGGGCTCTGGTCTTCACCAGAAGTTCTGGTTTAGAGCTTCAACGACACCACTGGCTTGCTGTGTTATCTGGGGCAAGCCACACAGCCTCTCTGGGAATTGGTTCCATCCTCTGTACAATTGGGAAACCTTGCTTATTGGGCTGTGGGGCTCAGATGAGGTCAGCCATGAAAGGGCTTTGCAAACTGTAAAGGATTGTTATTGGTCTTTAGGTGCAGCTGATTATACTTTAAAAATAGCTCCCCGGTTTGCCCTGCCACCTTGTGGCTCTTCTTTCTCACTCCTGATAGCCAGTCGATCCCAAGTGTCCCATCATCTCTCTGACTGCCCTTCATCACTTAAACCCAGCTCAAACTGGGCTCTTTATTATGTAGTCTTCCTGCCTGGCCTCATGCCTCTGGCTCTTGCCCTCTGGTCTGTGTACAGACACCTTGCACTAGGAGCTTTTCTTCCCTGCTTAACACTGTTCCTCGGCTCCCAACTGAGGATCAAGTCCAAGACACTTGGACTGGCCAGAGCCCCCCTTCCCCGCCCCCCCGCCCCCTCTCCCCCCGCTGAAGTCTCTGGCCTGACCTCTGGCAGCTCTGCCCTTCTCACTCTGGGCTTCTAGCCAATACATTTAGCCAAGTTTCGAGAGTCTTTATGAACTAACACCAAGAAGCTTTCTCAACTTCATGTTCAGCCATTTCCCATCACTGTCAATGCATCTGACATTGCACACAGACACCGGCAATTCCTCAAATGTGTCTCTGGGGTCTGCATATGCTACTTTCCACCCAGCAAATGAGCACTCAGCCCCTCAGGGCCGCTTTAGACAGCACCCCGGGGAGCTCCACTGGCTTCTCCGTGGCTGCCACTTCCTCCTTTGCTTTCTCCTTTATGAAATTCACTGAAAGCCTCTGTCCCTTGGGCCTTGTTTGTGGCTGAGCATAGTCCTGAGGGCCCTGGACTGTGGTGACCATGTTTGGTGCCTCCTTCCCTTACCAGACCCTGAGCTCCTTGGGGGCAGGGGTTCTGTCTTTCCCTTTCCCCGCCAGCACCCAGGCCAGGGCCTGCTGGGTACGGTTTTAGCCTTGGTACTCACATGAGTGGGATGAGGCAGAAAAACAGCAGTGAGGCTGCAATGGCTCCATAGACAACACCCTGGATCAGCCCTTTCATGAAAGTCTGGGGAAGAAAAGAACTCTTTCCTGGAAGGAGAGAGCATGTGAGAAAGTCTTCTGTCCTGAAAGCTTGGAGTTGGAGTCCGAGCTCTGCTCCCTCCCCAGCTCACTCCCTCACCCAGATACCGGGCCCCCTCTACCCTCACTTGGCATCAGTAGGATGCTCAAAGCATGGGTTCCATTTTGGTTCTTCCCCTCACAGAGAAGGCTTGTGCTCATTTTTGGCTGCTCTGTCAGGCTGATGGTGCTGTTGGCCCAGGGGGCGATTATGGTGGAAGTCACATGGACACTGCTATCCACACTGTTCGCACCCACGGGAGCCCCTCCCATCCACCACTGCACGGAGGGTGTGGGGATGCCATAGAAGGAACAGCTGCACAGAAGAGTCTTCTCCAAGGAGCAAGAAGAATAGAGCAGCCTGGCAGGTGCTGTGGGGAGGGAGGATCAGCAATCAGCAAGCATCCTGACTTCCTTTCTCCACTTCCTCCAGGACCCAGCCTTCTCCTTATTTGTGACTCCCAAAGGAGCTTCCAAAAGACTTTCTGGAAGCCCAGAGGAGCTGGGCTTTACAGACAAGTTCCCCTTCATCCTTTCTCCTCACCTGGCCTCAAAGTGAACGCTGGACCTGACTAATGGCAAGGGAACTTTCTGAGGATCTACATTGCCTCTGAGCCGTTACCTGACCCCCACCTCCACCCCCAGGCTCTTCCTCCCATCCCTCAGGCTCTGCTCCTTCCCAGTTCCATCTGTGATCAATTTCTTCCTCTCTCTCTCTCTTACTGTCCAGATGCTGTTGGGCAAGTCACTTCCCCTTTCTTTATGCTTTCTCAGTTTGGAAAATAGGGGTACTTGCTGAACTGTATCATGCTATCATCGAAGTAAGAATAAATGCCCTGGAGCACCTGGGTGAATCGGTCGGTTAAGCATCTGACTCTTGATTTTGGCTCAGGTCATGATCTCACGGTTCCTGAGTTCGAGCCCTACACTGAGCTCTGTGCTGACGGTGTGGAGCCTGCTTGGGATTCTCTCACTCCCTCTTTCTCTCTCTCCCCCCAGCAAGTAAATAAACTTAAAAAAAAAAAAAAAGAATGAATGCCCTATGGTTGGCAGTGTTCCTAGCTGAGCACATGGTAAAATGTTCCCCATTCAATAAATAGAGCACCTTTCTAGATTTTCTTCTTCCCAGTCCCAAGTGGCCTTTGAGCATTCATCCTAAGCAGAGATTGCTATGGTGTTTTCTGAGTAAGAACATTCGAGCCTGCTTCACTCTACACAGAATGGGTGGGCTATGTTATCCACTTGGTGACTTTCATCGGTTGATAAATAAGGAACAGTCACCCTCTTCAGGGTCTTCAAGGAATCAGTTCTTAGCATTACTGACAAAGCACACGTTGTCACCGGGAGTCGTTTGAGATTACTGGAAGAAAGGGGTAATTTTCTCTTAAAGAGTACCCTTTGATCTTGGACTGTTCATCTGGGTCACATGGAGGCAGGGGGATGAGGAAGTTTCAGGGACTCTCCCCGACTGCTGTCCTCTGGATTATGTATTTTTACCATCTGGGAAAGCGTGCTTGTGGACAGTGACTGACAGACACGGGAAAACTGACTACCCCTGGGTTTTCCAGCATTTTGTGCTTCTCGTACCTTCAACCTCCTTGGCTGAGTGCCCACCCTCATCCCTAACTCTGCTCCCAACCCAATCTGCTCTTTGCCCCAGGCATCCCCAGCCCTGCCGGGACCCAACACACAGATGTCTAATCCATGTTGGTTATTTGGTACCCTAACCCTTATGTCCTCTTCTCAGACCTCTGCAGCCTAGCCCCACCCTGGTCCTGGCACCTCAGACACCTCCAGCACTGCCCCTCACCCCACTCACCCATCTGCAGCAGCAGTGGTCCTCAGGAAGAGGAGGGGCCCGGGGTCTTTGCCTCAGCTGGCTCTCGTGTCAGAGCCATGTGGTTCAGAAGGGACGAGACGGCAAGTAACTGAAAGGATGTGGGTGGGAGAGCAGAAAGTATTCTTAGCAAGCCAGGGGCTTCTGTTTCTGGTCATCCTGGAGGTCTGTTCATCCTCAGAAGCAGGAATTACATGGGGTGAGACATTCAAGAGCATCTAGGGACAGGAAGCACCCCGATGACCTCCGGGAGGAGGTGCCCAATGCTGCATCTCCTTCTTTCTCCCCTGGTCTTTCCCTCCCAGACCCAGCCCACTTGGGGGAAACTCAGTTACCATGTCCCTTGGGTTCTCTCTCAAAGCAAATGGGGTTTCATGGAAGGGCTGTGTGCCTCAGAGGCACAGGACCAGTCCGGGTGTTTGGCATAACCCACAGGAACCATGAGAGGAATTGCCTAGAGCAGGAGCGCCTCAGGCCAGGTGGCCAGGGAGGGGTGATGGTCCAGAAGGACAGGCTCTGCAACAACAGCAGCGAGCCGGATGCAGGGCTCTAACTCACGAACCATGACATCACGACCTGAGCTGAAGTCAGATACTCAACTGACTGAGCCGCCAGGCGCCCCAAGGATGGGACAACCTTAACAGATCCTTTGGGAAAATGGGAATGGACAAGAATTCCTACCTCTGATAGAAGTCCCAAACCTCCTTGCTTTGCAAATGAGATTCTCCACAATTTTGCCTCACCTTTGCTGTTCCTCCCTGCGCCTTTTTCAACATTTTCCGCACCAAAGGGAAAGTGCTGCTTTCTCCAGTGTTCACCTTACACATCCTTCCCCCTTTCACAGCTTTTCCTCTGGCAACTCTGCTCCGCCCACCTTCAAATCCTACTCCAGTTTCAAAGCTGAGTTGAGTGCCACTTCCTGCATGCAGCCTCTCCTGATCTCCCTGCCCGGTCAAAAGTGCAGAAATCTCTCCCCTTTCCAGAAGGACCCAGTTATTTCCTTTGTTGTTTCTTGAGGAAAGAGTCAGTTTTTCCCTCCTAGTAGAGTTATTTGTTTTTATGCAGCCAAACAACAACTCCTTATCCTGCTCTTCATTACTAACAAACCCAACTTTGTTTAGCGGTGCGTTGTTGCAAGTTAAAGCACTACTTTGTCCTCCTTTGCAGGTAATTTGGGGCACGTGACATTGTTTTATTGGAAGTGGGCTGAGGATTCCCGGGAAAGTCTTCCTTTCCTGATATTGTCATTTCTTTCCTCCTTGTCGCTTTCTTCTCCTTCCTCCCTAGAATATGGATGTGATCCTGGAGGTAGAGCAGCCATTTGGCAGCCATGAGGTAACCACGAGGATGAACGCCACTCATGAAGGATATTCTAGCAGAATAGTTTGAGGAGCCCGGTCCCTGATGGCCTTGTGTTACTGCTACACCAGCTCTGCACAGCCTATCTCTGTTCATCTCTTTGGATGAGGAAGACAAATTTTTATTTGGTTAGGTCATTCTAGTTGGGAAACTAACACAATATCTTAGTAAAGAATCTACCTGAGACTGAGCCCTTTAAGGGAAGGCCCTACATCAAACAGACCTTTGTGACCTCAGAAGAGCTTAGAAAATGACCTTGCTTAGGGTGCCTGGGTGGCTCAGTCTGTTAAGCATCTGACTCTTTTTCTGTTTTTTAAGTTTATTTATTTTGAAAGAGAGAGAGAGGGAGGGGCAGAGAGAGAGAGAGAGAGAGAGAATCCCAAGGAGGCTGCACGTGGGCAGCTCGGAGCCCAATGTGGGGCTCGCTCTCACAAACTGTGAGATTGTGACCTGAGCTGAAATCAAGAGATGGACACTTAAACTGAGCCCCCCAGGCACCCCAAGGGTCTGACTTTTGATCTTGGCTCAGGTCATGATCTCACAGTTTGTGAGAGCGAGCCCTGTGTCAGGCTCTGTGCTGACAGTGCAGAGGCTACTTGGGATTCTCTCTCTCCCTCTCCATCTGCTCCTCCCCACTCAAAATAAATAAGTAAACATTAAAAAAGAAAGAAAGAAAGTGACCTTGTTTGGTAGTCACTGACAACATGTTCAACTGTCAGTTTTATCTTTTGTGAAATTATCCCCCCGCCTTTTTTTAAAATAAAGCATTGACTTAAGAGCAGGGGCCCTGGATTTGAGTACTGATTATATAAGCTATGTCACTGATTCACTGGAGGACCACAGACGAGTCCTTTCCCTCTTTGGGCCACGAGTCCTCCATTTCTGCACAAATTCCTGGAAAAGGCAGGATGAGGGGATGTGTCCCTAGTCTACAATACCTTGTGGCAGACACTTCTGGCTTCTGACCCAACAGGTATCCAAGCACCATTATCCCCGTTGCCTCTACTACAGAGCCTTAAAATAACAAATATTAATGTTCCCAGGTTCCCTTACATGAATGTCCTGGTAGTCAGGTGACACAGTTTTGGTCAAGGAAAGAAAAAAACCTTTCCAACCATATTGATATTTTACTGTTCAGAAAGGTCACTTAAACCTAGAAGGGAAAAAGAAAGCAAAACCCTAAAATTGAACACAAACGAGATCTAGTAAACAAATGAAAACAATGATAACAGAATGGAAGAATGGAAGAATGGAAGACTGTCTATTTCAAGTAACCTTTGAACACAGTGCTCTGACTCTACTGTCTTGAGGGAGACAAAGAGAGTTATCAATACAAACCCTTGGCTTTAAAGAACAAATGCTATTTCCATATTCTGTTCATTGAAAGAGCCTAGAAGCAATGACATATCCCTAGTGATAAACACGCCTAGCACCTATATCTTGGTTTCTAAACAATATCCATCATTGGGCTGGAGCCTGCATAAACCAGCTTTAAAAAGCTGATTATTAAACTTTCAAAAATGTTACAAGCTGGTTGTCAAACATGGCCATTATTAAAAATTAAATTATATAAACTTATAAACAAATTATATTAAAAGCAAAGATGATAATCACTCGAAACTGATTACTCCCTAATTTTTCTAGTGCATTTTACTGTTACCTGTGTCCTTGAGATTATTTGCATCTATTGTACCTGTATGATAGAAATACCACATAACGGTGTGCTATTGTATCTCTTCCTAACTCTATGTGATGGTGGTAGCTTGAAACTACCTCCAGTGAGAGTGTCTACACAGCAGAGGTTGGTAATACTACAATTCAGGGCTTCTCTTTCCCTTTGGAGATCCGGCTAGTAAATATTTACTAGCATTCCATTGCTAGTATTTCCCACTCAAAGGAACCCCTTCATGTTGGAACAGCCTTCCATAAACCAAGCAGCTCTTTGTTGGTCAACTGAGAGCTATTCACTGTCACCACCCAAGTGGCAATAGGATCTGGCAGCTCCTCGGGTGGTAAAAGGAGGGGAAAGAGGCCATCTGCTCCCTAATATGATGACTACCTCCTCACATTCCCATGGTACCAGGTTCCCCTATAAACCATTTCCATTTTATTACAGAACTCTTCTGGGCACGGTCTTCCTTATTATCGTGTTTATCCAAATTACCAAAGATGTCATGGATATTTCAGGTTTCAGGATTATTGTACTTCCCTCCGTCCTGTGGGCATTTTCAATCAAAGCTCAATAGCCAGCTAGTTGTCTGTCTCAAATGGAAATTTCCTGATTAAAAAAAAAAAAAATCCCAGTGGTTGCCACTGGGTGGTGCTGGCTGGCTTTTGCCATAAACTGCAGTCTGCATAGACTCCCAAGACTTCACTCTAGTGGTTTTATGGTTAGGAGCTGGCCATATTCCCAAATGTAGAATGTGTGCCATCCAAAATCCAAATCAATCAAACGCTGGGTTTCTGACATGTTTTTTTTTTTTTTTTTTTTTCCTCACCAGATATCCTATATTCTTCAAATTAACAACCTGTGTGGGCCTGGGCAATTTTATTGGTTCCCATTTAGCATATACTGGCTGAAGGGAGGATTTACATGCCTCCTATTTCATAATACTAGGTAAGGGAGGTGTTTCCCAGTCAGACACGGTATGTACTTACATTCAGATAAAGGAGGAGACACAATGGCTTTACATAAAATCTGTTCAAGTATTCTATTTTTCATCTAAACAAACCCTCACTTTAACTCCTTCAATCCCTCTATTCCCACATCTTCCCAATCTAACTATAACTCCCACTAGCCTCCAGCTTAAGGAGTTCCAGAAACATCTCTTCTCCTGACCATTTTACCACTAATGTGCATGTGGCTTTGAGTCTCCAGCTAGGCATGGAGCCAAAGAACTGAGGCCCTTTTATTTACTTTTTTAAAAATTAAAAAAAAGTTTTTATTTATTTTTGAGAGAGAGAGAGAGAGAGAGACAGACAGAGCACAAGCAGGGGAGGGGCAGAGAGAGAGGGAGACACAGAATCCAAAGCAGGCTCCAAGCTCCAAGCTGTCAGCACAGAGCCTGATGCGGGGCTCAAGCTCGTGAACTGTGATATTATGACCTGAAATCAGACGCTTAAACGATTAAACCACCCAGGTGCCCCAATCATCATCTTTTTTTAAAAGAATACTTATTTATTTTGAGAGAGCGAGCACGAGTTGGGGAGGGGCCACCCAAGAACCCCTGACCAATCATTACCTTGATTAGGTCATGGGACCATCACCTCAAGCCATTTGAAGTTCAGGTCCCATTGTCATACTTGCCTTTGGACTTTTGAAATTCCTCGAAACTAGGATAACTAGAACAGATTTTATTAGGATCCTTCAAAGTTGGGGGGGAGGTATCTGAGTCTCCCCCTGGTTCTACCCAAACTCCAAAAGCATTGCACTCAGACCTTTGTTTTGATCCCATCAATTTCCATTTTATTCATTTATTTTATTTTTTTAATGTTTATTTTTGAGAGAGAAAGAGAGACAGAGCACTAGTGGCGGAGGGGCAGAGAGAGAGAGAGAGAGAGAGAGAGACAGAATCTGAAGCAGGTTCCAGGCTCTGGGCTGTCAGCAAAGAGCCTGATGTGGGGCTCAAACCCACAAACTGCGAAATATTGACCTGAGCCAAAGTTGGACACTTAACTGACTGAGCCACCCAGGCGCCCTGATTCATAACTATTTAAAGATTTTTCTCTCTGTTGGGATGAGTCCCTTTGACACTCCCTTCATCTTTCTCCGTTCTCTTGTGAATCACTCACTCTAATTTTCTTTGCTACCTATTGTTCCAACATGACTTTTCCCTTTAGTAGCAGCCCTGAGGCCAGCAGCCATAGCTCAGACTGAACAGAACCCAAGCTTGGACCAGCGTTAGGATCCACTCCAGCTCTTTTCTTTTCTTTCATTATAGCTCTTACAGGTAAAAGCAACCAAGGAATTGTTATATTTGGCTGGTTTCTTGAGATTTTGAATTTCCTTATGCACCTAGTGAGTCAATTCCTTCAGAGTTGGATCCATAATTAAAAAAAAAAGAAACACTGGTAACTTTAACTTCCTGTAACTATTTGCAGAACAGTTGCATTTTCATGCCCATGAGTGACTTTAGGGACATGTAGGAATGAAAGTTTCATCATCCCCTGATTTCACATCTTTGTTCTTCCCAAACCATATGTTTCACTGAGTCAGGTTCTCGCAAATCTCATTTCTGAGGCCAACTGCAAAGTTAGGGAACAGTTCCAAAAAGATGGCCCCACTTCTGACACCAACTGCAGATTTCAGAGGTCTCTAAAACCACCCTCACTTCTAACACCAATTGCAAGTGTTAGGGTCCCCATGACCACTCATAGGTTCGATAATTCACTAGAAATATTCACAGAATTCCAGAAAGCTGTTATACTCATGGTTATTATTTATTACAACTGAAGGATTCGTATTAAAATCTAGCCAGGGAAGAAGCACATAGGGCAGAGTCCAGGAAAGTTCCAACCAGAGTTTCCAGCTGTCCTCTCCCTGTGGAGTCATGGACAGTATAACTCATATTTCCTGGTGATGATGTGCGACAATATGCATGGAATATGACAACCTGAGAAGTTCACCCAAGCCTTGTGTCCACAGTTTTTATTGGGCCTTCATCACATGGGCCCGACTGACTGCTCCCAGTCCGTCCCATCACATGGGCTTGGGTCTCCGTCTCTAGCTCCTTCTGAAGTTGAGCTGGTACCACATGATCCAAAGACCTTAAATCACATTGTTACATGATCTGGTGTGGCCGGCCCCTGCCTTGAATCACATTTTCAGACTATTCAGTGTGATGCAAGGCCCCCAGGCAAACAAAGACACTCCTGTCAGGCATGGCATCCTAGGGGCTTAGATATTATTTCCCAGAAGCCAAGGGCGAAGGCCAGATCTTTCTTCAAGCTGGGTTAAATACCCTACCACAAAGAATGATAAATGCCAAATCCAGGGTAGCAGTAATTTCTAGGTTTGAGTGGGAAATGTTTCTGGGGAAAGGCTATATAAGAGGTATAACACACATTCCTTTTATACCATTTTCACACCTTTCAATATGTCTGAAATATTTCACAATATTTAAATAAAAATCTGATCATTTGTCATTTATGTAAAAGCTTTATATATGTGGATTACATGAACATATGTATGTTCACATATAATAGTTATATGTTCATATATAGCACATTCATAAATGCACAAACATAAATGAAACAAAGATCTGGAAAGATACATAATAAGCTGGTACCAGTACTTACCTATGGGTAGAGCAGTGATAAGAGGAAAGATGAAGTAGGATTTTCAGTTTTTATTCTATACACGTTGGCATTGTTTGACACGTAAGTTTGCATTCATGTATTACATTGGGGAACAAATTCTTTTCATACAGATGAATTAGTAAATGAAAACAAAGACAGGATTGCATAATTAGACCATAATGAAATGTTGAAAATCTTTGACTGAGATAAATATTTATTTATGTACTAATACCTGCCAATTCCACCTGTACATCATCTCATTTACTACTCCCAAGAACCCGAGAGACTGAATATACAATGTCCATACCATATATGGCCCTCACGCCTCAACTGTATGACATGACTCTGATCCTCACTTTGCAGCAACAAATACAAGAAGCCAAACCACAACCTCTGTGGCAATCGACCCAGTACAGTCAGAACTTGGTCAATGAATGCTAGCTTCCCTGTTTTTTGCCCCTGCTTCCAGCTCAGAACCAACCAAAGAAAGTAGACTCTGCTCCCAAATTCAACCACATAAGATACCCCCACTTTTTCTTTCTTTCTTTCTTTCTTTCTTTCTTTCTTTCTTTCTTTCTCTCTCTCTTTCTTTCTTTCTTTCTTTCTTTCTTTTTCTTTTGAGAGCAAGAGGGGCAGAGGAAGAGAGAGAGAGGGAGAGAATCTTAATCTTAAGCGGTGTGGAGCCTGACGTGGGGCTTGATTCCATAACTCTGGGATCATGACCAGAGCCGAAACCAAGAGTCAGACGCTCAACTGACTGAGCCACCCAAGTGCCCCTAAATTTCCCCCACTTCGAATTAGCTAACCTCCAGCTTCCCCATGATAACACTCTCCTGTCAGACCCTATCTGAAACTCTTTTTCCCACTATGCTGCCTCCCTTTGAGTTGTTGCCACATGCAAGTGATGGTGGCTGACTCTCCTGTTATAGCTCTGAATAAGCAACTTGTTTGTTCTCACTTGGGTAGTCTTCGCTTATTTCCAGGAACCCTGAGGAATTAAGTCTTATAATGGCCTCCTTATGGAGGAGGAAACTGAAGCGCAAGGTGGTAAGTGATTTCCTTAAATAAGTTGGAGATGGATCTAAAAGTCAAGTTCCGGGGCGCCTGGGTGGCTCAGTCGGTTAAGCATCCGACTTCGGCTCGGGTCATGATCTCAAGGTTTGCGAGTTTGGGCCCCGCGTTGGGCTGTGTGCTGACAGCTCAGAGCCTGGGTGCTGCTTCGGATTCTGTGTCTCCCTCTCTCTCTGCCCCTCCTCTGCTCATGCTCTGTCTCTCTCTGTCTCAAAAATAAATAAAACATTTTTAAAAAATAAAATAAAATAAAACTCAAGTTCCTCTTGCTCCACACCAACCTCCCAAGGAGCAGAAAAAATGTTTATAAACTACCTATATTCTTTGGCCAACAGGCAACAGAGCAAGGGTAGAAAGTAACATTAAAAGTTTAAACATCCTTGCTCTCATCTCAGAAAAATAAAAATAAAAACCAATCACCTAAAACTTAGGAAACATGTCTCTAAACCAAATGAACTAGCACCTAGGAAGAAATCAAGAGTCGAAAGCTCAGAGTCCTTTGTGACTGACGACCCTCTTTTCTCTCATGGCCTGCAGCCATGTCGGAAAATCCTGTGGGCACCTATTTCAAAATACACTCAAAATCTCACCACTTCCAATCACCTCCACTGTTGTCACCCTGGCCCGAGACACCAGGCTCACTCACCCAGATGGCTGCAGGAACCGACTCACTGGCCTTGCTGCTCTACCTTAGTCCCTGTCCATTTTATTCCCTGTGCTGTGGCCAGAGGGAACCTATCAACACTTCAGTAACATCCTGCCCCTTCTCTGCTCGAAATTCTCCAGTGCCTCTCATCTCCCTCCAAGTATAAGCCAAAGTTCTGCACGAGGTAGCCCCCCTCCCTTTACTTCTCTGACCTCACCTCCTGCCACTCTACGGAGGCTCTGCTCTCTACTTCAAAGCGCAGTCTAGGGGCGCCTGGGTGGCTCAGTCGGTTAAGCACCTGACTCTTGGTTTCAGCTCAGGTCACGATCCCACAATCTCACGGTTTGTGAGATCGAGCCCTGCGTCAGGCTCTGTGCTGACAGCTTGGAGCCTGTTTGGGATTCTCTCTCTGCCCCTCCCCTTCTCCCTCTCTCTCTCTCTCTAAAAGCAAATAAATAAACTAAAAAAAAAAAAAAAGTACAGTCTGCTTCCTCTAATGAGTCTCAAGAAGCACATTCCTTAGTGGTGGCACTCTCACTCATTCTCTCTAGCAACCAACATTATGAGCACCTTGTTTACGCCAGGCACTGTTTTAGGGAAAGGGAATTAAACAAGAATGAGACAATCCCTGTCTTCATTCTAGAAGGGAAAGAAGGCACACAATGAATGAGTTGGCAATCAAGATAATTTGATAGCTAGGAAGTACCACGAAGAAAAATAACATAGGATAATAGGATAGCGGGTTATGGGATGGGGGGGTGGTGGGCAATGGAGAAACAGCTTAGGTAGAGTGGTCAGAGAAAGCCTCTTTGAGGAAGTGACATTTGAGCAGATCCCCAGAGGGAGGAAATCCATATCTGCTCCCTTTTTGCATTGCCAATATATTCCCCCCTTCTCTGATTTAAAACCACACTTGGGGGCGCCTGGGTGGCTCAGTCAGTTAAGTGTCTGACTTCGGCGCAGGTCATGATCTCGTGATTCCTGAGCTCGAGCATGTGACGGGCTCTGTGCTGACAGCTCAGCCTGGAACCTGCTTCCGAATCTGTGTCTCCCTCCCTCTCTGCCCCTACCCCCGCCCCCACACACACACTCTGTCTCTGTCTCTCAAAAATAAATAAACATTAAAAAACAAATAAGCAAACCGCATTTGGATGTTGGAATGAGCCCTGTCTGGGTCCAGGCCCAGGCTTTGCTAGTAAATCACTGAATAACCTTGGTCAAATATTTTCTCCTCTCTAGTTTTCCTTTGATTTCCTCATCTGTAACATGAGTGCCTTTTCTGATTTGAGGTGTAGTGATCCATCTAGCTCTAAAATTCTGATTTCGGGGCGCCTGGGTGGCGCAGTCGGTTAAGCGTCCGACTTCAGCCAGGTCACGATCTCGCGGTCCGTGAGTTCGAGCCCCGCGTCCGGCTCTGGGCTGATGGCTCGGAGCCTGGAGCCTGTTTCCGATTCTGTGTCTCCCTCTCTCTCTGCCCCTCCCCCGTTCATGCTCTGTCTCTCTCTGTCCCAAAAATAAATAAAAAACATTGAAAAAAAAAATAAAATAAAATAAAATTCTGATTTCTTCTTGCTTTTCTCCTGCAAGGCTTTAGAGATACAGGGATGACTCCTCATGCACCCACTTTTTTTCCTCCCCCGTATACCTCCCTTTGCTCATCCTTTCTCCTCTTCATTTTACCTTTGGCTCTCATTCCAAGGGCTCCAGGATATTTTTCCTCCTCAGCACACTTCCGACCGTGTATGTCCTTGGCAGAGTCTAAATGCTGCAAACGGCTTTTCCGACTTGCTGCGGGAAGCACCCCACTTTTGGACGACTGGCCTACTTATGCTGACTGGAAAGCTGATTTTCTAGGGACACCAAGGACAAACAGTGAAACTGATTAACCCGCTTACACTCGGGATAACCGTGGGACTAATGACTGAACGCCTCACAGGGGGGATTAATTTATTAAGAGACGGATTCAGAGGGAGCATAATTAACAGATGAGCAGGGCAGTCTACCAAGTGGGTGGATTATCAGATTCACTGATTAATTGGTTTGCAAGGGGACTACCTTTTTGACTCATAAGGACGCTAATCTGATCCTTAATCAACAGACCGCTTGGTGGGCGTATTACACTGGTGACCCCCCCTGACTGCCCTTGAGGCCGACCCGGTAACCGACTTGCAGACAGGCTCCTGGTGAACTGAGCCTCCCCAGACGAGCAATTCAGAAGTAGTCTCTGTCCCACCGACAGGCTCCAGGGGGCCTCTCAGGTTGGAGAGCCGTCCTGGCACCCAACCGACCCCCCCAGTGACTGCCAAGCCCAGGGCCGTCTGACTGCCAGAGAAGCCCTGCGTTATGGAAGCCCAGGTGGCAGTTCCAACGCGCCAGGCCGCGCGTTCAACGGTAGCCAGGAAAGAGAAGAGGCCAGGAGAGGGCGCCCGACGCCAGCCGGGTTCCGTCGGTGGCGCGGGGAAGGTCGGAGGGCAGCATGAGGCCCCTGATCCCGCCTTCCAGCCTTGCATGGGGCGTGTCTACCCTGCAGCCAGTCACCGGCTGCATGGGCGTATCCCGCAGCCAATCAGCGGCTGCACGCGCCTTTCCGCCGCAGCCAATCAAGGAGGCCGCTGAAGCTTGGCAACCCCCAGAAACAGTCTTGAGGACTTGAACCGGTTGTGGTGGGAATGTGGGTGCCCGTTTTCCTTTTAGAGAGGCCTTTCTTCATGATGCTAATGAAAACTCTTCTACCCTGCCTGATTCTGCTGGCTCAAGCTCCTCGTTGCGCTCATGAAACACTTTCTTAGCCATTAAACCTTTTCACGGGTCGCCTGATTGGCTCAGACAGGTGGAGCATCCACTCTTGATCTAGGGGGTGTGAGTTGGGGCCCACGCTGGGGGTAGATATTACCTAAAAATAAAATCTTTTTTTTTTTTTTTTTTAGGACTGCCTGGGTGGCTCAGACGGTTGAGCCTCCTACTCTTGATTTCTACTGGTCATGATCTCACCGTTAGTGGGTGGGTTAGAGCCCTGTCTGTGGCTCTGTGTTGGCAACGGGAGCCTGCTTGGGATTCTCTCTCTCCCTGTCTCTCTGCCCCTCCCCTGCTTGCGTGCTGTCTCTGTCTCTCAAAAATAAATAAAAACATTAAAAATTAAAAAAAAAAAAAACTGGGGCGCTTGGGTGGCTCAGTCCGTTAAGTGTCCGACTTTGGCTCAGGTCATGATCTCACGGTGCGTGGGTTGGAGCCCCCATCCAGCTCTGTGCTGAACGCTTGCTCAGAGCCTGGGGCCTGCTTCAGATTATGTCTCCTCTCTCTGCCCCTCCTCCACTCATGCTCTGTCTCACTCTGTCTTTCAAAAATACATAAATGTAAAATTAAAAATAAATAAAAGTAAATAAATAGAGTTATCGTATTTGTTGTTGAGTTGTAGGACCTTCTTTTATTATCTGTTAATCCTTTATCAGATATCTGATTTGCAAATGTTTTTTTCCATTCTGTGGATTGCTTTTTCACAATGTCAAAAGTGTCATTAGATGCACGAAAATTTTCAATTCTCATGAAGTCCAATTTATCTACTTTGTTGCCTGAGTTTTGGTGCCATATCTAAAGGATATTGGTCTGTAGTTTCATTTTCTTGTAGTGTCTTTGTCTGGCTTTGGTATCAGGATAAAGTTCGTCTCATAGAATGAGTTAGGAAGTGTTCCCTCCTCTTTGATTTTTTGGAAAAGTTTGAGAAGGGGTGGTATTAATTCTTTATTTATTATATTTTTCTAAAGATTTTATTTTTAAGTAATCTCTACAGCCAAAGTAGGGCTTGAGCATGCAACCCTGAGATCAAGAGCCACACGCTCTACCAACTGAGCAAGCCAGGTGCCCCTAATTCTTCTTTAAATGTTTGTTAGAACTCACCCATGAAACCATGTGGTCCTGAGATTTTCTTTGTTGGAAGGTTTTTGATTCCTGATTCAATCTTACTAGTTATAGGTCTATCAGATTTTTTATTTCTGATTGAGTCCTGCTAGATTGTGTGTTTCTAGGAACGTGTTCATTTACCTAGGTTACCCAATTTGTTGGTGTACTCTCTTATAATCTTTTAAAAATATTTCTTAGTTGATCTAGCTAAAAGTTGGCCAATTTTGTTGATCTCTTCAAAGAACCAACTTTTGGTCTTGTTGATTTTCTATATTGTTATTCTATTTCATCATCTCCATTATAATTTTTATTATTTCGTTCCTTCTGCTAGCCTGGGGCTTAGTCCATTTTTCTTTGTCTTCCTTAATATGTGAAGTTAGGCAGTTTATTTGAAATCCTTCTTCCTTTTTAACATAAGCATTTACAGCTTTATATTTCTCTCTGAGCACTGCTTTCACTGCATCCCATGAATTTTGGCAGGCTGTATTTTAGTTTTCATTTGCCTGCAGTATTTTCTGGTTTTCCTTGTGATTTCTTCATTGATCAAATGGTTGCTTAGGAGCCTGTTGTTTTGATTTCCACATATTTGTGAGTTTTCCAGTTTTCCTTCTTATCATCAATTTCTAGTTTTGCTCCACAGTGATCAGAAAAGATGCTTTGCATCATTTCCATCTTTTCAGATTCATTCAGACTAGTTTTGTAGCAAGAGGAGTCCTTCCCCTTTTGCAACAGTCTCCTTTTCTTATGGCAATAATCCTTTTGAACAAAGTCTTGCTTTGTCTAAATCCAGGTTCATTTTTTTTTTAATGTGGCAGACTGAAGGATGAAGTCCAGCCTCCTCAGCCTGGAGACAGGGCCCTTGGAGAACAGACTCCAGCCAGAGTTTTGGGGAGGAAATTAATCTTGTCTCTTTCACCCCAGGTTACAGCTAGTGCAGACTGTCTGCTCTTGCCCAAAAGCTACCAGGTCATCTCCCACTTCCTTGTGCCTGATGTTATCACTCCCCAGGCTGCTTTTCCTCTTCTCTGCTTGGCCAACTCCTGCTTGCCCCTCAAGGTGTGGCTTAAAAGTGGTTTCCTCTGAAAAGCTTTCCCTTTTTTTCTTTTTCTTCTTTTCTTAAATAAATAAAGTTTATTTATTTTGGGAGAGAGAGAAAGACAGCATGAGTGGGGGAGGGGGAGAGAGAGAGAGAGAGAGAGAGAGAGAGAGAGAGAGAGAGAGAATCCCAAGTAGGCTCTGCACCATCAGCGCAGAGCCCGATACAGGGCTTGAACCCATGAACTGTGAGATTATGACCTGAGCCAAAATTGAGAGTTGGACACTTAACTGACTGAGCCACCCACCCACACTTGGAAAGCTTTTTCTAACCCTTTTCCCACCCCTGAGGCAGAGGTCAGAGCTTTTGCCCTTGGGTCCTCAGACCATGGGCTCTGCTTATCTGTTTAATATCCCACGTCCATCTTTATAGGAGCCTCATCACACTGTGGTTTTTTTTTTTTTAAGTTTATTTATTTGTTTTGAGAGAGAGTGTGCCTATAAGTGGGAGAGAGGCACACACACACACACACACACACACACACACACACAGACGGACAGACAGACAGAGTCCCAAGCAGGCTCCACTCTGTCATTGCAGATCCTGATGTGGTGCTCAAACTCACAAGATCATGACCTAAGTCAAAGTTGGACACTGAAAACCTGAGCCACCCAGGAGCCCCCACACTGTGTTTTAATAGGTTGCATATTTCTGTCTCTTCCCCAAACCCTGAACTTGAGCTTTTCTGAGGCAGGAACTGTATGTATCTTCTTCCTCTTGGAAGAAGTGTTCCCATCATATAATGGGCATGCAGCGAAAGTGTAGAGAACAAAGAGATGGAGAGAAAAGCAAGGATTTCCCAAGGTTCCCCTTGTGAATGTGATGTAAAGCTGCGGAAATGTACTTAATTGCTTTGTAACTGGCCAGGAGTCAAGCGGTGTCTGCGGTCACCTTGAAAAGAAGAACTGGGGAAAGTTGTCGGTCATTCTGTATGTGTGAGTGCATAGGAGCTCAACCCTAACCCAGTGGTTCTCAACTGAGCACATTTGTGCACCCTCGCCATGGACATTTTGAAACGTCTGGAGACATTTTTGGTTGTCAAAAATAGGTGTGGGAAGCCCCTGGCATCATGTAGGTAGAGACTAGGGCTGCTGCTTAACATCCTACAATGCACAAGACAGCCCCCTGCCCTCCCACACAACGAAGAATGATTCATCCCCTAATGCCCACATATCAATAGTGCTGAGGCTGGTTAGCAATGCCCTAACCCAACCCATGGGAGAATGCAGGGTTGGGGGTGGGGCTCAGGTAGGAAATGCAGCTTGTCTGAGGAAGTGGTATTTGAGCCAGATCTCAAAGGGTAAGTGTGCACGGTGAAGATAGAGAAAGGGGACAATATCACAGTGAGGTGGAACCGTGTGAAAAAAGCATGGAGAGAGCACAAGGGGCTGGGGATGTTCAGGAAGTGGCAAGGATGTGGCCAATATGTGTGAGGGGTGGTGGCTGAGGGAAAAGGGTGAGGCAGGTGACTGTGGGATTGTGGAAATTCTTGAGCAGCCCTCATTGGAGTGGACACCTCATCTGGAGGGAAAGGGGCGAGGAAGTTAGCAAGTTAGAGACAGATGGGCTGATGGGGAACCCAGAGGCTGGGGAACTGGCTGTTTCAACGGTCTGGGGGTTGGGGAGAGAAGTCAAGTGAGACCTGATCTGGGCATGCAGAAGAGGGGACAAACTGGGAACTTGGTGACTCATGGAAATGGTCACTGAGAGAGGTGGAAGTGAAACTAAATCCTGGCAATGAAGACTTGAAATAAGCCTTACACTTCTTCTTTGTTCACTTGCCTTTCTCTGGAACCACGGGGTTGCCTGCTGGATCCGGGTGTGGGCGGAGAATCTGACATCACATGTCTACACAGGTTGAAGCCTAGAGGTGTGTAGCCAGTGGAATGATTACTGGGCAGCGTTTGGCCCTTGGCTGAGTGGACTTTGACCAGGCTCCCGAGGCTGCTCACCACACACTGGGCACAATGCCACCCTGTGCTCATTAATTGCCTGCATTCTTAAATGAGTGAGCTAGGGAGTGTTATCCTCACTTGATGGAAGGGCAAGGGGAAACAGCAAGAGGTCAAGTGGTGAAGTGAGCATTCGAAGCCCAGCAGAATGACTGAAGAACGTAAACTACTTTTTTTTTAATCAAGGGGAAATTCATGTAACATAAAATTAACAAAATTTAAAATTAATTCATTTTAAAAATATCTCTTTTGAGAGAGACAGAGAGAGATCAGGGGAGGGGCAGACAAAGAGGGGGGCAGAGGATCCAAAGTGGACTCTGTGACAGCAGAGAGCCCAATGTGGGGCTTGATCTCACGAACTGTGAGATCATGACCTGAGCTGAATTTGGACACTTTACCGACAGAGCCACCCAGGAACCCCAAAATTAATGATTTTAAAGTGAATGATTCAGTGGCGTTTGGTACATTTACAATGTTGTGTAACCTCTGCCTCTATCTGATTCCAGAACATTTTTATCACCCCAAAAGGAAACCCTTACACACATTAAAGCAGTCATTCTCCCTTCCCTCTTTTCCACAGCCCCTGGCAGTCCCTCATCTGCTCTCTGTCTCTATGAACTTACCTATTTTGTATATTTCATATAAATGGAATAATATAATATGTGACCTTTGTGTCTGGTGTCTTTCATTTAACGTATTTTTGAGGTTCATGCATGTTGTATGTATCAGGGCTTCGGTCCTTTTTATGGATGAATAAAATTCCATTACATGGATAGACCACATTTTGTTCACCCATTCATCCATTGATGGACATTTGGGTTGCTTCTACCTTTTGGCTATTATGAAGGGCCTTAAACATTCAACTGCTTTCCCCTACCACCTTGATAAAGACCACTTAGATGGTCTCTAGATCCCGTGATTAAACTATGGTGGAGAGATGAACAGGGTTTCTGGGGTTCCAGAGGAGGGAGTTCCAGAATCTTCTCCAAGATAGCAGGAAGGGGTGTAAGAAGGTTTCATGCTGGAAGTTGGGCCTTGAGTACTAGTGGACCTTAGGGACACTTTATACCATGGCCAAGGGGACCTCATAGCCTCCAATGGGGGAGGAGAGGATGTGGACTCACCAGATTCAAGAAGTGGTTCAGACAGTGGCCTCTTAAAGGAACAGGCAGAGAAGACCCTAGATTGGGGCCTGTGAGTGTGGAGAAGGGGAAGAGGTCTGTTTTGCAAGATCCCACTGAGTGCCAGATCAGAAGTTGTGTCCTGGTGGGAAGTTGCAGCTAATACAGGCACAGGAGTATGAGGCTCTCCTTGAAGAGATAGCAGGCACCATGCCAGTGGATGGACATTCCCACATCCTGGGTGGAGAATTGAAGGGAGAAGCCGACTTGAGGGAAGGCATGGAGCCAGTTTGGGATGCATTGAAAGTGAGGAGACTGTGGTCCTTCAGGGAGAGATGTCCAGGAAAACATAGGGATTTAGAGTCTAGGAGAGAGCCTTGGGCTGGAAATACAAGTTGAAGGCCCTATGCACATCATCCCCTTGCACTCAAGTGCAAAGCATTTCAGAGGTTTCCTGAGCCCAGTGCATGTGCTGTGTCCAAGGCTGGGTTCTGAAAACATAGGGCCAGACATAGTGCTGTCCTTGCCTTGGGGGAGCTTATAGTCTGGAGAAATCAGAGTTAGATATTTGCAAGGATAATCTTTTTAAAAAATGTGAACATAGGGGCACCTGGGTGGCTCAGTCAGTTAAACATCTGACTCTTGGTTTCAGCTCAGGTCATGATCTCTTGGTTTCATGAGATCAAGCCCCACGTTGGGTTCTGGGCTGGCAGCACAGCACCTGCTTGGGATTCTCTCTCTCTCTCTCTCTCTCTCTCTCTCTCTCTCTCTCTCTCTCCCTTCCTCCCTCCCCCACTCACATGTCTCTACCTCTCAAGAAAGAAAGAAAGAACGATGAGTGCAAATTTTGTTAAAGAGTACTATTCATGTAGAAAAGGACACAAATCACAGTGTGTTACTCAAAAATGTTGCACAGAGTGACCACATCTGAGCAGTTAGGACCCAGATCAAGACACAGATCTTACCTGGAGCCCTCAGGACACCCCCACTGTCCCCTTCCAGTCACTACCCACCCACCCCCCCAACAGTAGCCAGTATCTTGACTTCTAACAACAAAGATTAGTTTTATCTGTATCTGAACCTTATAACAAGGCTGTCACATAGTGGGGACTCTTGTGTCTGGGTTCTTCCACTCCACATTATATTTCTAAGATACTCCCTTGTTGTATGGGTTGCTCATTCCCCTCTTCCACTGCATGGATACTCTGTCAACTATCTACCTGTCTTAGTGCTGGTGGGCATTTGGACAGGTTCCATTTTTCAGCCGTTACAACCACAGCTGCCATGAACTTTCTCACACGCATTTGGTGAAATGTTTGTGAGCCCCTCTGTCGGATACACACGTTACAGTGAAGTTGCTGGCTCCTGTGCTCAGTGTTAGTAGAGAGTGACAAACATTTTTCCAAATGGTTGTACCAATTCTCACTCCCCACCCTGGCCCAGCGATATATGAGAGTTTCAGTAACCCTCTCCACATCCTCACCGACACTTGCTATTCTTGTCCAGGGGCCATGCTAATAATCTTCTGTGGATCTTCTCAATTTTAGTATATGTGCTGCTGAAGCACACTTGGTATTCTTCAAGAAAAAAAATTTTTTAAGTTTATTTATTTATTTAGTAATCTCTACACCCAACGTAGAGCTCTAAACTCACAATCCCGGGATCAAGAGCCGCATGTTCTTCCAACTGAGCCAGCCAGGTGCCCCAAGGGAAAAAAAATGTTTATTGTGGTAAAGTATACTGTTTTAAAGGTACAATGAGTGGCATTAAGTACATTCACATTGTGCAACCATCCCCACCACCCATCCCTAGAACTTTTTAAAGTGAAATTCTGTGCCTATTAAATACTAACTGTCCACCCGCTCTCCCAACCTCTCAGCTCTTTGGTAACCACTATGTACATCACTTATTTGTATTGTGGTAAAAAACCAAACCAAAACAAAACAACACAAATGTCTACCATCTTCAACATTTTTTTAGAGAGAGAGAGAAAGAGAGAAAGCACCCACATGCAAGAGGGGGAGGGGCAGAGAGAGAGAGAGAGACGGAGAGAGGGAGAGAATGTTAAGCAGGCTCCATGCTCAGCTAGGAGCTGGGGCCCCATCCCACATCTGTGAGGTCATGACCTGAGCTGAAATCAAAAGTCAGACACTTAACCGTCTGAGCCACCCAGACGCCCCACTCTTAAACATTTGTAAGTGTGCTAGCTGCATGCACATCATTGATCTCTAGAAAATCTTCATCTTGCAGAACTAAAACTCTACCTATTACATAGTAGCTTCCTATTTCCCCCTCCCTGGGGGTTCCCCAAATTTCTAAGAATTTGATTACTTTAGATACTTTGTATAACTGGAAGCATGCAGTATTTGTCTTTTGATGGTGGTTTATTTCCCTTAATGTAATGTCTCCAACACTTGATATTCTTGATATTGTTATTATTTTAGCCAATGTGGTCGTTGTGTTGTGGCACAGCATTGGGGGCTTTATTTGCATTTCCTTGGCAGCTAGTGAAGTTAAACACCTTTCTATCTGCTAATTGGCCCTTTGACTTTCTTTCCTTTTTATTGAGTTGTCTGCTTTTTTTCTTACTGACTTTTGGAAGATCCCTATATATTCTTTTTATACTGTGGATGGATCCTTCGTTAGATACATGTATTGGGAAATATCTTCTCCTGTTAGTTACATGCAGAAAGAGATTTACAAGGCGCCTGGGTGGCTCTGTCAGTTAAAATCTAACTTCAGCTCAGATCATGATCTCACTGTTTGTGGGTTCAAGCCCCATGTCGGGCTCTGTGCTGACAGCTCAGAACCTGGACCCTGCTTTGGATTCTGTGTCTCCCTCTCTCTCTGCCCCTCCGCTGCTCACGCTCTGTCTCTCTCTCTCCTTCAAAATTATTAAACATTAAAAAAATTTAGGGGCACCTGGGTGGCTCAATCGGTTGAGCATCTGACTTTGGCTCTGGTCATGATCTGGTGGTTCATGGGTTCGAGCCCCGCGTCGGGCTCTGTGCTGACAGCTCAGACCCTGGAACCTGATTCAGATTCTGTGTCTCCCTCTCTCTATTCCCTTCCCCCACTCATCTGTGCTCTCTCTCTCTCTCTGTCTCTCAATAAATAAATAAACATTAAAAAAATTTTAAAATAAAAATAAAAAACATCAGTGCCTGACACGCATTTCCTCAGAGATGCCCTGTCTGGGCTCCTGAGGGGGGCCGTGGGTGGGGTCGTCATTTCTGGGTCTTGATCTCTGCATACTCGGTGGTCTCCCGGTCCTGAAAGTTGTGTGGCCTCAGCCCGTGGAATGTGAGGGAAGCGTAGTGGAGCTTCCCCTCTTTCTCTGAGGGGAAGGCAACTGCGACTGGGGAAAGGGGGTCTGACCGGCTGTCTGACTGGCTGTGATCCTGAGTGGGAGGAAAGAAAGGCATTTGAGCTGGCCTTTGGGTCTGGAGAAGGGAAGTAGGGGCTTGGGGAACACTTAACCATTTATCCACTTCATGCCCATTTCCTGAGCATTCATTCACTCACTCACTCACTCACTCACTCATTCATTTGTAGCTTTAACAAATTTTCATCATAATGGCATTGATTCCTTGCAAATCCCCCCACCACTCCCCTATGGATGATATATATAACTGTTGTCATTCCATTTTATAGACAGAGTGTGCAAGGTCAAGAAACTCTTTAGGACACACCATCTCTGACCTCAGACAGCCTATCTGACCTCAGACAGACAATCCCAAGAGAGGACCTTGCCTATGAGGGCAAGGAGACAGTATCACATTGTCTCTCTCACAAACACACGCAAATTATCTAATTGCACATTGTGATTTGGTGGGCAGAAGAAGGGTGCTAAGGGTGTGGGTGAGAATCACTGAGGCGTGTAGGAGCTCTGCCTCACCTCCCGCCCCCACCCAGAGGCTCACAGGGTGCTGGGGACAGGCCTGCGGTTATTACAGGGAGGCATGATGAGTTTCCCTGCATAAGGCAGGGGAATATTGAGACTGGAGTGTGAAAGGCGATTAGGGGTCTGGCTGGTACAAATGGGGAGGGACACAGGAAATCATGCATGCAAACGCACAAAGTCACAGAGAATGAGTCCTGCCTGGGGATAGAGAGCTCCTTTTGAGGGCATGGGACAGATCACAGAACACCAGCCCAAGGAAATTGTGTAAAATATGTGTAAAATACTGTCACCCCTAGCCACATGTGGCTACTGAGTACGTGAATCATGGCGATTCCTCATGGAGGTGTGCCATGAGTGTGAAATAAACCTTGGATTTCAAAGACTTGGTACCAAAGGAAGGAGAAGAATTAGAAGAAGAAGAAGAAGAAGAAGAAGAAGAAGAAGAAGAAGAAGAAAAAGAAGAAGAAGAAGAAAGAAGAGTGCAAACTATCTCATTAATAACCTATACATTGATTATTGATGATGTGATGGTGAAGTAATATTTTGAATATACTGGGTTAAATAAACATATTAAAATAGATCTCATGCTCCTCTCTATTTAAAATTTTTTAGTGTTTATTTATTTTTGAGAGAGAGAGAGAGAGAGAGAGAAACAGAGCACGAGGAGGGAGGGTCAGAGGGAGAGGGAGACACAGAATCTGAACAGGATCCAGGCTCTGAGCTGTCAGCACAGAGCCCGACATGGGACTCAAATGCAGGAACTGTGAGATCGTGGCCTGAGCCAAAGTCAGATGCTTGAACGACTGAGCCATCCAGGTGCCCCTCTCTACCTTTTAAATGTGGCCATTAGTAACTTTTAAGCTACGCACATGGTTCACATTATATTTTTGTTGGACTGTGCTGATCTAGACAGTGGGGGGGGGGGCGCAGGTACAGGGGTGACAGCTGTTTGGGAATTTCTTGCCTAAAGCTTGGGAGGAGAGGTGGAGTTGTGGAGAGTGAGGCCAGTGCCCCAAGAGGGAGACAGTGGGGGCTCGGCAGGGAAGGGTCTAAATGGAGGAGAGGGGAGAGGAAAAGCTGTCTCTCCAGTCTTTGAGATGAGAGCAGCCAGAAATCCCAAGAGAGGACCAAATTTGGTGGGGGGAGGGGTGGTCAGGGAGGGACTCATCTTTTGGCATGCTGAGTGAGCCACCTCATGCCCCAGCCCAGGACACCGGATAGAAAGATGCCCACGCCACTCACCTGGGAGACTGTATTCAATGTGGGATGGACGTCATTCCTGTGCACTGCTTTCCTGGTTGATTTCTGCCTGTAGGTCTTCACTCTGAGGAGAGAGATCAGGGCCTTTCAGCCTGGCTGGCTCACTGCTGGGACCCCGGAACTGTCTGGCTGCAGGGACCACAATGAGAACACATCTTCCCTCCTTGCAGACGGCAACCACCCACCCCATATGGGGAACAGACTACTGGCCCAGGGGTCAGGAGGCTGAATTCCTGATGCAGCTTCAACCCACTGCGCTCCTCCAGCTCTGGGCTTTGAGTCTGGGAGGTTTTTCTGAGTCCCCTCCCTGACCCAAACTCATGAGGCCCTCGCCCAAACCGGGGTCACCACTCACGCAAAGAAGATGATGAGGCAGAGACACAGAGCAAGCAGGGCCGTGACACCAGCTCCCCCGATCGCCCCCTGAAGCACACCTGTCCTGGGCCCTGGTCTCCCTGCAGGTAAGAGGCACCCGGGGTGAACTCCAGCACCATGAAGTAGAAGTAGGCACCTAAGCCTCCAGCCTTCTGGAATCCATGACCCCGGGTTGTGCCCACTTCTATCCAGGACTGGCTCCTCTGTCCCCCTGTCCCTCTACGGGATCCCAGCCACCTATTCCCCCAGCCCCTCCCCCACCAACCTTCCGGTGACTTGGACCTCTGGCACCCCTTGGCCCAGAGTCAGAAGCACTTCTCTGCTTGATCCTGCCTCGTGCACCTCCTTCCTCCAGGCATCACCCTCCCCTCACCCCGACACAGCCCCCTGACCTGGCAACAGCAGGATGGTGGCGCTCTGTTCCCCATGCACATTCCTGGCCTCGCAGCTGAGTCTGAGGCTGGAGCCCAGCGGCTCCATGAAGCTCAGGTTGCTGTTTGCCCAGGGCCCCTCGGAGCTGGAGGTGACCGTCAAGGAGGCATTGCTGTGGTTCCCTTCCAGCAGCCCCTCCCCCAGCCGCCAGTGCAGAGAGGGGGGCAGCTGGGATTGAGCAGAGCAGGTGCAGTGCAACCCCGCACCCTCCCAGGAGCAGGAGGGACCAAACAGCTTCGGGGGTTCTGCAGGACGACAAGAGAGGGATCAGAGGAGCCCCACCTCCCAGGACCCAGGCATCCTTCCCAGGTGTGCTGCAACTCACTCTTCACAAGGAGGCTCAGGGATGCTTCCAAGGAGCCCAGCAGGTGCTGAGCTCGGCAGACGTATATCCCATGGTCCCCCAGTTCCACCCGGGGCAGTTGCAGGACCCCGGGATTTGAGGGTTGTGAGGGCTTCAGGGTCAGGCTGCCCCGGGTCCAGCTCAAGTTGGCAGGAGGGTTACTGTTGTGGTCACAGACCAGGTGTAGGGACTGGCCCTCCTGGACTGGGAGAGATGAACCGTTGCCCAGAGCCTCAGGTGCTGACAAGACAGAGAACAAGTTAAGCCCCGGCCCTCACCAGGGGTATTCTGTCTCCGTCTCTGTATGTGTCTCTCTCTGTCTCTTTCTTTTCCTCACATCATTTAAGTCTGTTTCTTCTCTTCCACAGCATGATGGGCTCTTACGTTTGGGGTCAGCCCAAGGGGACAGAGCTGGGAGTGGGCACTACAGCCTTTCTAAGAATCCCTCTTGTATTCATCTGAATTGCCTTGTTTCTCACCCACCTACCTCAGCCATCTGTGCCAACGCAGATCCCAGATTTGCCTCTAAGAACCTGGCCGTTCTGTCTTTCACTAAGTTCACAAAGACCCGTCTCATTTAGCCGGGTCTGAGAGTTCACAGTCTTGTGAGCGAGATTCCCCCAAATCACTGTGATGTGTTTTGTGACAGGGGTCCGTTGTGCGGAGGGAGCCCTGAGGATGGGAGTTCAGTGACACTGTCAGGGAAGGGAGGGCTTCCTTGAGGAGGAGAGCCTACAGCAGAGCAGGAGAGGGGCTGGGAGCTGGCTGGAGGATGATGCTGGTAAGGAAGAGCAATTGAGGGAGGCAGACACAGAAAATGCAGCTACGGCTGGGGCGTGAGAAGGCCCTGCACGTCAGGGAAAATCAAATAGTCCTGTAAGGCTTGAGTGAATGTGTATGCTTGGGAGTGTTTACATACGAGGCTTCTGGAGGTTAAAAAAGTAATATTAGATGACAGAAAGACAGAGGTTTGAAAGGAAATATTGGTACACACAACATTACTGGTAAATGGTTAACAACCAGCTCATTGGGGAGGGAGGAGGGGAGGGAAAAAAAAAAAAAACCAACCCTGACTTGTGACATTTGCCAATTTCCTTAGTAATTTCCATTTGCCAATTTCCTTAAATACATCCCCCCCGGCCAATTTCTAGCACCCAACTAGATGTCACTGAACCCAAAGTTGAGGAAGCATGGACACAATTAGCTCCCGCCTACCAGTGAAAGCCAACTCCAGGAAACCAATGAATGCAACACTTCCCCTCAAAAGAAAAAAAAAACACATGTTTTTGCCTAACAAAGTCACCACATGCTAAGTCAAAGAGGCCATTATTAGGCTGCAAATAAATCCTTTCAACTAACATACAACTGATTTCCTTCATATAAAAAGAGCTTCTTCAAATCACTAAGAAAAAGTCCACAAAGAAATACAAATGATTCTTAAACGTAACGAAACATACACAACGTTGTTTACAAAATGATCATTCAAGTTAAAATGGCAGTGAGTTCACCTAAGATATCAGCAAGGATGAAATGACAATGTTCAGCAGTTTGGGATTATAAACAGAACAACTTCCATACCACATGATTTGGCAGTCTCTGTAGAAATTACAAACACACCCTTTGATCTGGGACTTTTCTTCTTGAGACAATTATCTTATAGACACATGTACACATATGGGGAATGTTTGTACGAGTTATTTGTTGCAGTATTATGTGTCTTATCAAAAGTCTGGAAACACCGTGGCTTTCCACCAATGGGGACTAATGAAGTACTTTACATTGTAATATACTTCAAATTAGAAGACCATGGAGTCGTCAGTAAGCATGAAGAAGGTTTCCTATTACTCATAGACAGTCATGGACTAACGTCACTTGGGACAAATGCATCATGGCGATGTAAGACTTTTAACAACAAGCAAAGCTAGGTGAGGGCTTTATGGAAACTCTGTGTACTATATAAACCTAAAATTATGCCATGGTGAAAAGTCTATAAAAAATAATAGCCAAGTGAAATAAGTCAGTTTGAGAAAGACAAATACCATGTGATTTCACTCATATGTGGAATTTCAGAAGCAAAACAAACGAGCTAAGGGGAAAAAAAGAGAGAGAAAGACAAACCAAGAAACAGATTCTTAACTATAGAGAACAAACTGATGGTTACTGGAGGGGAGGAGGTGGGCAATGGGGAAATAGGTGATGGGGATTAAGGAGGGCACTTGTGAGCACCAGGCGATGTATGCAAGTGTTGAATCACTATTTCATACACTCGAAACTAATATTACGCTATACGTTAACTAACTGGAATTTGAATAAAAACCTTAAAAAAATAATAAAGATGTAGAGCAGCGTATACAATATGATGTGTATGTATGTGTGTGCTTTTAAATGGAGATGCGTAGATTACATTTAGAAAGATATCCAAGAGGGGAGATACACAGGTGCTGAACAGTATTTTATTCTTATTCAGTTTTGCTAGGGACTGGAATGGGTTCCCTTCAAGCTCAATGTCCAAGCCCTAACCCCCAATACAGTGGTATTTGGAGCCCTTTGGATGGGCCTTTGGGAGGTGATAGGGTTAGATGAGGTCATGAGAGTAGGGCACTCCGGATGGGGTTAGTGCTCTTATAAGAAGAGACACCAGACAGCTTTCTTTCTTGCTTTTTTTTTTTTATAATTTTTTAATGTTTATTTATTTCTGAGAGAGAAAGGGAGAGAGAGAGAATGAGCAGGGAAAGGGCAGAGAGAGAGAGAGAGAGAGAGAGAGAGAGAGGAAGACATAGAATCTGAAGCAGGCTCCGGGCTCTGAGCTGTCAGCACAGATCCTGATGTAGGACTTGAACCCACGACTGCAAGATCATGACCTGAGCCGAAGTCGGACACCCAACCGACTGAACCACCCGGGTGCCCCAGAAAGCAGTCTTTCTCTCAGATGCGCTAGAGAAAACACGGCCGAAAAGCAACCCCTCTCACCCGGAGTGAGCTCTCCCCTGGAACCATATTGGCTGGAACCTTGGAAGCTTGACCTTATATTTGCCAGTCTCCAGAAATGTGAGGAATAAATGTCTGATGCTGAAGTCCCTCAGTCTGTGGTATTTTGTTCTGGCTGCCTGAGCAGACCAACACACTTTATGCTTACTATTTTAAAGAATATCATGTGAATGTTGAAGGAAACTGCAGGAATAGGCAGGGTCCAGATCCTAAGGGAACAGGGCGAGATTTGGGAGGAGGACACAGCCCTCGCACCAGGGAGCGGCACACCCATCAGGCATGGAGGTTGTGCAAAACCCCTTGGGAACAGGGTCAGGAGTGGGAGGAAGCCAGTTTGTAAGCTGAGGATCCAGTGGGGGGGGCTGTCCCACCTCCGCTACCCCACACCTGGCCTGAGCCTTTCTCCCACCTGGGTTCTAAAACCCCAGCTCTGCTCTGAGGGGTGGAGACAGACGCCCCTTCCGCCAAAGCCTGAGAGAAGAGGTTGCATCCTACCTGTGCCTTCTCTTGGGAAAACACTGATGGTCAGGTTCTGGGGCGCATCTGGACAGATAGACATAATTGTTTTCAGAGACAGGAAGATGAGGGTTGGCCCTATTCTCCCAGAAACTACAGAAATAGGAAAAGGGTGGAGTTGCGAGTTTCCTTTCCTTCCTCCCCAGAATTCTAGACCCTGCCTCCCCCACCCCCAGCACCCACTGTCCTCAGGGACCCTGGTGTCCTGGCCTGGCACTCACAGGACACGTTGAGCTGGATGGTCCTCTCTGTGCTAACGTTAGCTCCAGGGAAGGTCACTTGGCAGGTGAGGTTGGTGCCATGGTCCTGGGGCCCCGGGGTGAGGGTGAGCACCGAGGAGAAGTGTGCCCCATGGCCCAGGGAGGTGAGGGCATCCCCGATCCAAGAGAAGATCGGGGGTGTCCCCCTCTTACAGGCCCAGGGCACACTACAGGTAATGTTCATGGGCTGGCCAGATTCTAGGGGCCCCTGGATGTGGATGTCAGGTGTCCGTGTGAGAGCTGAGGGAGAAAGAGAGACAGAGACCCAGGCCCTGAGTGAGCCCCCAGAAGCAGCCTCTATATTAGGCCAGCCGTTTCCTCCCAGCCAGGATGGAAATCAGGGGGTCCCCTCCCGGACCTGCCCTGGGGCCCACAGGACCCATGGATGTCCTCTCTTTGACCCCACTCCTTACTTGTCACATGCAGGAAGAGCCGGTAGTTCTTGAAATGATATCTCTTCCCTATGTAATTGTATTTCACATAAGACCCTCTCTCCACCCTAAAGAAGTATGTCCCCGAGTCCCTTTTCTGTGCGTCTCTGATGTCCAGGGAGCAGTTGTAGTCCCTGAGGTCTTCAGGGAGGTGGAAACGGCCTTGGGTCTCCTGCTGCACTTCACGATTGGGGTTGTTTGTGGCCACTGGAGCACCCTGTACTGTATTGGTCCCTTCCCGGAACCAGTAGCCGTGAGTTGGGTCCTCCTCAGTGTATTGGACTGGGGGGTAAGAGAAACTGCAGGGCACGAATGCACATAGACCCTCCTGCACCATTATGGGTGTCTGCACTTGCAGGTGAAATCTGGGATCCTGAGACTGGGACCCTGTGGGGAATCAAGGGTCAGTGTCAGCCCCTGCCCGCCCGGTCCTCTCGCCTCCGGCCCCGTCCTCTCGCCTTGGCCCACTCACCTGCACACAGCAGCAGCAGCAGCAGCAGCAATGGTGGCATCTGTGGGGTAAGAGTTGTGGTGCCTTGGTGTTACAGGATGGGGAGGAAGCCCCGATAGGAAGCCCAGGGCTGATGTCTGAAAAGTGACTGCCCATAGAAGAGGAACTTGTCTCCAGCATGCTCTCGGAAGTGGCGTGACCCTTAAAGATTAACCACTCCTACTTTCCAGATGGGGTTCCAGCAATCCACTGCCCCCCACCCCGGTCCCTGTCCGTGGCCTGTCCCTCCTGCCCCTCTGTCCCCACCAGGAGGGCAGGCACTACCCGGCCAATGACACTTCTAGAAGCCCAGAGGGTCAGTCCTGCCAGTTGTGGGGCTCAGGAAGGGGTTTAACCACTCTGCACAGGGGAAGCTTGAGGCAAGAAAGACGGGGACAGGTCCCCCCCCCCCACACACACACCCCAGGTGAGGGAGAAGATGATTAATGAATGAATGAACATGACAACTGCATCATCACCATCTCCTTTCAGGGGAGTGGAGTCAAAGGGGAGAGTGTCAGACTTTGTGTCTGGTCTTGAAAACTTCCCTAACACCCAAAAAGACAGAGACACTCCAGGCCACGCGAGCTCCTGTTGGTAGAGCGTGAGCTGGTAAGAACACAGGCAGGGGTTTGTAGGAAACCCCATTGCTCTGTGTAGCTAGGAGGTGAGTTCCCAGGTCTGAATGGCCAGAGTGGATGGGACCAGGACTCCGAGGGGGATCTTGAGTTTCTTAATCAGCTCATAGCTGCCTGCCCCAGGCTTCCCTGGGGTTGCATGCACCAGGCCATGCCTGGGAATTGGGCATTTGCTGCAAGATGATAGCACAGCATGATGGTGAGGGAGAATGCCCAGGTGTGCCTGGCCCTCCTAGCCTCCAAGCCTCAGTTTCCTCAGGAGTCCCATGGAAGGATCACAGTCGATGCTTTGTCTGGGGGAGAATCCCACAGGAGGACAGAGGTGGGCATTTTCGGCAGATGCGGGTGTGGCCATCTTGCATGTCAAATGCCTGGTCCTGTCCATTCCTCAGTGGTCATTCTGAGTCCTGCCTTTAGTAAGAAGCTCCTGGTGGTCAACCCTTCCCTAAAGCTTCTTGGTGGTACTGTGCTGTGATAACCCTAGCAAACCAGTACATGGGGTTTTTGAGAAGACAGATGTGTTCATACAAGAAAAGTGCTCCCAGCAGGCTGGTCTGGCCCACGCTGGGCAAAGTCCGCACAGTGGCCAGTGGCGGGCCTGTAGGAGAGGGCTGATCTGAAGACGGAGGAAAAGGGAAGGGACAGATTTGGTAACGGTCTCTTCTGTGCTCGGATCTCTGCCTCACTCTTACTTAACCCCAGCCACACTTCCCCTTCTCTCCCCAGGACAGGACAGGCTCTGTGGGCCTCTGTTCCAGCTGGTCCCTCTGCTGGCTGAGCTGCTCCCGTCTTCTGAGCAGGGAGTCCTGGAGGCTGGGCTGAGTTAAGGCTGACCTTGGGGGAGCAACAGCCAGGGCCAGGACGGGGGAATCAGAGACAGAGTCACAGCCTGGGGTGGACAGGGCTGACCCAGGAGGGAGGATGGGGCTGTCGGAGCCTGGAGGAGGGGGTGAGGATGTGCCTGGACGATGGGACAGCTGAGCCAGAGCTGGAGGGTGAGAAGGGTTTTCTGGGAGGCAGGCTTGTCTTATTCCAGAGAGCAGGTGGTGTGAGCAGACAGGGGTCTGCCTGCAGCTCTGGCTATGTTCTGGTCAGCCCCTGTGCATGTCAGTCATCAGGTCTCTGCTCCAGGGGCCAAAGAAATCCAGTCTGATCTCCTGAATCACCACGTTCCCCCACCCCCTCCTCCGCCTCCCATCTTCCTCCCTCTCCTCCCCCTCCTCTCCTCCTCCTCCTCCCCTCACCCCCTCCTTCTCTCCCCCCTCCCATCCTTCCCTATCTTCCTCCTTCTCCTCCTCCCATCTTCTTCCCCCTCCTCCCCTTCTCTCCATATTCCTTCCCCCCTCCTCCCCATCTTACTCCTCCTCCCTAACTTCCTTCCCCTTCCTCTTCCCATCTTCCCCCTCCTCCCCCTCCTCCTAACTTCCTTCCCTCCTCCCCTTCTCCTCCCCATCTTCCTCCTCCTCCTCCTCCTTCTGTTTTGGGAAAGAGAACGGTAACTGAACCACCCGATGAGCTCTGCAGCCAATGAAGCTCATAGGTGTCCCAAGCAGGGGACCCTGGTTCCTCTGACCAGGTCTCTTCATCAACACCCAAGTTATCAGGAAGACACCCCAAGGGCTTCCTCAGGGAGCCTAGAGTCCAGGTAGAAGGTGCTGGAGTATCCAAAAAGATGTTCTATTGGGTTGGGATGGGCCCAGGACCATGGGAAGATCTTTCCAAGCACCCTTGGGGGGCTCCTAGTATGTCCCATGAACTCCTCTCACACCCCCATGGGGCCCTCAGAGAAGGATTGAGAGCAGAGACACTTTGTAGTGCACCTGGGCCTCCCACATTGGCCCATGACCCCAGAGCCCAGCCATTTTTGCCCCCTGCTCTTTCACTCCCCGCTCCCTTTAGGTGACTTCACTTTGCTTCTCACTGGTCCTGGCTTCGTGTCCATCTTCCAAAGACCAAGAGATGTTTCCATCTTCCCTGTCCATTCCCTGGTGATTGGCCTCAGTTCTTCCAGACACAGGCCAGCAGCTGGGCTGGCGAGGTCTCTGGATCTGCTGATTCAAGGACAGCAGGGACAGGTGGATGGTGATGTTGGTGGGCAGGGGAGGTGTGTACGAGAACAAAAAGGTGGCCTACATGGCAGAAAGTGGCACAGAGTCACAGGGCACCTCGACCTTTCTCTTCTTTTGGGACATTGGATCTGTCTGGTCTGAGAACTAGGACCCCAGCCTTCCCAGAGCAAAGCTCCCTGGGTGAGAAGTCAGTGGCTAATGCCTCATCTTGTGTGGTTGTGGTGTTTGTGTATTTGTAGTGTATGTGTCTGTGTATATGCATGTGTACTTGTGTCTGTAGTCTCTGTGTGTGCCTCTGTTGTGTGTGTGTTTCTTTGGTTTGTGTATATATATGTGTGTGTCTGTGTTTGCTGTCTGTGTGTGCATGTCTGAGGTATGTGTGTCTGTGTATATTTGAAGTGTGTATGTGTCTGTGTATCTATGTGTGTCTGTGGTTTTTGTGTGTATTTCTGTATTGTGTCTGTATATATGTGTGTGTGATTTCTGTGTATTTTGAGCTGTGTCTGTGATCTCTATATATGTATCTTTGAAGTACATGCGTGTCTGTATTTGTGTGTATGTGTGTCTGTGTCCTCTGTGTGTGCATAGTTAAGTTGTGTGTATGTGTCTATATAAAGGCTTGTGGTGCGTGTGTGTATATGTGTGTGCACTCAAACGTCAGTTTCTCAATGATAACATCCACGGACAACATATTGAAGAGTATAATCCATTTCATATCCCCTATATATCTTTCTCTTTGGTTTTTCTTCAAACTCCTTATCATGGATCAATATAACACATAGTCTGCTTAATTATTGTCTGTCTCTCTTGTCATTAAAATGTAAGCTTCACAAAGGAACTTGTATCTCCCATCTACTGCTGAATCCACTGACTATAAAGATGGCTGGCGTAACATTAGGGGATCAATGAATACTTGCTTTGAGAATTGTAAGGATGCTGGGGTGCCTGGCTGGCTCGGTTGGTGGACCGCGTGAATTTTCATCTTGGGGTTGTGGGTTCGAGCTCCATGTTGAGTGTAGAGATTACTTAAAAAAATAAAATCTTTTAAAAAAAGAATTGGGGCACCTCGGTGGCTTGGTTGGTCGAGCGTCTGACTTTGGCTCAGGTCATGATCTTGCAGTTCGTGGGTTCCAGCCCAGCGTCGTGCTCTGTGCTGACAGCTCCAGAGCCTGGTTCCGATTCTGTCTCCCTCTCTCTGCCCCTCCCCTGCTTCCTCTCTGTCTCTTTCTCTCAAAAATAAATAAACATTAAAAAAAAGAATTGTAAGAATATTTAGAATAAGTGAAATAAGATTGCTGGCTGTCTCCAATGAAAAAGTATGTATTCTTTTTTTTAAATTTTTTAATGTTTATTTTTGGGAGAGAGAGAGAGACACAGTGCAAGTTGGGGGGGGGGGCAGAAAGAGAGGGAGACACAGAATCTGAAGCAGGCTCCAGGCTCCAAGCCATCAACACAGAGTCCAATGTGGGGCTCAAACTCTCAAACCGGGAGATCATGACCTGAGCCAAAGTCAACACTTAACCGTCTGAGCCACCCAGGTGCCCCAAAAAGTATGTATTCTTTAGAGCATACCCTTTTGGGGTTACCTGATTCTAGCATTTTATTGCCTTTGAACTATTTTAATTTAATTTAATTTAATTTAATTTAATTTAATTTAATTTTAATTAAAAAATTTTTTTAACATTTATTCATTTTTGAGAGGGATAGAGAGAGCATGAGAGAGAGAGAGAGTGAGAGCATGAGCAGGGGAGGGGCAGAGAGAGAGAGGGAGACACAGAATCCGAAGCAGGCTCCAGGCTCATGACCTATCAGCACAGATCGCGTTGTGGGGCTCGAACTCAAAAACCGTGAGATCATGACCTGAGCCGAAGTCCAACACTTAACCGACTGAGCCACCCAGACGCCCCAAAAAGTATGTATTCTTTAAAGCATACCCTTTTGGGGTTATCTGATTCTAGCATTTTATTGCCTTTGAACTATTTTATTTTAATTTAATTTAATCTTAATTTTAATTAAAATTTTTTTTAACATTTATTGATTTTTGAGAGAGAGAGAGCATGAGAAAGAGAGAGACAGCATGAGCAGAGGGAGAGGCAGAAAGAGAGAGGGAGACACAGAATCCGAAGCAGGCTCCAGGCTCATGACCCGTCAGCACAGAGCCCGACATGGTGCTCGAACTCAAAAACCGTGGGATCATGACCTGAGCTGAAGTCGGACGCTTAACTGACTGAGCCACTCAGGTGCCCCAAATTTTATTTTATTTTTAATGTTTGTTTATTTTTGAGAGAGAGAGGCAGACAGCAAGCAGGGGAGGGGCAGACAGAGAGGGAGACACAGAATCCAAAGTAAGCTCCAGGCTCAGCTGTCAGGACAGAGCCCGACACTGGGCTCCAACTCACGGGAGCCGTAAGTTGGATGCTTAACCAACTGAGCCACCAAGGCACCCCTCTCTGAACTATTTTAAATGCTATGATTTATAGATAACTAATAACAATGCAAATAGTTCTTGTCCACAGACATGCATATACATTCTGCCTGGCTGGGGTGGGGGTGGGGGACCTGAATCTTCCTACCAAGCAAGTTTTACATGCTTCACAAATTCATTTCAATATTCCTTTACCCCATATAAATTTGTGCATCTTTAATTTCTGCCCGGTCCCCTCGTTCATAATGAATTAAATAAAATGCTGTTCAGTGGGTATAAAGTTTCAATCATTCAAGGTGAAAAAGTTCTACACATAGTGACTACAGTTAACACTAATGTACACTTAAAATTTTGTTAAGAGGTTAGATCTGATAGTGTGTGTGGGGTTTTTTTTGCCAAAATAAAAAAAAATCTCTTTTTTTAAATTTAAATTTTAGTTAGTTAACACACAGTGCAATATGGGTTTCAGGCGTAGAATTTAGTGATTCATCACTTACATACAACACCTAGTGCTAAAAAATCTTTAACACATGTTTATTTTATATCTATGTGAGGGTCATGATGTTGCCTTTAAAAATGTTATTCTTTGGGGTGCCTGGGTGGCTCAGTCATTTGAGTGTCCAACTTCAGCTCAGGGCATGATCTCACAGTTCGTGGGTTCAAGCCCCACATCAGGCTGCCTGCTGTCAGCCTGTCAGTGTGGGGTGCACTTCAGATCCTCTGTTCCCCTCTCTTCACCCCTCCCCCAGCTTGCACTTTCCCCAAAATAAATAAACATTTTTAAAAAATTTTTATTCTTTGATAGAATAAATAAATTATTCTGTGCTTCTGTGCATGTGTTGGCTGTTGGCTTATGGTGTGCTATAGGCATTAGAAACTGGTCCCTGCCCGCCCTGAGCCAAGTAAGGTGGTCCATGTAACAGCTTGAGCTCATCTTAAAGGATTTTGCTATTTCCACTTGGGCAACTGGGAGCCAATGGAGGGTTAGAAGCTGGAAATGACACTTGGGCTTTTAGAATTCTCTCCGGCTTCTCTGTGCAGAACAGATTGGAGGTGGGCAGGAAGCAGGTGAGAAGATGAATTTCCTTGACTGTGTATTTCTGTTCCCAAGATGGAAAGTGAATCCTTGGGAGCAAGAATGTGCATTTCTCACAAGCAGTTGTAGACTTGGTTTGCACCCAGTAATGACAAATTCTATAGGAGGTGATAAATATGTGTCAAGTGGCAATATTTATATAAAGGTAAACACACAAGTGGTAGAATCTTGCATAAAGTATAGCTTCAATTTTGGTGAAGAAGATGACATATAAAATGACTTTCCTCTCCTTGCATCTACTCACTCACAACCATAGGGAATAGTTTGGGAGACCAGAAGTGACAGGTGAACAAAAGTTTATTCATTTGTGTGTGTTCAGGGGCAGAGAGAAATCAGCAAAGTGCCTCCTTATTGTGCAGAGGTGGGTGAGGGGTGGAGAGAAAGGTTGGGGAGACAATGATTACAGTGCCCCCATGTCTGGCCCCTCCTTTGGACTCCCATGTCCAGGACTTTACCTTATCCTAAGAGGCAAATAATCTCCAGTTCTTCTCATCTTTTCTTTTCTAGAAGTTTCCAACTCTGCCTGTGAAAACCTGAGTGTCCTGTAGAATGCTGGCTGTGTGGGTGAATAGTGGTGAACCCTGCTCTGGTGTTTGGGGGACTCAGATAAGGGGTTGCCTGGGTAGGAGCCTGATTGCCTGGTATAGTAGACCCTGGAGGGGCCACAGGGGAGGAAGCCAGCTCCCATGTGGGCACTCCTGAGCAGGGTGAGGACCAGAAAGAGGAACATATGAGGGGATTTGGGCAGGCATGAAGTTCCTGTTTCCAACCCTATCAACACCAGGCTGAGGACCCAGGCTTCCTGCTACTTCCCAGCTCTGGGGCTCAAGACATCCTGGGCTAGTAACTGTAAGAGTTGTCGGGGCAGTAGTTGAGGTGCGAGCCTTGGAGTGGTTGAGACCACGTAAGAGGGACAAGGAGGCTCCCAGACAGAAATGTGAAGAAACATGGAAAAAGGAAAAACCCACCCCAGACTGAAAGAGTGAAAACAATTTAAATGGAGAAAGAAAAAAAAAAGCATCTCTGAAGTTATTCAGGCTTGGTAGGAAGACAGCTACAAAATTAAACAGAAACTTTATTTCTCCCAAGGTCTTACAACAGGTCTAAATACCATAAGAACCTCCTCTTTGAGTGATTAATACTTTCTTGCCAGAAATTCCCAAGACTGGCTTTATTATTCCATCTAATTACTGGAGACACCCATGCCTAAACCTCACCTCAGGACAGCACCTAATCCCCGGTTAACACCTTTTTGGGACAAAGCGCCCGAGTCTGATGAGGGAAGCACACACTACGAGGTCCCAGACATACCTGACCAACATCATTGACCTAGGATGTCACCAGACCCTTCCCTGGGCTCCTCCCACTCTGCACTGGGGGCTGAAAAATGGCTCTCCGGGAGGGCGCTCTCCGTCCACCAGGAGACGCTGACGCCTGGAGAGCCCTAGGCAGGGGAGCTGGTGCTGTCCGTGGTGCTGAAACAGGGTCGCACTTTGAGCTCCGGTACCTCCCAGCTCAGCAGAAGGGCTTGACCCAGATGCTTATGTTCCACTTTAAGGCCAGGAGGTCAAGTGGGTGGAGTTGGATGGAGCCAGAGGAGCAGACAGTCAAGAGTGAGTGGTGCTGGCCTCTCTCTCCTTCATCTGCGACCTCTCCTGTTCACTCTCAGGCATTGTTGCTCCTGTGGATGACGTCTGTCTGCCCCATTTGGTTGAGCCTTCTTGCTAAGGCCCTCTGCTTACTGGCCTCTGTACTGCTCCTTTAATATAGCTTACTTCATCACACACACACACACACACACACACACACACACACCTTCTGAAAGTGAGGAGGCTAGTCTTCACATTTGACAAAGGAGAACTTAGCGTCAGGGTCAGAAGTATTAGACAGCATGCTTGGATCTCTTTGTCCCTTTCTGTCCATCTGCCTCAGCGTTTCTAAGCAGGAGATATCTCAAGTCTGATGAGGAAGGTAAGCATTTTTCTGGACACTTTTTTCCAGCTCTAACTGATTCCCCTTGTGGTGGTGGTCCTGCCTGATTGTCAGAAGAGCTCCCCTTCCATCCAGGAGAGAAATGAGCCTACCTGGCTGCCTCCTGTTTCTCAGTCAGGACTTGGGAAACAATGGGTCTGAGTGTCTTTCCTCTGATAGGTGGGGGTGGGTGGGTGGGGACTGAGATGTTCTGCCTCTGTGTTGTTCCCCTAGTCCTGGGGTCCCAAGCCAATTCACCTTGTACTCACAATGTTTCAGAATCCTCTTTTGGTTCTTGCACAACTTACAGGATTTTTAGTTGTGAGTGGAGGGAGGAATGATGGGTTGATGATAACTTGTCTGGGTTGGAAATCTAACCATTAACTTTTAACGTTTTCAACAGATGGTTGGCTCATGTCACCCAGCTTGACATTAACATAAACAGAAGTCTGACTCAGCTGTCCCTCCTGGATGTAAGGCAGAGAGAGTTAGGCCACAGACATTTTTTTTCACACCACACCAAAATCCTCCATTTGTTTTTAGGTGTTACTTTATGATTTTATGGCATTATGCTTTATCCTTGACATGGTTTTGGTGCTACTGGGGGGTTTGGGACTGTTTTATTCAAGATGATTTTTATTTTAAGTAAAATATTCATTTTTTTAGGAGGAAGATTAAAAATTCCTGCTTGCCTTCACCATCTCAACCCTGACATCTATTTTTTTTAAGTTTATTTTGAGGATAAGAAGGTGCCAAATAGATGATGACCTAGTGATGGGTCTTCCTGGAGGAGAAATGTGGATGCAAGAAGATGGTGAGGAAAGCGCAAGCATGGGAACACTTAGAGAATGATATGAAGGATCGCTGAGCTAGGATATGGGGATGCACAAATAGACTGGGAAATATTAAAAACAACCTGGAATTGGGGCACCTGGGTGGCTCAGTCGGTTAAACGTCCGACTTCGGCTCAGGTCATGATCTCATGGTTTGTGAGTTCAAGCCCCGCATTGGGCTCTCTGCTGACAGCTCAGAGCCTGGAGCCTGCTTCGGATTCTGTGTCTCCTTCTCTCTCTGCCTCTCCCCTGCTCAGGCTCTGTCTCTGTATAGGACTCTGTCAAAAATAAATAAAAGTTTAAAAAAAAACCAACCTGTAATAGAGGTCAAAAAACTATAGCTAGTGGGCTGCCTACTTTGTACATAAAATTTTGTTGGAACACATCCACTTTAATTCATTTCTAGCACGTTTATGGCTGCATTTGCACTATAAACACAGAGTTGGATAGTTGCTACAGAGACCATACAGCTTGCAAAGCAGAAAATATATGCTCTCTGCCCCTCTGAAAAAAAAATTCCTGCCCCCTGATCTGGAAAGTCAAATTAGAGGCTTGTAAATTAGTCTTTGGGGCTGAGGAGATGGAGAGGTATTTTGACTGTGGTCAGCCCTGATTTTTAGGAGGTTCTGTAAATGTTAATATGTGATTTTGCCTCTAACAGGACTAGTAGGAAGCAGGCAGGGTGGAAAGGGAGGACTCAGAAGGGGAGAGGGATGATGCTGGAGGCCAAGTCAGGGAAGAGATCCATGGGGAGGGTTTTCTTCATCTGATAAATATTCAGTAATATTTACCACTAAGTACTATGTATGCATATAGAGTTTATTTTTTCCAGCTTTATTAAGATATAATTGACACACAACATTGTGTAATTTTATTTATTTATTTTTTTAATGTTTACTTATTTTTGAGAGAGACAGTGCAAGCCATGGAGGGGCAGACACACACACACACACAATCCGAAACAGTCCCGATCCGAAACAGGCTCCAGGCTCTAAGCTGTCAGCACAGAGCCCGATGTGGGGCTCAAACTCATGATCTGTGAGATCATGACCTGAGCCGAAGTCAGACGCTTAACCGACTGAGCCACCCAGGTGCCCCTACATTGTGTAAATTTAAAGTGTACAATGTAATGATTTGATATATGTGTACATTGCAAAATGATTGCCACATGGGAGGGTTTCGAGTACAGAGTGAGGCTGACTCATTGCTGATGTGGTGTCCGGGACAGAACATATCCAGCCTCTAAGTGAAATGTCACTGACACCTTTCTGTCCAAGGGGGAAAGAACCAATGTGCACCAAAGTCTCACAACGCAGCAGGATTTGTGCTGTGTGTTTTCCATATGCACTTTAATCCTCATGGAAGCCCTTACATCCATTTTGTAAAGCAGAAAACCGAGACATGGAGGAGTAAGGTGGCTTGCTTGACATCATAGTGCTAATAAATGAAAGAGCCTTGAATCCATGCCAGGCCTCTCTGATTGCAAAGCCTTAGTTCCAATACAGCAAGAAACTCACATATAGTAGTTTATAAGTCCATTGCCTATGGGGATGTTAAGTCTCCAAGAACCAGCCTTTGGGTCCCCCTTCCTAGAGGATATGGACGCTCCCTCTGAGGCTGTTTGCTCCAGGTGGTTCGTCACTTTGTATTGATCTCTGAATATTCTGTGCAGGTGTTCTCCTTCATCTTGTGAAAGCTGATGGAGGCATAATGCAGCTCCTCCTCCATTTCCAAGGTGGGGGGCACCCCTGCAGAGCTTGTGGGCTCAGCAGGGAGTTCTGGCTCAGACTCCTGCTGGTAACCCTGTGTGGAGAGCAAAGAAGGGCTCAGAGCAGGGCTCTTGGGGTGGGAGGGGGGTAAGGTGAGAAGGCAGAGAGGGTCCATGAAGTGAATTTGATTCGATAGGACATTGCTCTTTCTTCCAGTCTTTTATCAAACATTTCTTATTTAGCAGATATAACACTATTGATTGCTTTCAAATTTTACTGAGCACTCACTCAGACCTATGCGGAGAAACATAGAGAGAAACTAATTCTCAGAGAGGTTAGGTGCTACCCAAGGCCACACACCTGTTGATCATGAACTCAACCCTGGTCACTCTGGCACGGGACACGCAGGAGGGTGTTTATGAAAAGTTGACTTTTCTTCTGGGCATGTCTCCTTTGTTCTCACACTGTTACCTACATCCACAACACTTCTGACACCAGATTTGTGGGGTTTTCCCCACAGCAAGCAATTCTCCAACACCAGCTGAGTGGCCTGCAGTTCACTTCAATTCTGACACTCCCTACCCAGAGATAATGCCGGATCCCACACATTAAGGGCTCAGTCTTACAAGGCTAACCTCACCCCCAATTCACCTGCTAATAGGAAGTCGAGGTTGTAACCCGTGCTTCTGACCAACTGGCTATAAATTCGTGGTTGCCATAACACCTATCTCAGGTTTCATTAATTTGCTAGAGTGGCTCATAGAACTCAGGAAAGCAGTTTGATGTTTACCAGCTTATTATAAAAGGATGTGATAAAAGACACAGGTGAACATCCAAATGGAAGAGGTGCCTAGGGTGAGGTTTGGGGGGGGGGCGGTGGGGAGTGGCAGGAGCTTCCACACCCTCTCCAGATGTACTCCTAGCATCTCCGTGTTGGAAGATTCCAACTTGGAAGTTCCTTGAACTCCATACTTTTGGGATGTTAATGGAGACTTCATCATATACACATGATGGATCACTAATTTCATTTCTAGCATCTCGCCCCTCTCTGGATAATGGGGAGTGGGGATGAAAATACTGAGCTTCTAATCATGCCTTGGTCTTTCTTGTGATCTGCTCATCCAGAAGCCCACCCAGAGTCACCTTGTTAGAACAAAAGATGCTCCTATCACCCAGAAGGTTCCAAGGGATGTAGAAGTATGACCATTTTCTGTTGCAGATTAATTTCTCAAGATGTATGGCAACATTTCTCAAGAGCATTTGCACTTCCTCTCCTCCCATTTTCTCTTGAACTCATTCCAATCAAGAAAACTTCCTCCACTGGGCAACCATATCTGCTTTTCTCAAGATTAACTGTGACACCATGTGCTAAATTTAAATGGTCATTTCTCAGAACTGATCTTACTGGGATTACTACCATTTGAAACAAATAAGCGTTCTCTTCTCCTTGAAACTTCATCTCCCTTTGGCTACCAGGACCCAAATCTACACTCTTTTTGTCATTTCTTTTTTTTTCTCAGTGGTCTTCTTGTTTTCACCTTGTATCCCTGTCTCCCGGGGCTCTGTCTGTGGACCTCTTCTCTTCCTTGTGGCTTCATCCCCTATCAGACCTTGGTGTGTATGCTCCCCAAATCTCTGTGCCTCCTACCTGGACCCCTCTCCTGAGCTCCAGACCCTTGCCATCTAACTTGTCTTCTTCATTTGGACATCTCAGAGGCACCTGAAGCTTATAGTAACCAAAATAAAGTTTGAACCTCCCTGAGAAATATACTCCCGCAGAGATGACAATTTCAGGAATTGGTAGTTCAATTATTTATGTTGCTCAAGGCAACCACATCGGAGTCATCTTTGGTATCTATGGACATGTATGGGCATCTATGGGTATTTATGACATCTATTCACATGTCTGGACATGCATGGACACCTGTGGATATTTACGGCATCTGTGGAGTCATTTTTGGCATTTATCACATCCATGTGGTGGAGGCAGTGAACTATCTCCGCTCACATCACACACATACTCTACCATTCCATTAGCAAATCCTGATTCATCATTGTTACCCATCGGACTATGTCTTATGGACTGAATTGTGTCTCCTTGGATTTATATGTTGAAGCTCTAACACCCAGTGCGCTATATTTGGGGATGGGGCTTTAAAAAAAGTAATTAGGTTTAAGTGAGGTCATTAAGATAGGGCCCAAAATGACTTCCGTCCTCATAAGAAGAAGAGACCCTGGAGATGTGTGTGCATAGAGAAAAGGCCATGTGAGGACATAGAGAGAAGGTAGTAATCTGCAAGCCAAGGGGAGAGTTTTCAGGAGAAACTAACCCTGCTATCACCTTGATCTTGGACTTCCAGCATAACAAAATATATGTTTCTGTAGTTTAAGACACTCAGTCTACAGTATCTTGTTATGGGAGCCTACATTATCTCTTGCCTGGATTACTTGAGTTTCTTCCTTATTTGGTGTCCTCTTTTCCTAGCCTGATATAGGTATTCTCAGCACAGCAGACAGAGTGATCCCATTAAAATGAGCATCAGTTCAAAAAAATAAATAAATAAATAAAATAAAATGAGCATCAGTTCATGTCTGTGAAATAATAAAAGATAAATATGTATCAGAAGACAGAGAGAGAGAGAGAGAGAGAGAGAGAAAGAGATCTACCCTTGGTTCCTGCACAGATTTCCTAAGACCCTTTTAAATTTCCTAAGTGATAATTGTGTTAGGAGCATCTTCTGGTCTAATGTTTGGTCTTTGACCCTGGTTCTTGACACAGAGTTCCTAAATCCCTTGGGATTTCCTGGACAACAGCAGTGTCTTTTGTTCTAATGATGCAAATCTTGGTTGGCTCCTGGATGGAGGCTGGTCACAGAAATACAAAGCTGCGGTTAGAAGCTTGGAACTTCCAGCCCCATGTCCTCATCCCCCAGGAAGGGGAGAGGGGTGGGAAATAGAAGTAATGATCAATCATGTCTATGTCCATAAAAATCCCAATAGTATGGGGGTGGCGGTTAGGGAGTTTCTGGGTTAGTGAATATGTGGAGGGTGGCATACCTGGAAATAACTTGGGAGCTCCACACATCTCTTCTATCTGGATGGTCATCTGTATCCTTCATCATATACTTTTATAATAAACTGGTACACAGTAAACAAAATGCTTTCCTGAGTTCTGTGGGCCTCTCTGACAAAGTAATTGAAACCGAGGAAGGGGGTCGTGGGAACACCCGATTTATGGCCGGTTGGTTAGAAGCACAAGTGACAACTTGAACTTGTGGTTGGTGTCTTAAGGGCGGTGGGGCTGTCTTATGGGCTGAGCCCTTATCTGTGGGATGTGATGCTAGCTCCAGATAGATAGTGTCAGAATTGAGTTGAGTTGTACAGTAGGACATCTGGACAGTGTCAGAGAGAATTATTTGGTGTGGTGAAAACCACACACACATTTAGAGACCAAAAGAGTAAGAAGTTAGGTATTTTGGATGAGTAGTAGTTCTGTGTGGTTTTCCTTTATGTTATCACCCTTCTCAAAATACAAAGATAATTATGGTGAACTGCAGGGCCTTGTAATATCTGCAGCCTCCATGCCTCTCTCCATCTTCATTTCCTACCCATCATTACCCACTTCCCCCCTCCCACACAGCTCTGTTCAAACACACTGTCCAACTTGCTGTTTTCCCCACACACCAGGCATGCCCCAACCTCAGGACCCCCAAACCTTGTTTAGAGCCATAGTGATTCTCTCAGGGTTCACGCTGTGCTCCCTCACTTCCTGTGGGTGTCTTCTCAAAGACTCCAGTGCCAGGACTGACACCTCTCATTCTTCCATCTAATGCCCCTCCATAGCACTATTTCCTGACAATTTCTTGCATATTTTCACTACCTATATGTCCACTGTTTTCTCCACACACACACCCCTCAATAAATGTAAGTCCTTGACAGCAGGGACATTTTATATTTGTAACATACGTACTTGTAAAAACAGAGATATTTCCCAAGTATGCAGAACAATCGACAAGTGGAAGATATTTGCAAAAGGAATGAATGAAGGCAAGGTGATTGCAGATCATGTACTCAGAAACCTCAGTGGTGTCCACCTTAGAGTTTTAAATGAATAAATGAAAATTAGAGCTTGGAGATGAGCAGGACTAGGGCAGATTGACACAGACACATGAGAAGGTGAGCACAGCGGAGGAATGATTCTGAGATGCAAAACGCTCGCTATGCTTGAGGCGAGTGAGCAGGCTGGTGTCGGAGAGACAGAAGCATTGAAGGGGACCTTGGGTTTCCTGCCCCAAATCTCATACCAAGTTGTGTGGGCACCCGACTTGCAGCAGTGTGGAGAAGCAGTGCTTTTCAAACTTGGTCATGTGGGACAAGGGTTCTGCCTGGAGGTGATGCTAACGTGCCAGGGAGGAGAAGCGGGGAGGGCTGCAGCAGGGTAGGGACTAAGAGGGGAGCTCAGCTCAAAGGGAGTGGATGCATTATGCTGTACTGAGGAGAAGAACAGGACTGCACACCCTGCAGCACATTGGTGTGAGAAGTGCAGGGCTGGGGTGGGACAGGGTTGGGTCGCTGGCAGGGTATTAGGGACACCAGTGCCATCAGGGAGGTGGGTGATCAGCAGGAAGAGTATGTTTAGGAGCGTATTAACCATATGTTTGTGATGCTTTGGCATCTGGGGCCTTGCTAATCCTAGAGGAACTGCCCCTGCCAGGACTAGCCAATCTCTAGAGATGTTAAAGGACTTGCCTTGCAAGCATCTCTTTCATATGCAGACCAATCCATCCAAATCTCACACCCAAACCCTCCTTTATCCAGCTCTTACATTCTGGGTCACTATTCTTCTGCCTAATCACCCCAGGGCCAAGTACCTAGCAACTAGGGACGGCCCCAACACCCCGGAGCTTGCTGAAATGATTCAAACTAGCCAATCTTAAACTTACTTACCCCTTCTCAGCATGCCTTTCCTGTGGAAACTCCAATAAAGGCTCCCATCTGTGTCTCTCTATGCCCCCTCTGCCTCTTGGCCGACCTCAACCCTGTCCGTATGGTCTTGTATGTGATCATGTGTCCTTCTTCCTGGGAACTTGAGTAACAGAGTGCCTTTTCAGAGGCAATCACCCCTTGATCTGTTGGCCTCAGACACTGAATAATAATAAAACCTACATTTTCAACTAAGCAGGAAGGTGATGAGCTCATTTCTGGATGTGCTGAATGGAGCATGGCTGTGCACCACCCCAGGAGATGCAGAGGAGAATCTGCACACCAGGATGCCCACATCACTCACCAGGGGAGCTGGCCCTACAACTGAGTGGATGTCGTCCACGCCCGCTGCTCTCCGGGATGCTGTCTTCCTACAGGTCTTCACTCTGATGAGAGAACCAGGGTCTCTGACATAGGGTCACTCTCTTGAGGCTGGAGTGAGCTACTATGGCAGGTCAACGGTGGAGTGAGCCCAGAAGCCTTCATATCAAGACTTTGTAACAAGGTGCCCCGGCTCCGGGACTTCTGGGACCAAGGCTGGGAACACACTCATGCTTGGCCCAGTGGTATCAGCTGGATTCTTACCATGACTGCACCTTTCGCCCTTGCTGTAGGGCTTCACAACCCCTGCAGGTCCCGCTTCTTCCCCTCTCGCCCACATCAACACAGCTCACCCAAAGAAGATGAGGCAGAGGCAGAGAGCAAGCAGCGTGGTGACACCAGCTCCCCAAATGGCACCTTTAATCACTCCTGCCCTGGTTTCCAGGTTCCCTGTAGACAGAGGCACTTGGGGTCAACTCCAATCTTGACAAGCAAGACACTTGGAGTCAACTCCAATCTTGACAAGCAAGACACTTGGAGTCAACTCCAATCTTGACAAGCAAGACACTTGGAGTCAACTCCAATCTTGACAAGCAAGACACTTGGGGTCAACTCCAATCTTGACAAGCAAGACACTTGGAGTCAACTCCAATCTTGACAACTCCAGCATACTGAGAGGGGTACTCGTCGCCTCCCATCCAGGGTTCAGCCCTGAGGGTCTCCCACCCACTGTAGGACCTCAGCCTCCACCAGAAGGACATGGTTTGTGTGACATCATCTAGCCCTCACACTCCTGTTCAGCTACTACCATTTTTTCTAGGACCCAGGTTCTTCTCTGCAGCAGATCCCAGATCTGTCTGCAGCAGGACCGTGGGGCTCTGGGCCCCGTGGGTGTGCCAGAGAGAGAGACGTATGCACACAGCATATGTCTCTGTGGGATGTGGAAAGATCTTGTCCTTCCTTCTCTCCAGGGAAGCTGTTTGAATCTCCTCTCCTGGCCTCCACTGACCCTGTCTCAGGACCAAAGGTGGTCTCTTATGCTTCCAGAAGTGGGTGGAAGCAGCCAAGTATATATACTGTGAGCCCAACACACCCAGGGTGAGGGATGTGTCTCTGTCAACCATTTGGTGGGCACTGAAAGAGTCCAAAAGGAGCTCACTGTCCAGGTGGGAACCAGATGTCACTGCCAATGGGAATAGAACAGTGAGGGAAAGGCTGGGCTCAGAGAGAGGTCAAGGTGAGAGCTGAGGATTCACAGTCAAAAAATGTCCCGGAGGGGCGCCTGGGTGGCTCAGTCGGTTAAGCCTCCAACTTCAGCTCAGGTCACGATCTCACGGTCCGTGAGTTAGAGCCCCGCGTCAGGCTCTGGGCCGATGGCTCAGAGCCTGGAGCCTGCTTCTGATTCTGTGTCTCCCTCTCTCTCTGCCCCTCCCCCGTTCATGCTCTGTCTCTCTCTGTCTCAAAAATAAATAAACGTTAAAAAAAAATTAAAAAAAAAATGTCCCTGAGACATTTGGGGACAGTGAAACTACTCTGCACGATAACACTAGATGGATACATGTCATTATAAATTGTCCAACCCATAGAATGCACAACACCAAGAATGAACCCTAATGTCAACTATGGACTTTCGGTGATAAAGGCAATTACATGTAGGTTTGATTGTGACAAACGTATTCTCTGGTGGGGGACACAGATAGTGGAGAGGCTATGCATACAAAAGCAGGGGCTTGGGGGAAATCTCTCTACCTTCAGCTCAATTTTGTTATGAACCTAAAACTCCCCCCCTCTAAAAATAAAGTCTCCTAAAAATGCCCCAAGGCCTTCAATGACTGGAGGAAGATAAAGAGTATACTCAAGATGGTGGGGAGAAAATAGCAGGTCACCCTGGCAAGACCAGAGTGGGAGGGGATGAGAGAGGAGGGCTGAGGGGGTTTCTCATGTCTAACTACAGCCCACCACACATCTACCCACTGACTCTGAAAGTCCCGCTCTGAAAGAAACTGCTAGTCAGTGCTCCATGGACAGGAGGCTTCTTCCCACCTTTGTCATCCACTAGGCAGACATCAGCTGTCGAGTTCTGTGTGGCACCTAGGATGGGAGGACAGGATTTCCCTCTTTAGTGAGGAAGGGTGATGTGAGATGCATGTGGACATCCTCCCACCCCCAGAAGCCACAGAAACACAGGAGGGACAGGACTTGAGTCATTCGAGGTCCCCTCCTCAGCCAGGCCTCCAGGACTAAAGCATCAGCATCCAGAACCTGGACTTCATGCCCCTCACCCCCTCAGGCACTCAGGTCATCCTGTCCCTACACTCACAGGTGACATTGAGCTGGATGGTCCTTTCCACCATCACACCAGCTGCAGGGAACTTCACCTGACAGGTGAGGTTGGTACCATGGTCCTGGGGCCGTGGGGTGAGGGTGAGCACTGAGGAGAGGTGGGTCCTGGGGCCCAGGGAGGTGAGGGCCGCTGACATCCAGGAGAAGATGGGGGGCGTGCCCCGCTCACAGGCCCAGGGCACAGAGCAGGTCAGGTTCCTGGGGTGTCCACACTCCAAGGTCTCAGGGATGAGGATGTCAGGTGTGTGGGTGAGGGCTGGTGAGGAGAGGGGGAGACACAGGGATCAGAAAGAGGGTCTGAGGTGACACCCTAAAAGAAGCCTCAGGCTTCGGTCAAGGTTGTCCCGGGATCCCTATCCTTCCCCTGTGGCCTCCCCTGCAGTGTGCTCCTTACCTGTCACATGCACAGAGAGCTGATTCTGTCTGTAACTATATCTTATATTAATCCCTGTCTCCACCCTAAAGACGTACGTCCCTGAGTCCCTTCTCTGTGCATCTCTGATGTCCAGGGAGCAGTTGCGGTCCCGAGGGTCTCCAAGGAGGCGGAATCGGCCCTGGGTCTCCTTCTGTACTTTTCGATCTGGGTTGTTTGTGGCCACTGGAGCATCCAAATATATGTGGGCCCTTTCCCGGAACCAGTAGCCATGAACAGGGCTAGTCAAGTAGCTCATGGGGTTGGAGAATTTGCAAGGCACGTATACACACAGGCCCTCCTGCACTGTCAGTGACTCCTGCACTTGCAGCCAGTATCTCTCATCCTGAGCCTGGGACCCTGTGGAGAAGGCAGGGTCAGCGGCAGTCCCCAGCTTCCCTCTCCCCTCAGCCCACTCACCTGCCCATAGCAGGAGCAGCAGCAGCGGTGGCAGCAGCATCTAGAGACAGAGGGTGTCTGGGCTTCCTGTGGGTGAAGGAGAAGGGAAGGCAGAGGGAGGGAAGCTGAGGAGGACCCACGGGAAGCTGGGGAGGAGCATGAGGTCTCACGATTTCACAAAAGGGGAACTGCCGCTGCGGAGCTCACCCCCTCTCTGCACAGAGCCTGTGACCCCCGCACTCCCAGTCCAAGACCCTGGAGACCCACCCAGGGAGGAGAGACCAAGAACAGACCCTGTATCCTGCCCCCCATCTCCACTCTTCCCTCCACCACGGGAGCCTGGACCAGGACCTCTGAGAGCATATGAGGCATGGGACACAGTGAGTCTCCTAAGATCCTCCCATCTGAGGTGCTTGTCTGAGCAGCATGGTCTACACCAAGGAGCTAATCAACTCCTGTCTACAGCTGGAGGGTCACAGCCTTGTCTGGACCGAGTGGTCAGTCCTGCAAGGTGGAGGATTCTTTAGGTGTGTGAGCATCTGGGGCATAAGAAAAGACGGGGGCCACGGTGAGGTGAAGGCAGGATTCCTTCATGGATTCACTGATTGATTCTCCAAATACTTGGTGAACATCTGTGTTGGGGGACCTGAAGACAAGACACATGGGGCTGACCTGGTCCATCCTGCAACAGGGACCCCACCCAAGGTGCCACTTCCTCTGCAGATACACTGTGCTTTCACTTTGTCCCTGTTAGGTTCACAGCTGCAGGCATGTGTGACTTTGCAATGTCTCTGCTGGCCTACTGCTGGTTATTTTCTAAATATTCAAGGATGGGTCCATTTTTTTTTTTTTTTGCTTCTGTTATGCTGATTCATGAAGTTTCAGTGGCATCTCCAAATGGAAAACCATGTAGCGTCTTCATGTCAAACAAAAGGGAGAACACAAGTTCATGAGCCAGTGGACACTCTTTTCCATGAATGCTGTCTATACAGTCATTTGTGGACTGAAGCAATATGTTTGGTTGTTCATCATACAGATTAACATTTCCCGTCAGGTAAAAAATCTGATTCTCAAGGTGAAATTGGCTCAAAACACATAATATTCCAGAAAACATGAGTGGAATGAATATACGGCTGCAATTAAAATTTTAGGTTCTGCTCATGTATTTTTCCATCTCACTCTGTGGAGTATACATCTGGCAAATCCTTGATGTCTCTATTTACAATATGCATATATAATAGCATTTGCCGTCAACCATTTGTAAAATCTTCAAAACACAATAGTATCTGAATAAATGTTCCATAAACATTACTACCATAGAGACACTTTTGCACCTTATCTGATAAGTGAGGAATTGAGTCTCCAATAAGTGAAATCATACCTTATTCTGGATTATTAAAAACGTACGATTGTGGCACATAATGGAGAAGCCAATGCAGTTGGTTTTACAGTAAAGAAAGTTATACCATTTTCATGGAATGGGAGGATCTGTGAGTTCTCATTATGTTTCTTTAATGAACTTTGTACTTTTTATAAGACAGAATATAACTACTTGAAGTGTGCCTTTCTATGAATCCTGACAAATGTATACCTCCACAATCCGGACGTGAACGTAACCACCATCTCAACTGGGTTTCTGGCACCTCTGTGCAGCTCATCAAGCCATCTCCAGCCCCAGGTAACCATTGATCTGTTCCCTGCATGGTGAATTAATTTTGCCAATTTGAGAATTTCCTAGAAATGTACACTTTGTGTCTTCTGTATTCTCTCACTCAGCACAATAATTTTGAAATTGATCCAAGTCATATTTATAGTTCATAATGCATTTATTACTATGTATTATGCCATTCATGGGTATATTGTAATCTTTTATTTATTCACCTATTGATAGACATTTGAGATTTTCAAGTTTGGGCTATGAATAGGAAGGTGAAACCTTTTTATGGACATGTTTATACTATATATATAGCATATATACTGTATAAAAACTATATATATAGTTTATAGATATATAGTTTATATATATAGTTTATATATAGTATATAAACTATACTATAGTATATAAACTATACGATACTATAGTATATAAACAAGTTTGGGCTATAAATAGGAAGGTGAAACCTTTTTATGGACATATTTATATACTATACAAACTATATATATGTATATATACACATATATATGTATATATACATATATACACATATATATGTGTATATATACATATATATAAAACACATATATATGTATATACATATATACACATATATATGTATATACATATATATGTGTATATATATATAAAACACTCCCGTGAGTATATAAAAGAAGGATATTTGTGAGACTGACATAACAATGTGTGTCAACTATACTTCAATAACAAAATAGACATAAAAACTGCTAAAAGAGAAAAAAGAGTCCCTCCCCAAAAGTGTCATTATTAGGTCAAAGAGTAACTGCGTGTCTCACACTAGCAGGAATTGCTACACTACTCTCCATAATGGTTTTAACCTTTACTACTCCTATCCACAATATTTCAGAATTCTGGTACCTCCACACTCTTGTTAATATTTGGTATTGTCAGCCTTTTAAAAATTTTAGCAATTTTGCAGAAGTTTAGTGGTATCTTGTGTTTTTTAATTCTTTTTTTGTTTATTTTTAAGAGAGAGAGTGTGTGTGCGCGGGGAAAGGGCAGAGAGAAAAAGAGAGAGAGAGAGAATCTCAAGCAGGCTCTACTAGGTTGACGAAGAGCCTGATGTGGGCCTCGAACTCAGTAACTGTGAGATCATGACCTGAGTCGAAATCGAGAGTTGAACACTTAACCGACTGGCTACCCAGGGGCCTCTTTAATTCTCAATGCATTTTAATTTTAGACATAGTGAGATTCACCTGTTAACATGTACAATTCTGTGAAATTTGACTGATATATAGAATTATGTAATCATAACCACAGTCAAGGTACTGAAGAGTGCCATTCCCCAAGATCTTCTTTCCTCCTGTCGCTTGGTGGCCGTGTCCTCCCTCCTCCCACAACCTCTGCAAAAATGCTGGTCTGTTCTCCATCCCTCTTATTTTGCTGTTTACAGAATGTCATAGAAATGGAATCATGCAAGAGTCTGGCTTCATTCATTTGGCCTAATGCATTAGAAGGTCCTCCATATTGTTGAGTATATATGCTAATAATTTGTACAATCTTGTATACACTAACCCCCGGGAGACCATTGGGGTTGTTTCCTGTTTTGGGGTGACTATGAATAAAATAACTTAACATTCACATGCAGGTTTTGTGGGAACGTGTTTTTGTTTCTCCTGGGTAAATATTAGGCATTAGGTCCTCAGTCCCACATTTGGTGTAGGTTTGACTGAGACACGATTGCCAAACTGTTCTCCACAGTGGCTGTACCATCTGGTGTTTCCACCAGCAATGTGTGTGGTAGGTCCTGGTTGCTCCACACTCTCTTTCGTATTGGATATTACCAGGATTTTTCTCTTATTTTCGTTTGGATTCTTTAGCCTTTGTAAGAGGAGTGCACTGGTATCTCATCCTGGTTCTAATCTGTGATTTCCTAAAGACAGGTGATGCTGGGCAAGTTTTCATGTGCTCATTCTCCATCCATTTTCCTTCTTTGGTGACGTGGTTGATTGAATCGTTGGCTGCTTTGTTTTTACTGAAGCAAAATATGCATAACAGAACCTCTACCCTTTTAACCATTTTAATTGTTTAGGTCAAGGGCATTGTAGGGCGACCACCACCACCACCATCCATCTCCACAACCTTTTTCATCATCCCAATGTGACATTTTGTGCCTGTTAAATTAATAAGCCTCCATTCCCCCACCCATCTCCTGACCTTCACAGCCCTCATTGTATTTTCTGTCTGTAAACTTGAGCTCTCTAGATACTTGGGGTAATGGAATCATACAGTATTTGTCCTTTTGTGACTGGCTTATTTCACTCACAGTAACGTCCTCAATCCACATTGTAGAATGTGTCAAACGTTCATTCGTTTTAATACTGTGTAATATTCCACCTTTTGTTTTTGTGTTTATCTGTTGTTAGACCCTTGGGTTTTTTCTGCCGTTTTCACTGTCATGAATCATGCTGCTATGAACATGGATGTAGAAATATCTATTCAAGTTCCTGATTTTGAGCTTTTGTGTATATACTCAGACATGAGGTTCCTATCTCCTATGGTAATTCAATTTTTAATTTAAAAAAAAAAATTTTTTTTAACGTTTATTTATTTATTTTTTTTTTTTTTCAACGTTTTTTATTTATTTTTGGGACAGAGAGAGACAGAGCATGAACGGGGGAGGGGCAGAGAGAGAGGGAGACACAGAATCGGAAACAGGCTCCAGGCTCCGAGCCATCAGCCCAGAGCCTGACGCGGGGCTCGAACTCACGGATCGCGAGATCGTGACCTGGCTGAAGTCGGACGCTTAACCGACTGCGCCACCCAGGCGCCCCAACGTTTATTTATTTTTGAGACAGAGAGAGACAGAGCATGAACGGGGGAGGGGCAGAGAGAGAGGGAGACACAGAATCGGAAGCAGGCTCCAGGCTCTGAACCATCAGCCCAGAGCCCGACGCGGGGCTCGAACTCATGGACCGCGAGATCGTGACCTGAGCTGAAGTCGGACGCTTAACCGACTGAGCCACCCAGGCGCCCCTCAATTTTTAATTTTTTGAGGAACTGCCATACTGAATTCCACAGCCAATGCACCCTTTATAATCTCAAGAGCAAAACACAGGACTTCCACATTCTCTGCATCCTTGCCAACACTTGTGATTTCCTGGGTTTTGTTTTGCGTTGTTTTTCATGATACCATCACTGTGTGGTTGCAGTCTGCATTTGGCTGATATTAGATTTTGACCATCTTTTCATGTACTTAGTGGTCATTTGTATACTTTGTGAAAAAAATCTATTCAAATCCTTTGTCAATTTGTAAACAGGGTTGTTTCATTTCTCTCTATTTTTTACACAGTTAGGTTTCATTTGTTTACTCATTGTTTGGTTTTGAGGGTCCTTGGTATATACTGGATACAACTCATTCATCAGATATATGTTTATAGGTATTTTCTCTCTGTCCGTCACTTCTCTTTTAGCTCTGTTAAGAGTGGCTTTTACAGAACAGCAGGTGCCTGGTCCCCAAGATGTGTGCCATGCCTGTGGTGACCCACTAGTGTATCAGGTCATGGAGGAACAAAGTAAAGGAAGTCTGGGGACCAATGGAGGCATTTAGGGGTGCAAAAATCACTTGATCAGTGCTGTGGACTGAACAATGTCCCCAAAGTAACCTCTGTCTTAATCCCTGAAACCTGTAGATGTTACCTTACACGGAAACAGGGTCTTTGCAGATGTGATGAAGTTAGAGATATGGACTTGGAGATCATCCTAGATTATCTGGGTTGGGCCCTAAACCTATCACAGTGTCCTTCTAAAGGGGAAGCAGAGGGTGACCTGCTACACACAGAGTAGCATGAGGCGACATGACCAGAGAAACCCTGAGTGGAACAGTGACACCACAGATTAAGGAAGCCAGCAGCCACCATCACCCAGAAGAAGCAGGAGGAGTCTCTCCTTGAGCCTCAGGAGGGTGTGGAGCCCAACCAGTCCTGATTTCTGTTCAGCAAAACTGAATTGGGATTCTGGCGTTCAGAATACAGTACCCCAAGTTGTGTCCCTTGGGCATAATGACCCTTTCAGACTGAAAGAATTTTAAAAATGGCAGTTGAGGAAGGACTTTGTGACCTTCCCCTGCAGTGGGTCTCACTGAGAGGTGCCCTCCCTCTACCCGGAGGAAAGGAGCATCACATCTCTGAAGACAGATGGACAAAAGCCAGACGAAAAGATGGACTTGCCAAGCCCTCTGTTACTACCCACAGCTCAAACTCTGTTCTTCTGGGTGTGGCCCTGAGTTTCCACTCTTCATCAGATCTATCTTTAAAAAACCACTGAGATTTAACCATTTATTTGGGTCTTCATTTCCTTATGAGGGATACATAAATCTCATATTAAATACACTTTCATGTTTTCCTGTCCTTCACCTGTCCTGTGTTACAGGTCCCAGGGGAGAACTTAGCAGGGCAGAGGGAAGAAATGTGCTTCATTCCTTACACAGCTTTCTGGTCTCCTTGTGAGGGATTGATTACATTTCCTTTGTTTTAAGACACTGAGAGTGTGTCCTTTGTGACAACGGCCCTCAGAAGCTGATACAGGAGGGAAGTCGGAGATGCCCTCTCCAGGAGCAATGCAGAGAAACACAGAGAGCAACCCTCCCTCTCCAGACCCTTCTTGGCTCTCTCTTTTTCCCCCACACACCACACTCATTATCTCGGAGAAAAATCCTGTTTGTTTTATCCTCATAATGTGTCCAAAATAAATGCCCACTCTCTTTGGTTTGAGCCAACATCACTTCCTGTCTGCAGTAGGCATCATTTCCCTTCCCCATCTCTGTTGTGCTGTCATGGACCCATTCAGGCCAGTCCTGAGCAGAGCAGCCACAGGGATCCTATTAAAAGGAAAGTTCTATCATATCTCTGCTCTCCTCAAAGGCTTCAGATTGTTGCATTTTCAGCAAGGCTCACATGGTCTGCACCCCCACTGGGTGTCCACCCCCTCTGGGTCTCTTCCCCTATGAGGTCTGCACACCCACGGGGTCTGCACCATCCACCCAGCATCCCCACCTGACGCTCCTGTGCTCTCAATCTTGGCCACTTGTTTCCAGTGAAACACCAAGCCAGCTCCCACGTCAGAGCTCTTACACTCACTGTGCCTTCTTTTCCATTTTCTTGGAGTAATTTTCTCTTAAGCAAACACAGAACCTGCCTTGTCACTGCCTCAAGTCTTTGCTCAAATGTCACCTCCTCCTACTCTTGGTTGTAGAACATGCTCCCCAATATGTCACGTGCCGCTCAGTCTACATGGTTTCTCTCCAAAAACATTTTCTACCCAGTGTGCTCTGTATTATTTCCTCTTTGTTTCTTTTGATTTCTATCCTTCTTGTCTACAGAATGACATCTTCTTGATTATAATGATTTTTTTTTTTTTTGCTATGTTCACGGATGCACCCTGACACCTACAAGGTGGTGTGTCAATAGTACTTGTTGAAGGAGTCTGTAAATAGGTGAATATTACTTCACTCAAAACCATATGAGACTCTCACTCTCACACACACACTTGTGCATACACACAGCTGGGTGGCATTTACTACTGAGCCTGAAGGTGACCAGGACTTGGAGATGCAGGAATGGGGAAAGTCTCATGCAAAGTCTTATAGTCAAAAGATCTCTAACATGGCTGGGTGTGGAGAAGTTGCAAGATGCAGGGAGAGCTAGGGATCTGGGTGGGGAGCCCAGAAGGGAACAGACCATGCCAGGTCTTCGAATCTAGCCTGTTTGCACCTCGATCTTGGCCATGGAGAGGAATTGTAGCTCTTCATACTGTGGAGGAAGTGGACAATAATGGCGTCCTGAGGGGCACCTGGGTGGCTCAGTCGGTTAAGCGGCCGACTTCGGCTCAGGTCATGATCTTGCGGTCTGTGAGTTCGAGCCCCGCGTCGGGCTCTGTGCTGACAGCTCAGAGCCTGGAGCCTGTTTCAGATTCTGTGTCTCCCTCTCTCTGACCCTCCCCTGTTCATGCTCTGTCTCTCTCTGTCTCAATAAATAAACATTAAAAAAAATAATAATAATGGCGTCCTGAGACTCCTTCTGGAGGCCTGTGTTGAGGAGGCAGGTGGATTAGAAGCCTAGAGAAGAGACCACAGGAACAAGCAGGGTCAGGATGGGGAGGAGACGAGCATGAGGATGAGCAGGAGGAAGGATGGACAAGACTGAGTGACGTGTTGGATCAGGCAGAAGGGAGGGAGGTCACGGTGGAGAACCACACCCCAGTTCTGGCCTTAAAGATGAGGCCATGCCAGCCATGTGAGGGAATTCCAGTGGAGATGAATGTTCAAGAGGAATGTGGTAGCTCAACCTCGGCCATGCTAAGTGAAGCAATCCTGGGGCCATCCTGGAGGAGGTGATGGTGGGATGTTGGGTGGTGGGCTGCCCACATCACTCACCTGAGGGATTAACTGGGGGTGGTGTTGGCCTCCTCCACGCCCCCTGCAGGCCTGGCTGTCTCCTTCCTGAGGAATCTCAGTGTAAGAGAAGACACCAGGGCCTTTTGGTCTGGTCCTGGGAATGCAGGGCCAACTGATTCACTCCGGTTCCCAGTTAAGGGGCTGGAGGGCAGACTAGGTGGGAGAGTGCAGGTCTGGCCCCATAGACGGCCGTGAGCACAGCAGGCTCAGCCCGTCCTGTTCTGGACACTGTGGAATCCTCACACCTGGTCAGCCTCCCCCCTGCCCTGCCCTCTGACCTGTTCAGTCCCTCCTGCACTGGGTCTGAGACTCAGCCACATGTCCCCACCCTCCCCATGCTTCCCCTCCCCCTGGGGCAGTGTTTACATGAGGATGATGAAGCAGAGGAGGAAGAGCAGGGTCTTGACAGTCACTTCCCCAGTGGCTACTAGAGCCACCATGTCAGGGACCCTGACTGTCCTGTAGGAACATGGGATGAGGACAAATTCATGTGCTTGATTGCAACCCTGAGTCCTCTGCTCCCTGCAGTATTCTTGACATTGGTTCTCAAGTCCTTCCTGCACCATTGGATGGGGGACCACCTGTGCCTGGGCCTCACCCCACCCTGTGCCCTGGCTTTCCAGCAGTAGGATGGGAAAAATATGCATAAGTGGGACTTCATCGAAATGAATCCTTTTATTCATCTATTAGCCCTATTGAGAAAGTAAAAAGCCAACCTATTGAGTAGGAGAAAAAAATTACCAATGATAGATCTGATAAGGGAGTAGTATCCAGCACATAAAAAGAACACTTACAACTCAACAACAAAAAGACAAACAACCAAATTTAAAACCGGACATTTGCAACAACGTGGGTGGAACTAGAGTGTATTATGCCAAGCAAAATAATCAGAGAAAGAGAGATATTGTATTATTTCACTCATATGTGGAATTTAAGAAACACAACAGATGAACGTAGGGGAAGGAAAGGAAAAAGAAAACAAAAACAGAGAGGGAGGAAAACCATAAGACACTCTTAAAAACAGAGAATATACTGAGGGTGCTGGAGGGGAGGTGGTTGGGGGACAGACTAGATGGGTGATGGGCATTAAGAAGGGCACTTGTTAGGATAAGCACTGGGTGTTATATGCAAGTGATGAACCCCAAAATATACTCCTGACACCATTATTACACCATATGTTAACTAACTTGGATTTAAATTTAAATAATAAATAAATAAATAAATAAATAAATAAATAAATAAATAAATGTCTGGAATGGGGTCCAGCAACCTACATTTTACAGATTTGCCAGGAGATTTTCCTCCACAACAGCATTGGATAATCACTCTCTTAAATAACATGTAACATTTTACAGTAGCAAACTCAAAAATACACTGAAGAATAATAACATAAAATAAAAATAGGAACAGGACTTAAATAAGTTCTGCAGAGAAGATATACATATGACAAATATGTCCAAAAACAAAACAAAAAAAAGAACGACATCATTAGTCATTACGTAAATGCAAATCAGACTGCACTGACGTACTCCTTCACACCCACTGGTAGGCTATCATTATTTTTTAAAGGAAAATAACAATACTGGTGAAAATATTTAGAAACTGGAAGCCTCACACACTGCTGGTGGGAATGTAAAATGGTGTTGTCACTGTGGCAAACAGTCTGGTATTATCCTCAGAAAGTTAAGACATAGAAACCACCTTTTGACCTAGCATTTACACTCCTGAACATATGCATTTGACCTAGCATTTACACTCCTGAAATGGAAAACAGTGTTCAACAACAACATGTCGTCTGATGTTCATAGTAGCATTCTAACAGCCCCAAGAAGAAGCCACCCAAATGTCCATCTGCTCATAAATGGAAGAACAGAATGTAGTACATCCATACAATAGAACAACAAAAGAGAATTAGTACTCATACATGTTCTACGTGTGATCCTTGGAAAGGTTTTGTAAAATGAAAGAAACCAGACACCGAAGGCCACACTTTGGGGGATTTCATTTAGTTGACATATTCCACAGTAGGCAAATCACCAGAGACAGAAGTCAGATTAGTGGTTTCCCGGGGTCAGGAGGAGGGGGAATGCGGGGGTCATTGCCTAACAGGTATGGGTGTCCCTTTGGGGTGATGACAATGCAGGGTGGATGGAATCAGGCAGTGGTGATAGTTGCACAACATTGGGACATCCTAAAAGCCATCTATTGTGCACTTAAAAATGGATGCAATGGAGAGTTACCTTTTAGGTGAATTTTTCCTCAAAAAAAAAAATAATGCATATCCATAAAAATACCATATGGAGAGATTGGTTCCCACCTGGTTCTGGCAAAGATCAAAAAGTTTCACCCCATTCAGAGTTGGTGGAAACACATAATTTTCACCCCGGCTGTTGGGAATATAACCTTGTCCACCCTCTGTGGAGAAAACTTGGCCATGTCTCTCAAAAGTAGAAAGAACGTAAGGGGCACCTGGGTGGCTCGGTCAGTTGGGCATCCGACTTCGGCTCAGGTCGCGATCTTGCGGTCCGTGAGCTCAAGCCCCACGTTGGGCTCTGTGCTGACAGCTCAGAGCCTGGAGCCTGCTTCGGATTCTGTGTCTCCTTCTCTCTCTGCCCCTCCCCTGCTCGCACTTTGTCTCTCTCTCTCTCTCTCTAAAAAAAAAAAAAAAAACAAAAAAAACGTAAGATCCTGCTCTTCTGGTTCTAAGAATTTATCCCATAGACCTAGACACACACACATGGAATGAGATACAAGATTATCAACTGCAGTTCTTCTGTTGGTGGAATAAAATGGACACCGTGATTTTCCATTAGTAGAAAAATGCATGCAGCAGAACCCATCCATGTGAAGGAATACTGCACAGTCATGGATAAGAAGGAGGACAGTCTGTGCCACTGATAGCAAAGGGCCCCTATATCCTTAGTGCAAACACTGCAATGCTCAGAGCAGCCCACGGACCCTGGTCATTTGCCAGGAGGGGACTTGGTATCTGAGGACAGATTCTGCTGTGCATTCTGAATACTTGTCCATGTGAACATATTACCTGTACAGAAGTATTAAATAAGTACTTGTTAGGGAAAATAAAAGACAGAGCAGGAAGAGTCATCAGGAGACACATGATAAGGTGCCTGGAGAGGCAGATGGCCAGGTGGCCCTGTTCTACTGGTTCTCCTGGTAACAGGGGGGAGAGCAGAAATGGGGGACGGAGGGGCCGTTGGGGACAGCTGCTCACAGGGCATGGGAGCTGGAGAGGAGGAGGGATCACTGGGTTCACCCACAGGGGTTCCTGGTCCCCAGAGTCCGTCAAAATGAGGCAGGGACCCAGCTCTTTCCTGAGCTTGGAAGAGGCCCAAGTCCCTACAGCCTGGGAGAAGGCTGCTTCCTACCTGTGCTGTGTCCCAGGCAGACCCTGAATGATGGGTTCTGTGTGGCACCTAGGATGGAAGGACGGGATTTCCCTCTTCAATGGGGTGGGGTGATGTGAGATACATGTAGACATCCCCCCACCGCCAGAAGCCACAGAAACACGGGAGAGACAGGGCTTGAATCCTTCTAGGTCCCCTACTCAGCCAGGGCTCCAGGACTAAAGCATCAGCATCAGCACCCAGACCTGGACCTCCTGCCCCTCATCCCCTCAGGCACCCAGGTGGTCCTGGCCCCACACTCACAGGTGACATTGAGCTGGACGGTCCTTTCCACCACACCAATTGTAGGGAACTTCACCTGACAGGTGACGTTGGTGCTGTGGTCCTGGAGCCGTGGGGTGAGAGTGAGCACTGAGGAGAGGTGAGTCCTGGGGTCCAGGCAGGTGAGGGAGGATGACGTCCAAGAGAAGATGGGGGGTGTGCCCCGCTCACAGGCTCAGGGCACAGAGCGGGTCAGGTTACTGGGGGGTGTCCAGACTCCAGGGTCTTAGGGATGAGGATGTCAGGTGTGTGGGTCAGGGCTGGGGGGAAATGGGGAGACACGGGGATCAGAAGGTGGGTCCACAGTGTGGCCCTGAGAGAAGCCTCAGGATTTGGTCCAGCTCCTGACTCTGAGGCCTGACATATGTTACCCCCCAACCCATCCCAGGTTGTCCTGGGACCTTACCCATCACTTGCACAGAGCGCTGGGTCTGTGTGTAACTATATCTCAAATAAGGCCCTCTCTCCACCCTAAAGACATATGTCCCCAAGTCACTTCTCCGTGCATCTCTGATATCCAGGAAGCAATTGTAGTCCCGGGGGTTTCCAAGGAGGTGGGATCAGCCCTGGGTCTCCCGCTGCAATTGTTGACGGGGGTTGTTTGTGGCCACTGGAGCATCCCAGTGTATACTGACCCCTTCCCGAAACCAGTATCCGTGAGCTGGGGCATTGTCACTGTATTGGACCAGGGGGTAAGAGAAACTGGAGTGCACGAAACACACACAGGCCCTTCTGCACCGTCACGGACTCTCGCACTCGCAGCTGGAAGCTGGGATCCTGAGCCCGGGACCCTGCAGGGAATCGAGGGTCAGTAGCGGCCCCCGCCCGCCTGGCCCTCTCCCCTCCGCCCACTCACCTGCCCACAACAGGGGCAGCAGCAGAGGCAACAACATCTTAGAGACAGATGTCTGGGCTTCCTGTGGGTGAAGAAGGGAAGGCAGAGGGAGGCTGAGGGGGGCCCACGGGAAGCTGGGGAGGAGCACGAGGCCTCATGATTTCGCAAAAGGGGAACTGCCGCTGCGGAGCTCACCCCCTCTCTGCACAGAGCCTGTGACACCCTGAAAGACCAGACCCAGGCCGGACGACTAGTGACTATGTCCCCGACATGGCCGCAGAAAGAAGTTCCCGCTCTAACCTCAGACCACGCATCCTCCCCTTGAGTAAATTATGTTTTCTAAGATGAAACATAGGGGTTTCATCAGGCTACTGATTGACGCATTCTTCCGAAGTCTGAGGTGGGAGGAAGGGGAGTGTGAGAGGCATGGAAAGTGTGAGTTGAAGAGGGAGGGCTTCTCTCAGGGGCCAGAGGCAGGAGCCCTCAACCCTGTCCAGGCTTAGAATGACCTGGGAGCATTTTAATAACTGACCCCTCCCCAAACCAGTTAAATCAGAGTCTCTGGGGATGGTATTTGGTGCTAGGTATTTATATAGCACAGCAAGGCTGACAGCCAATGGTTAACAGGTGACCAATGAGAAACGTTCTGTATACACTGAGGCCAAACATGTTAAACAACCTCAGACACAGTGGTTCTTAAACTTCAGGTGCATCAGAATCTCCTGGAAGACTTGTTCAAACACAGATTGCTGAGCCCCACCCCCAGAGTTTCTGATTCAGTAGGTCTGTGACCACCAGGCCCAACATTTGCATTTTTAACAAGTTCCAGGTGACTCTGAAAATTGCTGATCTGGGACCACACTTTGGCAGCCAATCGGCTGAGGCCACGACCCTTCCCCAGCCAATCGGCTAAGGCCATGATCCCTATAAAACCTTTGTGCTTTTGAAACTCTCTCCCTCTCTCCCTCTCCCTCTCTCCCTCTCTCCCTCTCTCCCTCTCTCCCTCTCTCCCTCTCTCCCTCTCTCCCTCTCTCCCTCTCTCCCTCTCTCCCTCTCTCCCTCTCTCCCTCTCTCCCTCTCTCCCTCTCTCCCTCTCTCCCTCTCTCCCTCTCTCCCTCTCTCCCTCTCTCCCTCCGGTATCTCACCACTGCCTCAGGTGCAGGTAGGGGATTTAGCTCGAGCTAGCTCGACTAAAGGCTCTTTGCTTTTGCATCAGACTTGGCTCCCTGGTGGTCTTTGGGGATCATGAATTCTGGGCATGACAACCCCTCGGCCTGAGACCCGGGAGACCCACCCAGGGAGGACAGACCAGGAGCAGACCTCCGGGCACTTCCCTCTGTCACCGGAGCCTGGTTCACAGGGATGTGGGTCCTGCCTGTGGGGGCGGCCTCGACTTTGCTGGAGGCTTATCCTGATGGGGAAAAGTGCAGCAGTGATGTCTGAGATCTCCTCAGCACGAGTGCTGGAGAGTGGGTGTCCTAAGTCTTGCTGCTCAGGCTGTGGGCCCATTTGCTCTGGGGAAGCAGTCACTTCTTGGCCTGGCTCGATTTATAGCCTCTATGGTGTCTACACCTGTTATTCTTTTTTTGTTTTCTTTCCAAAATAGGAAAGGCTTTTTTCTCTTTCTTTCTTTCTTTCTTTCTTTCTTTCTTTCTTTCTTTCTTTCTAATTTAATTTACATCCAAGTTATTTAGCATACAGTGCAACAATGACCTCAGGAATAGACTCCTTAGTGCCCCTTACCCATTTAGCCCATCCCTCCTCCCACAAGCCCTCCAGTAACCCTCAGTTTGTTCTCCATATTTATGAGTCTCTTCTGTTTTGTCCCCCTCCCTGTTTTTACATTATTTTTGTTTCCCTTCCCTTATGTTCATCTGTTTTGTCTCTTAAAGTCCTCCGATGAGTGAAGTCTTATGATATTTGTCTTTCTCTAATTTCGCTTAGCATGATACCCTCCAGTTCCATCCACGTAGTTGCAAATGGCAAGATTTCATTCTTTTTGATTGCCGAGTAATACTCCATTGTGTGTGTGTGTGTGTGTGTGTGTGTGTATATATATATACATACATATATATATATACCACATCTTTATCCATTCATCCATCGATGGATATTTGGGGTCTTTCCATACTTTGGCTATTGTTGATAGTGCTGCTATAAACGTGGGGGTGCATGTTTCCCAGGAAGGCTGTATTTTTAAGACTAAACAAATAGCACAAACGTAGACCTGGCATTCTTAAGCAGGGGCATTGCCTGCACCCCACCCCACCCCCCAGCCAGGGGACCATTAACAGTGTCTTGACACATTTGATTTTCATAGCTTAGGACGAGGGTGTGTCTGGCAATTGGTGGGTTGAGACTAGGGATCCATTTAAATATATCCTCTGATGTGCAGGATGGCTCCCACTGCAAAAAATCCTTCGGCTCCAAGGTTCAGTAGTCCTGAGGTTCAGAAAGCCTGGTCTAGAGGCGCCTGGGTGGCTCTGTCAGTTAAGCATCCGACTTCAGCTCAGGTCATGATCTCACGGTTCGTGAGTTCAAGACCTGCGTTTGGCTCTGTTGCTGACAGCTGGGAGCCTGGAGCTTGGTTCAGATTCTGTTTTCTTCTCTCTGCCCTTCCCCTGCCAGCACTCTATCTCTTAAAACATTTCTAAAATGTAAAAAAAAAAAATTCCTGGTCTAGACTTGAGAGACCTCTTCCAGGAGTGGGGTCTTGGAGGTTCTGCATGAGTGTCCAGCCTGTGAAAGATGGGTAAGGGTCTTGGGTGAAGTGAAGAAGACAGCTGCTCATTCACTCACTCAACAGGTCCAGGGTGAACATCTGCTCTGTGTTAGGGCTGGAGGCAACGGGGAGGCACAGCAAACCCAGTTCCTGCCCTTGAGATGCACCCCATCGGGGGCAGAGACACACGGTCCACAGGCACCTGCCTGGTAGAGGCCATGAGGGCCACGGGGCTGGAGGCTCTGTCGGCAGGTGCTTCGGGGGCACGAATGACCAGAGTGGACATGGCCTGGACTCTCAAGGGACAGGAAGGAAGGTTCCCTGCTATAGGACCCTGCTGTGGACCCAAGGTCGATGCAGAGGCAAAATTGGGCCGAGCAGGGCAAGAGCTGTTTGCACCTCACGCTGTGGTCTCCCTGCTCACATGGCCCTCCAGGGCCTCCAGGTCTCATGTGGGCCTTGTTTCCCACCCCCTTGCTCCTGCCCTGCCACATAGTCATCCTGCCAGCCCAGCTGGAGGCCAGGCCTGCACCCACCAAAGGTGTTAGCTTCAGGCAGTGCAGGTGTCTAAGTGCCTTCCAGACGCTGCTGGCTCCTTGCCATCAGCTCTCTGACCTCCTCTGTGGGCAGACTGGCTTGTCCATTCCACCCCACTCATTGGACATCTGTGAGTCCAATGTCGTGCTCGCCGCATCGGTGAGGGAGGGCTTCCCACCCGAGGGTGATGGGGACACTGAACGTGTGACACCCACTGCTGGACAAATGACGTCAATAGCAGTTTATCAGTCACATGTATCCATTGCCTTGGGGACGAGGACGCACACAACGCCGACCCCATGGGGGCTGCACCCAGGAACACAGTGGACAACCAGGGCACGTGGGAGGCTGGCTCTGTAGCGACAAGAGTAAGTGGTGACTCATGGTTCCTGCTGGTGGATTCGAAGGGCTTGTTTGAATAATTCCACGGGCTGAAAGGGAACTCGTCTTAGTCCGCTCAGGCTTCCGTAATAAAACACCATAGGGGCGCCAGGGTGGCTCGGTTGGTTAAGCGTCCGATTTTGGCTCAGGTCATATCTCATGGTTTGTGGGTTCCAGCCCCACGTCAGTCTCCACACTGTCAGCACAGAGCCTGCTTGGGATTCTCCCTCTCTCTGCCTCCCCTCCTCTCTCTCTCTCTCTCTCTCTCTGCCCCTCCTCCTCTCTCTCTCTCTCTTTCTATCTCGAAATAAATAAATAAACATTCTAAAATAAAATAGAACAAAATAAATACCATAGACTGGAGGTGCTTGAACAACAGAAATTTATTCCTCACAGCTCTGGACGGTGGGAAGTCTGAGATTACAGAGTCAGCAGATTGGGTTCCTGGTGAGTACATACTTTCTGGCCTATAGGCGGCCACCTTCTCACAGTGTCCTTACATGACCTTTCCTCTTTACAAGGATGTGGTGACAGGAAAGAAAGGGGGGAGGGAGGGAGGAAGAGGGATCACTCTCTCTTCCTCTTTTTACAAGGTCACCAATCTTAGGACTCCCCTCCTACGATCTCATTTAATCTTAATTATCTCTGAAAATACAATCACATTGGAGGTTGGGGCTCCATCGTATGAATTGGGGGGGGCACAATTCAGTCTATGTCATTCAGGTTCCATGGGGACCCCACATTCCATCCTTGTCCTCTCTGTAGGCAGTTTCATATCTGTCACATGCAAGGAAAGCAAGCCATATAAGTCATTATATTCTGCATTTCCTCTTTTCACTCGAAAGACTTCTGTCGCATCCTCCATCATCCTGTGGTCCATGATGCTCAAGGCACAGTTATATTTCCTAGGGTCTCCAAGGAGGCAGAAGCATCCTGGAGTCACGACCTGTCATAGCTGGTCCAAGTGGGTCGTGGCCGCTGGAGCATCCTGACCGGGCTTGTCCCTGCTCTGGACCCAGAAGCCATCCTGAGGGTAGGAGATGTTTCAAGACGTGGGGGCGCATGGCTTTCTTGTATCATCACAAACTTGCTGGTCCACTTTCAGCTTGAAATGCTCAGCCTGTGCCCCGGTGGGGGGGGGTGGGGGGAGAGAGGGTCTCTGCCTCAGCCCCCCTGCCATACCTGCTCACCCCTGGATGGCAGGGACAGCTGCAGCTCTGGGAAGCGATGGGCCAAACGCTTTGCTGGGATTTTCTCTCTCAAGGAATCATGAGCCGTGGGACCAAGAGGAAGTTCTGACAGGAAGGTGAAGTGACATTGATGTACGTGTGCAGAAACGGAGCCTCAAACCCGTTCTCTATCAGAGCTAGACTGTCTTAGGAGATTGTGCTCTCTCCCCATTTTTCAGAGGGGGCTGCTGAAATTCAGAGAGGGCAACAGACATGCCCTAAGGCACCTGGTAAGGCAAGACTGGCTCCCCGTCTCCAGGCTGCCTGCCCATGTCCTGACCTTTGGTACCTGCTCTAATGGGCAGGTATCAGTGAGTCATGTGATTTTTGCTGAGGATTAGTTCTGGAGTGGCCCAAGGTGGAGTTAAAGGCAGAAGGCTAGGAAGAACCCCGAGTGAGTTGACGGGAGATTTCCATGCATTCATTTATTTAACAAACAGAGTGAACACATTCACTGTGTCAGGGGCTGCAGCTAAGACCGGGCCTCACTTCTCCCTGCTTAGTGGGGTGGTCCCTAGGCGATTCCAGAATTTCATGACCTGAGCAAGAACCAGGAAGACCAGGTGAGGTGGGGCTTTCCTTCCAGGTTTTCGCCTGGTTCACCAGGCACTGGATCCCAGCATCTGTGTTTTGAGAAGACAGGACCCGCCCGTCTCCTTGGTCAGGTTGCTGGCCGTGCTCCATGACCGCATAAGGGCAGGGCTCACAGGCCTCAGTGAGCGAATCCTTGAATGAATGAATGAATGAATGAATGAATGAAGGCTGTTCCAAACGCTCCTCCCGAAGCACAGCGCCAGACTGCTCCTGATCCGGCTTCCCAAGGCAGTCTTTTCCTTACGGATGTTTTCGCTTCAGACAGTACCTCCTCTTGTCACGGTTCACACGTGGGGCTGTTTCTCTTGTTTTTCGCACACTTTGAGCAGACTGTATGCGTCTGAGCCCCAGAGCTGCCTGACATCACCCAGCTATGTGTATTCTGTGGTTGGAAGAACAATTTGTGTCCTAGAAAATGGACTTGTACCAGTGTGCAATGGGGTTTTGTTACAAAATATCCTATGCAGCCCAGGATAAAAAGCCATCCTCTCTCTTTGGGGAGGTGCCTAGAAAGTTACTTTTAAACAACCTCCCCTGTAATGCTGAGCAAGTCAAAACAGAGGGTGAAACCTCAGCACAGCCAACAGAGGACAAATGAGTGTGTCTTTTGACTGTTGAGACCTTCTTCCTGCGGGAATCTGCAGAGGCAGAAACGCAAGTTGTGGCCACCAGAGGATAGTCGTGATCCCTCAAATTCTTGAGGTAGTAATGATCCCTCTCCATTTTAACAGCAATGATGAGGTTCACAGCTGTCATATTCTTTTTTTTTAATTTTTTTAAATGTTTATTTATTTTTGACACAGAGAGAGACAGAGCATGAGTGGTGGAGGGGAAGAGAGAGAGGGAGACACAGAATTTGAGGCAGATTCCAGACTCTGAGCTGTCAGCACAGGGCCCGACACGGGGCTCAAACTCACGGACCGTGAGATCATGACCTGAGCCAAAGTTGGACGCTCAACCGACCAAGCCACCCAGATGCCCCAAGAGCCACAGTTTTAGGTTGCAAAAATAAACATAAAACAAGAAGAAATCGTGGATGACTATGAACTTAAAGACTATTGTAGAAATTACAACTTCTTTTTTTAAAAAAATTTTTAATGTTTATTTATTTTTGAGACAGAGCATGAACGGGGGAGGGGCAGAGAGAGAGGGAGACCCAGAATCCGAAGCTGGCTCCAGGCTCCGAGCCGTCAGCACAGAGACCAATGCGGGGCTCAAACCTACGAGGTATGAGATCATGACCCAAGCTGAAGTCAGATCCAAGCTGAAGTCAGACCCTTAACCTACTGAGCCACCCTGGTGCCCCTCTTTTTTTTTTTTTTTTTTTTTAAAGACAGTACGTAGTATACCTATTGAGGTACGATTGCTATATGAAAAAATGGCACATATTTAACGTGCTATTTGAACTTCTGCATACACCCGTAAAATCATGACCATGATCCTGACGATCCTGGTTACAAACATGCCTACCACCTCTCAAATTTCCCCTGTGCCTGTATGCTTTTTTGTTTGTTTGTTTGTTTTGGTTTTGTCTGGTTGTTGTTGTTGTTGTTGTAAAAAAACAAAAACAACAACAACAACAGAATAAAACTTAACATGAGCATCTGACTCTTGATTTCGGCCCAGGTCATGATTAGTTTGTGAGTTCAAGCCTCTCATTGGGCTCCGTGCTGACAACGTGGAACCTTTTTAGGATTCTCTCTCTTTCCCTCTTTCCCTGCTCCTCTCTTGTTCACTCTGTCTTTCAAAAATAAATAAAACTTTAAAAAGTATTTTAAAAAAAGAATAACTATGACTAAAACAATTTGTTAATGGATACTTAATACGAAAGGATGTAAATTGTGACATCAAAAATATAAAGTGTTGGGGCACCTGGGTAGCTCAGTTGGTTGTCCGACTTGGGCTCAGGTCATGATCTCATGGTTCGTGAGTTCCAATCCCGAGTTGGGCTCTGTGCTGACAGCTCAGAGCCTGGAACCTGCTTCCGAGTCTGTGTCTCCCTAGCTCTCTGCCCCTCCCCCACTCATACCTGGTGTCTCTCTCTCAAAATTAAAACATCAAACAAATTTTTAAAAAATATAGTGTTGGAGGGGTTGACGTGTAGTTTTGTATGTGATTAAGTTAAGTTGCTATTAGGTTACAACAGACCGTTACAACACTGAGATATTTCGTGATCTCCTTTTCTGGAGAGCAGATTGAGCTCCTGCTGGAGCCAGGATTTGAACCCCATCTTCCTGTCTCTGGAGCATCTGGTTTTTTTTTTTTTTAATGTTTATTTATTTTTGAGAGAGTGAGCTCGCTCCTCCCAGTGGGGGAGGGGTAGAGAGAGACACAGAATCCAAAGCAGGCTCCAGGCTCTGAGTTGTCAGCACAGAGTCTGACGTGGGGCTCGAACTCACCAACTGTGAGATCATGACCTGAGCCAAAGTCAGAGGCTTACCTGATTGAGCCACCCAGTCGCCCCAAGGAGCATCTGTTTTTAACTGTACTCTCCAAATCCCCAAACTCCAGAAATTTAGAAAATATATAGTAAGGGACACAATGTGGTTATTTAATGGGGAGTAATTATTGACTTGGCCACCAGGTCTGGGGCACCTGTCTTTATATGTCTCTGCCTTTGAGTCCCCTTTGGAATTCAGGACATAATTTGACCTGGCTGTAGATGAGGAGGGTTCCAGGGTTCATATGATGGGGGCCCTATTACCCTCCTTGCTTTGGTTTGTTGTTGTTGCTGTTGTTTGGTGGTGTTGCTTGATTTTACTCCGCCTGGCTTTTGTTCTCAAATCCGTAAAGGTAGTAGCTGTAATGTCAACGCTGCAGTTTCCTGCATAAACGGGCGTCTGTGCTCTTCCCCCGCAGCCTCACGGCGCCCCCTGGCGGCGGCGCATCTCTCCCAACGTTCCCTGCCCAGTCAGGGCGCCCTCTGCTGCTCACCCAGAGAGTTACCCGGATCGCTCACCAGCCACCTCCTCCTTCCATCCCTCTCTTTCAAGCCGTCTGCTTTCCCACCAGCTCCTCCCTGGCACCTGGCTCCCACCCTGCCACTCAGAGACCAATCTCTCTGACAGTCTCGCTACACAGGAATGATAAAAGGGAAATAATTATTACTGTGATCAATGTTGTTATTATCCGTGTTACTGTTATTTTCCCATTCCTCTTCCTTCTCTGGGAGCTGGTTGGGGACTTCTGCCTCCCAACCTCTCTAACCCTAACCCCATGAGGATGTAGACCAAGATCAAGGTTGCTGTGATTCACAACTCTGTGGCTCCCCCTGGTTGTCTGATGCACTTGGGGTAATGAGTTTGCCCAGACAGGGCCGCGGGGACAGGGCTGGGGATGTCAGGGCTCCACATGGTGTGCAGTTCCACAAAGATCCACGGTAGCATTCCTTGTGACCTCCAGGCCTGGTGAGCAGGAAGGGGTGGGTTTTTCCTAGTGTCCAGTCTGGCTGTACCAGGCAGAACCTTGCCCTGGGAGGGGCAGTCATGTTTTGCCATCTTGATAAGAAGGTAACAAAGATGGGCTCCAGAAAGAGATTAAGGGCTCCTTGGGACTGCTTCCCAGGCTGCCACTTGCCCCCAGGTGAGCACTGGAGCTCACTAAAGGGAGTTACACCCGGTATTGGTACGCCTTTCTGGAGGGAGTCAATGCCCCAACATCTGTCAGACTTCATACTTTAGGAATGTTCAGGGGCTGACAATGTCGGAAGCCCCCAATTCCTGAATAAAGAGACAGGGTTTCAGATGAGACACTTAAAGTTATAGGGGATCCAGGGTGGAGTGAGCAAGGTCCAAGTCTGTGGTCACCTTGAGGGAATGAGAGTGAGTCTCTGAAGCCTGAGGTGTAGCCAAGCCTACAGTCTCCTCTTGAAGGTAGGGGCCACCTGAGGGTCTCACTGCATTAAATGCTTGGAATCTCACTGTGGGCTCTGAAGGAAAGCAGTTCTGCCATATTGGTCCCAATTGACTGGACCAAGCATCACTTGCTACGTATAGTCTGGATACAAGGAACGGACATTCTCCTGCAATGATTTCGCACAAATCTCTGTTGGATAAGGACGCTTCGTGCGGAGTGATATCAAATAGATACAATCAGAAGGTCTCTGTGGGCAGAGATTGCTGGTCTCGTACTATTAACCATCCCCCCCTTTTCCTTCATAAGGACAAAAGAGGTAATAAGGGCACAAGCCCTTAAGTAATGGGTAATTTAAGTACCTGTGAAGATTTTTGTTGTTAGGCCATACAATTGAAGTGTTTTTAAAAAATCTGGGGTGGCTGCATGGCACCAGCTTCAGCTCAGGTCATGATCTCGTGGTTCGTGAGTTCCAGCCCTGCGTTGGGCTCTGTGCTGACAGCTCAGAGCCTGGAGCCTGCTTTGGATTCTGTGTCTCCCTCTCTCTCTCTCTGCCCCTCCTCTGCTCATGCTCTCTCTCTCTCTCTCTCTCTCTCTCTTTTTAATTGTTTTTTTATTATTTATTTTGAGAGAGACAGAGAGAGCATGAGCGAGAGAGGGGCAGAGAGGGAGGGAGAGTGAGAATCCCAAGCAGGCTCTACAAGGTCAGCACAGAGCCCAATGTGGGGCTCGAACCTATGAAGCCATGAGATCATGACCTGATCCGAAATCAGGAGTCGGATGCTTAGCCGACTGAGCCACCCAGGAGCCTCTGGGATTCTCTCTTTTAACCACAGGGTCTCTGTCCCAGAGGGCACCCATATGACCCCCTTCACTTGTGACACCATTGCAAGTTCAGGGCGACCAAGAGAAACCTCAGTTTCTATCACTCACTGGAAGGACTCACATAACACCCTGAAAGCTGTTATCCTTGTGGTTAGGGATCATTACAGCATGAGGATACAGATTGGTGTCACCGAAGGGGGGAAGGGCATGGGTCGGGGTCCAGGGGAATCCCAAGTGTGGGGTTTCCACTTGTCTCCAGTGGAGGCATGGACAGCTTTAGCTCCTCTCAGCATGACTTTGTGACAGTGTGCTGATTAGGGAAGATTGCCTAAGCCTTGACGTCAGAGTTTTTATTAGGGCTCTGTCACGTAGATATGTTCCACTGCTCACATAGCTGAACTTAGTCTCCAGCCCCTCCAAGGGCAAGGTTGATGCCATGTGACTCAAAGCCTTCATCATAATTTCCACTGTAGACTATCCATTGTGTCCCAAAGCCCCCAGGTAAATAGACACTCTTATCAGGCAGGACATTCTGAAGACTTAGAGATGCCTTCTAGGAGTTGAGGACAAAACCAGATTTGTCTTTGACTAAGGCTAAATTCATTATTACAGAAGTCTGTCTCTGGAACTCATCTAGCTCCACAAATGGGACTGGCCAAATGTCGTTATACTGCTGTTTGTATAGAGAGAAAATATTTGGGTTGCTGGGGTGGCTCAGTCAGCTAAGCATCTGACTTCAGCTCAGGTCATGATCTCAAGGTTTGTGGGTTCGAGCCCTGCGCTGACAGCTCAGAACCTGGAGTCAGCTTCGGATTCTGTGTCTCCCTCTTTCTCTGCCCCTCGCCTGCTTGTGTGCTCTCTCTCAAAAATAATAAATAAACATAAAAATAAAGTATTACTTCTCTGAGGGAGAATATAATGTATATAATATAAACACCTACTATATATATATATATATATATATATATATATACACACACAGAGAGAGAGAGAGAGAGAGAGAAAATGTTGAAAGAAGCGAAATACTCACAAATGGGGTATGGGTTGAACAAATCAATTCATGGCCAATTCAGTGGAATAGTACGTGGTCATGAACAATGAACAATGAAGATACAGAAGGAAGGGTTTCATGAGCTAAGGGCAGAAAAACAACTTCATGTGTTTTCTGGGGGCATCACTTACAATCAAATACCAAGAGGGACCAATTGAAGAATTTCAATGGTAAGTAATATATTATTTTCCTATTAAAACAAACCCAGATGTGTTTTGCAGTAGGCTGCAAATATTCATATGGGTTTTTAGAAAACAGTAGGAGACTTCAGAGATATTGAATGGACCACTAGATACCCTAAGGTGTATATTCACCTGTCTCTGACTAAAGTTGGGTTTAACATTGGAGAAGCCCAAACAAAGAATATTTAATGGTGTGATACCACCTAGGTAAAAATATACATGTGTGCATGAGTATGTATGACATATCATATAACATGTAACATATCAAAACTGAAAAGTTTCAGACAAAAAACGCTGGATATCTCTCCAGGTGGTCAAACCATTACAGGTGATTTTTTTTTTCAATATATGAAATTTATTGTCAAATTGGTTTCCATACAACACCCAGTGCTCATCCCAAAAGGTGCCCTCCTCAATACCCATCCCCCACCCTCCCCTCCCTCCCACCCCCCATCAACCCTCAGTTTGTTCTCAGTTTTTAACAGTCTCTTATGCTTTGGCTCTCTCCCACTCTAACCTCTTTTTTTTTTTTTTTTTTCCTTCCCCTCTTCCATGGGTTTCTGTTAAGTTTCTCAGGATCCACATAAGAGTGAAAACATATGGTATCTGTCTTTCTCTGTATGGCTTATTTCACTTAGCATCACACTCTCCAGTTCCATCCACGTTGCTACAAAAGGCCATATTTCGTTCTTTCTCATTGCCATGTAGTACTCCATTGTGCATATAAACCACAATTTCTTTACCCATTCATCAGTTGATGGACATTTAGGCTCTTTCCATCATTTGGCCATTGTTGAGAGTGCTGCTATAAACATTGGGGCACAAGTGCCCCTATGCATCAGTACTCCTGCATCCCTTGGGTAAATTCCTAGCAGTGCTACTGCTGGGTCATAGGGTAGGTCTATTTTTAATTTTCTGAGGAACCTCCACACTGCTTTCCAGAGTGGCTGCACCAATTTGCATTCCCACCAACAGTGCAAGAGGGTTCCCGTTTCTCCACATCCTCGCCAGCATCTATAGTCTCCTGATTTGTTCATTTTGGCCACTCTGACTGGTGTGAGGTGATATCTGAGTGTGGTTTACAGGTGATTTTTTAATAGTATTAATCAAATTAGGCTAAATAGTTATGTATTTTATTTATAAAGATTTTTTTATTTACTTATATTTTTCTTTATATTTATTTACAAATGTAAACATGTATGCTTGCATAAATATTTGTATGTATATTTAGATAAATAATTATCTGTTTATTTATCATAAATATGAATATATTTACAAAGGTATATTTAGAGGGGCTCCTGGGTAGCTCAGTCAGTTAAGCATCTGACTTCGGCTCAGGTCATGATCTCGCGGTTTTTGAGTTCAAGCCTCGCCCCCCCACCCCGCCCAGTCGGGCTCTGTGCTGACAGATCAGAGCCTGGAGTCTGCTTCAGATTCTGTGTCTCCCTCTCTGTCTGCACCTCCCCCAGTCATGCTCTGTGTCTCACTGTCTCTCAAAAGTGAATAAACATTGAAAAAAATTACAAAAGAAAGTCTGATGTCTTCTATTTATTGTGCTTTTTGGTATTTTCCAGTTTTCCTAAAAGTAGCATAAGGTGTTTTTGTTGTTGTTGTTGTAACCAGGGTAGAATAGTATTAAAAATTTTTTTTAAACTAAGGTGGATAAATAATAAGCTACAGCCACCATAAAGTCATTAAGATAACATCCAACTCCCCAGCCCCGCCTGTGCTGTGGTTCAGAGTCCATCCTGGGACGCAGAGGGGGATGGGGACCAGCAGCCCAGGGCTGGAGACACAGGTCCGTGAAGGGGCAGAGGAGGCGGCCCGATCCCTGGAGAGACACCTAGCCCAGGAGAACCTGAGCAACCCATGGACCTTTCCAGACCCCGATGCAGACATTGGAGGGAGCTGGTTCTCCTAGGTAAGAAAGCTGAACCCACAGGACAGGGGAGGGGTAGAGGAGAGGTGGGCAGGAGTGACACCAGGACTTTCATGAGCTCACACACCTGGGCATATCGCGCCCATAGACACTCTCTCTGTCTCTCTTTCTCTCTCACACACACACAGTGTTCATCCCCATCTGTACCCAGGAGTGATGAACTTGGACCCCCACACGCACTTGCTAGAAATGACCTCCTCTGTGTGCCAACCTGTCCTGACCCCTTTCCCCACCTCTCCACCTGGACCTCTTCCCAACCACTCTTTCCCCCCAGGACCCTCTGAGCCCCCCTGACAGGGACAACTATCATGCCTCACTGGCCACCCTGGGTCCTGTCCTCAAACACCACCAGTGTCCTCACCTGGAGGCCTGAAGCTGGGGGTCTCAGGTGTCTTTGCCCCCTCCATGGATTCAAGGTTTAGGGTACACAGAGAGTGGATCTCCGTGTCTTAGGTGATGACAGATCCCCACCCACATGAATGCACTCCACTGAACTTAGATGCTAAGTCAAAGACGTGTGTAGACAGTCTTGGGGGACTTAATGTACCCAGATATCACCCGAGCTCATACACTGGGTTCTGCCTCATGATAAGGGATGCTGCGATGTGGCGGTGGCTGAGACAGCCCCCCTGGAGCCCAGAGTCCAGTGTGAGATGTAGATCTATCTCCAGATTCTGATGACCCAGAGTGATGGGGACAGGGATGAGGGGATCCAGGAGGCTGGGGGAGCCCCAAGGGGCTGCCTGACCCAGACTGACAAGGAGGGGACATCAAAGCTGAGAACAGAGGGATGAGTAGAAGTGAGTAGAGAGACAAGGGGGGGGGCGGACATGAAGAGGAGGGAGCAGGGATCAGTGTGCCAGAAATGGGGAACAGCAGGTATGAAAGCCTGAAGTCAGGAAAGAATGTGGTGTATCAAGAAAGCTCTCTATGTCTGGGGCACACAGTGTAGATACTGCGTCTTCTGATAAATGAATGCACGAATGCATGCATGAAGGAATGACTGACTGAATAAGGGGGCTCATGGGGGAAGTGGGGTAGGGTGGGTGTGATCCGAAAAGAAGCTAGATGAATCATACAGACCAGGTCTCTCAAAGAGTGTCTCATAAACCATGCTGAGTGTGAAATTTATCTATAGAGTGCTGGGGAGTCATGGAAGGTACCTGAGCATGGAGAGAGCAGGGTCACATCTGAGACTTTATAAAGATCCACGTAATTGTCATTTGAGGATGGGTTGGAGACTGAGTATCCAAGGAGGAAGCCAGGCTGGAAGAGGGTGAGGAAGAAAGGGGCTGAGGGGATGGGAAAGAGGAGACAGGCTGGGGAGTTAGAAACCCTTGGTGTGCTCACCAGCGTCCCTGGTGATCATTGCCTGGACAGTGTAAATCAATCTTCTCTCTCTCTTTCTCTCTCTCATTCTCTCTCTCTCTCTCTCTCTCATTCTCTCTCTCTCATTCTCTCTCTCTCCTCTCCCTGTCTTTCTCTCTCTCTCTTCTTTCTTTCTCTCTCTTTCTCTCTTTTTTGCTCTCTCTTTCTCTCTCTTCTCTCTCTATTTCTCTCTTTCTCTCTCTCCCTCTCTCTCTCTCCTCTCTCTCTCTTTCTCTCTCTTCTCTCTCTTTTGCTCTCTCTTTCTCTCTCTTTCTTTCTCTTTTGCTCTCTCTTTCTCTCTTCTCTCTCTCTCTTCTCTCCCTCCTCTCTCTCTCTTTCTCTCATTCTCTCTCTCATTCTCTCTCTCTCTCCTCTCCCTGTCTTTCTCTCTCTTTCTCTTCTTTCTCTCTCTCTCTTTCTCTCTCTCTCTCTTTCTCTCTCTTTCTTCTCTCTCTCTTCTCTCTCTCTTCTCTCTCTCTCTCTTTCTCTCTCTCTCATGTATGTGTGTTTTGTTTGTCTTCTTCAGCCAGTCTACTGGCCTGTGGGATCCGCCAAGCCTACAGCCAAATCTCCATAGACCCAGAATCACTCTTAGGAATCAAGGGATTTCGGACCATCCTGGTCCTCCAGAATGTCCCCCAGGATGTTCAAGAATACAGCTGGCACCGAGGCACAAATGACACTGCAGAAAATATGATTGTCAGCTACACACCTCCCTCCGAAACCTGGCAGTCTGGGCCCATGTTCAGTGGACGGGAGAATGTGACCAGGACAGGTAGCCTGGTGATCAGGAGGTCTGCATTAAATGACACAGGGAATTATACCGCGAGGGTGGACTTTGGCAACAGGACCGAGAAAGCAACAGGCTGCCTCAGTATTCAAGGTGAGTTGGCAGGTGGTGAGGTTCCTTGAAGGTCATAGTGTCCAAGTGTCTCCACCCCTAGGTGACACTGGAAGGCTTGGCAGATGGTAGCCTAGCTTCTCCTGCAGAGATGGGTCACTCATTCCCGTCAAGGGTCCTGTTTCACGGTCAGGGTGTCAGTTATCTACTGCTGTGTAATAAACAGCAGCTTCAAACAGCATCCATTCATTATCATGCTCTCCTGTGGGTCAGAAGTCCAGGCGAGCGCTGTGCTCTGAGACGCACAAGGTGTTGACCCGGGGCTGTGTTCTCATGTATGGCTCTGTCCACTGGCATTTCGCATCATGGCTGTTTGCTTCTTCAGGGTCAGCCGAATTCTCTCCCCATGGTCTGCTAACCAGGAGTCTTAAATAACAAAAGGTAATGTTCAGACTGACAGCCCATCACTTTTGCTTTATTACCTAGGTTAGAAGAAAGTCACGGGTTTCAGCCAAATCTGAAGAAAGGGGATTATACAGGCTGGAGATCATGGGGCCATCTTGGAATTCTGTCTACCACAGACAGTTCCTGGGGCACCACAGGGCTGGAGGGGAGAGTGTGGATTTGAAGACAGGAAGTCCTGTGTTTATCTCTGACTGTGTATATGTTGCATGGCCCTGAGCCTTTGTCTTCCCTCTGTGGTGTCCTCAGTTTCCTCATCTGTAGAATGGGGCTAGTATCTACCATTGTCTGTTGTAAAATTAAATGGAATATTTGTCAAGTGAATGGGACTCAGATAATGGGAAAAGTTATCATGGAGAGTCCAAATGCTAGCTGTCACTCTGAATTCTACCCATGGCTCCTCAGATGGGGGTGTTCTGGTTTTAGGGTCAGAGTTCAGAAACAACCATTAGGTCACATGCCCGTGCCAAGAACTCACCATTATTGCAATGGATGCCACAGGGATGGCTCAGTGCATAGGACAGTGGGCTCAGGCTAGTGCCCACACATCAACCACTCATGCCTACACCTTACTTCTCTGTCCCTCTCAGTTCCAGGGCTGCTCTCCTGCCAAGACCCCAGTTCCCACCTTACAACTTATGGCTTCTCCCCAAACCTAAAATTCCCCTTGGAGAGAAGCAGAGCTTGGGGGGGCAGACCCCACCCTTAATGTCTCCTTTCTGCTTCCCCCAGAGTTGGAAAATAAGCCGGGCATCTGGGCTAACGCCAGCTCTGTGGTAGAATATATGGATCCTGTGGCCGCCATTTGCTATACCAATGCCACCAATGTCAACTGGTATGTGGAGTACACACAGGTATCCAGCAATGACCGGATGACAATCTCCCCGGACCTCAAGACCCTCATCATCCACAGGGTCAGCCGCTATGACAAAACACTTCAGTGTGAAACAGAAAGCATTCCAGAGTTTCCTCGGAGAAGTGAACCTCTCTCTCTCTCCGTGGACTGTGAGTGGTCTGGGGTCACAGGAGTGATGCCAGGGGTAGACCCAGGGCCTCCCAGAGATGTAGCAATGAAACAGAACTGAAAAGCGGGAGCACCATAAGCCAGCCTGTAGCCAGCTGGATCTGGGTTTGAATCTCAGCTTTTTGGACTCAGAATCACCCTCACTGCACAGAAGGACCTGCTATTCAAGATGGGAACCCAATCCCCACTCCCCAGATTAGAAATAGTATGACTTTGTTCAGATCTGGCTTTTGTAAAGAGGGGCCTGATTACAACTAATAGTTTCTTTTTCGTTTTATTTATTTTTGAGACAGAGAGACAGAGCACGAGTGAGGAGGGGCAGTGAGAGAGGGAGACACAGAATCCAAAGCAGGCTCCAGGCTCTAAGCTGTCAGCACAGAGCCCAATGCAGGGCTCAAACTCACAAGCTGTGAGATCATGACCTGAGCCGAAGTCGGATGCCCAACAGGCTGAGCCACCCAGGTGCCCCACAACTAATAGTTTCTTGAAAATGACATTCAATGGGGTGCCTGGGTGGTTCAGTTAGTTGAGTATCTGACTTCGGCTCGGTCATCATCTCGCAGTTCATGAGTTCAAGCCCAGCATCGGGCTCTGTGCTGACAGCTCAGAGCCTGGACCCTGCTTCTGATTCTGTGTCTCTCTCTCTCTCTGTCCCTCCCCTGCTCACGCTGTCTTTCTCTGTCTCTCAAAAATAAATAAATGTTAAAAACATTCAGTTTATTAAATTTTCAGATCCCAGGTTCCCTTGAGCCTTTTACATCCAATGATCTTTTTATTCCGGTTTTCTAAATTTAGCAAAATTGCCTTCACTTTTCCTTTTACTCACATTGAACTGCTCTCTTAAACAGTTTGATTTTAAAACTCAATGACACATTTCATACATTCTCTTTTCTGCATGACCCTCTTTGGTCGTCCACCAGGGCAAGTACGCAGCCCAGCCAGACCTCCCCAAAATCTCAAACAGGTCTGGTAAAACCTAAGACATTGACTTATAAATACAATGAGCCTTGGGTCTTACAATGAGCCTGGGACCTTTCACCTTGACCAAACTTTCACATCTCTCAACTGTGAAAAAGCACAAATCTTGAACAGTTTTCACATCTAACTCCGGAACCACGTGGAGTCTGTCAGATTTCCTAACAAGCATGCTGTGGCAATCATGTGAAGAAAGTGGTCACAGAACAGATAGCTTCTGACCTCTGTACATGGCTTACTGGTCAGAGGCTTGCAACCAAGAGCCAGGACCCTTGGCCTGTAGCTGCTCGGGGAGATTCCTCCCGGGCCATAGGGGGAATTGGCTTTGTCCCTTCGTGGGTCAGTAGGGGACTACGGAATCCCTAGTCCTCTCTTTTCGTCTGTAAAATTGATCACAAGGGTTGTTATGGGAATGAAGCCAATGTGTCAGCCTGTAAAAGAGTCTGGCTTGCAGGGGGCCTGTTGTACGGTTTCTAGTCTATCCCTGTTTTACTATGATGTGAAGGGCAATCACAGGGCTGGCTCATAGTAGGTGCAGGTAACGGAAAACATTATAATTATAGTTGTTTTTGGCACAGCCACCTTGCATGTGTTGGCTCTAGGGGATGTTTGGGGTGCAGAGTGGGGGCACCTGCTGGTCGGCGGGGGAGGGGGGGCTGCATGCGGGTTGAGGGAAAGAGACAGGATCCCGAGGGGTCAGAAACACGGTTCTGAGACTTTTGCCTTGTCTCTGCAGATGGGCCAGACAACGTGCAGCTGAGAACCAGTCACAGCATCTTAAATGGCATCTTGTCTGCTGAGATCGGCTCCCAAGTACACATGGAGTGTAAAGCCACTTCCCGACCCAGTCCCAAGTACCACTGGACCCACAACGGCTCCCTCCTGAGCCTCTCAGGGGCAAAAATCATCCTCCCAAGTCTGGCCTGGGAGCAGATGGGCAGATACAGATGCATCGTGGAGAACCCCATGACTCAGCTGGCCATGTACAGGGAATTTCAGATCCAGGTGCATAGATCGGGTGAGTACAGCAGCCCCCCTCTGGGGCTCATGCCCCACAAATAACTCCCACGTCCATGCTTTTGCCTCCGTAGTGCCCGTCATCAGAAATGCCGTCTCCACCTTACAATGCCATGCCCACGACGGTTGGGTAAAACCCCCATCCTCTGAGTTCTAAGTCTGAAGCTACCCCCTGTCTGAAGCCCTCAGGGACCTCAGATCAGAGCAAGGGTGAGCTCCAGGGAGATATGGCCAGCCAACATTTACTGAGCACCCTACTAGCTATGTGACCCTCACAGTCTCCCTTCAGAGCAAGTGACTGTTTTTAACACCACCTCCATTGTACAGGTGAGAAAACTGAGCTATGGGAAGTTTAAGTGCTTTATTCAAGGTTCCAGCTCCAATCAGCAGAGGAGGCAGAGTTCAAATTCTGGCAGTCTGACCTTACAGCCTGTGCCCTGTTTTGTTGGACTGCCTTGAAAGGAGGCGGGGTGGGGGAGCGGTGGTGGTGTAAGGGAAACAGAGATCTGTTGTGGACGCGGTGTGTGGAACTTGGCTTGGGAATCAATCTGTAAATGGGAAGAGCACCTCTCTGAGCCTCAGCGTCCCCATCTGTAGTGTCAAGATAATAAAGGTCCCTGTATGACAGGGCTTCTGGCAGAATTCTGGCAGAACTAAATCAGACAGTGCACGAGCAGCAATCAGTCTGGCTCATCCCAGAGAGCGAGCCACAAGCACAACTCAATGTGAGCTGGAGATATTTATTCTGGTCTCTCCACACTATTTACTAATCACCTGCTATGCACCAGACATGACTGACAAACGTGCACAATTATGCACTGATTCATAGCTTTCTACTCCGCTGGACCGTGAGCTTTAGGAGGACAGAGCCTGGGAGAACTCTTTGCTCACCATTTGCCTCCATTGCTTAACATGGTGCCTGGCACGTAGTTGGTGTTCAGTGACTATCTGTGCAATGAGTTAATGACCCTGTGTAACCAGCACCTCTGACCCTGTCACTCTCTACCACCTTGAGCGGGTTTATTCTTTTCCACAGCACTTCCTGGCACCTGCGATGATATTAGACATCTCTTTGCTTAATTGTCAACTGTCCACTTGCCAGCTGGAATGTTAGCCCCATGAGGGCAGGAAGGGTTTTTGTTGTTGTTGTTGTGCACTGCTGAATCCCTAGCACCTAGAACAGTGCCTTGTACACAACAAATGTTGATAAATTTCTGAAGAATGAATGTGTGAGTGAGCAAGGTGTTGAGTGATGGTGTTCCTAACCCCCATGTATCCTCTTCTCCAGACCACAGTCATGTTGTGAACAGAGGCTTCTACATCTCAGGAGCCAAAGTGGTGTGGCTCATCGTGATAACAGTCCTTAGCAGCGTCTATCTCTGCGGAATCCTGATCTATATGTTGATCAGCCATCTCTCCACCAGGTGCCTGTTGCCCTGGGTCAAGGGTGGGGTGCTGGCTGGGGGCTGGGTCTCAAGAGCACTGCCCTAAGAGTGAGAGGCAGAGCCAGAAGGGAGAAGGGACAGGCCAGGAACTGGTTGTCAAGAATCATCTGGGGCAGACAGAGAGGTCGAGGACCAGAAGCCAGTAGCAAAGAGGGAGAGCGTAGAGGTGGTCATGCCTCCAAAGACCAATGGGGTTTCACCCAATGACTTCAGCCCATTTCCTTTGTGTTTACGATGTCGATATGGAGGCCCACCTAGAGGGGCAGCTGTGAGAACGAGCGGGGTGGGTGCCGAGCATCCAGCATGAGCCTGGTACATGGTAGTCACTAGTTAGCAAGTGAAGCTGGGGAAACAGATAGTCAACTATGCAGAGGAGGAGACTGGGCAGAGGGAAGGTTCTGATCTGGGTTCAAATCCCAGCTCTGCCTCTAGCCTGCTGGGTGGCCATGAGTAGATCACATTCCCCTCAGGTCCTCTTAGCCCACCTGGAGCATGTGAAGGGGAACGCCTGCCCTGAAGGTTAATGCGGGGGCTAGAACTTACCTGGGAGGATGAAGCAGTCAGCAGCATTCTCAGTATAGAGTAGACCAGAATTTGTCAACCTCAGCACTATCAATATTTGGAGCCAGATAATTATTTCAGGTGGGGATGGGGTATATGGCTATCCTGCACACTGTACCATGTTGAGCAACATCGCTGGCCTCTACCCACTTGGTATCTGTAGCAATTACCTCCACCACTCTAAGTGTAGACAACCAAAAATGACTCTAGGCATTAGAAAGGTCCCAAGGAGGTGCCTGGGTGGCTCAGTAGGCTAAGCATCCGACTTTGGCTCAGGTCATGATCTTGCGGTCCGTGGGTTTGAGCCCCACGTCGGGCTCTGTGCTGACAGCTTGCAGCCTGGAGCCCTGCTTCGGGTTCTGTGTCTCCCTCTCTCTCTCTGCCCCTCCCCTGCTCGTGCTCTGTCTCTCTCTGTCTCTCTCAAAAAAAAAAAAAAAAAAAAAAAAGAGGGGCGCCTGGGTGGCTCAGTCGGTTGGGTGACCGACTTCGGCTCAGGTCGTGATCTCGCGGTCCGTGAGTTCGAGCCCCGCATCGGGCTCTGTGCTGACAGCTCAGAGCCTGGAGCCTGTTTCAGATTCTGTGTCTCCCTCTCTCTCTGACCTTCCCCCATTCATGCTCTGTCTCTCTCTGTCTCTGAAATGAATAAACATTAAAAAAAATTTTTTAAATAAAAAAAAAAGAGAGAAAAGAAAAACCTTTAAAAAAGAAAAGAAAAGGTCTCAAGGAGAGCAAAATTATCTTGATTGAGAACCACTGAGGCATGATGGAGATGATGGTGATGTTAATGCCGTGGTGACAATGGGTTTGATGGTAATGATGGTGGCAGTGGTGGCCGTGACCACAGTGAAGATGACTGTGGTGGTATCGACCGAGGTGATGATGACGATTTTAGAAGACACATTCTTTTTTCAAATCATTTACTTTTTCGATATGGAACCTCTCTGCGATCATTACATGGTCTCTGTATCACGAAGCTTGCAGTTATCGACCATCAGTGTGACAGCCCATTTGTGCTTTAGTTTGCCGTGTGTAAAATGGGTGTAATACTGACATTGACCCCATAGGGATATCTGTGCTCAGGCTTTTTTTTTTTTTTTTTTTTTTTTTTTTTTTAACGTTTATTTATTTTTGAGACAGAGAGAGACAGAGAGCATCAACAGGGGAGGGTCAGAGAGAGGGAGACACAGAATCCGAAACAGGCTCCAGGCTCTGAGCGGTCAGCACAGAGCCCGACGCGGGGCTCGAACTCACGGACCGCGAGATCATGACCTGAGCCGAAGTCGGACGCTTAACCGACGGAGCCACCCAGGCGCCCCTGTGCTCAGGCTTTTTGATTTTAGCCATTCTAGCCTATGTGATAGGGCATCTAATTGTGATGAATTTTCGTCTCCCTGATGTGCAGTAGGGTTGACTAGCTTTCCTGTACTTGCTGGCCATTTGGATCTCTTGTGAAATATATGGTTGTGTCTTTTCCCCCATTTTAACAGTTAGGTTATTGTGTTATTAACTGGTAATAATTCTTTATATATGCTAAGTTCAAGCCCCTTTTCAGAGATATATATATATTTTTTTTCTCCCAGTTTATGGCTTGTCTTTTCATTTTCTTAATCATGCCTTTTGATGAACAGAAGTGTTTAATAATATATATATTATATTTCTGTCGGACAGCATTGCTGCAGAAGAAAATCTAGGAGAATATTTATGCATATGCATAGATTTCTTATAGGACATTCAAAATAGTAAGCATTATGTATATATTTACATATATATATGCTTACTATTATGTATATATATTACTTACTTACTATTACTACTTACTATTACTTACTATTATGTATATATATTACTTACTTACTATTACTACTTACTATTACTTACTATTATGTATATATATTACTTACTTACTATTACTATTAGCATATATAATGCTTACTATTATATATATATATATATATATATATATATACACACACACACACACATAATGCTTACTATGATGTATATATATTACTTACTATTACTTACTACTTACTATTACTTACTATTATATATATATATTTATATATATTACTTACTTACTATTAGCATATATATAATGCTTACTATTATACACACACACACACACACACACATAATGCTTACTATTTTGGATGCCCTATAAGAAATCTATGCACATGCATAAATATACTCCTAAATTTTCTTCTGGAGCAGTGCTGTCCAATAGAAATATAATGCAAAGCAAACACGTAATTTCAAAATTCTAGTAGCTATAATAAAAAAAACTAAAAAGAAACTGCCATGAAAAAATGCTCAACATCACTCATCATCAGAGAAATACAAATGAAATTACTTGTAATAATAGTCTGAAAGAACCAGTATATCCAAAGTATTATCATTCCAACAGGTAATCAATATGAAAAATTGTTAATGGGATCTTTTATCTTTTTTTTTTTTTTTTTTTTTTTTGCATACTAAGTGTAGCACCTCTCCAGGGCCATGTGCGGCTAGTGGTTACCATGTTGGGCAGCACAATAATAAAATATTTATAGTTTTCACTTTTACTTTTAGGTTTACGATTCATTTCAGACTAATTTTTTGCATGTGATGTGAAAAAGGGGTCAAGTTTCATTGTTTCTAAACCTTGACCTACTTGTTCTCCCACTACTTGTTGAAAAGTCCCTCCTCTCCCAACTGAACTGACTTGGTGCTATTCAACTGACCATATACACACACTCTGTTTACGGACTTGATTCCGTTCTACACCACAGTGTCTTGATTACTCTAGCTTTACAGCAAAGTCTGATTTCTCCAACCGTGTTCTTCCTTCACTAGATTGTTTTGCTATTCTAGGTCCCTTGCATTTCTATATAAATTTCTCACCATGAGCTTACAGGTAGGCTTCTCATCCCTATTTCACAGAGTAGGAAACTGAGGCACAGAAAGGCAGGGATTGGTCTGTCGCTTACTTGGTAAAGGCACAACATATGACTTTGCACTTGAAGTACTCTGTTTACAAAGCTTGTGTTCTTTCTGTCGTACTCACAGCTCATCACCTGGAAGGCTTCTAAGTCTACAGGAATTGTTCCCTGACTTTTTCTTTGCCCTTCAGGGGCCAAGATCTCTCAAGCCAGGGCGGGGTCTCAGCAGTCTCTCATTTGTGAGTCCTGATCTCTGAGTACTCAATACTAGGGGCCACCTGTTCCTGTGGGCAGCAAGTCTCTGTCTGGTGAAAGTTGAGTGTTGCGTAATGGAGCTCTTCTTCCTCCCGTAAGGAGGGGGTGGCGGCATCTGGGGGAAGGCTGCCTGCCCAGGCTTCAATCAGGAGACCCTGCGTGAAGGAAGAGAAAAGGGAGTCAGAACCAAACAGTGGGGGATAGAGTGAGGCAGAGAATACCCAGGAGAGAAGTCCATAAATTCCTTCATCCATTCATCTCACATACATTTTTGTGGAATTCCCTCCATTCATACTTTCCTCAAATATTTAATACATAGCACTTTATTTGATGCTTGTGAATCTCATTAATTTGCCACAACAACCCCATAAGGAAGATATTATTATTGTCCTCATTTTATCGATACGAAAACTGAGGGTGAACCAAGAAAACAGCGTGCTCAAAGTCCCCGGTGAAACCAGGATCCAGCCCAAGTCCTTTCTGACCCCAAAGCCTGGTGTCCTACTGAGGCCACCTGTGTACGAGGCCCTGAGCTGGGTGCTGCATATACTGTAATGAGTACAAGACATGTAGGCACTGATCTCTTGCAGCTGACTCTTTAATCGAGGGAGGAGGGAAGAAGCAAGTTAAACAAGTAAGTATCTAATGGTGAATTATGATATAATGGACAGGAACTGGGTAAGAGAGAGAGAGAATTACAAACCCTCAATTTGAGCGCAGCACCTGTCCTTAGGGAGCTCACAGTTTCGTGGACAGACAATCAGTCAAAGAAATTATGTCCCTACGACATAGGCAGAAAAATAGCCCCCCAAAGATGCCCACACCCTAATCCCCTAGGACCTATGAATGTGTTACCTTACATGGAAAAAGGGATTTTAAGGATGAAGTTAGATTAGGGATATTGAGATGGGGAGTTTGCCCTGGATTATTGGGGTGTAACCAATGTAATCACAGGGGTCTTTATCTTTACAATTAAAAGGAGGCAGAGAGGGACTTGAAGATGTTATACTCATGGCCTTGAAGACAGAGACCTAGGTCACGAAAGAAGGGATACAGATGCTCCTGGAAAAAGCAAGAAAATGCCTTTCTCCCCTGGAGCCTCCAGAAGGAACTCGGTCCTGCCTGCCAACGCCTTGGTTTTAACCCAGTGAAAACTTGTGGACTTGGATTTGTGACCTCTGGAACTGTAAGATGATAAATGTATGCTGTTGGAAGCCACTAAATGTGTGCTGGTTCATGACAGCAGCATGCTGTCCCCGCCCTTGATGCTCTGCTGCTCCCCGCCCTTGATGAGAGAACACTTCAACGGAACGATTCCTGTTTTTGTTGATTGTTCAGAGTAAGAGTTACACACACACACACACACACACACACACAACCACTTCCTGACACCATTGTTACCAAGGCCTCTGCTTCGTGAAAGCCACATGGGCCCCTTTCAGTCCCCGCCTTTCTGGACTTTGCAACAACAGAAAGGTCATCCAACTGCTTGTCTTCCCTAAACAAAAGCACTTCTTTTCTGGACTGCAAGGTGTCCATCAGCAGTCTCTTTGCTGCTTGCTTTGCATTTCCCTGACCACTAAGTATTAGAGGGACCCCGGATACCTCCAGCCCATTCTCTCCCTTGAACTGTAGACTTTGATCCAGTGGTGTACTTGAAATCCCCGTTCCCTCGTCCAAAACTCACACAGAACATATTCAAATGGAACTTCTCCTTTACTCCCCCAAATCTCTTCCTCCTACAACCTTCTCAAGCACGATGATTGGTGCCTCTGTTCTTCTGGCTGCCCACAGGAAACATCTAGGAGTCATCCCGGACCCCCTTCTGTCACTCATATCCCACCCTCAATCCATTAGCAAACTCCATTTAGCCTTAACCTCAGACTTCATCCGGAATGCAATCAAGCCCCACCCTCATGACATCTTGGTTCCAGCCACCATCATTTCCAGCCGGAAATGTTCCTCTAGCCTCCTTTTTAACTTCCCTGCCACATACAGTCTCTTTTGCACTTAGTGGCCAGAGGGATCTGTGAACATGAAAGCTGGATTGTGCCCTTCTTCTGCTTCAAAGTCTCCAGACGCCCACAGTGGACTATGTGTGCAGACATGATTTACAAACACCCTGACTTCTTCAAACTCATGTCCCATTTCTTGGCACTTGCCTCTCTCTGTCTAATTACACAGACTTCCTGCTGGTCCTCCATTCACTGGTCTGCCTCCCATTTCTGAGCATTTGCACCTGCTGTTTCTTCTGCCCAGCATGCTCTTTGATCACAATAGATTGCAAACTCTTGAACCTCCTTCATGTCTTTGCTTAATCATCGCTAACACAAACCACAGGCCAAACCTATGGAATGGGAGAGAATATTTGCAAATCATATATGTGATTACCCAGGATAATATCCAGGATATATAAATAACTCCTACAATTCAATAATAAAAAACCCCAAATAATTCAGTTTTTTAAATGGGTAAAAAAAAAAAAAAAACACACCTTGAATTAGACATTTCTCCAAAGAAGATATACAATGGCTAACAAGCCTATACAAAGGCACTCACCACTGCTAATCATTAGAGAGATGCAGATCAAAAGTACAGTGAGCTATCATCTCACATCCATGAGGAGTGAGATGATGCCCACTATAACAAGCAAAAAAAAATGAAAAATAAAAAATAGCAAGTGTTGGCAAGGATATGGAAAAAATGAGCCCTTGTGCACTGTCGGTGGGAAAGTAAAATGATGCAGCCACTGTGGAAGACAGTATGGCAGTTTCTCAAAATTTAAAATGGAAACTCCCATGACCCAGCAATTCCACTTGTGAGTGTTTATCCCCCCAAATTGAAAGCAGGATCTCAAAAAGATATTTGCATGCCCATGTACATTGCAGCATCATTCACAAACTTAGCATCCATTTGCAGAAGAATGGATAAAGAAAATGTGCTATATACATTATTATATACAACAGGATATTATTCAGCCCTTGGAAAGAAGGACATCCTGTTACAGGCTACAACATGGATAAACCTTGAGCACATTATGCTAAGTGAAATAAGCCAGTCACAAAAATACAAAAACTGCGTGATTCCACTTCTGTGATGTATCTACGAAAGCCATCAAACCTACAGAAGCAGAAAGCAGAATGGTGGGTTTCAAGGGGCAGAAGTGTCAGGGGAAGTGGGTACTCACTGTCCGATGGACACATACAGAGTTTGTTTTGCAAGACGAAAATGTTCTAGAAATCTGTTGCACAACTATTCACTTAAAAATGGCTAAGATGGTAAAGTTACCACAAAAAAATAAAGAACAGAAAAAACACAAGCCATCTCCCCAGCACCCCTGGTCTCTGTGCCCTTCACTTTCCCCCAAGTACACGTCTGCCTTTCACATTGTAGTCACTTATTTGTTGTTTGATTGGTTGTTTATTTGGTTTGGTTGTATCCCTCTGTCTAGACTAATACTTCACGGAGCCCCAGATGAACAATTTTTTTTTTCAGAGATGAATCCCCAGCACCTGCAACCCCTCCCCTGTCACTTGGGAGGGGCTCAATAGCATTTCCCAAATGAATTAGTAAATAAAAGATACATGGTACTCTGCTCAAAACCCTCCAAAGACTTCCAGTCTGAATACAAATGAATGAAAAGCATGACATTTACATCAGAGCATGAAGGCTGAACAGGAATGAAGAAGTGGAAATGGGAAGGAAGAGCATTTGAGGAGAGAATAACAGTCCCTGTAAACACCAGAGGCACAAATACCCTTGTTCAGAGGAGTCCAGTGTGGATGGAGTGGAAAGTAAGAGTGACTTTCTGAGCCAACTAGAGCCTAAGGCAGAAGAAAATACATGTGCATATATATATATATATATATATATATATATATATATATATAATGTTTTTGTGTTTCTAACAGTTTTTCACCCACATTAAAATAATTAAAATATTATTGCAAACTTGAAGAATGCATGTACTAAAACATTACTTTCAGTTTAAATATTTTATTTATACCCGAACCAGAATTTATGATAATTTTGCTTTCCTGGTTTTACTGGAAGCAAACGCAGAGAGGACATTTTCAAAATCAACCTCTCTGCTCCTTTCATTTTCAATTGAGAATACTGCCATGTTTGAGAATTTCTCTGGGTTCAGTTATGATCTTAGATAATTTTTTAATTTTTCTTTTGGAGAGAGAGAGTGCATGAGCAGGGGAGAGGGGCAGAGGGAGAAAGAGAGAATCCCAAGCAGGCTCCATGCCATCAGTGCAGAGTCCAACACGGGGCTCAATCTCACGAACTGTGAGATCACGACCTGAGGCACAATCGAGAGTTAGATGCTCAACCGACTGAGCCACCTAGGTGCCCCTTAAATAATTTCTAACTAACTTCAGTCTAGTGATCCTGTCATTGTTTAGATTTTTTAACATTTTACTCACCATGGATGTTTTGCCTTAATTTTGTTTTTTTAAAAATAGTACATGAAAACATTATTTATCTGGATTACGGAGATTTTGGAGCACCTCCTTAAGTTTTGCATCTGGGGCAAGGGCCTTCTTCACTTCACCCTAACCCTAGTTCTCCTGGAGAGGTAGGTGCTCGAGAGGCCAGGATATGCAGGGCTGCAGGAGTTTGGGCTCCTGAGGAGTTTGGACTTTATTCTCTAGGTCAGGGGTCCGCAAACTATGGCCCATGAATCAAATATGGCCCACTGCCTGTGTTCGTAAATAAAGTTTTATTGGAACGCAGCTGTGCTCATTCATTTGCATATGGTTTATGGCTGTTTTCACTCTGCAACAGCAGAGATGAGTGGTTACAACAGACTGTAAAGTGTGCAAAGCCAAAAGTATCTATCTGGCCCTTGATAGAAAAAGTTGCCAGCCTCTGCTTTAGACAATGGGGGCAAACAGGTGTTTAAATGCAGAGTAACTGGATAATGGTGGCTTTTATTTTATTTTTTTTTAACGTTTTTATTTATTTTTGAGACAGAGAGAGACAAAGCATGAACGGGGGAGGGTCACAGAGAGAGGGAGACACAGAATCTGAAACAGGCTCCAGGCTCTGAGCGGTCAGCACAGAGCCCGACGCGGGGCTCGAACTCACGGACTGTGAGATCATGACCTGAGCCGAAGTCGGACACTCAACCGACCGAGCCACCCAGGCGCCCCGATAATGGTGGCTTTTAGATGACTGCTTGGTGTAGGACAAGGAAGGTGAGAGGCAAGGAGATGAGGAGGTCCAGGAAAAAGATTCTGAATCCTTGGCAATGATGGGGGTCAAGATAGAGAGAGGGGGCGAAGCTAGCTGTCCTTAAGAGGAAAAATGGACAAGATGTGGTGAATTTGGGGCTGTAGGAAAGACAAGGAGGAGAGACAGAAGGTGACTCCTGCATGCCTGACAGGAAAGAAAGAGGAGGGAGTGGTTGTGCTGTCCCAAAGATGGGGAATCCCCAAGGAGGAGGAGGAGGAGATAAGGAGAGGAACTTTGGCCATGCTCAGTAGAGCAATTCTAAATGCCATCCTGGGATAGGTATCCAGGCAGGATGCTTGATGGCAAGATGCCCAGGTCACTCACCTGAGACACTGACCTCGTGACAACGTTTGCACTCTCCATGCCTGTATTCTCGGTGCCCACTGAAGGCTTTGTCACTTTCTTCCTGTGGGATCTCACTCTGAAAGAAGAGACCAGAAAGCCTTTCAGTCTGGCCAGCTCAGCATGCTGTGGGCAGACTGACCCCTTCCTCCATTCTCTCTTAAGGGGCTGGAAGGGTGATGGAGGTGGGAGAGTGGTGATCCCATTCTAGAGACCCTAGTGTTGAGAATGCAGGCCTTCCTATCCTGGACAATGGGGACAGAGCTCTTTTTTTTTTTTTTAATTTTTTTCTTAATCTTTATTTATTTTTGAGAGAGAGACAGAGTGTGAGCAGGGGAGGAGCAGAGAGAGAGGGAGACACAGAATCTGAAGCAGGCTCCAGGCTCCCAGCTGTCAGCACAGAGGCCGACACGGGGCTCAAACCCACGGACCATGAGATCGTGACCTAAGCTGAAGTCGGATGCTTAACCAGCTGAGCCACCCAGGTGCCCCAAGAGTTCCATGACAGACTCACCCAGGTGCCATCGACCTCCTTCCTGCCCTTGCTTCAGATTCTTCACCCACCCAGGTCCCTCCATCCTGTGCTCGCCTGCCCTTCCCACCCAGGGCTATCCCTCCCTCCCCAGGGTCAATGCTCACAGGATGATGATGATGCAGAGAACCAGGAAGATCAGAGCCGTTGCACCTGCTCCCCCGACTGCCCCCAGCAGCCTTTCTGATAAAGGCCACGCTTTTCCTGCACACAGATTGAATTATTGGTGATTCCTCTCCAAGGACTTGGTATCTTCTCCCACTCCCTGTGGGACCCTAGATTTTTCCAGCCCCCCTGCCAGCCTCAAAACACAGGAACTTGGGGCTGGGGGAGGGGATTAGGGCCAGGTGAGTGAGGCGTACAGGGGCTGGATTGCAGCCTGTCTTTATTTAAAATGCAGTTACTTTGTTCATTGAGATATTTATTTTATGTTCATGTATATTTTTTAAAAAAGACTGCGTTGCAGTCTTACTTCTATTACTGAGGTTTTTTGGCTTCTCCTTAAATTAAAAAAAAACTAATGTTTATTTTTGAGGGGGGGAGGGGCAAAGAGAGAGGGAGACGCAGAGTCCGAAGTGGGCTCCAGGCTCTGAGCTGTCGGCACAGAGTCTGACACAGGGCTCAAACCCAGGGACCATGAGATTATGACCTGAGCCCAAGTCAGACACTTAACTGACCGAGCCACGCAGGCACCCTGGCTTCTTCTTAAAGTTTGGGCACATGGGGGCCTCCTCCCTGCCCCACAAATCAAGGATCTTGTGTGCAGGCCCCAGCCCCTCTCCTCCAAGACCCGCCCCTTTCCCCTGGCTTCCCCTCTCAGCCTTCACCCCACCCTACAGCTGGCGTCTGGCTGGAAGAGGACAGTGATACTGGAGGTAGCAGGGAAAATCCAGGGGAGCACAGACCAGAGCTGACATCCCCTTTAAGGGCCAGGGGGCGCGGCTGGGGAGCCCCGGGGGTGGGGGGGGGGGCAGGTGCTGTTGTTCTTCTCCAGCCACCCCCACAGATGCACTCACTCTGCAGCAAGAGGCTCAGGGAGACGTGCTGGGAGCCCACCGCGTTCTGAGCTCGGCACGTATATTCCCCTTCATCTCTCTCCTGTACCCGAGGCAGCTCCAGCACCCCCGGGTTCGGGCTACACAGGGTCAGGTGCCCCTGGGCCCAGCTTAGCCTGGCAGGGGGGTTGCTGTTGACGACACAGACCAGGCGCAAGGACTGGTTCTCCAGGACTGAAAGAGATGAGCCATTCTCCAGGGCTGTGGGTGCTGGAGAAAAAGAGACTGAGAGTCAGAGAGACAAAAAGAGAGAAAGCAGAAGGATATGAAAAGAGACCGGATGAGGGGACGGGGAACAGAGGTCAACTGAAGTGCAGGAAAAGGCACACTTTCTCCCCTTGATGGTGGGAATGTGCACTTGTCCACCCTCCATGCAGGACAACTTGGCCGCATTTCTCAACTTGGAAAGAACATAAAAGCTACATTTTGCTTTTAGGAACTTACCCCACAGACATACATACACTTTGCTGTGAAAGGTGACACAAGGTTACTTACTCATCATAGCATTTTGGTTAATACAGTAAAATGAACGCCATGATTTTCCATTAGTGGAAGACGCACGCAGAAGCAGAACCCATCCACGTGAAGGAATACTGCGCAGTCACAGAGCAGAAGGAGGACCGTCTGTGCTACTGACAGCAAAGGGCCCCTTAGATCCTTAGCAAACACACTGAGGCTCAGAGCAGCCTCTGGACACGAGACACTTTCCGGGAGGGAACTGGACATCTGAGGCCGACTTTGCTGTGCGTTATGAATACGTGTCCGTGTGAATAGATTAGCTGTTCAAAAGTACTCAGATAAACGGTTGGTAGGAAAATAAAAGGTGAGGGCGTCCGGAGGTGCATGATAAGGGGCAGTTCTGCCGGGTGAGTGTCGCCCTGTTCTTGCTCTCCTGATAACAGGGGGGAGGGCAGAAGTGGGGGAGGGAGGGGGCGAAGGGGACAGCTGCTCACAGGGCCATGGGGGCCGGGGAGGGGGAGGGCCCCTGGGGGACCCACAAGAGGGACCCGGCCCTGCCCTTGCTCCCTGCACCCTAGGAGGAGCCCCTATCCTACCTGTGCCGTTTTCTTGGAAGACAGCGATGGTCAAGTTCCACGGAGAATCTGGGACAGAAAGACATGGCAGATTGGCGTCAACGGAGAGGGCTGGTGGACATTGGCCCTCAGTCCCCACGGGAGCTGCATAAATGGGAAGAGGGTGGAGATCCTCCTGACCCCCTCCCAGCCCACATGCCAGGACCCAACACCCAATGTCCCAGGCCCTGACCCCCCAGCCAACTGCCCTCAGGACCCCATCAGGGATCCGGGTGGCCCTGGCCCAGTTCTCACAGGACACGTTGAGGTGAATGGTCCTCATTGTGGTCACTCCGGTCCCAGGCAAGGTCACCTGACAGGTGAGGTCGGTGCCGTGGTCTTGCAGCCGTGGGGTGAGGGTGAGCACAGAGGAGAGGTGGGTCTTGGGGCCCAGGGCAGTGAGGGCTGCTGATGTCCAGGAGAAGATGGGGGGCGTGCCCCACGCACAGGCCCAGGGCACAGAGCAGGTCAGGTTACTGGGGTGTCCAGACTCCAGGGTCCCCGAGATAAAGATGTCAGGTGTCTGGGTCAGGGCTGGGGGGAGATGGGGAGACACGGGGATCAGGAGGAGGGTCCGAGGTGCAGCCTTGAGAGAAGCCTCAAGCTTTGGTCCAGCCCCTGCCTCTGAGCCCCAACATGCATTACCCCCAGCCCCTCCCGGGTTGTCCTGGGACCCCCAACCTTCCCCTGTGGCTTCTCCCACAATCTGCTCCTTACCTGTCACATGCACGGAGAGCTGGTCACGTGTGTAAGTATATCTCACAGAAGGCCCTCTCTCCACCCTAAAGACATATGTCCCCGAGTCCCCTCTCTGTACATCTCTGATGTCCAGGGAGCAGTCGTAGTCCTGGGGGTTTCCGAGGAGGCGGAATCGGCCCTGGGACTCCTGCCACACTTTTCCATCTGGGTTGTTTGTGGCCACTAGAACATCCTGTTGTACACCGGCCCCTTTCCGGAACCAGTAGCCGAGAGCTGGGGTAGACTCAGACCAGCCTTCCCGGGGATAGAAGCATCTGCAGGACACTCGCACACACAGGCCCTCCTGCCCCTTTGCGTCCTGCACTTGCAGCCAGTAATCCCCCTGTGGCCCCCTCCCGGCCACCCTCTGGCCCTCGGCCCCCTCTCTCACCCAGAGCAGGGCCAACAGCAGCAGAAGCATGTCTGGGCTTGGAGGTGCCGGGTCCCCGGGGAGCCTGTTTCTCCGGGTTTGTCTCTCAGAAGCTAAGAGCTGCAAGACTGAGAGGAGGCCCCGACAGGAAGGTGACAGTGATGTCAGAACAGTGGCCCTCGTCAGAGAAGGAACCTCGCACGCAGACGCTGTCAGGGCCGGGACAGCCCTTGGGAATCAGCCATCCACCACCGCATCTCCACTGCTGGGGACCCTGGGCCTAGAGGCCAGAGAGGGTGAGAGCCTCGCCCAAATTCACACTCTGTGCAGGGCTCGAGCCCCATCTCCCGCCTTCCTGCCAATGCCCCTCCCTTCTGGGGTCATTTTTTTGCAAAGTGAAAAAGGGTTCCTTCCTTTGGGCCAGACCACCTGAATCACAGGCTGTACATGTCTGTGGAACTCATGTGGGGACATAGGGACCTGAGAGATGGGGGAGGCCAGGGGTGGAGGTGTGAGGAGGTCAACTGTCCTCCCTCACTTGGAATCCACATGGTAGGCCTCCCCTCCCTGCTCATGAGACCACACACTAGCCCCAGGCACTGCCCTTGGAGTCACTGTCCAGCAAGGAAACAGTAGGTGTTGGTACCCAGAGCTCTCTGTGACAGGGGACACACAGGCAGAGGGAGGTGCTGTTCATAGGAAGGTTGGAGGTTGGAGGTTGTGTCCTAGGAAGACTGGGCACAGGGGACACTCAAGCAGGGGAGACAAAGATTCCAAGGACATTGAGGGGAGACTGACACAAAGGACACATGGGAAACTGAAGCTGTGGCTGTACACAGGGTTGGTATGGGGGGAAGGGCAGAGGAAAAGGGACCAATTTTGAAAGGGGTAGAAACTTCCCCCTTTGTTGTGGTTGTCTGGGTGCCAGGACGATTTCTTCACCGCTGGTATCTCACCCTTTTTTCTATTGCTCCAGAGGGTGGCGGAGTCTGCCAACCTCTGGGGCTTTGCCCGTGAGGGCTCTGGTCCCAGGAGTCAGGTGTGCAGGAGACACGGAGTGAGGAATGCCAGCTGGGTGTCATCCACTCTCCAGGTGGGGATGATTTGGTGAGAGAAGAGACGTGCACCTGAATTCACAGAAGGTTATGTTTAACTGTGTGGCTGGGGGCTGGGAGGAGGTTCTGGGAGGTTCTGGTGCCTCCTTCGACCTATGTTGGTTCTCTTGACACATTTGGGTGGGGGGAATATAAGATACAAAGAAGAGGCTCCAACAAGAACAACTCAGTGATTCATCACAAAATAGAAACAGAGCATTGCAGGCACCCTGGACCATCCCTTCGATCCCCATCCCTATTGCACACCCCACTCCTCCCAAAGGAGTCCCTGGACTCACTTTAATGCTGATTGTTCCCTTGCTTTTTTCTTCATGGTTTCATCACCCGAGCATGCTGCTTGTACTATGCAGTACTATGCTCATGTTTTTCTTAAGACTGTGTATGCACAGAGAACATTAGTCTGTTTTCTTCCATGCAACTTCATGAATCTTCCCCTCCCACGTTACCCCTGCCCTGAATCCTTACCCATAACCAGGGGCACAGTCAGCACTGGGGTCACTGAGAAGGGAAGGGGCAGGATTTCGGCATGCATAGGCACTCCTGCACCATCATAATTCCTGCAATGCTGCCACGTGTCACCCTGCAGCCCCATCCCCCTGTGCTGGACTATACACGGCAGGGTCAATTGCAGCCTCTCTATAGTCAGAAGGGTTGGGCCATGTCCAATCTGTTTCCCATGGTCCCTAGTTTGCAAAGAAAAGCAGAAGAATGAGGGGCACCTGGGTGGCTCAGTCGGTTAAGTGTCCAACTTCGGCTCAGGTCATGATCTCGCGTTTTGTGAGTTCGAGCCCCGCGTCGGACTCTGTGCTGACAGCTCAGAGCCTGAAGCCTGCTTTGGATTCTGTGTCTCCCTCTTTCTCTGCCCCTCCCTGCTCATGCTCTGTCTCTTTCTGTCAAAAATAAATAAACATTTAAAAAAAATTTTTAAAAAGAAGAAAAGCAGAAGAATGAGAAGGAGAGATACGGGGAAATCACAGAGAATCTAGCTGTGTGCAAAAGAGGAACTTATAACCCACAGGCCATCAGAGCTAGGAGGCCTTCTAGCCCCACTTCTTTGATTTTCAGAAGAAGACACTGAGGTCCAGAGTGGGCAAATGAATTGCCCAAATCATATGTGGGTGCCCTGTCTCATGCACCACTGTCTACACAGGGAGCTACTTAATCAATCTTTGTCAGACCAGAATTCATTGAGCTGGGAGATGAGTAGCTTATGTTAATCTGAGAGGGAAGAATTATCAACTTTTCCCATGAGATGGAGAGAAAATTTCATTCATTCATTCACTCATTCATTCAACAACCATTTACCTTATGCCTTCAGGTTTCCAGTAAAGGGGTGAATATGAGAGATGTAGCTCTTGTCTTTGAGGGGAGTAGCATCTCGCTGGGAGACAGATTCCTGACAATTCCAATGTCACAGGGTAGGTAGCTGGGATGGGGGAGGTGAAGGCTAGGGATGGCTGAGGGGGATGGGGGGGGGACAGCGGGAGCTCTTGCCCTTTTGAACTGCAAAGTGGGTCCTCAGAGACAAGTTGACATGGTAGGGACTCTCAGGCAATCTCAAGGGATGTGAATTCCACAGGTGATCTTGGTACCCTGAGAATTCCTGGACTCTCAGGTATTATGTTCTCTATCACACTCAGTCTCCTAATGTGCTGGAAATCCTCCTCCAGCTACCCAGTTTTGTGCTCTGTGACCAACATCACCTCTGCCCCAGCAGAGGAGGGGCCACCACCCACAGGGGGCGCTGTCTCCAAACAGGACTTACCTGGCTGGGGGTGAGAGGTGGTCCCTGGGAAAGGGTGATGGTGCTGTCCGTGGTTCTGAATCAGAGGGGAGTGCTGGCTTTGGGCATGTCCACAGCTCTGTGGAGGGGCCTGATCACACAGAACAGGGATCCTAGGTCTGGAGTCAGTATAGTCAGCACGTCAGATGTGCTGGAGAGGGCTTAGGTCTACCTGGAAGGGAAACTCCAGGGGAAGGGAACTCCCTCAGGGGAAGGGAAGGTCTCAGTCTCTCCTCCTTATCCTTCTATCCACCCTCAGAAATGTCCTATGGACAATGCCAGGCTATTGCCACTAGTTCAAGAGCAGGGAAAGTGAAGGTTCTGTGTTGCCCTTTTACATATCCGGTTCCATTTCATTTTCTGAACATCTCTGACAGAGAGGGGTAATCCCCTCATCACATAGAGCAGGCAGCCAAAACTCAAGACAGATGGGCAGCTGTAGGAACTAGCTTCCAAAGACCACCCCAAACAACCCTGGCCTTCCTTACACAAACATGGAGCTCCCCTCATTATGAGATAAAATTGTTATTATTATCTCCTCCTCTTGAATCAAGGTCGGGTCCATGACTACTTTGATTAATAGAATGTGGAGGACAAGATGTTCTAAGACTCATACAGCTCAGATATTAAGAAGGCTTGGTAGCTTCCGCTCCTGCCTCGCAGAGTCCTGGGCGTCTGTGTAAGCAACCCAGGGGACTCTGATGGAGAGAGAGGCTACATAGAGGAATCCTGAGCCTCAGACATCCAGCCCCAGCCCCGGCCACCATCACAACATAACTGCCCAGAAGAGCCCAGAGCAAGACAAGGAGTGAAACTGTCCAGCTGGGCTCTGACCAATTTACAGCACTGTGAGACAAAATACAATGATTGTTCAGGCTACTGAGTTGTAGGGTGGCTTGATGTGCAGCAACAGGTAACTGAAACACTAGCTTGCACAAATCATAGCTAATAGGTAAAAGGTAACGTTCTGGAGGTTTACAGGCCTGATGAATTTTTCTACATACTGTATTTCTTTAAAATTTAAAAAAAAATGTTTATTTACTTATTTTGAGAGAGCAAGAGAGAGCAAGAGGAGGAGGAGGAGTGGGGGGGGGTGGTGGAGAGAATCCCAGGCAGGGTCTGTGCTGTCAGAGCAGAGCCCAATACAGGGCTCAAACCCATGGACTGTGAGATCATGGCCTGAGCCGACATCATGAGTCAGAGACTTAACCAACTGAGCCACCCAGGCACCCCTTTTACATACTGTATTTAAAGGATGGCTCTTAAATGGAGATCTAAAGCCTTCAGTGAAGACGCCTGTGGAGCTTTGCCAGGCTGGGACTACATTTCCCAGAATCCCCTTCCACGTTTGCATCCAGGTTAAAGCTGTCTACAAGAGAAGGGAGAAGTTGAAGCAGCAGCCATGGGGATCCGAGGGTCATTGGAGGAGCAGGAACTATTGCAGCTCTCACACCCTGTGGCTGCTCTGGTGGCTCACCTATGTTGGCTTGACATTCCAGCTGCTCAATTGCTGGGAGTGAAGAAGGTGTTGGGGGAAAGTGGCTGAATTTCCGGGAGCAAGAGCCATTGAGCCCTGGTACATTGATTGGTCCACCAATCCAGGGGGACACAGGTGCCCAGAGAGAAGTTCACAGTGCCATGCAAAGGATCCAGGAAAACAGTGTGCCTGTTTCTCTCCTTCTAAGACATTGTCCCAGGATCTCTTTAACCTGACAACTAGGGCCATTTGCCTATTCACAGGAGCCCCATCTTCCCTGAGCAAAGGACAGGAAATGGCCAACGGTGTCAGTAGTCAGAATAACCAATGCCCAGTTGTGTGTGTGTGTGTGTGTGTGTGTGTGTGTGTGTGTGTGTGTCTGTCCGTCTGTCTATGCTGATTAAATGCCCAGATTAAACATTATTTCCGGGTGTGACTGTGGGGGTGTTTCCAGATGAGATTAGCATTTGAATCGGTTGACTTGGTTGACTCAGTAAAGTAGATAACCCCTTCCGGCTGCCAGTGGGCATCATCCAAGGTCTGAAAAGAACAGAAGGCAGAGGAAGAGTACTCATTCCCTTCCTGAGCTGCGACATTGGTGTTTTCTTGCCCGTGCACTGAGATCTGCAGCATCGGTTCCCCCTGGTTCTCAGGCTTTGGGACTCAGACTGGAATTACATCTCTGGCTTTCCTGGGTCCCCAGCTTTCAGGTGGCAGATTGTGGGTCCCCTCAGCCTCCATTATTGAACCAGTTCTCCATAGTAAATCTCTGTTTGGTTCTGTTCCTCTGGGGAACCCTGTCTAATACAGTCAAAAGGGGGACAAACAGATGAAAGCAAGACCTCATGGGCCATATTTCCTACTTTCTCATTATTTCCATGAGAAATAGAAGCCACTGAAAGTGGAAAGCTAGAGAATCAGAGAGTGAAATGTCCAGATTTGTGTTTTCAGGTGTTCTCTCCAGCTGCCCTGGAGGAGGGGGCGGGTTGGAGGGGCATCTGGAGTGGAGTCAACAGTCTGGGGCCGCTGACCATCCAGTATTTCTGTTGACAAAGACTCCTGTCACTAAATGCAGCATGGCCCTCTTGCACAGTTGTGACCCCTAAGAATGCTGGGCTTTACTCTGCCCGTAGTGTGTGATAAGTAAACGCTTGTGGAATGCAGACCATTAAAAGTACAAATTTAGGGGGGAAAGGTGACAAATGTGGTATACAATAGGAACCAAATTTTGAGTTAAAAACTGTATAGTGTTAACAAGATGACAAAGGCTAGTCCCTGCATCAGAGGGCTGAGACTGGGTGGGACAGGAGGGAACAGGGAAGGGAGAGGAGGTGCATAGATGGGGGTAGGGGCAGGTAGAACACAAAGGATCAGTCACAGGGTGTGTGGGCCAGGTGTTTCCAGGAAGAAGCTGACCATGATGTCCCCATATCTGTCCCTCTGGACTCCAGATCCACACCTTAGTCCCATCTCAAGAAGGGCGGAGACTCGGTCAGGCCTCTCAGCTCTGCTCCCTGGGGGCCCCCACACCTGCAGGGACAACATGGCTCTCAGATCAGAGAGTCACCCCTTTAATTCTAACTACAGGTGAGGTGGGACAGCTCAGCCCCACCTGGAACTCAGGGACTTCCTGGAGACTTCCCTGGAGAGGGATAGGCCCGCTCACCTTGTGTAGTAGATCCAGGTGAGGCCATAGGTGAAGAGGAAGCCAGACCCCATGAGGGCCCCTCTGAGCAGGGTGAGGACCAGGGGCATGAGCCCTCCTACTCCTCAGTCACACAGTTGACGGAAGAGGGGCTTTCTGGGGAAGTGGGGTGGGCAGGGGATGAAGTTCTGGCCCTAGGCCCTTCCACATCCTAAACACCTGGCCAGGTTGTCCACCCCCAGAATCTGTGTTGCAACTCACTTTGCACAGAGAGGCTGAAGGAAATGTTTTGGGAGCCCAGTGGGTGCTAAGCCTGGCAGGTGAATTCCCCTTCATCTCCAGCCCCTATGTGGGGCAGCTCCAGGACATCAGGTGCTTAGGGTTGGGGGAGGGGGGGCGGCTTGTTAGGGCTTTTCCTTCCTGGGACCAGCTCAGCATGGCAGGGGGTTGCTATTGGACCAGGATCCAGTGGGGGATGGTGGAGATGAGAGGTGTGCGTCTCCCACTTCCCAAACAGACACAGAGGGTGCACGACTATTTGACCCAAGCCCATGTATAGACTCCAGGAGTCTAGAGTGGCTGAAAGATCCTGGAGGGAGAGAGGCTTAGCTGAGACTAGAAGGAGGAGAGGAACTGGTCATATTAACATATGGAGGAAGGCACCTCAGGTAGAGGAGTGACAAGCAAAGGCACTGAGCCTTTTATCCCCTGGAAAAAGATGTTTCCTACTGAATCAATTCCTTTATGGACACATGGCTATGAGCCTGGTAGATGAAAGGAAATGCAAATATCTCTGGGACCTGCTAGAGAAGACAGGGAAGTTTCTGCACCTGATAAGCTGAGGAAGTCACCCTGGGGTGCAGGGGAGCCACCAGAGGGCTCTGAGTGGGGAAGGGGCAGGGTAGGCTATGGGGGTAGGGAAACCTTTCTGGGCCTGTTCTATGTGGGACACAAACTTGACAGGAGACACCAGAGACCAGGAGGCTGGGCAGGAGGAAGGAGCAATGGTCAAGGCCATATGGGTGAAGGGGAGGAGGCAGGACAAAGAGGGGATGAGGAAGGGAGCAATTTGGGACATTTTCTGGAGATAAAGCTTACAGGACCCATTGATTCATGGGGGTGGGAGAGAAAAGGAGGCATGTGGAGTTAGTCGGGAGTCCTGACCCAAGTAACTGGGGGGATGGAGACCCGTGTCCCCAATTTCTGCACTTCAAAGTCATATTTGGACCCTGCACCAAAGCTGTTAGAGAGACCCAGACTCCACCCTCATTTCCCACCCTAGACTCTTCTGGCTCCTGGCCCACTCACCTTCCTACAGCATGGATTATAGCAGCACTACCAGCAGCAGAAACATCTCTTGAACCATAAATGCCAGGCACTGTCTTGGGACAGTCTGGTCACCACGGTCTCAGTATGGGAAAAGTGGTTAAAAACACACACACACACACACAAGAGGAAGCCAGTGGATAGGAAAAGGATAGTAATTGTATGCATTAGTGCAACTTCAGACCCCCAGTCGCCAGAGATGAAGAGGTTCTTGGTCCTACTCTGCAGGACTCAATGAAGTCTGGAGAAAGCAAAAGACCCCCAAAAGTCATACTGGCTGATGTATCTTTCATACTTGGAAAGCTTCATAGAAATCGGTATGATTTCTGCCATTCAGTACTTGCCAGTGAATTTTTATCCCCTGGAAAAAGATGTTTCCTACTGAATCAATTCCTTTATGGACACATGGCTATTTGGGGGTTTTGTTTCTTCTTGAGACCGTTTCGGTAAATGAAATTTTTCTTATAATTTTTACACATCATCTGAATTTTAAAATGAAATAGCATATATTTGAGTGAAACATCCCCTTATATTGTTCTTAAAGCAAAAGACATTGAAGCAAAACATACACGGAGAAAACAGTTCAGTTTATAAAGATAAGCTTGATCAATTTTCGTACGATGATGACATTCCTGGAATAACCACCTAGATCAAGAAACCCCACCAGCACTCATTCTCAGTTACTCCCCTCTAAAAAAGTAACCACTATAAGTAACTTCTATCATCATTGATTAGTTTTCTGTTTTTGACTTCGATGTAGCTGGGATCTTAGTGTCTGGCTTCTTGTGCTTAATATTTTATTGTGAGAGTTACCCACACAACAGCTATCCATTCATTCTCACTGCTGAAAGAGTTTCACTGTGTGCATATGCCATACGCTATACAATAGGATATTTGGGTTGTTTCTAGTCTGGAACAATTAGGAAGAGTGCTCATACAAACATGGCTTTGATGTGAATATGCACTTTTGTTTGGTGTATTTTTTAGAGTGGGATTTCTCAGCAATAATCGAGAGGGTCTGGGTCTCCAGGCCCCTGGGTTACTGGACCTCTGAGGCTCCAGGACCCCGAGCCTAAAGACTACTGAGTCTCAGGGGTCTGGGCCTTTGGATCCCTCAGTCTCAGAAGTCGGGGTCTCGAGGGGTCAAGCCCTCTCTCACCGGCTTGCCATCCCGGAGCTCCACCTCCTGGTGAAGGGAAGTGTGTACTACCCGGTTCGCTGGCCGGGACCTCAATCTCACCCACTACCCAGAGCCAGGCACACGTCCAGAAACCACCCCCACCCCCCCAACCACTAACAGCTGAGGCACGCACAGAGACCTCAGCTCACACATACTGCTACCTCTCCCTATCCGACACGCTCATGCGCACAAATACCACCCGCACGTGCACGCATAGATCCACTCAGAGCCCCGACCCTCGGACTTCCTGCCCTGAGCATGCGTCACCTCCACCTTTCGCACTCTTGAGCCGCCGCAGCACTCCCATCCTCAATTCCCAGCTGCAACGCCACCCTCAAAGGGTAGAAATCAATGCTCTACAGTGTCTTTAAAAGCCTGTAATAATCCCACGAAAACAGATAATCCGAATACAGCTACTTCGCCTTTTAAGTGTCCGGCACGGTGACGGTGACAACGCACTGCGACAGAAATTCTTTCTGTCTCACCGTCACAGAAACTCTCTCTCTCTTTCTCAGCTCTGCCGCGTCCTAAGCCCAGGCGCAGGCGCATAAAGGAAATCGGGCAGTGCACTTTAGCAATCGGTAGAAAGGGCCGCAAGGGTTGCTGGGAGTTGTAGGACTGGGAGGCCTAGTAGGGGCAGGAACTTTGGAGTTGCCGCATGGGGTTCTAGGAGCAGTAGGCAAGACAGCCCCAAAGCCTTGTGGGAGTTGTAGTCTCCGGAGCCACTTCCGTGCCAGACTTCCGCGTGTGGGGCTGTCGGGACGTCCTAGTACCGCGTTCTGTCCAGGTGAGTAGTTGCTCCTGGAGCGTGTGGGCCCATGGGCCCCCGCTCGTTATTGCGGTGCCATGTGAGGTCGAGAGCCTCGGGGAGTGGTGACACTAGCGCCTGTGTCCCAGAGGCCTTCTGGCCAGGATCCCCACTCTGGGCATTGTGGTCCATCCTGTCTCTTGCCCGTCCACCCCTTCCACCAGGTGGGGATTCCACGATCTCCCTCCCCAACCCCCATGCCATTAGGCACATCAAAGAGGCCCCTAGTGTGTCCTCGAGCTTCTGTTCTGATAGAGGGTTCACACACTATCATCCTGACAAGGCGGTAATCCGGAGGCATCCCTGGGGTCCGCGTCTCTTCTGGGGGCATCTATTATTACCTCATTCTACAGTTCTTTACCTAGCGCCGACACCGTTCCAAGCCCAATGTGAGGCTGGTGGACGAGGCAGACCCAGTCCCTGACATTAGTACCCCGAAGGAGACAGGTCGGCCACCATGACGGGTAGAGCCATGGTCAGGCTGGGATGGAGGCATCTTGGCGCCTCTGTGAGCCTAGAGGGGGCGCCTGACCCAGACTGGATTCATAGTCTTCAAGGGGAAGACACTTAACAGGCATTTCAAACCTGATGTGTCCAAATGGAATTCCTGGGGACCCTCCTGACAAAATGGCCCCATCTTCCTCCCCGGTGCTCTGGCCAAAACCTCCAAGTCACTTTGCATTCACCTTTTCTCATCAGCCCCGCCTCCACCCCAATCCAAGTCTTGTGCAAGTCCTATGGACTCTGCCTTCGGAACAGATCTAGAATCCCACCCTTCCCACCTCCACTGCCCACCACCCCCACCCAGGCCACTTGCATCTGTCACTGGCTATTGCCATAGCCTCCTCGCTGGCCTCCCTGCCTTTGCTCTTGCCCCCTAAAGGATGTTCCTCACACAGCAGTCAATGGAATGGGATCGTTTTAAAATATAAATCAGGGGCACCTGGCTGGTTCAGTCAGTTAAACATCTGACTCTTGATTTCGATTTCCGCTCCAGTCCTGATCTCAGGGTTGATTAGTAATGTCGAGCCCTGTGTTGGGCTCCATGCTGGGCATGGTGCCTGCTTGGGATTCTCTCTCCCTCTCCGTTTGTCCCTCCCCTTCTCTCTCTCTCTCTCTCTCTCTCTCTCTCTCTCAAAAACAAAACCCTTGTCAGTTCATATCCCTTTCCTGCTCAGAATCCTCCTGTGGCTCATATCTCCCTATGAATAAAATTCCAACTCCATATCATGGCCTATGAGCCTCTGACAATCTGCACAGACTCAACACCTGCCAGGGTCTTCCTCCTTCAGGAGGCAGACCTCAAAACTGGGTGACTGTAGATTTAGGGCAAGAGGAGGGATGAGTCCAAGGTGACTTTATGTCCTGTCCTGCGAAGGGGCTAGGTGGAAGGTGGTGATGCTCTCAGGAGACAGGAAACAGCTGGGCTGGAGCAGGTTTCTGCCTCGTGGAATGGAGCCTGGCCAGTGTGGGCACTTGGGATCTGGGAGAAGGCCTAGCCAGAATCCTCAGTGGGACATTTGGAGGACCAGCTGGATGGACATCACAATTCAGAGTCACCTACAAGGAGAATGGGCTGGGTGGGACCCGAGGACCATGATGAGGACTCTCCAAAAGAGACTGGGATTCAGCAGAAGATAAACCAGGGCAACAGAGAGAGGATCAAGTCAAAAGTCAAAGGAGAAAAAAAGTTTCAAAGGGCTGTTGCTCAGCGCTGACAGATGCACCTGATGGTCACCATTGATGGCTCCTAAGCGTTACTTGCTGGCCCCGTGACAGGGAGGAGTTCTCTGAGCAGAGGAAAGAGCTGATGCAAACACCTTCCAGTAGGTGCATCATGGAGTGTTTGAGAGTAGAGACCAGCACGACTGAGGACAGTGGGCCATGAGGTCAGAGAAAAAGGGAGCCAGGTCACAGAGAGCCTCGGAGCCACTGGCTTTTCCTAAAGTGAGAAGGGTTGCATGGGACGATGTATAGAACATACCGGGCAGGGTCCGCTGGCTGTCCTGTGGAGAGGAGAGGAGGGTGGGCAGAGTGGAGGCAGGGACTCTGGTGAGGAGCCTCCTGCAGTATTGCTCACATGAAGGTGGCAGCCGTGGAGATGGGGAGACGCATCGCCTTCTGGGTTAAAGCTGCCGTCAAACAGGATTTGCTGTATGCCATTTGGGCATTTGGGGTTTGAGGTCTGAGGATGTGGAGAAACGGTCAGGACTTGACATTGTAATTTGGAGTCACTGGCAGGGAGAGAAAGAAGAGTGGCGAGAGTAGGTCAGCGTCCCGGAGCCCAAGGCATCTTGCCTGGGCAGCTGACAGGATGGAAGTGCTCTTTACTGCAGGAGAAGCAGGCGTGGGAAGAAGAATCGGGAATCTGGGTTTTGAGGCGCCTGTTAGACATCTTGAGTGGCACTGGTCCCTTGCCCCAGAAAGTCACAGACAGTAAACAATAGGTCACATGAGGTCATTCCACATATGGTGGCAAATCCTAGAAGCAGATAACCTGCTGGGAGGCTCCTGCACTAGGCCAGGCTGGAGGCCATGGTAGCTTGGGGAGGGGATACTGGGTTTACCAGGCATGTGGGACCAAGGAGGGTGTAGCTAGAGGATTGGTTTTGGCTGGGGATGGAGGAGGTTGGAGGAGGGGGACGGAAAGGGGTCAGGGATGGGCTTATCCATGTTTTGATACATCCGTAGAAGCTTGTGGGAGATTCTGACACCAGAGCAGAGTTGAGCCCAGCCCTGGAGGCTCAAACACCCCACCTCGAAAACAAAAGCAACCCCAGATAGTCTCCTTTGGAGATGTGATCCAGCAGCCTCCCCGGAGGCATCGACCCCGCAATCCGGAATCCGCACGTAACCTGCCTCCCCTCTCTCCCTGTCCAGGGGCAGCCAACTCCTCCCCGCCCGCCCGGAACCCGCGATGCCCGCCCCGCAGTGCGCCTCCTGCCACGCGGCGCGCGCCGCCCTCCGCCGCCCGCGCTCCGGCCAAGCGCTGTGCGGCGCCTGCTTCTGCGCCGCCTTCGAGGCCGAGGTGCTGCACACGGTGCTGGCGGGCCGCCTGCTGCCGCCCGGCGCCGTGGTGGCCGTGGGCGCCTCCGGCGGCAAGGACTCCACGGTGCTGGCGCACGTGCTGCGCGAGCTGGCGCCGCGCCTGGGCGTCTCGCTGCGCCTGGTGGCCGTGGACGAGGGCATCGGCGGCTACCGGGACGCGGCGCTGGCGGCCGTGCGGCGCCAGGCGGCGCGCTGGGACCTCCCGCTCACCGTCGTGGCCTACGCCGACCTCTTCGGGGGCTGGACGATGGACGCCGTGGCCCGCAGCACGGCCGGCTCCGGCCGCAGCCGCGCCTGCTGCACCTTCTGCGGGGTCCTGCGGCGCCGCGCGCTGGAGGAAGGGGCGCGCCTCGTGGGAGCCACGCACATCGTGACGGGTGAGCGCGGGCGCCGCAGCCGAGGGGCGCGGGGCGGGCGCTGCAAGGGGGCTGGGCGCGTGCCCAGCAAGGGGTGAAGGAGACGCCGGGGGTGCCCGAAGTGGGGGATCTCCACGAGAAGGGGGTGCGCACGCCCGCTGAAGGTGCGTGGGCAGAGTGTGTGCGCGCCGGGGCTGGGCGCGGCAAGCTTTGAGTCACTGCCTTCGCTTTGGCCACGGAGGGGTGCAGGGGTGCTCTCCGGGGGCTGGGGCTGTGTTCCCTGCAGTTTCCAAAATGACATTCTCTGTGTCCCTTCACAAAAGGAGGCGAGTGAAGTGACACCACCCATCAGAAGCCATCTGTAGTCTGAAACGCAACTCTTTAGACCCCCCTTCTCTGTCGGCCTCTTCTCTCTGAGAACTTGAGAACTTACTCTCTCCCAACCGTTGCTTCAACACGTGATTGTTGACCATCTCCTCTGTACCAGAGCTCTGTAGCCTGGAGCAATACCTAACCTCGGTTACCTCATCTGTAAAACGGGGTTATTAATAATATCGAGGTCCCAGGGTCGTTGGGAATAAAGTGAGTTCTGTGTGAGGCACTTAGACCAGAGACTGGCAAACAGCAGACCTTACAGAGATGTTTGCCTCCTGATGCTGCCCAAGGCAGCCTCTGCCCCTGCCCTCCCGACATGTCCATAATTATAACCCGGTAAGTGCCGCTAAGGAAAAATCACACAGACTTTGCCAGTTTATAACAGGAGGACCCAGTGAAGGGGGAAGCCTGGAGTTAGGAAGTGGTTCCTGAGTGAGCCTGATCTGAAGGCCGCCTGAGTAACCAGTGAAGGGCAGACCCAGTTGTTGGGGTCTGAGCAGAGGAGGAGGCTGGTGCAAAGGCCCTGAGGAGGGGAAGTGTGGCCAACTGGAGAAGCCCCAAGAGGACCAGTGTCTGTCGGAGCAGACAGACTCAAGTATAAGACGACAAGATGCAGAATAGGTAGACGTTTAGGTGACGTTTATGGTGACTGTTGAGGAAATACCGAAGCTCTCGCTGGCCTTCCTGCACGCGGTGACCCGCATTCCCCGCACTGGGACAGCAACACCTCCACTGACCGTTAGAGGCCGCTTTGACTTCTCCGGTGCCGGTGCCGTGTGACGTACACCTTCAACTGAGACTGACCCTCCTGAAAAAGCAACTGGCACAGGGCCTGGTTGGCGATAAGTGGGTGGCAAATGAGGGCACCCCGGGTTGCCTCCTGGAGACCTGTGTGTCCCCTCTCGTTTCTCACTGTGCCCACCGCCCACCTCCACCGGGCTGTCGCGCGGTGCCCAGGGGTCTCCATGGCCCTGTCCGGCCCTCCCTGCTGTTCTCCACGCACAACCCCCCCCCCCCCGCCCCCATCTCTCTCCTGGTCCTGGCGTCCTGCAGTGTCTGGGGGTGGGGTGGGGGTCTCCAGCCCGGCTCGCCCACTCTGGGCCGCTCTCCAGGGCCCCTCCCCGTCCGTCTGGGTCCCTGCTGCCCCACGGCGGCGCCCGCATCTCACCGGCTCCCCGTCTCTCTCCCCCAGGCCACAACGCCGACGACATGGCGGAGACCGTGCTCATGAACTTCCTGCGGGGCGACGCGGGGCGGCTGGCCCGGGGCGGGGGCCTGGGCTCGCGGGGCGAGGGGGGCGCGCTGCCGCGCTGCCGCCCCCTGCAGCTGGCCTCGCAGAAGGAGGTGGTGCTGTACGCGCACTTCCGCCGCCTCGACTACTTCTCGGAGGAGTGCGTCTACGCGCCCGAGGCCTTCCGCGGCCACGCGCGCCACCTGCTCAAGCTCCTGGAGGCGGCGCGGCCGTCGGCGGCGCTGGACCTGGTGCACTCGGCCGAGCGCCTGGCCTTGGCCCCGGCCGCGCGGCCCCCGCCCCCCGGCGCCTGCTCTCGCTGCGGGGCGCTGGCCAGCCGCGCTCTCTGCCAGGCCTGCGCCCTCCTGGACGGGCTGCAGCGCGGCCGGCCCCGCCTGGCCATCGGCAAGGGCCGCGGGGGGCGCGACGAGGAGGGGTCGTCGGGGCCGCCACCCCCGCCTCCCAGCGACCCCGGCTCTGCGCCGGGCCCCGCCGCCGGGGGGTGCGGGGCTGCCTGTAAAGAGCGCTGCGAATAAACCCAAGGGACCTCCGCCCGGGCTTCGCTGCGAGGCTGGGAGGGGGACGGACGGGACCGGTCGCCGCCGACCCCGCAGAAGCTGGGGGCCGGGACTCCTGGGTCTGAGGGAGGAGGGGCTGGGGGCCGGGACTTCCGGGTCTGAGGGAGGAGGGGGCTGGGGCAGGACTCCTGGGTCTGAGGGAGGAGGGGCTGGGGGCCTGAACTGGGTCTGAGGGAGGAGGGGTTGGGGGCCGGGACCCCTGGGTCTGAAGGAGGAGGGGCTGGGGATCAGGACTCCTGGGTCTGAGGGAGGAGGGCCTGTGGGTTCAGACTCCTGGGTCTGAGGGAGGAAGGACAGGGACCAGGACTCCAGAGTCTGAGGGAGGAGGGGGCTGGGGGCCTGGACTCCTGGGTCTGAGGGAGGAGGGCCTGTGGGGTCAGACTCCTGGGTCTGAGGGAGAAAGGACAGGGGCCAGGACTCCAGGGTCTGAGGGAGGAGGGGCTGGGGGTTAGGACTCTCGGGTCTGAGGGAGGAGGGGCTGGGGGCCTGGAGAAGGGGCTGGAGGGGTCAGTACTCCTGTGTCTCAGAGCCGGTAGGAATTAAGGGGCTGCTTGCCTCACACTCTGCCAGGTTCTGGGCATGCTCAGGAGAGTCCTAATGCTTTTATAGGACCTACTATGTGTCATGTCTGACTGTTGCACGAGAAGTAAAACCGCTTCACTTGAGGGACTCTCATTTACAGTAACCATGTTTACCTTTGAGCGCGGCGCACGGTGCGGATGCTGCACCATCCGGTTTCATCCACAGCGCGATCTCATTGGCTGTGCGGTCACCTAGGGGGAGTTTGTCCCTCTGAACCCGGGTGGGGGGAGGATGGCCAGAGTTGGCCTGTGGTTCAGCACCATCCTATAGAAATATAGTGTGAGTCAAATGTGTAATTGTCAGTTTTCTAACAGCTTATTTTTTAAAGGAGGGGGAACAGGTGAACTTTTAGTAATATATTTTACTTGACCCAAATAAATATATTTGATCTAAATATCCAAAATATTACCATTTTAACACGTAGGCGCTATTTTTAAAACTATGAGGTATTTTACAGGCGCTTTTTTTTTTTTTTTTTTGTACTAAGCTTTTGAAATATAGTGTGTCTGTTATAGCCCATCTGCCTTCGGATTCAACCACTGTTCAGACGTCCCATTTGACCCGAGGGCCCCAACAAGGGAACTGGGAAGATGCTGTCCTAGGCCTTGGCCACAAGAGGTCACTGTGCCCACGCCTGTGCATCAGGTGGCCATTGCTGGCAAAATTGCCCACTTGGGAGCTCTGCTCTCTGCCCCCCCCCACCCCCACCCCCACCCGGGACCCCCTGGTCTGAGCCAGCCGCCAAGGGCGAGAGGCACAGTCTGGCAGAAATATTAAGGCCCCATAGGAAACCTTCCTTGACCTCAAGACCTGTGTGTACATGCACTCATTCATTCTGCAAATATTTATTGAGCACTTCATTTGTGACAGCCGTGAACACATAAATACCTTCCCTAATGGGAGAGGCCAAAAAGAGAAAGGAGAAGAATAAGTTGAATATATAGTATGTCAGATGGTAATAAATCAGGGGATGGAAACATGCCCACATTGAAGCAGGTGTACTGTAAGCCCTGACAGTTGGGTTTTCTTTTTTCTTTTCTTTTCTTTTTTTTTTTTTTTTTTTGTAACTTTTAAATGTTTATTTATTCTTGAGAGAGGGGGAGAGTCAGAGAGAGGGGGAGACCCAGAGTCTGAAGCAGGCTCCAGGCTCTGAGCTGTCAGCCAGCATTCAAACTGCAAGATCACAACCTGAGCCACCCAGGCGCCCCTGGTTTTCTCTTTTTTGTAATCCAAGTGCCTGACTTAAGCTTTGCTCACCAAGGCTTCCTCTTCAAAGATGGCTATCTCAGTAAACAGATTTCCAGTCAGACAACTAGATAAAAAAAAAAGCTTGGCTCCCTCCCCCCACCCCCTCCAGGCACCTTTGTTTTAGAGATCTTAGCTGATTTCCATAAATCACCAGCAGCCTGTTTTTCCTCTTCCCAAGCTTTAAATTCCCCACTCTTCTGTGGGTTTTTTTTTATGTTTATGTTTATGTTTATTTTTGAGCACAAGTTGGAGAGGGACAGAGAGAGGAGGGAACAGAGGGTAGGAAGCAGGCTCTAGACAGCAGAGAGCCTGATGTGGGGCTTGGGAACTCATGAACCAGAAGATCATGACCTAAGCCAAAGTCTGGCTTAACTGACTGAGCCACCCAGGCGCTGCCCCCGCCCCCCAACTCTTATGTTTTAAATTCATGAATAGTGAACCCTTGAAATCCTAGGCACCCCCCCTTGATCCCAATAAAAGCAGAACCCCAGACACCCATGCACCCACCCTCCACCGTGACTTTGCTGTATGGCCCGTGGTATGCCATGTGATTTCCAGATCCTGTAAGTAATAAACCTTTTTTTTTTTTTAAGTTTCCTGGTGGTTACTCTTGAGGGCAATCTTGCAATCATGAGAACCCGGGTTATCGATGGGCTGAGACCCACACAAAACAGTGAGGTGGACAGAAAGGCCTCAAGGAGAAGGTGGCATCTGAGCCAAGACCTATCCAACGTGAGGCAGTGAGCTCTGCAGATGGCAGGGAAGAGCCTTGTTGGTGGCAGCACAGCAGTCACAGACCGAGGCAGGGTAATGGGGGAAGAGAGGGCTGAGAGGGAACAGAGCGTATAGGCTCAGCTTTGGTTTTGAGACAGAAGCCACAGAGAGTTTTGAGCAGAGGAGTGAAAAAGGTCGTGCCTTTATTCACGCAGCAAACATTTGCTGATATCTCCCAGGGGCACTGAGGCAGCCCCAGTCCCGGCCCTCAGTGGTTTCCTCAGGTCTCCCCACCTGTCTGGTGGGGAAGGCAGACATGGAGGGACTCGTGCTACGGTCAGGGGAGCTAGCCAGGGCACCAGGGAGTCCAGAGGTGAGGTGCCCAGCTCAGCATGGGGTGTCACAAAATGCCTTCTGAAGGAGGCAGTGTTAAAACACTGAGGGTAAGAATTAGCACGAGAATGGGGTGGGAGGGAGATGGGGCTGAAAGAATGGCAGATAGAGGCCTGCAGGCAAGGAAGGACCTTGAACCTGTTTGGAAGGGCTGCTAGCAGGCCAAGATGCTGGGGGAGGAGCTAGCCCAGGGGGACTGCCAGGGGAAGCCAAACAGAGCAGAGGCAAAGGGGTGGGATGGTGGGAATGGATGGGAGGGCTATTTAGTGAGCACTCACCATGGGTTGGAAAGCCTACTAAACCCTAGGGTGTGTTTGTAAGCATAAGAGCTCCTGCATGAACCCCAATACAAGAGGAGTCCTTCCCAAACAGACTGAACAGAAATAAAGATGTTTGCCAACGTAGGCAGAAGGCCATAGTAAACACGGGGCAGTCTTTTGCTGAGGGAGGAAACCATAGTAAGCATGGAGGGCAGAGCAGGGATGTTGCTGAGGCAGGAAGCCCCAGTCATCATGGAGGGAGGTTTTGCTATGGTTTTGGCCTTGGTAAATGCAGCCCCTACGTAAGCACAAGGGATCCTTCATTCTTGTTGAGGATGGCAGTGGATCTGTGAAAGGATCAAGGCTGATAGGGCGGAAACCGCATCCTCCAGAGTCACTTGGAATCTTTCTTCCCTGGAGGGATTTAAAGCCCAGTCTCAGAAAGATGGGCTTTCCCTGTCTTCTCCTATGTTTTGCTCTCCCAAGGCTGGATAATTGGAGATTCGTGCCAGGTCTGAAGAGGTAGAAGCATTGGGTACAGAGATTCTGGAGGGAAACAGATTTCTGGAGAGAAGCAGAGATCCTGGAGGGAAGTAGATTTTTAGAGAGAAGCAGAGATTCTAGAGAGAAGACGACTGAGATAAACTTACTCCTTCAGCCTGTTTATACAGAGCCCCACTTCATGCCAGGTACCAGACTAGGCTCAGGGGTTTCAGCAATGAATCTGCTAGATGAGGTCTCGGCCCTCATGAAGACTCAGTTCAAGTGAGAGAGATTTTACTTCATTCCACAAATGTTTACTGTGTGCCTACTATGCACCAGGGCACAGAACCAGATAAGGAAAGCAAAACCCCTGCCCTGTCAGAGATGACACTCAAGTTACGGGAGACAGAATCCATAAGAATGAAAGTAAATAAAACGTGAGGGACATCTGATGGTGATAAATGCCATAGAGGGGGGGAAAAAAGAGAGACAATAAACAAGGAAGCAAAAACATAAAGCAATTTTAGATTGAAATAAGGCATAGGAAGGAAACTAACAAGAAGAGAATGTCTGCTCCAGACAAGGTGATCACAGTGGCAGGAAGGGTATCCCAGGCAAAGGGATCAGCAAAGACAAAGACCTAAAGTGGGACAAAGACCCTCAACTACCACACTGGGAAAATCAAAGAAGTGCAGGGGAGCTGAGGCACAGAGCATGATGGAGTGATGAGGTTGGAGGGATGGATATAAGCCAGACAGAATGCCTTGGAGGCATTTGGGTTTTATTCTATTTGCAGTGGGGAATCATAAATGGGTTTGAAGCAGTTTTTAACATGATACTGTTTAAAATTTTAAGAACGCATTGGCTGCCGAGTGGAGAACGGACGTGGCATTGGTAGGGGGGTAGGAATAGGGGTCGAACGTGGAAGCAGTGAGACTAGTTAGGATGCTATTGCACCTGTCCAGGTGAGAAATAAACACGGCTTGGTGAGAGAAGAGGGCAGTGGGTGGATTCCATGGCTATTTTGGTGCCGAGATGACAGGAATTGCCAAAGTGGGAGCTGGGTGTGAGGGAGGGAGCAAGGACCACTCCCAGCTTTTGACCCAAGCAACAGGGAAAAGGATGGTGTCGGTGTCGTTTACTAACAAGGAGAAGACGCAGGGGGAGGGTGGGAGTGGACCCACCTTCTGCCACTTTTTAAACTGCAATAAATGAGAGATAATAAAGACGGAAGGAGGTGGGGCAGAAATGTTCTCTGGCTGTTGACCTGGCATCAGGGGCGCCCGGGTGTGCAAACAGAGGCTGCCTGGCACGTAGCAGATACAGGTGCTGACTCAGAGCCATCCGAGAGATTACCCAGAAAGTTTGGGTAATCAAAGAGACACGTGAGATCAGCATCAGAGGGGCATCAAGTCGGACGGGCTGAGGTTTGAATCCCACCTACACCACTTGCTCACCATGCAATGTTGGGCAACTAACCTAATTTCTCTGGGTTTTCCCCATCTGTAGAACGGGAGCGATTGTGTGTGGGCCAGCGGGGGGGTTAAGGGAGATGTGGCACATGGAGGTACTAGAAAAATTGCCAGCCAGGAGCTGGTCAGGGCCCAACAAGGCAGAGTGAGGGTCCATTTCCTCATCCCCCAAGCATCCGTCGCGTGCCGGACTGTGCCAGGGGGATGGGGATCCAGCAGAAGATTCCCTGCCCTCAATGGCATGCAAACACATTTGAAGACAGAATGGCATGGGGTTTAACAGCTGGATGCCTCAGGTTCCAATCCTGGCTCTGCCCCTTGCACAAGCGACTTTTGTCTGAGACCCCGTTTCCTCACCTGTAACACGGTGCTAATAAGAGTCTCTAAACCTCATGAAGCTGCTGGGAGGATTAAACATGATCATGTTTATGACGTCCTTGGCAACCTGCCTGATGTTCATTATAGGTGCAGACAGAGACAGGCATTCCCTGACACGGGGACTCAGGAGCCTTGAAGCGAGAGGACCCCCTGGTTTTGCAGTCCCCCAGCCTCCACGGGGTCTGAGACCACCTCCCCCATCGCCCATTCCCACGGTAGCACCCTGGCCCCTATCTCCATCCAGAAGGGCTCCACCTCAGAAGCCACAAAACCCACATCCTACTCCCTGACCACAGCCTCCCAGGCTTCCAGAGCTGTGGGTGTCTCTGCCATACCTGTTCTTCCACCTCAGGGCACCCCTGACCCCCTCATGCAGCCTCCCGCCAAAGCCCCTTCCGTCTGCCTTTCCTATACCCCACAGTCCTTTCCACCTCTAGTGTCCTCAGCACCCCTCCCACCATCACCCAGCCCTGCATGTTCCTGCTCTTTGCTGGAGAAAAACAAAACAAAATCGTCCAACTGCTCAAAAGATGCCTCTTTAAATTGCTGAGTGCCAACTTCACCTGGGTGCCTTCTCCTCCCTCACCTCCTCAACCCCACCCACCCAGGTGCCCCTTGAGATGAGCTGGCCTCCGTCTTCCTGGAGGAAGCAGAAGCCACCCCAAGGGCCCTCCCTCCTCTTCCTGCCACAGGACCCACACCCCACCCGAAACCTCACCCGCCCTTTCCTTCTTCCTTCCTGGAACAATGGAAGAGGCGTCTTTCCTCCCATCTGGAGCTAATCCCACCACTCAGGCAGTTGCACCATTTGCCCCTTTGTTCTCGGGCATCTCACTCCCTGTGGTTGTTAAGAGCTGTCCGCCTGGGTTCGAATCATGGCGACACCACTCAGCGTTGTGTAAACTTGGGCGGACGACTTCCCTTCCTCATCTGTACCTTGAAGATAATAAGAGTGTCTTTCTCACGACACCATGGGAAGGCTTTGGTGAGCTAATTTATGAAAAATGCACTCAAACACTGTTGGACCCACAAATCAGTGCACAAATGGAACAGACCTTCAAATCGCCTTGGAAAAGACAATGGAAGAGTCAGGTAATGGAGCAGAGAGCCCGATAGTCCTGGAGTTTGAACGTTTCCTCTTGCACTGACCAGCTGGGTGACCTTGGACAAGACACTTCTCCCCTCTCAGCCTCAGTTTTTCTGTAAAGAGGGACAAGATAGTACCTATCCCTTAGAGTCCATACTTTCCATGGCCTGACCGCCCTCATTTCTTTCTATTGTTTCCCCCTTACTCACTCTGCTCCAGCCACATTGGCCTCCTCACTGCTCCCCAGACATACCTCAGGGCCTTTGCACTTGCCACTCTTTCTGTCTAGAACAGTCTTTCCCCAGAGACCCCCAACCCACTTAGGTCTTTACCCAAAGATCACCTCACTTGCAGCTTTCCTGACCCTATTCCCCTCCCTACTTTCTTATGATTTTTCATACATTCATAAGTTGTAATATCATATGTTGTACTTATTTAACTTTCTTTCTCTTGATTGCCTCCCCCCCCCCCCCCCCACCAAATATAAGCTTCAGCAGGGCAGGGATTTCTGTCTGTTTTGTTCATGGCTATATCCTCAGTGCTTAGAACAGTGGCTCATGCTCAGTGAGTGCTCTGTGTTGTTGAATGGAGTGAGAGAGAATGAAGGAAGGTGTGAGGGGGAGAGAGAGGCAGAGAGGAAGAGAGGGAGGGAGGCAGGGAGAAAAGAAGCTAGCCCACATGAAGAACTTCCTTGGTCAAACAAAATATGGCACATCCATTAAGTGGCAGATGATTCCACTTAAAAAAATGGATAAAGAAGATGTGGTTTATATATACAATGGAATACTACTTGGCAGTGAGAAAGAATGAAGTCATGCCATTTGCAGCAACATGGATAGAACTGGAAGGTATTATGCTGAGTGAAATAAGTCAGTCAGAGAAAGACAGATATCATACGTTTTCATTCATATGTGGATCTTGAGAAACTTAACAGAAGACCATGGGGGAAAGGAAGGGGAAATAATAGTTAGAAACAGAGAGGAAGGGAAGCAAACCATAAGAGACTCTTAATACAGAGAACAAACTGAGGGCGGATGGGGGGCAGGGAAGAGGGGAAAATGGGTGATGGGCATTGAGGAGGGCACTTGTTGGGATGAGCACTGGGTGTTGTATGTAAGTGATGAATCACGGGAATCTACCCCCAAAACCAAGAGCACACTGTATACACTGTATGTTAGCCAGTTTGACAATAAATTATATTTTTAAAAAATAAAAAGGAAGGAAACTCTGAAACACACGACAATACGGGTGAAATTTGAGGACATCGTGCTCAATGACATAAGCCAGTCACAAAGTGATTCAGCTTCTACGAGGCACCTGGAGTGGTCACAGCCATACAGACAGAAAGCAGATAGAGGTTACCAGGGCCTGCAGGCGAGGGGACAGAGAGATAATGTTGAATAGAGACAGAATTCCTGTTGGGCAAGATGGAAAAGTTTTGGAGATAAATGGCTGCAATGATTATACAATCATGCAAATGTACTTCAGGTCACTGAACTGCCCACTTAAAAATGACTTAAGGGGTGCCTCTGGGTCGTTCAGTTGGTTAAGCGTCAGACTCTTGGTTTCCACTCCGGTCATGATCTCATGGTTCGTGGGTTCCAGGCCCGCATTGGGCTCCACGCTGACCGTGCAGTGTCTGCTTGGGATTCTCTCTCTCCCTCTCTCTCTCCCTCTCTGCCTCTTTCCTTCTCAAAATAAGTAAACATTTAAAAAAAAATTTTTTTTAATGATTTAAATGGCGAATTTTGGGAACACAACACTGTGCCCAGCCTGCAATAAATTGGAGCTGTTTTCATCCTTCCTTCTCTCCTTGCCAACCCTAGCTGGCCACATACCTGTCTCCTCCCCCTCTTCCAGTCCCTCCAGCCACCAAAACCTTACAGTCTCCCCTCTGTCCTTTTCCCCAGTGGCCACCCCGCTGTGTCCCACTTCCTCCCTAAAAAAGTTATCTTAGCTTCCCCAACAGCACCCTTTCCTGGCCTTCCTCCCAGCTCTTCCCTTGCTCCTTCTCAGCCCTCTGCTCCCTAAACCGGGGGTCTTCCTTGGGGTCCTGGGCAGATGTCCCTGGTCTTTCCACTCCATACAGTCTCTGGGCGTGGGCTCCAGGCACCCTGGCTTCCAGTGCCACTGGTGCTGAGAACACCCCACCTCTCTCTAACCAGACAGCTCTCCTAAGCTCCAGACCGGGGTCTCCAGTGGGGACCCTAAGGGATCGTTTCGCTTGCTCAGAATCACCCTCGGGCTTCTGCTTTTCCTGGCCACGTTTCCCCTCCAGCCCTCTGAGCTCTGTCCCCATCCTCCGGCCTGAAGGTCTCTACTCAGAGCCCCTCACCTCCTTCCCACCCCACCCCACACACACTCCCTCCATGCCCCAGGCAAACACCTGCTCATCCACAGCAGGCCCCAGTTTAGACAGCTCGCCCTTCAGGAACCCTTTCTCCACTCTGGGGTTCCATCAGGCCCTTCCACGTTCCCTGTCAGAGGGCACATCACCCCGGACTGAGTTTCCTATTGCGGATTGGCCTTTCCCATCAGACCATAAGTTCCTTGAAGGCAAGGACTCTGGCCATCTGCTCATTCATTCGATTGTTCATTCATTCATCAAATATGTTTTGAGCGCTCATGTCATGGCCAACAACACTGCTAAGCAGGTGGGTGGATTGGTGAACAGGTCGTCTGGGTTTTAGATTCTGGAGGGAAGGAGCTGAGTAACCTGGGAGGTCCAGGGCTGGGCTGGGAAGCGATAAGCTGTGAAGGGACCCTATTTGTTCTTGTAGCCCCAGCCGTTTACTTGGGCTCCCTCGGGTTCACTAAAGTCTTCTCCTTAAGCAGAGGGTTCTTTTGAAGCAGAGGTCTCTTTTGAGACCTCCTGTTCACCGAAGTCTTCAGCACAGTGGAGGGTCACCATGAGTCCACCCAATCAAAGGTTTCTGCTCAGGGGAAGGGGGCAGGGCTTGTGTTTACCAGGAAATTCTGTTTGGTGGCTGTTTATTTTTAAAATCCATATTAAAAAAAGGACAAAGACATATTTATGGACTCCAAGAAATTGCTCGAAGAGTAGAGTCCCAGGGGCTCCTTCCCTCGGCTTTTTAACCGTATCAGACCCAAATCAGACCCAGGAATTCAATGAGGGCCGTTAGCCAGACTACAGGTCTCCTTCCAGGTCAGCTCTTCAGGTGCCTCTATTTGCCGGTGTGCACGTGTGCAAATATCTGTTTCTATGTAATGTTACCTCCTGTGTAGGTCCAGGTCACCACAAGGGTCCCCAGCCCTCCTGTGCCCCCAGGGTGGGATGGGGGTCTTTCCTTCTGGTTTGCCAGGGCCCTGGCTGCCTAAAGCAGGGAGCTCCTTAGAGCCAGTTCACAGGCAACCGAAGTGCACACGGGGAGCCCGGTGTGTGGGTTCAGACACGCTGAGTCCCCAGGTGCAGACCAGACTAAGCAGCAGCCCAGGCAAAGAGGAAGGAAAGTGGTTTGGGAGCCAACCCCGGGGAGGGAGGGGAGGGAAGGGAGGGTTCTTGAGAGAGGGAGAGTGCACAGGCTGCCTCCTGAGTCACCGTGCCCTGCTCAGGCCCAGGGACAAATTGCAGTCATTAGGGAATTTAAGAGGCTGGGGAGGTGCTGTACTGAGGGCAGCGTGCCCTACCCCAGGTTAGGAGGGGTCCCTTGGACCCAGAGCACCTCGTTGGGCTGTCTGGAGCCCTCCCCCACCTCACTGTTGTCTCTGTCTGTCTTCTCTCTAGGTCACCATCTCTCACTCTGTCCCCGCCCCTCTGCCGAGTTGGGAGACACCAATTCTCCACTGCTCCTTCTCCTCCCCGCTGGGGTCCCTGCTCCCCAGACTTTCAGGACTGTGAGAACCACAAAGCCAGAAAGCCTAGGGGACAAGACGGTCCCAGGTGTCTCCTGCCCTTCCCCGCCCCACTCCCTGCCTCCCTCTTCCAGGCTGCTGTCACCTCCCATCTCTGCCTCCCTGTCTCCTCTGAGTGCGTCCCCACCACGTGCTGTGCCCTAGCTCCCTTGGTCACCCCCTCACCTGCCTGGTCCTGCATCGTCCTTCCCCTCCTCCAGCATTTCATCCTCCGGTCCTCCTGCTATTATTTTGTGTGTTTGGGGTGGGGGAGGGGTGGTGATCCTGCCTTCCTTCTCTCTCTTCACTGGGTTCTCTTTGTGTCTCTGTTCTGCCTTCAGTGTCTTCCTTGTCTTCCCTGTTTTTCTGTTTATTTCTTAGCTTTCCCACATTCCCTTCTCCATGAATCACTGTCTCTGTGCTGCGCCTGCCCCACTGTCTCCCCCCCCCAACCTCCTTTGTCCCCATGTCCACATTCATCTTCCTTCTCCTTCCCCATCTTTCCTTAGTCTCTCTCCCTCTGACACGTGTCTCTCGGGTCTGTGTTTCTCTGACCCTTTCTCTGGTTCTCCACCTTCTTATGTTACTTCTCTTACATTTCCCAGTCTTCTCTATGTCTCTTTACCCCCAACCCTTACCAGCACCTTCCCCTGAGCCACCCACTCTGTCCACCCTGCCCTGAGGTCCCCCTCCCTCCCTGGGTTCCTCCCAGATTAAACACCTTCCCTGGGCGGGTTCTCATTAATGTGGTGGCTGCTTCTCTGACCAGAGAAGGGAGGGAGGAGATGGGACCAGGGAGTCCTGGAGTCCTGGAATGGGAAATGGGCAATAAAAAAATGTCAGGAGAAGGGCGGGGGTGGGGGAGGCAGGGCCTGTTGCCCAGGCCAGGGATAAAAGGGCTCCACAGAGTGACAAGGAATCAAGGCACCACCCCCCTTCCTGCACACACAGAGCCGCATCCACGTCTCGAAGGGTCTTGGTCTCTGTGTAAGGCCTTCACTGTCTCTGTCCCTCATCTCTGGGTCTCTTGCCGCCTCCTTCTCTCTCACTTTCTCTTTGCATTTGCCAGAACCTGACCTCCAGACCCCAGAATGCTCCTCCTGCTGACAGCACTCCAGATCATGGCTCTAGGTAAGACAGCAGTGAGATCCGGAGTATGGCAGTCCCCTAGGCATGCTGAGAAGAGATGGAAAGTGTTCCCTGGGGCCCTGGGGTGCTCATGGATGACCTGATGAAAAGACAGCAGGGTGGTTTGGGGGTGGTGACTGAGGGGCATGCAGAAGGGGCCTGAATTCTGAGTTGTGGAGATATCAGGATGCAGGAGTCGAAGGAGATGGGGAGGAATAAATGAGGAATTGTGGAGAAGCATCCAGTGGTGTCTAGGTTTTATTTAAAACGGAGGGCTGCAAAACTAATGGAAAGATGGCATGTTGGTGGTGGTGATTGTGGGCGTGGTGGTAGGTGTGGGTGTGTAGTGAGACAGTGGATCCTGGGGGTCCACACGAGTGTGAAGATTGGATAAAGGGCAGGGAGCTCCTTGAATGTGTTGGAGAAGAATTAATGGGAGGAATGGTGGTATCCTGTGAAAAGTGGTGGTAGAAAGTATTCATGGGAGAGTAGAGTCAAGGGTAGTAGATATGTCAGAGCCCTGGATGAGGCAGCCATGGGATCAAGTAATATACTATGGAGGTGATGGTGGGGGAGGGGTGGGTGTCAGAAAACTCCCTGATTGTGTTGGGGCAATAATGGAGGCAACATTGGGCATATCTCAGACTGGGTGGGACAAATAGAGGCAGGTGGTTTAGGGGTTAGGAAAAGAAAAGGGATTTGTGGGTCCCAGACATCCTAGAGAGTTGGGGGTGGAAAGCATTTGTTCATCTGCTTTCCCCACCACACCCCACCTCTGCCTGTTCCTAGCCATGGCACAGAGCCAAGAGGATAAGGACAAGATACTTGGTGGTTATACATGCATCCAGAACTCCCAGCCATGGCAGGCGGCCTTACTGGCAGGTCCCTTTCGTAGTTTCCTCTGTGGAGGGGTCCTGCTGTCAGGCCAATGGGTCATCACCGCTGCTCACTGTGCCCGCCCGTGAGTAACCCCCTCCCCTATTCCTGTGCAGGGTGAATTCTAGAGTCTAGAGTCCCAGAGCTCAGCTAAGAACCTAGAGCATTGTGTTGAACTTAATGTAGTAGCTGGATCCTGGTTTGGGGTCTAGATAAGAGCCTAGAATTACCAACACAGCTCAGAATATAGAATCCAACCATAAATCTTGAACTCGGCTTAGATTCTGAAAGCAGATTGACAGTTTAGAACCCATATGCCAGCTTAGAGTCCCACACAAAAATTAGAAGCTAACTTATCTGGAGATCCATCTAGAGGCCAAACTCTACATAGAGACCAAGATTAGGAGCCCATTCCAGATTGGTGGTTCAATTGAGGGCACAATCTACATTCAGAAACTCAGGACCCCTCTCAGAACACTGCCTAGAATCCAAAGCCTAGTCTAGAACCTGCAGTCCAGCCATAAATCCAGGACTCTGATTACAGCTAGAACATACAGCTCCGGGCTCTGGGCTGCGAGCACAGAGCCTCCGGGCTCTGGGCTCAGAGTGTAGGATAGACAGAACCAGAGCCCATTCTAGGTACAATGTTTAATTCAGAGTCTAGTCTATAGCTCCTTTTTGAAAGGCCTAGAACCCAAACCTCAGCCCAGTGTCTAAATCCCAGAATGCAGACCATAATCTGAAGTCTCATAAAGAACTCAGAAGTCTAGACCAAACCCTAGAACCTAGATCCCTGACAAAAGCTCACCCAGTACCTATAAACACTAAGATATAATTCCATAAATTGAAGTTCATGTCAAACCTAAAGCCCAGAACTCAGCCCAGTGTCTAGAATGCAAAGTCCAGAGTGCAAGACAGCATCCAGAAACTTGGATCCAAGCAATAACCTGGAGCTCCATCTTGAACCCAGAGCTCAACCTGAGGTCAAGGCTCAGACCAGAGTCTAGAAGCAAGAGCCCAGACCATAACTGTAGTTCAATCTAAAACAGAGCCCACCCAAGAATCAAAAACTCAGACTGATGTTTAGGAAAGACAGAGCTCAAACCATCGTCTAAAACCCAGGCCATAAACCAGAGTTTAAGCAAGAACCCAGAACTCAACCTAGGAACTGAAGCTCATATCCATGTCCAGAATCCATAGTTCAGATCACAGTCCATTGCTCAATATAGAATTGAGCCTACCCTACAACTAAAAGCTCAAATAAACATCTAGAACCAAGACTCATACCATAATGCAGAGCTCAGAATAGAATCTGCAGTCTATCCTAACACCAAAAGCTCATACCCATACCTAAAACGCATGCCATGATCCAGACTCCATCTAGAGAACCCAAATTCTAGCTTCACCTCAAAAGTTCAAAATGTCTAGAACCCAGAAGCCAGGCTGGCACCAGGATGGAGCCTCTCAGGAGCCTCCTCCAGGATATCAATTCTGATTTAGAGCCTAGAGCCATAGCCCAGAGTCTCAGTTGGAACTCAGAGCCTAGAACCCAGCACTGAGCCAAGAACCCCCAATCATTACCTTACACCCAAGCCAGAAACCACAACACAGCTCAAGACGGAAAGGGGTGGATGGTGGGATTGACCCAAGGGAGAGCCCAAGCTATGAGAAAGGGCACGGGAGTCCAGCTGATGTTCCAAAGTTGGTTAGACTTGTGGGAAATTCATCAGCAGGGAAGGGAAAGGGGCCAGAGGATGGGGAGTGGTCCCCAGGTCAGATCCTGAGCAGTGCTGCTTTTGGGGGTCATGGGCCAGGATCCTTCATGTAGCCCTGGGCAAGCACAACCTGAAGAATTGGGAGGCTACCCAGCAGGTGCTGCGTGTGGTTCGCCAGGTGCGACACCCCCAGTACAACTCCCGGACCCACAACAACGACCTGATGCTGCTGCGGCTGGAGCGGCCTGTTCGGCTGGGGAGGGCGGTGAAGCCCATTGCCGTGGCCAGTACCTGCATGAGCCCAGGGACCCCCTGTCTCGTGTCTGGCTGGGGCACCACATCTAGCCCCATTGGTAAGTACTTCTATATCCTGGAAATGAGGGGCTGGGGGACTGGACTTCTGGGTCTGAGGGAGGAGGAGGTAAACCCGACTCGTAACCCTTCAGTATACCCCCAGCCAGGTACCCCAACTCCCTGCAATGTGTGAACATCAACATCTTCTCGGATCAAGAGTGTCAGGGGGCTTATCCCGGAGCCATCACTGCCGGCATGGTCTGTGCAGGTGTTCCGCAAGGAGGGAAGGACTCTTGTCAGGTGAGGTGCAGAAAGGAGAGCTGGAGGAAGGGGATTGTTTGGGGCTGGCACTTGGGTACCAAAGGATCTCAGGAGCATGAAAATCAGAGGAGGTATCCCCAGAAACTGAGAGAGATTGTAATAGTCCAGCTGCATCCTAGCTGTATACCCTTGGGTAACAGGCCTAATCCCTCTGTCAGACAGGGGTAGCTCCTCTTAGAGCACATGGAGGAATCAGATGGTAGTTCATGGAAAGAGTTCAGGGTGGTGCCTGCACTTAGCTCTGATCACTGCTCTCATTGCTGTTATTATATTTGGTCACCTGGAAATCTGTGCTCAGCACCTCTAGAGACCTTAGTCCATCCCTGAGAGGTGACTCCAGAGACAGGGAGATGTAAAGAGGCACACACAGTTTTCTAGAGCAGCACAGTGAGCCCCAAGGCGAAGAGACAGAAGGAAGCGTGAAAAGGGAAGGCAGTGATATCTCCAGAGCCCTGTCCAGGGGTCTCAGCCCACCTCTTCCCCATCTCTGCCTCTTGAGTCCTCCACACCCACGGCTCTGGCCATCTGTCGTCCATGGGTGTCTCCATCTCGGCCTCTCCCCTTCAGGGCGACTCAGGGGGACCCCTGGTGTGCAAAGGACAGCTCCAGGGCCTCGTTTCCTGGGGGATGGAGCGTTGTGCCCTGCCCGGCTACCCTGGGGTCTACACCAACCTGTGCAAGTACCAGACCTGGATCCAGAAAACCATACGGAGAAGATGATTGTTGTTATGACTTAACGTCAGCTGCCCAGCTGTCTCCCCAGACCCTGCTCTCTCCACTCAAGACCCAGGAGTCCCAGCCCCCAGCCCCCCAGCCCTCCTCCTCCCTCAGACCCAGGAGTCTGGGCCCCCAGCTTCTCGATGGGGACCCCTGGCCCAGGACTCCCCTTTCCCAAAGAAGTTCCTTCAGGTTTTCTCTCCACTCCCCAACAACACCATTATTCAAGACCCTTCGGTACAGGGACAAGAGCATGAAAACACAAACTGGCATCATACCCCAAAGAAGACAGTTTTCAAAGCTTAGTGTCTCTAAAAACTAGATAAATAATAATAAAAATGGAATAATCCTAAAGTCCATTCACCTGTTCATTTAATTCATCTGACAGATATGTACACACAAGTGGCTGAATGGGGTCCGTGTTGTTCCCTTGGAGTCACCCTCCATTCCCTACATCTGGTGTGGTAGAGGGAAATGCCCAGCCTCGCGGCATGACCCTGAACAAGACCGTCCCTCCCGAGGCTGGGTCCTGTGAGCAGGGACTGCTGAGGTCCAGGGCAGGGAGGGCAGAGACCCACCTTGTTTCTTGGAAAACCCTATGCAAATAAAATGTCCTCTTTCTCCTAATCAGATCTCAGGTGAGGAGAGTTGAGTTAATCACCTGCTGGAGTTCAAGTCCTGGCAGAGCTCTGCTCTCATTTTATTTCTTTATTTCTATCTGTCATCCCTGGCTCCGGTCCCCTCCCTCCCCACAGGCACCAACACAAATGGCCTTGAACACCATGAGTCCTTGCAAAACATGCCTGTCACAATGTGTTGCTTCTCATTTACATGAAGCCATTGTGTTATGGATCTCATTCTCTTTCTCACTTTCATTCATCAGACTATTTATTGGAGGGGCGCTTGGGTGGCTCAGTCGGTTAAGCTCCTGACTTTGGCTCAGGTCATGATCTCACGGTTCGGTTCGTGAGTTCAAGCCCCATGTCAGGCTCTGTGCTATCAGCCTGGAGTCTGCTTCAGATCCTCTGTCCGCCCCTCCCCCACTCTTTCTCGCTCAAAAATAAATAAATGTTAAAAAAATTAAAAATAGAAGACTATGTATTGCCTACAACAGTGCACCAGGCATTGTTCTAGGTGCTGGAAGTTGAGCTGTGAACAAGCCAGATAAATCTAAATGCCTCCCCCAACAGAGCAGACACTCTGGCAGAAGGTGATAGACAAGAAACGACCAACATAATTTAAAAGTACAGTGGAGAGGCACTGGGCTGACTCAGTCGGTGAAGCATATGACTCTTGATCTTGGGGTTGTGGGTTTGAGCCCCACCTTAGGTGTAGAGATTAGTTAAACATAAAATCTTCAAGGGCCCCCTGGGTGACCAGTTGGTTAAGCTTTGGTTCAGGTCATGATCTCACAATTCATGAGTTCAAGCCCCACATCGGGCTCTGTGCTGACAGCTCAGAGCCTGGAGCCTGTTTCAGATTCTGTGTCTCCCTCTCTCTCTGCCCCCCTCCTGCTCACGCTCTGTCTCTCTCTCAAAAATAAACATTAAAAAATTTTTTTTGAAAAATAAAATAATAAAAGTAAAGCAGAAAGCCCCTAAGAGTGAAAGGTCAGTAAACTTGAGCCAGGAGACCAGCCCAGTGTGTACCAGAGCCAGCTCAAACCAACCCATAAAAGCCAACTGGCCAGTTTTTAGGAATTTTGAGAGCCAGTTGGTAAACACAACCATTATTAAAAATTAAATTACATTGGGGTGCCTGGATGGCTCAGTCGGTTAAGCATCTGACTCTTTTTTTTTTTTTTTTAATGTTTATTTTTGAGAGAGAGAGCACAAGCAGGGGAGGGACAAAGAGAGAGGGAGACACAGAATCTGAAGCAGGCTCCAGGCTCTGAACTGTCAGCACAGAGCTTGACTCAGGGTTCAAACTCATGAACTGCAAGTTTATGACCTGAGCCAAGGTGGGATGCTCAACCGACTGAGCCACCCAGGTACCCCAAGCATCCAACTCTTGATTTCAGCTCAGGTCATAATCTCACAGTCTGTGAGTTCGGAGCCCCGCGTCGGGGTCTGCACTGGCAGCTCATATCCTGCTTGGGATTCTTCCTCTCTCTCTGCCCCTCCCCTGCTTGCACTCTCTCTGTCTCTCAAAATAAATAAACAAAAACTTTAAAAATATTAAATTACATAAACTTACAATTGAACGATGAATATTCAAAACAAGTTCAATTAATACTCAACATTCATCAATTCCTCATTATTTTCATGAGTATTTATATACTTTGAAGTTATATTTGTCTTATTGCCTTACATCTGTCACTGTGAGCTCTGCACATCTCTTTCTCACTCTGTGTCCTGTGAAATTGTCCTGGGAGGTTGGTATCAGCCCAAGCAGGAATACTTGTGCCACAGAAATTGGCAAAAGCGGGGCACCTGGCTGGCTTAGTCAGTTGAGTGTCCGACTCTTGATTTCAGCTCAGATCATGGTCCCAGGGCTGTGGGATTGAGCCCCACATCAGGCTCACTGCTGGGCGTGGATCTTGCTTTCATTCTCTCTCTCTGCCCCCCCTCTTTTCTGTCTCTTAAAATTAAATAAATAAATAAACAAACACATAAACAAACAAATTAAAAGAAATTGGTGAAAGCTTTCTTTTCTTGGAGAGCTTAAATCCTTACCCTGGAGAATTAACCCTTGGGAAATCCTTGGAGAGTTAAATCCTTACCAGCGCAGTGTGGGACATGTGAATGTCCCTAGGAATGACCTGATGATCCCAGCCTCTGTCTCCTCATAGTTCTGCACTGGGACACTGCAGAGCTCAGATAGAGTGGAAGGCAGTGTGGCCTCACCAGTGTTCACGTGCTCTGCTGTGAGGGACAACACAGGATCTGAGAGTTCTCAGGTGCTGGGTCTGGGAACCGCATGGCTACAGAAATTCCAAAGATTGTTGGGACATGGAGGCTGCACCTTGTGTCCAGGTGACACAGACACACTTTGGCTCACATATGCAACAGCCATACAAGCTCTGTGGAGCAAAGGGGACAAGAGCAGCTGTGTACTAAGGTACCTTCAGGCCCCTGGTGAGATGATGATACAGCCATGCTGTAATTCTTGGCCTGTATCCTTCTATAACGCTAAATAAAAGTCGTTTTTTTTTTTAATTTTTTTAAATGTTTATTTATTTTTGACAGAGAGAGAGACAGAGCATGAGCAGGGGAGGGGCAGAGAGAGAGACACACACAGAATCTGAAGCAGGCTCCAGGCTCTGAGCTGTCAGCACAGAGCCCGATGCGGGGCTCAAACTCACAGACTGCGAGATCATGACCTGAGCCAAAGTCGGACACGCAACTGACTGAGCCACCCAGGCGCCCCAAAATAAAAGTAGTTTAGATCAAAGATTACTTTAATCTGATTTCCAAACTTATACTCCCTGCTGTGATGGTTCAGTACTGCATTTTATTGTTTCGCAGGTGCACATTCCTTCACATGTTTAACAATTCTGAAGTGGGAAGCATCTTACAACCAGTAGTGTCTTAGCATTGTATCACGATTTAATCGACATCGTCTTTCTCTATTTCAGAGGTATGCAAAGTAATAGTGCAAATACAATCATCAACATCTTAAATTGGATGAAGTAGGGTACACGGAAGGTGGGTGTAGGTGAGGAGTCAGGTTGAGGTACTTTTTTTTAAGTAGGCTCTATGCCCAACATGGGGCTTGATCTCAAGACCCCGAGATCAAGGGTCACATGCTTTACCGACTGAGCCAACCAAGTGCCCCAGGGTCGAGGCATTAAATAGGTGATCTTATTCCACCAAACACTGTGTTAATCATCTGTTCGTGTTGCTGTTTGTTCATCTAGTTTATTGCCTCTAACTGCCACAGAGTCTTCTCCACCTGTGCTGTCCAATATGGCAGCCATTAGCCACATGTGGCCATTTAATTTTTAAATTAAAACGAGCTAAATTCAATACACATTAAGATTCCACTCATTAGCTGCTCTTGCCACATTTCTGGTGCTCAGTAACCTGGTGGCTAATGGCTGCCATAATTGGGCAGCTCAGATAAATAGAATATTTCCATCATCACAAGAAGGTCTATTGGAGAGCACCACTTGCTTCTCAAAGTGCGGTCCAGGAAACAGCAGCATCAGAATTACCTGGAGCTTTTGTGATGTCAGAGTCTTGGGCCCCAGTCCAGACCAAATGAACCAGAATCTGCATTTTAACAGGATCCCCAGGGACAGAATGCATCTGAAAGCTTGAGAAGCACCATGGCATACACACAACATGTTTAAAAATTTTTTAAATATTTATTTATTTTTAAGAGACAGAGACGGAGTGCTAGTGGGGAAGGGGCAGAGAGAGAGATTGAGAGAGGGAGAGAGAGAGAGAGATACAGAATCCAAAGCAGGCTCCAGGCTCTGAGCTGTCAGCACAGAGCCTGACCTGGGGTTTGAACCCACCAGCCATGAAATCATGACCTGAGCCTGAGCCAAAGTTGGACGCTTAACCGACTGAACCACTCAGGAGCCCCAAAAGGCCTACTCTTAATCAATGTCACCAGGTACTAGCAGGTTTTTGCCCAGATAGAAGGATTCCTATCTCCCTACACTCTCAGCAGTGCCTGCATTTCATTCATTAGTCCAGCAAAGATTAATTGAATTTTATTATACCCCAGGTACTGTTTTAAAACAAAACAGATAAACACCTCTGCCCCCAGGGAACTCACTTCTAAAGGAGAGGCAGACAGGAAATAAATAAATGAATAAGTAAATACATAAAGCATTACAGATGGGAGTGAGTGCCTTGGATAAAAGTAAAGCAGAGTAAGGGGATAGAGAATGTCAGAGGAGGGTTACGATTTCCAGGAGGTGTTACACAACGAAGGGTTAACTCAACAGGCCTGAGTTGTCCACAACCTGCACAGAAAGAAAGGCTTGAAAGCCTCGTGGTGGCTCAGTCAGTTAAGCATCTGACACTTGATTTCGGCTCAGGTCACGATCTCTCGGTTTGTGGGTTCAAGCCCTGCATGGGGCTCTGCACTGACAGTGCAGAGCCTGCTTGGGATTCTGTCTCCCTCTCTCTCTGCCCCTCCCCTGCTCTCTGTCTCTCAAAAATAAATAAACTAAAAACAAATTTTTTTAATTTAAAAAAAAAAAGAAAGTTTTGCCTTAGTGTGTTATTTTGCCTGGTAACGGTGTCTTTGTTTACCTGGGGGCCTTGGTTGTGCCAGATAGTCTATCCTAATAAAAATGACAAGGTAGAGGGTGTCTCAGTGGTTCAGTCGATTAAGCATCTGACTCTTGATTTCAGCTCAGGTCATGATCTCACGGCTTCGTGGGTTAGAGCCCAAGGCTTCGTGGGCTCTTCGCTGACAGCATGGAGCCTGCTTGGGATTCCCTCTCTTCTTCTCTGTGCCCCTCCCCGACCTGTGCTGTCTGTCTCTCTCAAAATAAATAAATAAACTTTAAAAAAAAAACTAAAAAAAAAAAAAAAACCCCGACATGGTAGAGGCCTTGGGGCAGTTTGACCTCTGCAGGGGCTGAGACTAAGGTCAGCTATGCAAGCAGAAGGCCATGTGCCCATGTGACTGACCCCAAATAAAAGCCCTGGACACCAGGGGCGCCTGGGTGGCTCGGTCGGTGAAGCGTCCGACTACGGTTCGGGTCATGATCTCACGGTCTGTGAGTTCGGGCCCCGCGTCGGGCTCTGTGCTGACAGCTCGGAGCCTGGAGCCTGTATCGGATTCTGTGTCTCCCTCTCTCTCTGCCCCTCCCCTGTTCATGCTCTGCCTCTCTCTGTCTCAAAAATAAATAAACGTTAAAAAAAAAAAGCCCTGGATACCAAAGCTTAGGGGAGCTTCTGTGGTTAACAGTACTCTGTATGTGCTGTCACACATCGCTGCTGGGAGAAACAGGCAGTGTCTGCACAGCTCCACTGAGAGAGGACGTCCAGAAGCTTGTGCCTGGGCCTCTCCTGGACTCCCTTGTGCACCATTTCCCCCTGCTTATTTTATGCTACACTTTTACTTGTAACAAACTGAAACCACAGTATAGCAGCTTCCTTGGGTTCTGTGAGTCCTTCTAGTCATTCGTTGAACCTGTCCTGGGAATTGTGAGTCCTTCTAGTCATTCGTTGAAACTGTCCTGGGAATTGTGAGTCCTTCTAGTCATTCGTTGAAACTGTCCTGGGAATTGTGAGTCCTTCTAGTCATTCGTTGAAACTGTCCTGGGAATTGTGAGTCCTTCTAGTCATTCGTTGAAACTGTCCTGGGAATTCCCAACTATGGTGGTCAGGAAAGTCTTCAAAGAGAGAATGAAAAGAATCGATGAGACCAGACATCTGGCTTGGAAAAGTCCTCCTGTCGGGGGAACAGCAGGTTCTGAGCGTGAGCCTGGCATCAGAAGGGTGGGAAAGAGGGGAGGGTCAATGATGTCAGAGGACCACTGGGGCCAGATGGCGTAGAGGCTTGTCAGCCACCATAAGGACATGGGACATTCACTCTGAGTGAGCTGGGGGCATTGCAGGGTTTTGAGAAGAGGAGTGATCTGTTCCGACTTACGTTTTCTTAAATGGTCACTCTGGCTGCCACATCAAAAACAGAGTGAAGGTGGATAGGCCAGAAACAGGGAGACCAGGTAGAAAATTTGCAATAACCCCGGGTGAGAGACGATGGCAGCTGGGAGGTGCCAGGTGGCAACGGTGGAAGGTGTTGAGAAACGGTCAGATCGGGGATCTATTTCGAAGGCAGAGCCGACAAGGTTTGGTAATAAAATGGACATGGGATGTGGGAGCAGGAATCCAAAAGAGAGATGAAGGTTTTTTCACTGCTGAGGACTGGAAAGAAGGAGAGACCACCAGTGAAGAAGATCAAGACTCTGCGAGAGGAGCCTGTTTGGACCTGGAGAGCTGCTGAGAGCCCGGGGTTTGGTTTTGGACATGCAGATGTGGGGCAGGCAGTTGGATGTCAAGTTGAGAGTTCAGGAGAAACATCTGGCTGGAGACGTAAATTTGGGAGTCGTCAGCAGGTAGATGGCACGTAAAGCCACGAGGCCAGATGAGATCACCGAGGGAGTGAGTGTAGACTGAGGAGAGGACAGAACCAAGTGCCCAGCCCTGAGGTGCTCCGCCATGTAGAGACGGGCCAGAGAAAGCAGCACCAGACACGGATGAGGAGCAGCCAGTGAACAATGAGGAAGACCAGGAGAGTATAGTGTCCCAGAAGCCAAGGAAAAAACAAAATCTCTGAAGGAACAGAGTGATCCACTTGTTAAACGCTGCTGATAGCTCAAGTAAGATGGGTTCAGCAACATTGAAGTTTTTGGTGCCATGGAGCGGGCTTGAGAGAGACTAGGAGGACAGGAGTTGCAGACAGTGAGTGTAGCCAACTTTTTAGGAGAAATTGCAGTCAAGGGGAGAAAAAAAATGGGCCAAAAAAAAAAAAATTGGGGCCAGAATGCTCAAGGAGAGCATGAAGGTTTGAGAGGTTTGGTTTTTGTTCCAATTCTTTTAATGGAATAAGGGAGCAACTGTATGTAATATGTTTGTATGTTCCTGGAGAAGGAAAAAAATTGATGCAGGCAAGGGAGCAGAGAAATGCTGGCTGCACAATGTTCCCAGGGAGGTGAGAAGGGACGGGAGGTGAGAAGGGACTTGTGCCTCCACCCCAGGCACAAGTGGAGGGGTCTGTCTTAGCGGGAGGTGCAGGCTGTTCACCTACAGAAATAGGAGAGGAGGCAGAGGATGTGGGCGCAGACACAGGTAGGTGGCAAGAGTGACCTTTTTAGTTTTTGCTATTCTGATGGGTGAAAAGTGGTTTGCTGTTGCTGCACGGCAAAGATGATGACTGGGACCGACATCCTTAACAACACGTACCCAGATACAGAGAATAATTTGTGCGTCTTGACATTTTTTTTAAAGTTTATTGATCTATTGTGAGAGAGAGAGTGTGTGAGCAAGCGTGCACAAGCACGGTGGCTGGGGAGGGCAGAGATAAAGGGAAGAGAGAGAATCCCAAGCAGGCTCTGCATTATCAGCGCAAAGCCCAATGTGGGGCTCGAACTCATGAACCACGAGATCATGACCTGAGTTGAGATTAAGAGTCAGACGCTGAACCCACTGAGCCACCCAGGTGCCCCTCCATCTCGATGCCTTTGTTTCTCTCTCTGTCTCTGCATTTCCTCTGTTCTCTCCTACCCACCCTGTCTTTCTATCTCTGTGTATTTATCCCTTTGTATCTTTCTCTGTCTCCCCCTCCCTTCATGTTTGCATTGGGGCCTCTCCTCTGAGCCTGGGTGTGGGGCCAACTTTCTCATCCCAGCCAGCCAGCACTTCCAACCAGAACTTCCAGTCCTTGCTTGACAAAGAACCCCATTTTGAAGCCAAGCTAGGGTGGGGCTTCTGGAAACCTCAGGCTACCTCCATTTCCAGCTTTACTTAATTAACAAGCACATTTGTGTCCCTTGGTCTCTGTCGGGCTCTCATCTAATCAACCTTCAAATATTAACTCATTTAACCCTCCTCTATGAGGTATGTGCTGTTGATAGCACCATTTTGCAAATGGGGACAATGAGTGGCCATGTCGCTTGGCCACTTGGACTCACATCATTTGCGTCTCAACTCTGAACCACTAAGGCCACTGTCTCTTTTTCTAGTCCTTTCTCCAGCCCTGCCCTCTGACAGGGAAAAGACCCTGATTTATGAGACAGTACAGCTGGATTTGGTCTAGTTCTGGGACTTTCAGCAGCTCACTGCCCTCCATGGGCTCCAGTTGCCTTATTGATCATGTGAGGGGATGGAATGCACCCAACTCTTGGTGGGTCTATGACTTCACTTCAACATGAGTCAGCAACCTAAGTCCTGGCCAATCATAAACCCTAATATCAGCATTGACCTGGTACTCACCCCTAAGCAAATACCAAAGCCAGCCACCCCTACTCCAGGACCCAGCCCTTCCCAAGTGAGAAAGCCTTTTCTGGAAGTGTGGACCCAGGCCACAAGAGGGCATAGGTACCCGGACTTCCCACACAAGAGTGTCAGTCACCTCACTTAACCTGCATCCTCCTTCCTCCCGCATCCTCCCTCCACCCAACCTGAACCCAACACTACTCCAAAAGAGTGAACTCAGGACCCACTCTGGGTCCAGCCTTGTGAGGTAAGGGAATTTCAAGGTGGGGAAAGACAATACTCTTTCTGTCACCTTGAGAGAAGCTCACAGCTATGAGCCGGTCCATTCCCATCAAAACCCTACTAAGGGGAGCTTGGGTGGCTCAGTCAGGTAAGCATCCGACTTCGGCTCAGGTCATGATCCCATGGTTCGTGAGTTCGAGCTCTGCATCGGGCTCTGTGCTGACAGCTCAGAGCCTGGAGCCTGCTTCAGATTCTGTGTCTCCCCCTCTTTGCACCCCTCCCCCACTCATGCTCTGTCTCTCCTCTCTCAAAAATAAATAAACATTAAAAAACAAAAAACCCTTCTGCAACACAGACACCTAACCTCACATCTAGTTTTTGTTATCACCGTCAACCCACAACACCTGCTCAGCTATATTTCAAAACCTCCCATCCAAATTCTCACTCATGGCTCCATCAACATTCTTATCCCCAGAACCCTCCCATTAAGAACTCAGTCCTATCCTCAAAACCAACTAGAACCCCATCCTCACCCTGTGTCTATTCTCCCCCCAGACTCACTTGCATTCCCAGTGCTGTCATCAGACCCATCCTAAACCTGTCCATGAACTTTTGTTCTCAGTGCAAGGAAAAAATGTGAAAGACTTTGAGATGAACCCAACAGATGTCTCTGATGGAAAACTAAGTAGGTTATTTGATTTTATGCGGTCTCTGCCTCTGTTATTGTCTTTCAGCTACTTTACGGCTCTGTAAATTATAGACAGCTGATAGAGTTGCAAATCATTCTTGTCTATAACCATAACCATACAAATGAATTTTGTCAGGTGAAGTACAATTAATTTCCCTCCCCACCCATGTAGAATAAACCAGTTCTCCATCTATTTATAAATCTATTTCAGTATTCCTTATTGCCTCTACCTGTGTGGGTCTTTGTAACATCTTACTAACTCCATCATTTATTAATGGATCAAAATAAAATCTTTGATGTATGCTTATTTTATATATGTAGGAGAGTCCTGGTTAGATCCCTTAAAAAAAAAAAAACTTATCTTTTGTCACTAGATTTGATCCCTATATCCAAACTTAAACCTCTCCAACATGGACTACACTATTTTGAGGTGAACCTTCATTCTGGCATCTTAATCCCTTATCCTCATTTTGACACCACTGTTCTCTCTCCCAACTTCATCTGATCCCCATCCCGGCTTTCTTCCAAATTCTGACCCCACCTCTGCCCTCCTTAATCCTTAATCCTGCCCCCTCCACCCCCTAGGATTAATTCATGGCCCCACCCAGTCCCAGTTCCAAGAGACACCTACTCATTCCCAAAACACCACCTCTTCCTCCTTCCTCTTCCCCATCTTCCTGGCCCCCAGAGCTTTCCGATTCCTGCTTCTCCCTCTCCACCTACATCCCATGGACTCCCTCACCCCAACTGGCCCTGCTCCTTAAAGGCCATTTACCCAAACAAAATATTGCTCTTCCGGGCCCCATCCAAGTCCAGTACAGTTGACTTTCTAAGCCACCTATCTGAAGATTCCCTTCTGGTGCCTGATGGTTTTGGGGGTGGGGATGGGGGTGGGGGTGGGGGAAGGCCAATGGTGGAATTTAGGCATCTCCGCGTGCTGGTGCTGGAGATGAAGTTGGGAACTGGAATTTGGATGTGTTGGGTTTGAGGTCCGGATAAACTTGAGATAAGGCTGTTGATGGGGTTGTGTTTGGGGGATAGGCTGACTGTAAGGGGTATGGTTAAAATTAGGGAGATAGGAATAGGGTGGAAAATGGCCATTTGGAAGCTGATGGATGTAAAGATGTGCACAGGGGTTGGAGAGATTAGAAAGTGGGATGGAAAATGGATTGGTGTTAGGGAGGGCCATTGGGATTTAGGGTGGGTTTGAGGAAGGAAATAGCTTTCCCCTTCCCTCTAAGTGAGTCCTGCTGCCTCCCAAGTTCACAGTGGGTTCAAATGGGGCCTGGGTGGGGCCAGATCTGGGTCCCAGCTTGTCCTGGAGCTCCGCCCCAAGCGGAAGGGCCAAACCCAGACTGGGGGGTGCCAGGCAGCAGCCTACTGAGCCTTTGGGGGTGGAGAGGGGGAGGCCAGCAACAGGGAAATGCTGAGGGCGCTGGGGGAGGGAATTCAGGGGTTAAAAAGCCATGGGTCCAGGCTGAAGTTGGAAGCAGCTGGCGGCGAAGTTCTGCACCCCGGCCTCTCACAGAGGTAGGGTCCGCCTGGGGCAGGGGCGGGAGCATCAGAGGGGAGGAGTGGGGAGAGGAGGGAGATGTGAGCTGGGAAAGGAAAAGAGGGAGAACAGCTGAGTCAGGGAGATGGGGCGGGAAGCCAGGGGTTCAGTTATAGAGGTACAGATCTACAGAGCAGGGGAGGGTGAAGCACGCTGAAAGATAAGCTGCTTGAGGCCAGGTGCCCGGGACGACCCTGAGAGGGGAGCAAGGGGTCAGAGAGCGGCGGGAGCGGGTACTGAGGCCCCCATCTCGCTGGAGGGCACGGATGCACGCTGTGCACGCCCCCCTGCCCCTCTCGCCTCCTTACTGGGCTCCCCACCGAGGATGGAATTTAGGACGGGGGTGCAGATTCCAGGCCCAAGGCTCTTAATGAAGGAGAGATTTTAGACTGGAAAGTGCAGGCGCACAGGTGGGGAGGAGGGGCGGCCAGAGACGGGGGTTCGAGCCAGCGCTTAACACCTCCCCCACAACTTCTCAGGCCCCGCCCGCCCTGCTCCCCACCCCGGAGCCGCCATGTGGCCCCTGGCCGCTGTGATCGCCTTCCTGACGGTGGCCTTGTCAGGCGGTAAGAATGCGCGGGGGTGGAGGCGGGGTGGCCACCGGAACAATGGTAGGAGGGGTCAGGGCAGGAGGAGGGGGCGTGGGAGCCCTGAGCCCCGCCCACCGCCCACTCGAGGCCGGGTCCCGCAGGGACAGCCCTGAGAGCTTCCTGCTTGTCCCTGCGTGACCTGGTTTCTGGGCCGGGGCTAGCGCACTCTCCCCACCGACCCCAGACCCCTCCCTGGGGCGTCCCCGCTCTGGTGAGCCCGCTCCTATTTATAAGTTTTCTGGATGTTCCTCACCAGCTCCTTCTCTGATTGCCCTACTCTGCAGTGGAAAGCTCACCCCCACCTGCAGCCCCTGCCCCCGCAGCAGCCTCCTCCCCTCTCAAGCAGGGCAATCGTGAGAGTTGGGTTCAGATCCTGACGCTGCCGCTTTGAGCAAGTAATTTAGCTTCTTTGTGTTTTTTAATCTGTAAAATGAGAACATCTAAGTCCCTCCTAGGAAAGGTTGTTGTGAATGTTAGAATGAGCTAATGCGTGGCAGATGGAAGGGGCTGAAAAGTTAGTCGTCATTACTTTATTAGTATTCACTCTTCATTATCAGCTTCTTCCAGAGCCTTCTAGTTTGTTCTTCCTTTAATTCTTGGGGTGACCCCCAAACCTGATTCTACCCGGAGTCGGTCCCCAAAGATTCCTCATGTTTAAGGCAAATTTGCAGGCAGATTCTCAGGCATCATCATCTGTCCACCCATCCGTCCTTCCGTCCATCCATTCATCCATAGCCATTCATCTAACCAACAAGCTGTTGAGCACTAGGCACTGTTCTGGGTGCTGTGCAAGCAGACACGGTTCCTGCTATTAGCATCCAGAGCCTAGCGGGGAAGGATGCAGGCATTATTCAAACAATTACTCAAATAATTAGTTAATAACTAGTTAGGACTGTGACAGGAGGTGATGGCTTCAAGGGGCCAAGCCAGGAGCCTTGAGATGGAATGGCAGCTCCTGGCTTGGAAGGCCACCCAAAGGTCTGGACCCCTGAGCCGAGACCTGAGGAGGGAGGAGTCCTCAGGCACCTGGCACCACCCTTGGCCTGAAGGTGGGGTGGTTTCTCTCCTTTGCTGCCACTCCCAGGACTCGTGCCCTTGTCCTAAGCCCCTCCTGGGCACCACGCCCTGGGCTAGGAGCTCCACATGCATCATCTTATGGAGCCCTCAGCAGCCTTATGAGGTAGGAACACTATAATTACTCCAGTTTCACAGCTAAAACCCTGGGACTCTGAGACAGCAGGTCCTGCCCCAAAGACACCTGTGGCGCCTGAGTCAGGATCCTGATGCACATTGGCTGCCCTGTCCCCAGCATCCTGGACTTGAGGTTCTGGCAAACCATATTCATTATTTTAGATCTCATGGTCTGCTTAGAGTCAACTCTTTTTTTTTGCAACTTTTTTAAACTTTTTTTTAACTTATATCATTGTCCTAAATGGAAAAGAGCACCCTTTGCTATAAATAAAAGGTAAGAGGAAAACATAAATCCTGCACAATGTAACAACAAAAACAATGTATTTATTGGGTTGGACCATCTGACATTGCCCGTAGTGGGCCTTTTTTGACCTTTCCCCAAACAACAATGGCAGATAAATTTTAGGTTGCCGGCTAAAGGCTTCTGTTTCTTCCAGGTTTTAAAAAGTGAGCTCAGCGAGGATTAGAGAGGTATTAAAAGCATATCAGTCCCATCACGGAGCTCCATTTCTGCTTGGCAAAATGAGGACTGGAAGAGAACTGGACAATGACTCAGTTTCTGAGGCTGCCATTTGATGTCATTTATACCTCATCTCTGTACCACCTAAATGACCTGTGTCCACCAAGACTCCTGTCCCCAATTTTGAGAACCACTGAGCTAATCCCGTGGCTTATGTAGGTGGGGAAGCTGGCCCAGGGAGGAGAAGAGCCTACTGGCCACAGAGCTGGGGACCTCCTAATAATTTTTTTTTTAATGTTTATTTTTTTTTTGAGAGAGAGAGAGAACATGAGCTGGGGAGGGGCCGTGAGAGAGAGAGAGAGCGAGAAGGAGACACAGAGTATGAGGCAAGCTCCAGGCTCTGAACTCTCAGTACAGAGGCCGACACAGGGCTGGAACTCACGAACCACAAGATCATGACCTGAGCTGAAATCAGACGCTTAACTGACTGAGCCATCCAGGCCCCCCGCTAATAATTTTTTTTTAATGTTTATTTTTGAGAGAGAGACAGCATGAGCTGGAGAGGGCAGAGAGAGACACACAGAAACTGAAGCAGGCTCCAGGCTCTGAGCTGTCCACCCAGAGCCCAATGCAGGGCTCACACTCATTAACCATGAGATCATGATCTGAGCCGAAATCAAGAGTTGGATGCTTAGCTGACTGAGCCACACAGACACCCCTATAGCTAATAATTAATAACAGTCCCCACTTACTGAGCACTTGCTCTATGCCAGGTGCTGTGCCCCATGAGAAAGCTAAGCCTGGCAACTGGTAGGGCATCACCCAGCCAGAAAGTGGCACATTTAGGATTGGACTTTCCCATTGTTGATTGCTATGTCTCCAATGCTGGGCATAGTGCCTAGCACACAACACTTATTGAGTGAACACCTACTATGTGCCAGACACTGTGCTTGGTCCTGGGGATATAGCTCTGAATAAAGCAGTTAAGGTGCCTGTTATCAATGGACCTTATAGTCAAATTGTAGAGATTAAAATAAAAAACCCACATAAATGTAAACAAATAGAGAGAGAAATGAATAGTGATCATGGCTCTGATGGGAATCAACTGGGTGAATATAATAGGGTGTGACTGGGGGGCTAGGAGGGGCAATATTAGACCAGGTGGCCAGGAATCTGGGATGGCCCCCGAGGAGGTAATGTTTGAACTGAACTGAGCTCTCAGAGTCAAGAAGGACACAGACATGTAGCCTGTAGATTCTGAGTGCCATCAAATAGAATATTTCATATATGTGATGTCCTGTATATGCCCTGTCCACTATGGTGGACACTGGCCATGTGGGGCTCTTGAGCATTTCAACTGTAACGGGTGTGGTTGAAGAATTGAATGTATTTCATTTTAATGAATCTAAATGTAAATATCCACATGTGGCTAGCAGCTACCATATCGAACAGCACAGGTCTAGAGAAAGAACTGTCCAGAATGAAGCAGCAGCAAATTCAGAGGGTATTGTGTGTCTGGAGAATGGGTCCACAAGTCTGGAACAGAGTGTGTGAAGAGGAAAGATGGGAGATGGGGCCAAAGAGGCTGGTAAGAGTCAGATGATACAGAGTCCTGCAAACTTTGAATTTGAAAGTGGTTAGGCTATGGGTTTTATTTAAAGTCATAGAGGCACCTGGTAAATACGTGTTGAAAGGATGGATGGATGGATGGATGGGTACATACTTACTGCCTAGGTAGATCTATAGGTCAGTCTCCATGGTGGGATGGGAAGACGCAGGTGGGGAGAAAGTCAGGCTTGTTCCATGAACTCTGTGAGCCCCCAGTGGAGTTAGCACTTATACAGAAAAGGACATCATCACCTCTTTGCCCTGACTCCTCTCCACTACATGGAAGCTGGCAACTCCCAGAGGCCAACAAATGAATCATCAATTCCTGGTCACCCAGAGCAAAATTCTGACCCTCTCCCCAAGCCCAAGGCCTCCTTCTCCCCCTGAACCCCAATTCCCTAACATTTTCTCTTCTTCACCAGGTATCTCTCAGGAGTATCCCAAGATTCTCAACGGCACTAATGGGACCAGCGGGTTTCTCCCGGGGGGCTACACCTGCCGCCCCCACTCTCAGCCCTGGCAGGCAGCCCTACTGGTGCAAAAGCGGCTGCTCTGTGGGGGAGTCCTTGTTGACCCCAAATGGGTCCTCACTGCAGCACACTGTCTGAAGGAGTATGTGGGGTCAGGGGCGCATGAGGGTAGGGATGAGAACAGGACTGGGGTGGTGAGGGGGTGGGTGGATCTGGATTGAGGATGAAGTCAGAGTTAGGGTTGGGGTTTGGGACTGGAAATGAAGTCCAGAAAGAGGATTTGAATGGGACTGGAGTTGAGGATGTGGAAGGAGATGTTTGGAGAGGAGGAAGGTGGTGGAGACGGGCTTAACCTCTCTAATCACCCCCTTCCTGCACCCACAGAGGGTACAGAGTTTACCTGGGCAAGCATGCCCTGGGGCGTGTGGAGGCCGGAGAGCAGGTGAGGGAGGTAGTCCGCTCTATCCCCCACCCTCAATACCAGATCAGCCCCACCCACCTGAAGCATGACCACGACATCATGCTTCTGGAGCTGCATTCACCGGTCCAGCTCACGAACCACATCCGTGTTGTGCCCCTCTCCCAAGACTGCCTCCCTGCTGGCACCTGCTGTCGGGTGTCTGGCTGGGGCACCACCACCAGCCCCCAGGGTATGCACCCTCAACAGGTGGCCTGAGGTGTCAGTGGCTGGGTAAACCGGGCAGAAAAGGGAGGGAAGGTTGGAGGAAGATTCCTTTATATATATAAAACAATACATGTATAGTAATATGATATATAATATATGTTATATATCCTTTATATGAATACATATACATTTATAAATAAGGTAACATGTTATATATATCTCCTTTATACAAATGTCCATTTATAAATATAAAGTTATATGTTACATATGTCATAGGTTATATAGTTATATATCCTTATATAAATATATATACAAAATATATATACATTTATAAATATGTATAAAGTTATGTTACATATCCTTTATATAAATATACATGAAGTTATATATTTTATAGAATGTTACAGATCAGATATATAAACTTCTATATCCTTTATATAAATATATAAATTAATAAAAGCATAGATATTGTAATATGTGTTATATATTACATGTATGATATATTTATATAAATACAACACATTACACGTTTGTATCCAAATATGAAAATTATCATGTAGGTTGATTTTTTTTAGATCATAAGTTCTATGTTATGTATTTATTTAAATACATTTACATATAAACTATGTATTAGACAAATTATACCTAAATATATTTAAATAAATTGTCACTTAATGCATTTGATATATTGGCAGGTATGTACTTGTTAAATGTAAGGACGTGTAGGTGTATCCTTTGTGTTTAAGTTACATGTGCATGAATATAAAACTGATCTTCATAGCATCAAGGGCCCTTTGCATCTCCTTAGCAGTGCCCTGGCTTCTTCCCTGTCTCCTTTCCCTCTTTCTCCCCCATCTGCCATCTGTCTCCACATGGCTTTCCGTCCCCTTGTTTCCTCACCCCCAATCTTCTGTCTCTCACCACATGTCACTATCCCTCTTCTCCTCTCCCTTTTATGTCTCTTCCCACTTTCCTTCATTCTCAAATCTTCCCCTCTTGTTGGCCTCCACCTCCTCTGCCCCATTTCTCTCCACACCTGTCTCCTCCATCCCTTACCCCAGATACATATCCCATCTGTTCCCCATCTTCCTCTTTGCATCCATTTTCTACCGACTCTCCTGTTTAACTCCCACCCTGTAGCCTGGCTGAGACAGACATCCTTAGACCTTCCTCTCTCTCCTTCCCAGTGAGTTACCCCCCAACCTTACAATGTGCCAACATCCAGCTTCGCTCAGATGAGGAGTGTCATCAGGTCTACCCGGGGAAGATCACACCCAACATGCTGTGTGCTGGCACAGAAGAGGGTGGCAAGGACTCCTGTGAGGTGAGAACGGCATGGGGCAAGGGGGCGGGGAGGTTGCCATGGGCCAAGATGGGAAGCCAGAATGAAGGCAGGGACAGCTTCGGGGGGGAGAGCTTCATTTTAGCCTTGGGGGAACCAGTGTTTTAAGAGGACATGTCCCCTAGCATAGAGGGTCGAGATAAAAAGAGAAGTACCGGTGACTGGAGACTATAATTCATCTTAAGCCTCGGCTTTGACTGGCATTGGCTGCCCAGATCCCTGTGTTGAGATGCATAAAGGTTGGTGTTGTTTCAGTTGCGAGAGAAACCCAACTCAAACCAGCTTAAAAGCAAGACACACTGGCTTTTGTAACCGCAAAGTCCAGGGGTGTCTTGCTTCAGGCACGGATGGATCCCGGTGCACAAATAATGTGTTTAAAATGCTGTCTCTCTTCATTTCAGCTCTTCTCTCTTCTGTTTTTGTCTTCATCCTCAGTTAAGCTATTCCCAGCAGCTTTGGGCTCACATCTCACCCTCCTAAGCAACTCGATCAGAAAAAGTTTTCCAAGTATTTACCTAAACATCCTTTTTTAAAATGTTTATCTATTTTTGAGAGAGAAACAGAGCATGAGTGGGGGAGGGTCAGAGAGAGAGGGAGACACAGAATCTGAGGCGGGCTCCAGGCTCCAAGCTGCCAGCACAGAGCCCGACGTGGGGCTCGAACCCACAAACCATGAGATCATGATCTGAGCCGAAGTCAGATGTTTAACTGACTGAGCCACCCCAGCGCCCCTGTTTACATAAACATCTTGAGCATGATTCTCACTAGGCTGACTTAAGTCATGTGTCCTGAGCCTTCACTCTGACCAGAGCTGTGGGATTCTCTGATGGACCGAGTCTCTTACGTGACTGACTGTGTGGGCCAGGGAGGGGCTGTTCCCCAAAAGAGAAAATCAGGGGGCAGTTATCAAAATGGGAGGAAATGGGTACTACCTGGGCAAAAACCTCCACTAAGCACAAAAAAGCAAAACTTACATCCGGTAGAGGAGGCTTCTGAGATTGAGTTTTGGTTTAGTGGGAAAGATGGCGTGTGCCTTGATTGATCAATGAGGAGTGTCTTGGGTCCAGTAGGGAGAAGTGAGAGTACACGCTCTACATAACCATACCCAGATGTGGGTGAGTTTGCCCAATAGTGAGATGGCACCAAGGAGCCATAAAGCCATAGCAGGGCTGGGGGGTAGCACGGTGTGGGGGGGTGGGCACAAGGTGGGGTTGGTAGCAGAGAACCAAGGGTGGGTTTTGAGGTAAGGTGTAACCACTCTAACAAGACTGAAGAGCAGAGAAAAATGTGGAGAGAGAAGTCTCTCTCTTGTTCTTGGTCTCAGGGTCCATCTAGCTCCACCTTTCTCTTTGTGTCTTTTTTGCTGTCACTCTCCTCTCTGGTTGTCTTCTCGTCTTCCTGTTTCTCTCTAGCCCTGTCTGTGTCCTGTCTCTCGTTATCTCTGCTCTGCGTGTGTGTCCATCTTTCACTCTCTCCCATATGTCCCCACCTGTGCCTTTGTTTGCCTCCACCAAGGACCCCCCTTCTCTCTCTTCCCCCACTCAGGGCGACTCCGGGGGCCCCCTGATCTGTAATGGAACACTCCATGGCATCATCTCCTGGGGAGACTTCCCATGCGGGCAGCCCAACCGGCCTGGTGTCTATACTCGAGTCTCTCAATATGTTGTGTGGATCCGAGAAACGATTCAAAAACACAGAACCCAAGAGTGGAAACGGACGAAGGGGAAGGGCCCACAGTAAAAGCTGAGTTGGCTCACCTGCCTTCTTCCTCCCTCCCTCCCTCCCTCCCTCCCTCTGCACCCTCCTCACTCCATTGGCCCAGCCCTTCTCTGCCCCTCCCAAAGTTCCACTTGAACCAGTGATCCGTATTCTCAGAACCTCTGATCCCGGCCAACATTTCGTGTTTCAGAAGCATTCAGTCACTTCTGATATCATGGTCTCCCACATACTGCATCCTGAAATACCTCAGTACCCTCAATATCTCAACCCAATGTTCCAGGACTCCCACTGTTTCAACAGAATCCCAGATAGCCATCTGAATGTTCTGTCTGTGGAATACCCTTAAATACATTCATTGACTCATCTCAACAATACTCTATGTCCCATGAATGGAACTTCCTTGACATCGTGCCAAACCCCTTCACGTATTTCCTGACTACCAACATTCTAGACACTTCTGTGTTTGGTGCCCAAGAAGGTTCTAGACTCCTGTGACATTTCATCTTGAATATATTCTCTTGGGGCACCTGGGTGGCTCAGTCAGTTAAGTGCCCCACTTTGGCTCAGGTCACGATCTCACGGTCCGTGGGTTCGAGCCCCGCGTGGGGCTCTGTGCTGACAGCCTGGAGCCTGGAAGCTGCTTCGGATTCTGTGTCTCCCTCTCTCTGCCCCTCCCCTGCTTGCACGCTGTCTCTCTCTCTCCCTCAAAAATAAACATTTTTTAAAAAATTTAAAAAAAGAAAATATTCTCTTGGACTCAGAATCTTCTGCCCCAACAATTTTCTAGGCACATCTGAATGATTAATCATAGCACGGCTAATATTGCATCCTCATAATGATTCATTCTCACATAGTTTTGGGTCTCCCAAATGTCCCATCCCTACCTACATCCCATATTTTGCCAGTATCCCCTGTCTCTGAATCCCCTTGCTCGCTAAAGATCAACAGCACACTAGACTAGAGTTTTGGGGTTCAGGGCCCTGAGGGGCTTCCACACCTGGACCGTGTTGTCTGTCGGGTATTGTTCTTTTATCTCCCCCACAAGCACCTTCATCCTCGGTGACCCCAATACGCAGTGGTTACATGCCCAAGTCACTGAGTCCCTGATTTGAGCAAGTCTTAAAACTCACTGCCTCTCTGGTTTTTTGTCTGTAAATGGGGCTTCTCATCTTTCCTCCTAGCATTGTTATTATAAATTTCAAGCACTTCCACTATGATTCTTTGCATGGTTCCCTATCAAATATCACCTTAGGGTGTCAACAACCCCCAAATTTGCAGGGTCCAAAAATTGTTGCATTTGGGGCTCCTGGCTGGCTCCAGTTAGCAGAGCATGTGGCTCTTAATCTCAGGGTCCTACGTTCAAGCCCCACATTGGGTGTAGAGCTTACTTAAAACAACGACAGCAACGACAGAAAAGTGTTGCATTCAGGTACTTTTTTCAGCATTTATCCAGTGCTGACCATGTGCAGGCATTCTCTTGGGTGTTGGTAAATACAGCTTTATTTATTTAACAAATACTGGTACTTCTCAGAAGCCAGGCACTGTTGCAGACATAGCTGATAAAGCAGTGAATTGGGTAAAACTTCTGCCCTGTAGAGCTTGCATTCTTTGCAGAGAGACTAAATAAGGAGACAGACGGACAAGTGGCAATGTGAACCATGGCAAAAATGAAGCAGAGATGAAGGATAGGGAATGTTGGCGTTGGGAGAGTGAGTGGAGTTGCTATTTTATTATTTTTTAATGTAAGCTCTGTGCCCAACATGGGGCTTGAACTTCCAACCCTGAGATCAAGAGTTACAGGCTCTGCTGACTGAACCAGCCAGGCACCCCAGAGTTGCTATTTTAAATCGTCTCGAGGCACCTGCGTGGCTGGTTAAGAATCTGACTCTTGATCTCGGCTCAGCTTATGGTCTCGTGCTTTGTGAGTTTGAGCCCCATGTAGGGCTCTTCCCTGGCAGTGTAGAGCCTGCTTGGGATTCTCTCTCCCCTCTCATTCTCCGCCTTCCCCGCATGCACACAGACTCTCTCCCGCTCTCAAAATAAAGAAATAAACTTTAAAAAAATAAGATGGTCTGGGGAATGATGGTGACATTAAAAAAAAAAAAAAAGCAAACAGGGGCGCCTGGGTGGCTCAGTCGGTTGAGTGTTCAACTTCGGCTCAGGTCACGATCTCATGGTTCGTGGGTTCGAGCCCTGTATCAGGCTCTGCGATGACAGCTTGGAGTCTGGAGCCTGCTTGGGATTCTGTGTATGTGTGTGTGTCTCTCTCTCTGCCCCTCCCCCACTTGTGACTTCTCTCTCTCCCTGTCTCTCTCTCTCAGAAATAAATAAAAACGTTTAAAAAAAGCTATGCGATAATAAATGCAATAGCAGAAGGCACACATTAATAAAGGTAGCAAAGGATACACAACAAAAGATAGTAGCAGTAGATACACAACAAATAAAAACAATAGCAAAGGATATACTGTAACAAAGATAATAGCAGGTATACAAGGGTAAGGACAAGAGCAGAAGGGGAGGGAGACAGGGAATAAGCCAGTAAGGAAAACAAAAGAGGGACTTGTACAGATCACTCACAGCATTGTGCCACCAACAGATTCAAGTCTCCCCACCTGAGGCTTTAGAACTATCTAAATATATTAATGGCTTTTTTGAATGTTCATTTATTTATTTTTGAGAGAGAAAGAAAGAGGGGGAATACCAACCAGGCTCTGCACTGTCAGCCCAGAGCCCGATGCGGGGGATCGAATCCATGAAGTGTGAGATCATGACCTGAGCCAAAACCAAGAGCTGGACGCTTAACTGACTGAGCTACCCAGGCGTCCCTATTAATACATTAAAAAAAAAAAAAAAAAAAAAAAAAAAGAAAAAAAGGCACTTACTTCACAGGGCTCTTGGGAGGATTAATTGCATTAATACATGAAGAGCCCTCAGAACACCTGGCACTAAGCAAGTGTTTACTAAGTGGTGCCCTCATTAGTATTATCCTTGCTCTCATTGACAAAATTGTTATGACAATTTGTCTCCAAGGCCCCAGAGCCAAAGCAGCCTGCCTTGGGTAACAGCTGGGGATTTGGGAGAACGGGAGGTGGCCGCCCAAATCCTTCCTGTGGAACAGAAAATAATGACATACCTGAGCTGGAGATTCTGACTGCCAGCAATACCTTAATTCAGTTGGCCAGCCAGGTGGCCAGGTTTCTCAGGCATCCCTCCGCCCTCCTTCCCTCTCCAGGGATTTTGTGGCCACGCCCTCCTCTTCCTATTTTTGCTCAGGGAAATTGTAATAACAATGGGATCCTGTGCTGGAGGGATTTGGAAAGCTGGGGCTTGTGAGGGAGGGGCGTGGAAAAGACTGGAGAAGAAACTGACAGTCTTCTGACGGGAGGGATGTCTATGCTTCCTACGCATCCCCCGCCCCCGCACTGGCCTGGGGCACATCAAGACTACTGGCCTGGGGCACATCAAGACTTCTTTTTCTCCTCCCGAGGTCCCAGGAAGGGAGATGTCAGCTCCTAAACTAGACCTAGGCTAAGAATTTCCCTAGTCTGAAGCGTCCTGGCCAAGCTTAGCCACTGCACCTACTAGGAGGCCTTTAATAAGGGATTAGGTTGGGCTTCCCTGCCTAATAGGGATATTAGTCTCCACACCCAATCCCAACGTGTGGGGGTGGGGTTCCCCAACACCACCAGGCAATTCTCCCACACCAATTCAACCTAATTTTTGATTTTTTAATGTTTTTATTTTTGAGAGACAGAGTATGAGCAGGGGAGGTGCAGAGAGAGAGGAGACACAATCTAAAGCAAGCTCCAGGCTCTGAGCTGCACAGAGCCCCACACGGGGCTCCAACCCACCAACCATGAGATCATGACCTGAGCCGAAGTCGGACGCTTAACGGACTGAGCCACCCAGGAGCCGCAGAATTCGATGTAATTACACTAACTACACTATCTACCTGGAGGTTAAGGACTCAGTCCTACAAGACCCGCCCCCCTCCCCCACTACCGACCTTTCAGACGCCAGTTGAAAGTCCAAGTTGTTACCCGTGCTTCTGGCCAAGCTGCTATATAGATTGAAGGTTTCCACGACCTCCTCCTGGAGTTTGATCAATTTGCTAGAGCGGCTCACAGAACTCAGAGAAGCACTTTACTTACTTGACTACTGGTTTACTGTGAAAGGATAAAACTCAGGAACAGCCGGATGGGAGAAATACGTAGGACAAGATACGTGGGAAGGGCTGTGGAGCTTCCTTGCCCTCTCTGGGTGCTTCACTGTCTCCACACGGCTTCACCAATCTGAAAACCGTCCCAGCCCCATCTTTTTGGGTGTTTATGGAGGCTTCACTGCATAGGCCTGATTGGTTAACTCAATGTCCATTGGTGATTGATCCTACCTCCAGCCCCTCTTCCCTCCCATTTATTGGCAGCTTCCAAAAGTCACCCATTCACATGACAAAAGACATCGTCATCGCTTTCCTTACTTAGGAATTACAGGAGTTTTAGGAACCCTGTGCCAGAAGGAGACTAAGACCCAAAATATATTTCTTACCACCAATCACAGTATCAATGGAGGCAAAGGGCATATAAGCCCAAGCTTCCATTCTAAGGGGTCAATGTCAATGATAAGGCAAGAGAAGCAGACAGGCTGCGGGAGGGTGGAAAGGACGGGAGACCCAGGTCAGGATTTTTGGAAGAGAGATAATGGAAGGATAAGGTAGCCCCCCCACCCCCCACAGAAACAGGATGGACTCCCCCATCTGAAAGTTGGTCTGCATGTCAAGACTGACGATGTCACACACACATCAAAAGAGTCCAGCCTGCCTCCGTGGGGTGACCACAATTGGTGCTGTGAACAGGAGTCTAGATGACCACCCCCACAGAGTCTTTCTCCTCGTGCTGTGCTGTCCTGTGCCTGCTGGTGAGTGTGCGTTTTGAGCTGTGCTGCTTGGGATTTGCACCTGTTGTAGACTTAACCAACCCAAGTCAGGAGTTTCCATAGTTGGCATTCAGGAACAGAGGCGTGGGATGGGGGGCTTCCTTCAAGTGGCCCTGGGCTGGCACATCTGCACCCCGACCTGTCTGTGTGCTTCGCCCCAGCCAGGGCAGTGGGGGAGGGGTGCCTGAAAGTTCCAACCCAAGTTGTTGGTTCCCCTGGTAACCAGGCTGCATTTTCCTCCAACAGTCACCCAAGTAGCATAAATTCTGGTAGGGTTAAAAGTGTCTTGGGGCGCCTGGGTGGCTCAGTCGGTTGAGCGTCCGACTTCAGCTCAGGTCACGATCTCGCGATCTCGCGGTCCGTGAGTTCGAGCCCCGCGTTGGGCTCTGGGCTGATGGCTCAGAGCCTGGAGGCTGCTTCCGATAATGTGTCTCCCTCTCTCTCTGCTCCTCCCCCATTCATGCTCTGTCTCTCTCTCTATCTCAAAAATAAATAAACGTTAAAAAAAAAATTTTTTTTTTTTAAAGTGTCTTATTATGGGAGCGCCTGGGTGGCTCAGTTTGGCTCAGGTCATGATCTCACAGTTGGTGAGTTCCAGCCCCACATGGGGCTCTGTGCTGACAGCTCAGAGCCTGGAGCCTGTTTCAGATCCTGTGTCTCCCTCTCTCTCTCTGCTCCTCCCCCATTCACCCTCTGTCTCTCTCTCAAAAATAAATAAACATAAAGAAAAAAAATGCTAAGTGTCTTATTAGGAATAACACTCCTATGATACTCCTTACCTCTAACCACTCAGGAAATTCCAGAGATTTTAAAGCTCTGTGCCAGGAATCGGAAAGAAAACCAAATATAATCCAGGGAGGTGTGGGAGGGGTGTGGCAGAAGAGAAGGAACAGGCTGGATGTAGAAAGACCCTTACGGGGCTGTCCACGGACTAGGGGTGGGGGTGGGGGGTAGGGGAGGGAGCCCAGAAGGAGGCTAGGGTGAGGGTCCAGGGAGGGGGGTTTGAGGCCTGAGCTGAGGCTGGAGAGAGTGGGACAATGGAGGGCCAAGGCTAAGGAGGGGGAAAGAGGAGGAGAGTATGTGAATTCAGCCTAGCGAATTGGCGTGTGGTGTTCTCCCCACCCTTGGAAAACCAGGGGGAAGATGCTGAGCTCACGAGAGGCATGTGATGTGGGCCCAGGGGCATGCAAGATGCCAATAGCTGCAGAGGGCCAGACTTTCAGAGGCAGATGTCAGAGCCAGGGAGCTGGGAGGAAGTTACCTATGGAGGCAGTACTGGGATGGGATGTCTCAGAAGAAGGACGGGTCTTAGGAAGAATCAGTGTCTCAAGGGTCCAGACCAGAGGACTAGTTGGGAGGGGGAGGGGGGAAGCCACCACAAGGCCAAGGGAGTAGCGTCTGAGAATAGGTTGGTGAGACAGTGGGGGACCTGAGTTTGGGTCATCCAGGAGGCTGTTGGATGCACAGGCTTGAAGCCAGGGAGAGACTAAAGAGCCATCCTGCCCCAGGTGACAGGTGAAACTGTCCAGCGTATGTCGTCAGTGCAGAGGACAAGGCTGAGGACTGGCCCTGGGAACACCCTTATTTGTAAAGACACCAGGAGAGGAAAAAAGGCCTATTCATGTCCGAGAGACAGAAAGTAGAAGGAAACCAGAAATGCATGAAGGAGGGAGCAGCAGACCATGTGGAAGGCTGCCTGAAGGCGAGTAAGGTGAGGACCAGGAGACCAAGATTGCTCAATGTGGAAGGACTCTGGAGACCCAAAGACCACCGCAGCCATCCAGGGCAGGCAGTGAGTAGATCTCTGTGGATAAGTTTTGCCAGGAGTGATGGAAGAGAACAGAGCAGGCAAAGGAGGGGTGGGGGCTGCTGGTGCTGATGAAACTCTGTGCTCCCAGGATCACCCAGCAGAGGGTCAGGCTCACAGGGCATCTCAAAACGTTTGTTGAGTGAATGCATGCCTGCAGGCATGAATGAATGAACGAGTGAACGGGGCAGAGAGATAGAAGGAGAGAGAGAGGTGTACAGACAGAGACAAAAGACAAAGCACCAAGTTGTAGCTGATAGTGCTTCACAGCTGAGAAAAAAAGGTTCTGTCATCTAAGTCAGCTTTGAAAATTCCTTCTTCAGAAAGAAATGAACCGGGAAAGCCAATTACGATGGTGTCTCAACTCAACGTAGCTGATATCCTCACCCATTTTCGTTGCCTTGTTTGATGATCCCAACAAGAAATGGTATGGGGCCCTTGGGTGGTTCAGTTGGTTAAATGTCTGACTCTTGATGTCGGTTCAGATCATGATCTCAAGGTTCATGAGTTCAAGCCCTGAGTCAGGCTCTCTGCTGTCAGCGTAGAGCCCACTTCCGATCCTCCAGATCCCAGTCTCTCTCTGCCCCTCCCCATCTTGTGGGTGCAAATGTGGTCTCTCTCTCCGAAAAATAGACATTATAAAAAGGGGGAGCAGTATGTAGACAGGTAGCTTCCTCCTAGCCCCATTTTTCAGATGAACAAACTGAGGTCAAACCAGAGCCTGATGATGATCCCCAGGGAGTCATGGCATGAGCTGAGCTTTCAGCCGTGTGTATGATTCCAAAAGCTATCCTTCTTCTTTGAAGCCTGTAGGACCGTTCATACATTCCTCTGTTCACACCTGTACTCGTTCAGTTAGCCATTCATTTGTTCATTCTTATGTTTGGATAGGGGCTCTGGAGCCAGCTGGCTGGGTTCAAACTCTGGTTCTGGTACTTGCCAACCATGTGGCCGTGGGCAAGTGACATTATCTAGTCCCGCCTCTGTTTCCACGTCTACGACGGTCTCCATGTTGTGGGCCCTCTCCCCAGGTGTCAGGGTGGCCGCGTTCTCTCTAGGGAATAGCCTTCATATTGAGTTTACCACGGTGCCCAGGAGGAAAACGTGGAGCTTGGGACTTGAGAGCACTGTGGGCTCTCTGGAGGAGGTGGCAAAGGGGCTCCGAGCTTTCCCTGAGTGCGAGAGGTGTGAGTGTGAAGCTGCAAGCCAGTCCGTGCCCTCTTTGAGCCTCCAGCTGCAAAAGAAGGGATTGGCTTTTTCCAGAAGCCACAAGTCTGCAAGTCTGTGTCAAAAGAGAACCACCGAGAAGCCACTCCCCACTCCGTGCAGCTCCAGCACCATTAATCTGCTTTGTGTCTCTACGGGTGAGCCTGTTCTGGACGTTCGTATACATAGTGTCATATAATACGTGGCCTTTGTGATGGACGTCTTTCAGCTAGTGTAGTGTTTTCTTTTTTCTTTCTTTTTAAAGGTTTATTTATTTTTGAGAGAGAGAGAGAGACTCAGCATGAGCAGGAGAGGGGCAGAGAGAGAGGGAGACACAGAATCGGAAGCAGGCTCCAGGCTCTGAGCTGTCAACCCAGAGCCCGACACAGGGCTTGAACTCACGAGCGATGAGATCATGACCTGAGCCAAAGTCGGCCACTTAACGGATTGAGCCAACCAGGTGCCCCAAGCATAGTGTTTTTAATGTTCATCCACGTTGTAGCCAGTGGTAGTGTATCTCTCCTTTTTATGACTGAATAATACTCCAGAGTATGGATAGACCACATTTTATTAATCCATTCATCATGTGATGGACCTCAGCCTAATGGAGATAGAGTCTCTTCTGGGGCTGATGAAAATGTCCTGGAATTAAATTGTGGTGATTGTTACACAGTGTTTTGAGTGTGGTGGACCTCACTGAAGTGTGGACTTTAAAATGGTTCAGGCACTGGATTTTATGTTATGTGAGCTTTATTTAAAAAAAAAAAAAATCAAGGCAGGGTGCGCCTGGGTCGCTCAGTCAGTTGAGTGTCCAACTTTAGCTCAGGTCATGATTTGATGGTTCATGAGCTCTCTGCTGTCAGCCAGGAGCCTGCTTGGGATCCTCTGTCCCCCTCTCTCTCTGCCTTCCCCTGCTGGCACTCTCTGTTTCAAAAATAAGTAAACACTTTTAAAAAATAAATTAAAAAATAAAGGCAGAAAGAAAAAAGAAGACACAGAGAGTGGGATTTAGACGCTTTGTTTTCTTGCCAATATTTGAAAATCAGAAAACGTCCCACCATAAATCTGGATTTCCAGCTTCTCTTGAAAAGCCATGGAACTCGACCATGCTCATACGTGTTCTGGAGGGCAGCCCCTGACTGGAGCTAAGGGTGAATTTTATTCCATGTAAATTGCACCTCAATAAACCCAACCCTCCAGAAATCCAGAAATAGAGAGGGATTCAGTTAGGTGATTTGTCTCAAAACAAATCAAAAGCTGAAGATTTGTGGGGCGCCTGGCTGCCTCAGTCGGTGGAGCATGTGACTCTTGATTTCGGCTCAGGTCACGATCTCGAGGTTCATGGGTTCAAGCCCCACAATGGGGCTGACAGTGCAGAGCCTGCTTGGGATTCTCTCCCTCCCTCTCTCTGTTCCTCCACTGTTCATGCTCTCTCTCTCTCTCTCTCTCTCAAACTAAATAAAATTTAAAAATTTTTTAATAAACTTAAAAAAAAAAGAAAGTAAAAGCTGAAGATTTGTGATTATGAAATCAGAGAAGGAAAGAGATCCAAGACCGGACAGAAGGTGATGGACTAAAAGGCAGGAGTAAGGGGGGAGGGTCTTCTGTTTCCTCACACTCCCTCTGCCTCTGACCACCTTCCCTCTCAACTTCCTCCCCTCTGAGTGTCTGTCTCTCTCTCTCTCTCTCCCTTCCTCCCTCACAGGTGAAGCAAAAACTCAGATGAACCAGCACAGACTGTCCTGTCCCTGGCTCTCTCTCGGTCCCCTGTTTTCCCTTTCTTTCCCAGTGGAAGCCCTCACGCAAGAGAAAAAAAAAAAAAATAACTTTCATGTAATTAGATAAATCGGCCACATGCAGATAAGAAAAGTGGGCTTCACAGGGAAGAGGGTCGACCGTGCATTTAAAAAATTCAGTTAGAATCAGACTCTGCAGAACCCAGCTTGGAAACCTCTTCAGTCTCTGATCATCTATTTCGAAATCCCTTCCTTCTCTTCTCAGTCTGGGCTCTCTCAGCTCTGGCTTTCCCAGCCTCTCCCTTCCACTCTCCTGTGCTCTTAAACACTCACCCTCCTGCCTCTTCCCTGCACACCGCAGGAGGGGGGGAGGGCCCCACCCTCCCTGAGACTTCCTCACTAGGAATGAGGATTAGAACCCAATTCCCAGGTCACCTTCGGTCATGGGTCCGGGCACTGGCTCGGAGAGAAGGGGAAAAGGAGTGGGGCCGGGTCTTTCCCCCTAGAGCCATTCTGGGCCCAGCCCCCCTTTCCCCATTTAGTTGTAAAGCTCAATTAGGTGCCATTAGCTGAGAAGATTTTCTGCGGGATTAGAGAGGGCGCCCCACCCCAAGTCTTCCTGGTCCCCTTCCCTCAACCCGGAAATTGCATGGGCTGGAACAAAGAGAGTTAAAAGCTGTGTCAGCTGCCTGTCTGGGGCAGACAGACAGAAGGAGGGGGACAGGTGGGGCAGCATGACAGGTGGCTGAGAAGCCAGGTGGACAGTGGGAGAGTTGACTGGCGGGGTGGCCAGTGGATGACAGGACAGGCAGGTGGTGGACAGACGGATAGCAGAGGCAGACAGGCTGGAACTGTGACAGCTACATGGAGGCCCCAGCAAGCAGCGGGACAAGGTGAGGAGGGGGCAGGTGGTCACCAATGAGGTGACCTCCCCTCCCCACCCGAGATGGGCAGAGTGGGGGATGGGCAGGCATCCTGTCCTCCTGGAGCTGCTGGCAGGCAGGCAGGGTGGGCAAAGAGAGGGGCAGGTTGACAGGGAAAGGGCCATCTCTGAGATTCCCCAACGTTTCCCAGGACCTGGAGGTGGCTCACCCTGGGCTCCAGCATCCTGTGGCTCCTGTGTGTTTCTGGTGAGTTCCCCAGCGGGGCGGGAAGCCCTTCCTCCCTGACAAGGGGCCCTCCGATCTCCCCCTCCAGGTCTGATCCCCAGTCTGGCACTGAGGAGGGGAGGGGACTGCCTCTATGTCTCCACTCACCTCCAGCTCTTGGGGGCCCTGCCACCTCTGTCTTTTGATCTATACCTTCTCTGTGTCTTCCTGTCACTATGCCTGTCTTTTCTATCTCTGTGCTTGTCTGTCTCTGTCTCACTCCTATTTTTTTTTAAGATTGATTGATTGATTGATTGATTGATTTAGAGACAGAGACAGTACAAGTGGGAGAGGGGCAGAGAGAGAGGGGGACAGAGAATCCCAAGCTGGCTCTGTGCACAGAGCCTGATGCAGGGCTCCAGCTCACAAAACTGTGAGATCATGACCTGAGATTCTGAAAACCAAGAGTCGGATGCTTCAGCGACTGAGCCACCCAGGCGCCCCTGTCTCCCTCCTATCTTTAGGCATCTCTCTGTCTTTTTCTCTTTCTCTTCCTCTCTGTGTCTCTGGGCATCGCTGGGTCTTTTTGTATTTGTCCCTGGGTCTGTGTCTCCCTGTCTCTGACTCTCTCTCAGGGTCTCTCTCTCTCTCTTACGTGTCTGTGTCTTCATCTCTGCATGTCTCTTCCTGTCTCTGAGCCCCAATCTCTAGATCTCTGACCCCATCTCTCTGGCCCACACCCCTGTCCTCAGGGCTCAGCCAACCGGCCACGGAGAAGATTATTAAAGGCAAGGAGTGTGCCCGTCACTCACAGCCTTGGCAAGTAGGGCTGTTTGAGGGTACCAGTCTGCGTTGTGGGGGGGTCCTCACTGGCCGCAGATGGGTCCTCACAGCTGCTCACTGCAGTGGCAGGTAAGCCCCTATCTGGGTGTGGTCTCTTCCAGGGGTGGGCAGAGGAAAGGTGATGGGGAGGAGAACCCTCAGGGTAGGAGATGGGGGTGCCAAGGAGTAAGGAAATGGTCTTGCAACAAAAGGTTCTGAGGTTAGACAAAGAGTAGGACTTCTGCAACAATGGGTCTGGGGTGGGGCTGGGTGGGGCAGGTAGGTGGGTGGCATGAGGGGTCCTGGAACCTGCTCATCTACCCGCTCCCATTTCCTCGTGTTCCCCTTCTTTCCCACATGACATCTGTCACCACCCCAGCTATTCCCTGACCCAGTCTGGGCATCTTCTCTGGGTCTCAGCAGTCCCATCTGTGAAATGAGGAGATTGCACTTTCTAGGTCTGAAGCTCTGAGGTTTTTTCAAAAGGGAACTTTCAAAGACGAAGAGGCAGATTGATTAGGGACAGAACAGAGAGAGTCCACTCATTACTCATGCGTTCCTTCAGCTGACAGTGCTAACAGCCCAGGCAGCCTCTAGGTGGTGGGAACAGAGCAGCAAGCATGAAGGATGGATGTGCTTGCCCTGGCTAAGAGACTCAGAAAGGGACAGAGATGCAGGGACTCGGGGAGGAGAAGTAGGCAAATGCAGGCAATGGAAAGATAGTGATAGAGACGAGAGACAGAGAGACAGAACAAGCGTGTGAGGGAGGGAGGACTGACACTGAGGTGCAAAGCAGCAGAGAAAGGCTGGAGGGTCTGGGAGCCAGGGGGTCCACTGCCCCCCGCTGAGCCACCTTGACCCCCCCTCCCCAGCAGATACTGGGTGCGCCTGGGGGAGCACAGTCTTAGCCGTCTGGACTGGACGGAGCAGATCCGACGCAGTGGCTTCTCCGTGACCCACCCCGGCTACCAGAGAGCCAGGCACAGCCATGACAATGACCTCCGGCTCCTGCGACTGGGCACACCCGTCCGCTTGACCCGCAGCGTCCAGCTCCTGCCCCTGCCCACCACCTGTGCAGCAGCTGGCACCAAGTGCCACATCTCAGGCTGGGGCATCACCAATCAGCCAGGGAGTAAGGGAGCCTCAGGGTCAGGGCTCAGAACGGGCAAAGTCTGGGGTGGAGGACGAGAGATCAGGAGTCATCCCAACAGAAGGATGGATCAAGGGTCAAACATGGGGATTGTGGTTTGGGGTCAGAGATCATGGTGGACCAGGGGTCTTGGGAGTCAAAGTGGTTAACGAGTTGGGTATGGAGTCAGAAGCCATAGGTCAGGGATGTGATTAGAGGCCAGAGTGATGGCAGCGATCATCAGACTGGAGCAAAAGGCACGGGTAAATAGGACCTTGGGTCATGGGTCCGAGACTCTGGTGTTAGAAGTCATTGTAGAGTTGAGGACATGGGATCCAGATGTTGCACAAGCTGGCCACAATCTGAGGCTAGAAACTGAGATTCAATCAGGGATTGCTGGTCTGGGATTGAAAGCCCTAGAGGTTAGGGGTCATGGAGTCTGGGGTCAAATAAACTAGGATCAGAAGTCACTTTGGAGTTTGGAACAGTGGTTTAGAGCTGAGTTTGGACGTTTAAGAGAAGACAAGAAATGTGGGGTCTGGAGACAGAAAGGGAACATGAGGTCAAGTTGGGATCTAAGTATAATAAGATTGAAGGTCAAAGGGCACTGCATGGGGAATTTAAGGAGAAAAGTCCGGATTCACTGTTTCTGGGGTTGGAGGGACAAAAGGTGTCTTGAGTTATGGCACTCAGAGTCATAGGTTAAAGGAGAGAGGGACTTGTGTCAATGAACTGGGGCAAGGGTCACTATGAAATGAAGTCATAAATCTGAAATCTAGAAGTTTGAGGATTGTTGTGGAGAGTCGCAGGAAGAGGGCAGAGTATAGACTTATATTTGGCTTCCTTTGGTGGAAGGATGTGGCCCCCAAATGGGAAGCTTTGGGGAACAATGCAGCTTCTATCTTCCACCCCCAGAACCATTCCCGGACCTGCTCCAATGCCTCAATGTCTCCATCGTTTCCAGTGCTGCCTGCCAGGCTCTGTTCCCCGGGAAAATCACGGACAACATGGTGTGTGCCAGCGGCGCTGATGGGGCGGATGCCTGCCAGGTGAGTGAATGCAGGCTATGCACGGTCACCCCGGGACAGGAAGTAGGAGACAGAGCAAGGAGATGGGGGAGAGAGGCGTGGTCAGAAAGAAGGGGAGGCGCAGGATACAGCAGCAAGAGCTAGGTGATGGAGGATAGAGGAAAGCAGGGAACAGAGAAGGAGACGTGGGAAGAGCATAAGGAGAGGGACAGGAAGAGACAAAGAAAGGTGGGGAAGGCCAAGAGCTGGCAGGGATTTAGAACTCAGGAGTGTAACTGGTTGTCTCTCCCCATACCATCCTCCAGTTGGTGCTGGCCCAGGTCAGAGAGTGAGAGAATCTAGGATGGAGGTGGGAAAGGAGCCTGGTGGACTCTCCTGCCCTCCAATTCCACTACCTTGCCCTCTTGGGTCCTTCAGGTTGGAGGATGCCACCCTCTGCTGGCTAGGGCTTCCTAGCCTTTGTCCCTGAGAGAACTTTTATAGCTCCCGCCTTCCTTTGCTGGGATTGGTCACTGGTGGTTGAGCTCTTTCCCTCATTGGTCAGGGCCCGTGCCAGTTGTCCTCTATAGAACGCTTATGGTTTCCACCTCCTTCGCTGGGATTGGTCACTGAATATACTCTCTTCACTCATTGGCCAGAGCTCTAACCATTCCCCTTGAGAGATACCCCCCCCCCCCATCACCACCACCTGTTATGGAGTCCTGCCTTCCCTGGGATTGGCCCCTTAGGAACAGGGTACTCTTCCCTACTGGTCAGTCATTGCTCTTGATCTCAGGAAAGGAGTAATGCTCTTCTCTCTGATAACCAAGCGCGGACCCACTGTCTTCAAGGCCTGGGAATGGACTTGGGAGTCGGGAAAAAGAAAATGGGAACAGGATTTCTTCCTTATTTATTCAGTGCTCCTTCTCCTTCTGTATTCCAGGGTGACTCTGGAGGACCCCTGGTGTGTGGAGGAGTCCTTCAAGGTCTGGTGTCCTGGGGAACTGTGGAGCCTTGTGGGCAAAAAGGCATCCCAGGAGTCTACACCAACATTTGCAAGTATGTGGACTGGATCCGGATGGTCATGAGGAACAACTAGCCTGCTCCCTCCACCTCCACCCCTCAGGTTGGGTGGTACACTGAGTGAGCCTCAGAGCACCAACACCGCCCCCCGTTATCACTCTGGCTCCCATCCTTCTTGCTCTGGGGATTTTCTTCCCAGAACTCCAACTCCAGCCAGCCCTTTTAAGACCCATGGTTGGGGGAGAAAGGAATGAGTGACTACCTGGAATAAATATAACTGGAGGAAGAGATGTGTCTGTCTGTTTGATGCCCCCATGCTGGTTGACACAGGAAGGAGGTTCATCAAGTCCTCTACCCACAACTGTAGGAATAGAGACCACAGAGGGTGAGGGTTTTCCCTTAGGAGCCACACAGGAATGGAGTAGCAAAGTTTACTTATAACAATAAAAATAAGGGCCTTTTTTTTTTTTTCCTCCACCCAGCACTTTAGGAACAGTGCCCATGAAGGACCTGAAGGGGGGAAAATTATTGGCCCAAGAATGCCAAATGAAAATCACAAAATCAAAATTCATGACCATTTAATTAAATGTCTATAAAACTTAACATTCTTCTATGTAGCGGATTCCAAGTTGGCTTTGCTGGAGCTGTTGAGCACATGTTATATTTAATTAAAAAAAATTTTTTTAATCTTTATTTTTGAGATGAGAGTGTGAGCAGGGGAGGAGCTGAGGGGAGCGAGACACAGAATCAGAAGCAGGCTCCAGGCCCTGAGCTGTCAGCACAGAGCTCAACGTGGGGCTCGAACTCACGAACCGCGAGATCAGGACCTGAACCGAAGTCGGACACTTAACCGACTGAGCCACCCAGGCGCCCCAAGCACACGTTACATTTAATGTGGGATGTGGGTTCGTTTTACTATGTCTGTGATGATGGAAGGTGGGGTGTGGCCTTGGAAAGCAAGAGGACCCAGACTAGGTCTTAAAATAGTCCTGCCCACCCCGTGGGTTCTGTCTTCACCACCGTCCAGGAGGTAAAAAGAGAGCTTCTGCCCAGTGAATGGAAAGGGAATTTGGGGGTAGGAGAGTGCGGGGTGATGGTGACAGCATAGGAATACTTGCTGAGTGCCTGCTGTGCTCGGCTGTCCCGGAGTCCTCATCCCAATCACCCCAAGGCAGGGCTGTCCCCCCATCTCCTAGATGAAGAAACTGAGCCTCACCGGGGTGGAGTCCCTTGGCTCACGTCACTGTGGTAGGAAGAGGCAGAGCCGGGGTTTGAGGCCAGGCCTGGCTGCCTTCAGAACCCATACCCGGTCGTCTTGCCCCACTTCTGGTTAGGGGAGAGAGGAGAGAGGAGGCAGGACGGAAGCAGGAGATCTAACTGATAAGGAGCCAGCCGGGAGATAGAGGGATCGGCAGACAGGATATTGAGGTGGCTCCGAGTTGGAAGTCATTGGACCTAAGTCACAGAGCGAGTAAGTGTCACAGCTGGATTTGGGGGGGGGGGGGCGGGGAACAGGGTGCTGGGGGGGGTAGGGGCGGAGGCAGGAGAGGGGAGCGGAGGGGAGGGTGGGTGGCAGAAACAAAGCCCCAGAGGAATGCTAGGGGCTGAGGCCTTGCAGAGGGCTGACTCCCTTTCCTGGGCCTCGACTCCCACAGGCCCCAACCTGCCTCCCCCACCCTCCCGGCCTGCCCCTTCGGCTGGCAGTGGCCCCACCTCTGTGACACCCCAGTTTCCCCTCTCCTTGGAATGGAGAAAGGAGGGCCCTGAGGAGGCCAGAGGCCCATCTGGGCTTGGGCTGTGGGGAGGGAGGAGAAGGCACAGGAGAGAGAGAGGGACTGGGAAACCGAGGTGGAGGGGGGAGAGAGAGAAGGAGGTATAGGGAGGCAGAGACGGAGAGACACAAAGAACGATAAAGAGTTAAAAGAGTCATGCAGGGAGAGACTGAGAGAGAGACAGAGACAGAAAGACAAAGAGACAGAAAGGCACAAGCCCAGAGAGGCAAAGAGAAAAATGACAGAGAATTACAGAGAGGCAGGAAACGGCAGAGACAAAGAGGGACAGATTCACCCTGACGAAGAAGGATGCAGACAAGTCGGAGAAACAGAGAAAAGCAGAGAGAAGAGGGGCTTGGAGAGGTGACAGAGGCAGGCACGCACGCACACACACACACACACACACACACCACCCCCAGGGCAACAAGGCAGGGCTTAGGAGGCCTAGTCATCCCGGCCACCCCGCGTCTGCCACCTGCCTGGTGCCTGATGCTCTGACCCAACCTGCCTCTGATCCAAACCGCCACAGCTGCCTACACCACCACTACCACCACCGGCCACCCAGAGCCCCAGCCCCAGAGCCTGTGAGTCGGGGAGGGAAGGGCACAACCGCCCCCCCATGCAGCGTGCCTGGCCTCCTCTACCTCCGCACCCTTTCTCCCTCTGCTCTGCCCTTCTAGGCTTGGGTGGGTGCTCTCTGCCTCTCTCTGTGTCTCTGATCCCTACTTTGATAGCTGAGTCCAGCCTCCACCCCTCCCCCTGCTGGCCAGGGCAGCTGAGGGCACTGGCCTCTCCCCTGACCAGCCCAGCCCAGCTCTATCTGCCTGTCCTTCAAAGGGGCAGGCATTCAGAAAGACAAGGCTAAAACACGGTCCCAGGCTGAGCTCCCTGCTATACGGGCCCATATCCCCCTGCGGTGGATGCTAAATGACGCTGGTTCCTTTTATTCACCTGTCCCAAGCTGCTGGGACCTGGCCAGGTCTCAGGTGTGCAAGAAGGAAAACATTCACCCCAAAGCATCTCACAGGTACCATGGCTGACTTAAAACGGAGCCGGCCAATCGCTTGCCCCGAAGTCAAAGCCCCTCCCAGCAATTGCCATATTCTCTTTGGCTGCCAGAAGCTTTAAGCTGATATCAGTCCCCTCTAAGGCCACCTTTGATACCAAAGATTTATTTTTTTTAAGTTTATTTATTATTTATTTTGAGAGAGCGGGGCGGGGGGGAGGGAGAAGGGGCAGAGAGAGAGAGAGAGTATCCCAAGCAGGCTCTGCACTGACAGAGCCTGTCAGTGGGACTCAAACTCATGAACCATGAGATCATGACCTGAGCCAAAGTCAGAGACTTAACCCACTGAGCCACCCATGCACCCCTCAAAGATTTATTTTAAAGGTTTGGAGGCTGGGATGCTGTGAGAACTTGGGGGTTCCTCAAACCCCGTTGCTTCTCCCTGGGGGGAGCCAGAGCAGGGAAGGGGAGGAGGAGACAACATGAACCAATCCCGCCGTAGTCTCCCCATAAAGTGATTTGGCCCCTTGTCCCTTCTTGTTCCCAGAAGAACCTGGGGCCTGCCCTTCCCCTCTCCAGGCCATGATGATTCTGCGATTAATCATTCTTGCTCTGGTAACAGGTATGTGGGAAATGGGGGAGGGCAGGGGCCTCCTTCTCAAATCTTTAAGATCTCTCAGCCCTCTATGTCTGGATATTGACAGGGCTGATACTCAAAATACAGAACAATCCGTAGAAGATCTAAATGGGTATATGAGCCATAATGAGGTCCCAAATGCCCCTTGCCAGGCCAGACATAATCCCTTTAGATGCCAAAATGGGGAGAGGTCAAGGAGGGTCCCAGGGGAAGGGCCAGGGTAGCTGGGGAGATACTCAAAGAGCCCAGAACAGTAGCTACTGACCAATCAGTATGGAAGCAGTTCAATCATTTAATATCTGGCCCATCCAGACAGTGCCTCTCAGCAGGACACAGGGCTGGGGCCCACACCGCCCACCCCCTCTTTGTTCTCTCCACCCCCACTTCTGCCTGAGCCCCTCTTTTGCCCTCACTCCCCTCCAGGGCATGTAGGGGGAGAGACCAGGATCATCAAGGGGTATGAGTGCTCTCCTCATTCCCAGCCCTGGCAGGTGGCTCTGTTCCAGAAGACACGGCTGCTCTGTGGGGCAACGCTCATCGCTCCCAAATGGCTCCTGACAGCAGCTCACTGCCGCAAGCCGTGGGTGCGGGGGCTGGGGCGGGCCGGCAGGGGGCTGGAGATGGAGAGATGGTTGGAGAGGGGCTTGGGGATGGGGAGAATGGGCATGGGGTCGGAGACGGGCACGGGTGGGGTGGCATGAGCATTGAAGATGGACACAGAGCTGAGACAGGACGGAAGGATGGGAGGTGTTGGGAAGGGGGTGGGGGCCGAGTGGGGTTATGGTTTCGAAGGAGGCTTCGGTGGGAAATGGGGATGAAGTTGCGAGTGGAGCTTTGTTGCTTTCTTCTCTCAGTTGCACTCAACCCTTCCCCTTCCCCTCTGTGTCCCCTCACCTCCTGTCTCCTGCCTCTCTTCCTGACCTTCCACCTCTGACACCATCTCTCCCACCTCAGCCGATACTTAGTTCACCTGGGGGAGCACAACCTCCAGCGGCGGGATGGCTGTGAGCAGACCCGAACGGCCACCGAGTCCTTCCCCCACCCAGACTTCAACAACAGCCTCCCCAACAAAGACCACCGCAATGACATCATGCTGGTGAAGATGACGACAGCGGCCTTCATCACCCGGGCCGTGCGACCACTCACGCTGTCGTCACGCTGTGTCACTGCTGGCACCCGCTGCCTCATTTCTGGCTGGGGCACGACGTCCAGCCCCCAGTGTAGGGGCTCCAGAGGGCGACACAGAAGGGGGCGTGTGGGAGGACAGAGGGACAGGGGGAACCAGAGGAACCTGCAGAGGGGAGAGTCATAGAGTACGAGAGTGCAAGAGGGGCGTTCCTGGGGGTGTCAGTGGTGGGATAAGGAAGGGTTGGGGAGGAGGGAGACAAAAGTCGGGGCCTTGGAGTCAGACAGACATGATGGTGCACATTGCCAGATCCACAACCTGCTAGTTGTGGGGCCTCAGGCAAGTGGCTTCACCTCGCTGAACCTTGGTTTTCTTCTCTATACAATGTGGATAATTACACCCACCTACCAGGGCTGGATCAGAGATCGTGTATTTGGAACAACTGGCATCATAAATTTACTCAGTAGTGTTACCAGCGCAGAGAGATGAGCTGGCTGCCAGCAAGAACAGGACCTGGGTGTGGGGTGGGGGCAGAGCAAGGTCCTTGGGTCCAGAGCAGGCTCTGTAGCATGGGGAAGGGGACTGGGAGCTCTCATTGTCCACACCCCTTCATGCCGTTTCCACAGTGCACCTGCCCCATACCTTGCGATGTGCCAACATCACCATCATTAAGCACGAAGAGTGTGAGAACGCCTATCCCGGCAATATCACAGACACCATGGTGTGTGCCAGTGTTCGGGAAGAGGGCAAAGACTCCTGCCAGGTCAGGGGGCAGGGCCTGGGTCTCCAGCCACATCCCCGTGTCCATCTCCCACCTCATCTGCCTCTTCAACTACATCCCAATCTCATCCCCAACCCTAACCCAGTCTCCCCTCCCTGCAACCCTCAATCTCTCTCCACCCCTAGTTCCTATTTCTAACCTCTGTGTGGATCCCCAGCTCTGTCCCCATTCCCACCCCCAACTCCAGCCCCAACCACTCCCCAACCCATTTCCAACCCTCACCCATTTTTATTGCTATCCATATCTCCAACCGCATCCCCAATTCTCTTGCCAACCCCATCCTAAACCTCCACCCCAATCCCAACACCATCCCTAACATCATGCCCAATCCTGTCCCTCCCCTATGGCCACCCTCCCCCTCTTTGTGACTGGTTTCTCTCTCTCCATACCCAGGGTGACTCTGGGGGCCCTCTGGTCTGTGACGGGTCTCTTCAAGGCATTATCTCCTGGGGCCAGGATCCATGTGCTGTCACCAGAAAGCCTGGTGTCTATACCAAGGTCTGCAAATATGTAGACTGGATCCAGAAGACTATGGAGGATAATTAGCCAGGACCAACTTATCACAGCCCAACATTCCTGATCCCTATTTGGTGATGTGGCTCATTCTGTTAATAGTCAAGCCCAAGAGAAGACATCTTTATATATTTTCTTTTCAGCCACCTTAACTATGAGACATGCTGTGGTTTAATAATCAACTTGGGGTTTGGAATTAGTGAGGCCTGGGTTCCGATCCTGCCTTGTACTAACTTGTGATTCTGGGAGAGAGAAGTGTTGTTTGGTTCACTGTTGTATCCCTAGCCCCAAAGGCACTCACCAAGGTTTCAATAAATACTTACTGAGTGAATGAATCTTTGGAGTGCTTACTATATGCCACACCTGGTCCAAGGGCTTTTCAACATATCAACTAACTTAATCTTCACAAAGATTAAGTGCTATTATTGAACCCATTTTGCAGATGCGGAAACTGGGGGAACAGAGAAACAAGTCGCTTGCTCATATAGTCACACAGCCAGTAAGGGGAAGAGCAAGGAATCTAAAGCAAGGTGGTTTCTTTCTCCTTTCCTTTCCTTTCCTTTCCTTTCCTTTCCTTTCCTTTCCTTTCCTTTCTTTCCTTTTCCTTTCCTTTCCTTTCCTTCCCTTTCCTTTCTTTCCTTTACTTTCTTTCCTTTCCTTTTTTCTTTTCCTTCTCTTCTTTTTTCTTTTCTTTTCTCTTTTCTTTTTCCTTTTCTTTTTTAAAGCAAACTGATTTCTTAACTACAGAGTGAAACTCGATTAAGGCTCAATTTTCTTATCTGTAAAACCATGAACGTAAAAGTATAACAACACATGAGGCTAAGTCAGCCTGCACATAATTAGGACCTAAGAAAAAGAGCTATCATTGTTTTTTTTTTTCCCAACCTCCATGCTAGGTAGTTCCACCAGACCTGTGCTGGCCAATACGATAGCCACTAACCATATGGGGCTATTTATTTATTTACTTAAGTGTATTTATTTATTTTGAGAGACGGAGCACGTGCATAAGCTGGGGAGGGACAGAGAGAAAGAGAGGGAGAGAGAATTCCAAACAGGCTCCATGCTGATCATGACCTGAGCTGAAATCGAGTCAGATGCTTAACCGACACTCACCACATATCAAGTGCTTTGTAGCCACATCTGGCTGTTGTACTGAATATCGCACATAGGGCATTTCCACCGTCGTAGGAAGTTCCATTGGACAGCCTGGAGCTGGACAACCTCTAGAGTTAACTCACTTCCTACTGGAGAAGATGCCACATAAATGGTCCAGAACTCAGAATCTTTTTTGACGTCTTGCTCACCTTGCAGGAGAGGTCGTGGGCATGAGATATAAGAGCCTAGGGCTGGAACGGGGGCCTCCTGGTTGTTAGGTGGATTTGCTGTGTGACCTCCTGTGAATCACTGCCTTCTCTGGGCCTCCCATTTCTCATCTGAAAGGAAAGGATGGAGCAGCTGGCCCAGGTGATACTGACATTCTTCTGTGGCCTTGGCCTCCTGTGATTCATGCGCCTATGTGTCACCTGAAGACACGCAGGTGGCAGGATGTGACGTGACCACACCTGGCTGTGATGTGCAGTGTACCCCCCCCCCCCAACATGAGGAAGGGACGCTACTCACTGGGCCACCTGCTGAGCCCCCTGTTCTGGCTGTGAGGATGAACTCAGCCCGGAGCACCATCGCTCAGGCTCTGAGCTCTGGCTCATTCCCCCTCTGCCCCCTTTCTGTCTCTTTGTGTCTCAGTCTGTGTGGCTCCCACCCTTTCCTTCCATCTATCTTATCTCTCTGCCTCCCTCTCTCCTGGCCAGCATTCTGGCTTCTCTCTGTTATGCTAGGTATGCATTTCCCTGTTTATTTTCCTCTCCCTCACGATCACCTCTCTCCAACGCTCTCCCCAAGACCCTTAAGCTCCCTGGGATCCTCTCTCCCCAGCTGAGAAGACTTCTTGGAACAGGAGACCTGGGGAATCCCCATGGAATCCAGCTCCAAAAAGGGTGTTTGGGGCCCTGGAAAGAGCCTGTATTCCCTGGGCCCCTCCCAGAGCAGGAATCTGGGGCCCAGGTTGGGTGCCAGCCCCACCCACGGTATAATTAGGGAGAGGGAAAGGGAGGGAGTGAACCCCTGGGGGGAGGGTGGGGAAATTTCCGGGCTCTTCGGGGTTAAAAGGGAAGGCCAGGCCAGGGGTCCCTGGGCAGAGGATTCGGCGGCCCACTCGGCGGCAGGGCAGAGGCACTTCTGAGTCTCCTCCCTCCTCCTCACCAGCCCTCCTCCCTACCAGCGACTCCCAGGTGAGGTGGGATGCCCTACCCTGGTAGGGGCGGGTTGTGAGAGCATGGGTGGGGACCTTCGGGTCGCGGGCACGAGCCCTGTTTGAGCCTCAGTTTCCCTATCAATCGGGCGCGCCTCTGAGCCTCGGATCCCCGCGCCACCTGTGAAGGAGGGCGAAACCCAAATGCTGTTTGGCCGGCAGTCTGGGGAAGCCGGGGTCCTGAGATGGCTCCCCCTTCGGGCACAGGGAGGTCTGGAGGACGCCACGGGGGGCGTCATTAGGGTAATGGTGCCCATCCGTGGTATTCTGGCCCGAGTCGCCCGTCCCCCTGTCCCTGAAGTCGTCGACCGCAGGTTAAGCGGGACTTCGCGGGCTGGGTTGGTCCAGGACGGGCGGACGGGCGCCGTGGGGTGCAAGTCTCTGACGGGGCATCCGTTTTAATCCGCCCTCGCCCCCTAGCCTCGGTCCCGGCCATGAGATCTCCGCACCTCCACCCCTCCACCGCCTCTGGCCCCCGGGCTCGGGCAATGCTGCTGCTGCCGCTGCTCGTGACGCAACTCTGGGGTGAGGCGGGGGACAGGGCTTGGCGGGAGGTGCCAGGGACCAGGGGAGATGGCAGAGTGTGCTCTCATCACCAACCCCCGCGCAACTCTGCTCCTCCGGGGACCCCAGGCCCCACCTGCTGATCCAGTGCTGGCCCCCCCTAAGTCAGCACGGTCCCCCTCCGAGCTCCGCTCTGGGGGATTGCGCCCCCTGCACTGAGCCTGGATCCCTACTCCTCCCTTCTCCTCTCGGCTTCCTTCCCGGACCCTGACTAACCCCGTGCCCTCGCTCAGTCCCTCTTGGTCCCCGCTCCTTCTAACTCCGCCCAATTATCTCCCAAGTCTTGCCTCACAGCTTTTGGCCCTCGGCCCTCTCACCGTTCTGCGGCGCTATTCCGGCCCGCCCTCCTCTATCCCCGCCCCCTGGTGGCCGGGTCGGGTTCTGTTCCTCCTCTGCTTCGAGCGCTGCATTCTGTCCCCGTCCCTCCAGACCCTCCCTGTTCGCTCTCCCCAACTCCGCTCCGCTCTGTCTCCGCCTCCTTCTCCTTTCCTGCGGTCCTTCTCCGCCACTTCCATTCGGTTCCTGCAAGACCCCCAATTTCCAATCCTCTCCCCCAGCTTCCCTGGTTCTGGCTGCGGGCCCCACAGGCCCAGCTGTGGCCCCAAGCCCAGCTCCTGCCCTGTCTCCACCCCTTTTCTTTCTCCAGCCGCGGAGGCGGTGCTGCTCCCCAGAAACGACACCGACTTAGACCTTGTGGCCTCCGGCGCCCCGTGCGCACGCGGTTCGCAGCCCTGGCAGGTCTCCCTCTTCGATGGCCTCAAGTTCCACTGCGCGGGCGTCCTGGTGGACAAGAGTTGGGTGCTCACAGCCGCGCACTGCGGGAACAAGTAGGGGGAGCTCCTCAGGGCAGCCACGGAGGGGCGGTGGAGGCAGGCCCCGGGGAGGCGGCGGGAAGAGCTGGGGCACTTGAGGGTATGGACCTCTCCCAGCTCCTTGCGGGAGTCAGTTCTGGAGGGCTTCCTGCAGGAGGTGAGGCAGGGTTGGGCTGTGGCCTCTAGGGGGCGCTGTAGATCCTTCTCAGGGCTTTCGGGCTCGTCCGCTGCCCTTTGTCTAGTAGATACTCCTTGGGCTCCCCTGAAGGGTGGATAGTTGCATGCAACAGACCCAAGTCAGGGTCCGGTGTGGTTAGGACTTTAGAACTAAAGACATTGTTCACCTCACGAGTCCCCATTGAGGAAGGACAGGAGTGGTAGGCTTACCCAGGTAGACCCCCAGTCCTCAATTCCTGCAGAACTCAGATCCCCAGCTCCCTTCTCCCCCACCTCCTCCTCCCTCAGACCCAGGAGTCCCAGCCCCCAGTTTCTCTCCCTCAGACCCAGGAGTCTGGGCTCCCACCATGGGGCCAGTCCCCTCCTTCCCACCGACTCAGAGTCTTGTCCCTGTCCCTACAAAGGCTTTAGCTTCACATGGCTTTTCCCTCCCCAGGCCTCTGTGGGCTCGCGTGGGGGACGACCACCTGCTGCTTATCCAGGGCGAGCAGCTCCGCAGGACCACCCGCCCCATCGTCCACCCCAAGTACCAGCATGGCTTGGGCCCCATTCTGCCGCGGCGGACAGACGAACATGACCTCATGCTGCTGAAGCTGGTCAGGCCGGCTGTGCTGGGGCCTCGCGTCCAGACCCTGCGCCTGCCCTACCGCTGTGCCCAGCCGGGAGACCAGTGCCAGGTGGCTGGCTGGGGCACGACGGCCACCCGAAGAGGCAAGAGCTGGGCACCCTGAAGCCTGTATCTTGGGGAAGAGGAACTGAGGGCCAGGACTCCTGGGTCTGAGGGGGGAGAGGGTGGGGAGGGGTGGGACCCTGGGTCTGGGGAAGGAGGGGCTGGAGGCCTGGGGTCTGGGATGGGAACCGTGTGGGTATCTGGACTCCTGAGTCCTGGAGGACTGGACGTCTGGCCACAGTATCACCTCCTATTTTCTCCTGTCAGTGAAGTACAACAAGGGCCTGAGTTGCTCCAGGGTCATTGTCCTGAGCGCTAAAGAATGCGAGGTCTTCTATCCTGGTGTGGTCACCAACAACATGATGTGTGCAGGACTGGACCAGGGTCAGGACCCCTGCCAGGTAGGAACTGGCCAGGGAGGGTCTCACTCATGGGAGCTAGGATAGGGTTAAGGGAATTTGGAACTCCCCATCCTTGTCCCCAGCCCTATACCCCGTGTCCAGCATGAGCCCATCCCTACCCCAGCCTCCATCCCCACCCCACGTTGGACTCTACCTCCTTGGGTCCATCTGCTGGCGCCCAGCCCTACTGACTTCTGACCCCGTCCTCAACAGCATTGCCATCCACAAGCCTAGACCCCCACCCCATCCCTCTCTGTCGGCCCATGTCTACCTCCCCCCACCTCATCACAAGCTACAGCCCCAGCTCTACCCCATCTCCACTCTCGTTCCCCAACCCCGCCCCCCCATCCAATGTCCACAACCCGTAGTCTGGCCCCATCCCAACCCCAGCTCATACTTAACCCACCTCATCTTTTTTTTAAAAATGTTTTATTTATTTTTGAGAGAGAGCATGGGGGAGGGGTGGGGGGGGCGGGACAGAGGTTCCAAAGTGGGCTCTGCACTGACAGTGCGGACCCCGATGCAGGGCTCGAACTCATGAACCGTGAGATCGCGACCTGAGCCAAAGTCAGGCAGTCAACCACCTGAGCCACCCAGGCGCCCCACCAACCTGTCTTTATCCAAACACAACTCCGACCCTACCCAACCCCCAGATCCCCAAGTGGCAGCCTTTGAATTGGTGCATTTATTTGATCTCTCCTTCCCCCACCCCCAGAGTGACTCTGGTGGCCCTCTGGTCTGTGACGAGACCCTGCAGGGCATCCTTTCATGGGGCATTTACCCCTGCGGCTCTGCTCAGCATCCAGCTGTCTACACTCAAATCTGCAAGTACACCTCCTGGATAGAGAAAACCCTACGCTCCAACTGACCCCCAGGCCGGGAGCCTCTACCAGCTGCCTCTTCTCCCTTCCTGGGCAGTTGCGGGGGCTGGGCTCCTCCCCTGCTCCACTCGAACCTCCGCTGCCCATCCACACCTGCTGATGTCTCTCCTCCTCCCTTAACCACCCCACCCCACCCCCCGCCCACTGCTGCTCTCTGCCCGCTTTGGAGCCAAACTGCCAAAAGCGATGGCAAAGTTTTTTTTTTTTTTTTTTTTTAATTTAAGAGAAACAAGGAAGCTGGTGGTCACCCCATCTCTGAGAGGGGTTGTCACTCACCAAACCAGGCTTCCTCTACCACTCCCTGCTGTGTGACCTCAGGCAAGCTAAGCACCCTCTCTGGGCCTCTATTTCCTCACCTGGAAAATGAGGACAATGAAGTGCCTACCTCATATTCCCACTGTGAGGAGACTATGATATAACATGAGTGTGTAGGTTGCTATGGTAATTATCAGTAAAGCATTAACACAGTGGGTGGTGAGCCCTGACTAAATGTTACCTGTTGTCATGACCTGCCAACAGGTCCTGGTGAGAACATATGTCGGTCTGTGTCCTGGGGAGAAGAGCACAAGAGTAGCCCCCCAATCCAAAGGCTCCCCCTCACCATCCCCAGCCCTCAGGGTTGATGTGAGAATCACATTCCCCACCCTCCTCTCAAGTTCCACGAAGCACCCCTTAACCACTTCCTCCCTCCCTCCCACTGTTTGCCACATCTGGGTCTGCCTGACACCAGTCCCTCCTGTGCCAGCAGGAGCTGGGCCACCTCTGAGTCATCTGGTACCTTCTCTGCCTTCCTGGGGCCACGGGAACCCAAGGGACCTTACCCTGGACCCATCTCAGCCTCTAAGACCAGAGGAACTCTCCCCACCTCAGTTGCTAAGTTGACATAAAGAAGCCCTCTGAGATTTAGGGGAAAGTTCTTGGTTAGATCCGTCTCCATTCCCTCACCAACCACAAGCTCCAGTCCCAGCTCCACTCTGTATCTCCGTTCTCACCCTCCGATCCAACACCCACAGCCCCCAGTCTGCCTCCATGCCCAACCCACTCCAAATGGGCTTTGAAATTTCACCCTGAAACTTTGGAAGGAGAAGAGTTCTTTTCCTCTCCCTGAAAGTATCTCCATGTAAATATTTCTCTGCTGGAGGGTATTACACACAGAATCCAGGCAGAGGTGTCTCCACTTAGCCTGGACTCTGGAGATATTAATTACATCAGCTGAACATCTGCACAGCAGAACTTTCCCAGCCAGGTTGTTCTTGTTTGCCCTTTCAAACACCAATTTATTGAGCACCTATTATATGGCAGGCCTGATGCTGGGCACTGGGAACATAGTGGCGGCGCCAACCACACAGTCCTTGCGCTCACAGAGCCCACAGAAGCCTGGCCCACAGTTTCCAGCCCTGAGTCTCTCCAGCTTCCTTCCTCCACCCCCATTAGCACACCCAGGAAACGCCAATCAGGCATATCAGCGGAGTTTGTCATGCAGGAATCAGAAGCAAAGTAGGTGGGAACTTGAAAACTTGATTCACTGAAAAAAATTTTCTTAATGTCTATTTATTTTTGAGAGACGGAGAGACAGAGTGTGAGCGGGGGAGGGGCAGAGACACAGAAGCCGAAGCAGGCTCTGGGCTCCGAGCTGTCAGCACAGAGCCCGACGCGGGGCCTGAACTCAAGATCTATGAGATCATGACCTGAGCTGAAGTCGGACACCCAACCGACTGAGCCTCCCAGGGGCTCCTCGATTCATTTTTAAAGGCAAATCACCCATTCCTGTAATCATCACAGTACAAGTGTTTATTGAGCTGTGTCCTACTCCAGGTCCTGGAGATGAATCAGCCTGAGCTCTCTCTCAAGGAGCTGCTAGTCAGGTCAGGGAGACAGGCAAGACTTCCATTCTTGTCATTCAGGTTTCTGCTTACTCAGGTTTCTACTCAAAGGTCACCTCTTCAAAGAAGACTTCCAGGATTGCCCTGGCTGTAGGGGTCTCTTGCCTTTACCGGGACAACAATCCATTGCTCGGTTTATTTATTTATTTATTTATTTATTTTTGCAACACTTGTTAGAGCTGAAACGACCTCATTTATTTGTTTATTGCTTAATGATCTGTCTGTCCCCTGTCTCCCTCAACTCAGTCCTTGAAAGCAGGGACTCGGATTTATTCGCTGTGATTTTCTTAAGCACCCAGCACAGTGCCTGGCACACAAAAACCACTCCATACATTGTTGAATGAATGACAAAAACTGACCAGCGCTGCAACAGAAGGAGGCACAGGGTGCCCTAAGGAGGGGCCAAGGACTCTTTCCAAGGAGACAGGGAGGTCTTCTCAGATCAGGGGACATTTGCATGGGGTTTAAAAGGATAAGTAGGAATGTACCAGGTAGAGAAGGAAATGCATTTCTGTCACTTTGTGACCTTGAGAAAATTGCTTGAATGCTCTCTCTACTTCAATTTTCCCCTCTGTGGAATAGAGATAGGATAGACTCCTATGAGAGTTAAATGAGATAATATACATGAAATGCTTATCTGCCAGGACAGTCAATGAAGGGAGCTGTCAAGATGTTATCAATAGCAGTTAGAATGTCACCTAGCACAGAGTGGCTATTCAGTCTCTGGTCTCAAAGATGGACCTCCCTTTCTGGAGACAGAGTAAGACACCCAACAACCACGAGTGACATGTATTGTAATGGGGGCAGCATGCATGGCAGGAGATGGATAAACATGTTATATTTGTTGAATGCTTACCGTGTGCCCAGCACTGTTGTAAGACTTCAGACGGGTTAATTTGCTCAGTCACCCCGCCACCTGAATTGTTATTACTTCTTAATAGATGGGCCAACTGAAAGAGGTCCAGTGACTTGCCCAAGGTCACATACCTAATAATGGCCAGCATTGAGATTTGGACCCTGGTGGTCCACTTCCAGAGTCCATGCTCTAAAAAAAATTTTTTTTAATGTTTACTTATTTTTGAGAGAGAGAGAGAGAGAGACATATATAGTGTGAGTGGGGGAGGGGCAGAGAGAGGGAGACAGAATCCGAAGCAGGCTCCAGGCTCTGAGCTGTCAGCACAAAGCCCGATGTGGGGCTCGAACCCTTGAACCATGAGATCATGACCTGAGCTCAAGTCGGATGTTTAACCAACTGAGCCACCCAGGCACCCCTGAGTCCATGCTCTAAAGCATTGTATCAAGTACACATTCAAGAGGAGCCCAGCCCCAGAGTGATAATCAGGCTTACAGCAACAGAAGTGGAGGAGTCTGTGAGTGCCCAGGGGAGGAAAAGATGTACTCTTCCTTGAGAAATCACAGAAGACTTCCTGGAGGAGGGGGCATTTAGGCTGAGTCTTGAAGGATGAGTAGGAGTTTACCAGGAAAAGAATATAGAGAAAGACATTCACTCATTTAATTAACATCTCCTGAGGCCTCCCAAGAAGAGCGCAGCCCTGGAAGGGTGATGCTGGGGACACACAGATGAGTCACATCTGGCCTTGGCCCTGCAGGGGCTGTCCACCTGATGAGGAGGAGGGATGGGGATCGAGGCAGGTAGGATGGGCAGATGGGAAGGGCAATGGAGGAGAAGAGATAAAAAAAAAAACAAAAAAAAAAAACAAAAACAAAAAAAACGGGCAATGTTCTCAGGACTTGGCCAAGATCTGGTGGTATTAAGAGAAAAGGAAAGCACTTAAGTTCCAGGTATGTTGGGCATGTGGGTCCTTGGGTGGGTAGCGATATGAAGGGGATGGGGTAGTTTATGACAAGAGTGGGTGAATCCAGTTGGGACCATATTTCCTCAACCTTCTAGGAGAGAGCTTTGTTCTTGCGGGAAGGGGCCTGGATGCTCAGGGTAGGGCATGCACATGTGCGTGGCTCCTTGTGGTCTCTGCTTTGCTCAGTCTGTGTGTATCTTCCTTTCTCTCCTTTTCTCACCCCTGATCCTTCTATCTCTGTCCTTCTCTCTAATTCTTTCTCTCCCTTTCCCTGCCTTGCCCCATCCTGCCTGCCTCCTTCCTACCAAGTCTCTGTTCTTTCTCCCAGCCTCAGCCTGCTTTCCGGAAGGGCGTCCTCCTGCCCAGGACACTGGTCACAGCTCACCACAAGCTTCATTCAAGATAAATTTGCTTCCACCTCAGGACCCAGCCTTAGGAATCATCTTCCTATCCCTCTTCCTCCTCCAGATCACAGGATATCCTGTATCCAGGTCCCACATCCCCAGATCATGGGAATGAGGGCTCCCCTCTCTGGAGATCCCAGGGCCCCTCCCTCATTCCACCAAGCCCTGCGGGGGGGAGGGGGGTCTCCCGCATCACCTCCATTCCCAAGGCCCCCAGTCAAGGCTCCAGGGCTTCCCCCTCCTCCTGGGACATTTCTCAACCCAGATTAATCACAGGGGCGGCCCCAGAGAGGAGGAAGGAGATGGCATGGCTTACCTTAAAGAAGCACCCAGCGCCCCAACGCATGCTCAAGACCCAGGCACCCCGAGGTCATGAGGCTGGGACTCGTCTGTGCTCTGCTTTCTCTCCTGACAGGTGAGGCTCCTGCTGTCCATCCTGCTGCCTGTGCCCACAGCCCCCTGAGAGACCCCTCAACCCCTCCCCTGCTCTCCACACCCCCCCCCCCACGCTTGCTCTTCCCCTTCCTGCTAGGTATCTCCCAGGTCTCCCCCAGCCCTCCCACCGTGATTGTCATTTACCCCTCTGCCTCCACCCCACCCCAGGGCACGGCGGGGCAGATACCCGAGCAATCGGGGCTGAGGAATGCCGCCCCAACTCGCAGCCCTGGCAGGCCGGGCTCTTCTTCCTCACCCGCCTCTTCTGTGGGGCTTCCCTCATCAGTGACCGCTGGCTGCTCACAGCTGCCCACTGCCGCAAGCGGTGAGTGACCAGGGCACCACTATGTGTCGACGGGGGGGGGGGGGGGGGGGGGGGGAAGGGGGGAGGGGATAAGGAGAGGGTGGGGGTGGGGTCAAGGGGCCTTCGGAGGGAGGGAGGGAGCTGTGGGCAGGAAGGATTTCGCCTTCATTTCTTTTCCCAAAAGCTCAACTGTTAGAATTGACTCTCCAAATTCTAGAGTCCCAAGTAATCTAATTATTGGAGTCTAAAATTTGAAACTCTTAGAAGCCTAGACTCTGACCCAGAAAAATCCAGAGTCTTGAGCTCCTGAAATCTCAGATCCATGAAATTCAGTGAATTGTAGAATCAGAGATTCAGAGAGTGGTAGAAACTTAGGAGTCCGGCTCTACCCCCAGAGGATATAATCACTCCAGCCACACTGGTAAGTTTACATTTTCTAGTACATGTATTACAAGAGTGAAAAAGAAATGATTAACATTAATGTTAATAATAGATTTGCTTTGACACACTCAAAATATTATTTCAATTTGCAATCCACTTTTAAATGTTTATGAATGACTGTTTAGTCTTTTTTTTTTAATACTACACCTTTGAAGTCAGATGTACGTTTTACACATACAGCACCTCTCAGTTCAAATGAGCCACATTTCAAGTGCTCAATAGTTGTATAGGATAGCACAACTCTAGAACCTTAGATTCAGTTTCTAGGTAGGTTCATTGAATATAGAAGCTCATGGTCCTAGAATATTGTATTCAGAGTATACTAGAATACTAAGACTTGCAGAATCCTAGAATCTTGCATCAATAGAATTCTAGAAGCTTCTATTCATGAATGTCTAGAATCTGGTGAATTAAACATCCCAGAATGCTATCATTCCAGATTCTTAAAATCCCCCAGGTTTTAATTAAGAGAATTCTAGAGTCTCAAACTATTTGAACCCTAGCTTCCCGAATTTCGAAAACCATTGATTTATAGAATTCTAGAGCAATGAAATTCATCTTATAGTCCCAGAATACTAGAATTCTAGGCTCTTTCAGTTCCTGATTTCACTCAGGTAATTTAACACCCCCCCCAGACTTTTTGATCCAGAGAAATCTAGAATGTTAGAACATTGAATTCATAACATTCTAGAACATAGAATTCTAGAATTGTGAATTCCTAACATGTTAGAATCTTAGAATTCTAGAATTTAGATTCTGGGCATTCTAATGCCCAGAGTATGAGAATCTAAATGATGCAGTAATCTTTTCTATATTATCTCTGGAAAGGAGTCATTCACCTTGTTCCAATATTCTTCCCTCCAGGAATGAAGCACATGGGGTTGGTATAGAATGTTGTGTGGGAATTTCCCATCACTCATTGCTCCACGATAGGGTCTCTTTCAGCTCAGGTCTGTGCTTCAGGCTAGGAGAACAATGCTCAGATTTCAGCCCCAAAGACCAAGGAGAGAAGCAGAGATATGGAGGTAGAAAAGATTTAGGCATCGGGACGAGTTGGGGGGGATTGATTTCCCAGATATGGAACCAAGGCAACGAGGTGACAGAGAGTCAAAGATAGAAATAACACCTCATACTCCTTAAATCCTGAATTCTCAATCAGAAGCCTGGTCCCTAAGGTCAGAGGTCAGAGGCTGAGGAATGGACACATATACTCCCAGATAGTCCCCAGCTGTCCTGGGACGTGGACTGGGCTTGCTGTGAGAGAGCTTGAAGGTAGGCCTCAAGAAGACACACATTGAGGGTAAGGGATACGGCTACAGGAAAACCCTGAGTTCACAGATGACCCCTAACTTGGGGATTTTCCATTTCCCATCCCCCTCCATGAGTACACACACACACACACCAACACACACACAGAGCCACTCCCCGCAAAAGCCACCAGACCTGTGGGGGCAGGAGGTGGGGCTGTTGTTGTATGGTAGGTGGAGCCTCCATGTGCCTACACACTTCCAGGGGGCCCAGGTCACCTTTAAGGCTCCAGGTGGGGCAGGAAGGAAGGCGACTCACTTGGTACGGGACTTGGGAGGGGTGTGAGTTTTGGGGGGAGAGCTACAAAGGTAGAGGCAGATGAAAGGATGGAGTGAGGAGCTGGGGCCCAGAGAGGGTGTATACCTTGCTTAAAATCACACAGCACTCTGGGTCGTACAGAGATGATGGGGGCCCAGGGACAGTGTGTGGCTTGTGGAGCATCCAAGCTTGCTGGACACCCAGCTTGACCTCTGAGGCCTGTCCCAACAGGTATCTGTGGGTCCGCCTTGGGGAGCACCACCTCTGGAGATGGGAGGGTCCAGAGCAACTGTTCCGGGTCACGGACTTCTTCCCCCACCCTGGGTTCAACAAGGACCTCAGAGCCCATGACCATAATGATGACATCATGCTGATCCGTCTGCCCAGGAAGGCACATCTGGGCCCTGCTGTGCAGCCCCTCAACCTCAGCCAGACCTGCGTCTCCCCAGGCACCCAATGCCTCATCTCAGGCTGGGGAGCCGTGTCCAGTCCTAAGGGTACAGTGTTGCTCACAACTCAATCCCTTGTGTCTCATGCTGACGGTCTGAATCCCCTCTGTTTCTCTGTCTCTGCCTTTTCATCTGATAGATAGGGAAAAATTTTAAGACGCTATAAATTGAAGGTGCATCATTACTTTACAACCACTAAGAACAGGGGGGAAAAAAGGTCCCATTAATCCTTGTATGACACCATTTGCTGGAAGACCCTTCCTGGATGTTGGAGATGTTTAAATGTGAAAATACATGCATCTTGGAATGGAAATGAGGTGTACAGAGTGACTCTCTCAGAGTCACCGATCAACAACCCATTAGCCATATTTAGCTTCCTCACATCAGTTTTCAGATTGCCTTGAAAAAACAGTCTGAATTTGTTACTGCCAACAACTAAAGCCTGGGAGATTTTACACAAAAGCCAAATTTCTGCGTTTGCTGGAAAAATTCAAAGAACTGGCAACGTTGGAGCCACATTCCCCAAATAGCGGCCATTGGGCAGAATCAGTGGAGGCTGCCCGCTTTGGGTTCTCTGGTTCACTATAGTGCCCCCCAGTGGCTGCTGTGGCTGCACAGTCCCCTCCACCTACTTCTATTTGCTTGTCAAGCCCAACAATGCCATCAATACCCCTCCACCCACTTCTATTTGCCTGTCAATATCCATATACATGGGTATATGTGTATCTATATGTGTATTTATATTATACATGCTGTGTCTCCCTGTCTGTATCTAATATCTTTTAAGTCTTTATCTCTGTCTCTGCCAATGACCATAAATATCTCCTCCCTTTATCTCACTGTCCTTGGCATTTCTGGGCCTCTTTCCCTCTCTTTCTTCATTGCTTCCTGAGAATCTCTTTCCCCTTAAGAGGTCTATCTCCTGGTATGGTCTCTGTTTTTCTCTGTGTATCATGTATCTCTTCTTGGTTCTTGACTCTCTGACTCTGTTTCTCTGGCTCTCTCCCTCTCCTCAAATATCTGTTTCTCTTTCACGCTATGATTTCTTTTTGTCACTGTGTCTTGTTTCTATCTTTGAGAGTCTTATGCTGTGGTTCTATGGGTCTTCCTTAGGGAAGGGTCTGGATGGAGGGGCTTCTGAGTGTGATGGGCACAACTGCTGATCCTCTATGGGTTGACCTCTTTTGCCAACAGTGCAGTACCCACTCACGCTACAGTGTGCTAACATCAGCATCCTGGAGCACAAACTCTGCCATCGGGCATATCCGGGCCACATCTCTGACAGTATGCTCTGTGCTGGCCTTTGGGAAGGGGGCCGGGGTTCCTGCCAGGTGAGTCCCACTCTGGGGAGGCGGGGAATGGGTATCTTGCCAGATTCCTGGGCCCTAGGGAATTAGGCAGTTGGGCCCCAGACTTCCTGGGTGAAAGCAAGTGGGGATCTGGGACACTTGGGTCTTGAGAGAAGATGGGGCCAAGACCAAGATTCCTGGATTTAAAGGGGACTGTGGGCCCAGACTCCAGGATCTAAAGAAAGAGGAGACTAGTCTTAAAGAACAGACTTTAAGTCCTGAGGGAAGAGGGGACTAGGATCCCAGAAGGCTGGGTGCAGGGTTGAGGTGAGGGGTATGAGCTTTTACTCCTGGGTCTGAGGGAGGAGGGACTGGCCGCCTGGACGCCAAGGTGTCAGGAGAGGAGGGCTTCCTGGGAGAAAGGTAATATCATGAATACACCCGCTTAACAGTTTCATTGCTCTTCTGCCGCGCACAGGGTGACTCTGGAGGCCCTTTGGTTTGCGAAGGGACCCTGGCAGGTGTGGTGTCTGGGGGTGCCGAGCCCTGCTCCAGACCCCGTCGCCCCGCCGTGTACACCAGCGTATGCCACTACGTGGACTGGATCCGAAAGACCATGGAGGACAACTGAGCTCTCGCGCCTCAGGACCAAGAGAGAAGGGTGGGCGCAGGGGAGCCGGGAATTGCCGGACTCTGGCCTCGGCAGCGCGGAGACGCACTTTGCATATTCAGGCTCCGCCCCCTGTTGGCCGACAGCGTCGAAAAGGACAGGGAGACACCTCCGCCCTGTAGCCCCGCCTTCTATGATGTCACCGAGAGCTGGCACCGCCCCCATGGAACAGCTTCGCCTAGGGCTCCGCTCGGGGAGCTCCTCCACCAGATAGCTCCTCCCCTCGGAGCTTTGCCCAATGAGACTTCCCCCTCTGGACCCCACCCCTTGTAACCCCGCCTCCTCCGTGAGAGATTCCACCCCCGTGACGTCAGGGGCGCGGCAGCTTCCCCCACTAGAGACTGAGGCGCTGTCGGGCTCCGCCCCTCATGGCCCCGCCCCTGGGCGTTTGAATCCTGGCGGGGTCCCAGCCTGAGAACCAGTGGAAGATTTTACAATAAACGCGCGTAGCCGCGCCTTCCGTCTGCCTGCTCCGTGGGATGAAAGAAGGGCAACGGGTGGGCGGCGGTGGGCAGACAGGGAACGGCCACCGTACAGCAATTCCCCCTAAGCCCCTAGCAGGTCCTGCCTAAAGTCTGTCTCCATCAGCCCTATTGCAGCAAGGCCGCTGGGTTCTGCTTGGGCTGGTCCCGTCTCCCCCAGGGGAAGGGGAAACCAGGTCACGGTGCCTCCCAAACCTGCCTTCCCACATCCCGGATCTCTCAGGGGGCAGGGGGCGGGGCCCGATCCGCCCTCAGAAGTCGAGACCAAGAGGACTCACCTTCCTTCCATTCCGAGGTAGTGACAGCAGCCCCCTGCTTCCACAAGAACCCAGGCTCCTCCTTCTAAAAAGACTGAAGAATTCAGCCCCCAACCCCCTGCTCCCTCAGACCAAAAATTCACGCCTATATTATTCCCCCTCCCCTCTCAGACCCAAAAGTTTGGGTCCCCAGCTCCCCCCAACCGTCAGACCCAGGAGTCCAGAACGCCAGTCCCTCCTCCCTCAGACCCAGAGTCCAGAATCCCAGCCCCCACTTCCAGACCCAGAGTCCGGGCCTCAAGACCCCTCCTTCCTCAGACCCAGGAGTTCAGACGCCCAGCCCCTACCTCCCCTGAACCCAGAGTCCAGGTCCCCCGCCCCCCCCCCCCCTCGGAGCCAGTAGTCCGCGTCCCCAGCCCTTTCTGATTCAGACCCAGGAGTCACAGCACTGAGGTCCTTCTTTCCCAAGCCCGAGGAGTTCCAGATCCCAGCTCCTCCTCCTTCAAGATTTCTCTTTCAGCCCCTCAGTTCCTTCTCACTCAAACACAGAGTTCCAGTTCCCTGGCGCTCTGCAGGCTCCAGAGGGGGAGGAGGCGGAGCAGGAGGCGGGGATTCCCAGTTAAAAGCCTCCAGAATCTAGTACCAGGCAGACGGAGCTGAAGTACCAGGGCCTCTTCCTCTGGGTCTGAATCAGTCGGTGACCCCGCCCCTTGGATTCTGTAAGGTGAGAGGCCAAAGTACTCAGACACAGGCATCAGGCCGGAGCCCCTCCTCCCCCAGGACTACCCCTTCCTCCTTCAAGAGTTAGGAATCTGGCCCCTGGCCCCCTTCTCCACCCCCCCCCCCCCCAAGACTTAGGAATCTCAACTCCCAGTTTCCTCTTCCTTCAGATCCTGGAGTCCAGGACCCTAATTCTTCCATTCCTTGGAATGTAGGAATCCAGCCCCCACCTCCCCTCCTCAGATTCAGAAATCTGGGGTCTGCCCCCTTCTTCCTCAACCTAAGAAATCTGGATCCCCAGCCCTTTCCTCCTGCAGGACCCACAAAAATGGCTTCGGATGCGCTGCTCCCTTATTTCAAGATCCTCCTAGGATTTAGCTCTCCCCCCTCCTCAGGTCTCAGCCCTGCCTTCTCGCTCTCCCAGACCCCACCATGGGACATCCCCCAGCCGCTGCAGTCTGGATCTGGACGTTTTTGCTATTGGTGTTGGAAGCCTGGACAGGTGAGGGGGGCCTGGCGGGAACCTCGGGAATGCCACGGTGGGTGCTTGTGATGGCATGGGGGTGGGGGGTGTAAAACACACGATCACGTGTGGGAGCTTCTTCAGGCTTTCCCGAGGGCAGATGGGGGCACACACACATGGCAGCAGGCAGGAGTGCGTCAGGTCTTGCTGCCTATTGCATGAGCACACCAAGCCTGCAGGGCTGCCTGCTGAGGGGCGCAGATACGCACGGGAGTATACGGGCGTGTGAATGCATGTGGAAGCATGCTTGGGTGTGTGACTTCGTGTGACTCATGGGCTTCAATGAGTGTACGGGTGCATCTGTGTGGCAAGCCAGGGACCTCGCGTGTGAGGGTGTGTGGACATGTGAGGTGGCAGGCAGAAGACTTGCTGTGTGTCTGTTTGAACCCATAGTGGCTTTCCTGGCCCCTCCACTGCCGCAGGGGGTGGTGATCCAACCTTCTCCCTCCTGCTGCAGGACACTTGAGGGCACAGGAGCCCAAGGTGCTGGGTGGCCAGGAGTGTGAGGCCCATTCACAGCCTTGGCAGACAGCCTTGTTCCAGGGTGTCCGGCTGCTATGCGGGGGCGTCCTCATCGATGACAACTGGGTCCTCACAGCAGCCCACTGTAAAAAACAGTGAGTTTTTGCCTGGGGCAGAGGTGGGCTGGGGCCTGAGGGGAGGGGCAAAGAAGAGAGCTGGAGATTGAGCTTCTGAAAGAGGAGGGTTGAGGGAGCAGGGGGTCAGGGGTTCATACTCCTGCCTGGGTCCCAAACTACTCTCCACCATTACAGGAAGTACACGGTACGCCTGGGGGAACACAGCCTGAAGAAAAAGGACAGTTCAGAGCAAGAAATGGCTGTGGCTCAGTCCATCCCACACCCCTGCTACAACAGCAGCAGCGAGGACCACAGCCATGATCTCATGCTCATCCGACTACGTGGTCAGGCATCCCTGGGGCCCCAAGTGAAGCCCATCAACCTGGCGGATCACTGCCCTCAAGTTGGCCAGAAGTGCACCATCTCGGGCTGGGGCACCGTCACCAGCCCCCGAGGTAGTAGGAGGCAGAGGAGAAGCTGGCTGGCCCACTGGACCCCAAGCCATTGGCAAAGCTCTGGCTTCAGAAGGAGATAGAGAAGGGACAGTGATTGTGAGTTTGAGACTCACAGGTGGCCCATGTTGGAAACCCCAAAGATCAGAATATTAACAGGAGTGGTGGGAGAAAGAAAGCAAAATAGCAGACTGTTAGAGCAGGTTCCCAAAAAATGAATGGATGCATGAGTGGATGAAAGAATGTATGCCTCTTTTATGGTAGAGAGTGCCATGTTATGAGAACTTTCATAGCACAGCGTCTTATATAATCTTCTTAACAGGCTTGGGGTAGATGGGCTCCTCAGTGGCCCAAGAAAACAGGCTCCTACGATCTTCTCCCTCCTGAACCCACGACTCCTGGCACCAGCAACTCTTTTTCTTTACACCCAGGAGTCCAGGCCCTTCCTCCCCCAAGACGCATAGTCTAGTTTCCAGCTCATTCCTCACTCTGGACCCAAAAAGTCTGGACCTCCATTGAAGCCCTCCCTTTGGGACTTCAGAGTCCAGACAGCTCCTCACCCTACGTCACAGTGAAAGAATTGAGGCTCAGCTCAGAGAGGCGTGTGATTCACCAAGAAGCAGCAAAGCCAGGACTCAGGTCCCTACCTGTCTGGCTCTTACTTCTAAGGAGACAAGGGACACTGGAAACCCACTGGCTCATGAATCAGTCAGGTCAGTTCACACCATGCTCTGCCCTTTTTTCTGGGCAAGTCCCTTTCCATCTCTCGGCCTCACTTTCCTCATCTGCAAAATAGGGATAATTGACCAGTAGATTTTTTTGAAGTTTATTTTATTTTTGAGAGAGAGAGAGAGAGAGAGAGAGGGAGGGAGAGGGAGAGAGAATGAGTAGAGGAGGGGCAGACAGAGAAAATATCCCAAGCACACTCAGCACTGTCAGCAGAGCCTGATGCGGGGCTCAAACCCATGAAACATTAGATCATAACCTGAGCAGAAACCAGGAGTTGGACACTTAACTGACTGATGCACCCACGTGCCCCTGACCAATAGATTTTTAAGCTCCATAAGGGTTCAGGTTAAAGCTCCTTTCTTCATGGTGCATTCCTAGTGCTCAGGATGGTTCTTGGTATACAGTAGGTACTCAATAAATATTTGTTGAATGAATGCATGGATGACTCAATTATGGATGCATGAATGTATCCCTCTTTTAAAAAGCGATTGTGAGTTCAGATGTCTTACAATCAATGAGATTGTGAGTATACAGCTTCTGGAGAATGGAGGTGCCAGATAGAAGTTTTTTCCCTTCAAGTCTATTGCTCAAAGGTTAATAAGAAAGATTAATTCCATTTTCTTTCTTTTTTAAATTGAAGTATAATTGGCACACAATATTCTATTATTTATTTTTAATTTTTTTAAATTTTATTTTAGAAAGAGAGAGTGCAAGCTAGGAAGAGGGGTGGGGGTGGGGAGAGAGAGAGAGAGAGAGTCTCAAGCAGGCTCCATGCTCAGTGAGGAGCCTCGTTCAAGGCTCAATCCCACGACCCTGGGATCATGACCTGAGCTGAAATCAAGAGTTGGACACTCAACTGACTGAGCCACCCAGGTGCCCTGCAATATTCTATTAGTTTTGTGTGTAAATATAATGACTGGACATTTGTATACACTGAAAACCGATCACCATAATAAGTCTAGGTACCGTCTGTCACCATACAAAGTTGTAACAATATTATTGACCATATTCCCCGTGGTGTACATTACATGGTTAATTCCACTTTTAGTCATTAATTCAATTTGTTTGTAAGCATCTGGTAGTCCCAGCTGCTGTATTGTGTGAAGTCCCTATCCTATGGATTTGCATGCTAGGTGGGGGAAATAGACAATAAACAAAAATACATATAAAATGAATTATTAGGTAGAGTTAAGTGATATAATGAAGTATCATGGAGAGTTAAGAGGATAGGGAGAGATAGAGGGGGGTGTCTTCATTAGAATGGTCAGGGAAGCCTTCTAAAATGAAGTGACTTTTGGGAGAAGTAGGATTTAGCTGAATTGGGGTGGTCTGGGGATGGGAAGATTGGAGAGACAGGGTCATAGGTGTCACAAGGGGGCACCTCCATGCCTTTCAGTCACCTGATCCTTAATTTGCGAATGACTTTGGAATGGGGCACCTGGGTGACTCAGTTGGTTATAAGCATCCAAGTCTGAGTCTCAGCTCAGGTCTTGATCTCAGGGTTGTGAGTTCAAGCCCCACATTGGGCTCCTCACTGGGTGGTGAAGCCTAGAAAGTACGAAAGAAAGCAAAAAAGCAAGAGGGAAGGAAGGAAGGAAGGAAGGAAGGAAGGAAGGAAGGAAGGAAGAAGGGAGGGAGGGAGGAAGGAGGGAGGGAGGAAGGGAGGGAGGGAGAGAGGGAGGGAGGGAAGGAAGAAGGAAGAAAGGGAGGGAGGGAAGGAAGAAAGAAAATGACAGGACTCTGGGCAAGAAACAGAAGGTAAGGTCCAACAGCCTTTCTCTAGATGTTGGAAAGGAAACTGCAGGGGCCATAGCTTTGTTTAATGTGGCGAGACGTGATGTGCCCTGCAAAAGGTGTCAGAAAACCCTCCTGTGCAGCCATGCATGTACAGAAGGGAGGTTAGATTCACCTAGGGACTGAGGGAAATGGTTACTCTCTCTGGGAACTTACAACCTCTGCCCCCTCAGAGAATTTTCCTGACACCCTCAACTGCGCAGAAGTAGAAATCTTTCCCCTGAAGAAGTGTAAAGATGTCTACCCTGGGGAAGTCACAGATGGTATGATTTGTGCAGGAGACAGCAATGGGGCCGACTCATGCCAGGTGAGTGACTTCTGAAACCCCCTTCTTCCCTTGGCCTTCAATGCCCATGGAGGCTTGGGGCTTGGCATCAGGGGAAACTCAAAGAGTTAGCACCCAGAGAGGTTATACTCCATCTCTAGAGTGGGAAGCAGGTTCAGAGAAGGCCACACTCTCCCTGCAGGTCACACTGCACAGGGATCAGGAACGCTAAATTGTTGCTATCATTTTCTTGGGAACTCTTGTCTTCAGGATAGGGTGCAGACAGAGGAAGGGATAAAGGGAGCAAGAGGAGATGTCCATGAGGGAAAGAGTCTGAAGCTAGAGGGTGAGCAAGCTCCCTGCTCCCTTCCGCAGGAATTTGTGAGGACTCTATCACTGACCAGCTAGCTAGCCACCTTTCTTTGGGACCTGATTGGGTTTCCTAGCACGGTGGCCTTCTCCTATGATTTGTTCCTTGGGAAGCAATACTCTCTTGCCAACTGGCCAGAGAATGGTGCCACTGACTTTAATCCTCCCTCAATGAGCTCCCCATCCCCAAGATAACAAATCTTGGGATTTGCCATAGATGTAACAGTCGTTCTTATTTGGCTGCAGTTTCAGTCTTCAGGGCTCCCCCAGCTTTGTCTCCCTCATGGAAGTCCCACCCCCTTTGCTAATGATTGGTCCCTGAAGACAATGCTTCCATGCTTTCTTTCCCATTGGCCAGGAATGAAATCATTTCCATCAGTGTCCTCCCAGGAAATTTAATCTCTCAGGATGGTTCCAGTTCCATAGAGACAAAGATCTCTTCCCAAAAGACCCCACCGTTGCCCCTTGCACGTGTGCGTGTGTGTGTGTGTGTGTGTGTGTGTGTGACCACAAGAACTCTGCTCCTTCCCTCTCTTTGGTAACCGGATTCAAAGATCTGTTCGCCACTGGCAGGAACCAAGACATCAGCTCAGTCCCCTCCATGTAATCCTCACTGTTTTCTTTCTGACTTGGACGTTTGAGACATCATTCTCTTCCCTCCTTGGTCAGGATGTCCCCCGTTGCCCTTGCACACCCAGTGTGTGTCCCAGTACATGAAGCCCCACCTTTCTCTGTCACCATTGGTCCCAGGATACAATGCTCTTATCCCTATTGGTTAGAGGAACCAATCAGCTACAGAACTAGTACTAAATGTGGGATGCAGCAGGGGATCTTAGGTGAAAGTATTCTCTTACTCTCCCCTTCCAGGGAGATTCCGGGGGCCCGCTGGTGTGTGATGGTGTTCTCCAAGGCATCACATCCTGGGGATCAGACCCCTGTGGGCGGCCCGAGAGACCTGGTATCTACACCAACATTTGCCGCTACTTGGACTGGATCAAGAAGACCATAGGCAGCAGGGGTTGATGCTAGGACAAGCTCTGGACCCACTTCAATAAACTCACAACTCAGCCTTGCTCCTTGCCTGTCTGTGCTTCCTCCTTGCTGGGAGGGATGGAAAGACGGGGGTCTGCGCCTTGCTGGGACACTTGATGGGTGGTCTACAGAGATCAGGACCACCCCCACCCCATGGCCACTCTGGCTACCACCATTGCCTGGAGTGACCCCCTTTATTTCTGGAAGGGCTTGGAGGAATGGGAGGTTAAATTCAGGGGAGATGACACACAAGGATTTCCAAATATCCGATGGGTTGGCCTGCAAAAGACAGATTTGAAAGAATTTCTTTTTTTAAATTAATTAATTTATTTTGAGAGAGGGAGCTTGTAAAAGTGGAGGAGGGGCAGAGAGAGAGACAGAATCCCAAGCAGGCTCCACCTTGTCAGTGACGTGGGGCTCGAACTCACAAACCATGAGATCGTGGCATGAACCGAAATCAAGAATTGGATGCTTAACTGACTGAGCATCCCTAGAAGAATTTCTGTTTAGTTGTTGCAAGCAGCTAAAGTGTTTCTAAGTTTTGCAGGGAGAGTTCCCCTTCCCCATTTTAAAAATTATAAGAGGGGTGCCTGGGTGGCTCAGTCAGTTAAGTTTCCAGCTTTCACTCAGGTCATGATCTCACGGTTTGTTGAATTCAAGGTCCACGGCGGGCTCTGTGCTGACAGCTCAAGCCTGGAGCCTGCTTGAGATTCTGTGTGTGTCTCTCTCTCTGCCGGTCCCCTGCTCGCACTTTCTCCCTCTCTCAAAAACAAACATTTAAAAAATTAAAAAAAAATTATAAGATATGTAAAGTGCAGGAAATACACGAATATGCACCTATGGAACTACCACCCAGGTGAAGAAATAGAACACGGACAGCCCCCAGAAGTCTGGGAGACAGATTATTTTTCCCCCTTAGGAGAAACAGAAATCTTTCTCACAGCTTAGAGCTTTTCTGCTGTGGTATGAGGAAACGAGTCACTTCATTGAAGGTGCCCAAACTGAAGTATGGAGGAAAAGAGATTTGGAGGGAGTTTTCATTAAAGCAGAGGCTAAATGTAAGTCGTCTTGAGAAAGATGTGTGTGGAGTGGGTAGTTATTGTAAGGATATAAATAAATTGCAACGGGGGGAGCGGGGGGGGGGGGGGGACTAGCTCCACTCTATCTCATCTCCATGTATGTTTCATTCCTTTCTTGCTACCAACCTCTAACTCATTTATTTGACTCTCTGACGCCTTTCTCTACATGCTTCTGCATTTTCATGGTGCTGGCTCCCTGGTGCGCTTATCCAGTCTCTCTCCTTACTTCATAACCGCCGAACTTCACCTATACCTGCCACCAACTGCTTTGCTTCCCGGGGATTTCCCACATTGTATACCAATACGAGAGAATCCCATTGGTCCAGGTCAATTTTTCTCCTTCAGCCACATGATAGGTTATTGAATGGCCAATGGTTTGACTGCATTCTGGTCAGGTGACCAGTCCCATCCAATCAGTGGCTATGTGGAATCAGGGGCTACTAGTAGTCTGGGACGTGGGCTGTGGGTGGAGCAATTATCGCAAGGGGTGTGGATGTGCTGGATGTCTTGCATGACACACATCAACCCCTGTCCTCCGTGAAAGTCCCCGAATACCAGAAATCCTGAGGAAGTCTTTCATGCCTGATAGTAAACTCCTGGAGCTGGGGATGCATTTCTGGAGGTGAGACTCAAGGGTCATCTCGGCCTAAAGAATTGTTTTAGAATTTTTATTATGAATAATTTCAAGCATATATAAAATGGTGTAGAAATCCTTGTACACCAACTGAATCAAAACCAGTTCTTTCACCTCTACTACACACTTCTCTAATGTGGGAATATTTTGAAACAAACATTGGCTATCATTTTGTTCTCAAATATGTTCATTTGTATTTTTAAAACAGTATGGCAAGCTACAGTTCATGGGCCGAATCTCAAGAGGTATAAATAGCTTTTACTACTTGATTTGATGCCAGGGAGCATTAATTTTGAACCCTAATTAGGCAAGATGTTATCCCTCCAAAAGAATGCCATTTTGCTGATTAATAGACCTGTATGACAAAAATTGGTAACAAATGATTATTTTTAATTTCATCAGTTAAAAATGTTGGCAGGGGGGCCTGGGTGGCTCAGTTGGTTAAGCGTCTGACTCTTAATCTCAGCTCAGGTCTTAATCTCAGGGTCATGAGTTCAAGTCCCTCATTGGGTTCCACCGTGCAGCCTAGTTAAAAATTTAAAAATGCATGGAAATTTATTTTCTTTCTTGTTATGTGGATACCTACATAATATCCTCAATTTTGCCTCATGGTCTAGAAAGCCTAAAATATACACTATTTGGTCCTTTATTGGAAAAGTTTGCCAACTCCAGCTCTAAAATATAGACTCTTTTAAAACATAAAAACCTTATGTTATCACCACTTACAGAGTTAGTAATAATTCCTTAATATCATCCAATACCCAGGTGATACTTAAATGTCCCCAATGGAATATAAACCAGAGAATACTTGAAGATTGATTTATAGTATTAAGTAGGGGCATGACTGAGGTCAGTGAGGGGAAGAGACTTGTCCAAGGTCAACCAAAATTCAGGAATCTGGGAGGGGTCAACCAAAATTCAGGGGTCTGGGAGGAAATCAGAGCACTAGGCATGGACAAAAGCTGGAAGGAGCCACTTAGTCTGGGAGCTTTTGGATAGCAACGTCAGAGTCCAAAATGAGTTCAAAATGGCTTATGTACAAGAAGAGATTGATTGATTTAGGTGGCTAAGAAGGCTGTGCGGATGTTTCATGATGTCAGAGGATGTGACATGGGTACCAGAGTCTCAAGTACTTGAAATAGTGACTTAAGCCAATTAGCTCTCTCTCACACACTCACACACTCTCTCTCTTTGACACTTTCTCTCTGACACTCTGCCTACTTCTCTCTGCTTCTGTTTTTGTTTTGTTTTGTTTTGGTTTGGTTTTTTTTAATGTGTAAGCTGTTTTTCAACTCTGCTTGTCTCTTTCCTTCTCCTTTGGGTCTCATTCTAGCCCCTGTAGACAGACTTTTTCAGAGGAAGGGAACCTAGCAGCTACTGACACACCCAATTAAGCAAACACAGTAGAAACAAAGATCTCCATTCTCCTGGCATCTTGATATTACTCCCAGGGAAGAACTCTGATTGACTGAAGAACTCAGCTTGAACTGAGCCCACCCCTTTGGATCAATCATTGTTGCCAGGGAGGAAACAATGCTTTTCTTGGCTTGGCCTGGGTCATGTATCAATCACAGTGGTTGGGTGGGCAGATGGTAAGGTTTGGAGAACTATGATTGAAACTTTCACCAGAACTATCTGAAATAAAAGAGCAGCTTCCCAAAAGAAGTGGGGAGCTGTTCTTGAAAGAAGAGGGAAGAGAATCCAGGAAGTTAGAAACAATAGGCCTTCGGAACCCAAGAGGCTGAGTCAGGAGGTTCCAGGGTCACAGTGTCCAGGATCCCTCAGGGCAAGGCACAGCTGGCAGGATAACCAGATGCCTGTTCTCAGGCAGGATCATGAGCTGGAGGATGAGTCATCAGGCAAAGGTTCAGGACACAGGTTTGAGGGCAAGGGAGATATGAGGCTGGGTATCTTTGTGGGACTTGAGAGCAGGTGTTGGTGCTAAACCCACAGGGCACAGGAGGGCTGGGACTTGGAGGTCTCACCAGCGTGGGGTTATGCATCCTTAATAGGCTCATCGGGTCCTGAGTCCATTTGGAGCCAAATAAAACTTCCAGGGTGTGTGACAGTATCCCAGGAAAATTTTCTTCTCAGAGTGTGGGTTTGTACAATCATAATGCTATGGGCAATCCTCAGCATTTGAATTCTGCTTCTTCTGACTCCTTAGCTATATGACTTTGCTCAAGTGGTCGAACCTCTTTTAAACCTCCATTTTATCATCTATAATATGGGGAAGACAGTCCTAACTTGGACCCATGTGAGAAATAAAAATGAGTTCTGAGAAGTGCCAGGCACGTCACACTGCAGGTACACAAGAAATGAAAGCTGCTTCATTCTGGATTGATGGGGTAAGGAAGCTAATATTAACTCAGCATATGCTGTGTGTATGTCCATTTTCTTTTAATAATTTCACTTAATCCTCCCGTTTGCCTTGAGAAGTAAATTTTTCTCTCCCCCACTTTATTTATTTTATTTTTTTAAACGTTTATTTATTTTTGAGACAGAGAGAGATAGAGCATGAACGGGGGAGGGTCAGAGAGAGAGGAAGACACAGAATCCGAAGCAGGCTCCAGGCTCTGAGCTGTCAGCACAGAGCCCAACGCGGGGCTCGAGATCATGACCTGAGCCGAAGTCGGACGCTTAACCGACTGAGCCACCCAGGCGCCCTCTTCCCCGCTTTAAAGAAAGGCAAAGTGAGGCTCAGAAAAAATGAAGTCACTTACCTGAAATCACAGGACTGGCAATTAGGATTCACACCTGGGTTGGTCTGACTTGTGAGGCCAAGTTCTTTCTCTCACACCACATGGCTGAATGGCTCAGGGGTTAAGGAAAGACAGTCTACAGTTGGCAAATCTGTGGATGACAGTGGTTTGCAAACTAGTATACTAGTATTTATTTAAGTACCTCCTATGTTCCCTGGTGTGGGCTGGGTATGAACATCAGGTTTGTTCCTTCTGCTCATGTTTAGGTGTTTAGCAACAACATCAGATTAAATAAACACAGAAAGACAGACATTCAGAGCACAACAGAGGAGAAGTTCAGGGGATGTATGAATGAATAACAGGGCTCCAGAGGAATGGGGCTGCTTTCTTCTTTCTGACAGAATGCTGATGAGGCAGGGAGCCGAAGAGAGAATCCAGGGATAAATATTTAGGCACTAGATGACAAATTGGAAGTCTTACTAAAATTTCCCTTCTTAAGAAGCCAGAGAGAAAGATAGATTACTGACTCACAGGGCTATGAGGTTAAGTGGCCTGGGGTCTACTCCTTCTTGATTTGGGAGCCCAAGTCAGGAAGGCTGACATCCCTCAAGGCCAGGGTCCTCCTGTGGAATTGGTGACATCAGGAGTCTGGGTTCTGGGGTCTCATTTTGGATTTGATGAGAGTAAGTGTCGTAGAAAGTTTGGGGACTTAGCTTGAATTTAGTCAGTATAGGATCAATATTAGTATGGTGTTAGTTGGTAGACCTTATTTTAGAACTTGTATGAAACAAAGAGTCAAGGTGGTGTGTGGGATTGGGAAAATGAAGGCGGGGGTGGGGAAAGGAGTTGGGCATGGAAATTAATATGGAATTTCAGATAGAAATTGGGTTGAAGAGGAGAATAGGGCTGGAAGTGGAGCCAGAGTGTTAAGATTAGTGTGAGGGTCAGGCTTGGGACTGAGGCTATGGTGACATTCAGTTTTGGTCAAGGTTGAGTTTGGTTTATGGTTAGGGATTCAGGGTTTGGGTCAAGGTTTATGGTTGATTGAGGTGTAAGCCATAGCTCAAGCTAACATTTGGAGTCAGGGACTTGGTCAAGTAAGTTAGAATTGGACAAGGATAAAGCAGAATTGAGGGTTAGGTTTGGGTGTGAACTGAGGTTTCAGGTTAAGACTCGGGTTTGTGTCAAGATTGGTGTTGCAAGGGGTGCCTGGGTGGCTCAGTCGGTTGAGTGTCTGACTTCGGCTCAGGTCATGATCTCGGTTCGTGGGTTCAAGCCCCGCATCAGGCCTGTGCTGGCAGCTCAGAGCCTGGAGCCTGCTTTGAATTCTGTGTCTCCTTCTCTCTCTGCCCCTAACCCACTCACATTCTGTCTCTGTCTCTCTCAAAAATAAATAAACATTAAAAAAAATTGGTGTTGTGAACTGTGTCAGTAAGAATTGTGCTTGAAGCCAGTGACTGAGGTCTTTCTCACCTTCTCATGAGCACTTGATCATATCTGATCAGGCCTTCTCAATGGCACCATCATCCATCGAGCAGGAGACTTGAAGTCTTAACAACTGTCTCTCACACCACAACATCCATTTAATCCATGCCTAACGCCTATTGATTTTCTTCTCTGAGCACATATTGAATCTATTCTCTTATTTCCGTCTTCACCTCCTAAATGGCCTTATCCAAGTCACCATCATCTCTCATCTGGATTATAGCAATAGTCTCCTTATGTGTCTACATCCCCTTAAAATCCATCCTCCATATAGCAGGTAGAGTGACATTTTGCAAACACAAATCTTGTTATGTCACTCTGTGACTGAAGTCCAAGTGGTTCACCATTGTCTACAGAATAAAGTCAAACTCGCCATGACATAAAATGTTCTTTACCATCTGGTTCCAGCCAACTCCCTGTCTCTGAGTTCCATCCATGACTCCTTTCCATCTCAGAGCCTTTGCACATACAGTTTCATCTAAATGATATACTCTCCAATCCCTTCCCATTTTATTCTAGTTAAAATTTACTATTCTTTCAACTCTTAGCTCATTGCCACTTCCTGGGTCAAGGTCTCCAGGAAGTGCTTTTCCTTCAGAGCACACATTGGACTTGTAATTTTACATTTGTTTATGAATTATGCATCTTTATTTTACACTAGACTTCTAGCTCCTTGAGAGAAGGAACTCTGTCCAGGTTTGTGCACCATAGTATCCTCAGCATCTAGCCCAGCCTGTGTATATAGATGGTGCTCAATACGTATGAAGGATTGGATCTGAAAGGCAATGTGGGAGGAGGGCTGGAAAGAGAACTAGGATTGGAGGCAGGACTGGGTTTGTTGATTACTGTGGCTTCAAGATACAGATTCAAGTTACAATTGGGTTTGGATTCATGGTTTGGGATCAGATTTGAATTTAACATTGAGGTTTTATTAAGGAAGATTTTGGCTGTAGGAACCAAAAACTCCAAATCAGATAGGAAACCTGAAGAAGTCACAAGATGAAGAAGCACCATAGTTGGTTAATTCACTAGCTTAGAGACCTCATTAAAGACCCCATTTATCCCCATCTCTCTCTTTGGCCATCTTCACTGTTTTGGCTTGGTCTGCCAGATGTTTCTCTCCGTGGTTCCAGCAGAACTGCCACAGTTCCATAACTTACATCCAAAAGGGACATCATCTGACAGAAGAAAAGAGAACTCTTCAGGTGTCACTTTTGAAAATAAGACAGTCTTTCCTAGAAGTGCCCCAATGATCTTCCTCTCATTATTGGCCAGGACGGCCTTTCATGTTCGTGTCTAAATCAGTCACTGGCAAGCAGAGTATGGGTTTCATGTTTGGTGCTTTACTGCACTAAAGTGTAAGGATGAAAGATTATCCAATCAAAATTGGGGTGCTCATAGAAAGGCAGAAGGAGGGGCGCCTGGGTGGCGCAGTCGGTTAAGCGTCCGACTTCAGCCAGGTCACGATCTCGCGGTCCGTGAGTTCGAGCCCCGCGTCGGGCTCTGGGCTGATGGCTCGGAGCCTGGAGCCTGTTTCCGATTCTGTGTCTCCCTCTCTCTCTGCCCCTCCCCCGTTCATGCTCTGTCTCTCTCTGTCCCAAAAATAAATTAAAAACGTTGAAAAAAAAATTAAAAAAAAAAAAAAAAGAAAGGCAGAAGGAGTGAATGTTGAGTAGGCAACAATAATGCCTATTATGGGACAAAGGTAGAATAGAGTTGGGGTTGGCATTCAGATAAGATTTGGGCTGATAGCTGAGGAACCAGTTACATTTTGGAGGTCTGCTTTGGAAGTTGGGGCAATTCCACTTTTAGGAATTTGCCTTCAAGTAATAATCAAATAATGGTTTCCATTTCATTTAAAGTAAAAGCCTAAGTTCTACACTGGTCTTCAAGACTCTATGTCCTTTGAGTCCTGTTATGTCTCTGATCTCATGGTCTGACCTTGTCTCCCTTGGTCATTCAGCTCCAGTCAAAATGTCTTCCCCGTTAGAATATTCTAGTCTCACACCTGCATGTTTGCTCTGCCTGGAACTCACTACCCAGAAGTCGCTACGTGGATCCATTCACCATCTCCTTCAGGATTTTGCTAAGATGTCACCTTCACATGGGAGTCTTTCTAATCATTGTTCCCAACTATATAACCTTAGGGATTTCGAGAGTGGAGAGAACCAAGAACTCCCTATCCCTCTTCCTGTTTTTATTTTTCTCCGTAGCACTTACCACCACCTAACAAACAATATATTTTATTTACTTATTTTTGTATTCATGGTCTCCACCTGCTAGGAGAGCCTCTGTGAAGGAATTTTTGTCTGCGTTGTTGACTGCTGTGTCCCCAGGAGCAAAACAGTGTCTGGCAGAGTAGATGTCCAAAGGATACTTGAATAAACACAAGGAACAAAGATGAATGTACAAAGAAGTTAGTTCATCCCAGCATTATTATAACTAAAACTATCCAAATATACTCCAGTTTGAAACACATTACATAAATCATGGTACAATCATAGAATGGAATACTATCTGTGGAAGGAAGGAAGAGGAAATTATCTAAATAAACTACCAGGAAAAATTGTTCAAGGCATTTTACAGAGGAAAAAAAAGTTATATTATGGAATGCCTAGTACAGGGTTGTTGTTTTTTTTTTGTTATAAATACATAGTATGATAGAAATCTATGTATACGATGATAACAGTGAGCATTTAGTAGGGTGGGATTAGGGAAAACACTCTCTTTTTAATTCATATCCCTATATCAGGGCTGGGAGTGGGTTCAGGCTCAAAGGCACCACTAGGATCCAGACTGGACAGGTTCCCACAAGCTGGTCAGAATTAGGGCACTGGGGGTAGGTCGCCCCTGAGGGGGAACAAGGACAAGAAAATGGCCCCAGAGGAGGCCAATCCCAGAGCTCAGCCCTCCTTTGACTCCAGCTCCCGTGGCCCCCCTCAGAGCTAGCACCTGGTCTCTCCAGCGGCAGGCCAGGCCACGAGAGACGTCGGACCAGAAGGGGCGGGGGCGAACTGGCTGGGTACCGCCCGACCCAGGCCTCCAGAGGGAGGGTGGAGAAAGAATTGAGTGCGGCCAATTGCTTTAGCCGCCTCAGGGCTTCGAGATAACTGCGAACACAGGAAGGGGGGTGTCTCAGAGCCGGCTCCACCTGCACCCCAGGGCGCTGGGGGCGGGCGTGGGGGTGGAGGTGGTATAAGAGGGCCGCCCTGCACAGGGCTGGACACGCTTGGCTCCCGACTGAGTCTGGAGCCGAGATCACATCAGACCCTCCAGAGGTGAGAAGGGGCCTCGTTTGGGGTGCGGGATGAGGCTGGCTGGACAGCTGGCTCCTGCTCCTAAGGGGAGGAGGAGCCTGGAGTCCCGGTTCTGAGGGATGACGGGCTGGAAGTCTGCCATTTGGCGTCTGTCAGGGAAAAAGGAACTGAGGACCTAGACTTGTAGATGGGGAGGGATGGGAACCCAGATTCCTGGGTCCCAAGGAGAAGGGAGGTCTGGAGGCCTGGCCTCCTGGGTCTGAGGGAGGAAGGGCTGGGGCCGAGACCCCTGGGTCTGCTGGGGGAGAGTTGGGGGCTTGGACTACTGCTTCTTGAACTCTTTGTCCTCCCCAGTCCCAGCAGAAGAGGCCCTTCCTCTGCCTGGCAGCCCCTGGTGAGGCTCAGAGAGGCCACCATGGCAGGATCCCTTCTCTTGCCCCTGCAGATCCTACTGTGGTCTCTAGCCCTGAGATCTGCTGCACAAGAAGGTGAGTGCTGAACTGGGAGGCCTGGCTTCACCCCTGGAGTCTCCCTCCATGCCCACTGACCCTTCCCAGGGCCCTCTCTCTCCAAGGACTCCTTGAGTCAGGACCCTCTCCCTGCAGCGGCTTCTGCCCAAGGAAAACAAGACTCTTCTGCCTCCTGCCCTCTTTTTTCCTGCTTCCTTCTGACTCCTGGGGTCTCTGTGCCCTCCAGGCCATCTCCTGCACTCAGTGTTGCTCCCATAAGCTTCAGTGGTTGCCTCCAGACAAGATGCTTCTCCTGGGTTTCTGAGCAGACTCCCTCTGTCTCTCTCCACTGCCATGTCCTGTGTTCTCTGCACTGTTCTCCATTTCCACCTCTGCATTCTCCTGTCTCTCTGTCTCTTTCCATCTTTCTCTCCAAAACCATCAGCTGCCTCTTCAGCCCCCTTGATGCTCGCTACCCACATTTCCCTCCATGTCTCTATCCAGCCCAGGGTGACAAGAGTGGGGAGAAGATTATTGATGGAGTCCCATGTACAAGAGGCTCCCAACCCTGGCAGGTGGCCCTGCTCCGGGGCAATCAGCTTCACTGTGGAGGTGTGTTGCTCAATGAGCAGTGGGTGCTCACCGCTGCCCACTGCAAGATGAGGTATGTGGCAAGGACTGTGGAACCCACTCTCTGGGTCTCGGTCCCCCTTTCTCAGGGTCTCGGTCCCCCTCCTTCTGGGTCTCTCTCCTCCTCTCTTGGGGTCTCTGTCTGCTTCCCTTAAGGTCCCTGTCCCTTCTCCCAATGACAGAGTTTCTCTCTGAATGCCACTGTCTCGTCCCAGTGAGTACCAGGTGCACATGGGCAGTGATCAGCTGGGTGATAAGAGAGCCCAGAAGATCCGGGCCACACAGTCATTCCGCCACCCTGGCTACTCCACTCAGACCCATGTTAATGACCTCATGCTTGTGAAGCTGGATCACCAAGCCAGGCTGTCGTCGAGTGTGAGGAAAGTCAAGCTGTCCTCCCACTGTGAACCCCCTGGGACCACATGCACCGTTTCTGGCTGGGGCACCACCACCAGCCCGGATGGTAAGGCTGTCTCAGGGACCCAAGAGCCCTGGCTCCTGACTCCTCCTCACTCGGACCCCAGAGACAAGGAGTCAGGCCCATTTCATGACTTGAGGGTTGAGCCTCTAGCCCCATCTTCCTTCAGGGTCCAAGCACTCTGGGGGCCCCAGGTCCAGGCCTCTGACTGACCACCCCCTCTCTCCAACAGTGACCTTTCCATCGACGCTAATGTGCACAGATGTCAGACTCATCTCCTCCCAGGACTGCAAGAAGGTTTACAAGGACCTGCTGGGAAAGTCCATGCTGTGTGCTGGCATCCCCAACTCCAAGACCAATGCCTGCAATGTGAGACTCCCCTGTCGTCCCCACAATACAGAATCTGTGCACCTGACCCTAGTGCCGAACCTTCCCTTGTACCCCATCCCACCTGAGGGCCAGTTTTCCTAGCTCTCTCTATCCTGTTCTCTGCTGGGGCAGTAGTGGGAGCCCAGGAGGCTGGCATGACCCTGGGGATGGGGCAGAATGGCAGTGGGAAAGATGATGTTGAGACAGGCAAGTGAGGCACTGGCTTCAAGCCCAAACTTCAAGTGGATGCCAAAAGAAATCATATTCTACTAATGCAATATTCTACAAAATGAGAATCCATGCAGGGGCACCTGGGTGGCTCAGTCGATTGAGCGTCCAACTTCGGCTCAAGTCATGATCTTGCAGTTCGTGAGTTCGAGCCCCACGTCAGGCTCTGTGCTGACAGCTCAGAGCCTGGAGTCTGCTTCGGATTCTGTGTCTCCCTCTCTCTGCCCCTCCTCCACTCATGCTCTCTCTCTCTCTCTCTCTCTCTCTCTGTCTCAAAAATAAATAAACATTAAAAAAATTAAAAAATAAATTAAATCCATACAAAAAGTCCATGATGAGCAAAATATCAGAATTTTCAGTAAAGAGCAATCAGTCTTACTGAATCATTCATTTGCCTCGGTCTCCAGTAATGATGCAGCATAGCACTGTACTGACCTTGTCTTTATCTAAAGTTGGGATACTGTGCTCAGCATGGACTTTTTCATACCAAATTTGATTTTTTTTTAAGTATTGCATTACAATACTATTTAGTGCAATTATTGAGATTTTGTGCCCAGTGCTAATGTCTTGTCCACCTTATCCCGGTCCTACTTTTTAGGAAAGGAACTATCTCCCCTTCCTCTTTGTTCCCCCTTCTTCATCTTTTTATTTTTAATATTTATTTTATTTATTTTGAGGGAGAGAGAGAGAGAAAGCAGGGAAGGGGGAGAGAGAGAGGGAGAGAATCCCAAGCAGGCTTTGAGCCTGTGCCGACAGGCACAGGACATGGGGCCTGATCTCAGGAACCATGAGATCATAACCTGCGTCGAAATCAAGAGTTGGATGCTTAACTGACTGAGCCACCCAGGAACCCTGTTCATCATCTTTATAACCTCCTCTCTGTCTCTAAATGTCATCGCCTTCCATCTTCCTCTCTCTCTCTCTCTGCTTCTCTCTCTCTCTCTCTCTCTCTTTTGTCTGCCGCTGTCACTCTTTTTATTTACCTGTCTTTACCTGTGTTCATCTCTGCTCCACCCCCTATGTTTCTTCCTCTCTGTCCCCCTCTTCCTTCTGCCTTCTTTCCACCCTTCTTTCTGTACCCCCACTCTCTTTGCCCACGTCGGTACAGTCAGTTTTCAGGGGAAGTGGGGTGGTGAGTGTTAGAGATGGGGCGGTGATGAGAAAAGGATGTATGTCCTAGAGAGTGGCAGGGGGTGGGGCTTTTTCCCTAGTGAGGGCCGGCTTCATGAATATGCAAGTTGTGCAGTGGCACAGGGCTTCACTCCACACTCGGGAGAGTCCCGCACATGGTTTAACGCACTTCTGTTGTTGTCTTGAATCTCTTAATAATTTTTGAACAAGGGGGCTGCATATTCATATTGCACTGCGGTCTGTGAATTATGTCATTGGCCCTGCCCCTGTTCCCCTTTCATGCTCAAGGGGCATGTATCCATTCTCTGGAGACGATGCTCCTTCTCCCTCTGGCTTGGCGAAGAGTCCTTAACGAGGGGAAAGTAAGTGGGACTCTAACCTCTGGAAGCTCCCTCACCTCCCAGGGGTTGGTCCCTTTGGCTGGGGCACAAGTCGATGTCTTCAGATAGCCGTTTGGTTCTCTCCAGGACAGCACTAATTTGTGCTCTCCCACTGGTCCCCGGAGACCATGAGTCTTTTCCCATTGGCCAGAGTGGAAGTTCATGGTCTGGCAGGACAGAGACGTGATAACTACACACTGTGGACATGTCTGTGGTGGTTGCTCTGAAACCAAAGCTAATCTGCTCTTTCTTCTCCAGGGTGACTCAGGGGGACCACTGATGTGCAAAGGTACCCTGCAAGGCCTGGTGTCCTGGGGAACTTTCCCTTGTGGCCAACCCAATGACCCAGGTGTCTATACCCAAGTCTGCAAGTACTTCAAGTGGATAAATGAGACCATGAGAAGGCATGGCTAATCTCTGCATACCTCCCATCTCTTCATCTATACTCCTGGAACAAGAAATTTACAGAAATAAGGACGTGATGAACTGTGGTCATTATTTGACCTTACCTTTCCTCAAAGACATATTACAACCTCAACAATATGCCATGTCTGTAAACCAATCAAATTAACAAAGGCCTAACACACAAAAACCTCAGTATTGGTAAAGACCAGCACTCTTAACCAGCGGAACTGTAAATCATGCAATTTTTATGGAAGGCAGTTTGGCAAGGTGAATTGAGACCCTTAGTTACCACCGTTGACCCTGTGATTCTGGTTTAGAAAGATATTACTGAAAAAATAAACGAAAAATCCAACTGCGGAGCAAGGTTTGAATTCATCACAACAGTATCCTGGCAAAACAGTGGAAACACTGAACATGTCCCAAATCAGTGGATTGTTTAGATCAATAATAGGCCCGTTTGGGACAAGGATGTTAGGAAGCTGTTAAGGATAATAACTTTGCAGCATTGCTAGTGTTATTCAAGAATGTTTGTGTTGTATGATGGAACATGAAAAAAGAGATACAAATATGTGTATGTGACTCTAGCCATGTGAAATGAAATAGTCACAGAATAAGATCTGAAAAGACATGTACTAACCTGCATTCAGTGGTAGTTACAGGGTGCCTCCTTCCTTCCATTTATTTTCTGTGGGTGTGCACTTTTGCAACATGCAAACAAAGGTGGAAAAGCTCTGAAGATCTAAGGCTGGGGAAGAGGGACCCTTAAGAGAGGGAGACACATCTGATTTTGAGCCTTCGCCCTGCTCCCTGCCTAGTGACCTGTTTCTGTCCATTTCCCAGATTTTAGTTTTCCTCATCTGTAAAATGGGGGAGACAGAGAGATAGAGAGCAAGAAAAGGTCAAGAGGGAAGAAGGAAGGACAGAGGAAAAAGAGAATAAGCCTACCTCATTGGGGTGGAAAGGACGTGAAAGTGTTCCTGAGTATGTCACAGGTGGCAAACCAGGAAAGAAGGAAGTTTTCGGGAAGGATAGGGCTGGCGGGGGGATGGGACACCTGAGTCCCCCAAGAGCCCACCCAAAGTGAGCAGCCAGCATCCCAGGTGCCAGAGGAAGATGGGGGAGGGAATTTGGGTTGGTAAGGTCCTATTCTCAAAGAAGGCAGGGGAGGGACCTCTGGAATAGAGGAGGGAGGAGTCCCCTGTGACTCAGAGACTGGCCATGCCCCTGGCTTCATGCCATCCAAGGCTCTCTGGGCAATCACACCTCAGACGCTGCTGACAGAGGGATCCTCTCCAGCCCAAGGCTCACCCTCCTGCCTCCTTGCCAGTTTCTCCCCCAGAATTCTGAGCCACTGTCCTCCAGATCCTTCCTCTCCCCATCTCATCTCCTTGGCAAGTCTCTCCTAGCCTCCAACTCCTCTACTCCTCCCCATATTGCAGAAATCACAGGAGTCCAGACCCCTCCTCAGACCTAAGCATCCCTGCCTCCAGCACCTCTCCCCTCAGACCCAGGTGTCCCCTGGCCCCTCCTGCCTCTGTATCAGTGTCAAGTTTAAGTAAGGAATGTCAAGGGTTTCCAGCCACCATCCTCCATGAAGATCCATCAACTTCTCCTCTCCCAGGCAAGTTGCCCCAAATCAATATTCGATCTAAAGTTTAAAAAGTAATGAAACCTCGAAGTTGCACTAAATCAGCCTGGAGACACCTGGCCCTCCCTTTTGGCAGCTCCCATATACAAGTGTGGGGGTGGGTTCGTTTGCAATGACTTGAGATAGTGCTCTTGTTGGATTGTTTAAAAAATTACTTCCTTTCTTTTTGGACAGACAGCTCAGCATAGTAGACAAAGGCACTGACTCCAGAACCAGGCTTCTTGGATTCCAGCCCCTACAAGCTATTTGCACATGACTTCCCCATTCCTCTTCCTTCATCCTTGAAGTGAGAGAAATAACACCTATTTCCCAGGTCTGTTGTGAAGATTAAATAAACTTAATATTCAGAAAGTGCTAGAACAGTGTCTAACACGGAATAAGCCATCAGTTGAAGCCTCATTGGGTCTTATTGTCTGTAATTTCTGGCACTTTTTTCCTTGCTTACATTCTCAAAGTTTTCTTGTAACACGTTTTCTTTATTGAAGACTTTTGCAGAGCACGTCAATTTGGAGAAAAACATCCTGTACATAAGCATGCGTGGCACACAGAGAGGGCAGAATCCTAAAGGTCACTGGCAGATGCCTGCAGTTGGGGACTTCATTATCTCTCTTCTAGAGGCTCTTAGAGGTGGAGCTCCACACCGCCTATCACCTCCCTCCTTTCCCACGAGGCTCTCTCAACAACTCCCCCTAGCCTTCCCATCCCTTATTCCGGTAAGGTACACCCAGTGGGAGCGCCAAAAGGTGGATCATGTCTACCGCCATGTTGGAAATTGAGTTCCAATCCAAAAGGCCCCACCATTTCCTGGGTGTTGGATGTTGAGTAATTAACTTCCTTCTCTGAGCCTCAGTTTCTTCTTTGTAAAATGGGAGTGGGTGTAATGAAGTTATTTAATCATTTGATCAACATTTTCTAAGGCTTCCTCTGGGCCAGGTCCTGTGAGGGCACTTGTTGACTTGAAGTCACAGGGGTGACTTAGCCTCAGTGCCTGCCCTCAAGGAGCTCATGATCCAGTGGGGGAGGGGGGTGATGTGGATCCAGATGCTTACGGTCCAAGGTGACCTGGGGGAGGCACCTGCTGTGGGAACCTAGGTGAGAGAGTGACTAACCCAAGTGCAGGGAGTGGAAGTTGGAAGGTGTTCAGGGAAGGCTTCCTGAAGGAGGTGATATCTAAGCAAAGACTTGAAAGACAAGTTGTGGCCAGGGGAAGGTGAGAAGAGCATTTGGAGAGGGAGAATAGCATGGGTGAGGGCCCAGAGGTGAGAGAGCAATCTTCATGGCTGGAGCACGAGACCCATGGGCAGAGCTGGGCTGTGTAATGTGGTGGTTTCTCACCACGGTGGCTCCTGACTTGTGAAATGTGGCAAGTTCTAAATGAGATGTGCTGTAAGGGAAAGACACATCAGATTCCAAACACCGTGCAAAAACACATCAGATTCCAAACACCGCGCAAAAAATAAGAAGGCAAACTATCTTTAAACATGTTCTTATTTTGATTTCACATGGCAATATTGGATGTATTGGGTTAAATGAAATATTAAAATGAACTTGTTTCTTTTTACTATTTATTTTAAAATTTTTTTAATTTTTAATTTTCTAAAAATTTTAAATATTTATTTATTTTTGAGAGAGAGAGAGAGAGAGACAGAGCCCAAACAGGAGAGGAGCGGAGTGAAAGGAGACACAGAATCTGAAGCAGGCTCCAGGCTCCAAGCTGTCAGCACAGAGCTTGACGTGGGGCTTGAAATTACGAACCACATGATCATGACCTGAGCCGAAGCCGGACGCTTCATTGAGCCACCCAGGTGCCCGTAATTAATTTTTTTTTATTTTAGAGAGAGAAAGCAAGCAGGAGAGAGGGACAGAAGGAGAGGGAAAGAGAGAGAGAGAGAACCTTAGGCAGACTCTATGTTCATCACGGAACCCCATGCAGGGCTCGATCCCACGACTCTGGGATCATGACCTGAGCCAAAATCAAGAGTTGGATGCTCAACCGGCTGAGCCACACCTAGATGTCCCTCTTTTTACTATTTAAAAAAAAAGAAGTGTGTTATTAGAAAATTTAAAAGTGCACGTATACTTGGCATTATATTTCTATTGACCAGTGCTGCCCTGGATGCTGAAGGGTCTCCCAACACCTGGCTGAGGGGCTGGGACTTTGTCCCAGGGATGATGGGGTAGCCAGAGTAGGGCTATGAGCAGGAGAGGGGCAGGGTCAGCTCTGGGCGCAGGAAGACCCCTCTGGGGTCAAGGGAAGGATACAGAGAAGGGGGAAGAGCCCAGGGTGGTGCTCAAGGTGGGCGAGAAGCAGGTCTGAGCTGGGATCAGGGACATGGGGATAGAGAGGAGGGGGCCAACAGAGAGAGAAGGTGCTGGGTCGGGCTGTGAGAGATCCAGCCGGTTGTCAGGGAGGATGGTGGGTTCTGAGAAGATGCTGAGTTCAGTGGGAACGTGGGTGTGAGGGGCCTGGAGGAGGTTGGGAGCATGGGAGCAGTCTGAGAGCACTTTGAATGCCAAATGTTGACTTTCATCCCCCAGTGCCAGGCCCAAGCTGGTGCCGAGGTGGACATTACTGATACCAGTTGTCCTCATGTCCAGTGATCGGCCCACAAGTCCCTATTTTCCTTCTCATGCTCTGTGCTCATCACATCCATTTTTATTTCCCTCCCCGAAGCCACACTCCTGCTCGTCAGCCCACATCCTCCACAAGCCAGGCCTCTATGCCCTGCTTCTCCTGACCCCAGGCCCGACTTTCAAGGTCCAGCTTCAAAGGCACCTCCTCAAATCCCCCTGGATCCCTCCATAACACCCAAAGCCCCCATTTTGCACTCCCACATCCCTCTCGCATTTTCTTGCATCCCTGCTTATTTCCCAGCCTCTCCCTACATGTTGAATCTCATCATAAACCCTCCCGTCTCCCTAAACTAACCCACATCTGGGCAAGGGCACAGGCTTCTCATGGAAATGCAGGGGAAGCCAGGGGAGGATAAGCAGACAGAGATGTGGAGAGTGTCAACAGAGACTCAGAGAACAGGGAGAGAGACAGACAGAGATCCAGAGAAAAAGATGGGGAAAGAGGCGGAAGAAACACAGGAAAACAGAAAGAGAGAAACAGAAAGAGAAAGAGAGAGACGGATGTGGAGACACCCTCACCGTGGCCAGAGGGGACAGAGGTGGACAGTGAGACCTCAGAGGTGGGCAGACTTAAAGCAGGGGGACCAGGAGGGTCAGAGGTCCTCATATCCAGGCAGAGGTGGGTGGACAATCAAAGGACAGCAACAGGACTGTCAGACAGGGACAAAGGGAAGCTATTGACACAGCCGCCCGCCTGCCCGGAAGAGAGGTTGAGAAACGGAGCTTCTGGGAGCATGGCACTGGGTGTTGGGGGCGGACAAAGCCCGATTGTTCGAGGCCCCTTTCCCCACAGCGCCAGGGCCTGCGCCCCAGCCCAGGGCAGAGGCGGATGCCAGCTTGGTGACACATGCTTTCTCACTGGCTTGCTGATTACGGTGGGGACACGGAGGTCGTCAGCACCCACAGAGGGACTTACGGGCAGGTGCGTGAATCACCCCAACCCCACTGACCCACACGGCCTGGTTTTCAGCACCTGAGGGCAGCAGGCCCAGAGGTGGTGGGATCCCTGCAGGCTGGGGGGCACTGTTTGCTCCCCTGGGCATTGGTATTTGGGTCCTCAGACATCTTCTTGCTTAAGGACCTAGAAGTCTAGGGACTGAGGAGGACAAGTTTCCATCTTTTCTCCTTTAGGCTCAAGAGTGTGCATGCCTAGGCCCTTCTCCTGAAGGTCTAGAATTCTAGGGCCCCCTCCCCTCCTCCCTCAGAACCTAGAGTCTGACCCCCAGCCTCTCCTCCTTCAGACCCAGGAGTCCAGACCCCCAGCCCCTCCTCCCTCAGACCCAGAAGTCCAGGCCACCAGTGCACTCAGGGGCTGGTGTTCCCTTCCATGGAAGCCCAGTCAGGGGTCATCAGGAGCAGAGCCATGGGGCTGTGGGGATGGAAGGAATGTGTGTGGGAGGTCTGGGTGAGGAGGAAAGGGTGGGGCGGCCTCCTGCCTCAGGGACCTGGGGAGACAGGGGTTAAAAGGAAGCACCAGGAGTGTCTGGGGACAGGAACAGCCTCTTCCAGGGAGGCCAGGAAGCCCGGGTGTCTGTCTGGCCTGGGCCCCACAGCCCATGCATCCTCTGCTGTCTGTCTCACTGGCTCTGGCTCCTAGGCACCCTCTCTGCTTTCAGTGTCCCATCTCTCCCCATAACACCCTGCATTTCTGACTCTCTCTGCCTCTTTGTCTATCTGCCTGCGCACGTGCTGTCCTTGCCCCAACCCAAGAACCCCTCGGCCAGGAGTCCTCTGGACCCCCAGGTAGCCGGCCCCCAGCAGGTAAGATCACACTGCACCCCAGAACCTCCAGGTGTGGGGTGAGTGACAGGGTAAGCACAGAGCCAAGGTGCAGAAGAAAAACCCCATGGGGAGGGAAGAAGTTCAGAGCCCCTCCTGGGCCATGCCCTTCTGTGGGCAGGCAGCCACACTGGAGCCCAGAGGAGTAAGAGACTAAACGAGAATCACACTGTGAGCCGCTGACCACCCCAGCGGTTCCGGCTTCTCGCTCAGCCCGCCCTCGTGGGACCCCAGGATGGAAGTCATGGTTAGAGTGACAAGAAATCAGGAGGCTAGGTGAAGGACAGATGTCAAGGGTCAGAACATGCAGGCTGGAGTGGAGGGGGGCTGGCAGAGGATGGGAGGAAGGGCCTGGGGCGGGGGTTGGTCTGAGGCAGAGACTGAGGAGCATTTGGCTTCCTTTCTCAGGAATGGGCACGAAGACGCTGGTGGTATTGATCCTGATGGTCGCAGGTGGGAAGAAAGGGGACAGGATGGGGCAGTTTGGGGAGCAGTGGGGGCTGCTGATGGGAAGGAGTTTGAGGATGGGGATGGGCTTCGCACAGATATGGAGGTGGGGTGGGCTTGGAGTGAGGAGGAAGTCGGGAGCTAGGTTAAGGTTGGGGGGGCACAGACAGGAAGGGGAGTGGGAGGTGGTCTGAAAGATGGGGAAGAGTTTGAGGGTGGGGGTGGGAAGGAGATGACCTGGGGTTCACCCTGGGGGATTCACCCGGTGTCTCCAGGCCTCCTCCCTGACTCAGACCCTTCCTCTCTCAGCCTGGGCAGAGGAGCAGAATAAGGTGCTGCATGGCGGACCGTGTGAGCAGACGTCTCACCCCTACCAAGCTGCCCTCTACACATCAGACCACTTGCTCTGCGGAGGGGTTCTCATTCACCCGCTGTGGGTCCTCACCGCTGCCCACTGCAAAAAGCCGTGAGTCTCCCCACTGGGAGTGAGGAGTAGTTGCAGTGAGGCCTGGATGGGTGTGTGTGTGGGGGAAGGGGTCTTGCAGATTTCAGGCACAAAGTAACACACACATCCCCCTGTCCCAGCACAAGACCACCAGGTAACCAGGTTCATCTGGCCAGTATTTAACTGAGCAATAACTATCTGTCAGGCACTGTCTGGGGCCCTGGGGATACAGCAGTGAAAAAGACAAGCAAAATTGCTGCCTTTATGAACAACAGACTTTCTAATTGGGGAATCAGATCGTGCGGGGTCCTGTAGGCAGCAATGGCTCATTGGATTTCATTCTTAGTGCAGTGAGAAGCCACTGGAGAGTTTCATTCAGGGAAGCAGCACGATCTGATTCACATTTTTAAAAAAATGTATTTATTTTTGGGAGAGTGCAAGCAAGGGAGGCGCAGAGAGGGGGGCAGAGGATCCAAAGCAGGCTCCCTGCTGACAGGCTGACCACAGTGAGCTCGATGTGGGGCTCAAACTCATGAGCCATGAGATCATGACCTGAGCTGAAGTCGGATGTTCAACCGACTGACCCATCCAGGTGCCCCTGATTCACATTTCTTTAGAGCACCCTGGCTACCATATTGAAAGTGGGCTGGGCAAGGAGAAATGAAGGGATGCATGTAGATTAACCTAAGGATGATGGCTTGGACCAGCGTGGTGGCAGTGGGGACGGAGGATAGGTGGAAAGTTTGGGAGGTATTTTGAGACTCAGCCAGCAGGACTTGGTGATGTAGAATGGAAGAAGCAGGGCTGACCTCCAGGTATTTGACTCAAACAAGTGGGTGTTTTGTGGTGTCTCTCTGAGTCAGGGGAGAGGGAAAGAGAGCCAGGTTGGATATGGGCAGAGGAATGTCAGACATTTTGCTTTAGCCATGGTGATTCTGGGATACCAGGGAGATGTCCAAGAAGCATGAAGGTAAGCCACTGGTGCTCCGGTGAGAGGTCAGAGCTGGAAGTAAACATGAAGGTGTCACCACAGATAAGTAGTATTTAAACACAGGGTGGGATGAGATCATCCAAAAAGTGGACATAGGTAGAAAAGCAAAGAAGGCCCAGGACTAATCCTCAGGGCACTAATGACCACTAGTTAGGTTAACAGTTGCCATTTTGTTCAACGCTAACTACAGACCGGGTGCTGAGTTAAGCGGTTTATATATATATTTCCTGGAATCTCCACAGTAAGGGACTCTTGGCCCCATTTTGCAGATGAGGGCACTGAGACTCAGAGATGTAGTAAGTGGCAATTCAAGTGTTTGTAAACCTATAGGTGCCACTCCCCACTGTGGGGGGAGGGGTTTAATCATGCAAGGTTATGGACTTAAGGGTCCCCTGCACGGTCTCCCCCCCATGCTCAGGCGTTGCGCTCACCATTCTCGTTCATCCATTTGGTACACATTGATCAAAGCATCTGCTAAGAGCCAGATTTGAGCTGAGCAGTGGGGACTTAGCAGTGGATGAGAGAAATACAGAGCCTCTATTCTTGGGAACACAGGAGCAGAAAGGCACAGAATGTTTTTTAACGAACAAGCCCATGGAAAATCATAGAATTACAAATTACCCTAAGTCTAGTGGAGGAAAAGAACAGGGATGTTCCCTAAGAGAAAAAAAAAAAAACAGAGGTACCCACTTTAGATAGAGGAGGGTGTCAGGAAGGACCTTCTAATGAGATGAAGTTCAAGCTGAGGCATGGAAAATGAACAAGGGTAGACAAATGAAGAGGGAGGAAGAGCATTTAGAGCAGCAGAAGTGCAAAGACAAAGGCCCTGAGGTGGAAACAGTCTGGAGTGCACTAAGAAATTTACTGGTTCACAGCAGGGTAGAGGATGGTGGAAGGAATTTTATTCCAAGGGCAATGGGAGCCATGAGAAAACTTTGAGCAAAGGAGTGACTCTTTGATCCATTTCACAAATGTTCATTGGTTATCTATCATAAATATGACAGACACAGGTCTAGGCACTGAGGACACTATATCTGAACAAAACAAAAATCCCATTTGATATTCTAGAGCTGTGCCACCTAATGTGGTAGCCACAAATGGCCAATTAAATTTACATTAAGAAAAATGCAATGGGATGACAAATCCAGGGGCCACATGTCAAGTGCTCAGTAGCCGCTTGTGTCTAGTGGCCACCATATCAAACAGCTGCATGCCTGAGAAAGTTCTATTGAACAGTGCTGCTATGGTAGGAAGAAAGAAAATAAAACAAGTAAACATTTAACAATAAAGATATAGTATATCAGATGGTAATGGTAGGTTCTCTGGTGACAAAGAAAGCAGGAAGGGGAAATAGGACTTGCATACTAGGATGGATATTTGCACTTAAATTGGGTCATCAGGGAAAGCCTCACTGAGAAGGTGGCATTTGAAGGAAGTGTGGGAGGGAGCCATGCAGCTATGAGGGGAAAAGAGTTGCTGGCAGAAGGAGCAGCCTGTGCAAAGACCCTGGGGTGATAGGATGACTGCTGTGTTCAAGGAAAGTCAGGGAAGCAAGTGTGGCTAGAGCAGAAGGAGAGAGGGAGAGAGTGGGTTGAGGTGATATCTGAGAGGTGATGAAGATAGGATGTGCAGAACCTTGTGGGTTAGGGTGAAAACTTTAGCCTTTACTCTGAGTGAGATGGGAGTCACGGGAGGGGCCTGAGCAGAGGAGGGACAGGAGTAGGCAGGATATTTTATGTCATTAAAATTTCTCCGGTTGTTTTGTGGAAGATAGACTGTGGAAGGGCAAAGGCAGAAACGAGGAGTCCAGTGAGGTGGCTTCTGCCAACATTCTAGTAAGAGGTGATGGCTCCAGACCAAGATGGCAGCAGTGGGGGCGAGATGTGGTCACGTCCTGGATATACTTTGGAGAGCCAAAAGGATTTCTGAACAGCTTTTATGTGAGGCATGAAATAGAGAGTCAAGAATAGTCTCCAAGGTTATTCTGGAAGGATGAAGTTGTCATTTTCTGAGCTGGGAGGAGAACAGGGCAGATGGTTCATGGTGCACCAGGCCACCCTTTCTTGCCATCACAGCCCTCTCTGAAGTCTCAGCTGCAGTCCAAGGGCTCCAGGTAAGACCCAGCCCTCCTCTTTCCCAGGAATCTTCAGGTCTACTTGGGGAAACACAACCTTCAGCAAAGGGAGAGTTTCCAGGAGCAGAGCTCTGTTGTCCGGGCTGTGGCCCACCCTGGCTATAATGCTGCCACTCATGACCAGGACATCATGCTGTTACGCCTGTCTCACCCAGCCAAATTCTCTGAACGCATTCAACCACTCCCCCTGGAGCAAGACTGCTCGGCCAACCACACCAGCTGCCACATCCTAGGCTGGGGCAAGACAGCCGATGGTCAGTAGGAGGAGGGTGATGGGGAAGCGCCAATGGGTGACAAGCTATGGAGGAGGTGGGCTCATAGTGAAGACCAATGGGGCAGTGTGTCAATGTGTGAAAGGTCAGTGTGGAGGGGAGGCAAATATGGGCGTAGGGCGAATGAGTGAACAGTCAGTGGAGAAAGTAGACCCATGAGTGAATGGTATGGAGAGATGGGCCATAAGATGAAGGATCAATGAAAAAGGAGGGTCAGTGGGAAGATTCTAATCAAGAAGGAGGCCAATGATCAAAAGAAACCAATCAGGACGCACAGATGATCAAGAAGAGATAAATGGAGGATGGACTAATGGAAGAAGAGGTATCAATAAAGCATGGCAGCCAGCTGAAAGATGTTAATTGAGAGTGCAAATGGGGTAGAGAGTGATAATAGAGAGGAACCAATGAGGAAGAGTCAATGGTCAAGAGGAATCACTAGACGGAGGACTGGGGGAGGAACAAGTCTAATGGGTCAGCAGGAACCACTGAAGGTGGGTGGGCCGTTAAGTGAAGGGCCAAAAAGGGAAGGTGGACCATTGGGTGAAGGACCAATAGGAAGGGAGAGCCAATGAAGGAGGTGGGTTCATTTAGAAAGAGCCAATGAGGGAGGTGGACCACTGGATGAAGGGCCAATAGGAAGGGAGAGCCAATGGGAGCAGGGGCAGGGAATGAAACCAGTTAGGAAAGCACCAATGGTCAAGTGTTGGCCAGTCAAGATGAACCAATGGAAAGAAGGGTCCAGTGAATGATGAAAGGGTAGAGGAGGGACTAACAGAATAGAGTCTAGAGGTCCCCTGGAACAACTGAAGAAGGTGGGATCAATGAAAGAGAAGAGTAGAGGCAGAACCTTAGAGAAAGGGAAAACCAATAAGAAATGAGGATTCCCGGAGAAAAGGTGATTAATAAGGAAGAAGGGCCAATGAGAGGAAAGAATGATGTAAAGAGGGACCAATCAAGAGTCAGAGCCAATGGGTTTTTATGAAAGAAAGACAAATAGGAAGAAGGAAACCAGTGGGAAGTAAGGACCAATAGGGGAGAGGTGACTCGTAGGGGTTGGAAGATCGCTGGTGAGGACGTGAGAAGGACAGGTTGTGAGATGAGCCTGGCCCATCTTTCTCTGCAGGTGGATTTCCTAACACCATCCAGTGTGCATACATCCATCTGGTGTCCCATGAGGAGTGTGAGCGTGCCTACCCCAGCCAGATCACCCGGAACATGGTGTGTGCTGGGGATGAAAAGTACGGGAAGGATTCCTGCCAGGTGAGGCCACCAGGACCTGCCAGTGACATAGCCAAGAGCAGAGACAGGAAGAGAGAGATACACAGACCCAAATAGAGCTTTCCATGCTGGGGGACAATCCCAGGGAGAGAGTCTTAATTTGATACTCAGAGACACAGCCAGGAACAGGCAGAGATATAAAGACAGCCAGTAGAGACAAGGATGGAGATGGAGAGGTCAAGAACCAGAGAGACACAATAAGGAGGCAGATGGTGTGAGGGGACCATCCTTCCTCAGACAGAACCCCTGAAAGTCCTGTTTGGACATGGCCGAGCTCTGGAGGTGGGCAGACCACAGCTGCAGAGAGACAGAGCTCATCCCCACTCCCAAATACCTCCTTTAACTTGGGGGTTTTGTTTTCCCCATCATCCATCAGATCTCTCCTATTTATGGCAAAATTTACCCCAGTGCATTGAGGGACGTGAAGAGACCAGTCAAGAGGGAGAAAGAGACAGAGACAGAGAAAGTGATACACAGCAAGTTGGACGCAAAGAAAGGGCAATCAGACAGACCTCATTTCCAAAACTGTCTTTTCTCGCTCCAGTTTTGCTGACATGCATGCATACATCATGGTAGAAGTTTCAGGTGTATAGCATAGTGTTTGGCTTCCATATATTGTGGAATGATTGTTGCAGTCAGTTAACTTAGTACCCATTATCCCCTGTGGATTCAATAAAAAGAGAAGCAAAAAAGATGGGAACCCAATCCCCACTCCCCAGATTAGAAATAGTGTGAATTTGTTCAGATCTGGCTTTTGTAAAGAGGGTTCTGATTACAACTAATAGTTTCTCTTTTTTTTAATGTTTTGTTTATTTTTGAGACAGAGAGACAGTGAGACAGAGCACGAGTGGGGAGGAGCAGAGAGAGAAGGAGACACAGAATCTGAAGCGGGCTCCAGGCTCTGAGCCATCACCACAGAGCCTGACACGGGGTTCAAACTCACAAACTATGGGATAATGACTTGAGCCAAAGTCGGACTCTTATCCAACTGAGCCACCTAGGCGTCCCCACCCCCCCACCAAGAGATTTTATTTTTAAGTAATCTCTACACCCAACATGAGGCTCAAACTCACAACCCCGAGATCAGGAGTTGCATTCTCCCCTGACTGAACCAGCCATGAGTCAGTGTCTCTTTTTCTTTTCTCTGTGTGTGTTTCTGTATCTGACTCTCTCCCTCTTTTCCACAGGGCGATTCCGGGGGCCCGCTGGTGTGTGGAGACCGTCTCCGAGGTCTTGTGTCATGGGGAAATGTCCCCTGTGGATCCAAGGAGAAGCCAGGAGTCTACACTGATGTCTGCAGATATGGCCACTGGATCCGAAAAACCATTCAGGCCAACTAACCCTGACATGTGACATCCAACTCTTGACCTGTGACCCCCACCTGCTGGCTCCAGAATATCTCTGACCAAGACTTTACCTTCCCCCCACCTGCCTAGATCCAACCCTTAATGCTTAATAAAAGCAGCGACGTGACAGCACAAATTCACCCTGATTTTACCCCAGCCCCATCCTCGCATCACTGGGGGCAAGTGGGGATATGAGCTAAGGTCTTACCCCCACCACTAAGAGAATACAGGAAAACTCCTTCCAAGCATCTCTTCTTTCCTGGTTGTCTCATGGGCTCTACTCCTTCCTGCAGAAGGGTGGTCACAAGTCTGGCAAATTTCTGCTCCTTGCTAGTCGTCTGCCCTTAGGAAGTGACTTCCTTCACTGTGTAGATTTTCTCATCTGTAACGTAAAGATAATGACAGGACATTCCTTATTAGGTGGCAGCTGTCATTGGGAAGATTCAAGATTCCAAACGTGTGGAACACAGACAAGAGGGCCTGACACCCTAACACACCTGCTTGAACAATAAAGAGTGGATTTTATTATTATTGTGATTTTTTTTTTGCTTTTATTCCATGTCTGCCTCTCTGAAACCCGGATATTCTTAGTTACCTTTTACAGCCCAGTCTGGTTTTTCCTCCCCTCTAAGAAGACATCTGTGAGTACTCCACCTGGTTCTAGCCTTCATGGTGGCTCTCTCCCCTCCACTTCTTTTGTAGCAGTGAAAGCAGGGAGGAGAGAAGGCTGGGAGGTCACTGTGTGTAGATGGGAGAGCAGAGCAGGAGCCAGATCCCAAAAGACCGCGGACTCTAGGTTGAGAGGATAGGACTTTCTCCTGAGGGCAGTGGGCAGCCATGGGAGGCTTGTGAGCAGGAGCAGCACTGTGGCTTTGTACAGGATGGACCAGAGAGGGGAGACTGGAGGCCAGGGAGGAGATTGAAATGACAGTGCAGAGAGAGAGGAGGGCTGAGTGGCGCCTGGGTGGTCTGGGGAAGGAGGCTGAATATGGGGTCACTGTATGGAAAGGGTTGGGTGGATGACATTCTCATAGAGGAGAGAACCTGTAGAAAGTCCTGAGGGTGTGAGAACATCAGGTGTGCCCCAGATGGCACAACACTCAGGTGATGGCAAATCACTCAGGATGAGGGAGCCAGGGTTTGAGGAAGGAGGAGTGGGTGGTGTGGCTGAAAGTGTGGGTCAGTAGAAGGCAGTGTTGGCCTTGAATGCCAGGAAGAAGCACTTGGCCTTGATCCCGAGGGCCTTGAGAAAAGGACAGGGTCAGATCTGTGCACCAGAAAGATCTTGCTGTGGTCCATTTGAAGGGACAGCAATGGGCAGAGGGGAGGAGAGACTGTAGGTCCCCCTAAGAAATGAAGGGAGCAGACACCAGGCTTCTTCATGCTTTCTGGGCTTCTCCCACCAACATGCACCATACGTGATCCCTAACCAATGTAAACACTTCTACCCCCAAGTCCCAGGCCTGTCCCTGTCCTCAGAGAAGCCTTCTTTTCTTACAACCCCTATGCATCATCTCTGAAGAAGGCAAAACAGCCTTTAAGCCAGTTGTCCTTCCAGGGAGGTGAGTGGGATGGGTAGGGGCTCCCAGAGAGAGAGGGAAAAGAGGGCTCTACATGGGGTTGGATTTAAGAGAAGAGAAATATTTAGGAACAGAGGGAGAATCAGAGACAGCAATTCATCTGTTTCAATATTTACTGCAACTTTATTTTTACCCAGCACAGCATAGAACAAAATTGGAAGTTGTTAAACAGAGCAATCGCATCATAGGAAATGTTCAAAGTCAGTCGTGTGTTATTCTACAATGGGAGAGTTATGTGGTCCAAAGACAGAGGAAGTCTTAAAAGAACAGAGACCCTCAGTTGCAACGGTCTTCAGATTTAGAGAAAAAGCATACATGCATGTCTTAAAAATCTAAGCAAGGTGAAAGTTGATCAAGCCACATGATGGCAGGGAGTGGCTGATTTTTATGTGTACACGGAAATATTGTCATGTGAATGGCCTGGGCCCGCCTTGACCAATCCCTTCTGAAGGTTATGAATGACAAATAGGGCCATGAAATGTGCCAGAGTCACCAGGAGGAGCCAGTCAGTGGATGTCCAGAAGAACCAAATCAACTTCAGTTAATTGAGAGAGAATTGTCTTCCTTTTTCAAAGATATTTATTTATTTTGAGACAGAGAGCGCAAGCAGGGGAGGGGCAGAGAGGGAGGAAGACAATGTCAAGCAGGCTCCACACTCAGTGCAAAGCCTGACGCGGGGTCGATCTCGCAAACCGTGAGAAATCCGCTGAAATCAAGAGCTGGACACTTAACTGACTGGCCACCCAGGCATCCCAAGAATTATCTTCTTTAATGGATACGACTAATAATAAACACTTAGCACATGCCAGGCACTGGTCTATGGACTTTATATATTAACTCACTTAATCTCCACAGCAAGCCTGTGTGCTAAGTTGGAGTCATACCAAATTTACGTCCAGTGTTGGGAGACTGGAAAGACTATAACGTTGATCCTATGCACAAGTGTGATGTACACAGGTGTGTAAATTTACTTAAATGCATGTCTAAAATTTAAAGGGCTTCCGGAAGAGATTGAATGTGTTGGTTTTAGAAATGTGGTTTAAAATGTTTGAAGAGACTTGATTGGCTTAGTTTGTAAATGAGACCAAACATTATTGTAAAGAACCACCTAGAATAAAAAAAAGACAGATCTAGAATTGAAAGGGCTGTAAGCCAGCATTGAAAGATTAAGAAAAGAAGTGACTGGGTCGCTGGAATTGTCACTTTAATATATGCAATATAAATTATAATCAAGATAAACCTCAGAATAGTTTCTTTTCCCCCTACACACGGAAAGCAACCTCAAGGTCTCTAAAACCTCTGGTTCAACAGGTGCAGGCTTACAGACGTGAGCAGTGCAGTTCAGTTTTACCCTCAAGGAATCTGAGTTCCAAAGGGATCATCTCCAGGGGTCCTTGTCTGGTTTTTTTCACCTCAGTCTGGTACCCCGTAAGGAGCTGTTGAGTGAGTAAGGGGCTCTTACATCCCAGTGCGTCAGACTTGGAGACACTGTTAGAGACAGATGCAGAGAGCTGGGGCCAGACAGAAAGAAGAGACCAAATGGAGAAAAGATCAGGAAAGGCAAGCCCAGATGACCCAGGACTGGTGATAGAGAAGCCACTTTTTGGGCTCCCCACCCAGTGCCCCATTTCCTACAGGGCCAGGAGCCACCCACCCCTTATTCTGGCCTCTTTCCCCATCAACAGGTGGCCCTGCCCAACCCTCTCACCCACGCCTGGCTGTGCCAGCCCAGTCAAAGCCTCTGCGGGGGGGCGGGGGGTGAGGGGCTGGGGGTGGGGGGGGCGCCCTCCCCCCCTACCGGACTGGATCTCTGCCCCTTTCTGCCCTGTGGCTCCCGCCTCAGGGTGAGGGACAGGAGGAGGGGTGAGGGATCCCTTAGCAAAGCGGCTTCCAAAATACAAGGCGAGGGAGGCTGAGGGACAGAAAGACACAGAGATACAGATACTCAGAGCCAGTGAGAAACAGACAGAGACAGAGGGACAGAATGATGTAGACGCAGAGACAGAAACAGGGAGATCAAGAAGGATAGAATCACAGAGGAAAGAGAGGTATTAGAGAAGGAAGGATGCAAAGAGAGACCCTGAGGTATAGAGAGACAGAGACTGAGAATCACAGGCATGTAAAGGGATAGGAGGAAACTTAGGGGGGTGATGGATTTGCTCACTGTCTGGGGTGATGGTTGGGTGTTATGTATGTCAAAACTCATCTAATCATACACATTAAACATACGCAGTTTATTGTACTCCGATTATACCTCAAAGCTGTAAAAAAAGAAAAAGAAAAAAGAAAAAGAGAAGTAAAGGAAAATAAGATGAGAAGTCTAGGGGCGCCCAGACGGCTCAGTCCGTGAAGCATCTGACTCTTGATTTCGGCTCAGGTCACCATCTCACAGTCCTGAGACTGAGCCCTGAGTCTGGCTCCAAGCTGAGTGTGGAGCCTGTTTGGGATTTTCTCTCTCTCTGTCCCTCCCCCTCTTGCTCTCTCTCTCTCCGCCCCCCCCCCCTCAAAATAAATAAATATCAGAAGCATTAAAAAGAGAGAGAACCTCAGAGGCAGATAAAGTGCAAGGGTTAGAGACACAGAAAAAGGCGGGGGGGCGGGGGGTACTGAGAGACAGACGCGGAGGCACACAGAGAGACGGGAATCTTAAGGTGGGGGAGGATGTGAGGTGGCCGCGGGGGGCGGGATGTGTGATGGGGGGAGACACCCAAAAACAGATACTTGGTGGACGCTTTATATTGAGAGATTTCTCAGAAAGATTTAGAGGGACGCAAAAACAGAGAAAGAAGGCTGTAAGAGTTTGGAAAAAAAACAAAAACAAAAAAACAGAGACACGGGTGGGAAAGCTATAAGGCGGGGACAGAGAGAAGCGGAAGGAGTATAAGGCATGGAAAATAAAGAAAAATCCTGGCGCCAAGAAGAGCGCCCAGAGTAGGTCAGAAGCACGAATGCAAGGCTGGGGGGCAGGGGCTGCAGGTCGAGGTGGCCCAGCCCCGCGGAGACCCCTCCCCATTCCCCGGGCCAGGGAATTAGGGAGTGGCCTTTGGGACTGGGTGGGGGGGGGTGCTCTGGAGGTGGAGGTGGGGGGCAGGCAGGAGGAGTGATTGCTGAGGCCTGACGGGGCGCCTCACTACCTGGGAATGCGCCCCGGGGATCAGTGGGTGGTTATAACCCAGGCCGGGTGCCCGGAGCCCAAGAGGAGGCGCGGAAGGACGGCGCAGGCCTGAGAAGTCTGTGGCTGAGCTGGGAGCCGGTTCCCCACCCCCTACCAGGGGGGACGCTCGCTTGGCAGGTGAGGCCTGGGGAAGACCACTGGGAGGGAGAGGTGTCTGCCTCTGGCTCTGGGCTTGGCTGCACCCCCACTCTCTCTGTCCTCCCTCCTTGCCCAACTGGAGAGGGCTGGATGTCTGCTCCTCTGAAGTCTGTAGCTCTTGGGGGATTGGAAGGCAATGTCCTTGTGGTTCCTCTCTGCCCTGGGAAATGGGACTGGGAAGAAAGGGACGTGAGGTAAGGGCTCCCAGAATCACCTGGGCCACCCTGCCCTCTGTCCTTCCCACCAGGTCCAAGTGGCCATGGCTACAGCAGGACCCCGTAGGACGTGGATGGTCGGTGCCCTGATCACGGCTCTGATTCTGGGGGTGAGAGGTAACCAGAACCCTGTGTGTGCCTGTTGGCAAACTGTGGGTGGGGCTGTGGGTGACTCTCTGAGTGACATTGGAGTGTTTGTCCCAGGGAGACTCTGTGGGTATGGCTCCAGGACTGGGTGACTAGGAGTCGGTGTCCGTATTTGTGATCAAGTGATTGTGTGTGGCTGTGTGCCTGTCACCGTGTGTATGGGTGGGTGGGGGGGTGAGGAGGGGACCTTTTCCCATATCAAGTGACTGCCTGTGACAGGTGCATTACCCTGGAGGCTGTGTGTGTGTGTGTGTGTGTGACTGTGTGACTGGGTGTGTGTGCATATAGGATCACGTGTGGCTCAGTGTCTGTGCGGGTGCTTGTATGCACGTTATGTGTGTGACTGTGTATGACTGCAGGGATCTGGGGCTCTTGTCCCTGTGTCACCAGATTGCAGGTAACAAACGTGCTTGTTACCATGAAATGTGTGGCCAGGTCCTTGCAGATAGCCGTTTGTGATCGTGTGATTGTGGCTGAGTGCAAGAATACGGGTGGCTATATTTGGGTTGTGTGACCGCCTGGGGTTCTATGGGTGCGTGTCTGTGACTGTGTGTTTATAGGGGGCTGTGTGACGGCACAGCTGTGTGGGTGGAGTTTCCATTCCTGCCTTAATAGAAGTGGCTGTCACTAGGAGGCAGTGGCTGTGTGCGGGTGGCTGATGCCAGGTCACTTGCACTGTCCCATGCTGGGTTTACTGAGTGTGATATTGTCACCAGGCCAACGTGCCTGTGGGCAGAAGTGCATGTGGTGGTCTCTACATAGATGTATACGTGCATTCGTATCACTGAGACACTGGGTGGGTGCATGAGGTCTCGTGAGGCGTTCACCGAGTGCGCGTACCTGGGAAGTGTGTGTACCATGAGACGGAGCTGTGCCTGTAGCCATCCCGGGGGAGACCACGCGTGCGCGTGTGTGTGTGTGTGTGTGCGCGCGCCTATTGGTGACAGCTGTTGTGCGCATGTTTCTTGGAGTGTGTGCATAAATGAAGGCGGCACCAGTGCCTGGCATCTCTGGGTCATTGGCAAGAATGTGAACAACTAAACAGACTATGGGGGACTGGCGATGGAATGAGGTATCCGTGTCTGTCTGTGGGGGGGGGGGGGGGGGGGACGGTATTGGCAGGAGGATTCAGGAGGTACGTTCGTGTTTGAGAAGGCAAAAAATCTGGCCTACTCTCTGCCACCACCCGGCGCCTCTAGCTGAGCACTTTCCTGGTTCTGCTCCCCCAACTCTCGCTCCGCCCAGGGGCTCTGACTCTGCCCCCTTTCCTCAACCGCGCTGCTAGTCCAGGCTTTATCCATAGTCAGGGTCCCCTTGGGCGGCGCAAGCCAGGCCCCACCTGGATGGCTCTCCCTCCTTTTGGCCAGGTTCCACTTCCGGTCCTGTCTGCAGCCCTTAGAGCCCAGCCCCTACCTCCTCGCCCAAGTCAGGGCTCTTTTTTTTTTTTTTTTTTTTTTTTTTTTTAATTTTTTTCCCAACGTTTTTTATTTATTTTTGGGACAGAGAGAGACAGAGCATGAACGGGGGAGGGGCAGAGAGAGAGGGAGACACAGAATCGGAAACAGGCTCCAGGCTCCGAGCCATCAGCCCAGAGCCTGACGCGGGGCTCGAACTCACGGACCTCGAGATCGTGACCTGGCTGAAGTCGGACGCTTAACCGACTGCGCCACCCAGGCGCCCCTGGTCAGGGCTCTTTAAGAGACCCTGGCCTCTCCAGCTGCCCCCTCCAAGCCTGACCCCACTTCCTGAGCCCAGGTCTTACCCTTAAAGCCCTGGTCACCGGTCCATTCCCCAGGCTCCACCCGCTGAGCCTTGGCTCGGCCTCTGGGATCGTCCATCTTGACCCTCCCTGGCCCCGCCCACAAAGCTCTAGCCACTCCCAGGAATCTTGAGGTGCAGTCAGAGTCCAGTAAACCACCTGATCCTGGACTCCGTCCTTGAGTTCTAAACCTTGCCCCTCATCAGAGATTTCACCCTTAGACTCCAGCCTTCGCCCCTAAAGCCCCGGGCCCGCCCCTCAGTGTAAGGGCCCTTCGGAAGTCAGACGACCTCTGGCTGGCCCCGCCTCTTGGCTCAAAGGCCCACCCTCTGCGCCCAAGCCCCGCCCCGTCCCCAAACCCCGCCCATTTTCTGCCCCTAGAGCCTGTTCTTGCAAACGATGTTACCTCTTGCGACAACCCCTCTGACGCCGGCACGCGGCCCTCTGGGAGCACGCGGGACCTTGGAGCTGGGGCCCAGGAGGACACCAGGGCAGACGAAGGCAGCAGCAGCCGCATCGTGAACGGGACCGACTGCGAGAAGCTCGGCCAGCCTTGGCAGGGTGCACTGTTGATGCATCCCAACCAGCTGTACTGTGGGGCCGTGCTGGTGCATCCGCAGTGGCTGCTCACAGCCGCCCACTGCCGGAAGCAGTGAGTGGGGCTCTAAGAGCAGGACTGGACCGGGCAGGGGGCAGGGGTGGGGGCATGGAGATGAGGGTCCGGCGGGGATGACGAAGGGGTACAGTTGAGATGGGACTAAGGATGGAGATGGGGGGCAGAGGGCTGAGGCTGGAGAAAGGATCGTGGCGGGGGTGGGAGTTGGGCGCGCCGTTGGGTTTGGGGTGGGTGCATATGCTGAGTGGTTTGGAATGGAGATGTGATTCAGAGTGGCTTTAGAGTTTGGGAGGAGGTGGGGCGCAGATACATGGGGTTAGGATGGGGCTGAGTGTAGGGTTGGGATTAGAGTTATGGGGAGTTTTGGAGGCGGTTGGGTTTGAGGTTGGGGTGGTTAGATCGTGTTGGGGATGCACATGTGGTGGTTTCTGTGTACAGGAAGGATTCCGGTTGGGGATGGGATGGGTGGAGTCGGGGATGGGACTAGATTTGGGATGTGCTTGAAACTGGATGAAAGCATAGGGTTCGGGGTTGTTGGTAATCTGCACCGTCTTCCTTAGATTTTTCAGAATCCGTCTCGGCCACCATTCCCTGTCACCCGTTTATGAATCTGGGCAGCAGATGTTCCAGGGGATCAAATCCATCCCCCATCCTGGCTACTCCCATCCCAGCCACTCCAATGACCTCATGCTCATCAAACTGAACAGAAGAATCCGTGAAACTCAGTATGTTAAGCCCATCAACATCTCCTCCCGGTGTCCGTCTGCTGGAACCAGATGCTTGGTATCTGGCTGGGGAACAACCAGCAGCCCCAGCAGTGAGTGTCCAGGCCCCTCTCGACCCCACCCCTGCCTGCCTTCTCCCCCTCTCTGTCTCTGAGCACTGCCCCTCCCCGTCTTTCTCACTGCTCACTGTGGCCCTACTCTGTGTGTCTCTGACAGTTAAATTCCCCAAGGTTCTCCAGTGCTTGAACATCACCGTGCTAAGTATCGACAGGTGCAAGGAGGCCTATCCAAGACAGATAGATTCCACAATGTTCTGTGCTGGTGACAAGGCTGGCAGAGACTCCTGCCAGGTAAGGCTTGAGATTTCTGCATTTGCTCAGCAAATACACAGCAAGTGCCAACTCTGTAACCTGAAACCTTGCTAAGTGCTGGGAACCCAGCCCTGTCCAGTAGAAATATGTGAGTCACACATGTAACTTTAAATTTTCTAGTAGCTGCATTTTATTTATTATTTTTTCACATTTATTTTTGAGAGGCAGAGACAGAGAATGAGCAGGGGAGGGGGCAGAGAGACAGAGAGAGAGAAAGGGAGACACAGAATCCAGAGCAGGCTCCAGGCTCTGAGCTGTCAGAGGCTGACACAGGGCTCGAACCCACGAACCGTGAGATCATGACCTGAGCTGAAGTCGGATGCTTAACCCACTGAGCCACCCAGGTGCCCCTATAGTAGCTACATTTTAAAAAGAAACAGGTAAACTTAGCTATTTTAATAATAAATTCTGTTTAACCCCATGTATCCCAAGCACCATGATTTAAAAATGTAGAAAATATAAAACATTTATAAATGAGATTTTTTACATTCTTTTTTAAAAAGTTTATTTTTATTTTGAGAGAGAGAGAAAAAGAGCACATGGGAGGGACAGAAAGAGCTACCGTATTAGACAGCACTCACTGGCCTAGAGGGAGAGATCAAGTCTGCTTTGTATGGTTAGGCAGGTTGTGCACTGCAGATATCACATCTAAGGGGGCACCCTTCACGTAATAGATACCAGTTTTGTCTATTTGTTTTGGCAAATTTCAGGCAGATGGCAGTTACATATCTTGTCTCCACAAAATCTGTAGTATGAAAGTTTCCTGACAATTGCTAGTAAACTGCCTTGAGGAAGGAAAACAAAAACTTTCGCTAGGTATTTGAAAAAAGAGAATATTTAATACAGAGGCTTGATTGCAAACTTGTTGGAAGTTTGTTGGAGGGCAGAAAAGGTTAAAAGGAAAAAAAAAAAAACCTCCAATGGTTGGGCACCTGGCTGGCTCAGCTGGTACAGCATATGACTCTTGATCTCAGGGTCGTGAGTTCAAGCCCCACATTGGGCATAGAAATTGCTTAAAATAAAATAAAAAAATAAAATTATCTTTAAGCCCCAGCGGTCAAGAAACTGCATAACTAGGGTAATTTCAGAGAATTATAAGAACTGGGTAGGAAATAAAACATAGTTTTATGATAGCAAGTGATGAGGGACAATATTCAAAAGGGTGTTTGGGGAGCATCTGGCTGTCTCAGTCAGAAGAGCGACTCTTGATCTGGGGGTTGTGAGTTCAAGCCCCACACTGGGTGTAGAGATTACTTAAATAAATATACTTTAAAAATTTTTTAATGTTTATTTATTATTTATTTATTTTGAGGGAGAGAGAGAGAGAGAGGCAGAGAGAGAATCCAAACAGGCTCTGCACTGTCAGCACCGAGCCCAGTGCGGGGGCTCGATCTCACAAACCACTGTGAGATGATGACCTGAACAGAAATCAAGAGTCGGACACTTAGCCGGCTGAGCCACCCAGGTGCCCCAATATACATATATATTTATTTACTTATAAAAGAATGGTTAGGAGGGCCTCCTCGAAGAGTTGGGTAGAGGCTGAATGACACGAAGGACTCAGTCTTGCAAAGGCTAAGAGTAAGAAAAGCATGTGCAAAGGTCCTGCAGCAGGGAAGAGTCTGGCTGATTCAAAGGACAGAAAAAGCCAGAACGTTTGGGACACTGAGGGAGGGTGCAGTAGGAGTTGAGCCTGGAGAGATGGGTGGGGGCAAATATTCAACAAATACTCCTTGATCTCCAATACAGAACTTCTTTATGTCCTCATGGAAGCTCTATCCTTTGAGGATGACAGAAATTAAAATTATACTGTTGCAGGGATCAGGAGCCTTCCCTGTATTCAGGCCCTCAACGGTTCTAGAGGGATATAAATTCAGGTGTTCCCTGCCAGCAGGATGTACACTTCAGTAACACTGGCAATTAGTAAGCACATCGTCCTATTCTGATGGCTGGGCAACCCCCTCCCCGCCCCCCACCCCCCCCTCACAAAAAGAATTTTACAAACCTGACAATTGCAGCAACTTCCCAATATCATCTCTGTCCCCACATAACATGGAAACACGTATCTGGAGAGAGAGAGGGATTTTTATCAGAAGAAAACACATCTAATCCACAGGTCAGCATTTAAAATCACTGTAGCTTTTCTGGAGCCCCGTTTAGCACTTTGTTTTTCATTCTGCAGACCTCAAGTAGCTTTTCATACCAGCGTGTGGTCAGGGTGTGGCCCCTGGGAGCAAAAAGTAACAACACTAATACTATCATAATAATAGCAGCTAATCTCAGACCCCGCTTTATGTCGTTTATGTACATCGATGAGCTCATTAACTCACTTAGCCATTATTGATAGCTCTGTTTTACAGAGGAGGAAGCAAGCTCAGAGCAGTGAACTAACTGCCTCTCAAAGGAAACTCTGCAGGGATGTTAAGCAACATATAATGAAAACAATTAATCTGCAAGAAAGTTGAAAGTTAGAGGTTCACAGGCAGCCAGGCTCTTTTGCCTTGAAACAGTGTCTGCTAACAAAGAAAGAAGCCAGGCTCTGGATTTCTTTATACTGGATACCAGTATCTTGCATAAGCACTCATAAGAAATGGCAGTAGAGAGTGGTATTATTATAGGAGAGGAATTGCTGGAGCTGTGGGGAGTTAAACACAGGCAACCCACGGAAGTGGTTCTCAACCTACCCCCAGACCCACCCCAGGGGACACATGGCAGAGCTTGTTCATATTTTTGGTTGTCACAGCTGTCCCCTGGGGAGGAAGGGGGTTACTGGCATCTAGTGCATAGAGGTCAGGGATGCTGCTGAACACCTTACAATGCCCAGGACGGTCACCACAGCAAAGAATAATCTGGCCCCGACGTCAGTGGTGCCCAGGATGAGAAAGCTTCATCCGAGGGCTGAGAACTGCCTCTCTGCAAAGGTGAGGTGTGTAAGAACAAGGTGGATTGCTGCAAGGGCAGGCGAAGAGTGAGGAAGGGAAAGGAAGGCATGTCCAGTAGGAGAAATACAATGATCGAAAGCTGGAAAAGAGAAACAGAAATAGGGACAGGGAGACCCAGTGAGGGCGACACAGGTGGGGGTTGGGTAGAGAGGGGCAAACAGAACTTCTAAGGTTTGGATTTACAGTGATATGTTAACATTCTCTCCCCCTCTCTCCTTCCCTCTCTCTCACCTACGTCTCCGTCACCTCTCTACTTTTTCCGCCTCTGTGTCTCTATCTCTTGCCACCCTGGCCTTTCTTCACCTGTGTGTCTCCCTGTCTCCACCTGTCCACATCTCTGCCTCTCTGTGAGCACCTTTCTCCTCCACAGGGTGATTCTGGGGGGCCTGTGGTTTGCAATGGCTCCCTACAGGGCCTCGTGTCCTGGGGAGACTTTCCCTGTGCCCAGCCCAACAGACCCGGCGTCTACACCAACCTCTGCCAATTCACCAAGTGGATCCAGGACACCATCCAGTCCAACTCATGAGGCATCCCAGGACTGGGCATTCTGGTGTGCCCCATCCTCTGCGGTCCTCACTCTTGCAGGGACCATGACACTCCCTCCAGACCCCTGTTCCCTAACAGGGATTAGCAATCTCAATCTCTCCAGCCCCTCCAAGTCTCCTGGAATCAGGGTCCCCCTTCCCCAACAGTGGGCTGATGCTGTCTCTCCATTCAGGTCCTAGAGACAGTTCCCAGAATGACCAATGTGAGGGCTGCACCTCAGTCTCCCCGGTGCTTCCTTCCTCAGACCCAGAGGCCGTCCCTGCTCTGCAGCTGTGACCCAAATCTGGTCCCAGAAATAAAGCATCTGAGGAGAAGTGGACTCTTGTGTGGTGTCCCGCACTCACTGAATGACCGGGCAGCCAGAAACAAGTCACTTCTGTCCACACCGCTGTGTTTGCTCTATTGGGTTATTTCAGTTGCAAGAAGCAGAGATCTGCTCAAGCCGCTCTGCGTTTTCTTCACAAATGCTGTTTGAGTGGGTATTTTGTGCCAGGAAGCTTCCAGATGCTGAGATTCCATAACAGGCAAAACAGAGAGCAACTTCCTGCCTCACGGAGCTCCCATTTTCACAGGGGAAGACAGACAGTAAAGAGATAGACAAATAAATTGTGTACTATAATAAGCATGTAAGTGATATGAATAGAATGAGCACAGAGTACAGGGAAAGAGGAGTGTTAGGAGGGTCCTTATAAGAAGGAGTTGTCGGGGGGGGGGGGGCAGTCAGAGTGAGAGATTAGAAGATGCTACAAGATGGTTCTGAAGATGAGGGAAAGGGAGAGGAGCCTAAGAATGTAGGTGGCAGTCCAACCGCTCTCTGTAAGCAAGCACAAGACGGGTGCCATGGTGCAAAATACGGACAAATAATACTGACATAATTGCAGATGACAGAGATAACTCAAAGTTGGGATGTTAGGGGGCAAAACGTAGAACAGAGCAGAATGCTAGCTGAGGGGCAATCTTGAGTATATTTTCCAAAATGATGTTGTTGGTCGATCTGCTCTTGGCAACAGGAAAAAATTCATAGTGCCTTGAATAGTTAGGTTTTAACCTTGCGTACCAAGAAATCCAAGTAAGGGCTGTGAGGGCTCCAGTTCCACTTCTCTCTGCTTCTCTTGGTTCTCCTTGGTGTGTGGTTCCTCAAGATCAATGACAGCAGCGAGTGTCTTTTATTTCTAATGATTATTTTTGAGAGAGAGACAGAGCATGAGCAGGGGAGGGGCAGAGAGAGAAAGGGAGACACAGAATCTGAAGCAAGCTCCAGGCTCTGAGCTGTCAACACAGAGCCCGACACGGGACTTGAACTCACGGAGTGTGAGATCATGACCTGAGCTGAAGTCAAGCACTTAACCAAATGAGCCACCACGGGCCCCCAGAGAGTATCTTTCAGAGAAGGGTAACACTTCTCCAGAAACTGCCCCAGCAGAATTCCCTTCATTCTTATTGGTCAAAATTGGGTCACATGCCCTCTCCTAAACCAATCGCAGGCTAGAGGAAATGGATTAACATGGTTGATTTGCACCAATCAGGATTCATTTTCCGAGACTGAGCCCAGAATGTCCCCTGAGTAGTGGAGGCTTGAGGAAAGGAGCTGCTCCCTGAATAAAATGAAGATTCTCCTATCAAAGAAGAAGAGAAACATGGATGGTAGGTAAACAGCCAAGCGTGTCTCTTATAGGCGTCCTTTTAGCAATATTTTAAAATTAACTTTTCATTGAAGGATAATGTACAAACAGAAATGTGCCCTTTTCATGAGTATTATAAACTCGATGAATTTTCACAAAACAGAAGACATCCTTGTAACCAGCACCAAGATGGAGAAGCAGGATATGACAAGCTCCCCCAGAAGATCTAGGGGCCCCCTTGCAGTCACTACCCTTTGCCAAGTGCAGTGACCTCCTGACTTTTATCACCATCCATTGGTTTTGCCCACTTATAAACTTTGTATGAATAAATATAAATGTATTTTTATAGATTTATGGAAATATAATAAATGCATATAAATAAAATCACACAGTGCATTATCTTGTGTTTGGCTTGTTTTGCTCAGTCTTATATTTGTGTGTGGTTCACCCAGATTTTTGTCTATAGTTGTGGATGTCTCTTCATTATGGCACTGTTTACTTTTGTGTAAATGTACTCCAATTTATTTCCCCTTTTTACTATAAATGGACATCGGGTAGTTTCTAGTTTTTTCAACGGTTTAACAGAATTTTTAATGTTTATTTTTTTAAGAGAAAGAGAGACAGGGTGTGAGTGGGGGAGGGACAGAGAGAGAGAGGGAGACACAGAATCTGAAGCAGGCTTCAGGCTCCAGGCTCCGAGCTGTCAGCATAGAGCCCCATGCGGGGCTTGAACTCATGAACGGTGAAATCATGACCTGATCCAAAGTCGCACACTCAACCGACTGAGCCACCCAGGCACCTCTCTTCAACAGTTTTAAAGGCAATACGCTGATCTAACACCTGCCAAAGCTATGGTGAAAAGTTTAGGAGAAGCACTGTGCTTGACTCCCCCGCCCCCTACCCTGTCCCCATGCTTCTTTCTCCTGATGGCACAGCCTGGAATCATTCTGGGTCAGGTTTAGACTCAAGGTTGAGCAGGAGATCAGAAGGGAGGTGTGTGGGCCCGGAGGCAGAGACTGATGTGTTGTGATCTTGTCTGACTCAGCACAGGGCAGCCTGGGCAAAATTGAGATGTAGTTGTTGGATTACCACACAAACCCAACTATTACTCAGGGTGGCACGTAATCCGGATAAAGATGTTCTCCCTGCATGTGGGTGGCCAGGTGATCCAGTTTTAAGCACAAGATGTAAGCTGAAACCCAGTGGGTGGATTTCCCTGGGAAGTTTTTGTTTTGCTGATAAAAGGGTGGGTGTTATGTTTGGAACCTATCCCCTTCCCACCAAGAATGGGGATGCCCAGAGATGGATCAGCCACTTGGCACCACAAGGATAAAAGCCACGGGATAAAGACGACTGCAAGAAGCAAAAAGAAGCCTGCACTCTTGGTGACTTGCGTAAGCCCCTGCTCCAGGCACACACTCCCAACATCCGAACTTGAAACAAGAGAGGACAGAACCTCCAGCAGCTGTGCTACTCTAGTTGGTGTTAGGTATGCTGATACAGAGGAGTTGATGGGAGAAATGAAGTTTCTAGGAACAAAACCTGAGCTTAAGACATTGTGCAGATTTTCCTGGGCAGGATCAACTCTCTCTTCCTGAATGAGGATGTGCCTTTTTCAGTGTGAAGCCTGGCTCCAGAATCAGGAGGGAACAGATGTCTGCAAGTGGCTCCTGTCAAGGGTGGAGAGGACCAGTGTATTTCCTGCATGGTGATGTAAGTGGTAAGGAGAATAGGGCTGTGGTGGTGCAAGAAATAAGCTTCTTGCCTTACCAGATATTAAGACAGGCTGCAAAAATAAAATAATGTAGTTTTTCAAGTGTAGTGTTTAAAATAATAAATTAAAAAAAGTGTAGTGTTAGTGAGTGCAGGAGTAGACAAATGGCTCAGTAAGACAGAAGAGAGAGTTCAGAACTCAATATATTATATACTATATGGGAAGTTATAAAATATGGTAAAATAGCAATCCAAATTAATGGGAGGAAGATGGTAAGCATAGTAAATAGTGTCAGGAAAACTGGCTCAATGTGTGGAGAAAAATATACTTAGATATCTATCTAACACCACACACAAAGGTAGACTCAAGATGTATTAAAGGCCAATATGTGAAAGATACACTTACAAAGTAAACAGAAGAAAACTAAGGAGATTATCTTCAAATCTTTGTGACAAAGAACAACTTCTTAAGACTTGGAAAGTACAGATCATAGAACAGAACATCGATTAGTCTCATTATGTCAAAATTAAAAGTAGACTAAAATGGGCCATTAAAACATTTATCAGAATGGGAGAGGTTGGGGTGCCTGGGTGGCTCAGTCGGTTAAGCATCCAACTTCGGCTCAGATCATGATCTTGTGGTTCGTGAGTTCGAGCCCCATGTCAGGCTCTGTGCTGATGGCTCAGAGCCTGGAGCCTGCTTCAGATTCTGTGTCTCCCTCTCTCTCTGCCCCTCCCCTGTTCACACTCTGTCTTTCTCTGTCTCTCAAAAATGAATAAATATTAAAAAAATTAAAAATTAAAAAATAAAAGAATGGGAGAGGTCATTTGCAATATTCATAATGTACAAGGGACTAACACCTATAATATGCAAGAAGCACCTGTGAATTAAGAAAAGAGATGGGCACCCTTACAGGAAAATGGGTAAAACTTATGAACAGGCAATTTGCAGAAGCAGAATCTAAAAGCTGACATGCATAAGAGATGTTCAAACTCATTTATTATCAGAGAAATGTAAATTTCAACAGCAGTGAGCTACAATTTTACACCAATTAGGCTAGAGAAAATTAGAAGGATGGGCAGTGTTCAGTGTTGTCAGGGATGTACAGGCATCCTGGGATGTTCAAGTGCTACCAGGGTAAGTGTGGGGCCTTCAGCTCTGAGGAAGGATCCGACACTATTTCATTTAATTAAGTATATACATACCCCATGACTCAGCAATTTCTCTCCTGGCTATACATCCCAAAGAAATTCTTCCACACCCACAAGGGGTCACGTACAAGGATGTGCCTTGCAGTGTTCTTTGTGGTGGCTGGGAGTTGGCAGCCACTGCGTGTCCATCCCTAGGGGGATTGTTGAGTAAATGTGTGGATGCCCATCATGGAGTTCGATGCAATGGGGCAGATGTGTGAACACGGCAACATGGTTGGGTCTTTAAAACAAAATGCTGTTTGAGGGGCATCTGGGTGGTTCAGTTGGTTAAGCGTCCAACTTCAGCTCAGGTCATGATCTCATGGTCCATGAATTCGAGCCCGGCGTTGGGCTCTGTGCTGACAGCTCAGAGCCTGGAGCCTGCTTCAGATTCTGTATCTCCCTCTCTCTCTGCCCCTCCCCTGTTCATGCTCTGTCTCTCTCTGTCTCAAAAATAAATAAACATTAAAAAATTTTTTAAAAATGCTATTTGAAAAGTGAATTAGAATAGAATGAGATATATAATCTAATGCCAATAACATAAGTTAAAATTACAGGCCCATAAGAACCACACTACACATTTTGTAAGACCGAGGGAGGGTGGGAAGAGAGAAGAGAAGGGAGGGATGGAAGGAGAGAGGGAGGGAGGTGGGGGGGGGCAAGAGAAGGATTCTGTACAAACCAGTGATGATAATGATGCATTTGACATTGAACCTCTGCCCCTAAGGTCTAAAGGGAGTAAAAAATTAGCTTGTTAAATTGTCAAGCCACATCTTGCATAGATAGTGTCCTGAGGCTGAGCCCCTCTGTGGGGCTGGGAAAGTTGTGTGCATTTTGTGTGTCCCCATTCACTGTGGCCATCTTTTGATAGTATTCGGTATCCTTGAATTGTTAAATCAGACGCTAACCCAACTGTGGCTGATTCTTGCTTGATTCTGCACTCCCCCGAAATGCACAGACTTGGCTCAGGACCTCCTCGGAGAGGCTGTGACTGAGGCCCCAAACTGTCATCGGGTGTGGCTTGGAAAGTTGGTGCGTCCTCCACCCGGTGCCCTCGCTCTTGGGATGGTTGACCCTGGCTAAAAACCGAGGTCAGGGAGTGGCCCCAATTTTGTTGGTGGGAGGATCTTCCCCATGCATTCCACACACCAGATAAGCATCTAATTGTTAGCTACAGAGAGGCTGGCTGTGGGTTACCTTTTATTAGTAAATCATAATGATGATGATGACAACAGCAACCATGTATCGAGTGCCTGACACCTCGCTGCATTCATTGCATGCCTCGTCTCTCCCAGTTATGACAGCAGCCTCAGGACGGAGGCCCTCAAAAAGTCAGTGAGGGGCAGTCAGGTTGGGAGAATTTGGCTCCATTTCTGCAGCTGGTACGTGGCAGAGCCGGGATATGAATCAAGGGAGTGGGAGGCCTGAGCCTTTGCCCAAAACCACACCGTGCTCCGGCCAACAGAAGCAAATGCAGGGGCACCCTGCCAAAGCCGAAGCTGGGGAGTCTCGACTAAGGCAGTAGGGAGAGAGGGAGGGGGTGAGAGAAGGAAGAAAAAGGGTGAGGGGGGCGAGGAAGCGGAGACACTGAGCTTTACAGAAACAGAGCAAAGAAGATTTAAAGACAAATTCAGATGTAAAGAGATTCAAAAAGAGAGGGAGTTTTGGGGAGATTTAGAAAGAGGGAAAGTGAAATAGAACCATAGAAAAAGGTTCTGAAGAAGGACCTAGGGAGATAGAGAGAGGGACTCAGTAAGATAGTTAGGAAGATAGGGACAGACAGAGAGAAAGGAAGGAAGGATACCTGCCTTGAGAGTTTTACAGAGGCAGTCGGATATCCCAGATTCCCTTTGCTGACCCTTAACCTCACTCTCCTTCAATTTCCAGATGCCTAAGTGCCCCGCCCCACCCCTTGGCTTTGCAGCTAGACCCCTAGCACCCAGGGCTCCGTTCTCTCAGATCCTGGCCTGGGTCGCCCATGGAAAATATCCCTTCTACGCTAAAGAGCAGGCAGGCTGGGGATGCCTGGGTGCCTCAGTCCGGTAAGCATCTGGCTCTTGATTTTGGTTCAGGTTCTGACATCGTGGTTCATAGGATCCAGCCCTGCATCGGACTCTGCGCTAACAGTGTGGAACCTGCTTGGGATTCTCTCTCCTCCTCTCTCTGCCTCTCCTTTACTCGTGCTCTGTCTCTCTCAAAATAAGTAAATAAACATGAAAATAATTTTTAAAAAAATAAAGGACAGGCTGGATTCAAACCTGTGTCTATTTCCTATTCTGAGCATTAAGGGAGAGAATGCACGTCAAGGCAAGGGTACAGAGCTTGGTGCAGAATAGGCATGTGAAACTAGTTGCTTCTGTGATTATTATGACCATTATTATGACCATTATTACTCTTGTCCTGGAGTTCCTTGGCCAGCCAGCACAGGTGCCAAGAGAGTCATTGTGCTGTATCAACATCTCCAGGGAGCTTGTTAGAAAGTGTAAAATCTTGGCCTTTCCTCAGACCAACTGAATCAGGAGTTGCATCTTAACGAGATCCGCTGGTGCTTTGTGTGCACTTTGGGGTTTGAGATGCGCCCCTAAGCACCCAGGAAGAAGGAATTTTAAACGCGAGGTATGAGAAGCCACAACTTGCTCCCGGGCGCCACCTTGAGGTCTGTGGAAGACCTGACCCTGGAAAGCCATGGGTGTGAAGTCCCACAACCCTGGGTCCTGGTTTCCCAGCTCCCCTGGGTTCTTAACTTTGGAATTTTGGGCAAGTTAATTGATCTCTCTGAGCCATGGATAGGTCACACTTCTTACCTGTAACACCAAGCTCACAACTGCATCTCATGCACAATGTCTGCTGCAGAGTTGGTGCTGAAAAAATGTTATCCCGTTTTCAGAATGTGCCACTATTTCGAAGATGGAGACTGGATATAACTTAGAGGGCAGACTACTCAATCCACTGTATTATGTGTTACACCGTGTCCTCCAAAAATATATGTTTTAAGGTCCTAATCCCGGAGACCTCAGAGTGCAATCTTATTTGGATATTGGGTCATTGCAGGTTAGTTAAAATGAGGTCATACTGGAGTAGGGTGGACCTTTAATCCCATATGACTGGTGCTTTTATATAAAGAGGGAAGACAACGTGAAAACATACACACAGGGGAGAAGGTCATGTGAAGACAGAGGCAGGATTGGGGTGATGCAGCTATAAGCCAAGGAACTCCAAGGATTGACAGCCATTGTCAGAAGCTAGAAGAGGCAAGGAAAGATTCTACCCAGAGTCCCAGAGAGAGCACAGCCTTGTCAATAGCTTGATCTTGAACTTCTGGCCTCCAGGAGTTCTGGCCTCCTGCTATGGACACTGTTATAGCAACCCTAGGGAACCACTACACATAGGAAGGTTGATCGTCTCTGTAGGTCAGATAGAGATATTAGAATATCTCCAGAATCCTTCCCTTGAGAGGAAGAAATCAAACACAGGTCTACTTTACAACAGAAGATGTATGAATGGCCAACAAGCACATGAGAAGATGCTCAACATCTTTAGTCACAAGAGAAATACAAAACTGCAATCAATCACTACTACATGCCCATCAGGTTGGCTAAAACAATTTTTTAAATCCCCCAAACTCATAAATGTAGCAGAGATGTACAGTGACCAGAACTCCCACACATTGTTGCTGGGGATGTACAATGGCATAACCACTTTGGAGAAAGGTTGGGCAGTTTCTTGCAATACTGAACATGATCTACTCTATGCCTAGCAGTCCCACTGGTAGGTATTTCTCCATGAGAAGTGAAAACACACATCCACACAAAGACTTTTACACAAATGTTCACAGCAGCTTTCTTTGTAATAGCCCCAAACTGGAAGCAACCCAGATGTCCATCAACAGAAGAAGGGATAAATGAACTGTGGCGTATTCAAACAATGGGCTATGCCTCAGCAATTACAAGGAACAAAATGCTCAAGGGGACTCAAGATGAAAAACCCTAATAACGTTTCCTAGCCACACACATTGGTGAGTAAATCAAGTGGGTCCACAAATCTGTGGGTCAAATTGTCTTAGACTGTTGAGCAAACTCAGTATTCTCTATCAAGCATGATTTATTTTTTGCTTTTAATTTAGACCAAGGGTGGAAAAGGCTGTGTTCATCATATGGCATATTTGCTGGCACATTATTATCAAGGCTTCTGTCTTGTTTTTTTATATAATTGTATTCAACCAATTTTTCCCCCATTGTCTGTTCCTATTCCCTTCCTCCTCTGGGCCAAAACTAGAGACAAATGAGGTATTTTGCCTCAGGAACAAAATTTAAGGAGTAGTGCAAAACCTCAGAAATCAAGACAAACAATATTTTAAAAAGTCAAAATGAATGCAGACAAGTCCACACAGGGATCTGACTCTGCACAGCATGATTCATATGCCTCAACCTAATCCCAGTCCTGCTGCATACTGTCTTTATTTTAAATCTTGGTATCTTGTTCATCCTAGATTGTTGCATTAATTTGGAGTTTTTAAAACATCGCATTAAAGTGTTTATTCTTGATTACTGAGGTTTTTGGTCATGCTTATGCTTGTGCCCAAGACCCTCTTCCCCCTCCTCCTGGTCTTCTGAGCTTTGCCCTCAGGTAACCATCCTATCATGTCTCATTCACATCTTTGTGTTTTTGCGTGTTTTTATTGCCATAAGTGTGCCAAACTACAAAATCTGAGGACACGGTTCTTCACAAGATTGCCCTTGTTTCAGACACCTGCTGCAATTTTGGGGATCCGCGGGGTCGCCTCCCCCGCTTGAGACCAGCTAGCTACAAATCTGGAGTCCCCATAGACTCCCTCAGGCCTAATAAATCACAACCATGGGATTCAGGAAAATGCCAAACTTACAACTGCAGTTTTATTATAACAAAAGGACAGAAATTAGAAGACAAGCATAGGGGCGCCTGGGTGGCTCAGCTGGTTAAGCATCCGACTTCGGCTCAGGTCATGATCTCACGGTTGGTGGGTCTAAGCTCTGCATTGGGCTCTGTGCTGACAGCTCAGCCTGCAGCCTGCTTCAGATTCTGTGTCTCCTTCTCTCTCTGCTTCTCCCCCACTCACACTGTGTCTCTCTCTCCCTCAAAAATACATAAACATTAAAAAAGAAAAAAGAAACTGAAAGATATGCATAGAGTGAAGTGGGAGGTGGTTCCAAACGTGAAGCTTTCATCATCCTCAGGGATGTGTTATTTGTCACACATCAAAGTGTGACAATTCCCAAAGAGTATTGCCAACCAGGGATGCTCACTCAAACTATGACACACAGAGGGCTGTGTGTCATAGTAATGGGCTACATTACGTAGGTGTGATTGATGGGTCAGCTGGCTACGGATTTGGGGGTTCTCACTACCCCTTAAGATTCAATATTTTGTTAGACCAACTCTCAGAACTCAGGAACATGCTATACTTATGATTACAGTTTTATTATAAAGAGTATAAATCAGGCCAGATGAAAAAATGAATAGAACGAGGTCCAGGAAGGTCCCAAACATATTCTGTGCATTCTGTCCTCAGGAGCTGTCACACCCTGTATGTTGCCAAACAGGAAGCTCATCAGAGCTCCAGAGTCCAGACTTTTTATTGGGGTTCCATTATAGACACATGGTTGATCAAATCACTGGCCATATGATTGAACTCAGTCCAGCCTTCTTTCCTCCATAGGCTGATATCAAGTGGCCCAAAGCTCCAACCTTCTGAATCACATGGTTTGTGTTTCAAGTATTTTGAGTGTGGCCCTAGGGGCCTACCATATATAACAAGGGTATTTCTATCACTCCAGAGGTTTAGGGCTTACTTCCCAAGAACAGGGGACAGAGACCAGCCAAATTCTGTTGATTACATATTTATAAAATATGCAGGGATTTTTGGTTCTGTGCATATATTTTTAATGCATGTAAATAATATTGGTTATATGCCCCAAATTTTACCTTATTTTTTTTTTTTGTCACTCAGAACTATGATCCTAAGATCCATCCATGTGGATATATATACACCTAATCTGTTGTTTTTAACAACACACAACTCCGTGCCACTGGGCACTCACCACACCCTACTATCCACTACCCCAGAGGTGGACACAGAGCTTGCCTCCAGCTCCTCATTTCCACCAACAGTGCTTTGTATGTGTCTCCTTAGAATCCAGAATCCAATTTATTTGGAACCCGTGGAGGTTCAAATTACAGCCACAAATTTTCTGCACTCTTCTCTCCAACAGTTGGAGTTGAATTTCCTTCTCTCTGAGCGTGGGTTGAACTTACTGACTCACTTCTCATGAACAGAATGTGGCAGAAGTGACAGTGTATGTTACTAGGTTGTAAAAAGTATCGCCTCCCTCTCTCTTTCCTCCCTCTATCCCTCCCTCTCAGATCACTGGCTCTGGGGGAAGCTCACTGCTGTGTTGTGAGGACACTCAACAGCCCACATGGTGAAGTTCACATGGTAAAGAACTGAGGTCTCCGGTCAACAGCCACTGAAGTCACCCAGCCCGGAAATAGTCCAGCATAAGTGGAACCTTCAGGTGACTGCAGCCCTGATTAACATCTTGCCTATCATCTAGTGACAGACCCTGAGCTAGAACCACCCAGGTAGCCACTCCTAGATTCCTGATCCTCAGAAACTGTGTGAGGTTTTTTTTTTCAAGTTTGTTGTGTTAAGATGATGAATTAGGGGTGAATAGCCACCTAGCAGTAGGCAACTAATATGGCATCTAAACCTAGGAGTGGGACAAGTTCCTGGTTGAACTGAATACATATGCAATGTCCTCACAGAATTAACACAGAATTATCACACACTGGGTGATAGTGTGGGCATATGGTTAATTTGACCAAGTAGAGCCAGGTCACTCTCGTGCATGGCTTTGTCCTCCACACTCCAAAGGCACAATTTGAGGATCCCTAAAGTTCAGGTTCCTGCTGCTGCTTGACATGACTCAGCTTTCTACCGCAATTTAATCGGTATAAAACGATAGCCTGCCACATTAAACTCGCATTTCTTAAATTGTTGATGGTTTTGAGCCTCTCTTCACCTGCTTGCTAGTTAAAAACGTAGCTCTTAACTTTCAGAAAACATGAAATATTCTAAAACGGTCACTCTAACAGCTGTAGCTTGTCTAGAACAAGCCTGTCAACAAAGTTTGCATCACATCATCTATATTAATGGCTCACATTTCACAGATGATCTTAATAAACCTCTGGTCACCAGGGAGGTTCAGGCAAATGAGCCATCCAGGAGTTAATTCTGTGAGGACATTGTATATGTATCCAGCTCAACCAGGAACGTGTCCCACCTGGCAAAATTGGGGTTGCTGTGTTACTGAGGCTGTTTCTCTAAACCTTCACAGTTGATTGGAATACACATATACATTTTAAATGTTTTAATTAAGTGAACTTTGCCCCCAACACGGGACTCGAACTCACAACCCAAGATCAAGAGTCTCACGCTCCACTGACTGAGCTAGCCAGGCATCCTGGAATATATTATTTTTTTTTAATTTTTTTTAACGTTTTATTTATTTTTGAGACAGAGAGAGACAGAGCATGAACAGGGGAGGGGCAGAGAGAGAGGGAGACACAGAATCGGAAGCAGGCTCCAGGCTCTGAGCCATCAGCCCAGAGCCCGACGTGGGGCTTGAACTCACGGACCACAAGATCGTGACCTGAGCCGAAGTCGGACGCCCAACCGACTGAGCCACCCAGGCGCCCCTGGAATATATTTTTTAACTGTCTACTTTATCTTTTCCACAAAGGAGGGACAAACGAGGAAGCCCATACTAGTGGTCTGTGTGCTCAAAAGCACTTTTGCGCCTTTTTTCCTCCTACGTGTTCTCATTATGTGCTACCATGCACATAGGCATGTGGATTTAGGTTTTACTTTCCTTGTTGCTTAGGCTTGGAGCTTATGGTGCTCTGTTTCTTTGGGAGCAAAAGGAAACAATACGTGGTGCAGATGTCAACCCAGAGACCTCTGGAAATGGTACAGAAGGAAGAGGTGGGTTCATGCTGACCTTGGTCCTGAAAGCTGTGTGTCGTCATGTGCGTGGGTTATGTGAGTGCAAGAGACTGACCAGTGGCTCTGAGGAACACTAGGGTGTATGAAGGAGGGAAATAAAACCGCCCAGTGATCTCACCAGCCAGAGAAAACCAAACAATGTTGCCATCTTTGTGCATGTGCTGTAGGGACACAGGATAGCTCTACAGTAAACACACAGCCTGCAAAAACCAAAGTGCCCAGTCCTAACCCTAGCCTTGCTATGTACTGGATGTGTGTGAAATGGCAAGAAAAAATGGTGCATTTTTCAACCCCATGGGGTTGTTTCAAGGATATTGGAACATAATACCCAACAAAGCTTTGTGTTTGGACCTGGGTTTCCAGAAAAATGGTCGAGCAATCACTCTGGCAAAACACTTCTCTGACGCAGCAGACAGATGAGTGAAACTGTTCGTCTCCACAATTAGGAGTCTGTGGCGAGCTTTAACAGCTTTTTAAAACAATGTACCTTAAGAAATAAGCCAGCGGAGCTTCAGGACTGTATCATTTACCTCCAGTGATAACAATTAAGAGAGTCATTAGTAATGTTCACACTTAGTCATTGTTTTGTAACTTATGCAACTGACTGAATGGTTTGTCAATAACTTTGTAAGCAACTCAGCATTAAGGGAGTCTTTTCTTTTAAGTTTTTTCAACATTTATTTATTTTGGAGAGAGAAACAGAGAGACAGAATGAGCGGGGGAGGCTCAGAGAGAGAGACACACATACACAGAATCTGAAGCAGGTTCCAGGCTCTGAGCTGTCAGCACAGAGCCTGACGTGGGACTCGAACTCATGAACCAGGAGATCATGACCTGAGCCGAAGTCAGATACTCAACTGGCTGAGCCACCCAGGCACCCCTAAGGGAGTCTTTTTCAACATTTTACTTTTAATTGTAAAAAAAAAAAAAAAAAAAAACATGAAATTTACCATTGTATCCATTTTTAAATGTACAGCTCAGTAGTATTGAGTATATTCACCTTGTTGTACAACAGGTCCCCAGAACTTTTCATCTTGCAAAACTGAAACTCTGTAACCCATTACACATTTAACTCCCCATTCCCCCTCCCCGGGCGCCTTCCCCAGGAAACCACCGTTCTATTTTGTCTGTTTGAATTTGACTATTTTAGATACTTCCTATAAGAAGTATCATACAAGTACTTGTATTTTCGTGACTGGCTTCTCTCCCTTCACATAATGTTCTCAAGATTCATCCCTGTTGTAGCATGTGACTGCAGATTCTTCCTTTTTAAGGCTGAATAATAATCCATTTTATGGAGACATCACATTTTGTTTATCCAATTCATTTGTCAGTGGACACTGGGTTATTTTCATATTCTGTCTGTTATCCATAAATGCTGCTATGAACATGAGTGTGCAAATATCTCTTCTAGACCCTGCCATCAATTATTTTGATTACATATCTATAAGTGGGATGGGGGGGGTCTTTGATTATATAAAAAGGAAAAGAAGGTATCAACTTCATTAATATTAAGTTGGGTGAGTTGTTTTGTTTTGTTTCTATGAATGTCCCTGGAGTCAGGCTGCCTGGGTTCAAATCTCAGCTTTAACACTTACCTACTGTGTGTCCTGGGACAGCTCACTTCACTTCTCTGCTCTCAGTTTTCCCATCTGCAAATAGGAATACTAACAGAACCTACAAACTTCAGGCTTTTGTGCATGTAAGTGACTACATCCTCAAGGACATTATGATGAGTGGGGAAAACCCAACTTCACAGCATTTCATACTGTATGATCCCATTTATATCACATTCTCAAAGTCACAGAATTAGAGTGACAGAGAACAGACCAGTGTTTGTCAGGGCTTGAGGGTGAGGGGAGGGTGTGGTTCTTAAGGGATAACACGAGACACTTTCTTCCTGATGACGCAACAGTTGTGAATCCTGATGGTGGTGATGGGAAAGACAGAGAAAGAGATATAAAAATGATGAAATTCAACTAAGATCTGTAGCAGGCTACTATTGTAGCAAACCCAGTTTTCTGGTTTTGGCAAAGTTTTGTGGTTATGAAAGATGTGACTGAGGGAAACTGGGTGAGAATTCTCTGTACCACTTGGCAACTCTTTGTGAGTCTTGAACTATTTCAAAATAAAACATTAGAACAAAAAAATGTTTCTGGCACATTGAAAGCGCTCAACGAACATTAATCATCGCGGCCATAGATCTCCCTATGTGCATCTTTCATCTGGTCTTGTTTTCTTTTCAATTTTTTTTTTCCTGGCCAGCTCTAAGCCCCACAAAATTAATAACAAGATCCCTTCAGGAGGGAAAAAAAATGCCTCCCACTAAATTCCCCCAGACTGAAAGTCTTCCCAGCAGAAGGCTTTATAAGCATAGATATAATTATGATTCATCTGTAATTTTCACACCAGCCATTGTTTTACAACTTAGGTAATTATCTAAACAGTGTTTCACAAACCTTGAAACTCACCAGGCATTGCAAAGTTTCCATGCTTATAACAGGAAAAAATAATTAACCAAGTGTTCTGAACACCAGGAGACGCCTTACTTTGTTAAGAGCCCAGCCCGGTGGCGAAAGGCAAGAGAAAAATAAAAACACATCTTTGCATTTGCCTGTTTATGTGCAACGAAACCTTTGAAGATGACCCAAGTAACATATTCTACTTGTTATGTTTTGAATAAGAGGTGAGGACAGGATAGAAGGCGGATATGGTCATGATTTGTCACTGTGTACCTTTTTTTATAAACATACTTTATTTTTGTACCATGTGGAAATAGTACAATTACCACGTGGAATAGTACAAATACTATTCAAATACTTGGGTAGAAATGATATTACACACAAACACACACACACACACACACACACACACACACACACATTCTCACGCAAGTCTCTCTGAGTTCAAACCTAGCTATTTCTTACTGTGTGGACTTGGGAAATGATTTTAATGTCCTCTGGCCTCAGTTTCCCCTGTTTATCGTGAAGACAGCAACAGCAGCAAGGTTTACAGGAAGATAAACAAGTTAATCCACGTAGAGCCCTTTAAGCAGTTCTACAGAGGATGCATTTAGCATGCATTGGCCAATAATCTTAACATTGCCCCTTTGAGTAAGTGAAAACAAAAAGCTACTTTCTTTTCACCTCTGCTGCAATCCTAACAAACCTAGTCAGAGAGGATTTTACTGAAAAAAAAATTATTTCTTCTTGTAATGGGAAAGTCATACTTCTTTGTTGTTTTCTTTTTTTAATTTTTAAGTTTTACTTCTTATTTTGAGAGAGAGAGAGAGAGAGAGAGAGAGATAGTGAGAGTGTGGGAGGGGCAGAGAGAGACGGGGAGAGAGAATCCCAAGCAGGCTCTGTGCTGTCAGGGCACAGCCCGACATGGGGATCGAACCCACGAAACCATGAGATCATGACCTAAACCGAGATCAAGAGTTGAACACTTAACTGACTGAGCCACCCAGGTGTCCCTGTAGTTTTGTTAAAAAGACAGGTTCGTGATTTTATCCCACTAGATTAATTACAACGACACAAGTGAAACAGTGATTATAATTGCTCGAGGCATGTGAGTTATTTATTATATTATTATTATTGTTATTATTATCATGATCTTAGGTGGGTATCTGGGTGCACAGAGGAGATAGTTCTGGAAGACAACCAGGGTCACCACGACTCACGAATAAACAGACATGATGGTAATTTGTCCAACTTATTAAATCATTACATTGGTAGCAATGCTTGGAAATAGCAGTGGCTGAGCTCTGAGGTAGAAATACTTAGTCTCTTGCCCAGGGTCTCACCGGAGCGGGTCTGACCCCACAGGCCACACTCCCTGCCTTTCCCTGTGGAACCTGAGAGACCCAAGATCAAGATCAGGACTTGAGCTCGCCAAGGGCAAGGTTCAGGTGGCTCCCTCCCCCTGTCTGCAAGGAGTTTGCTTGCACCTCTGTCCCCATCTAGCACCAGAACTGGGTGCTGAGACCCACAGTCACCCACCCAGGAGAACTTGGGAATCCTTCCTTTGTGCCTCACCCCTTCAACCTCTTATTCTTTCCCTGTGTGCCTCCAAATCCACAAGGGGGCAGTGTTGCCTAGTGGTTAGGCTCACACAGGGGGCGGGTGATGTGGGGATGAGGGTTCAGATCTCAGTTCTACCACTTAATCAACTTGGTCGACAGGTGAACAGCTATTAGCTTCTCCGTGCCTCATTTTTCATCTGTACAGTGGGGGGGGGGGGCGATAATAGATCCTATTTCATAGGATATTGAGGAGACTGAGCCAGTTAACATTTATGAAGAACCTGGAGCAGTGCCTGGAACAAAATAAGTACTGTTTGTATAGCCTATAAGTTTATATGTAGATGCTCTATGACAGTGTATGACGATTATTGTTGTTTTTTTTCTGGTTTACTTTATCTCTTGTCTCTTTGTGCCTGAGTCTTTCTGTATTTGTGTCCACTTTCTTCCTCCACTGGGGTCACAAACTCTGCTGCTTCCTGGGGCCAGGCAGGTAATGAAAATGAAGGAAACCGCTGGGTGTGGGCCAGAAAACGGGCAAGCTGTTCCCAGGACAGTGGCCACTCAGAACCTGCTGCTGGTGGATCATGACCATGGGAATGCAGACACGATCTTGACTTTTCAAGAGAAGCTTGAAATTTCCTGATCTGTCAATGTTGGTGGCCAATTGAAAAAAAAAAAAATGCCCAGAATAGAGAGCCCGGAATAAACCCACACATATGTGGTCAACTGATCTTAGACAAGGGTGCCAAGAATACAGAATGGGAAAAGGACAGCCTCTCCAACAAATGGCATGGGGAAAACTGGATATCCACATGCAAAAAAATGAAACTGGATCCCTGTCTTACACCCTACACAAAAATCAACTCAAAATGGATTAAAGAGGGAGCCTGGGCGGCGCCTGGGTGGCTCAGTCGGTTAAGCATCCGACTTCGGCTCAGGTCATGTTCTCACGGTCCGTGGGTTCGGGCCCCGCGTCGGGCTCTGTGCTGACAGCTCAGAGCCTGGAGCCTGTTTCGGATTCTGTGTCTCCCTCTTTCTCTGACCCTCCCCCGTTCATGCTCTGTCTCTCTCTGTCTGAAAAATAAATAAACGTTAAAAAAATTTTTTTTTACAAGCAGTGTCTCTTTTACAAGCTCTGTCTCTGTCTCAAAAGTAAATAAATGTTAAAAAAAAAATTAAAAAAAAAAAAAAAGAGGGAGCCTGGGAGGCTCAGTCACTTAAGTGTCCAACTTCGGCTCAGGTCATGATCTCACTGCTTGTGAGTTCGAGCCCCACGTTGGGCTCTGTGCTTAGTGCTCGGAGCCTGGAGCCTGCTTTGGTTTCTGTGTCTCCCTCTCTCTCTCTGTCCTTCTCCCCCACCTCCCAAAAGTAAATAAACATTTTTTTTAATTTTTTGAAAATGGATTAGAGATACAAACAGAAGACCCAACACTGTCCAACTCCTGGAAGAAAATAGGGGGGTTGTCTTGGCAATGATTTCTTGAATACGACACCAAAATCACAGGCAGCACAAGCCAAAAATAGACAAATGGAATCACATCAACTAAAAAGTGTCTGTTCAGCAAAGGGAACCATCATCAGTGACAGGTGGCCTATGGAGTTTGAGAAAATACTTGCAGACCATATAACCAAGAAGGGGTTAATATCCAAACTATATAAGGAACTCCTTCAATTCAATAGCAAAACAAACAAAAAAACCTATAAAACCAGATAACTGGATTTAAAAATGAGTGAAGGACTCGAACAGACATTTCTCCAAAGACGACACAGAAATGACCACCAGGCATATGAAACAATGATGCCACTCATCACCAGGGAAACGGAGATCGAAACCACAAGGAAGTATCACCTTGCACCTGTTAGGATGGCAATTAAAAAAAAAAAAATCCAAGGGGCGCCTGGATGGCTCAGTCAGTTAAGCGTCCAAGTTTGGCTCAGGTCACGATCTCCCGATTTGTGAGTTCGAGCCCCGTGTCGGGCTCTGTGCCAACAGCTCAGAGCCTGGAGCCTGTTTTGGATTCTGTGTCTCCTTCTCTCTCTGCCCCTCCCCTGTTCATGCTCTGTCTCTCTCTGTCTCTCAAAAAATAAATAAATGTTAAAAAAAATTAATAAAAATTAAAAAAAAAATTTAAAACCCACAACAGCAAAAAACCCAACAACGACAACAAAGGTAAGTAAGGAGCATTGGTGAGACTATGGAGATATTGGAATCCTTGTTCACTGTTGGCGGGTATACAAAATGGTGCTACCACTGTGGAAAACAGTGTGGGGGTTTCTCAAAAAATTAAAAGTAGAATTACTCTATGATCAGGAATCCCACTTCTGGCTATTGATTCAAAAGAATTGAAATCTGAGTCTCACATTAGGTTAGCGTCACATCTCGTGAAACACTGTTTCAGGTGTTTGCAAAGTAATATTAATATTAATAACAAAAGTGAATTCTTACGAAGTATTTCCCACGTGCACCAGACTCCTCACCAACTGCTTTACAGGTATTAACTAAGTGAATATTCTCAATATTCCATGAGACAGGTAATATATTTATTCCCATTTCACGGATGAGAAACAGAGGCACAGAGAGGCTTGGTAACTTGCCCACGGTCACTGACCTAGTGAATGGCAGACCTGAGATTTGAACCTTGAGAGGCTGTCTCTTCATCAGTGTGCAATCAGCTGGGAAATTGTTTCTGTGACTGTAAATCAATTTGTTGCTAAGGGCATTAATTCTTCCCTCCTCGAGGGCATTTGTTCACTCAGCGAATCTTTACTAACAACCTACCACGTGCCAGGCATTGTTCTTGGCCCTGAGGATACAATGGTGACCTTGGCAGGGATGTTTTATCCTCATGGAGGAGCTTGTGTTCCAGTGGAGGAGACAGACACCATGAACAGGTGAAACATTAACGCGTCATGTGATTTTGTGGCAGATAAAACAATCTCCATCACAAGGGTGTCCTGTGAATATGCGATCTTACTTGGGGACTTTGCAGGTCTGAATAAAGATCTTGAGATGGGGCAGTTACCCCGGGTTATGCTGCTGGGCACAATGAAACCACAAAGGTTCTTACAAGAGAGGGGCAAGAGGCAAGACGGGCTAAGGAATGCAGGTGCTTCCAGAAGCTGAAAAGACAAGGAAATGGAGTCACCCTTAGAGCCTCCAGAAGGAACCAGTCCAGTGAGACTGCTTTTGGACTTCTGGCCTTCTGAACTGTAAGAGAATAAATCGGTGTTGTTTTAAGCCAGTAAATTTGGGATGTTTTTTTACAGCAGCAATAAGAAATTGATATAGATTTATATATAGATAATAAGTTTTATACTGATAATCAGGGCATATATACTGTTAATAAGGAAAAAGAAATGGAGCCACTCTAGACACGGGGCCATCAGGGAAGGATCCTCTGGGGAGGGGATATTTAAGAAGAAACTTGAATAAGGGCAGAGACAGGTAGATATGTGGACAAAGAGCATTCTGGGTAGAAGCAGCAGCCAGCAGCGAGTGCAAAGGTCCTGAGGTGGGGACATGACTTACATATCTAAGAAGCAGTAAGGAGGCAGGTGTGGCTGGAGTGGCCAAGGGGGAGAGGGAGGAAGATGAAGTCAAAGCAACAACAAAGGGGGACAGAGCATGTGTGGGCCTTTGCGTCATGGTGAAAAGTCTAGCTTCCAGTCTGAGTGTGATCACAAGTCTTTTAGACCAAGTTTGCACGTTAGTTTTCTTTTACAGCCGAGGGCCATTGTAGATCAGCCCAGCCAAGGATCTGCTGTTTCTAGAACTTTTTATTAGAGATCAGTGACTCTTCTGGGGACCAAGAAAAACAGGGGGGGGGGGGAATGTCACTGCGTCCCCTCCCCTACCTCCACAAACAGTTTAAAAAGTGCTTCTGGCAGTTTCCACTTAAGATCATTTAATACCAGGGTGCCTGGGTGGTTGAGTCCGTGGAGCATCCAATTTCAGCTCTGGTCATGATCTGATCTCACAACTCACGAGTTCGAGCCCCACATTGGGCTCTGTACTGACAGCTCAGAGCCTGGAGCCTGCTTTGGATTCTGTCTCCACCTTTCTCTGCCTCTCTCCCTTTCTCTCTTTCAAATATAAAAAACATTAAAAAATAATAAAAAATAAAAAAAGATCACTTACCACCACTTAAGCTTTGATCTATTCGATTTGGTTCCTATGTTCTCCAAATCAGCCCTGTCCAATCAAAATAGAACATGAACCAAATATGTAATTTAAAATTTTCTAGTAGTCACATTCTAAAAGGGGGGAAAAGAAAGCAAAAGTATAATTTTAGTAATATATATTTTTTTAATTTAGAGAGAGAGAGAGAGAGTGCGAGCGGGGGTGGAGGGGGGAACGGAGAGAATCTTAAGCAGACTCTATGCTCAGTGCAAAGCCTGATGCGAGGCTTGATTGCATGACCCTGGGATCATGACCTGAGCAGAAATCAAGAGTCAGATGCTCAACTGAATGAGCCACTCAGGCGCCCCAGTAATATTTTTATCTTAACCCAATGTATCCAAATTATGATCATTCCAACATGTAATCAATACAAAATTAATAAAATAGTTTACAATCTTTTATACCAAGTCTTCAAAATCCACTGAATACTTTACACCTGCAACAGCATCCCCATCCAAATACTAAGTTTTCATCAGAAATAATTGATGTCGGGGCGCCTGGGTGGCTCAGTCGGTTAAGCGTCCGACTTCAGCTCAGGTCATGGTCTCACAGTTTATAAGTTCAAGCCCTGCGTCGGGCTCTGTGCTGACAGCTCAGAGCCTGGAGCCTGTTTCGGATTCTGTGTCTCCTTCTCTCTCTGCCCCTCCCCGCTCATGCTCTGTCTCTCTCTGTCTCAAAAATAAATTTAAAAAAATTTCGAGGGGCGCCTGGGTGGCTCAGTCGGTTAAGCGGCCGACTTCGGCTCAGGTCACGATCTCACGGTCCGTGAGTTCGAGCCCTGCATCGGGCTCTGTGCTGATGGCTCAGAGCCTGGAACCTGTTTCAGATTCTGTGTCTCCCTCTCTCTCTGACCCTCCCCCGTTCATGCTTTGTCTCTCGCTGTCTCAAAAATACATAAACGTTAAAAAAAATTTTTTAAAAAATTAGAAATAATTGATGTCTACGCAGAGCCTATAAAACTTAGATTTGAAACAGTAGATTCTTGTAGCCAGATGGTTCCAGATGTGCTTAAGACCTTTTCAAAAACTGAATCAGGATTCAATGCTTACACTTAAATTAGTTAAAATTTGGGGGCGTCTGGGTGGCTCGGTTGGTTAAGCATCTGCCTTTGGCTCAGGTCACGATCTCACCGTTTGTGGGTCTGAGCCCCGCGTCGGGCTCTGTGCTGACAGCTCAGAGCCTGGAGCCTGCTTCGGATTCTGTGTCTCCCTCTCACTCTGCCCCTCCCCCACTCACACTCCGTCTCTGTCTCTCTCTCAAAAAGAGATAAACATTAACAAAAATAAATACACTAGTTACAATTGAATAAAAGTTCAAAGCTCGTTGTTCTACCACACTTGCTACGTTTCAAGTGCTCAGTAGCCACCTGTGGCTGGTGGCTGCTGTGTTGAGTGAAGCCGATCTAAAACCCAGGCAGATCTAAATCCACCTGGCAGGAAATGTCTCAGTCACTTCTGGGGTCTCCTGTCCTCCTCTGCAAGGTAGCGACAGAAAACTCAACTTGGTTGGTGCTAGAAAAATGGGGGGGGGGGGAGTGTCCAGGCCTTTGGTACGTGGGGTTCCATCTTAACTTCTGCTCCTTTGGTATTTGCTGAGGTCCCTCTCAAACCCTGTTGCTGCAGAGGGGCTGGGACATGCCCCCCGTGGTGGTCCCTACAACCCACAGCCATCCTGCCATTGTGCATGTGGTCAGGATACGTTTCCTGTGGCTCTCCGGGGTGGAGCAGGCTACAATTCTCTCTGTGCCCAGTAAGACTCTGTGCCACCAGGAGACTGAACACAAGCAGATAACTGGAGACAGAGCTAGAGAACCAGACAGGCACCAAGAAAAAGCGAGCGACAGAGAGAGACAGGGTCAGAGAGACAGAGAAGCGCAGACATTCATGCTTCATCACCACCGTCATCTGTCGCCCAACCCCTCATCAGCGCTGTCCACACCTGCTCCTTAGGTGATCTCACACAACCCCATGGCTCTAAACACCACTTCTCCGCTATGACTCCCCACTGCTTCTCTCCAGCGCTGACCTCTGCCTGCCCATGCATCCAACCGCTTGGCTCCCGACAGGCACCCCCGGCTCAGCCCTTGCCCCCACACCTCTTTGCCCGCTTCCACAAATGGCACCACAAGTGGGCAGACCAAGCCTCGGAGACACCCTTGGCGCCTCCTTTCCCCTCCCTCCCCATTTCCCACCTGTCGGTGAGCATGTTGACTCTACCTCCCCGCGATGAGCCCTGCGCCCATTCATTCTTCTTCTCCCTGGACCACAGCATCGCCCACCTGGGCTGCTGTCACCTTCCGCCTTCGTGTCGGTGTCTGCTCCCTTCTCACCCTACGGTCATTCTTCTCCACGCAGGATGTGTCTTAAAAGTAAATAAGATCGTGTCACTCCCTTCTACCCCTGTGCTTAAAACCCATTGCCCTGAAAATAAACCCAAATTTCTTCCCCAGCATTTACACCCCTGCATCATCTGCCCCGTTCCTTCTCCTTGCTCTGACTCGCATACCCCGAGTTCTCTCTTTTTCCTGCAAGGCTCACACGGCATGGCGGCTGTCCACCTAAATGTCCCTTCTTCTGTCTCCCCAACCATCATCTTGTCCGCAGAAGGTCCCCCTCCCCCGCCCCCGTCACTCTACGGTCACCTGTGTTCTCTGCACACACACGACTGCCAGATATTGCCTTGTACTTTTTCTGCTTGTCTGTCTCCCCCACTAGGATGTGAGCCCCGTGAGCACCAGAATTTGCTTGCTCCGTCCTGTGTCTCAAGTTGGGACAGCAGGAGCTCAGAGCATGGCAGGTGTGCAATTGCTCTTTACCGAGCGAGGGCTTCGTCTTACTCCCACTTACTGGGCACCTACGATATGCCTGACACGATGCCAAGGCACTCTCCCTGCGCTATGTCTTTGGAGGTATCTGGGGAGCGAGGAATAACAGTGCCCCTGTTTTACAGATGGGAAAATGGAGGCTTAGAGGGATTCAGTCACCCCAGGGTTTCAAAGGTAAACCATGATGCAGTCTGGATTTGAACCCAGAAAGGTTTGCTGGGAAGCACAGCAGGGGACAGGGAGAGAGAGAGAGAGAGAGAGAGAGAGAGAGATTTAGTAAGAAGGAAAATAAGAGACCATGAGACAGAGAAAATGAAAGAGAACAGGAGAGAATACGAATACGAAGGAATGAGACACAGAACCAAGAAAGAAGTGAGGCTCTGAGTCCCCTCTGGGTCGCTGCTCCCAGCCCCTGGAGCCCCCTGACCTTAGCCTGACACCAGGGCAGCCCCGAGAGCCCTGAGATGGAAACTTGCAGCACCTGACCCCAGGAATGTGTCCCCAGGGGGCAGGCCAGCCCAGCCGGGGATGCTTATAAGTACCATGGGGGCCCCTTCAGGAGGCAGCAGGCGGGAGCACAGCCCAGCGCACGATCCCGGAGCCCAGAGGCAGCGAGGTGAGCGTCCCCGCGCTGCCCGTCCCGCCCACCGCCCCTAAGGGCGCAGGCTCCCTACAGCTCGGCATCACTGTGAACCTCAGCCCCCAGACCCTGGGTCTCTAGGTCTCTCCAAAAAGGTCTCTCGCTCTCTCTAGTTAGGAATGTCTCTTCATCACTCTCTCTGGCTCTGCTCTGTTTCTCTGAATATCTCTGTCCGTGACTCTGGCTCTCAGTCTGTCTGTGATTATCTCTCCAAGTGCTCTGCCTCTGTCCCAAGTCCGACCCGCGGGCCACGTCTCCATGCTCCTACTCTTCCAGTTTAGAGACAAAGGGACACTTCCTCCGTCGCTTCCTCTCCACCTAATTCTCTCTCTTTCCACCTTTCTTTCCCTCTTTCTCTCTCCCTCTGTAAATCTCTCTAGGTTCTGGGGCTCCAGGCTAGGATCTCCAAACCACGATGCGGGTGTTGGAGGGCAGGGGTGGCATACATAGGTCCTTGTCTGACCAATAATATCCTTAAGGGGACAGTAAGAGAGGGAGACAGAGAAAGATGGAGAGGTTTGGGCTGTGAGTCCCCCAGACTCACCAGAGACTGACCCTCGTGCCCAGGTGCTGACGTGATGACCACAGCAGGAAACCCCTGGGGCTGGTTCCTGGGGTACCTCATCCTTGGTGTCACAGGTATCTGAGTGTGTGTTGTGGGTGTGGCTGTCTGTGCCTGAGGGCACAGTGTTTGTCACCGTGCAGGCATGACTCAGTGTCCTCCTGGGTATGACTAAAGCTGCCTGTGTGACAGAACCGGGACCGTTGCTCTCTGGTTACACACATGGGATTCCTTGTATCATAGGGAGTTTCTGTGTGTGCCATTGGTGTACTGTGTGTGTGTGTGTGTGTGTGTGTGTGTGTGTGGTTTGCACGCCTCTGTGTGTGACACGGTGTGATGGGCTGTGTGGTCAAACCCGTGAGAGTCACTGTGTTACTGGGTGAAGGTCAGACGGCCTGGGCCTCTGAATATGCTGCGGAGTGACAACGGTGGATGACGCTGTGAGGACACGGGAAGCCCAGGGTGCCGCTGACAGGGAGGTCGTGCTTCTGGGGGAGTCGCCCATTGCCGGAAACCTGTGCCTACTTCCCGGGTCTCTGATCCACGGACTCCCAGGGGCCCACGTCGCCCCGGGGTTTCTGTGTGAGCCGGCTTGTCGCTGGTGCGACTGTGGAGGAGGCTGAGCCGGGGAGGGAGTGACTCTGAGGGCCACCAAGAGCGACACTGCTTCCTTGAGCGTCTGACTGTGTCATCCTCGTCTCTGCACCCTATATGAGGGGTTCTGCTTACGCTAGGGGACTGTGGCCCCGGGTACTGCACGAGACTGGTGTGGCACTTGTGGGGGAGCGGGGGCGGGGGGAGGGAGAGACAGAGGGGATGGCAGGTGGGTCTTGGAGATGGGTGTGACTGGCTCAAAGCTGAAACTCCCCTGGAAGACAGACCCTTCTCCTTTACTCTGATCTCCGCTTCCGGAGTCGTATCCGACCCCAAGAAGCCTGATCTGGCCCAGAAAATCCCTGCACCAGGACCCCGCCCCCGGGAGGTCTAGTCCCACCTCCTGAGCCGGCCTCCGCACTCCTCACACCGCCCCTGGGATCCCTGACTCCACCCATGAAGTCCTGGCCCCGCCCCTCATCCCCGCCCCGCGGCACTGGCCCCGCCCCCTGCACTGTGATTCCCCGCCCCCAAGAGCTCTAGTCCTGCCTTTTGAGCCTGCCCGCCAGCCGGGCCCACGCCCCCGCATCGATCCCTGCGCTTAGGAGCCCTGTTTCCACCCTGAGACCATCCCCGGTCCTGACGAGACCCTTGAAGCCATGACCACGCCCCTAGCCCGTGGCCACGTGCCCAGGAGCCCGGTTTCCACCCGGAGCCCGCCCCCATCCCTGATCCGCCCTCAGGATCCCAGGCCTCGGGTGGCGGCAACCACATCATTAACGGCGAGGACTGCATCCCGCACTCGCAGCCCTGGCAGGCGGCGCTGTTCACGGAAGACGAATTTTTCTGCGGGGGCGTCCTGGTGCATCCGCAATGGGTGCTGTCAGCCGCACACTGTTTCCAGAAGTGAGTGCCAGCCTGGGTGGGGGCGGAGGCAAGGGCCCGGAGCAGGGTGGATGGAGTGGCGGGGGTGGGGAGGAGGGGTGCCTTGGAAGTAACTTTAGCTCAGCCTCGGTGCCGACAGCGGAAATCTCTGTAAAGCAAGACTCTGCAAGGGAAGTGGGGGCTGTTGGCTTTGGAAAGACTCAGGCAGCCCAAGAGCGAAATCCCAGCTCAGATGCTGAGTCACTAGTGAGTTAAGACAAATTCTCGTCGCTGGATAAATTGGGTGTGTGGGCGAGGATTTGAGATCACAGATGGGTAGCTCCAGGCGCCGCGCTTAGCGAGGAGGATGGGGTTGGGATAATGGGGGGGGGGGGGCGGGGAGATGGGGTTGTGGAGATAACGGTGTTGCCACAAAACTAATCCGTCCGCCATGGCCCTCAGGTCCTACACCATCGGTCTGGGACTGCACAGTCTTGAGGCCAGCCAAGAGCCAGGCAGCGTGATGATGGAGGCCACCTTCTCCATACAGCACCCAGAATACAACAAACCTTTTATCGCCAACGACCTCATGCTCATCAAGTTGAAAGAGTCGGTGCCCGGGTCGGATGCCATCCAGAACATCAGCATCGCCTCCCAGTGCCCGACCGCTGGGGATTCTTGCCTCGTTTCTGGCTGGGGTCAGCTGATGAATGGTGAGCTCACGAGTGTGCGTGTGTCCGCCCTCTCTGAGGGGTTCTCCTCCCGGCCAGAGGGGCTGACCCCAGGCTCTTCGTCGCAGGCAGGCAGCCCCAAGTGCTCCAGTGCGTGAACATCTCGGTGGTGCCCGAGGAGATCTGCAGCGCGTTCTATGCCTCCGTGTTTCACCCCAGCATGTTCTGTGCCGGGGGAGGACAGGACCGGAAGGACTCCTGCAGGGTGAGAGATGGGGGACAGGGGAAGGAGGGGAGGGGACAGGTGGGGGGGATGGAGCAGGGAGGGAGGCAGAGACACACAGGGGTACAGGGGAGAAACAGACACGGGGAGATGAATGGAGAGACAGAAATAAACATGAGAGTAAAGAGAAGCAAAGAGAGAATGAGAAATAGAGACAGAGATAGTGGAGGCAAACACACACACACACACACACACACACACACACACACACAGAAGTACCTCAGAGAGAAACAGAGAGATAGACTCATAGAGATGAAATGCAAAGAGAAATAGGGGATTAAAAAAAAAAAAACAGAATATGCAAAGAGATGCAGAGAGGCATAGAGACTCTGGGAGTCAGGGACAGGAAAACAAGCCATAGGGGAAGATTTAAAAAAAAAAAAAAAAAAAAAAAAAAAACACAGAATAACAACAAACCCAGGAGAATCCAGCGGCTGTTGGGACCTAGGGGAGCAGAATTCCCTACGGTCAGGGCTCTGGAAGGGACCTCTGAGGTGTGTGCGGTTATCTTTTATTTCCCTATCTTAGTCTCTTGGTGTCACTGGTTCCCTTCTGACTTCAATCTGTCTCCACCTCTCCGTGTTTTGGATTCTCCCTCTCTCTCCAACAACAGGGTGACTCTGGGGGCCCCCTGGTCTGCAACGGGTCCCTTCAGGGCCTCGTGTCTTTTGGACAAGTCCAGTGTGGCCAACCCTATGTGCCAAGCGTCTACACCAACCTCTGCAAGTTCACTGACTGGATACAGAAAACCATTCAGGACAATTAACTTCTAGAACTTGGACCCAAGAAACTCAACCCCTAAATATAGGCTGCAGAAGGGATTCAGGAATTTGGATTCCCAGTACCTTCCTGCCTCAGGCCCAGGAGTCTAGGTTCCCAACCCCCTTCTCCCTTAGCCCCAGGAATCCAATCCCACCAAGAATCTTTTCCTGTACTCAGTGCCCCCTAGTGGCACAATGTTGACCCAGCCTTACCAGCGGCAGAGAAAGTTGTTGTTTCACTTTTGTCCCTTCTCTTAAGCCCAAAAATAAAGTCTAAGAGAAACACAGGCTCTGTTTGGACTGTCCTCCTCACTTCCATTCCAATTCAAAGGATTCTAGCAAATAGCTTTTCCTCCTTGGGCCTCAGTTTCCCCCAGGAGGGCCATTGGATTCCCAAAGAAGGAGATAATGTTTGAGAGGTTAAGAGAATCTGATTCTGTGGATGTTACCCAATTTCAAAAAAGTCAAGTCAGCAAATGGCAAATTAATGAGGTTTTTTCCTTGCTTGGTTTATTTACCTATGGTTGACTTATTTTGGTTTTATCTTCCTAAGTGCATTTTAAGAAGTTTTCATTTGTATCTGCCTCAGAACCCTGCTGCTGTAACTAGGGGATGGTGAGAAGAATCATGGAGAGATATGGAGACTGAGGGCAGAGATGGGAGGGGGGAGACTGAGGGCCCAAGGAATTGTTATCATACTCTTTCCTGATAAATTATATTAATAAGAACATACTACCAAGAATTTCTATTCAAGAATATATTCATAAGCATATTATTTGGGAATCTATTCATCTGGAGATATTCCTCAAAATATACAGAGTAAGGAGTAAAATAACTAAAAGTGAAAAAAAAAAACCATCCCCACTCATCAAAAAGGACTTAAAGATGTTTCTCAGGGGTGCCTGAGTGGCTCAATCAGTTGAGCATCCGACTCTTGGTTGCAGCTTGGGTCAGGATCCCAAGGCTTGCATCAAGCCCCATGCTGGGGTCCACACTAAGTGTGAAGCCTGCTTAAGATTCTCTCTCTCTCTCTCTCTCTCTCTCTCTCTCTCTCCCTCCCTCCCTCCCCCTCTGCCCCTCTCCCCTGCTCATATGCTCGCTCTCTCTCTTGCTCTCTCTCTAAAAAAAGTAAAAATAAAAAAATAAAGATGGCTCTTAGAAAATAATAGAATGGGGGCTGGCTGGCTCAGTTGGTAGAGGATGTGACTCTTGATCTCGGGGTTGTGAGTTCAAGCCCTACATTGGACATGGAGCCTTAGAAAGAAAGAAGGAAAGAAAGAAAGAGAGAGGGGGGGGAGGGAGGGAAGAAGGAAGGAAGGAAGGAAGGAAGGAAGGAAGGAAGGAAGGAAGGAAGGAAATACAACAAACAAGATAAAAATGAATAAGGACACAGGTGATCTGAACAATAGGATTAACAAACTTTATTTAGGGGCACCTGAGTGGCTCAGTTAGTTAAGCATCAGACTTCGGCTCAAGTCATGATCTCATGGTTCGTGAGTTCAAGCCCTGACTAGGGCTCTGTGCTGACAGCTCAGAGCCTGGAGCCTGCTTCGGATCCTGTGTCTCCCTTTCTCTCTGCCCCTCTCCCCCCTCTCAAAAATAAACATTTTTAAAAAACTTTATTTAATTGTTACATATAGAACATTGCACCCAGTATGTGAAGAATACACAATCCGTCCAAAACACACATATCTACCAGAATGGCTAAAATTAAAAAGAATCGCAGTACCGAGTGTTGGTTAACGTGTAGAGTGGCTGTAACTCTCACACGTTGATGACAGGGTGTAAATGGTAAACTGCTTTGGAAAACAGTTTGACAATTTCTGAGAAAGATGAGCTTATGTCCACCTCATGACCAGCAGGTCCACCCCTAGGTATTTATGTAAGAGCAATGAAAAAAAAAAAAAAAAAAAAAAAAAAGACTTGCCAAGAATGCTCATAGAAGCTTTCCTCATAATAGCCAAAGTGGAAACAGCCCAAATGTCCATGAAATAGTGAATAGACAAGCTATGACATCTTCATTCAATAGAATGCTACTCACTAATAAAAGAGAAATTAACCATTGATATACCCAACAACGTAGGTGCCTGTCACAATCGTTATGCTGAGTGAAAGAAGCCAGATACAAAATACCACACACGTATGATTCCTTTTATACATGAAATTCTCGCACAGATGAAACTAACCATGGTATGAGAAGGAGAGGTAGATGTGGAAACAGTGGGAAATGATGTGAGAGAACTTTCTGAGGTGATGGAAATTTTCTAGAACTTGACAGGAGTGAGGGCTACAGGGTTCATGCATTTGTCAAAACTCATTGAACTGTATACACTTGAAACCTGGATATTACACTCTATATACGTCAATAAAAAAATTATACCTTCATAAAAAACTTGACACAGCATTTACAAAAAGTGACCAGATACTGAGCTATGAAGCAAGTCTCAACTCTCAAGTTTCAAAGTTATAATATACAGAGTATGTTGTCTGACCCCGCAAGGTAATTACAGCAGAAATCGGGACAAAATAATTATGCAGAAAATCCTCGAAATACGCTTCTAAATAACCCACAGCTTGGGGCACCTGGGGGGCCCAGTCGGTTGAGTGTCCGACTTCAGCTCAGGTCATGGTCTCGTGGTCTGTGGACTTGAGCCCTGCATCAGGCTCCGTGCCAATGGCTGGGAGCCTGGAGCCTGCTTCAGATTCTGTGTCTCCCTTTCTCTCTGTTCCTCCCCTGCTTGCACTCTCCCTCTCTCTCTCTCAAAAATAAATAAAAATTTAAAAAAAAACAAATTTTAAAAGCTTTTCTGTGCTGTTTATTAGAGACGCACCAAAAGCTCATAGAAAAATTGAAAGCAAAAGATCAGGAAAGATTTTCCAAGAAATATTACCCCTAAGAATGATAGTATAGCTTTACTGATATCAGTCATATTAGGCATGAATACTAAAACCATCACTAAACAGAGCAGGTCACTACAGAGTAATAATTCTTCATAAAAATTTGTATAACAAATGCAACAATTCAAAATTTGAATATTTCTAATAAAATAGCTTCATAACACTTACTATAAAAATTAGTAGAAATGGATGAAATTAGGGAGAAATGGATGTGTGAGATTTCAACGTCACTATCATGCAAAGGATTTGGTATCACACAGATCACATTCTCCAACCATGATGAAAGAGAATTTCAATTCAATATACACATCAACATAATACCAATACACACAGAAGTTAAAACTCAACCACTCATCTGAGTAATTCATGATAAAAATGAAATCATAGTGGACAAAAATGGATGAAAAAGTCATAGTGGAAAATTTTTACACCTTAAAACTGGATGATAAATAAAATATGACATATGAGGGGCATCTGGATGTCTCAGTCCAACTCTTGATCTCAGCTCAGGAAGTCATAATCTCTCCATGAGATCAAGTCCCACATCAGGCTCTGCACTGACAGCAAGGAACCTGCTTGGGATTCTCTCGTTCCCTCTCTCTCTGCCCCTCTCCAGCTCTCTCTCATGCAAACATACACACACTCTCTCTCTCTCAAAATAAACAAACTTTAAACAATAAAAAATATGACCTGAAAACTTGTGCGGAGCAGAAGATTTATAGCTTTAAATAATTAGATTAAGGGCACCTGGCTGGCTCAGTCAGTAGAGCATGTGTCTTGATCTTGGAGTTGTGAGTTTGAGCCCCATGTTGGGTGTGTAGATTATTTAAAAATAAAATCTTTTAAGTGCCTGGGTGGCTCAGTCAATTGAGCCTCCAATTCTTGATTTTGGCTCAGGTCATGAGCTCCCGGTGGTGAGACTGAGCCCTCAGAGCTCCGTGCAGAGTATGGAGCTTGCTTAAGATTCTCTCTCTCTCTTTCTCTCTCTCTCTCTTCTCCTGCCCTTTCTCCCATTTGAACTCTATCTCTAAAATAAAATTTTTTAATTAAAAATAAAATATAAGAAATAAAGAAAAAAGAAAGGAAGGAAGAGAGGGAAAGGAAAGGAACAGAAAGGAAAGGAAAGGAAAGGAAAGGAAAGGAAAGGAAGGGAAGGGAAGGGAAGGGAAGGGAAGGGAAGGGAAGGGAAGGGAAGGGAAAGGAAAGGAAAGGAAAGGAAAGGAAAGGAAAGGAAAGGAAAGGAAAAAGAAAAAGGGAAAGGAAAAGGAAAGAAAAAGAGGAATGGGTGAATATAAAGGACCCAAGGTGTTGACAAAGAATAGTGAATAACCCTAACTCGAAGGAAACTGAGGTAGGGAAACCTGCAGAAATGAAGAAGGGGGTGCTAGCTGGAGGTGAAAGCAGCTTGGGGCTCTGGATCAGAAGTCACTCTCAAAGTGATCATCCCTGGATCATGCTCCAAACACCCTGATTGGGGTCTGGGAAGTGGGTGGGCTGGGAGGGTGTGGACTGTAAGATGGCAGTATCTGACCCCAAGGCACGTGTCCCCCAGCCATAAGGGTAGGAGAGCCCTGCAAAGGGGAGCTTGTAAGCCTCAGTGTAGCTTCTGGAAGCAGTGGCAGACTCGAGGCCGGCCAGTCCAGCCCAGATTAGCCAGGTGAGTGAGTGATGGGTGGTTTCCGCATCCTGCCTCTCTGGCCCCATGTCAACTTTTGGGTCTCTGATGTCTCTGTCTCTCCATCTGTGAGTCTCTGAGTCTGTATTTCTGGCTCAGTAACCTCTTTCTTCCTCTGTCCCTCTATCTCTGTATCCTCCAGATACAGCATTCATCAGCTCTCCTGTCCAGCTCTGTATCTCCATCACCTGATTCGGTCCAGCTCTAACACTCTTGCCTTCTCTCTCTCTCTCTCTCTCTCTCTCTCTCTATGCCCCCCACCCCCGCATCTCCATGTTTCTGAATCTCACGCTGTGTTTCTCTTTCTCTGATTTTTTTTGTCACTGTCATGCCATCTTCCCTCTGCTGCCACTGTTCAGAACTGTCGCTGACACTTTCTTTCTGTCTCCCTGCTGTCTCCCACTCCTGTCTCAATGTCTCTAGGCTCTGCGTCTCAGGGCTGAAGTCTGAGGGTCAGGAGGAAATGCCCTTTCTGCCGCCCTTCCCTGCCCAGACATCTCCTAGGAGACAGTGGAAGAACGGAGTGAGAGGGAGGGTGGACAGACCCGAGCTAATGGCTTCAGACCCACCCGAGGACTCGACGGACCCGGAGACTTCCCACAACTCTTGCATGGGCAGGAGAGGACCCGTCTTGGCCAGGGGGAAACTGCAAATGTGAGATGATGTGTGCACCCAGGTAGGTTTGCACCTGTTGTATCTTAGGGAGAGGTGAAGTGTGGAGTCAGAAGGGTCCAGAAGAGGGGTTCCAATCTCTAGCTTTTTTTTTTTTATTTATTTAAATCCAGGTTAGTTAACATACAGTGTAATAATGATTTCAGGCCAACCTCTAATGTTCTTCACGGGAGACCTTGTCCAGGCTTCACCCTCCAGAACCTTCCTTGGTCTTGACCCCGCCCCCTGAGCTCTGGCCCCACCCTGAGCCCTGACTCCTCTCCTCTGTGCTCTGACCCCACCTCCAGGAGTCCAGACCAACGGTGGCCAAAGCCCCATCTCTAATGGCACACAATGCAGACCACCCTGGAAGGGAGCCATCTTGCAGGGAGAAGGACTCCACTGCATCCCGCAGTGGGTTGGGTCCTCTTGGCTGTGCGCGTCGGGCTGGGGGCGGGGCTTCATCTCTGGGGTGGGCCCTGAGAAGAAGAGGGAACACTTTTCCTCAGCTGGGGAGAGATGTCAGAGGGGGAGAGGGGTTGAGACTGGGGATGGGTTGCTGCGGAATTGCTTGTGGATGGAATTGAGATGGGCCATCTCGGGTGGGAGCGCAGATGAGGGGGAGGCTGCCAGGGCCCTGACGAGCTGGGTGGGGGTGTGGGGGAGGGGTGTGCCCATCCACAGCAGCCTACAGCATCAGGCTGGGTCCTCACGGCCTTGGTGCGCACCAAGAGCCCGCCAGCCAGACCTCATGCTCACCAACCACAGATGGAACTCAGCAACCACAGAGCAGGATTCGGTCAGCACCAGCCACCTGATGTCTGGCTGGCACTTACGTCCCAGAGTGAGCTTTTCAGTCACTGTGGCCGCCCATGTGCCCGTGGGGGGGGGGGGGGGGAGGGTCTCTCCCTAACAGCTCTGTCCCCAGTCCGTGTCTCTGAGCCTGGGTCCTGTCCCTAGGTGACAGCCCAAGCGTCTTGCAGCACGTGAACTCCCCAGTGGTGTCTGAGGGGGTCTGCCTCGAGTGCTGTGCACTGGCACTCCTTCTACCTCAGTTCCCTCTTGATCCCCTCTCTTTGGGGCCTCATGGGCAGGGGGGCTGAGGAAACTGTATTCCTTGGTTCATGGACCTTTGACTCAGCATCCATGACCGGCCCCTCCACTGTGTTTATATTCGTTTCACCGACTCACACCCTCCACTGACCATTCCCTCTTGTCCCCATAATCCATTCCCACTCCCCACTCCTGAGAGGCACCCCCGCTAGTGTTTTTACTGGACATCGTGACTTGACTGTGCTCTGCAGAATGAGTATTTGTGAGCACACGTTGTAATTCATGTAAAGCTATTATGCTCCATAACTCATGGTGTGTTCACGCATTTTCACTCATGGCTGTGTTTTTAAACTCCATCCTTGGTGTCCATGCGTCTGCTTTGTACTTCCTACTCTGCTCGGGGCCTCATGGGGATGGTCTAGCACATGTCCCACAAAGAACACGGCCACCCCTGCCTTAAGGGTGTCTCTGCCGAACCTGATGTCTCCAGACATTGCCTAATGTCCCCTGGAGGTGGTAGTGGGTGGGAATTGCCCCCATTGGAAAACCACTGGTCTTCCCCTTCTGTCGACCTCAAAGGGCCGTGGACCTGGGGTGGCGAAGGAACTGAGAAAAAGAGATGACGGTGTAGCGAGGCACAGGGGACCCGAGCCAACAGCCCGAGGCACCAAGGTTTATTGTACATCTTCTTATATACATTTTCAGGAAAAACAGATCAGCAGTGATTAACAGAAACTTAGCAAAGCATGTCCACAATGTACATCTGATTCAGCTATCGTACATATCTTGCGTAGGAGAGCAGTCTAGCAGATACATATGTTCTGATAAGAATCTTTACGACAGAAGCAAAGACAAAGAAGGGAGTGAACGCACTGTGCTATATACAGCTGGCTTCCTTTGAGCAAAACATCCTTATGTGCGTACTAAAGAACAGACCACATTTCCCAAGGGCAATTCACTCAGGTCCTCTCAGGTCGTTTTTAACCTTACAATCTCGATCTTGAGTTTTCTCAGATCTTGGAGCCTGAATGAATATGTGCCTCTGGTCATTGTGGTGTTCTGTTTCCCACACCCTTCCACTTCGGGACACAGGCTGGGTGGGTCCTCCACATCTGGAAAAGCCAGAGGATGCCAGAATTTCATGTGTATTTGATTTGAGTAAGGGGAGGGGGAGGGCAGGAGCATTCAACTGTTGGCCAATATGGTCTCTTTATCCACTGCACGTAGGGCATCACTTTGGTGTAGACAGCAGGCATAGTGGGGCAGCGACATGGGATGTGGTCCCAGGACGTGATTCCTTGAAGCATACCGTCACAGATCAGTGGGGTCCCTGAGTCCCCTGCAGCACAAGGGGGAGAGAATGACAAAGGTCAGCGGTGGTGGCGGGGTTCTGCCTGTGGAGCCCCAGCTCTAACACTTGGGCTCACAGAGCTCGAGACAGCGACTCCCCAGCCCCAGGAGAGGACACAGTTCTCTCCAGAGTCCATTGCCAGAGGGCCAGCGGGATTCCAACAAAGGTGACAGTGGCTCAAGTCCTGGTCAATGGGGATGGGACTTCAGGGTCCAATTTCTGTGCAAGGGGCAGGGTCCAGGAGAATAGTCCCAGCTGACAGGTCAGTGGGGAAGAGGAGCGGAATCCATCTATAGGACCTTCTACATTCAGGACTCATCTCTGATGTCACTTCTCCGAAACAGCTTTTTTTGACACGATACCCCTCCACAGGGCACTGGGGAGCCATGGGAGGAGCATGGTCAGTTCTGAGATGAGAATGACCCACTGGGGCAGTACAGGGATGGAATAGAGGGGGAGAATGAGGGACAGAGGTGGGTGAAGAAGGCTGGGGTGAGGGTCCAGTCAGAACAAGGGCAAACATAGGTTGAACTCGGTAATGGACACAGAGGGACACTGGGTGAGACAGGTAGCAGAAGCGGCCAGGCTTGGGGAGGGATGGGTTGGGGGAGGGGAAGTTAGGGGTGTGCCCCAGAGACTGGGGGACTCACAGACCCAGGGGGTGGAAGAGGAAGAGCAGGGCTCTTGGTGGAAAATGCTGGGCTCAAGTGGGGCTTGAGGAGGTGGGAGGCTGGGCTCCCACCTGCGTGTTGTGAGGGGGGGGATGTCGTGAGTGTAGATGTCTCCTTGGATCTGCTCAGCTGAGAGACTGGGGCCAGAGCTCAGATCATCCTGAGTCCCGTCTGCCCCTCTCCTCACTCGCAATCGCTCAGCAAACCCTGAGGGCTCCCTTTAGAGGTATCAGGAGTGGACCCCTTCTCCCTCCCTGCCTGCACCCGGGCTAGCCCAGTCCTCACTCCGCCTCTCCTCAGCCCTGTGGTCTGACCCCCGCACAGATGCCTGAGGGACCCGTGAGGTGAGGCCCTGTCCTGCTTCTGCTCAACATCGCCCACGGCCCCTGGGTCCCTCAGAGGAACGGCCGCGTCCTCCCCGTGGTGCCAGGTGAGGCCCCTTTCTTCCCTCTGGCGTCACCTTCCCCCCTCCCCTTGCTCCCTGGGCTCCATCCACACTGGCCCCGCTGACACCCTCACACACACCAGGCCCGCCTCCCCGGCCTCCTCTTCCCCCACGTTCCGCACGGCTCACCCTCACCTGCTGCAGGTGTTTCCTCCCTGTCTCCCCTTCTGCACGCCTTCTCCTCCCCCGTCACACCTGCTGTCTCCCCCAGCTCCACTGGGTCGCCTCCTGACATGCACTATCCCTTCTGGGTCAGGTTCACTGTTTCTGCCTGTGCCCCCTGCCACAGTGGGGCTCCAGGAGGGGCGCTGTTCTCTGTCTGGTCACTGCGGGCTTCTCAGGGGCTAGGTTGGTGTTGGGCACGTGATGGATGCTGAGCTGATACGTGCTGCACGGAGAAGGGGGTGGACTGTGGTGTGGACGGAGGTGCGGGTAGTGCCGGATGGGGTGTGGGATAGGGTAGGGCAGGCGCAGAGGCCCTGGGGGGCGGGGCTACAGCTGGACCGCGCGGTGGGACAGATGCCAGGTGAACCCTCCCACCCCAGTTCTGAATCTGGTACCTCCCCGCCAAGCTATGCATGGCCCCAAGGGTATAGGCTGGCTCACCAGACAATTGTCGCTGTTGCCCTCCCAGGGTCTGGTGCATAACATGTGATCTGTCACCTTCTGGGAGTGGGCCTTGGCACATTCATCACTGGGCAGGAGTCTGAGGTCCACACACTGGACATCACCTATGTATGTGACCAGGACCCAGGGGAAAAAGGGCTGTGGCCAGACTCCTGGTGGCTCCTCAGCCCCTCCTACCTCAGACCGTGGAGTCCGGGTCCCCAGCCCTCTCTTCCTTACACCCAAGTGTCTGGGCTCCAGGCTGCACAGTCTGGCCCTGGAGTATGCTTACCAGGTTGGATGCCACCCCAGCCAAAACTATAGCAGATGTTCTGCAGTTTGGGTTCCTGGACGGGCAGGTTCAGGATCCTCACAGTTTCTCTTTTCTGGACGGGCTCTGCCAGGCGGAGCAGCATGAGGTCACGGCTGTAGTGCTCTCCCGGAAGGCGGGTGTGGTTCTCCAGGAGACTCAGGTTGAATCCAAGGTGGGGGAAGCTTGTAACTCCGTCCAATAATTGGGCTGTGCCTTCCTTCTCAAACAGGTTGCGGCGACCCACCCAGAGCTGGTAATAGCTGGGGGAGAGAGAGAGGGTCCCAGGGAATGAGGAGAGAGGAGGGGGAGGAGATGGGGCCAGGGAGCATGGGGGAGGGTCCCGGAGAGAGAGAAGCGAGGAGTAAACACGGAGAGAGGCCGTGCAGGAAGGATTTAGAGTCATGGAGAAACAGAGACCTTGAGAAAACAGACGATTGTAACAGCATGAAGGGCAGATCCAGAGACAAAGAGAAGCAGTGAAAAAGAGAGAGCTTGAAACAGAAGCAGGAATGAGGCAGAGGGGAGAACAGTGAGCCAGAAGGAGCACAAAGGAGACAGGAGAGGAAGAGAAAAGGTGGGGGGGGGGGGGTTGGGGAGGAGAGGCAGCAAGAGAGAGAACAGGGAGGGAGGACGGGAGGGACGGGGGAGGGGCCTGGGACCTGCTCAGGTGTAGCTGGGGCTGTGGGGTGGGGTCCCCAGCAGAGGGTGACCTGGTCCCAAGCCCAAGGACGGCGGAGTTCCCCTCCCTCCCTCTCCCCTCCTCCCACTCCTTCCTCTTCTTCCTCTTTCTCCTCCCCCCTCCTCCTACATCTCCCCCTCCTTTTCCTCTTTGTTTTCCTCCTCTGCTTCCTTCCTCTCCGCCCCCCCCCCCCATCCTTCCTCTAGGGTTCCCATTAGGCTCCAGCTGAAACCAGCCTTTCCCTGTATCCCCCTGGAGTGGATCACTATCCTGGAAGGAGGGGCTGGGCACGTGAGAAGACCCCCCCTCACACAGAGACATGGTAGGACAATCCCTTCCTTTCCTCTGGTGTCCCCCTCAGTCCCATCCTGGGTGGGTGCTCAGCAGTGAAGGGGGAGAGGGAGTGAGGCAGAGACCAGGAGACACAGAGATGGAGGGTGAGACATACAGTGACAGGGATGCAGTAGAGGGACCCAGAGATGGACAGAGACAGGGAGAGACACAGTGGCCCAGAGACCAAAGACAGGGAGACAGAGAAGAATCTTAGTCACACAGATACACAACAAAGCCAGTTACGGAGAGACACAGAGAGACTGGAGGGGGAGACATAGGAGCACTGTGACAAGGACAGACAGAGAGACACAGGTACCAATGGAGGGCTTTCCTGCGGTTGTCCCTGCCACTCTCCATGACATAGACCATTAATGTCTTTCTTTCCCTGAGCCCCCCAGCCTCCCCTGAGGTTAACCTGGGACAGTGCTTGGTTTTCATTCCTGCCCCCTCCCCAGACCCTCTGCCCCACTTACTCATTTATGCAGTGGGCAGCTGTGAGCACCCACTGGGGGTGCACTAGGACGCCCCCACACCTGTTATCAGTGAAATTGTACACAAGTGTCTGCCAGGGTTGGAAATTCTTCTCACAGCCCCAGTATCCCATGGCCTGGGGATGAATCTGGGGCACAGTACCTGTGGAAGGGGTGCTAGGTCAGGGCAGGTGGGAGGGGACACGGGGGCTGGGAGGTCCTGGACTAAAAGACAGAGCAGTGCTCTGAGGTCAAAGGGACCTTGGTCGTAAAGGAGCAGACTGGGGGGGCTGGGGACATGGCAAGGGGTGTGGGAAGGGTCTGGAATTCTCCATCAGTCCCTTAATTGTGTTGGTGGCCGGTCCCAGGTAGGGAGACTTTCTTCTGAGATAGACCCATCCCATGGATCAGGTAGGAGACAAGGCAGCATCTAGAGCAACTTGTGATGTGGAGGCCAGGTGTTTGGGCATGATTTGGAGGTCTTGGCCTGGGGGACAGGTGGCCTTGGTGGAGGTGTTGGCTCAGAGAGGAGGAAAGGGTTCTAGGAACCAGTGTTAAGGACCCCAAAAGAGAGGGTCGCTGATTAGAAGGGAAGAATTTGGGGGGGTCTTAAGGTGCCTCAGGCTTAGATACTTCTATGCCTAGGATGGGACTTTCAGGTTCTGAGGTTTCAGTATTTAAGGGATGGGGCAGAGAGCCAACAGCTGGATGGCAAAGGTCACCCAGGGGGTCAGGAGCCACAGCACTGAACCCTAGAGAACTAGGAGGGGGGAGGGGATGATTAGGATCCCAGGGTCCGGTGAGGAGGGGGCACTCCTTGGAAGAATTGGGGAACCCCAAAGACAGAGACAGAGATGGCCCCAGGCGGTGCCTGTCTGGTAACTGTCTGAGGAAGCAGGAGGCCAGTGTGGCAGTAAGGATTGTGAGGAATGAGCAGTGTGGAGAGCTAAGGCGGGTTTTGGGGTGAGAAAGGGAGAGGTAGGAGGCACCTGGTACCCTGTCAGGGCTGGACTGAGGGCTGGAAAAATGGGCCGCACTGCCTGGTGAGAGGGGAAGGCCTTATGCGGGCAGGGGGTGGGTGAGGGTTTCATGAGAGTCAGGGCCCCTTTCCCTCTCCCAGATCCACTATACTCACCGGTCAGCCCCAGGGACACTGTCAGGCACAGGACCAAGAACCACATGGTGGCAGGGGTGTCCAAGAGGTGGCAGACAGTGAGCTAGTAGCTGGGGAGCAACCTCAGGGAGGCCCCTACTCTGCCGCCACCCAGAAGCTGGCCAAGGTATGCCCTTCCTTCTGGGTGTGGACAGCCCCAGCCCCCCACCCCCAGCCCTATGGAAGGGATGACAGTAAGCACCTGTTGTTCTTAGGTCCTCAACCATGCTTATGGTTATCCATGGTTATGGTTAACCATGCTTATCCTTAACCATGCTGGATGTATTCCGGGGTCTGAGACCAAAGGGGCCAGGGCTTATGGCTCTGTCGCCTTGCTCGCAGTGAGGGGGAGGCCCAGAAAGACAGAATCCACAGCTTTGGAGAATCTTGATGCCCATTACAAAGCCTCAGATGCCTAAACCCCAAGTGAGATTTTGCACACCAAAGCCCATTGTACCTTGAAATACTTGCACTATGTCTCTGGAGCTCTCTGATCTCTGCACCTCCCTGAGCCAAGATGCCTGTTCCCCCAACTTCCCACATCCCTGAACTATGAGCTTTGGCTTTCAGAACTCCCTGATTCCTATACTTCCAGATGCAGGAACTAGTTCCCCTATTACATTGTTCCCCTAAAAATCAATTCTTGGGATCTCAGAGCTCCACAATCCCAGGGCTTACCAGACTGAGATATGAAATCCCAAAGGTCTCCTGGGGCAAGTTTCCTAGCATCTCAAAATCCAACGTTCTGCAAATGCTGGGGTCCCAACATCACAACCTGTCTCAACTCCCCAAACCTCTCCCTGGGCATCTGATGACCCAGGACACCCAGATTACCTGAACTTCCAGGTCAAGAGTATCCTCTAGGAAATCCAGGGGCCCCGTTCCAGTAAATTTTTAGATCTTGGGGGACACCAAGCTAGTGAACCTCAGGATTAAGTGGCACTGAAAATCACATTTGGGGGGGGGGGTGCTTGGGTGGCTTGGTTGGTTGAGTGTCCAACTTCAGCTCAGGTCACGATCTCGCGGTCCGTGAGTTCGAGCCCCGCGTCGGGCTCTGGGCTGATGGCTCAGAGCCTGGAGCCTGCTTCTGATTCTGTGTCTCCCTCTCTCTCTGCCCCTCCCCCATTCATGCTCTGTCTCTCTCTGTCTCAAAAATAAATAAATGTTAAAAAAAATTAAAAAATAATAATAATAAAAATAAAACCAACCCTCACAATATCCAGCCCAAAGCTTATCCAACCCAATCCAACCCTGTTCCCAGTACAAACCATAACCACAACTGCACCTCCATTCTAATTTTTCCTACTCCATCCCCAACCCTATCCAAAGCATTTTCTCTGGGGCAAGGGAAACCCTACCTAACCCCATCCCACTCCTAAGCCTGCCCACATCCCTCCGCCACCCATGATCCCTTCTAGGCTATGACCTCACAGGAGTCTGTGTCCCACTCTCCCTGCCTGCACACAACATGGTGTCCAGCAGGGGGCCTGGGGAGTCCTTGTTACAAGATGTGGCCAAGATAGCACTGTCCTTGCACAATGCAATGTGTCAGGGAGACTCACTGGGGAGGTAAGTGAGTTTAGAGTGGACCCATAAGATCAGGCCTCTGATCCCTCTGCCAACAAACCCGAATCCTGGCTTTTGGATAGCAGCCTTGTGACCCTTCTCAAGCACCTTGCTACCCCCTGCCTTCCAGGGTTTCTGAGCTCCTTATCCCACAAAGGCCTAAGTCAGACCCAAGCAGGCCATATCTACAAGGGGGCAGTCATGGGCAGTGCCATGCAGTACATGTGACTAATGGGGCCACATGACTTGGCCAAACTCTATGTCATACAAGGTTATGAACGTGGTCATACTATTTCAGGAATGTGCACACATGAGAATCAGACGTTTAAACTTAAGTACTGATATGGACAGCACTTGAAGCTGAAATTCACATGACATATACATGTGATGCCAGAATCACAGCAGGTGTTCATATGTGCATATGGATGTAGGTAGTTAAGACATAAGTGCATATGCACACACACGCAAAGCTTTGGATGTACAAAATCACACCTAATTTCACAGTCTCCAATGGAGGTCTGGACATCCAGTGTCAGACATGCACACACTTGTACACAGGGTCTAGACATACAAGCTGGGGTCCTGATAAGGATACACAGGGCAGAGGCATCCATATGCACTCAGACCCCTAAAGACATGTTTACAAACATGCATCTGTAAAATGGTATTATATCCAGAATTTTACCTAGGTGTGTTTCCATTTCCTCATCTGTTAAATGAGGGTTGTTGTAAGGTTAAATAGGTGTGTGTGTGTGTGTGTGTGTGTGTGTGTGTGTGTGTGTGTTTCACAATGCTTAGAACATAGCGACTGCTTAATAAATATTAGTTCCTTTAATCAAGGATACATGATATATATGGGGCATATATTTAGATATTCAAATTGTGGACACAAATATGGTCAAAGTCAAACATATGTGCAGACCCCAAAAAGATAGCCAAGGTCAAATACTTGATGAATCTGCAAACCACTTAGTGGTGATTCAAAGTTGCAGGCACAAACACAGAGGCCAAGCATTCAGATGTGGCCTTAGTGAATCAGACCCCAGGGCATCACCTGGACACAGGGCTGGGCATTGAAGATGTAAGAGACATAGGTGGAGATACAGGCAGCCAGGACTGGACATATTTACCCATATCTACATCAGCCTCCAAGCCAGATGCTTGATATTCAAGGTCTCTCATTGGGTTTCACATATGATGACAAGGTTCACAATTGCAGGCAAGTAGGAGACAGGTAGGGCCTTGCACTCTTGCCACATATAGATACACACACACACACACACACACACACAGGTGCCAACACTGGGGCAGGATTTGATATAGATCCTACAGATCCAATGACCACGCTAATCCCCCTGTTGTTGGGATCTGGATCTGGAACTCTGGTGACCACAGGGCAGCAGATGTAGTGGATGAAGTGCTTGAGGAAAACAGAGTGATGTTGTCTTACAGGGAAAGGTACAGGGTGAGAATTGGCTCATGTTGGGAGAAATTCTCCAGTGGTATGTCACATGTCTTCAGAGCAAAGGAATAAATACATTTTATACTCTAGACTGTCTATCAAGTTTGTTTGTCCATCATGCAGCCTTTCAAGATAGTATCTCCCTCAGAGAAGGTTTGTTTACTGTCCATGATAACCAAGATAATATCTGTTTACGGCCAAGGACATTAAACAAAATATGTCCGTCCAAGCATGTTTGCATATGGCCCAGAATTATAAAGATAATATCTCCATCAGGGACAAATTTTGGGCAGGTTTGCCTGCAGACCCCTTATCCTTAAGATTAAGGATTCCTAAGCTCCAAAGGCATCTGGGTGGCTCAGTCAGTTAAGCTTCCAACTCTTGGTTTCAGCTCAGATCATGATCTCATGGTTTCATGAGTTTGAGCCCTGCGTCGGGCCGCACTAACAGTGCAGAACCTGCTTGGGATTCTCTGTCTCCCTCTCTCTCTGCCCCTCTCCCACTACCGCTGTCTCTGGTCTATCTCAAAATTAAAAAAAAAAGTTTCTAAGCTCCAGTCCTTCCTTGGCTGTGGCACAAACCACTGTGTGCACAGAATCCACCTATGCTCCTCTGATCACCCCCATGGGACTTGGGGGGCAAGGCAAACTGAAGCGAATGTAAAACTCATGCTACCTGCTGCGCCATGAAGAGTAAAATCCTGCCTCTGACCCAGGATCTGGCGTGTTCTGCCAGTACTCATGAAACTGGCCAGCTAATGTTTGTTTGCAAGTCAATAAAATCGTACACTCTTCAGAGTTCTTGACAAACAGCTAGGCACTGAGGCACCACCTGGTCGGATGGAGCTGGGGTGGATAGGGAACCTGCTGCATGAAGCAACATGGTGGAGGACAGACCAGGACTGAGCTGAATTCTGGGGGAGAGTTGTAAGCTGGTGGAGAAGCTGGACCCTTCTCCCAGATGGATCCCTCCAGACACAAATTCATTCCACCTGCTGCTTGAGAAAATTCCTTTCACATCTCCTGTCCCTCCCCATCCTGCAAAGAGCTCTTCCTTCCAGGTTCTCTATCTGGGGCGAGTACACTGTTCCCTGAGGCATGAGGACAGACCCCAGGTGCTTCACAGCCTTGAAAACACAGGCCATATCACACTTGCTCCCTGGATCTTCTCCATGCCCAAGGCTGTAACTCAGACCACATCTCTATTTGGACCCTCTCCACATTATCCTCCCTTTAGTCAGGGTTTCCCCATATGCAGCCTTTCTGACTTCAGGATGTTCTTCCTTCCCAATCATGCCTTCCTTTTAGCAACAATCACCGAGATGGCTGATTTCATTTGGCATTGTAATTTGGCCGCTCAGGGGGGGATGGGCAGAGAGAGAGGGAGAGAGAATCTCAAGCAGGTTCCACACTGTCACCGCAGAGCCTGATGAGGGGCTCCAACCCACGAACCGTGAGATCATGACCTGAGCCAAAATCAAGAGTTGGATGCTTAACTGACAAAGCCATCCAGGTGCCCCCACGTGGTAACATATTCTTTATCTAGGATTGCTACTCTGGTCCATTTAACGGGTGAACAGAAAAGCCATTAGCTGGCCGTGGACCTCAGAACAAATGAAGGCTCAGCAACAGGTCCAGTCAGCCATACAAGCTGCACTGTCATTCAGTCTGTGTGAACCAAGAGATCCAAAGGTTTCATCACTCAGTCACTGTTGAGGGTTAAATCTGCCAGCAACGAAAACCAACACATAAGGCACCATTTTAGGGGTGACTACCCAGCTTCCTGTTGGCAGGTTGATGACATTAGACCACTCTCATCATAAAAGGGCAAGTGTTTTCTTCTTACTTGAAGAGTCATTTACTCTGTTTATGGAGTTCCCATCACTACATACAATGACTCTGCCAAAAGAGCCATCTATGAACTTACAGAAAGCCTTACCTACTGCCATGGTATCCCACACAACATTGCTTCTGATCAAGAATCTCTTGGGCCCCTGGGTGGCTCAGTTGGTTGAGCATCTCACTCGATTTTGGCTCAGGTCATAGGGGCAGAGGAGCAGAGGGGGTTCTGGGGAAATGTGTGAGGGTTGTTGGGAAGCGTCTGGAATTCTAGAACTATCCCTGGTATTGTGGGTTAGTGGCATGTCCTGGGTGGGAAGACTATGTTGAGAGCAGAGCCAACCACAAGGATCAGGCAGTAGACAAGAAGGCAGCATCTGGAACAGCAAGTGGTCTAAGGGTTGGGTGATTTGAGGTCTCACACTAGGGGATAGGAGGCTGTGGGGTCTGGAGTATTAAGAGTTTCCAGAAACCCAGGATAAGGGGCCCAGAGTGTGAGAGGCTGAGAGAGGAAAGTTTTAGTGAGTCCCATGCTGGAGAAACTTATAAGGCCTGGAGTGAGCTTTGGAGGTTGTAGAAGATCACTGACTTAGGTGATAGTTCTGGTGGGCTGAGAAGAGCATCTTGGATGGGCTTAGGGTGTTTGGGAGCAGGGTTCCAGGACTGAGGTTGGAAACAGTCAGCTTGGCTGAGGGCTGAGAGGATTGGGTATTCCCAGATCATGGCATGATAGAGAGAGTGAGGGTCAAGGCTGGGAGTGTCTCCTATGAGCTGCTGGTATTCTAAGAGGGAGTTGGAGTCCCAAGAACAGGGCTGGGGTCAAGGTGGACTGCACTCAGGAGGAGAGAGGTGAGCGACAGTCATCTTGGGATGGAGTGAGGATGGCCTTTTGTTTCTGAAGACAATGGAAGTCATGGACTGAGGTAATGGAGGCACTTGGGATTCTCTTAAGGGTGGTCTCAGGGCAAGTATGGAAAAGGCGGCAAAGCACTTAAAGGCCTAGGGATCCTGGTTCACTTGGCTACCCAAATCAAGAGTATTCTCATGCAAAATCCAGCACCCCCTGCAACAAACTATGTAGGTCTCAGGAGCTAGATTTATGCACCTCAAGGTTAGTCTTTGGAGCGTCTCAGAGGTAAAATAGGAAGGTTCTCTAGGTGTCCAAAATTTTGATGACCAAGGCTGTTCAGGAAAACCAAACCAACTCATGACGTCCAACCTAAGATACGTGTTAAAAACTTGATAGAAAATCTTCCTCCTTTCTTAGTTAAGCAACCAGAGAAACTGTCAAGATAATGAATAAAAAATAAGTGGACGCTGAGGGGTGCCCTCCTGGATCAGTCAGTAGAGCATGAGATTCTTGATCTCAGAGTAGTGGTGCAGGTGAGTTTTGAGGCCACATTGGGGCAGTGTTACTTTTTAAAAAATATAATAAAATCTCTTCCTTAAAAAAATACATTAGGGGCACGTGGGTGGCTCAGTCAGTTAAGTGTCGAACTCTTGGTTTTGGCTCAGGTCATGATCTCACGATTCACAAGTTCGAGCCCCACATCTGGCTTCACACTGAAAGCACAGAGGGATTCTCTCTCTCCCTCTCTCTCTGCCCCTCCCCTGTGTGCTCTTTCTCTCTCTCTCTCTCAAAATAAATGAACTTTAAAAATCTTTTTTTTTTTAAAGTGTGCGTTGAACATCTGAAACTAATACAACACTGTATGTTAAATATACTGGAATCAGGGGCGCCTGGGTGGCTCAGGCAGTTGGGCGTCCGACTTCGGCTCAGGTCATGATCTCACAGTCTGTGAGTTCAAGCCCCGTGTCAAGCTCTGTGCTGACAGCTCAGAGCCTGGAGCCTGTTTCAGATTCTGTGCCTCCCTCTCTCTCTGACCTTCCCCCATTCATGCTCTGTCTCTCTCTGTCTCAAAAATGAATAAACGTTAAAAAAAAATAAAAAAAAATACTGGAATCAACAGCAACAAAAAAAGTGGGCAGAGATAAACCCATTTTAAGACCATCAAGACTACAGAAGACGAAGATAGCCAGCCAAAGGCCTGATCCCTCACGTGTAGATCAGAGGTTCTCCCAAGTCACCCTGTGGAGAGAGGACCTTCTGGATCCAGCAGCCCATCCCCATCCTAACCCTCATCCACAACCCCAACCAAAATCTCACCTGACCCAATGCAACTCAATCCAGCCCAACCCCATACAACTCCAACTCAATTCATTTCAACCCAATCCAAGTTCTGGCCAATGGCTCTTCCACAGTGAAGCCTTGAAGTCTAAGATTCTTGGACAGCTGACATCCAGCCTCTCTCATACACCTTTCCACCATGGCTCCCTGTGATCCTGGGCTCCTTGTCAGACACCAGGATTCAGCCAGATGCCATGTGGGCCCTACCCACAAGGGGGAAACCATGGGCAGCACCATGGGCAGTGCAAGTGGTGGGTGAGGTGGCACATGTGGGGCCAGTTGCAGCAACATGGTGTCATGGCGGCAACCTTGTGTCTCACAACTCTTGCTGGATGATGCATGAAACAGCCCACAGTATCTCTTGGGTATTGTGTTTACACAGACTGTGCTCACCACAAGCACCCATGTGGGGCTGTGTAGGCAGGGGCTATGCACAAGTAGAGTGCAGGGTACACAAAAAGACTGGAGTGCTAGCAAGCTGGGCTCTCTCAACACTGTGGGGTGCTAGAGTTCCAGTTATCCACTGGTAACATCCTAGAGCCAGGGTCCAAGCCCTGTGTCTCAGGTTCCTTGGAGTCCCAAGGCACACACACACACTGGGGTCCAGCCTCCTAACTCCAGTACATCCTTCCACATAGTATGGGAGTTGGGAAATGTCCTGTATCCTTTTCCCCAACCCTGGAGTCCAGGTCTCTAGACTACTTCCCACAACATCCAGGAGCCAACCCCCAGACCTCTCCATCCCCGGACCCAGAATCTTGTTGTTCTGAGTTATTCAGTCATGCCTCATCAGAACCACAAGCCCTGCATTGTCACAGCCTTTGTCAGTGGGACCCATGTAGCCTATTGTGTGGGGAGAGGAGGGAAGCAACCCAGTTAAATGTCCACACACTGAGGGTCACTTGCCAGGGCTGGGAGTGGAGCTCACCCTCCTCACCTTCCAGGAACTTGTCACCTTACTGGGTTTCTGGGCAAGTAAGTGGAAAATCCCTGAGGACAGGAACCTTCCCCTCTACTGTTACCACTTCCCTGTGCCCCGCTCTACCTACATATTATTCACGTATGCTTTTCCTGCAACTTCTCCAGAAGCCCCTGGGTTTTTTTAAGCAATATTCTTTCTTTAGGTTTTACAACTGCTGCTTATTTTTCCAGAATTTACCCCCACCTCCTCTGACCTCATTTGCTATAGACTTGTGTGTGCATGCGTGTGTGTGTGTGTGTGTGTGTGTATGTATATGTGTCATGGCTTCAGTGTCCACAGATATATTCCTAAGATCACAGCCATACACACAGACATATACATTAGGCAGGATTTGCACACACAGGTCAAATGACCACATTCTGTCTGGGCAGCTTGGGGAAACATGGATGTGGTAAGTAAGACATATGGAAGAATGGACGAGGTGGTCCTGAAGTAATGATGCAGGGTGTGCTGTGAACAGTGCTGGGGTAGAATTCTCCATGGACCCTCATGCTTCTGCATGTCTTGTGAGCAATGGAATTAACATATTTTGCTTGGATAGGATGTGGGTCTAGCAAGCAGTCTTAAATGGTTATTTCCCTCAGAGCAGTTTGTTTACTGTCCAGGACAATAAAAACTTCTCTCCAGAAAAATCTGTTTATTGTCCTAGCTAATACATATAATGCCCCACCCTCACAAAGATTTATTTGCTGTCCAAACAATAAATATGTCTCCAGGGCATATCTGTTTATAGCCCAGATTAATAAAGATAATATCTCTCTCCTGATCAAAGATTGAGAAGATTTCCTTCCAGCCCGCTGGTAAGATTGTGGATTTCTAAGCTCAGTTTCCTCAGTTATGGTACAAAATACTATGTCTGCAGCATAAACCTAGAGATAGTTGACTCCCTCAACTCGATAAAGAACAAAAATCTCACGGATCACACTGGTTAATAGTGAGAGACTAGATGCTTTCCCCCTATGAGTGGAAACAAGGAACTTCTCAAGTTCCTGATACCAAAGCTCTGGCATTCAGAACTCTTACACCCAGAATCTAGTTCCCCAAATCTCTTGTTCCTCCCATAATAAAATCCTGTTGTAGTCCCAGAGATCCACATGCCTAGCACCTCCTAACCCATGACAGTCCAGGAGTCCCCCAAAACTATTTCATTTAGTTCTTTAGCATTTCAAAATCCAATGTCCTTCAAATAATGTGAGATTACAGTAACCCCCCAGTCCTCATTCTCCAGATGTATGCACTCAACGCTCCAGGAATGATTCCTGTTGATGTGCCCTTTCCAAATCAAGAACATCCTCACACAAAATCCAATTCCTCCTCCCTAATGAAGCTATTTAGATCTCACGAACCAGACTCAGACAATTCAAGATTAAGTGGCATTGGAAATTATCTTTTGAGTTTCAGAAATGAATCAGGAATGAGACCCTTGCAGCATCCACTATTAACCCTATAAGATTCCATTTATTTCCAAGAAGTAGGTTATTTCAAATATTCAGTAGCCACAGCAGTTAACATAAGTCCACCTCTAACTGTGTCTCAAGAATTTGATAAAAATGAGCCACCTGGGTGGCTCAGCTGGTTAAGTGTCAGACTCTTAATTTAAGCTCAGGTCATGATCACATGATTCATGAGATCAAGCCCCCTTTGGGCTCTCCTCTGATAAGATGAAGCCTGCTTGGGATTTTCAATCTCTCTCTCTCTCTCTCTCTCTCTCTCTCTCTCTCTCTCTCAAATAAATAAGCATAAAAAAAAGAATTTTATGGGGCGCCTGGGTGGCTCAGTTGGTTGAGCACCCAACTTCAGCTCAGGTCATGATCTCACGGTTCATGGGTTCGAGCCCCGCATCAGGCTCTGTGCTAACAGTTCGGAGCCTGGAGCCTGCTTCAGATTCTGTGTCTTCCTTTCTCTCTCTGCCCCTCCCCTGCTCACACTCTGTCAATCTCTCTCTCAAAAAAATAAATAAACATTTAAAAAATTTTTAAATAAAAATAAATAAATAAATAAATAGAATTTTATGAAATCTTCCCCCTTTCCCAGGTGAGAAACTAGAGAAACTCCAGTATAATGAGCTCAAATAACTGAACTCAAACACAATTTAAGACCATGAGGTCTAAGTTAAGATATATACTAAGCCAGTGGACTGACCTCTCACACACAGAGATCAAGGATTCCCTGAGACTCTCCTGTGAAGGGAAGTTTGCCTCAGCTTGCATGAGAACCCACTGGGTCCAAAGACCTCCAAACCATCCTAATCCCTGTTCACAACCCCAATCAAAACCTGACCTAACCAAAACCCAAACAAACTTAGCCTAACCCAGTTCAACCTAACTCAACACAACCCTCAGCCTAACTCAACTCAACTCAACTCAACCGAACTTAAGCTAACCCAACTCAGCCCAATCCAATTTAACACAATCTGATCCAGTCACAGCCTACCCAACCCCAACCCAAACCTAACACTACCCAATCCAACTGCACCTGACATCTCCAACCCAACTAAACCTAACCCAAGCCAACCCCCACATCTGCACTCATTTAAAACCAAGCCCAACCCTTATCCATTGTCACAGTCAACACAACCCCATACCTAGCTCCATGCTTTTCATATCCCAAACCAAACCGATCTACATTCCCAATTCAGTGTGCACGTATTTTCCATCTATCCGCAAACCAAACCCACTTCCGATCGCAGTCCAACTCATGCTATTCCTAAACTACCCCGACTCCGTCAATCCCAAACCCAACCCAAGCACAATCTTATCCCCATGTTTAACTCAATTCCAGCCCCACCCTCTGTTCTAAGTGATTGTCATATTCTATCTCCAAATCTACACCTAGCATTTTCTCTGCCCAATGCAGGCAAACCCAATTGCATTCCAACTCTTAAAACCTCCCATATTCCTCTTCCCCTCCCCACCATGATCCACTCTGCTCTGACGTCACAAGAATCCGTGCCTCCACCTTCCACACATGCACACACTCTGGTGTCCATCAGGTGCCCTGGATAGGCACAAGATGTGGCTGAGATAATGCTGATGTTGGCACAATGTAGCATATTTGGGAGACTCACCGGGGAGGACATAGACTTGGAGCAAACTCATAAGATCAGGCCCTTGCTCACTCTGTCCAGAAGTCCTTGAGACATCCTGAAAGGCCCAAATCTAAAGTAGAATTTTTTTTTCAACGTCTTTATTTTTGGGACAGAGAGAGACAGAGCATGAATGGGGGAGGGGCAGAGAGAGAGGGAGACACAGAATCGGAAACAGGCTCCAGGCTCCGAGCCATCAGCCCAGAGCCTGACGCGGGGCTCAAACTCACGGACCGCGAGATCGTGACCTGAGCTGAAGTCGGACACTCAACCGACTGCGCCACCCAGGCGTCCCCTGAAAGGCCCAAATCTAAAGCACCCTCAGCCCCCTAAGGTCCCGTGCACACAAAGGGATAGATGTGAGTAGTGCACAGTGGTGGGCACATGACTGGAGAAGTGCACAGGCTGGTGGTAGCAGCATGACATTTTGGCGGTGGCTACGCCCTCCCTTGTAATGGATTTCCTGGAGGATGTGGGATACCGACCACAGTTGTGCTGGGACACCTCACACACACAGATTGTACTCACCCAAGTGGACCCTCATGGGTCTGCTCATGCAGGGGGGTGAGTGTTTGCAAGTGGAATGAGGAGTAGATGGGAAGATCAAAGAATGGGCAACTCTTATTCCCTTGACCCTTTGGGAATCTGGATATCCCATTACCTTTCCTCCTGACCCTGGAGCCAATGGTTCCAGCCTCCTGGGACCAACGAGTCTTAAGCCACACACACCTGGAGCTCAACTGCCAAGTTCCAGCCTTTCCTTCCTCAGGATACAGGATTCTTAGACCCCCTAGGCCATTCCCACATGAGAACCTCAGGGGATGGGCCCTTCCCAGTCTCCTCACTCATCCCTCGGGGACCTAAGATTAGGGAACCCACACTCCTCTTCACCCAGGACCTTGACCTCCAGCCTCATCCTCCATCAGAACCCAGGAATCTGGGGGTGCCTGGGTAGCTCAGTTGGTTGAGCATCCGACTTTGGCTGCGGTAATGATCTCACAGTTCATGGGTTTGAGCCCTGCGTCGGGCTGACAGCTCAGAGGCTGGAGCCTGCTTCCGATTCTGTGTCTCCCTCTCTCTCTGCTCTTCCCACTCACACTCTATCGCTCTCTCAAAAATAAATAAATATAAAAATAAAAAAAAAGAGGGGTGCCTGGGTGGCTCAGTCGGTTGAGCGTGCGACTTTGGCTCAGGTCATGATCTCAGTCTGTGAGTTCGAGCCCCGCGTCTGGCTCTGTGCTGACAGCTCGGAGCTTGGATGCTTCGGATTCTATGTCTCCCTCTCTCTCTGCCCCTCCCCTGCTCATGCTCTGTCTCTCTCTGTCTCAAAAAAACACACACACACACATTAAAACAAAACAAAACAAAAAAGAACCCAGGAGTCTGGGTTCCTTCCCCACTCAAACCCAAGATTTTTGATCTCCAACCACACCACCTCAGGATCCTGAGCCTTGCCCTCATCCCCAATTTGACAGTGTGCTGCAAAAAGCACAGTGTTGGGGAAAGCATCTCAGTTCAAGTGTCTGTGTTTGCATATGGCCAGACCAATTTCTGACATGTTCAGGAACTAGATGGGAGGTGGGAGAACCAGGTTAGGCAGGGGGAACCAGCGAGTGGTAGATAGTGTTTAACAATGGAATGATGTGGTTGTCCTGAGGCTGACCAGTGTTGACAGACAATTCTCCGTGGGCCTTTCAGGGCCTTTCAGGTGTTTGCACGTCTTCTTGGCAAAGGTATTCACGCTTTTTTTTTTTCTGGACTGTCTTTTCAAGGATGTTTGGATAGAGACAGGCTTGTGAGATAGTATCTCCTTGAGAGCAGGTTGTCTTATTGTCCTAGATAATGAAGATAAGGTCTCCCTTACAACAGATTTGTCTGCTGTCAGAATAGCAAATATGTCCCTCCAGAGCAAGTCTGTTTGTGGTCCAGGATGATAAAGAGAATATCTCTCTCCAGGGCAAAGGTCAGGCAGGTTTGCTAGCAATCCCATATATTATGTTAGAAAAAAAAAAAAAAAAGCTCACATTCTGGAAATGGGTAAGCATATTATTTATTAACTATTCAATTAAACATAAATCAGAAAAGGAATTTTGAAATTCCTAGAAACGAATGACAATAAAATATGTAAAAATTTGTGGAAAACAGTGGAAGTAACAATTAGAAGGAAGTCTTAAAAGAAATGAGCTGAGTGTTCATAAGACAGAATAGAAAAAACCCAAAGAACCAATAGGTTAGCAAATAATCGAAAGAGGGGTGGAAATCAAGGAGGATACGGAGAACAACAGCAAAAATGTTGAGATAATTCTCTCAACCAAATATTAGCTCTCTTAAAAAGATTAATGAGAGGCAAATAATAAAGACAAAGACACAAGAACATTAATTTTAAAAGGCAGAAACAGGGTGCCTGGGTGGCTAGTCGGTTAAGCATCAGACTCTTGATTTCAGCTCATGATTTCAGCTCAGGTCATGATCTCACGGTTCGCAAGTTCAAGCTCTACTTGATCAGAATGTATCATTTTGTTTTTTATTTATTTTTTTAAGCTTATTCATTCATTTTGAGAGAGAGAGAGAGAGAGAGAGAGAGAGAGACAGAACTAGCAGGGGAGGGACAGCGAGAAGGGGGTCAGAAGATCCTAAGCAGGCTCTGTGCTGGGAGCAGAGAGCTCAATGTGGGGCTCGAACCCACAAACCTCGAGATCATGACCTGAGCAGAAGTTGGGCACTTAACCAACTGAGCCACCCACGCGCCCTAGGATGTATCATTTTAAGACACACAGTTGGATTTGGTTAGCTTATATTTAATTTTTTTTCTCATCTATATGCAAATTGAAACCAGCCTATAGTTGTCATATTCTATCATTATCCAGACTTCAAAAAATAAATCGAACTTCAAAAATAAATTGCAGCTTCCTGCCTTTCTCCTTCTTTCTAGAAGAACTTGTATAAGCAAGAATTATCTGTTGCTTGAGAGTTTGGTCACAACATTTTTCAGACTGTTATTTAAATGTCTTTAATGATTGTAATCCATTCAAATTTTGTGTTTCATGTAGCGACCTTATGTATGTTTTCCCATTTATCGGATACATTTGTTTTACTATTTTTATTATTAAAAAGAATTCTATGATAGTTGTTTGCTCTTTTATTTCTGTATTTTTTTTTAATTTTATTTTAATGTTTATTTTGAGAGAGGGAGCATGTGCACATGAGAAGGAAGGGCAGAGGGAGAGAGAGAGAAGAATCCAAGCATGACTTTTTAGTCTTCCGCGTCCCAAGCTCAGAATTCCAGACTTTAGATTCCAGACCCCATGATTACAGACTCAGATCTGTGACTCCAGGCCTCACAATTCTGCCTTGGGACTGCAGACACCAGGCTTCTGATCACAGGCTCTAGAAAGCAGAACCCAGAATAGATACACTCAGCTAGAGATAATAGAATTCAGACCAGGCCACAGACTCCAGATTCCAGACCCTTTGAGGCCAGATTCCAGAACTCCAGGCAGACAGCAAGCCTCAAAGCACAGACCCAGCATGTCAGATCTGTGTTCCAGAATCCAGCCCCACAGCACTGAAGCCAAGCCTCACAGCTTAACTCCAAATCCCAGATTCCGGACTCCGGAATCCAAGCTTTGGGTCTAGAATTCTCACACTCTAGGCTTCAGGTGAGGTTTGCAAACATGTTCATCTTAGAACACCTTAACACACTTGAAATTTTTGTTTATGTGGATTGTATGTACCAATATTTATCATATTAGGAATTAAAATGGAGACATCTTTAAAATATTTATTCATTTAGAATATTTAGAGAGCACCCCCTCCGACTCCCTGCGGGACAGGTGGACAAGATTTTGTAGGTCTTCAGCTTCTAAAGAATACTAATATTCTAATACTAATACTAATAGAAAATTTTTTCAATGTTTATTTATTTTTGAGAGACAGAGCATGAGTGGGGGAGGGGCAGAGAGAGAGGGAGGCACAGAATCCGAAGCGGGCTCCAGGCTCTGAGCTGTCAGCACAGAGCCCGACGCGGGGCTTGAACTCACGGACCGTGAGATCATGACCTGAGCCGAACCAGGTCAGACGCTTAACCGACTGAGCCACCCAAATGGCCTTCATTGATTCATTTTAAAACAATTACAGGGGCGCCTGGGTGGCTCAGTCGGTTAAGCGTCTGACTTCCGCTCAGGTCATGATCTCACTGTCTGTGAGTTCGAGCCCCGCATCGGGCTCTGTGCTGACAGCTCAGAGCCTGGAGCCTGCTTCGGATTCTGTGTCTCCCTCTCTCTCTGCCCCTCCCCGCATTCATGCTCTGTCTCTCTGTCTCAAAAATAAATAAACATTAAAAATTTTTTTAACAAAAATTAAAAAATAAAACAATAACAAATATATGTGAATATAAATAATGTATCTTAATGAAAAATAACTCTATTTTCTGAGACAAAAAAGCTATTGAGAAGATAACAATGTTTTTACATTTTTGCAAGTTTCTTTAAAATGTGGCAACAGAAGACAGCTGGGTTGATTCTCCTATCTGCTTCTGCATTTAATTTGCTGTGCTATCACTTGTCATGTAGGCTCCAGAAAATTTCACTATGCACTCATGAAAGTCAGAGCGAGAAAGGTAAATAGTGCGTTAGGATTAACAGGAAACTAGTTTTTGACCTCACAAGACCCCCTATAACAGTCTCAGGAACCCCTTCAAGGTTCCACTAACTACACTTTGAGAACCACTACTCTGGAATACAGATTTCAGACCCAAGACTCAGACCTTAGCCTCTGGAGAACACAGTCCACTTCCACAGCCCTATTTTCTTTTCTTTTTTAAACTTTTACCTATTTAAGTAATCTCTACGCCTACTGTGAGGCTCGAACTCAGGACCCCGAGATCAAGAGTCGCATGCTCTTCTGACCGAGCCAGCCAGAGCCAGGCTCCCCCTTTGTCCTATTTTCTGAGTTCAGATTCCAATAGCAAATTCCAGAATTCACTTCCCACACTCAGACCCCAGGCCCAGACCCTGGACTCCAGACTTGATGTTACAAACTCCAGAATCCAGGTTAGAAACCCGAGATTGTTGGTCCCAAGTTTCTGGCTCCAGACTTCAGTGGCAAGCGCCCAGCTGCTATTTCTGGATGTTGGTCACTCTGACCCATCCACCGTGGTTCCCAACTTCTTCCTTCGGAACTCTGCCTCTCTCAGTACTGCCTTTTGACTTCCAGGATCTCGGGGCCTGGCTCCTCATCACCACCAAGTCCTTGGGCTCTTTGTCAGCCTCTCCTGTTGGTGCCAGGGCACGAGGGAGGGGGTGGGTAAGGCAGGTCTGTTAATATGCAAAGGGGTGGAGACATGGGTGGAAAATCAAAGAGAGAGATGGACAAAGGAAGAGTCAGAAAGGAGGCAGAACCAGAAAGACAGAGAGAGAGATCTAACTGAAACAGAGCTGGGCAGAGGGAGGAAGACTGAGGAAAGAAAGGAACAGACATAGAAAGGCAGAGGGGCATCTGGGTGGCTCAGCCAGTTAAGCATCTGACTTTGGCCAAGGGCATGATCTCACTGCTCATGAGTTCAAGCCCCGCTTTGGGTGAGCTCAAGCCCCACTCCAGGCTCCGAACTCTCTTTCTCCCTCTCTCTCTCTCTGCACCTCATGGGATTCTCTCTCTCTCTCTCTCTCTCTCTCTCTCTCTGCCCCTCGCTCACTTGTGCTCTCTCTCAAAAAACAAATAAAATAAAGTTATTAAAAGAAAAAAAAAGAGACAGAGAGGAACCCAGAGAAAGGAGGAGGGAGGAGGAGGGAGGGGAGGAAGGGATGGAGGCAGAGAGGAGGGAGGGAGGGACAAAGTCTGAAATGGCCAGAGAGCACCCCCTCCGACTCCCTGCGGGACAGGTGGACAAGATTTTGTAGGTCTTCAGCTTCTAAAGAATACTAATAAAAAATACAAGATTACCGGTGTAAACTTATATATGAACCTGATTATTCTAATGAGAAAAGAAATAAAAAATATAAATAGCAAATCTACAGGATAAGAAGAGTAACAGCAAATGACATGTTTCAAATCATCTCGAGGCACCTGAGTGGCTCAGCCGGTTAGACGTCCGACTTCGGCTCAGGTCATGATCTGAAGGTTCATGGGTTCGAGCCCCGCATCGGGATGTGTGCTGACAGCTCAGAGCTGGATTCTGTGTCTCCCTCTCTCTCTCTGCCCCTCCCCCACTCGTGCTCTCAAAAATAAATAAACGTTAAAATTTTTAAATACAAAATAATAGGGGCGCCTGGGTGGCTCAGTCGGTTGAGCGTCCGACTTCAGCTCAGGTCACGATCTTGCGGTCCGTGAGTTTGAGCCCCGCGTCGGGCTCTGGGCTGATGGCTCAGAGCCTGGAGCCTGCTTCTGATTCTGTGTCTCCCTCTCTCTCTGCCCCTCCCCCGTTCATGCTCTGTCTCTCTTTGTCCCAAAAATAATAAATAAAACGTTAAAAAAAATTTAAAAAAATATAAAATAATAAATTTTAAAAAATCATTTAAAAAATTTTAAACTATTCCTAGTAAAAGAAAATAGTGTATCAGGAAGGTATTATGAACCCAGGCACTAACTGTGCGCTTCCCTCATTTCCCCACAGGGGCGCTGCCTGCGGCCCACTGCCGTCACGGTATAAAAGGCTCCCGCGTCCCAAGGCGGTAGGGCTAGGACGCCAAAACGCTCGGAGTGGGGACCTGAGGGAATGGGGGGCTGGAGGGTTTGCACTCTTGGATCTCGTGGGACGTGACGGACGGGGTTCTGGATTCCTGGTCGGAGAGGGGAAGAAAACGGCGGGTCTGACTGCCGCTCGAGCCATCGTGAGCGGTTTGGGACTTTTAGGTAGTTGAGAGGCAGAGTCAGGGATGGTGCCCCGGGGTCTGGGGAGAGGTAATGGGATCTCCAGATTCCCGAAGGGTCAGAGGGCTCCAGGTCGCCCACTGGTTGATCGTTCTGTCCTCTCCTCACTCGGTGTGCGGGTAACCACGCGGGCGCACGCCTCCATGCCGGTGCCCCTGGACAAGCATCATCAGCGCAAAGGCAATGACTGAAAGCACCAGTGGGGGGCTCCAGGCGTCGGCCACAACCGCGCTGAGGTGCGCGCACGACGTCCCTCGCAGCCACTAGCCTGAACGCGCTGCTCCTTCTTCGGTGCCTCCCGGCGTGCTGCTCACGCCTGCCCCCTTGTGGACGCCCTCCGCGTGGCAGCTGGCTGAGCCCCGGTGTCTGACGAAGAGCCCGGGGCCACAGGGAACCCTGAGTTGGAAGACGTTGAGAAGAGCCAGATGCCCACAGTTTATGAAGCCTAGACTCCTCGGCTTCTGGGCGGAGGGACCCGAACTTAATGGGTCCACTGCAAGTCCACCGGCCTCCCCAGCGACTCTCCTCCATGGTGCATTGTGCCAACCCGTATCACGGGCTGGGCATCATCGACCCAAATAATACATGCCAGGGCGACCTCGCCGACTGCACCCAGGACACCTGGGTCTGAAGGAGGAGGAGGCTGGAAACTGACACCTCTGGGTCCTCGGGAGGAGGGGCTGAGGAGCCAGATGATGTCGCCCGCACCCCTGTCCCTCCATTGCCCGTAGCCAGAAAGCCAAATGATCTCCACTGTGTGGACCTCAAACCTGTCTAACGACTTGTGTGCCAGATACCTCGCCCAGAGGGTGACAGACTTCATGCTGTGTGGCGGGGAGTAAGAGGATAGTAAGGACACCTGCCTGGAAAAATGGTTAAAATAAAAGGAGTCAAGATGGCGGAGAAGTAGGGGGGCGCGAATTTCCCTCCTCCCTCAAACTCGGCAGTATTGAGGTCAGAGCACTTGGAATTCCAGGAATCCGGGCTACAGAGTGACAGAAACGTCTCCAGGGGTCCACGGAGACAGCTTGGCGGGACAGAGGATTTCTTCAATGAACAAATCAAAGCACACCTAGTGGAAGGTCCAAACCACCACTCTGAGTAGTGACATAAAGCAACCAGAGACACAACAACAGAGAGCACACAACACTGCAAAGACACCTGCCTGCTGGCCACCTGGGCTGGGGGAGGGGACCAGATTCAGAGCTGGGGTGGAGGGTTCACCAGGCCCAGCTGTAGTCCCGCCCCCCAAGGCCTCCGCGCCTGCCCTACCCTATCCCATACCCCATCCGGCACTACCCGCACCTCCGTCCCCACCACAGTCCACCCCCTTCTCCGTGCAGCACGTATCAGCTCAGCATCCATCACGTGCCCAACACCAACCTAGCCCCTGAGAAGCCCGCAGTGACCAGACAGAGAACAGCGCCCCTCCTGGAGCCCCACTGTGGCAGGGGGCACAGGCAGAAACAGTGAACCTGACCCAGAAGGGATAGTGCATGTCAGGAGGCGACCCAGTGGAGCTGGGGGAGACAGCAGGTGTGACGGGGGAGGAGAAGGCGTGCAGAAGGGGAGACAGGGAGGAAACACCTGCAGCAGGTGAGGGTGAGCCGTGCGGAACGTGGGGGAAGAGGAGGCCGGGGAGGCGGGCCTGGTGTGTGTGAGGGTGTCAGCGGGGCCAGTGTGGATGGAGCCCAGGGAGCAAGGGGAGGGGGGAAGGTGACGCCAGAGGGAAGAAAGGGGCCTCACCTGGCACCACGGGGAGGACGCGGCCGTTCCTCTGAGGGACCCAGGGGCCGTGGGCGATGTTGAGCAGAAGCAGGACAGGGCCTCACCTCACGGGTCCCTCAGGCATCTGTGCGGGGGTCAGACCACAGGGCTGAGGAGAGGCGGAGTGAGGACTGGGCTAGCCCGGGTGCAGGCAGGGAGGGAGAAGGGGTCCACTCCTGATACCTCTAAAGGGAGCCCTCAGGGTTTGCTGAGCGATTGCGAGTGAGGAGAGGGGCAGACGGGACTCAGGATGATCTGAGCTCTGGCCCCAGTCTCTCAGCTGAGCAGATCCAAGGAGACATCTACACTCACGACATCCCCCCCCCTCACAACACGCAGGTGGGAGCCCAGCCTCTCACCTCCTCAAGCCCCACTTGAGCCCAGCATTTTCCACCAAGAGCCCTGCTCTTCCTCTTCCACCCCCTGGGTCTGTGAGTCCCCCAGTCTCTGGGGCACACCCCTAACTTCCCCTCCCCCAACCCATCCCTCCCCAAGCCTGGCCCCTCCTGCCTCCCGGCTCTCACTGACTGTCCCCTTCTCTGTTCCTATGCCCCAGCCCAGATCAGGCCTGTTAGCACCTCCAGCCTTCTTCACTCGCCTCTGTCCCTCATTCTCCCCCTCTATCCCATCCCCGTCCTGCCCCAGTAGGTCAATCTAAACTCAGAACTGACCTTGCCCTTGCGTACTCACTTCAGGGCAGTGCTGCAAGCAGTGAGCCCCTTGCTCAAGGAACTTGAGTTCACTCTAGGAGCTGCCTTCCAAGAGTTGGACACGGCCAGGATTTGGGGCGTGGTCTCTCTGCTGCTTGGGGGGGGTGGGGGGGAACTGGATGGGGGCGTGGCCTTACCTCCCGGGGGCGGGGCGGGGCCTAGGCCGGATGTTATCTGGGCAGGTCTAGGAGAGAGCCGTGGAATTAAGTTAAAATCTCTATTCGGGAGAGGGCTGGTCGCCCGGCTATGGAGACTTAGCATGGAAGGATGATTAAAAGCTGGACAAGAGGACCTAAAGGGTACGGCAGAGAGTGGAGTCTGTTGTGATGGGAGATTCCTTCAGCCCTGGATCCGAATCCCAAATCAGCCTCTCAAGGCAGTGCGTGAGATCAGGAAGGTTGTCTTTGAGCCCGGGTCCTCATCCTGGGGGTCCAGGATGGAGAGGCAATTGAAGATGAGTCTGGGATTGAGGGCGGAGCCAGATTAGCAATGGGGACGGACGTGATGAAGCAGTTGCCCAGAAGCTGACCTGCCCCCTGGTCCTTCTTTGTGCCACACCAGAGAAAGCCGTTCCAGCAGTGACAGCCTCACGCTACTCAAGCTGAAAGCACCAACCACCAACTCCGACGCCACCAGCTCCACCGGCAGCGCCCCAAGTGTGCCAGCCCAGGTAACCCTGCCTCATCTCCAGCTGGGTCTGGAGGAGGGAAAATGAGCCCTATCTTTAAGTGTCACTGTGTCTCCATCCTTGACTGTCTCTGCTCTCGTCGTGTGTCCCAAGCCAGTCCTCCAGTGCTGTGGCGTGGCAATGTGCAGGAGGTGACTGAGGTCAGCAAAGCCATCTGCTGGTTGCAGTACCCTCCCCGCACGCACATTCTGTTCCAGTGGGGCCCCGAGGCGCAAAGAGAACAAGATGGGAGAGAGCGGGCCATGCAGAGAGGAGGGAAGGTTACAGAAAAGGAAGAAGGAGATGCCCAAATTGAGATGAAGACGGGGGAGGAAGGGAAGCACTCAGAAAGGCAAGAAAAAGAGTAAAGAAAGCAAAGAAATAGAGGGAACTAGAGGGGAAGAGAGATAGATGGAGAGAGAGGCAGGCTGGGGGACACCCAGAAGGGCTGGACTGGATGTTGGTCCCTCCCCCTCTGTCCATGAAGGACGGTGGGAGCTCTCTGGTCTGGGTGGAGGGACACGGCCTTGCGTCCACCGTCCACGGCAGTCCACCCCTGTGGGAAACCAAACGCCTACACAAACCCGTCCCATCACTGATTGGATCCCAAAACTCCTGTAGACCAATTAGGGACAAATCCCGGGACAGATCTCCACCCCCCACCCACCTCCATACCTGCCCCTGCAGCCGCCAAGATTCACCTCGTTCTTCAGTCAGAGTTCCAAGATTCTGGGTCCTTCACCCAAACCCTCCTCCCTCAGACCCAGGAGCAAACCCTCCGGTGGACAAGTGCACATTGGCGCCACCTAGCGGCGGGAGCCTCCCAGGACAAGAAGAAAAGAGGCAACGTTTTCAAAAGTCGCCAGGCACGGGCTTCAGGCATTCATGCCTCAAAACACTCCTGTGAGGCAGAAGCAATTATTCTCGTCTTACAGATTAGGAAACGGAGGCACAGAGAAGCCAAGGACTTTCCCAAGGCTGTGTTATGTGTTCGAGGCAAGATTCCAACCCAGGCCCCCTGGTTCTGGAGTCCACATCTGAATCACACCCTGTGTTAACCAGTCTTTCAAACGCCAACCTAATTTTGTGATTTACACACCTGCTCCATGCGTATTACTTCATCCAACCCACGGACCATCCCCATCCCTTTTCTACTCCTACCCCACACTAAGACCCTGATAACCAGAGAAGTGACGCTTTGCACCCAAGAGGTAACAGGATCCCTTGGACCATTCTCTTGCTCTCCTCCCAACTTCTACAGCCTGGGTGATCTTGAACCAGTGGGGCCCTCCCCTTCCCCCTATCTGTTCCTGTGTGAAATGGGGCGAAATTAACAGGCATGGTTTGCTATGGGCTCTCAGCTCCTGACATGCACTAGCTCTTAGATACTCCTTGGAAAACTCTATGATGGGGTCCTCTGATGACCTGATTTTAAGGAAGAGACTCAGAAGCACAAAGAAGCGAAAATACATAACAGGATCTCCCAAATTAGCAAATGGGGGAACGGGGGCCTGAGCCCAGGCTGTCTGACTTTAGGGCCAGCACCCTGAAACACCACCTTCGAGTGGTCCCATAATGAAGGGGAAGGGGGAGCTTCCAGCACCAGGAATCCAGGGTTATTCCAGGGTGGTCAGCATACAGTGACTGTCTCCCTAGGGGAGGGATTCAAGGTGAGTCTTGTTCAGACAAGGGGGTCCCAGCCTCGAACCTCCCACTGAGGGCAGGAACCTTGTCCAGTGGGATGCGGAGTCACCACAGAAGGGCTTGTGAGCAGGAGGAGAAAGGGGTCAACTCTGAGTGTTAAAGAGACCTTCAGTGTAGTGAGACCTTCTGAGGCCACCTGGTGATGGATGGGAGGGAGGCTGGAGGCAAGGATCTAGAAGCTGCACCCAGGGCAAGGGAATAGAGAGAAGGGGTGGGGCTGGGGACCGCGGAGCTGCAGGGCCTAAGGGAAAGGGAGGGGCTGGGACGGTGCCTGGGGGAACTGGGTGGTGGGTGGAGCTGTCCCTGAGATGAGAAACAAGGGAGGAGGAGTTTGGGGAGAGACAAAGGAGTTAGGACGCGAGTGAGAAGGGCCTGGGGACACGGGGGGCGGGAGGATGTCAAAGAGCGAGTGCCTCCAGAGGCTGGAGTTCAGGGTCAGATGAAAGAGACCTGGGTGGTTGGCGGTTGATCCACAGGAGTCGAGGAAAGAAAGGCTCCGGGGAGTGTTCGCGGGAGGAGGAGGAGGAGGACGAGCAAGGCAGAGGGCGGGACTCGGCCTGCCTTTGGAGGTGAAGGACAACTGGAAAGATGCCCAGGAGGACTAGGATCGATAGCCCAGGTCTGCCGCGGTCAGAGTGGGCGGGAGGAGGGGCGCAGACGTCACCGCGTCGGAGGCGGAGCCAGGCGCCCTCCCAGTGAGCCCGCGAGCTTGGGCTGAGCTAGGTGTCAGTTCCCTCGGGGTCCCCATCTGTGTCACATGCCTGCGTGACTTAGTGGGAGGAACACATGCGATCACGATGGAAAGCGCTTAGCCTGGCACCAGGAAGTTCTCATGATGATTAAATACCCAGGGGTTCACCTCCTTCCCCTCGCCACCACCCACTCAGGTCCCACAAAGGAAGGTGGCTCAAGACCTCAAGTCTTAGATTCCAAACACTAAATTCCAGATTCCTAGTCTGGACTCCAGATTCAAAGGCTTCTAGGATCCAAGACTAAGAACTGTCACTCAAAGACCAGACTCTAGGATCCAGATTCCAGACCCAAACTCCAGAATTCAGACTCTAAAATCCACACTCTATACTTCAAGTCATAAATGCCTGACTCTAGACCTCCAAACTCACAGTCCAGAGAGTTGGAGAGCCACAGCAAAAACTGCAAAACCCAAGATCCAGAATCTAATATCCAGAATCCAGAGTTAGGAGGCCCAGGCACCAAGATCCAGAATCAGAGATCTGAATCCAGAAATCAAGATCAGGAAGTGGGGATCCAGATCCAGAATCCACTGTCCAGAATCAGAGATCCAAGGTTCAGAATCCAAAACCAGGGATCCAGATCAACATCCAGAATCCAAGGTCCAGAACCCTACTCCAGGCACAAGAAGCATGACTCTAGAATCCAGTTTCCACACTCTAGACCCCAAATTCCAGGTTCCAGACTCCTGGTCCTATGTGTTGATCTCTGATTTGGGGTTCTTGCCCTCCTACTTCCTCTCCCTTGAGGAACTGTCCCTGGCAGGGAATTCTTCCTTACAGACTCAGACAAAAACTTCAACCTAATAAATGCTCATTAGGCCTTGTCCCCCACCCCACTAGCCACCTAGGCATCCCCGCCGGTAAACCTGAATCTCAACCACCTCCCACCCCACCCTACCCCCTAGACCCGGGTGGGGCTGGGAACTTATAAATTCAAGTATTCAGATACCTGCTCCCCTTCTTCTGGCATCCAAGCTGCCCCAGATGAAGCTGGGGGATCTGGAGGGGGTGAGATCTTTTGAGACAAAAGTCAAGGTTGGGGGGAGGTGAGAGACACTAGAGGAGACACAGGTCTGCCCTGATCTAGAAGAGACACTGGGTGCCCTATCCCCGGGAACAGACATGGACTGCCCTGAGGGAGCTGAGTTTCAAGGGCACCTGTGTAATTTCATGTGTCCTTTACTGAGGCTCCAAGTTGAACCTGAACCAAGAAAATGTCCCGGAGATGAAAGAAGGAGCTGCCGGGGGGGGGGGACAGGGAAGGGGGGAGTGGAGTGAATCAGGAGGACGTCCCCAAAAACACTTGTATCAGAGCCAAGAACAAAGTCAGGAGTCATCAGGGGTTCAGGTCAACTCAGCTCAACCTCCCCAAGGTGTCCCGTGTGACAGGCTCCAGGCTGGGCAGTGCTGGGGACACAGAGAAGACCTTGCCTGAGCATGTCTGGGGATCTGTGATGTGATGGAGGCAGAACCAGGGCTGAGCGGCCCAGAAAGGATACCTGTTAGGTCCCAGGGCCTCCCAGAAGAGGTGGGGGCTGAGCTTTGGGGGCGGAATATGAATTTAGAAGATGAGAGGAAGGCTTTCCTCCACTCCCTAAGCTTGCTGGGGCCTCCCATGGACTAGACCCTTCACTGGGCAGTGCTGGTGATCCAGAGTCCAGTCAGGCCAGGCCTGCCCTCAGTAAGTTCCCAGTCTGGTGGGTAAGGTAGACACCATGGACCAGAGAAGGTCAGAAAAGGCCTCAAGGAGGAAGTGGACCTTGAAGGGAATGGCATACCTGCCAGGAGGAACAGCCTGAGCAAAGGCAGGGAGGCATGAAATCGCAGAAAGGAAAATGGGAGAATGAGCTATGCCTAGAAAGGCAAGGTCATGAGACACCTGATCAGAGGGGCTGGAAAGGGAGAAACCCCCATATCCTCAAAAGTGAGGCTGGGGAGCGAGGACTTTATCCTGAGGGTGCTGGGGATCTATGAGGGCCATAGGCAGGAGTCGGACAGGGTCAACTCTGGGCATGGAAAGACCCTGAGGGGGCATGTAGGGGAACGGGCTAGGGGAGTGGGAACTTGACCGGAGGGACAAATGGGGGGAAGACACACCCCCAGGAGGCCAGACAGGAGGCTGGGATTAAGGTCTGGGGGGAGAATGTATCCTGAACCAGAGCCTCAGGGTTGGAGAGAGATCCAGGGGCAAGTGGGATGGTGCTGGGGGCTGACGGGCTGTGGGGCACCTGAGGGCCTGTTCTGGTGCCTGGAGAAACAACAGGACCCCTCAGAGATGGAGAACCTGGGCGGGGTGGGGGGGGGGGGAGAGCAGTCTGGGGTGGGGATAGGGGGGACCAAGATGGTGAAAGAAGTTTCTCAAGCAGCAGGTGGGATGGATGTGTTTGTGCCTGGAGGGATTCAGGGGAGGGCGGAAGTGTCCAGGTTCAACTCCATTCACTCTCTCCCCTCCCCAGACTTCAGCAGAACCCTCATCCCTTCTCCATAATGTGGCTTCTCACCTTCTCCTTCCTGCTGACGCCTGCAGGTGAGGTGGGCCCAGGTCAGGTCTGGGTCTGTGGGGGTGTGGTACCTCTCCGCTCCATCAGGAGCAAAGCCAGGGCTTACGATCTGCCAGCACCCCCAGCCCTGCTCCGCCCCACCCCACCCAGCCACCCGATGCTCCTGAGTGCTCACCCTACCCCAAGAACTTTCAGAAACCTGGGGCTGCTCTGGAGTCCCCAAGCCAACTGGGTCTCTCGCTGCTCCCGACAGCAAATCAGCTCTGGGGATGACACAGACCTGAGTTCAAGGTCTGGGGCTGCCCCTTCCTTGCTGTGTGACCTTGAGGAAATGACTTCGCCTCTCTCCACCTAGAGTGCCTTCTCTAGAAGACAGCACTTACCCATGACCACCACGGTGAGGTTTCAATAGCACAATTGTAGATAAAGCTCATAATAAGCATTCAACAAGTGTTAGCAAGGTCAAGAGCACAGACTCCAGGTTCGAATTCCAGCTCACCATTTTGCAGTTACTGAACATCTCTGCGACTCGAGATCCCCAACTGTACCATGGACATAGGAACTGATGCCCCCAGGGCAGGATTGAATGTGGTCCTGTGTGTGGGGCACGAGAAGGGACTTAGCCCAGGGCAGTACCCCGTGAGGGTGTTGTTAGCACTGCTGAGTCCTGGGTACATGCTACAGCTCATCTAATTCTCAAAACATCTCTGTAGGGTGGGCTCTACCGGCCTCACTTGACAGGGAAGAGGGCTGAGGCTGGAGAGGGGTGGCCACAATGTCAAGGTGACCCTGGGTAGCAGGAAAACTCCAAACCATGTTCAGCTACCACCCATGGAGAACTTAACTGTAACCTGACGCCTCTACCTGGAGAAGTTGAGGGTGGACTTTCATTATGTCCCCACGTGACCCTCGCCTCTGGGGGCCCCTTGAAGCTCCCCCCTGCTGCCAGCCTCCCCTCAGGCTTTCTCTGTGCTCTCTCCTCCCTGCCTCCCGCCTGCCGCTGCACCCAGCCAGGGCCTCCACCCTCCTCCGGCTTGGACTGGCCAGATGCAGCCTCGATGCCCAGCTGTTCAGCCCGCACCCTCTGTCCTTCTTTGCAGGACAACCCCACCCTTCCCTTGTTAAGCCCCCTGTCTACCACATCCGCATTCCCCCAACCTTGCCAGGGCCCTTGGCCCAGTTCTTGACCCTGGCAGGCAGAATGTGGGTATTTTGTCTAGCTGTGCAAATTCCTGCCCCAGTGTGGGTGTCTGTGTGTTTGGCTGTGATCTTGAGGGCTCATATCCCCATTGCCCAGTAGCGGGTCACGGTTTTGTGACTTTGAAACATCGCTGTTTATGTCCTTGTGCATGGTACAATGCTGCAGTGCCCTGCGTGTGTGTGTGTGTGTGTGTGTGTGTGTGTGTGTGTGGTGGGTTTGCAAGGCCCTGTGTGTCCACATCCTGCCCACATGTGTGAACCAGGTCCCCTATGTGAAACGCAATGAGTGACCTTGAACACCAAGTGACTGACGAGGCAACAGGTCTAGAGATGGGAAAACCAGTCCTGTCTTGTGCCTCTGGCTATGTCTTTGACCTTGGATGCCTAGCCCTGTGTCCTTTGTTTCCCTGGGGTGTGATCTAGTGGGGCCACATCTAAGTGTTGGCCCTCTGGGTCAGTGTCTATTACTCTGAATCCCCACAAAGTGACTTGAGGATGAATCATAGTTTCGACCTTGATTATCTTCATTTGAGCCTGGTCATATGGCTGACTTACTTTGGCTAAATTTCTGTCCAGAACCTGAACATCCACATGTACATCTGCATAAATACGTCTACGTGTCCTTTGTTTAAAATAAGTAGTATTCGGGGCGCCTGGGTGGCTCATTCGGTTGAGCGTCCGACTTTGGCTCAGGTCATGATCTCAAGGTCTGTGAGTTCGGGCCCCGCGTCGGGCTCTGTGCTGACAGCTCAGAGCCTGGAGCCTGTTTCGGATTCTGTGTCTCCCTCTCTCTCTGACCCTTCCCCGTTCATGCTCTGTCTCTCTCTGTCTCAAAAAAATAAAGGTTAAAAATTTAAAAAAAAAAATTTAAAAATTAAAAAAAAATAAGTAGTATTTATTAAGCAGCTATAATAAGCCAGACATCTCTCTCTGTCTCTCTTATTCATTCCTTACAACAATCCCATCTTACAGATGAGGAAATGTAGCCTCAGAGAGGTCAAATAATTTGCTCAAAGGCTCACAGATAACATGGACACAGGGGTTTTACTCTAACATTCCGATATAACCACTATACTCAGACTCACGTCTGCGCACAAGTCTTTGGGGGACCGAGTGCATATCCATGTCTCTCCCCATGTACCCTTATTAAGGACCCCACCTTGCTGTCCAGCCCCTGGGTGCTAGCGTGCAAGTCTGTGACCTAGTACGTTCAGACCCACACAGGAGACTGTAAATTTAGATGTGAGCTTGTATGTCCAAATCAGTGTCTGTGCATGTGTGTGCGTGTGTGTGTGTGTGTGTGTGTGTATCCACATGCACACCCACACTGGAACTGTCCAGACTCATATATACCTATGAATCTCTGTGCTGTGATCCTTGAAGCTGCAGCTGCAGCTGTATGTTTGCCCATGACCTTGTGTGGCCACATCTGCATTTGGCGGAGATGTCCAGACTCTGGAGCCAAGACTGGGTGTCATACACTGAGTGGCCACATCCCATCCATCTGATGCCTGTGGCAGCGTGGTGACCTCGAATGGCTGGTCCCAAGTGACCATCTTTCTGGATCCTTATCCAGTGTCCCCGTCTCCACTTCTAATCTCAGACGACTTCTTGCCTTCTGGCCCTTCCCCACATACCCGCTCTCCCAGAATCCTGTAGTAAACGGGTGAGGGCGAAGGGCAAGGGGACAGTCCTGGAGAAAACAAGCAGCAGTTGTCAAAGCCCGAGAGAAGACAGTACTTGAAATTCGAGGATGGGGACGTCCCAAGACATTGGGGGAAAGCACAGGTGAAAAATACATGCTGTGGGCAGGGTGTAGGCAAGGTGCCACAAGAGAAAAGACTGTATCCTGAGGGATCCTCCTCTGCTTCCTCTCCCAGCGGCCCAGCACCACTCCGCCCAGACGCTGAAAGGTGAGGCGTGTGAGCCCCACTCCCAGCCGAGGCAAGCGGCCCTCTTGGAGCGTGGACGCTTTACCTGCGGTGTTTCCCTCACTCTGCAAGCCGGATGCTGTCTGCTGCCCACCGCCACACCGGGTATGAAGGCAGGGCTCAGGGTCCTCAGGGGCAGGATGCCAAGGGCCTAGGGATCTGAGAATCTTGGATTCGGAGGAGGAGAGAGAGCTGGAGCCTGGGGGCTGAGTTCCAAGTGCGCGCACCTCCATGGCCCCGGAGGGGCAGGGGCTAGAACTATTGGCTTCAGCGCCTCGGACACAGAGGGTAAAGGCATCTCCAGATTCCCCGAGGGGTGAAGGACCCCCGCTAGCCGGCTCTTTGGTCTTTCTGTCCGCTCCTCACTGCCCTTGCGGACAATCACCCGCGCACGCGCACAGCTTCATGAGCGTGCACCTAGGCGAGCACAATCTGCGCAAGCGCGACGGCCCGGAAGTGCTGTGGACTGTGGCTCGCCTCGTCCCACACCCGTGCCACGAAGCGCGCAGCCATCGCCACGAGGTCATGTTGCTACGTCTAACCCGGCCCACGTGCCTCTCCCCACCAGTGCGTCCCGTAGCGCTGCCCACGCGTTGTCCCCAACCAGGCGAGGCCTGCGTGGTGTCCGGCTGGGGCCTGGTGGCTGATGACAAGCCTGGGACCAAAGGGAGCATGGCTCTGGGTGTCAGGCCTCCAGGGACCCTATTCTCCAGGGTTCGTGGGCGAAGGACACAAGGGCCTGAAAGTATGGATTCACTCCAAGCCCACCGTCCTCCCCAGTGAGTCTCCCGGATATGCTGCATTGTGCCAACATCAGTGTTATCCCGGCCACATCTTGTAGCAAGGACTACCCAGGGCGCCTTATGAGCACTACGGTGTGTGCAGGAGTAGAAGGCGGAGGCACGGACTCCTGTGAGGTCAGAGCCATGGGGGAGGGGAACAGGCTTGGGTGTTGGGAGGGGGTCGGGTTGTGCTTGCTTTGGGCCAGAGAAGATGCTAGGGATAGATGTGGGGGTGGAGAAGGAAGAGCAGTTAGAACGGGGGTGGAGTTGGAGATGGGGTTGGAGATGCGGGTAGGGGTGGGTTGTGTTTGGGGTGGATGATGTGGTGGTTGGTCTGGAATGGCCTGGCTTTGATTTGAGAATAGGAATGGGCTTGGTTTGATTTTAGAAGGAAAATATGCTGGGTTGAAATGCGGATGGGGTAAGTTTTGTCTGGGATGGGAAAGCCATAACAGCTGGGATTGGCTGTGTTGGCAGTAAGGATGGACATAGGCCTGGCTCGATTTTGAATGGGGACGACGTGGGGGTTGGGTCGGGTTGGCGTTACACGGCGGGGATTGAACACGGATTGGCTGAGTTGTATTGACTTGTGTTAGGTTGGGGTTGAGTTGGATTAGATTGGGTTAAACTGGGTTGTATTGAGTTGAGTTGGAGAGGGATTGCATGGGGTGGGGTCGGATTGGGTTTTGACTGAGATCGTGCCCGGTGATTAGGCTAAGGATGGGGGCACTGGATCCAGAAGTTTCCCACTCCGACTTTCTCTTCCCCACACAGGGTGACTCCGGGGGACCCCACACAGGGTGGCTGGTCTGTGGGGGAGTCCTGCAGGGAATCGTGTCCTGGGGTGACGTCCCCTGTGACACTACTCACAAGCCTGGTGTTTATACCAAAGTCTGCAGCTACTTGGGGTGGATCAGGGACACCGTGAAGAGGAACTGACTATTTTGGTCTACCGCCTGTGTCTCTGACTGAGCAGAAACTCCTGTAGCTGGCCAGCCACCCCATCCTGACCTGGGACAGAACTGAGCCATCCCTTCACACCCCATCTGTCCAAGACGCACATGTTGGCCAAGGATTTGTCCCATGTCAAGCCAGAGCTGGTGCTCAAGGTCACCTGTTTAAACACTGAGATAACAGTGCTGATGCAAGTTTCTCTGTAGGAGTTGCTGTGACTTTCTTCTGGGGATGAAGGGAAGTGGGAGCCAGAGACTGGGTGGGGAACCCAAGGCCACTGTGCGTTGCTCTGTTTCACTCGCTGCCCCGATGCCTAGGTGAAAAGAAATAGCTTGAAGCAGGGCTTTTCAGTCACATACACACAGGATTAGCTGTGCAGTCTTGAGGAAAAGACTCGACGCCACTCAGCTTCGGTTCCCCCAGGTGTGAAACAGAGATCTTCATGTTGCTTACCTCACAGCGTTGTAAGGATTAAATGAGGAAGGTTATATGAACTCATTCCAATAGTGCCTGGCACAGGGCAAATATATCTCTGGACCCCAGCGGAAAAGACCCCCAGCACACGCTAGATGATCAAGAATGACTTCATTTTCTTCGAGATTCAGTTGTGGGCCTCCTGGCAGCCAAGCAAAAAGGCAAATGCTCTCCTTTTCCTTAGGCAGTCTCCCGACATGCAGCGGAGGCTGGGCTACCCTGTGGCCTACTCTGATTTTGCTGAAGAGCTCAGAGAATATGCCAGAAGCCCAAGAGTTTACCATTGAGGTTGCAGAAATCTCGTTCCTGATTCTCAACAGAGATTCCTCGCAAAATGTGGTCTTCAAGGTCACTGAATGTTGAACCACATGAACCTGGCTCCTGAGATCTAAATATTCTACTGGGGGAAGGGGAAGTACAGTTTGTAGAGAGGCCTCTCTTGACCTTGGGAGGCAGATAATCTGGAATTCCTGGGACTTTAAAGGACCTAAACTTGAGAGTCCAGACTTGGACGCTCAAGGAATAGTGGTGGGGTGTGATGAGATCCCAATGTTGTTCTGGGAGTGGGGGGGGGGGGGGGGGACATTGGATTTTGGAATGCTAGGGGACTTATTTAGGGAGACCACTGACACCTCGTTTCTGGATCTGGGGGCACTAGGTGGTGGTGGTAGGTACCCTGAGATTTTATTCGGAGAGAAACAATAAATGGATTTGGACCTAGATCCTGAGTCTGGGAGTGCAAGAATCAGGGTGTTCTGAAAGCCTTATATTTCGGAGGCAGCTGAAGCTGGGAAACTGGCGTGTTGGCTCCAAGTGGTGCGGGGAGAAGGGAATCGGAGCCCCTCAGCTGGTGTTTGAGGATAACCTGGGTCTTCAGGTGTGTGACCTTCCTTGGGGTTCAGGTATATATCGGACTTTGTATTGGAGGTCATTGATTCTTCCGTGCTCCTGTTTCTTCTCACCGCCCCCCCCCCCCAACTCCCCTCACCGGCTCTGTCTCCAAGAGCAGGGGCCCGGGAGCTCCAGGCCCTGCCCTGTCTGGCCTCAGGCCCCAGGAATGCTTCCAGGACAATCAGGGCCCGCAGAACAACAGGTGCTTGCTCTCCCGCCCCTTCCACAGCTCTGGGGTGGGAGGAGGTGTCCAGCCCCCAGGAGGCAGCGGGGGCAGGGCCTTGGCCAGCATCTGGATGCCAGCAGGGCAGGGGCGGGTCCTCAGGGTGGGGAGGGGGTGGATGAAGGCTTTAAAATGCTCCTTGGGGAGGCTCCTGAGCTCCAAGCTCACCACCTGCCTGCCTGTGGTCACCATGTGGTTCCTGGTTCTGTGCCTTGCCCTGTCCCTGGCGGGGGCTGGTGAGACAGAGGGATGGGAGGGGGAGGGGGAGAGTGGACCCCACTTTCATGCTGCCCTCACCCCCAATAACTTCTTCCTCTCCCACAGTCCGTCCCAGGCCGGGTCCCAGGCTCTCTCCCAGCCCCTCTTCTGTGGTCACAGTTCCCACTATTGTGCTAGGTCTTGCTCCCTCCCAGGAACCCCCCAAATTTTCTCCTCCTCCCCACTCCGACCCCTGCCCTGAGCCACTTTACTAAAGAGGCAGAGGCTGGGCCATCTGTCTCTCTCTTTGGGGGACTCCTGCTCTTGCAAAGAGTGCCCCCAGTCCCAGCAGATCCTGGGACCCCGACAGCCCCCTTCTAGTCCTTAGTGGTTCTCTGGCTCTAGCTCCTGAGTCCCCAAATCCTTCCATACCCTGGTGACTTTTCCCATCCGGCTGTCAGTTCTCAGCTAGGTCCTCCAGTCCCTGGCATCTGGTTTTCCTCAAATCTTCCCAAGACTCCCTAAATTCCATCAGACTCCTACACTTCTCCCCAAACAGACTCCATGACTCCAGGTGGACCCGCTTCCCCTCCTGGTATGAGGATGCTACAGATGTCTCTTCCTTCCCCACCTCTTTGCCGCTGAACCCCAGTCCAGCACCCCCAGCCTTCTCCCTGAGGAAGAACACCCAGAACCCCCAACCACACACTCCTTTCCTTGTGGAATTTCCTTCCCCTGCCCACGCTGCAGCCCTCCCCAAATGCACCCCTCCTGTGAAGCTCTGTTTTTCTAGACTTCCTTCCAGAATCCCAAGTACCTTCAGAGCCCAGTTGTCCTCCCCTACCTCCCGCAGGACCCCAACATGTGATTCTAAAACCCCACACCAAGTGGGAACGCAGGGAGGACCCACAGCTGCTTGGCCCCAACACATCTCCACCTTCCTTCCTCTCCGACACCACCCCCAGGAGAACCCCAGATCCCTCCAACACCCTCAGACCGTGACCCCAATCTCCATGAGAATCACCCAATCCCAGAAGAACTATCATCTGGCTCTCCCTCCTCCTGAGCCCCATCCCAGCCCTGACCCCAACCCTAGTTCCAGGACCCCAGACCCCCAGAGGACCCTCTCCCAGTCCCAGTCAAGAGGCACCAAATCACCCCTGTATCACCTGACCCCCACACCACATGCTGCCCCAGATGCCGCCTTCTTGTCTCCTGCCTGATCCCTGTGGTTGGCTCTGCTCTCAGCAGTCTCCCCCGCCAGGACCTGCCACCAGCCCACAATCCCAGGGCAGGCTCCAGACTTCCAGGCCCTTCCCATACCCCTTGCCCGTCTCCCCAGACCTCCAGCCCTGCTCCTCTGGACCCATGTCCCCCCAACCCCGCCACACAACCCCCTCTCCTAGCCCAGGCCTTCCTGGTGCCACCTCCCCACCTGCTCTGACCCGGCACCCTCTCTACAGGTGCTGCGCCTCCCGTCCAGTCCCGGATCATAGGAGGCTGGGACTGTAAGAAGAATTCCCAGCCCTGGCAGGCAGCTCTGTACCATTACAGCAAATTCCAGTGCGGGGGCGTCCTGGTGCACCCCCAGTGGGTGCTCACAGCTGCCCACTGCATAAATGAGTGAGTGGGGGCAGAGGGTCTGGGGGGGGGGCGGTCTGTGCTCCCACAGGAATAAACAGAGGGCACTGTCCCGGATTAACCTCAGGGGAGGCTGGAGGACTGAGAGAAAGAAAGACATTCCTGGTCTAGGTCATGGAGAGTGGCAGGGACAACCCCAGGAAAGCCCTCCGCTGGTACCTGTGTCTTTTCATCTCTCCTTGTAAATGTCTTCTTGTGTCTCCCCCTCCTGCCTCCGTGTGTCTCTCCATAACTGGCTCTGTTGTGTGTCTGTCTGTATGACTAAGATTCTTCTCGGTCTCCCTCTCTTTGGTCTCAGCGCCTCCGCGTCTCTCCAGGTCTCTGTCCCTCTCTGGGTCCCTCTGCTGCATCCCTGTCACTGTATGTCTCACCCTCCACCTCTGCCTCTGGGTCTCTGCCTCACTCCCAATGCTGCTGAGCACCCCCCAGGATGGGACCCCAGAAAGAGGAAGGGATTATCCCCATATGTCTCTGTGTGAGGGGTCTTCCCACGTGCTCAGCCCCTCCCTCCAGGACAATGATCCACTCCAGGGGGACACAGGGAAGGGCTGGTTTCAGCTGGAGCCTAGTGGGAGCCCTGGAGGAAGGAGGAGGCGAAAGAGGAGGAGGAGGGGGAGAAGGAGGAGGAAAGGGTGGGAAGGTCTGGGGAGGGAGGGGGACGCCGTCCTTGGGCTGGGGGCCAGGCCACCCGCTCCTGGGGAGCCAGCCCCACAGCCCCCGCTGCAGCTGAGCAGGTCCCAGGCCCTCCCCCCACTCCCATGCTCCCTTCCTGTTCTCTCTCTCGTTCCGCCCCCCCCCCCCCCCCCCCGCCCTACTGCCTGTGTTCCTCACTCTCTCCCTTTGCTTCCTCTTCCCTCAGTCACGTTGCCTGCTGCCCCTGCTCCTTCCAAGTCTGTTCCTTCACTTCTTCTTCTTCCCCGGGACGCTTCCTTCTGTCTCTGTCTCCTTTGGGCTCTGTTTCTGTCTTCCCTCTGCCTCTCATTCCCTCTCTCCTTTTCTGCTCTCTCCTTTTCACTCTCACTGTCTTTGTCTCTGGCTTTGATCTTGTCACATCCTTCTGTCTTTCACTCACTGTCTTTTCTTCATAGCTCTTTACCTTCCCAACTGTCTCTCTCTCTCCATGGTTACTCCTTGTTTCTCTCTCTCTCTCTCCCCGCGACACCACCCCCCCCCCCCCCCCGGCTCCCCATCGCCCTTTCCCCCTCCTCTCTCCTCATTCCCTGGGGCCCCCTCTCTCCCCAGCAATTATCAGCTGTGGCTGGGTCGCTACAACCTGTTTGAGCACGAAGACACAGCCCAGTTTGTCCAGGTCAGTGGTAGCTTCCCACACCCTGGATTCAACCTGAGTCTCCTGGAGAACCACACCCGCCTCCCCGGAGAGGACTACAGCCACGACCTCATGCTGCTCCGCCTGGCAGAGCCCGCCCAGATAACGGATGCTGTGAGGGTCCTGGACCTGCCCACCCAGGAACCCCAAGTGGGGAGCACCTGCTACGCCTCCGGCTGGGGCAGCATCGAACCAGATAAGTGTATGCCCGGGCCAGACCCTGCAGCCTGGAGCCCAGACCCTTGGGTGTAGGGAGGAGGGGCTGGGGACCCGGACTCCAGGGTCTGAGGGAGGAGGGGCCGAGGAGCCACTTGGGGTCTTTTCATCTCTGTTCTGTAGTCACATACCCAGACGATCTCCAGTGCGTGGACCTCAAACTCCTGTCCAACGACGTGTGTGCCAAAGCCCACTCCCAGAAGGTGACAGAGTTCATGCTGTGTGCTGGATACTTGGAGGGCGGCAAGGACACCTGTGTGGTGAGCCAGTCTGTCCCCCCCTTCCCCTCCCTCCTGGGCCTCAAGGTGCTGGGGGAGGGGACTCGGGCTCTGGACTGCTGCTGAGAGCTAACTGGGCATCTGTCTCTGCGGCTTCCAGACTGTATCTCCCCCCAACCAAGCCTCAGCGCCCTCTCCCTGCCCCCTTTCCTTCCCACACCCCCATCCTGGTATCACAGGCACCTCCCTCCACCACATCAGAGTTCACCTGTCCCTCCCTCATATTTACTGTCTAGTCAGAGAAAGCTGTTTGGGAGAGGTGACATCAGAGGGGAGTCCTGAAGGTAGAAGGGTCCGGTAGATGGATTCCGCTCCTCTCCCACTGACCTGTCGGCTGGGACTGTTCTGGACCCCGCCCCCTGTGCAGAAACTGAACCCTGAAGTCCCCTCCCCGTTGGCCATGACTCCAGCCGCTGTCTCCTCTGTTGGAATCCCGCCGGCCCTCTGGCCGTGGACTGTGGAGAGGACCGTGTCCCCCCCCCCGGGCCTGGGGAGTCACCGTCTCGAGCTCTGTGAGCCCAGGTGTGAGAGCTGGGGCTCCGCAGGCAGAACCCCGCCGCCACGGCTGACCTTTGTCATTCTCTCCCCCTTGTGCTGCAGGGGGACTCCGGGGGGCCACTGATCTGCGATGGCACGTTTCAAGGAATCACGTCCTGGGGCCACATCCCATGTGGCAGCCCCAATATGCCTGCTGTCTTCACCAAAGTGATTTCGCACCTGGAGTGGATCAGGGAAACCATGACAGCCAACCCTTGAATGCCCCCATCGTGTTTCCTACCCCAGTAAACTCAATACGCATCAGATTCACCTCACGTGTGCTGTCCTCTGGCCTTCCAGGCCCTGCGCACCTGGAAGCTGGGGACCCACCCCGCCCAGTCTAGAGCCCAGTCCTCTCAGTCTCTCGCCCGGAAGCTTATGAGCTGGGGGAAAGGAAGGAGTAAAGACGGGTGTAGACAAACCGGCACGGAGAGAGGCTCAGACCCTAAGGGGCCAGGCAGGGACTCAAGACCGGTTCGCACACCGGTTCACACACGCTGGGCCCGACCCTGCCCTGGGGAGAGAGGACGCCACGGAGGGTCACACGTGGAGGTTGTGAGGCACCCAGGTTTTATTGTGGCAGAGAAGTCCGGAAGTGGGGGGGGGAGGGGAATGTGGTTGCAGGCCACGCCTTTCTGGGGAGGGGCCTGTTCCGCAGAAGGGCGGAGCTACATCCAGAGGCGGTGAATGTTGTGACCGGCCGGGGCTCCCCCCCTGAGGGGTAGGTGTCGAGACCATGGAGTGCAACTTCGGGGCGTGGCCTAAGAGGCCGAACCACCCAGGGGCGGGCCCTAGCTAGGCTCGGGGGCGGGGCCACACCAGCCGGGAGCGCGGCACGCCGCGCACAGAACTGGAGGGGGCGGTGTCGCGCTGCAGGAGGGAAGGCAGGTTGAGGACTCGGTGCGCGGGAACAGAGCCGAAAAGGAAACCCCAAGCTCGAGGGGTAGGGGGTTGTCGCCTGTCCTCAGAAGGCACGGCCTGTTCTTTGGGAGCGGGCCCTCGAAGGGAGGTCTATTCTCCGGCGCGTTGCCACGACGGAGGGGGCGGGCCCGGTATGCGGCTGCGGTTACCGGTCAGTTTCCTGCGAAGCTCGGGTGCAACTGTTTAGAGAGGCTCGAGGGGGCGCCCCTCGGGGGTGAATGCACTGGACAGGTCCCGGCTGAGCTTGCGGTCCGCGTCGGACTGCAGTTCGGACGCGCGTCTCTGAGCGTTCTGCTGCGAGACCCACCGACGGCAGCTCAGACGCCGCTCCATGAAGGGCGAACTTCTGCCCCACATGCCCAAGTGGTTGAAGTAGTTCAGCACTCCTGGGGGCCGGGGGCTGGTGAGCGGCTGAACTCCGGGCCCCGCCGCAGGCCCCGCGCCACCCCTCGAGGCGGCCTCCCCTCCGGTCCGCCCTTATCCGGCCCCAGGCCCTGCCCCGAGTCCTCTCCCGGGCCCCGCCCCCTGCCCTACCGAGGCACCGCCCCTTTCTCCCGAGGTCCCGCCCTCACCGGCCAACAGCATCAAGGCGCCGGCGCCCCAGCACAGGTAGGTGGTCACCAGGTAGGATACTTGTGGCCTCGGGTGTAGCGTCTCACAGTTGACTACAAAGAGCGTCAGACTGAGAACGATCAGGAACCCTGCACTGGGGTGGGGCCGGAAAGACGGACACAAAGTCTGGACAGCAACCCCAGGATACCCCCATAAAGAGAAGAGAGACAGAGACAGCCTCTCCCCTCCCACCCTCCATGACAAGCAGGTGTGTGTGCATACACAGGCACACAAACTCCTGTGCAGACACAAAGACACCCGGAGAGAAGCAGAAAGAAAAAGAGGGAAGCAGGAAGGAGAGACAGATGCCCCCGACACTCACCCCGACTGAGAAAGATGAAAGAGCTGAAACAGTGGGGCAGAGATCCCAAGAGACGTTCAAAGACAGAGTCAGCAGGACAGAAATCTTGAGATACACCTCCCCAAAGCCAAAAAGAGAGTCCTGGGGCAAGACACTGGGGGTATCTTCCCTTCCCCCAGGCCGACACTTACCAGTGCTGAAGCTGAGAAAACTGAAGACAAGGTCGATCTTAGTAAGGCGTCGGAAGACTGGCCGGAAGGAGAGGCACATGAAGGGGAGGAGGATGAGACACAGGGTCAGGGCCAGCATCATGAAGCCCATGCTCATATGGATGAGAACTGGAGGGAGAGGAAATGCTGCAGAGTCATCCCCAGATGCTCTCCAAGGTCACCCTCCAAACTCACCCTACCAACAGCCCATGAGCAGCCCAACAGACACCCCCAAAGTTTGGCTACAGACAACCTCAACATCACCCCACTTCCACCACCAAAGTCCCTTCTAAAAAATCCTAAAATCTCTCTCTCTCAGAATCACCCCCAGGCACCTGTAAAGTCAAAATCATCCCCAATGACACCCTCAAAGTTGTCCCAATCACCCCCACCTACTCCAAAGTCCACCCTCGTAATCAACCCCACCCATACTTCCAAGGTGACCCCACAGATGACCCTTAAGCCATCCCCACTCACATCCTCAAAGTCACCCCACGGAATCATCTCAATCTTTTCTAGAGTCATCCCCACAGACACCTCCAAAGTCATCCCACTCATACTCCCAGAAGGCATCCCACAGCATCTCACAGTAATGCCCTCAGTATCACACCCAGACACCCCCAATAGCACCCTCAATTGTCCAAGACACTTTAGTTCCCCTAGTCTCCAAAGACACCCTGCTTCTGCTCAGGCGTCTCCCATTCACATCCCAAGGTCCTCTAATGATCCCATTTTTACACCCAGAACCTCCCCCCATTATCACCCCCATTCACACCGCAGAGCCCTCCCACAGACATTCTCCAAATCACCCACCTCGATCCCCAGAGCATACACACTCTGATGTACACACAAGAAAAACTTCCAGATACTTGAAAACCACAGAACCACACTCAGTTTCAGTGAATATTTACCCAATGTACATTTCAGAACAAGAGTTTTGGCCCCTTCTGAGAATTACATCTCTTTTTAGCCCTTCTCTACATTGCCTACTTTTGAACAGTGCAAGACTGTCTCAGCCAAATGAGCTAAGACTCCATCCGCTTTGTTTCTGGCAAATGGAATATCTCTAACACATAATCAGAAAGCAAAAGCTGGGACATATATACAGAATAGCAATAGTGCTCTGGGCATCAGTCACATAATCCTGGTTGAGAGATTCTCATGACATACCCTGCTTTCTGGGGGCCACCAAAATAGTCATATGACTCCACCCGGGTCAATCACAGTGCCCCATACCCCAGACCACGGTGATTGGCCCAAAGATGGGCATATGACCAAAATCAACCAGTCATGCTCTGCCCTGGGACTTTCTCTGACTGAAGCTGCCAAGAGCTCTCGTTCCTCTAGTCAGGAGGTTTATGAGCTTGGAGCTTCCTGGCCTTGGACCTAGCCTCATGGGGGATAGGAGATCTGATAGGGTAAAACTAAGAAAGGAAAACAGACGAGAGGAGGAAGAGAGTTGAGATGACATTCAAATCCCTGGCTCTTGTCAACCCAGAGATGAGCCCACTTTGTGGTTTGGTCAGAAGTAGACATTTGTGGCTTACTTCCCTGACTCACCCTCCTGCCTGTTCCCCACTCTCAGCCCCAGTTATAAGCTAATCAGTGCATTGCATCCCTCTGGCCGCTATACTTGGTTTGAGGTGCTCATGTGACCCAGCCACACAAGACTTTTGCAGGAACGTTTTGTGTTCTTTTTCCTGCCAGGCTTGAGCCCACATTGTTAGCAGTTCTACCAGCTGTTTGTCTTCTCTCAGATCCATTGCCCATGCTTCCTTATTCTGTGTTGCAAAGACTACATTTCCCAACCTCCTTTGATCACTGGCTTATCAGTACATTTGGCTAATGGGAGACACTGGCAGAAGACTGGCTCTGGAAGAAGAGAACAAGCCAGTGTATTTATTTCCCTCTCCCCAACCCCCACCTCAGCTGGTGTCTTTAGCAGTAGATTCATTTTTATTTTTTTTCTGTGATTCTAGCCACCTCTAAGCAAATAGCACTACGAGTCTAAGCCTTCCCGATGGCTCCAGCTTCCAGGCTCTGGTAATACCACCTCTTTTCTTTGTTCTTCTGGGCTAAAGGGTGTAGCAGCTTCTTGAGTTGCTAATCTCTGCTTTGCCTCACCATTACCTACTCAGCTTCTCAGCTATTCTGTTACCCATGAAATCAATCCCCTATATTTACTACCCTCTAAAGCACCTAGAATGATTTATTTTCCTAACTAGATCCTGACTTGCCACTAGGGGGAGCCTTGAGAATGAAGCCAATCCAAGTAGCCAAGACACAGACAGATAGTAACGTGTCCGATACTATCACCTGGACTCTTGAATTCAGTCGTGCCTGAAAGCATTCCTACTCCCACTCTTTTTCATTTAGGTGAGACCAGAAGTTCCTTCACTCAAGCTACTTCACGTTAGGAGTTTCTGTTACTTGTGATCCAAAGACTCCTGACTAATTCAAATCCCTTCCATAAGTTGGCAAGGAGCGCAGGATTCAATGCTGCCTACATACCACCCACTAAAATCACAAACTGTAACACACACACACACACGCACACACACCCAGAATTGAATATTCATCAACAATCTAGAGGGAGAAGAACTCCTCAAGCTGAGAAGCAATTGGTAAAGTCACGGAGGCAAAGCTGGATAAATAAGAACATAAAAATTCTGAATTTCTACACCTTAACAAAAGACCCTCATAACCTGTATGTCGTGTCTTTATGCCAACCATAAAGCATTGTACATTCTAAGCATTCAGTAAATGCTGGTTTACTTTTAAAAAGAGAACTGTAGGGGCGCCTGGGTGGCTCAGTCGGTTGAGTGCCAACTTCAGCTCAGGTGATGATCTCACGGTCTGTGAGTTCGAGCCCCGTGTCAGGCTCTGTGCTGTCAGCTTGGATCCTGGAGCCTGCTTCTGATTCTGTGTCTCCCTCTCTCTCTGCCCCTCCCCCGCTCATGCTCTGTCTCTCTCTCTCTGTCAAAAATAAATAAACATTTAAAATAAATAAATAAATAAAAATAAAAAGAGAGCTATAATATTGCCTTGTGTGCTCTTTAAGTGATAAACATACACAGTATATACAGAGACATGCTTCTGTGTGTGTGTATATGTATGTGTTTGTATATGTTTATATGGTCATACCATTTAAGAATAGCCACTTTCTCATATGTGTAGAAAATATAACTGGAGGAACACATAAGAGCTTAAAAATGGCTTAGTAGCAGGGCCCTGGGTGGCTCAGTAGATTAAGTGACCGACTTTGTCTCAGATCATGACCTCGAGGTTCCTCTGTTCAAGCTCTGTGTCAGGGTCTGTGCTGACAGCTTGGAGCCTGGAGCCTGCTTCGGATTATGTGTCTCCCTCTCTCTCTCCTCCCCTCCCCTGCTCACACTCTGTCATTCTCTCTCTCTAAATAAGCGTTTAAAAAAAATTTCTCTAATGGCTTAGTAGCATCAGTCACCCCCCAGGAAGGGGAATGGGTGGGATGGGAGACAGAAATGTAAGGGAGACTCTTGCACTTGTTAAAGTGCTGAACCATATAAATATATTCCTCGTTCAAATAAAATAAAAGTAACTTAAATCTCAAAATAAAGAAAAAATCTTAAATCACACAAAGTTAACGTTTAGGAACAAATGGGAAATGTAGTGAACATTCACCTCTCTTTTTTGTCTTCCCAGCACCTTTGGAAACCAGTCCACATCTGGGGAATTTTCCCCAATGTATGCATCCACACTTTCCAGAAAGGAAACCAGCCTCCCTTAAGGCGAAGACCTCAGCACGTGACCAGGATCCACCAATAAAGAAGAACCACGCTAGACTTGGAATTCACAGCCAGAGGGAGGCATGGACTCTCTTCTGGTAGGTGTGGCCACTGCTACCTGCAGAGTCCCAGGGCATCCGAGAAAGAGGTTCCCCAGTGGAGTTCAGGTCTAGAGAGCAAGGTGTAGTATGAATGCCCAGCCAGCCAGTCCTCCAGGGAATTTTTTGGGCATGTTCGCCATCACTTGGCCCCTGGAGCCCAATTCTCTGGCCACACAGAGATTCTTCAAACTCCTGCAACATTGTTTATAAATCCATTTCCTGCTTACACCAGGTTTAATTGGCTTCTGTTGCTTGTCATGAGAATCCTGACATATCAAAGCCTTACAAAGTCTCCTCAGCCCTTTAGAAACCCTGCTATCCCACCCTTGGGCGTCTACCCCAGGATAATTTTGCTCCATTAATGTATCATAAATATGGAAGAAAGTTGTCCACCCAGCATCCATTCCCATTCTTCTGGCAACAGCAACTTGACTTTGTTCAGAGGAACCCTGTGCCCACCCTCTGTCCTTGTGCTTTCAGACAGAAATGACCCCTCCATTGACTCTTAAGAAAAGTGTGACAGCATGACATCTTCCTGTTCAGTGCGGGTGCGGGAGGAGTGAGAATCCCAGGGAAGTAAATCTGATCCCATCAGAGCTCATCCTGAGATCTTTGCTTGAGGGCTACAGAAGACAACTTGCTCTCTTTTCCCCACGGTTGTTCACACAAAGGGCAGAATCTGGGTGCTGCTGATGCCCCATTACCACAGCTTGCCTGAGGGCCCTACACAGAGGAAGCCTTCGTAGACAGATTCCCTATTGACAGGCTTTGAGCACCTGGATCCAGCAGTACCTGAAGTGGACTTTACCTCTGGACTTTACCATCACTTGAAAGCATGTTTGTCTTGCTTACACCAACTTGAGTTTGGGAGGTATACAAGAAAGAGATATTGAACATAAATAAGTAAGATTAATACCACACAGTGTTCTGGAAGTTTCATAAACTTATTTGAGATCTGAAGTGACGATAGGTGCATTGGCTGAAAAACGAATTCCCTAGGATAATAATAGCCCACCCTGGTGTAGCACCTAATATGTGCCAGGCACTGTACTTGCTAATTCTTCCAACAGCCCGTGAATAGGGATTACTACCACTACCATTTTATTTTTTTTTTAAGTCTTTTAACGTTTATTTATTTTTGAGACAGAGAGAGACAGAGCATGAACAGGGGAGGGGCAGAGAGAGAGGGAGACACAGAATCTGAAAGGGGCTCCAGGCTCTGAGCCATCAGCCCAGAGCCCGACGGGGGGCTCGAACTCACGGACCGTGAGATCATGACCTGAGCCGAAGTCAGACGCTTAACCGACTGAGCCACCCAGGTGCGCCACCACTACCATTTTAGAAATGAGGAAACTGAGGCACAGAGAGGTGAGAGAATGTGCCTAAGATCACCCAGCGACCAAATGGTTGAGCCAGGATCCAAACCCAGGCACTCTGGCTCCAGGTTCTGGACTGCCTCCTGTTGCAATGCTCAAAAGCACTGGAAACACACACAGAGACATTAAGATAAAGCAAAATGTTTCTGAAGGAGCTGGAAATTTCCTTTTTTTAAAACAATCATCTTTTTAAAGGAACTATTTTCGGGGCATCTGGGTGGCTCAGTGGTTGAGTGTCTGACTTCAGCTCAGGTCGTGTTCTCGTGGTTTGTGAGTTCGAGCCCCACATCGGGTTCACTGCTGTTAGCACGGAGCCCACTTCGGATCCTCTGTCCCCTACGCTCTCTCTGCCCCTCCCCCACTTGCGCTCCCTCTCTCAAAAGTAAACAATACGTTTAAAAAAACCTATTTTAAAAAGCGAGGGAGAAAATGATGGTGACTTTAACATCTAATCGTGAGGCAGATTGGTTTCCGGTGAATTGTAATGCTCTTCCCATGAGCTGTGACAGTCCTGTTTCCCTGTCTCCTCAAAAGCCATGTATAACTCCAGGAGACTTCTCCACAAGTCCCTTCAGAGAATCTCCAGAGACCCTCCTGAGAATTCTAAACATTTATCCCCAAGAACATGCAAAGAACTTCCCCCAGAGATTCCCACCCCTGATAATTTCCCAAGATGCCCCACTTCGAGTGCCCCATAGTCTGTCCAGCCTCCTACTGACCGGTGACTTGGCCCAGGCTGACACACTTGTGCTTCCTGCAGTCTGTCCAGAAGCCCAGGTAGCCAGTGTAAGAGCCCTGCAAGTACGCCAGACGTCCATCCACCACGCTGAGCATCATCAGGGTTGCGAGGATGCTGAAGACCAGAGACCAGCCCCGCAGGATGAACTTGCGGTCCTCCTCCCAGGAAGAGACCATGTCCGCTGGGAAAGAGTAGAGTTCCTCGGGTCCACATCCACCTGCACCACACTGCTGCAGCCTAGTCTCCATTTCCAGCCACAGCCACGTCTGCACCTCCACCCAGACCCCAATCCCAACCTCATCCCCATCTCTGATCCCAAATGCACCCTCACTCCCACCTCTAACCCTGACGTCCAGCCCAGCCTTCGCCCACAACCCCATTCGGAGCCCAGACCTACCTGTTTTGTCTCCACCCCCATCCTCCGGTCCCTGTTCCCCAAACCCCAGCTCCATCTCTGCCCTTGACCTCAACTGCTTCTCTAGACCCCTGTCACAAATCCCCATCCAGGACATGGACAACTGCGACGTGCGTTCCACAGTGTGCTCGTGAGGCCAAGACCCGTGGTGCCAGCAGAACGAAATGCCAGTGGCGTGCCCTGCGTTCACCAAGCCCCCTGTGATCCTACCAGACTTCCCAACTGGCAGGGAAATCCTGTCCCTCCCACTATTCACTTACCTCCAGCCACACGAGACTTCACAGGGTTCCTCTCACACCGCGAGCTTTCCTACCTCAGCAATTCAAGAAGCAGTCCAGGCTGCTCCTTCTGCCTGGGGCACCTTTCTCCCACCTGTGCCCAGACTGCCTTGGCCACCCTTTAGATCTCACCTCCCACGTCACTCCACCCACATCTCCCATCCTGAGCCCCCCAGCCCAGCCCAACTTCAATTCACCCTTCAACTTCAGTTCTTGGCAAGGTCGCCCACCAAGTGCTCCCTTATCAGTGCAACACGCAAGTCTCCTTCACTGGCATCCCTTATCTCACTACTTTTTCCCTACTCATCTTACCGAACAGACCCCCCTGAGGGTAGAGAACAGATCTCTTCTTTTTCCCACTGTACCTTCATCACCTGGTACAGAGCCTTTGCTGGTTGTTAAAGTAAAAAGGTAACAATTGAGGGGCACCTGGGTGACTCGGTTGGTTAAGCGTCCCACTCTTTTTTTTTTTAATTTTTTATTTGAATGTTTATTATTTTTATATTTTTTTTAACGTTTTTTATTTATTTTTGGGACAGAGAGAGACAGAGCATGAACGGGGGAGGGGCAGAGAGAGAGGGAGACACAGAATCGGAAACAGGCTCCAGGCTCCGAGCCATCAGCCCAGAGCCTGACGCGGGGCTCGAACTCACAGACCGCGAGATCGTGAGATCGTGACCTGGCTGAAGTTGGTCGCTTAACCGACTGCGCCACCCAGGCGCCCCCAATGTTTATTATTTTTGAAGAAGACAGAGAGACAGAGCATGAGCAGGGGAGGAGCAGAAAGGCAGACACAGAATCCAAAGTGGGTTCCAGGCTCTGAGCTGTAAGCACAGAGCCTGACGCGGGACTCAAACTCACAAAGCAGGAGATCGTGACCTGAACCGAAGTCGGATGCTTAACCGACCGAACCACCCAGGCGCCCCAAGCATCCCACTCTTGATTTCAGCTCAGGTCATGATCACTGTTCGTGGGTTCAAGCCCCGCATCAGGCTCAGCACTGCTGGTGCGGAGCCTGCTTGGGATTCTCTCTCTCTCCTGCCCCTCCCCCTCCTCAAAAATGAAAATAAACATTTTTTAAAATGGTAACGATTGAATGCATGGGTGTATGAACTGGTAGACACATCCATGGTTATCTATGTATAGTAATTCCTTCCTGTCCTGTGGCATCTCTCAATTTGGATTTCAGAGAAGGTTGGGTCTAGGACTCAGGCACGAGCTTTGGAGGATGGAGAAAGTGTCTCTGAGAGTCAAAATCAGTATCTGTGAAGTGCAAAAAATTCAACAGGTTTCTATTACAATGGGTTCTCGATGCTTTTACACTTCGTCTTTATGACAATCCTGTGAATTATCATTGTCTCCTTTGACAGTTGAGGAGTTAGATGGATATTTGTGTAATTAAAGACATAAAAGTTTGCGGGTTTCCTTTTTTCTTTTTTCTTTTCTTTTCTTTTCCTTTCTTTTTTATTTGTTTGCTTGTTTGTTTGTTTCTCAAAAGTCTACCACACGAGCCAAAAGAAAGGATGGAGAGAACGCAAGCCTGGATTGGAGGTCTTTGAGGTCAGAGAATAGGTCCCTGAGGTCTCAGGAAAAGGTGAAGAAAGACAGAGACAGTGGAGAGATGTACTGAACTTGAAAAGGGAATAAAAGGAGGAAATCAATTCAGGAAAGGCCCCGGGAGTGGGGTGGGGTAGGGGCAGGTGGAAGGAGGGAATTATAAATTCAGATCTCAGGCCTTCCAGAAACTGTAAGAACTGATCTCAGAAATGCTGGTGCCCCAGTGCTGGTTCAGCCCTGCCCAACCCTGGCCCTATTCTGGCCCCTCTCTGGCCCTGCTCTTTCTCTACCCTGATCATTCTCTCCCCCTCTCCCCCACCTTTGCCCAGTCCTGACATCTCTCAGACCCAGCCATGACCTCTTCTTGACCCAATCCTGACCCTGCCCATACCTCACATGGAACCCACTCTGACCCAGCCCCAGCCCCCATGTCACTCACACAGGGTAGAGCATGAGTCCATGGCCAATGTCCCAACCGCCTGGAATCTCTCCAACTGTCATGGAACCTCCCCCCCAACCCCAGATGCAGGCCAGACTGAAGCCCTGAGGCCTGCCTGTGGACAGCAGGAGAGACCAGAGAACACAGAAGAAGGGTCAGAGAGATCCAAACCGCCAAGGGCCAAGCCTGAACCTGGGAGGGAGACCAACAGACTTCCAGGTGGCCATGGAGGTGCCTGGAAAGAGGGGCTAAAAGCAGTTGGTGACTGTTTAGCGCATCTGGGGACTGGCCTTACGCTGCATCCCCACATGTCCCAGAGGTCCCAGTCTGGACCCCAGAGCACCCAGCCAGGTTTCCTTCCAGGAGCTCCCAGTAATACTCAAAATGAGACCGAAGTCTCTCCACCAATTACTTACAGGCCCCAGGTCAGAATCCAAGACTCTCAGCCCATTATCAACAGTGGCCGGGTCAGCATCCAAGAGCCCCCGCCCATGATCCATAATCGCCGGGTCAGCATCCAAGAGCCCCCGCTCATTATCCATAATCGCCGGGCCAGCATCCAAGGGCCCCCACCCATTATCCATAATCGCCGGGTCAGCATCCAAGAACCCTTGTCCATTATCCACAATCGCCGGGTCAGCATCCAAGACCCTCCACTAGTCCACAGTCGCTGGGCCAGTATCCAAGATGTGCCACCCATTATCAACAGTTGCTGGGTCAGTACTGAGGACATGCCATCCACTGTGAGCGGTCATCGGCTCAGTATCCAAGATACACCGTCAGTTACCTACAGTCACCGTTTGAAGACCCAAGATGTTCCACCAATTTTCCAAACTCACCACTTCAGCATCCAAAACTCTCCATTACTTCCTCACATCTCCCTGGACAATGTAGAGTCCCTTAACTACAATAGTAGTCAAGTCAGTAGCCAAGACCACCTTCCAACAAGTCAGAGTCCTTGTTTAAGTACTCAATGCCTCACATTGCCAATCCGGGCCAAAGTCGATGTCCCCCCTTCAATTACTCACAGCCCCACGGCCAGTGTCAAAAGCACTGATTCAATTATCTGGACCACCCAGGAGAGTTTCAAAGACTCTATGGACAGCTCCCTGTACAACCCAAGTACTCTAGACGACAATATCCAGAGCATACGATCAAGCAGATCTGCTGAGATGGATTCTGGCGGGTGAGAGGCAGGGGTCCAGGCAGTGGGCCAGGTTCTGGGCTAGGATTCTGGGGGAGGGGCAGTAGTCAAAGGTCAGCGACCAGAAGCAAAGCCAGTCTACTGGAAACTAGAGGTTGGACCCAAGTGAGGCTGACCCTGGGTAGGGCATAACATAAAGGCTGGACCTGTAATTCAACCTAGGAACTGAACTTGGGGGTGGCAGGGTCTGGAAGTTAGATCTGGAGGCAAGGGAGCCTAGAGGCTAAACATCTAGAGGCAGGACCTGAAGGATACAGGCCAGGGAGAATGGACGTAGAGAAGATAGTCTGAAGGCTACACTGGGTGGGTCATGGTCTGGTCTGGCAGTTGGACTGGGGTGACTGGGCTGGGTGGCTGGATTCAGTGGTGACACTGGTGGTGGGCGATCTGCTACAGGTGTCAGAGAAGGAGTAAATGCAGGTATTCACAGTTGCCCATGGGCTGGCGGCTGCTGCATGGAGCCAAGAAGATCGGCCGTCAGGTGAGCCTGGCACTGAGCCTGGCTGGCATGGTGATCATCGGTCTCATCACCCTGGGCCAGCCCTGGATCCACTTCCGGGTTCCATTGACATCCCCTGGGGATCCTGATGGCCCCTCGACCATCCCCATCAACACCATCTTCTTTGTGCAGTGCCCTGACATCTCCTGCCTTCATGAGTACGACCAGAATGCTTGTAAGGCCTACCCTATACTCACCCTTCCTGGGACTCATCTCTCTTCTTTGTCCTGGGGACCCTTCTCTGCCCTCTCTAGGATGGTCTTCACTGCCCAGGGTTAGTCTTCCCTTCTCTGGGATAGTTCTCACTACCCCCGGATAGTCATCCCTTCCTCCAGATGGTCCTCATTGCCCCAGGATCATCCCCATTGCCCTATGCTCACCTTCAATTACATGATACCCATCCCCACAGTCCTCTTAACCCTAGGATCTTACACATTATCCTGAGACTTTTTCACCCCAAGGAATCTTTCCTCATCACACAGAACTGGTTCCTCAATTCCCACCCCTCTTCTCACTGCCCAAGACACTGTTCTCACTGACCCAGAGGTGTGCCCTCAATGCTAAAGGCATCTGCCTTAATATCCCTTCTCTACAGCCCAATTTCAATTTTCTTAAAATGAGAAAGAAAAATTTGCAAGGGAGAGGGTTCAGGAATACTCCCAGCCTCATGGGGGACCCTGTCCCCCATGCTCAGTCGGAGGGCCTCTTGGTGTTCTGATTTTCTTCCTTCCCCAGACTTGTTGGACTTTGCCTGGGCCTTTCTCATCCTTGCCAGTATTGCCGGCTTCTGCCTCTGCATCATGCTCATAAACATCATCTTCTTCACCAGCTCCAACTTACCTGTGCTGGACTTCTCCAACGTCATCATCAGCATCCTGACAGGCATGGCAGTGCGATTTATCCCTCAGGAACCAAGGCGAGGAGTACCTTGCCCAGTGCCCATGATCATATCCAACCCCCTCCCCACCACATCCCAACACCATCCGCATCCTCACGTACATTGCCCATCCCAGTTCTATCTCCCTCCAAATCTCTGATCAATCCCAATAAAAAATATATGAGCTTCCAACAACACAACCTCACCTCCAGCCCCAATACCAGCCTCCAGTTCACCCGCCACCTCTCCACGTCCCCACCCCCCATTCCCATTTTATCTCTTTCCAATCTCCAAACCATCCTCACTACCATCCCCAACCCCTTTCCAAATCTCAGCACTCATTCCAAACCCAACCCAACTCTATCACCTGTGAACCTCACTCTCAAACTCAACCAAAACCCGTTCCCCAACTCACCCTCTGTCCTCACCACTCAAACTTCAACCTCTACCCAATACCCATTTCCAGTGCTGACCCAGCCCAAATCCTTTCTTCACCCCCCCCCCCCGCCCCCTGTCCCCGGCTCTGTGATTTTGTTCAAGTTACTTAATCTTTCTGAGCCTACAGTTTTCTGTAGGGTGGGGGTGAAATTTCCTATCACGTGGAGATGTAGTGAGGACTGGATTAGGAAATGTTGGCACCTGATGGAGCTCTTTAACCTTGCACAATTCCTTACCATGATAATCCTTCCATGTGACCCAAATGTCTCAAAATTGATATGCTAATTCTAATTGATTAGAATTAGTCTAGTTTTCAATTTGCATTGCCAAATCACACTTTTTAGAAAAGGAGCTGGGTTGGCACATTAATTTGGAAATGAAGGATATTACGTTCCTATCACTTGTAATGATTGACCACAGCTTTTAGTTTTATCAGGAAAACATTTTTGGACAATGATAGCAAAGTCAAGAGTAGGAAACATTCAACTTCCTATTTCCTTGTTTGCAAATAGTATTTATCCAATTTGTCTGGTAGCTCTTCCCAATTGTTTACATATAAGGTACAAAGGGTAGAAAACACCTCAGTTTTATGTCATCTAATATAAGACATTTTTCTACAAAAAAAAAAAAAATTCTGCTCAGTCTTTTTAATTAAATGAGAAACATCTCTTATATTATTTTTCAACAACATAAAGAAAAAATGACCCAGGTCTTCACTACCTGAATTTTTTTTAAGTTGAAATATGCAGAATGAGTGGGTTCCTAGTCTACTTCTTCAGAAGCCCAAAATTAAAGACCCAATACAATAATAATCATCATCATCATCTCAATTCTTGTGGGCTCACTGTGTGCCAGGAATTGTGCCAATCTCAACAACTCCTCACGACAGCCCAAGGAGATGAGTCCTATGACTCATATTTTTTTACATATGAAGGAAGTGAGGCTCAGAGAGACAGAGTAGTTACCCTAAGGTGGGAGGGAGAGGCAGGACAAGAGCTCTGTTCTGGTTGGCCACAAAGCCTATGGTTTTAGACACAACCCAATGGTCCCAATGTGCTCTACCATGACATTATCAAGAGCCTGCTTTCCTGCCTGCGCACAGAGGTACAGGGAGGCAAAAGAAACTGGGAGAATATTGAGCAAGAGCCAGGCAGCCATACAACTATGGGCAGGGGTCTGCACACACCTGATGCCCAGCTTCCTAACACCTGTACTCATGCAGGGGCCAGCATGATACTGGGTATCCTGTTCTACCTGATGCAGGCCCATGAGTACCTGCAGGAAGGCATGACCTACACTCTGGGGCTCAGCTTCTACCTGGCGTGGACCGGCATCTTTCTCTTCCTGATGAGTGGTCTGGGCTGGGCTGGGGTTGGTTTTGGGCATGGGTCTTCAGGGATATGGATAGGGACTGAGTGGGACAGAGTTTGGGATGAGGATGGGTTGTGGACAGGGCTGGACAAGCTGGGATTGAGGTGGGAGATGAGGGTGGGGTTGGGCATAGGGCTGGATGAAGGGATGGGGTTGGGTATGGGTTGGAAATGGGAAATGGATTGGGGACAGGGTAGGGGCGTGATTGGGCTTGGGAAAAGAATCAGGATCTGGAGTAGGCTATGAATGCTGCACCTCACCCCCTCTGCTCTCTTCCTTCTTCAGGTTTCCTTTCCTACCTGAACTACATGAACTTCTGGTCCATCCTGGCGCTCCAGGCCATCTGGACTTGATGGCGCTCCAGGACACAGGAATGACCCCACCGCTGGCCTGCTCCCACAGCTCCCTGCCAAGCACTTGACAACCCTACTCTCTAGTCCCCCACCCCCACTGAGAGTCTTGCCCTTTTCGGTCCCCTCTTAATCCCCCCACTCAGATTAATAACCTGTATATTTAAATAATCTGTACCTTTTGCCCAGAATATTCTCTTAGCTCAGTACCTTCTAAGTGTTCTGTGGAAATGCCAACTCTCACGGGGGCCATCCCTTGGGCCCTCTGGGGTAGAGGGACAGGTGAGGGAAGCGATTCAGAGGAAAGAGACGCAAGGCACAAGGTCAACAAAGAGGCTGTGCCAATGGTTCCTGGTATACATACAAATGGTGTCAATCAATATTTGTTGAATAGCTGATTCTCTCCAAGCCCTTAGGGCTTCATCTTTTACTTCCCAGACCCCCAATAATGTGCCCCTCCTGAGGTAAATTCTCCCTGCACCCACACCTCACCTCCTGCCCTTACCAGCAGCCCCTGTCATCACTTCCTCTTTCTTCTCGCCAAACTCCCCCAACACAGGGCTGTTCTTTTTAAAAATTGTCTATCTGTCTGTCTATCTATCTATCCATCCATCCATCCATCCATTTTTAAGGCTGTTCCATGTAGCATATTTTTGCTATCAGAGTCATTTGTTGAACAGGGCACGGTTGAAACTCAAGTACAAATTTATCTCACTACTTGGGTCCCCCTACAGGCCCTTGACCTGGGGGGTCCCCTCGACCTCCCTTTCACACAGTGGTTAAGCTGGAAGGGTTGAGTCTAGGCTCTGCCACCTACTAGCTCCGTGACCTGTGTCCAGGCATTGACCCATCTGGGTCTCAGTTTCCTCATCTGTAAAATGGGGGTAATGATAGTACTTCAATCTAGATAGAGTTTAACATAACACCTAGTTTGTGCTCTTTAAGGGTTGCTAAAATAATCCGCTTCTCTCCCACAAAAGGCTCTCAAATTTGTTCATCTTTAATGAAAATAAGCTGCAACTATATGCCAGAGACTGGATCTATAGCAGTGATCAAACTAAACACACATCCTTGTTTTTATGGCTTCACATTTCCGCAGGGAGGCAAAACAGATATGTTAGGGATAAGTGCCATGAGGAAAAATAAAGGAGGGGAATAGAGATGGGTCTGGGAAGGGGCAGGGGCTCTATGCCAAGGTAATATCTGAGCAGAGACATGATTGAAGAGAGGAGAGCCATGGGGATAGGTTGGGGGAAAGGATTCCCGGCAGAGGGAACAACAAAAGTTCTGAGGTACAAACGTCCTTGGCAGGTTCCAGGAAGATTAGGGAAGCCAATTACTGGTGTACCCTGAGCAAGGGAGAGGGAGACAGGGACAGAGGGGGAACAGGGGCTAGGTCCCTCCGGGCCTTGTGGGCCACAGTGAAGACTTTGCTTTTTACTCTGGGTGAGGCAAAAAGCCAGTGAAGAAAGGTCTCCTTTTGTTAATATAAGGATATGTTCCTTTTACATCAGACTATAAGCTTCGTGGGAGGTGTCTCCTCACCGGAAGAAAACAACCCAAATGACCAGGGAGACCAGCTAAACAATGTGTGTTCCACTCACAGAAAGGAATATTTGGCCCCCGTTTAAGGAATGAGGTCACTCTGTACTGATCCGGGGGAGACTATTTAGGGGACAAACTGGAATGAAAAAAAAAAAAAAAATCGCTACCCATAACATGTGTGTGTATACAGCCATAAAATAAAAAGTCCACACCACACTGTTGACAGTGGCGACTCTGGTGAGTGGGTTTGAAGTAGAGGAGTTTCCTTTTTTATCTCTGAAAAGAATGTTTCCAATCAAGTCAGCTGAAAGACACTCCTTAGAGCTTGAACCCTCCCTACCAAGAATCCAAGCCCCCAGGTCTTAAACCATCTAAACTGGGGGGTGGAGGGAGCACTTCCGGCCCTCACACAGCCCAGGAGTCCTGGCCCCCATCCTCCTCCTCCCTTAGACCCAGAAGCCCAGCCTTTCGCCCCGGCGTCCAGGCATCGACCCCTCCTCTTGCTGCGCGGAACGAGCCTCTCATTCCGCGCCACGCTAGCGTTACCCCAGAACGTCCCCCCGTCGATCTCCGCACTGGCCCCGCCTCCCATTCCTGCCTGCGGACTCAGTCTGGGTCGGCCCCGCCCCTTCCAGCCAAAGCTCGCGCCACTGCCGCGCTGGCAATTCCAGGAGCCTCCCTTTCTGGCTCGGTCCGGGCTCGGGGTCCTTCCCCTTTGCCGCCCGCCTTTGGTGCTGTCCTCAGAGTTGCCTGACGCTCATGAGAGGACAACGGGCCCTGATAGTCCCCTGCTTTTTTTTCTCCGCCTCTAGGGACAACATTGTATCGTCTGCTTAGGAAGATTTTTGGAGGGAACAGGCATTATTCGCTACCCCAAGCACCAAAGCTGGATTTCCGGCCCCGGCGCGTGTGTTGGACGCCTCGGGGCGGAGCCCGGGCAGGGGCTTGTGGCGGGCCTTACAAGCGGCGCGCACTATAAAGCGGGACGCGAGGTCGCCCGCGCACACTTTGAAGAGAGTGAGGGTCGGGTGAGCTGTCTTTGTCTTATGGCTCTTTTCCGTCTGCGCGGCCGGGCGTTGGGGTCTGGGTCGCGCCTGTCGTGAGGTGCCCGGGGCTGCGGCGGGGCGGCCACGTCGTCGCGTGGAAGGGGTCAGGCCCTTGTGAGACCCCAGCGCGCGCTCCGAGGCGAGCCTGGGGATCTTGGCGGGGTGGGCAGTGGCGTCCGAAGAGGCTCGCGGCCCTTTCGGGGCCCTCAGGGTGGGGAGGACTCCTGCCCCCGGAGCGAATGAGGGTTTTCAAGGCCAGCGCTCCTTGGCCCCGCAGCCGGGCTGCGCCATTTCTGTTTCCCACGTCGCAGAATTCCGCCATTTTGTCCGTTTTTCGTGGGGGTGGGGGTGGGGGTTGGGGGGGAGCGCGTGTGACCCTGAGTTTTTCTTGCTGAGGTTTTCCACTTCTGTGCTGGCTACATGAGCTTCCCTTAGGAAGTCGCTGTTTTTTTCCGTTCCACGTGGCTGGCATTTTATGCAACGTGGAATAAAGATATGGGGGAGGTAGAGGCAGGATCTCAGGGTTTACCAAGAGCTAAGTGGGAGTGTGGAGTCTCTAGATGAATTACGGGGTTTCTGAGAACCACATGGGTGCGGTCTTAGGAGACAGCAAGTGGGGCCTTTATCCTCAGGAATCATTCGGACACGGTCCCTCCAAATACCAGAGTTTTGTATTCACCCCATGCACGAGTTGCGGGAAACGTTACTTCTGAGCTAATTGGTCCTTAATTCAGGTCTCGGACATCCGTTTCCCCATCGCCGAGGAAGCCCGGCCCCGGGGCAGCTCGTTGATTTTCTATGTCCCCACCAAGACCCAGCAAAAATCCTCCCTGAGTTTCTCACTTCAGGCAGCCACCTGAAAATCTGTCGAACTTCATCCCAAGTGTTGCCCTGTCACAAGTGGAAGGATTTTTTTCCTCCATCACTGGCGCGCCCTCTTTTCGCCATTTTCCAATGTATTCTTTTCTCATCCCCCCCTTTTTTTTTTACTTGTTAAAATCCTCACACGTGCGGGGAAATACACATAAGTTTAACATTTTGCCACGCATGCTTTATTTCTGCCTGGTGTTCTGAAAGCACGTTTTTAATTTCATCAGAAATAATGGGGTCTCCTGTGTGCTTTGTGTCTGTGGTTCCTGAGCCCTCTCCAAAATGTCTTCCTCTGGTCTGTTCCAAAATGGTTGCAGAAAAGGGTCTCTGCTCATTGTGAGTGCTGCTTCTATGTTAGGGTTGGGTTTTTTCCCCCTAGGAGAGCTCCCTCCTTCTGCCACCCCAGTAGGTTCTTCAAGGGATTTGCACCTTAGCAGCTTTCACTGTTAAGGGTTAGTAACAGGTGTAGCCAGTGCCAAAAGTCTGTAAAATTAGGCAAGGGGATGTAGACACTGGGTTTGCTCCATGTAGGGGGTTTGACGACGGTCCCCTTGCGGACCGGTGACACTGGGGAGGTGGGGTTGCCTGGGGTCTGCACAGGAAGAATTGTGGACTTTGATACCCTCCTGGTGGGTTTTGTGCTTCCCAGTCTCTAAGTGCAGTTAGTTGGGCCTCTGTTCCTGAAGGTGAGTGGCCGTGGGGACCTGGGCTCCCGTGATGTCCAGCACTGGGCTCTGATCACCCCTGAGGACTCCGTGCGCCACGGGACCTTTGACACCTGGGGATCTGAGGAGCCCTGGTTTTGATGTCTCTGGACCCTCCCAGACTGTTCAAGTCCTTCCTGTGTTACAGGTGTGTCTTCAAGCAGGGGGACCGGCCACTAACATCCCCTGTCAGTGACAACTCTTGCTTCCGCCCGCCCCCCCTCATCTAAAATAACCTTACCCTCTTTGGGATGACTTCACATCAGATAGCTCTGGGACCTAATTTATGTGCCAGCATTTGTGCTGGAGATTTACATGCAAATCCCTGTTCATTTATAGCAGTGGAAATCCAGCCAGAGTTGGGCCGGGTCCAAATCCCAGCTCTGCTGTTCATGGGCTCAGAGAGCTGGTCTCCCGAGCCTCAGTTTCTATATCCGTAGAGCAGGCACAGCACACCCAGCAGCGTATGGGCCCAAATCCTCTGCATGGTTGGGGGTGGGTGGTGGTGATATTTCCTACCTAAAGGTAAGGGTTGGGCAAGATGGAGAATACACGGATTGTGGCAGGAAACACTGAACATGTGTTTGGGTTTCAAGGAAACGGACTAATCAAAGCTGATTTTCAAAGTCAGCAGAAGAAAAGAAACAAGCTGTCAGCACTTCTCACTGTTCACACTGAGGGGTTTGTAGATTGAACTTGGACAGCCGTCCTTGGATGGATACACTGATACAGTTAGTAAAGTTACCCTCCAGTTTGCACAGTAACCATTGTTTAAAGTGACCCTTTACCTAGAGAATGTTGCACAAATGTTTCAAAGCCCAGTCGTAAAATGGGCACGGGACCTGTTGTCTGAAAAGAAGCCAGTGTTCTCTGGTCTGGGGCGATTTGTCCCTGGTCCTTGGATGTCGGGAGTGGACAGGACGATGGCCGTGGTGCAGTAGGATGCAGGCACGTTCTCTGGGAGAGCTCGGGGGTGTCCGCTCTCGCTGGCCGGTACTTTGGGGGGAGAAGCTCCTTTCCGTGATTGGGGGTGGGGCTCAGTCTGAGGGCCTGTGCTCTTCGCCTGAGGCGTCCTCTGCGGAGCTCTGAATGTTTGCTGCAGCGGAGAGGGCGTTTCCGGGAAGATGGGGTAGGAAGTTGCCGTTTGTGGAGGGGCGTGTGAGGGGAGAGCAGAGCTGGAGGCTCTGGGAGGCAGCTAGGGAAGACAGACCTGGGGTGCAGGCTGAGCAGGTGTGGGGGTGTCTTCAGTGGGGCACTGCTTTGAGCTGGGCGGGGTGGGGGTTGGTGGTGCCGAAGTCTGTTGTGGCGGATCATACAAGGTGACAGCCAAGGACAAGCCACAGTGAGGCTTGGTCAAGGGGCATCAAAAGGCACGTGATCAGGGCTTCTTGGCACCCCAGGGGCCGGGTATTGTGGTCATTTGTCCTGCCTGGGTGAGCTCTTGTCTGTCCTCCCCCTTAGGACTGGAGCCAAGTGGCTCTGTGACCTGAGTGAGGAGGGCAAGGGCACCAGGGCCCCCATGATGTCCAGCACTGGGCTCTGACCTTCCTTGAGGACATGGTGCCCCCCCCCCCGGGACCTTTGACACCCACGGGGTCTGAGGGGCCCCACTCTGGGGACAGAGGGCTGGGGGCCGTGGTTGCCTGTGCCCTGCTGACCAGCTCTTCCCCTCTGGCTCCTTCCTGTCTGCAGGTGGTTCCTCCAGAGTCAAACAGCGCCGCTGTCCCTGTCCTTGGTAAGAACAGAAGAGGCTCCTTACTGGCCGTACCATAGCAATAAATCTATCGTGAAATATGTAGATTATGGTAATAATACAAAAGCAAATGCCGAGTGGTTGCCCAGAGCTGGGCCCCCTGCTAAGCACTGGATGAAGTGTGGGGCAGTGAGGGGGAGGACACAGGAGAGATTGCAGCGACCCTGTCAGCGCTCCTGAAGGGGCTGGCTCGGGACCCCCATGATGTCTAGCACTGGGCTCTGACCTCCCCTGAGGACATGGTGCCCCCCGGGACCTTTGACACCCGGGGATCTGAGGGGTCCCGGTGTGGGGGAGGTGCTGGGGGGTGTGGCTCTTTTCCCACCTGACGGCCTCTCCCCTTCCCTGAAGCTCCTGCCCAGCAGCACCCCTCCTGGCTTCCTGCTGCTCCTTGCAGGGGGCAGCCATTGTCATGGCCGAGCGAGCACTGGCCCCCACCCAGTTGGGGCGGGGGGACCGTTACTACACGTACACCGAGCTCCTGGCCATCTCGCGGCGCTTCAAGCAGAACCCCAACGAGCTCATGATCACCTGGATCCTGCGAGTGTATGACCAGGGGGGCCCGGCCCTGTTCCTGAACTCTGGAGAGCTGGCACTCCTGGGTGACCTGACCGGCGATGCCATCTTCAACTACCACTGCAAGACGCTGCGGGGTGGCTGCCAGACGCTGCTCACCTGGCTGCTGCTGGCCTGGCGCCAGCGCTGGGAGTCCTTCCTGCACTTTGAGGCCACCGAGCTCCCCTTCCGCCCCTGGACCACCATGGAGGAGGGCATCCAGCTGGTGCGCGAGCTGGGCATGCTCGACTGGATCTACCGCGAGCCGCCCTCACCCCCCGCGCCCGAGCAGGGGCCCTGGCCGGCGCCCGAGGACGTGCCCTTCACGCAGGGCCTCCAGCGGCGCCTGCTGACGGCCGCGCCCTCCGAGCTGCGGCTCTCGCTGGTCAGCCTGCTGGTCAAGGGCATGACGGTGCTGGAAGCGGTGATGGAGATCCAGACCATCGCCGACGTGGGCCTGCTGTGGCGCCAGAGCCAGCCGGGCCGCGCCAAGCTCATGTTGGGGCCCAACCCGACGCGCAAGGACCTCACGGGCTGGCTGCTGAGCCATGGCGTCCCCAAGGAGAGGGTGGACAAGCAGCCCACCAAGGTCCTCCTGGAGCTCTACATCAAGGAGGCCAAGCGCAGCCGCGGCCACCCTGCCTACGTGCTGGGGGACGAGCAGCCCCCGCCTCCCCCCTACTCAGACCAGGCCTGTGGGGAGGAGCCGCCCGCACCCGTGCGCCATGACTAGCCCCTCCCTGGGCACGGTCTCCCCGCTGCTACTCTGCGGGGTGGGTGGTGCTGGGTTCCAGGAGAGACAGAGTCCATGCCTCCTGAGCACCCCCAGGGGGGACTGAGGGGTGGTCCGTTTGCCCTTCTCCAGACTCCAGGCCTCTCTGAGTGCTCGAGGTGCCCTTGCCCCCTGGCACCCTATCGGTGTCACCAGCCAGAGTGGTGGAGGGAAGCGAGCCGGCCAGTAGCCCTTGGGTGCCTGTGCCCCCATCCCCAGGGGCACATGCCATTACATTTCAGTCTGTTACACTTCAGGCCCACTGGCATGGTGGGCGGGCACCCCCACCCTGCCCCACCAGCCCCCAAAGCACTACGGGCCAAGTGGGATCTCCCCACAGCCCACAACTTGAAAGCACCTTGAAGTTTGTACCCTTTTTCTTAAGCTATTTTTAAATGCAATGTTTTTACCTAATAATTTAAGCATGTACAACACTTTGGTTTTCCGGGTGCTTCTTTGTGGCTTGGAATGATTTTCTCTTGAGTGTGTGTGCGTGTGCGCGTGCGCATGCAATGCCTGCCTTCTAAAGTGGACTTTTGCTGTTGGCTCACCTGGAGAAGGGGCAGTCAGTCCTCTCTGCTTTCTAGCTGGATGTGTGGCATCTGGGCCGGGTCTGTCACGCCCGGGTTGAAAGTGTTGGGGCCAAGAATCCCAGCTCCATGGGGACAGACCACCCGGATGGTCAGCACTAGGCACAGGGCGCTCATTGAATATGCGTGTCGCTGTGTCTGGGCTGTCCTAAAGGACAGGGTTTGTGGCGTGGTCCTGGTGTGAGATTGCATCCGGAACCCTCTCGGGGCAAGGGCAGGGGTCACACAGAGGAGCCCCCATCTTTCCACAGGCTCGCTCAGTATGCTGAAGGCTGGGCTCCTGTCATCCTGCTGGAGCCACTTAACAAAGAACCTGCGAGTTCTGTGGGTCAATGTAAGCAAGAAAGTGCCCGCCTCTCCAGGGGTACATGAAGACCTTCTGAGGTGCCCTTACGGGTGGGTCTGTTGGTGGTCTCAACATAAAGGATGGGGGGTTCTCTGGCTTTTCCGAGCTGTGCAGACAGGGCTGCTGACCCCAGTGCAACCCTGCCCAGCCCTTTCTGCACCCTCCCCCCAAGGTCGAGGGGCTTGTACCTTATTCCCCGTGGGGGGGGGAGGTTTGGGGTCCCCGTGGCTAGGAGTAGCTTCTTGCTATGAGCACCCGCCTCCCACCTGTGATCACCTGCATCCCAGGCTCCCCACTGATGGTGCTGGTGGGTTCACACAGACCACTTGATGTAGGCGTGCTCATCAGTGTGATGCATGTGGGTTATGGCCAGTGAGGGGATTGGTGTCTCGGCCCAGGCCACCCAGGGGGAGGCAGCCCTCAGATTTGGCCACCCAGTGCTTGCCACGTGGTGGAGAGAGTGACGTCTCCCCTCCCGGTCTGAGAGGTTAAGTGCAGGGGCACCGGAACGGGCCTGGAACCAGGTGCCCCCACAGGGCCTGCTGTTTTATTAGTAGGTCTGCAGGAGCGTTTTTTAGTCTTCAGTGCCATCCGGTGCTATATTTGCGAGGATGGAAACGGCCGTCTGCCCAGTACGGCAGCGGCCAGCCACGTGTGGCCAGTGCAGCTGGGACCTGAATTTTCCACTTTATTTAAATAGCCCCATGGGAGCCATTGGGCACACAGGCAGGTCCCACCCCCTGCAAACTTGCAGCCCCCAGAATGAGAATGTCACCGGCCCTGCCCACTCTGCTGGCCTCCAGCAGGAGTTTAATGGCAAGGGATGTGGGGTCTGAGGAGTCTCAGCTCTGCCAAAGGAGATGGGGGCACGGAGGCCAGTCACGTGCCGGGAGTCACAGAGCCTCAGGTTTGCCGGTGGCTTTGGCCCTTGCACCTCCTTGTGAGCTGTCCCTCTGCGCGCACGCTTGAGCCCCCCCCCCCCCCCCCGCCGCCCGGGGGCGGTGGGGAAGACTAAAGGTGACAGCTCAAAGCCAGGTTGGGTGACTGCCGTTCTCAAGGGAGTGTGTGACCCACGGAGGGGCTCACTGAGCAGGCGCGGCTCCGTTGCCCGCCAGGTGCGCGCCTCACGTGCTGCACCTACAAATGCATGTTCCCGCAGGCACTCACCTACCGTCCGCTCCCATGCACCCGCATAAATGCACCCGCATAAATACACCCGCACATGCAGGCACACCCACACGCGTACAACATGCACAAATGGAGGCTGCGCACGCACCGCACGCACGCACAGAGGCCTGTCACACGGACACGCGCATTCTTGTGCCAACACGTATGTGCAGACACCTCACAGGCACCCGGATAAGCGCAGAAACATTCGCACAAGTGTCTGTACGCACGTGCACGCACGTGCCATATACGTGTGCGCAAGCCGCCCTTCACGCAGGCCCCCACACACAGGTAACAGCACGCGCGTGCGTGCGCACGCAGACCCGCCCGGGGCTCCGGGGCCCGGGAGCCCTCCCCTCGGTTCCCACGGGGCCAGGCGCACACAGTAAGTCACGGGAGCCAGAGCAGCGGGTGAGCAGACATGTTGGGGTGCAATGGCAGCGCGGGAAAGGGGGCGCCCGGTTTCCCAGCTCACACGGGGCCCCCCCAGGCCCGCAGGCAGCCGGGTCTCCAGGCCAGCAGGCCCAGCCCCATGCTGAGCCCCGCCAGCACCGCCACGGCCCCGGCCAGCAGGGGCACCACCGTGGCTGCGGGGAGAACACGGGAGTGTGAGTCGTGGGACTCGGGCCCCCCCACGCTCCCAACCCAACGCCCGTGGCCGTCACCTGCAGGGGTGGCAGGCTCGCGGGAGCCGTGGCAGGGGACCCCGTGAGCCGGGGGCCGGGCGGGGGCGGTGAGCTGGCGGAAGCGGCCTAGTGGGCAGGAGCCCGGGCACCCGGGGAGGTTGAGGGGCAGGGGCAGGCCGGAGGAGTCGTTGCGGTAGAAAAGGGAGATGGTGACGTTCCTGGAGGGAGACAGGAGGTGGTGGCACCCGAGCCCCTCCCCACCGCCCCCCTGCCACTGACTTAAATCTGGAGAAGAGGAGCCGAATAGGGAGACTGGGCTCCTGACTCCCACCTGTCAACCTCCAAGTGCCATCCGGGGCAAATACCCCCTCCGGGCTCGGGCCACGCCCACTGCCCGGGACCCCAAGTCTCTTCCCGCGACAGTTCTGTCCTGCCCCTTCCTGGGCGCCACCCCCTCCTTACCCAGCATCCTCGTCCGGGTCCCCGAGGTGCCTCCGGAATTCAAAGCCGAGGCAGGCGGCGTAAGGCGGGGTGTGACCGTCATAGAGACCCAGGGCTCCCTGGAGGGCCAGCAGAGTGCTGTCGTGCTGCGGGTGGATCCCAGGGCTGAGACAGGGCTCCTCTCTCCACGTCTTGTCTCTCCTGAACTCTAGGCTGGTGCATCCAGCTGCCTCCCAGATGTCCCCCAGTTCCCTTTAGCGCCACCCCCCAAATCTGCTCACCTTGGAGGCAATCCCACTAATTGCAGGTAATCATTTAATGAAGATCGGTCAAGTAGACGCAAAAATATGATCGGGCAGTTCAGTTAAACAGCCTGTCCTTCCAGAAGAGCTAAACTCTCTTACAACACCATCACCTCCCTCCTTCCAGACTGCGTACCTCTAGTGAAACGGTCTGAGAGTACGGTTTGGAGATGAGCTACCCAAGGCAGCGGGCGGAGGTTCCACTGGGACCACCCCACCGGCTTTTCCTCCCCTCATCCCTGTGCCCACACGGCACTGCCCCCCTTCCCAAAGACTCACAGCTGAGTACATAACCATCTTGAGGGGCAGCCCCAGGCGCTGGACCCGAGAGAAGTTGGCAAGGATGGCCTCCAGCAGGATCCCTGAGGGGGCACGAACAGAGCGCTGGAGAAGCCCCCAGAGGAAGGCGCTTTGGCCTCCCGGCCTCCCAGCCCCACGGCCTCACCCCCTGTCAGCTGGGCCTTCTCGGCTGCCCGGGGTGGACCCACATGGGCCCCAATATCCAAAGCTGAGATCTGCGCTAGCGTCCGTAGGACATTCGGGGAGGCCCAGGATGGGAGGGGAAGACCGTGGGCTTGCTGGAGAGAGACAGGGAGAGGAGACAAAGTGACCAGGACATCCTGAGCTCTCCATGCTCCCCTCAGATCCCCCCCCCCCCGCAGTGCCTGTGCTGTCCCGTTAGCTGCAGCCCTCTCCCCCACCTCCCTCATGGGAACCCCTCATGGGCCGGATCTGGTCAAAAAGCTATGGTGCGGCCGATAACAATCATTAATTAACAACGACCATCACCGTCCAGGAGCCCTCACCCACGGACCCAGAGGTGTCTCAAACTTCAGACGTCTGGGACTTTAGAAGGGTCCGATGGTGGCGTCACCATCTACACCAGAGCACGCCCAGTGCAACTATCCCCACCGTGCAATTAGGATGATTTTCACGGCATGTTGGTTTCGGGCACTTTTCCCGCAAGGAAACTAACAGGAGGAATTACAAACACACAGCCTCTGGCCTCCCTGCGGGCCTCACTGTATGCCCGGCACTGTTCTAAGCACATGGCATGGATCTCGATCGTTACAGAAACCCCAGGAGGTGTTGATATGTGCGTTGCTGTCCCCACTGTGCAGATGCGCAAACTGAGGAAGTCAGGGTTAGGGGACTTGCCCGAGGGAACACAGGGAGTGAGCGGCAAACCTGGGATTTGAATCCAGGTGTCCTTGCTGCCTTGGCTGGGTGGGTGGGGCGAGGGCTCACCTGGCACATCAGCGTGTCCAGAACCTTCCACGCCCTGCGGAGCGGCTCTCCGACCAACGAGAGCCCCGTGTAGTTCTCCAGGTGAGTTAGGAAGTCCTGGGTGCACCGGGCTGGGTGAGTCTAACGGACCTCCTCACCCCTCCCTGCCCCGCCCTCCCCGCCACGCCCCTCCGGGCCCCGCCCCGCCGGCCCCGCTCACTGTCCAGCCCTCCAGGGCGGTCTGGTACTCCGCTGCCTCCGTGGCCTCCCTGAGCAGCTCATGGTATCGGGGACAGCTGCGCGTGGGGAACCTCAGCAGCTGGGGGAAACTGAGGCTCAGAGAGGACAGCTTGACTGGGACCCCAGTCACAGCAGAGGGCGCGGGGAATTGGGGCTGTGGAGGCCTTGTCTCTGGTCCAAATCTCTCTTCAAACTACGCGGTCCCTCCCAGATCTGGCCGCGCCACACGGGGATGGCGGGTCACCTCACCTAGACAGCTCTCCCCGGGGGGGAGACAGCACACGCCACCCCCCCCCCCCCCCGGAGCCGCTCAGCTGGGCCAAACTGCCTCTCCCAGCCACTGGCTCCCTCCACCCAGAGGTGTCTGTCTCTCTCCATCCCTCCCACCCCCCTGCACCTGCCCAGCCCCCTGACCTTGTCCTCGGTGACTGGCACTGTATGTACAGGGATGGGCCTCCAGGCAGCCTCTGGGCGCCCCGGAGCAGCCTCAGGGAACAGCCCTGCGAGGTTGGCCTGAGCGCTCTCCAATGTGCGGTCAAAGTCAGTGCTGCGAACATACACCTGGGGTGGCGGGGACAAAACAGGCAAGGGGACCAAGGTCGGGTCACAGGTCAGCTGCAGCAGCAAACCGAAAGCTTCAGATTCGGTTCGGGGTCGAAGGTTAGGGGTTGGGAGTCAAAACCCAGGGCAAATTGGAGCATCTGGTTCTCAGTGTTGGAAGTTGGGATCAAGGGTCAGAGGTCAATGTCAGGAGCAGCCAGGTTGGAGGTCAGAGGTTGGGTGAACATGTGGGACCAGAGGGGTCAGTGGCCTCATTGAAAGAAAGGAAGATCAGAATTGCTGGTGGCTGGAAGGTGGAGTTCAAGGTTAGAAGGGGAGGTTGAAGGACATGGGACCAGAATTCAGTACATGTCTATCAGGGATCAGAGGTCAGAGGTCAGGAGGAATGCTCCTATTGGGGGGTGTCAAAAGACAGGGAGGAAATTCAGATTTGCTGAAGGGCAGAGATCAAAGATGGGAAGTTGGGAGGGCAAATTGAACCTGTTAGGGTCAAAGTCACAACCAGCAAGTTTTGGCATCAGAAACCAGAGGTCAGAAAATCTGGACGGAGTTGGTGGGAGTCAGAAGAGAGAGGTGAGGGCAGGAAAATAAAGTCAGGGTTGGGGCGCCTGGGTGGCTCATTCGGTTAAACGCCAGACTCCTGGTTTCAGCTCAGGTCATGATCTCACGGTTCGTGGGTTCGAGCCCCGTGTCAGGCTCCGTGCTGATGATGCGGAGTCTGCTCGGGATTCTCTCCCTCTCCCCCTCTCTCTGCCCCTGCCGCTCCCCTGATTGTGTGCTCTCTCTCCCAAAATAAATAAACTTAAAAAAGAAAAAGTCAGGGTTGACAGAGGTCAGAGGTCAGAGGTGAAGCATATTCATGCTGAGATGGGGTCAGAGGTCAGCACGAGTAAGTCAATGGTTTGGAGGTGAGCGATCAGAACTGGGGTGCAGGTTGGGTTATGGGGGGGGGTCAAAGGCCAGAGGCAGAGGCCCACGGTGAGTGTTGGGGTCAGTGGAGGTCAGAGGTCAGGAGGCAGGTGAGGGTCATCGTGGGCAGTACCTCCTCCCGCCGGTACTCGGGGCTCAGAAAGGCCTCATAGCGGTTCCTCAGGAAGCGGCCCAGCTCCAGCTGCTGGCGGACCCCCTCCTGAGGACAGAGCGGGAGTCAGCAGACCCCTCCCTGCCCCGCCCACTCCCCCCCCCATCGCCCCCCCCCCCCCGCACCCCGGCCTCTCACCCCAGTCAGCTGGCCCAGGCCCCTGGGCCACAGGACGGTGATCGCCTCCTTGTGCGGGTCGGTGGGATAGGAGGCCAGCGGGGCCCGATCGCCGTGCCGGAACACCTGGGGACGGGACCAGGTCAGGGCCGGCCTGGGAGAGGCGAGGGGCCAGGCCGGGGCGGGGGACACCTCACCACAGCCACAAACACCAGGGGTCCTTCCGGCAGGGCCTGGGGCAGGAGCAGAAGCAGGATAGGTCCAGCGGGGAGGCCCCAAAACCCTGGCCCGGCCATCTCCACACAGCCCAGACGCTGAGCTCAGCCCACTGTCTGTGCCGCAGCCCCACCCACTCATTACCCCTGCCTCAGCACCCCCAGAAACGCAGGTCCCGGCATGCCTCTCCCGGGAGCCAAGGCGGGCTCCTGGGATCGACTCCCCCCCCCCCCCCCCACCGCACCCCAGGCCTTTGGATTAACCCATTTAATCTCCTCTGCGACTCTAGCAGGGGGTGATATGGTTATCACCGTCCCCATTGTGCAGCTGGGGAAACTGAGGCATGGCAGGGTTAAATCATTTGCCTGAGCGGGGCGTTTGGGTGGCTCAGTCCGTTGAGCTTCCGGCTTCGGCTCAGGTCATGATCTCACGCTTCGTGAGTTCCAGCCCCACATCGGGCTCCGTGCTGACAGCTCAGAGCCCGGAGCCTGCTTCAGATTCTGTGTCTCCCTCTCTCTCTGCTCTTCCTCCACTCGTGCTCTCTCTTTCTTTCTCAAAAATAAATAAACATTTTAAAAAATTTTAAAAAATCATTTGCCTGAGGGAACACAGGCAGTGAGTGGCAAAGCTGGGATTTGAACCGGGGGCCCTTAACCTGGGTGCAGAGGAAGGCAGAGAGACCCCCCACCCAGCCCCACATTCTAGACACATGCTCTGCCTTCTTCTCCCTCCCCACCACCACAAATCGGTTTTTTCCTATTCTCACCCCTTAAATGTTGGAGCTCTTTGTAGCTCTCTCGGGCTTCTTGGAGATGTCACCCTCTTCCGGTGCTGCCCACAGCTGGCCCAAGCCAGCAGGGCTCAGTGGTTGAACACCCAGACCCCGGATTTGGACAGGCTGGGTTCCAACCCTAACCTCACCCACCATTTACAAGCTGTGCAACCATCAGCACGTTACTGCGCCTCTCTGTGCCTCAGTTTCCTCATTCATAAAATGGGAACGAGTACAATCTGTACCCCCAGAGAGTTGCTTTGAGGGTGAACGAGTTCAAATATATTAGCACTTAGAACAGGGGTTTGCGGACCAACTACTAGTTATTTCTTGCTGTGTGACAAATTACCTGAAAACTTAGTGGCTTACGACAGTAGCCACTTATTTCTTGAAGTTTTGGTGGGTCATGAATTTGGGAGTGGCATACCTGGGTGGTCTTGGCTTAGGGTCTTCACAAGATTGAAGTCAGGTTGTGGCTGGGGCTGCAGTCATTTGGAAACTTGAGCCACTTTTTTTTTAACGTTTATTTGGTTGAGAGAGAGAGAGAGAGAGAGCCCAGCCTATAAGTGCAGGAGCAGGGGAGGGGCCAAGAGAGGGAAACAGAGCATCCAAACTGCTGTCAGCGCAGAGCCCAATGCGGGGCTTGAACTCACGAACCTCAAGACCATGACCTGAGCCGAAGTCGAACGCTTAACTGACCGAGTCACCGGGGTGCCCCTAACTCAAGTCACTTCTGAGCTCACCAGGGCGGCTGCTGGCCAGAGGCCTCAACTCACCACCACATGGCCGTTGGTTCCTCCCACAGTGACTGACCAAGAGACAGCAGTGTCTCTTGTAGACTAACCTCAGAAGTCTCCTCCACTATTCCCACCCTATTTTGTTGTTTTCGCAGAGCAGTCCTGTCGCCTAAGGGAGGAGCCCCCATGAGTGGGATCAGTGCCCTTGTAATAAAAGACACTCCAAGAGCTCCCTTGTCCTTCCAGCACCAAAGGGCACATCCAGAAGCTGGCTGACTGTGAACCACCAAGCAGGCTCTCATTAGACACCAGATCTGTCAATGCCTGGACCTTGGCCCTCCAGCCTCCAGGAAAGTGTGAAATAAATGTGTGTTCTTGATAAGTCATCCCCTCTATGATACTCTGCTGTAGCAGAATGAATGGACTGACACCCTCTCCGTGTCAAGACCCCAACTTAAGCACCTCTGCAAAGTCACTTTAGCCATGTGAGAGAAGGTGTTCACAGGTTCTGGGGATTAAGGCATTTCAAGGCCATTATTCAGCCAACCACGCAAATAAACATGGGGAAACACCCTGGTTCTTCACCCACTGGCCGACCCCAGCCCTTTGACCTACTTCAGGACCTTCTCCGTCCTATTCCGTGCCCTTGAGACAAGCCCGTGTCTTCAGCTCGGTCCTGGTTCCCTGTTCTCTGGATAACAATTGGCCTCAGCAGGAACTCCAAAGATGACAGATAGATAGATAGAGAGATAGGAATATAGATAGATAGATAGATAGATGATAGATGTTGATGATAGAGATATAGATGATGATGATGATGATGATGATGATGATAGCTAGATAGATAGATAGGTATAGATGTTAGATAGATGATAGATGTTGATGATAGAGATACAGACGATAATAGATAGATACATAGATAGATATAGATGTTGATAGATGATAGATGTTGATGATAAAGATATAGATGATGAGAGATAGATAGATAGATAGGTATAGATGTTAGATAAATAGATAGATGATAAATGATGATAGAGATATAGATGATGACAATTGATAGATAGATAGATATAGATGATAGATAGATGTTGATGATAGAGATATAGATGATGATGATAGATAGATAGATGATAGATAAATAGATAGATATGTTAGATAGATGATAGATAGGTAGATAGATGTTGATGATAAAGATATAGATGATGATAGATACATAGATAGATAGATAGATAGATATAGATGTTAGATGATAAATAGATGATAGATGTTGATGATAGAGATATAGATGATTATAGATACATAGATATATAGATAGATAGATCCTGGGAGGTCCTATTTTCTTTATTTTACAAACTAGAAAATTTGTCTAAGGTCACCCCACTCGCAAGTGCCAGAGTTGGGATTCAAACTCGTCCAGCGGGAGGTCCGTGCGCTGCACTGCCCGCGCCCGGCTCCCTCCTCTGGGCATCTCTCTGAGAGCTGAAACGGAAGGGTACAGTGTCACCTCTGCCACCTCGTCTGACCTTAGCTGGGAACATGGGCGCATCCAGCAACTGAAAATGTTACCGTTCTGCGCATGTCCATGGGTGACCGCGAGAGGGCGGGTCTGCGTTTGGGGGATTACAGATAATGTAGCGAGTAGGCGAATTCGCAAAGATGGAATCCGCGGGTAACGACGGGCGACTGTACTTGTTTCTTTACTCTCCCTATTTCTGGTGACCTGGGAGTGAGTTCTAAAGGCGTCACGGACGAAGGGTTAGATGTCTACGATACTAGCGGGAAGGCTGGCGGAGTAAAACTCAGGGACCGCCAGGGGGCGGTGGGAGGCGCGGGCCCTTGGCCCAGAGGTGGGCAAATTGCGGCAGCCGGCGCTCCCACCCCTAGAACTGGTGGTGACGAGGCTCTGGGAAGCCCCGTCCGACTGCTGCTTCTCCCGCCCTTGTGTCCGGCAGCCACTGCTGGAGGAAATTTTGTCTGGGCCGCCTCACGTCCTCTCCAGGCTCCCAGCCTCCTCCCTGCTCCAAGACACCGACACTCAGAGCTGACTGGGTGCCTCCCCTGTTCACAGCCTCCCGTGGCTCCCCAGCACCCCGGGGTGGGGGGTGGGGGAACAAACTCCTCAGTGTTGGAGGTCTGGATTCTCCGGTCTCAAGTGTCCCGATCCCAAATTCAGACACTATAGGTCCTTTTCTGCGTCCGAGCCCCCCACCCTCAACCATCTGCCCAATGCCCCCCCCTACCCAGAATGCCCTTCTCTCGTCACCACGGCCACCATTCTGGTCTCCCAGGCAACCCCTCTGAGGTTCTGGTGGCTGATCAGCTGCCTCTGGCTCAGAGTCCAGGAAAGGAAGAGGGAGGTCAAACAAGTGTGCAGCTCAAGGCCATGGCCATGAACTTTCAGGAAGTGAGGAGGGGGCTGGCAGGGGGTGGGGGGAGGCCTGGGGAGAGGGAAGGGAGGAGGTAGGCCCTGACTTCTGACCCCTCCCCCCCCAGAACGTAACCCTGGCCATGGCCGTAATCACCATCCTTGCCTCCATCTACTTCTTCAACAAGGTGAGCGGGCAGAGGGCAGAGGTGGCCGACTGAATCTCTGACTCTGCGGCCCCTGCTTTATTGTCTTAGCCTCTCCTCCTCTCCCGTGCCTCTGTATATCTCTGCGTCTTCCTCCCTCAGGCTCAGCGATGAGAAGACATGGGACGCCTAATCCAAGAGCATTCCACCCTGGATCATGACCCTGGCCTCTGAGACCAAATAAATGTGACTGCATCAGCATATCCTGTTCCATGGTACCACCCTGGCTGGTGCACAGCCTCCCGGGCTCCATTGGAGTCTCCGAGTCAGAGGGAGGAGGGGCCAAGGGTCCAGTCTCCTGGGTCTGAGGAAGGAGAGGGCTAGAGGGCTGGACTCTCCCATTTGAGGCCAGGAACCCAGAATCTGAGCCGGGTTTTGAGGGACGAGTAGGAGTCTTTTGGGAAAAAGTAGAGAAGAGGAAGGACATTTGAACTTTGGGTGCAAAAGCACAGAGAGGAGAGAGAGCAGGGCTCATTCACCTGGCATCAGCACAGACTGGCGTACTTCAGATATACCCTTCCCTGAACCCGGGTTTTCTTCTCAATCGGACAAAGGTAAAAATCTTTGTCCAGTGGGCCCAGGCCACAGCCAGAACAACTTGAGATCAAAGACATGAATTTGTCAGCTGCAAAAAGTCGGCAGTTATCATCTTCATTGCTGTATTGTATCAACACATCTTGCTCTTTTCTTAGAAAACTCCTATTCAACCTTCAGTACCCAATGCCAATGCCCCTTCCTATGGAAGTGTGCAGACCTCCAGGCCGAGAGTCTGTCCCCGGCTCCCTTACGACCCTCCTCCTCCCCACTCCCTGCCTCATCCCCAGTAGACGGAATGCCCTGGGTGACGCCCCAGCCTTTGATGGAGCTTCCTCCTCCTCCTCATCTGGTAAACCATTGCATTTCAACGCAACATCTGAAAAGGCAGCTTCTGAATAGGGTGGCCGAACATCCTGGGCTTCTTAGCAAAGGCCTAACAAATTTTGATTAGGAACGGATTTACAGCCCTGCTACCGTTTGGGCTCGCCGACGGCAAACACTTTGGGCCCGTTGCAACGCAAGTGGTAATAACGCCCTCTTCAATCCTCGGAAGCGGCCTGATAGTTTTACTTACAGGAGGCCCTGGTTGCAAAACCAGGAGTAACCACACAGAGGCGGTGTTGGACCACGTTCCCAGCCAGAAGCCAGTCCGCAGGGCTCCGAGAGGGAAAACCCGAATTTTGGAGACCTTCCTCCCCCTCCCGGCCCAGGGTTTCTGTCTCCCGGGATCTTCGCCTTGCTCCCTGTCTCCCTCTTCCAGCTCTTACAGGGATCCTGCTACACCCAGAGTTGACCCTGTCGCTCCCTGTTCACAGCCTTCCCGTGTCCCCCAGGTTCCTCGAGGACAAGAGTCCCAGCCCCTCAGCCTGACATTGGAGGCTGTATTCCGACCTGATTCCTTCTACTTTTTTTTTTTTCTTTTCCCTTCTTTGGCTTTGCTTTGCTTTGCTTTCCCTTTCTTTTCTTTTCTCAATCTCACCTACCTCCTACACACCCCCGCCCCCCAGTATATCCTTAACCACATATAACTCAGAGATAGTAAAAAATGCCACTCCCCAGTGCCTTTGCACATGCTGTGCTCGCTGCCCAAATTTGCATCAGCTTCCTCTGGAAGGCTTCCTAAAACCCCACGTGATCCAAGTGAGGCTGCCTGCTCTCCCCTCCCATCCTTCCTGGCTGCGAGTGGGAGCTTGAGGGTGGGGTGCACAGAATAGGATCTGACGCCTACAGGACCCCCAGCTTGGGTCTGGGCTGTTAACGCTTGTGAAACAACCAAATATAGACCAAGAAGTCGGTCTTTGCATGTGACCCCCCCGCCCATCCCGGGTTTTCAACCACTTAGTGCTGGGGTTCTCAGTCCCCTGGGAGCTATTAAGCTTCCATTTCCACAACCACAGGCACTTGGGATAGATGGGGCTCAGCCCGTGGCCACGTGGGGGTCCCTGGGGAGCTTTTGAAACTCCCAGAGCCCAGCTCCACCCCGGACCACTTAAACCACAACGCCCGGGGTTGGGGCCTGGACATCGATTGGATTTTAAAAGCTCCCCCGGAGAGTCTAATGTGCAGCCAGGGTCAGAGACATCTCTGTAATGTGTTTTCTGAAGACATAAAAGATAGATTTCCCCACACCCGCCCCCTCCCCCTGCCCCGCCTCTTGGAGCTTGGAGCTTGGTGCATTTCTGAGGCAGCTCCCGAAAGACTCAGATCCCGGAGCAAAAATTAACCTTTAGTTTAGAAACATTTGGGAGTTTTGAAAACCAAAGAAAGCAAGCTATGTTGTTTCTGCCCGGAGCAAGGGGCACTGGAAGTGTGGCTGTGATGAGGGAGCGTGGGGGAAACCGAGGACAAAGTACAGGCTAACGGCACCCCGCCCCCAGGTCAGGTGTGTGTGATAGCCCTCGGACTCTCCTGGCTGTCCAAGGACATGGAAAGAAAGCAAGTGACTGACTGATGGAGATCACAGTCATGCAGGACAGGCGTCTCCTTCAGTTTCCGGATGACCTAGTCACTGCAAGAAACAGTCAATCTTATCCAGAGCCTAATCTCCAGAAACCTATAGACTCTGTCTCCTGGAGCCCTAATATCACGCTTATCAAGATGGAGGGGGTTTAAGTGCTTGCCGGGGTGATGTGGGAAACAAAGACCAGTGAATGCTTCCCTTACCGCCTACAGCCGATTGACAAAGTCCTTGAAACGGGCAGAGTGACCTTCCTCTAGGAGCTCGGCTGCCTCAATGATGACACTTTGCTAGGGGCAAAAGGCGATCTTGGCTTAATATTATCCTGACCGCCACCCCCGCCCCCCCAACCAGGATCCTGTGAGTCTCCTTAAATACATAAAGATTCCTTTGCAAACCTCCTTGATCTTTAGCCCCCAAGTATATGTTGGCAATTATACTCTAAGCATATGGTCCCTGATATACATCTGAGGGGTCTCATGACTGAGGTTTTACTAAACAGTAATAAATGACATTTTCCTAGTAACAGCTCACCCCTCAAGGTCCTGGAAATCCGGCTTCCAAAATTCCTTAGAGACTTACGCTGTCCCTAAGGCCCTCCCAACCTGAGGGTATATAATCAGTCACTCTCCGCAACCCCAGTGCCCCTCTTTCTGCCCACGGGTCCTGTCCCCGTGCTTTAATAAAATCACCTTTTTGCGCCAACGACGTCTTCAAGAATTCTTTCTTGGCCTTCAGCTCCGAACCCCACCATCACCCCAAAATCCTGGGAGGCACATTTCCCAGGGCAGCAAGAGAAGAACCAGCGCCCCAGTGAGCCAGAAAATCTGGCGGCTCAGTGCTGCCCTGCGGTGCTCCGATCCACCTAGGGGACCAAGGCGTCCTGCTTCGCGTGGGACTTCCCAGTTTTAGCCCCCAGAGCCCCATATCCCAGGAATCGCCCAGTCCCGGGATAATCGGGACGTCTGGTCACCCTCATTCCGCATTCCTACGCCATGTCCACGGTCCTGCCTTTACATGCAGCCCATGGCCCTCTCTCCATGTCTGTCCCCCTGTCTCTCTGTCTCCCCGCCCTCTCCCCAGGCTGAGGCCAGTGCTATTTCATCTTTCTCTAGAGCTCTCCGTGCTCCTGTGTCTCTCAGGGTCTCTGTCTCCACGCTCCCCCTGCCACCATCTCTGTCCCTCTCCCTCCACTTCTCTCTCAGGGTCTCTGTGTCTCCGCCCTGATCTCTGTCCGCTCCCATCTCTGTCCCTCTCGCTGTGTCTCTGTCCCTCTCTCTACACCTCTCTCTCTTTCTCTCTGCCTCATTGTACTAAATCGCCACGTCTCATATTCTCCAGAGTCTGAGGAGACAGGACCCCCCCCCATCCTCCACCCTCCCCCATACAGTCTCCAACCCCCAGGAATTTCCCTCCAGGTGCTCCCAGGATGGCTGGACCCCTCACCCGTGTCCTTCTCAGACTCTTCCCCTTGGCAGAACAAGAAGGCCTGGCTGGGACGCTGCCTGAAGGCCTGGTCCCCGCTTGCGCAAGGCAGAGGGTTGAGGCAGCCGCCACCCCCCTCCCCAGGGTGAGCTCCAGCACTCTGAGCAGCACCCCACCCCCACCACGTCCAGCCTGGGCTCCCCCAGCCCCCCCAGACTCAGCAGTAGCAGCAGGTGGAAGGGGAGCCAGCAGAGAAACAGCATGCCCTCCTCCGGGGGCCCACAGCACCCCCAGTCTTGCCAGCTGCAGCCTGGTCCTCATGAGACTGTGAAAGGGGCTCGGCACCCCCCCGCGGCATCCCAAAGCCAAACGGAGGCTGCTTCGGTGCGGGGCTGGAGGGCGGCGGGGCCGGGCCCCAGCGGGGGTCCTGTTACAAAGGTCTGCCCAGTCCGTGGCACCCGAGGTCGCAGGGCCGTCCAGGACCAGCAGAAGGAGCCAGAACCCGCCGGCCCAGAAGACTGCCCCACCCAGGGGGGCGAGCACTGAGGGTAGCCGGGGGCAGCCTCGTGGGACAGCTGGCAGCCACTGGAGTAGAAAGTCAGACCCGGAGGCAGGCATCCGCCGGCCGCCTCCAGGAGGCAGGAGGTGAGGGTTGCCAGGGAGTAGAGGAGGAAGAGGGCAGCCCCAGCAGGCCCAGGGCTCCGGCCAGTGCCAGCCACCAACTCCCCGAGGGGTCCTCCGTGAACTGGATGGTGCTGTTGGGACCCACAAACCTCCATGTTAGCAAGTCCCGTCCCTGTCCCCCCCCCCCACCAGACTTCCCCACGACCTTCATCTCAGGGCGGGACCCGCCTTCCACCCAGACCCCAAGTGGACTTGGGGCCCACCTTCCACGGAGACCCCAAGAGGACTCCCTCCCTCTCTCCCTCCCGGACTGGGGGACCGTTGCTGTGCAAACCCTATGGGGCGGCTCCTATGTTATTTTTAAGTTTATTTCTTTATTTTGAGAGAGAGAGAGAGAGGAGTGCTCAAGCAATGGAGAGGCAGAGAGAGACAGACAGACAGATGGAGAGGATCCCAAGCAGGCTCCAAGCTGTCAGCACAGAGCCCGACGTGAGGCTCTGACTCACAAACTGTGAGATCATGACCTGGCTAACACCGAGAGTCAGACGCTTAACCGACTGAGCCCCCCAGGTGCCCCCTATGGGGAGGGGGAGGTGCTATTAACAGGTCAACCTTTCAGGTGGGGAAACTGAGGCTCAGAGGGGGTGATTCACTTGCTCAAAATCAAAGACCAAGCAGAGACCTAGTGACCTAAGGAGATCCACATTGAGGCCCTGGTCCATTCACAGGCTTGCTGACCCACTCTGTTCCTTCATCGTCCTGAGCTCACCAGCAGCTCGGGGGCAGGTGTCTTTCAGGAACTTGTAGCCTGGTCTGCTCCTGAGGACTCAAAATGGGGTATGTGGGCGCTCACAAGTGGCTGAAAGGAAGTGGAATCCTGGGCCTGGCAGGAAATCAGAGGGGCTTCCAAGCAGCGTCTGAGTATGGGCCTCAGTTTCCCCGTCTGTGAACTGAAGGATTAGCTTGTTAGCCTGGGCCCTGCCTTCCTACGCACCCCCCCCACCCCAGGACCTGGTCTGAGCCCTCAGCCTAACATTTGCATCTCTGCCTGTCGTGGCCCCGCCCACACGGCCAGCCGGGTAGCTCACCGCTTGGCTTCCTCCTCCTCTGGAGTCTCTAGAACAACCTATGTGCTTTCACGCCCACATGGACACACCCAGCCTTCGTCCTTATCTCCTCATCCTGGAGCACTTTGCTTCACCTTGTCACTTCAGCTGGCCAACTCCCACTCATCCTTCAAAACCCAAACGAGAGCCACCGTCTCCAGAAACCCTTCTCTGACTTCTGCTCACCCTGCCAGACTGGATCAGGCATCACTTTCCTTGTATGCAGGGTCTCTGAGATGGAGTTCAAGCTAAGTCAAGGGCAGGAACTAAGCATCAACAATGTACGGGGCAGAGTGCTATGCCCTTCACATGCACCCTTTTAATTTATTCTAAGAACCCTGTGAGGACAATGCCGTTACTGTCCTCGTTTTATCCAGGGGAAAACCTGAGGCATAGAGCACGGTTAAGTTACTTGGCCATCCAGTAAATAAAACACCTCAGAAAGAAGTCCAGGTTGACTGACTCCAGGATCTGAAGTCTCACCCATTGGATTATCTTTTTGTTGTTGTCCATTTTAAGTAGGCTCCAGGCCCGGCACGGAGCCCAACGTGGGGCTCGAACTCACAAGCCTGAGATCAAGATCTGAGCTGAGGTCAGATGCTTAACCAACTGAGCCAGCCAGGCGCCCACCTGTTGTGTCTTGCCCAAATACATAACGAATGAATGAATGAATGAATGAATGTCATCTTTGAAAAACCAACCCAGCGGAGAACTCGGGACATGTATGTAAATGAATGTGCCAAGCCCATCTCCCCCCTGGCAAACTCCTATACTCATATCTCAATTCCTAATGTGACAAATGAGGAAGAAGGAGCTAGAAGCCAACAAGGAGAAAGACACCAACCCCTCCAGCTGGTTCTCCAGGAATGAGGGGACCAGGTCTGCAGGGCACGGGGCAGGCCGAAAGAGCACTATACGAGGAGTCCAGAGATGACCCACCTTCTCGCCCTCACCCCGCTTCCCCTCCTTGAGTGGCGATCCCTTGCGCATCTCAGAGCCCCATTTTTCTGGCTGGAGGACGCGGTGTCCCATCAACAATTCAGTGGGGAACGATAGGGCGCACCACCAACGTGGCCATATTGGGGCCTCCTCAAGACCGTCCCCACGGTTGCTTAACCTCCTAGCTACCCCCACCTCTAGGCCGGGTCTCTACTCAGGGTCGCCTCTTCCGAGTCTGAAAGAGCGGGACCCTCGTAACACCGATGCTCACGTGTTGTTTTAATTTCTGATTGTTTGTCTGCCCGCACCCTTCCCCTCCCCTTTGACTCGCGGCAACATTAGAAACTTGCAGCAGCCATTAGAAGCTAACACACCTATTTTATAGACCGGCAAATGGAGGGGCTCTGAAGGCCGCGCAGTCACTCAGTAAGTTTGCATCTGGAAGGGCAGGGGGGGTCGGGAGTCGAGAGGAGTCTGGACACAGGATGGGCAGGAGAGGCCTGCAGGGCGTGGCCAGGCTGTGGGAGACAGGGTGGGGGGGGTTAGCGTTGGGGACCAGAGGAGCAAGCGGGAGCCACGCCCCGTCAGCCTGTGAGGAGGTGGGGAGAAGGGGGGGGTCCTGGATGAGAGTCCACACGAGCCCTTCACTCTTGTCTTCTCCATCCGTGGCCTGGCTCCTACCCAGGCTCTCTCCTCTCCCCCAGGACCCCCACCTCCAGCTTGTCCTGGCCTCTCTGCATCCCCCCCCCCACAATGGAACCCCAGAGGGACCTCTGTACACTCAGTGTTGATTCCACAACTTCCCCTGCTCACACACCTCCCATGGCTCCCCAGTGCCCCTCAGCCTGGCCTTCCCCCCCCCACTCGCCCCCTCCAGGCCCCATCAAAGCCCTCCACCCCGTCTCTACAGCCTCCCTCTTACACCCGGTCCCTGCTCAGTTGCTCACTGACGTGACGTAACAGCCTCGATTGCTCACTGACTCTGTCCGTCCTGTCTCTGTGGCCAGCCTGCCACCTCTTTGAGATCAGTGTCCTGGTCTGACTCTTCTGGGGTCCCCAGCATCACCCACCACAGGGGGAGCACGTGGGAGGCCCCCATTTTCAAAGAAGTGCATCATGAACACTGCATAAACCCTGGCCTCGGGCAACAGGCGACCCAAGGGGCGGGGCAGCATCTCAGTCATGACAGGCACCGTCTCAGGAGCCAGAGACACAAGCAAATGAAACCGACAAGGGTGGAAGGAAGACTGTCACAGGGACCCCTCTCCGTCTGATTCCACATGGACAAGAATGGGAACCAGGAGACCCGGGGCACAGACCTGGGGCACAGCTGGGCGTGTGTCTCCGGGGGGACTCGGGCTCTGGACTCTGGGCATCCTGCCCTGCACTGGGAGCCCTGGGCAAAGTGGGTCTGTACCCCAGCAGGGATGCACGAGGGCTAGGAAGCATTTGGGCACTCAGTCAACAAGAACAGAACCTACGAGGGGCGCCTGGGTGGCTCAGTCGGTGGGGGAGTCCGGCTCCTGGCTCAGATAATGATCTCATGGTTTGTGAGTTCGAGCCCCACAGCGCAGCGTCTCTGCTGACAGCTCGGAGCCTGGAGTCTGCTTCGGATTCTGTGTCTCTCTCTGTCCCTCCCCCGCTCATGCTCTGTTTCTCTCTCTCTCTCAAAAATAAATAAACTTAAAAAAAAAAAAAAAAGAATAGAACCTATGACTTTGCAGCCACAGAAGGAGGGCTTCTGGCGCCGGGAAGGGAGAGGTGTCGTGTGGTGTGTCAGGGGGTGAGGAGTCTCATGACAGCTATTTCCCGACATTTGATGACAGTCTGTCTGTCTCCCACGGCTGAGAACATCTCAAACCAGGCCAGATTGAGGGTGCCGCCTCCCCTCTCTCCGTGCCGAGAGAAACAGAGGTAGTGATTAAGAACGAGTAATTGCCTCCCTCCTGCCTGGGAGGTAAATATCCTTCTGCAGGATCTTTTCCTTCAGGACCGTCTTCCCCTAGGCTGCGGGCTCCGTGGGGGCAGAGGCCCTGTTCTGGTTCAGGCACAAGGATCCAGAGGGTGGCACAGATTTGTACCGTGGGCTCAGTCAGCACTTGAAGGGACAGAGTAGGCTCTGAATAATATGGGACGTTGACCCCTCCCCCTGGGATGTCGGCCCCTCCCCGCTGGGATGTGAGCTCCTCCCCCTGGGATGTCAGCCCTTCTTCCTGTGGGTGTCAGCCCCTCCCCCAGAATGTCAACCCCTCCCCTGGATGTTAGCCCCTCCCTCAGAATGCCGCCCCCTCCCCGGGAAAGTCAACACCTCCCCCTGCGATGTCAACCCCTCCTCCTGGGATGTCAGCCCCTCCCCCAGAATGTCAACCCCTCCCCTGGATGTTAGCTCCTCCCTCAGAATGCTGTCCCCCTCCCCCAGAAAGTCAACCCCTCCCCTGCGATGTCAGCCCCTCCCCTGGGGTGTCAGTTCCCCCTCCTGGGACTTCAGTTCCTGCCTCCGGAAGGTTCACCCCTCCCTCTCAAATGTCAGCCCCTCTCCCTTGAATGTCGGTCTCCCCAAAATAGGGATCTTTGTCTCCGTCACTGCTCTATCTCCAGTGCCTAGAACCGTGCTGTTCAGCTCACAGGCATTCGATAATCACGACTGAATAGTGGGGTCAGTCTTTCCAAGTGCTGACTACCATTTACTCGCAGTGTGACCTTTGGTGACTGATTTTACCTCTCTGAGCCCCCAGCTTCCTCCTCTGTACAATGGGCATAATCTTAAAACCACCCTAGTCGGGTCGAGATGCCGATTTCTGGAGTCCACGTGTTTGTAAAGCTCCGGACAGGACCTGGTGCACAGGACACGATCAAAGCCTGTGAACTGCCCTTTTGATGAATGAAGGTGTGAATCGCCTTCTTGGGTTCTCATAGAAATCTTATCAAAGAGGGATTTTCAGTCCCCAACATCTGAGGCTCAGGCCACCCTCCACAACCTTCTCTTGAGAAGGTTCCCCAAGGAAATGCTGATTCCCTCCTTTGGCCTTGCCAAGAAACTGCACCCCCTCTGGGTCTCAAACCCACCTTACCAACCTTGCGGGCTTTCCCAAACCAACCAAAGACCACCATCCCCCAGGGGCCAGCCCTCAAGCGCTCTTAAAACCACAGAGACTCCTGAAAGGCTATTTAACCACATTCATTAGAAAATCAATACAAATTTAAAACTTCATTGGAATCCCACTGTTCTCCAGGAGGGGGTGCGTGGAAGGTAGTGGTTATGCTGGTGAGGCACCGTGTGGCACCCTCCAGCCCTGCCAGTCCCCTAAGAGGAATAAAGACAAGGAGAAAAACCTTTCTTTCTTTTTTTCCTTTTTTTTTTTTTTTTTTTTTAAGAAATCTCTACACCCAGTGTGTGGTTCAAACTCACAACCTTGTGATCAAGAGTTGAACGCTCTACCGACTGAGCCAGCCAGGCATCCCTCAAAGTGCGCAAAGGATGAAAATATCAACCAAGAATCTTTCATTTTTTTTTAATGTTTTTTTTTTTGTTTGTTTGTTTGTGTTTTTTGAGAGAGACGAGACAGAATGCAAGTAGGTTAGGGGCAGAGAGAGGGAGACACAGAATGGAAGCAGGCTCCAGGCTCCGAGTTGTCAGCACAACTGACACAGGGGGACACGGGGCTCGAACCCACCAACCGCGAGATCATGACCAGAGCTGAAGTCAGACGCTCAACCGACTGAGCCCCCAGGCGCCCCACCACCAAGAATCTTCTACCTAGCAAAGTAATCTTTCAAAAGTGAAGGCAGGGCCGCCTGGTGACTCAGTTGCTTGAACGTCTGACTTCAACTCAGGTCCTGCTCTCACAATTTGTGAGTTCAAGCCCCGTGTCCATCTTGATGATGTCAGCCTGGAGCCCACTTCGGATCCTCTGTTCCCCCTCTCTCTCTGCCCCTCCCCCGCTCACACTTTCTCTCTCTCAAAAATAAACATTTTGGGCCCCTGGGTGGCTCAGTCGGTTAAGCATCCGACTTCGGCTCAGGTCATGATCTCACAGTCCCTGGGTTCAAGCCCTACGTCGGGCTCTGTGCTGACAGCTCAGAGCCTGGAGCCTGTTTCAGATCCTGTGTCTCCCTCTCTCTCTACCCTTTCCCACTTGCTCTCTGTGTCTCTGTCTCTCTATCTCTCAAGAATAAATAAAAAATATTAATTAAAAAATAAAATAAACATTTTTTTAAAAAGCCAAGACAACGTAAAGACATTCCTAGATAAACAAAAACTGAGAGAATTTGTTGCCGGCAGATCTGCCTTGGAAGAAATACTAAAGGAAATTCTTTGAGCTCAAAGCAAAGTAATTGCAGATGAGAATGCAAATCCACAGGAAAAACTAGTTATGGTAATTATGTCATTTTCTTTTATTTTCTGAAGATTTTATTTTTAAGTAATCTCTACGCCCAAAGTGGGGCTTGAACTCACAACCCGGAGATTGTTAGTCACACGCTCCTCCAACCGAGCCAGCCAGGAGCCCCGGTAATTATGTACTTTTAATTTTTTTTTTAATTTTTAAAATTTTAAAATGTTTATTTTTGAGAGAGAGACACACAGACAGACAGACAGAATGCAAGCGGGAGAGGGGCAGAGGTAGAGGGAGACACAGAATCCGAAGCAGGCTCCAGGCTCTGAGCTGTCAGCACAGAGCCCCATGTGGGGCTCAAACTCACGGACCGCGAGATCATGACCTGAGCCGAAGTCGGACGCTTAACTGACTGAGACACCCAGGCTCCCCTTAGAAGACAGTATTCAGGCATCATTTTTCTCCATTATTCTCTTAACTGATTTTAAAATCGATTGTAGAAAATGGTATGTATATATTATTGGCCTATAACACATAGAGATGTAATGTATTTGTTTTTTTTTTTTTTAATTTTTTTTTAACTTTTATTTATTTTTGAGACAGAGAGAGACAGAGCATGAACTGGGGAGGAGCAGAGAGAGAGGGAGACACAGAATCTGAAACAGGCTCCAGGCTCTGAGCTGTCAGAACAGAGCCCGACGGGGGCTCGAACTCACTGACGGTGAGATCGTGACCTGAGCCTAAGTCGGAAGCCCAACCTCCGGAGCCACCCAGGCAGCCGGAGATGTAATGTATTTGTAATATACGTGTCATTAACAGCACAAAGGAGGTGGGTGGGAGGAAATTTCTGATGAGCGAAGGAAATGACTATGGATGGTAAGGTAATAATAATTATTGTCGGGTTTGTAATATTAATATGTATGACTATAATACGACAGAAAGAGAGAAAAGGGAATAGAGCTCTAGAGGAGTAGTGATTCTCTATCTTATTGGAATTAAGTTCGTATAAATTGGAACCTGATTCTGATCAATTAAAACGTATATGGTAAGCCCCAAAGCAACAACCAAAGAAATAATGGAATATGTAAAGAACTCTTACAACTCAATATCAAAAACACAAATAACCCAATTTTTAAATGGGCAAGAGATCCGAATAGACATTGTCCAAAGGAGATATACAAAAGGCCAAAAAGCACATGAAAATATTGACATCACTGGTCATCAGAGACACGCAAATCAAAATCACATCCACCAGGATGGTTAAAATTAAAAAGTCAGAGAATACCAAGTGCTGGTGAGGATGTGGAGAAATTGGAAACCTCACACACCGCTGGTGGGAATGTGAAATGGTACAGCCGCTCTGGGGAACAGTCTGGTAGCTGCTCAGAAAGTTAGATAGACATAGGGTTGCCGTGTGATCCAGCAAATCCCCTTCCTGGGTATATATATCCAAGAGGCACGAATGTCCACAGAAAGATGTGTCAACTTATTCACGGAGCATTATGATAAACAAAATGTGACATATCCTTGTAAACGAAATGTTATTCAGCCATAGAGGGAATGAGGTGCTAATCCACGGTACGACCTCCATGAAATTATGAAATTTGAGATCACAGTAAGTCAAAGGAGCCAGTCACAAAAGATCACACATTTACATGATTCCATTTGTCCAAAATATCCCTAACAGGAAAATCTACAAAGTCCAAAAATAGATTCTTGCTTTCTTGTTTTTTCTTTTTTTTTAATGTTTACTTATTTTTGAGAGAGAGAGAGAGAGAGAGAGAGAGCAGGGGAGGGGCAGAGAGAGAGCGAGACAGAGAATTCAAAGTGGGCTCTGTGCTGGGACACCTGGCTAGCTGAGGGGCACCTGGGTGGCTCAGTTGGTTGGGCGTCCGGCTTCGGCTTGGGTCATGATCTCGCGGTTCCTGGGTTCAAGCCCCGTATTGGGCTCTGTGCTGACAGCTCAGAGCCTGGAGCCTGCTTGGGATTCTGTGTCTCCTTTTCTCTCTGCTCCTCTCCCCTCTGCTCACACTCTGTCTCTGTCTCTCTCTCAAAAATAAATAAACATAAATAAAAAAAAAAAAAGAAGAAGAAGAAGGAAGAAGTGGGCTCTGTGCTGACAGCAGAGAGCCTGGTGCAGGGCTCAAATTCATGAACCATGAGATCATGACCCGAGCCAAAGTCAGACCCTCAACCGACTGAGCCACCCAAGGGCCCCATAGGTTTGTGGTTTCTTAAGGCTGGGAGTGGATGGAGAAATAGGGAGGTAATAGCTAAAATATACAGGGCTTTTTGTTTTTGTTTTGATTGTTTTTGATTGTTTTAAGATGGCCAAAATGCTTTAACATTGACCGTGGTGATGGTTGCACATGTCCGAATGTACCAAGAACCACTGAATTATACACTTAAGCTGTAGGAATTGTATGGTATGTGAATCTCAATAAAACTGTTAAAATAACCCAAGTAGAAATTTGCTTACACCTGTATTACATCCATCAATTCTTTGTGAGGCATTAGCATCTGTATAATATTCAATCACTTAACCAAGAGCATAGAGTGTCTTTACTTTTATTCAGATCATCTTTTGGGTCCCTTATTAGGGACCCTTATTATTCTCCACGGAATCTCAATTTTTTTTTTTTTATTCGTTAGTTCCTAGATGATTTCTAAATAGTTTGGAGAGATGGTGAATAGTATTTTTAATTACATTTTACATTTGTTTATTTTTTATTTTTTTTTTAATTTTTTTTTCAACGTTTTTTTATTTATTTTTGGGACAGAGAGAGACAGAGCATGAACGGGGGAGGGGCAGAGAGAGAGGGAGACACAGAATCGGAAACAGGCTCCAGGCTCCGAGCCATCAGCCCAGAGCCTGATGCGGGGCTCGAACTCACAGACCGCGAGATCGTGACCTGGCTGCAGTCGGACGCTTAACCGACTGCGCCACCCAGGCGCCCCAACATTTGTTTATTTTTGATGCAAAGAAATGGAATTGATTTTTGTAGGCTAAACTTGGTGTGTGTGTGTGTTTTTTTTAAGTGATCTCCACACCCAATGTGGGGTCAAGCTCACAACTCTGAGGTCAGGAGTCACGTGCCCCACTGACTGAGCCAGCCAGGCGCCCTCTGTAGGTTAATCTTGTAACTCGGGACTTTGCTGATATTTCTTACTTGTTCTAATAGTTTTTTTTAAGTAAACCATTAATCAGGATTTATATACAGTACTATGTTAAGCAATAGCCATGATGAAGACATTCTGATGTTATTCTTGTTCTTAAAAGGAAGGCATCCAAAATTTTTATGGTGTTTGCTGGAAGCTTTATAAAGTGAAGAACATATCCTTCTCCCCGCCCCCTAGTTTACTAAGTTTAATTTTTAACCCTAAATAGATGTAAACCCTTATAAAATTATTCTTCCACATTGACTGAAGTCATTACATTTTCCTCCCTGGTCTGTTAGTGAATCACAGTGAAATGATTTTTTTAATTTTTTTTAAAGTTTATTTATTTTTGAGAGAGAGAGAGAGAGAGAGAGAGAGAGAGAATCTGAAGCAGGCTCCAGGCTCTGAGCTGTCAGCGCAGAGCCCGATGCAGGGCTTGAACCCACAAACCGTGAGATCATGACCTGACCCAAAGTCAGACACTTAACCGACTGAGCTGCCCAGGCGCCCCTGAAATAATTGTTTTCTTTTTAATTTTGAACCACCCTTGCTAGTTAATGAGACAAATCCCAACTGATCATGATGAATTATGATACAGTATTGGATTTAGTAGACTATTAAGCGATGCCGAATTTTTGCACCCACATTCACAAGTGAAATGGACTTATAATTTTCTTTTCTTGTACAGTTTCCTTAACCGGTTTTGGAATCAGCATTGCATTAGCTTCCAAAAATGAACTAGTCAGATTCTACATGATTTCTATTTTCCAGAATAATGTGTATAGGATAAGGATTAAGCATTTCCTGAATGTTTGATATCAGCCGCCTAGAAGACCATCTGTGTCTGTGGGGATTTTTTTTTTTTGAGAGAGAGAGAGAGAATGGAAATCCTTGACTATAAGTTCATATATTTCATTACTTATTGGTTTACTGAGTTCTTGATATTTGGGTAACTTTTGGCACTTTACATTTTTTTTTTACTAATTTAATGATTTAATCTAAGTTGTTTATTATTAGTATTTAATGTTTATTTTCGAGAGAGACAGCAAGAACGTGCAAGTCGGGGAGGGGCAGAAAGAGAGGGATCTGAAGTGGCCCCGAAGTGACAGCAGGGAGCCTGATGTGCGGCTCAAACTGGCAAAGTGGGAGATCGTGACTTGACCGGAAGTCAGACAATTAACTGACTGAACCTCCCAGGTGCCCCTTTGTTTTTTTTTTTTTTTTTTTTTTTTTTTTGAGAGAGAGAGAGAAAGAGTGTGGAAGGGGCGGGGGAGGGGGCAAGAGAGGGAGAGAGAGAGAGAGACAGAGAGACAGAGAGATATAGAGAATCTTAAGCAGGCTCCACACTCAGCTCAGAGACCAATGCAGGGCTCGGTACCATGACCCTGGGATCATGACCTGAAGTGAGATCGGGAGTCAGATGCTTAACCGACTGAGCCACCCAGGCGCCCCATTTTCACTTCTTTATTTATTTTATTATTTATTTTTTTTTAATGTTAGCCCATAGCTAGTCATAGTATTGTTAATTACTCTTTTTAAGCTTATTTATTTATTTCTATGTAAACTCTACCCCCAAAGTGGGTTTCAAACTCATGACCCTGAGATCAAGAGTCACACACTCTTCTGACAGCCAAACAGGCACCCCTAATTACCTCTTGTATTTCAGTCCTGGATATAATTACTTGCGCTCACAATTTGTATTGTATTTGTAGCCTACGTCTTTTTTTTTTCTTTTTCAGGTTTGCCAAACGTCAATCGATCTTAGTAACTTTTTCAAAAATTAAAATAACTTCTTGTCACTCATCATCAGGGAAATACAAATCACAACCACAATGAGATACCACCTCACACCTGTCAGAATGGCTCACGTTAACAACTCAGGCAACAACAGATGTTGGCGAGGATGCAGACAAAGAGGATCTCTTTTGCATCGTTGGTGGGAATGCAAGCTGGTGCAGCCACTCTGGAAAACAGTATGGAGGCTCCTCAAAAAACTAAAAATAGAACTACCCTACGACCCAGCAATTGCACTACTAGGCATTTATCCACAGGAGACAGGTGTGCCGTTTCAAAGCAGCACATGCACCCCCATGTTTATAGCAGCTCTATCAACAATAGCCAAAGTATGGAGACAGCCCAAATGTCCATCGATGGATGAATGGATAAAGAAGATGTCGTATGCATGTACAATCGAGTATCACTCAGCAGTCAAAAAGAATGAAATCTTGCCATTTGCAACTACATGGATGGAACTGGAGGGTATTATGCTAAGCGAAATTAGTCAGTCAGAGAAACACAAATATCCTATGACTTCACTCATAGGACGACTTTAAGAGACAAAACAGATGAACATAAGGGAAGGGAAGCAAAAATAATATAAAAACAGGGAGGGGGGCAAAACATAAAAGACTCATAAATATGAAGAACAAACAGAGGGTCACTGGAGGGGTTGTGGGAGGGGGATGGGCTAAATGGGGAAGGGACATTAAGGAACCTACTCCTGAAATCATTGTTGTACTATATGCTAACTAACTTGGATGTCAATTAAAAAAAGTCAATTAAATAAAATAACTTCTTGTTTTGTTAGACTTTCCTCCCGCCTTTCATTCCATTGATTTCTGCCCCTCCCCCTTTAATCATTTCTTTTTCTCTGGCTTCTGTGGATTTGCTTTATGGCGTATTTTCCCACAGTTTGCATTAAATTGTTTGCTCATTGTAGAAAAAATTATTTCGTGGGTCAAGTTTTTTATCAAATGCTTTTTTCTCCATCTGTAGAAATCATCACCTGGTTTTCCTCCATTAATCGGTTAATGTGGAGAATTAATAAATTTTTCTAATGCTAAGTAACCCTGCATATCTGGCATAAATACATCAAGTGTCATTGTTTTTTATATATTGATTATATCCTATGGTGGTATTCTACATAGGATTTTTTGATTAATGAGAGAAATAAATGGCGATTTCCCTTCTTTATGCTGTTCTTGACTATTTTTTGTGTTCACATTCTACAGTGTTACCTCATAAAATGAGTTAGGGAGCATGACTTCTTTTTCTAATTTCTGGGTGGGTTTATACAAAATTGTAATGATCCGTTCCTTGAACTGTTATAAATGTTATACAAAGCTATGGTTACTGAGACAGGATGGTTTTATTTTTTTTTATTTTTTTTTTAACGTTTATTTATTTTTGAGACAAAGACAGAGTATGAACGGGGGAGGGGCAGAGAGAGAGGGAGACACAGAATCGGAAGCAGGCTCTAGGCTCTGAGCCATCAGCCCAGAGCCCGACGCGCGGCTCGAACTCACGGACCAGACCGTGAGATCGTGACCTGAGCTGAAGTCAGACGCTTAACCGGCTGAGCCACCCAGGCGCCCCAGGATGGTCTTTTTTTTAAGTTTATTTGTTTTTTGTTGTAATCTCTACACCTGATATGGGCCTCGAACTCTCAACCCCAAGATCAAGAGTCCCATGCTCCTCTGAGGGAACCAATCAAGTGCCCCAAGACAGGATGGGCTTGATGCAAGCTTAAGCAAATTAATCAATGGGCAGAACAGAGAACCCCATAAAAGACCCCGAAATTCTAAAATATATGGGGCAGGGACCACAGAGAATCGGGAAAGGGTAACTATTCAACAAATGCTGTTGAAATCATTGGTTATCCTTAGGGGGAAACATTGAAATTGGATCTCTACATCACACCTCACAAAACTCAACTTCAGATGAATTGGAGACTTTAAGGTGGGAGAGAAAATGTTAAGAATGCAAGAGAATGTCCTTCACCTCTGGGGGCAGGGAAGGATTTCTTAAGTGACTCCCCAAAAGTACTGTATGATACTATGATGGTGAAGATATGTCCTTATACATTTGTCCAAACCCATAGAATGTACAATACCAAGAATGAACCTTAAGGAAAACTTTGAGGGGTAATGATGTGTCAATGTAGGTTCATCAATTATAGCAAATATACTACTTAGTGAGGGTGGTGATGATGGAGGAGATTACCGTTGGGGGGGGGGGCTATGGGAAATCTCTGTACCTTCCTCTCAACTTCCTGTCAACCTAAAGTTGCTCTTAGAAAAAGAAAGACTTTTTAAAAACATGTTTATTCATTTTGAGAGAAAGAAGCATAAGTGGGGGAGGGGCAGAGAAAGACAGAGACAGAGAGAGACAGAATCCCAAGTAGGTTCCAGGCTGTCAGGCCAGGGCTCAAGGTGGGGCTTGAGCTCAAGAGCCATGAGATCGTGACCTGAACTGAAGTCGGCCACCTAACTGACTGAGTCACCCAGGAATCCCTAATTTATTTTATTTTATTTTATTTTATTTTATTTTATTTTATTTTATTTTATTTTAGAGAGAGAGGGAGAGAAAGTGGGGGAGAGGGGCAAAGGGAGAGGGAGAGAGAGAATCCTAAGCAGGCTCCATGCTCAGCTCGGAGCCTGACTCTGGGCTCGATCCTACCAACATGAGATCATGACCTGAGCAGAAATCAAGAGTCGGATGCTCAACTGACTGAGCCATCCAGGCCACCACCCCCCCCCAAAAGATTATTATTATTATTATTATTTTAACGTTTATTTATTTTTGAGACAGAGAGAGACAGAGCATGAACGGGGGAGGGTCAGAGAGAGAGAGGGAGACACAGAATCTCAAACAGGCTCCAGGCTCTGAGCAGTCAGCACAGAGCCCGACGTGGGGCTCGAACTCATGGACCGCAAGATCGTGACCTGAGCCGAAGTCGGACGCCCAACCGACTGAGCCACCCAGATGCCCCCAAAAGATTATTTTTAAGGCAGAGCTGGTGTTCCACTTCCTGCCACCTCTATCTTCCAAAACCACCCCAGTTAAGGCTTCCTGCCCGGAAGGCTGCCAGGAGCTATCACTGCTCAGGGTCAGACCCCCAGGTCCAGTTGTGTTTGGAATCGGTGTTAACAGACAAGGAGAAGGCAAGGTTACTTGCCTCCTGCAGGAATTTCCAAAACCCGAGCTCATAATCCCCTATGCTTTGAAAAGAAGCACTTTGCTGCATTTTAGGAAGAGGTGGTAGCTTGGGGCTGCAAGAGAGGAGAGGTTGTTCAAAGGAATGAAAGAAGACATGGGGCTACCACAGAAAAGACTGTAGAAGCCAGGAGGCAGTTGTATTCCAAGTGAACCACTGAGGCCAGAAACATGACTTAGAAGAAGTCATTCTAGGGCGTCTGGATGGCTCAGTCCGATAAGCATCCGAATTCAGCTCAGGTCATGATCTCACGTTTTGTGAATTCGAGCCCTGCATGGGGCTCTGTGCTGATGGCTCAGAGCCTGGAGCCTGCTTGGATTCTGTGTCTCCCCTTCTCTCTCTGCCCCTCCCCCACTCACACTCTGTCTCCCTCTCTCTCTGCCCCTCCCCCACTTGTGCTCTGTGTCTCTATCTCTCAAAAATAAATAAACATTTAAAAAAATTAAAAAAAAATCTAGGGGCACCTGGTTGGTTCAGTCGGATAAGCGTCTGACTCTTGGTTTCAGCCCAGGTCATGGTCTCATGGTTTTCATGAGCTTGAGCCCTGCAATGGGCTCTCTGCTGACAGCTCAGAGCCTGGAGCATATTTTGGATTCTGGGTCTCCCTCTCTCTCTGCCCCTCCCTGTTCGAGCTCTGTCTCTCTCTCTGTCTCGGTCTCTCTCTCTCTCTCTCATTCTCTCAAAAATAAATAAACATTACAAAATAATAATAATAATAAAATAAGTTATTCTATGCTCTGCATGCTTTCTGCAATGGACCCGAACAGGGACACACGTCACCTCATATATTCTGGTGGAGAATGTATAACCTGAATATTTTTCAAGATTTTTTCCTTTAATTTTAAGTAATCTCTACACCGAATGTGGGGCTCACATTCACAACCCCAAGATCAAGAGCTGCACAGTCCACTGACTGAGCCAGCCAGGCGCCCCAGACCTGAATCTAATCATCATAAGGGAACATCAGGCAAACTCAAGCGAGGAACTTCTGTTTTAAAAAAAAAAAAAAATGGCGGGCGTTGTTTTTCCAAAATGTCAATATCATAAATATGGAAATGTTCCAGATTCAAGGATACGTGACAACAAAATGCAGTACCTGACCCCAGACTGGATCCTGAACCATAAGGGGAAAGTGCTATGAAAGTCAGCATTTGGACCAACTGATGAAATGGAAATATCACAAGGAGATTAGATTAAAAGTATTAAGTAAATGTTACATCTCTTGAGGTTGATTACTGTGGATAAGTAAGAGAGCATCTCTAAGGACATACACATCAAAGTAATCAGGGGTAAAGGGCAACGATGTGCGTAACTAACACTTAAATGCTTCAGAACAAAAACTAGTGAGGACGGTAGAACTCTGTCCACCATCTATCTGTGCATACAGATAAGGCCAGCTGCAAAGTTAACAGGAAGCATTTCTCCCAGAGATATGCTGCAGCTGTAAAGTGTCCTAACCACCCCCCTTGTGAGCGACTCTGCTGTCTTACTCCCTGAGAAAGTTTGTTCTTTAAAATCATAGGCTTTTAGTAACTTTGCTGTTTGAAAGTATATCCAGAAGGATTGGGGCGACTGGGTGACTCAGTCGGTTAAGCATCTGACCTCAGGTCAGGTCATGATCTCATAGTTCGTGAGTTCGAGGCCCATGTCAGGCTCTGCTGACAGCTCAGAGCCTGGAGCCTGCTTCAGATGCTGTGTCTCCCTCTCTCTCTGCTCCTCCCCCTCCCCGCCCCCGTCTCTCAAAATTAAATAAACATTTAAAAAAATTAGAAAGTATATCCAGAAAGATGAAACTTATCTTATTCTTCCTGGAAGATCTAAGTCACTTTGACAGAGACAAGAAGCCCCAGTTTCCAGCCCTGAGGTAGAGCTTTATATAGAGTTTCTGGACATAGCATGCCACGTATATAACTTTGTAGTTTCCAAGGAAACAAGATTCTTAGTCCACTTTGCAGTCCATAACTGTTGACTCATTTATACACATCCTTGCTTTGCTCTGAAGCAAACACAGTTCCACTTAAATTTCACCCGAATTCTTTCTTCCCCCGGATCCAATAAGTTGATCAGAGCTTCTCCTGTGGGATGTGGCCTTCCCTGCAATAGGTCAGTAACCCTGACTTTGATTTGTTCCTGGTAATTGGGTTAGGATGGGTGGGTGATGAATGCATGGATGGATACATAGATAAATACTGATAAAGCCAAAGCAATGGAGGAAACTGTTAACAATAGAGAAATCTGGGTAAATACTATTTGTATTTGTGCAGGTTATCTGTAAGCTAGAGATTACCTCCTAATAAAAAGGGTGTTGTTGTTTTTTTTTTTTTTTTTTTCCTGTTTTTGGAGAAACTAAATTAGTATGGACCAGTATTTAGCAATTTTTTTCCAGGCCAAGGAAGGATTTTTATATTGTATTTTATATTGTAATTCAGTAGTACATAGTCAAGACACTCAAATTTTGAGAAATATTTACCATTTTCTATGCATTCTGATACTTTCTATGCACTTATGTTTTAAAAAAAAATGCTTCTTATCAATTTCCAATCATCCGTGGAGATTCAGCGGTATTTTTAAAAACTCTTGGACCGATCTGAGCACTGGTTACAGTCTAAGCCTCAGTGAATGTCAGACGGTGGCTTCGGGTTTTTCTTCCTTTTGATGTGGGACTACATTTCCCAAAACACCTTGGGGCGAGGCCCGGCGGGTGGGGAGAAGGGGGTGTCGGCTCTGATCCGAGACTGCCAAGCTCTGACCTTCTTGCGAAGGGCGTGGTCGTCCTGCTTTCTGGGAAATATAAGCGAGCCTCACGTGGGAGGAAAGGGCGGGGCTTTCGAGAGGATGGCATGGGGTTCCCGGTGGCTGCTGGGAAACGTGGTTCTGAGGAGAAGGTAGAGGGCCTGCCGCTCGGCCTCCTGGGATTTGTAGTCTTGGCAAACCGGTGATCGACCCGCTTCTTCTTCCACCGGTTGGGTCATCCCAGGCCGTGAGCCCTTCCTCCGCCACTTCCCCGGAATCTCTTCACGCATCGATCCCAGGCAGCTGCTGAGGCCTTCTCTACTCCGCGGCTCTGAGCTCTCAAACCGCAGGTGCTCCGCAGAGAGCCAGGGACGGGGCACTGGCAAACGCTGGCCCCTTGGCAGGCCTGGGAGGGCTTCTCCGCAGAGGTGGGCGAGGGAGGGCAAGGTTCCCATAAACAGACCTGAGTCAGGAATCAGCCCAGAATGCAGCGTACAGGCGAGCTGATCTGATGCTTAAACAGTCCTTGCAAAATGCCCTCCACCTTTGACCTCTGTGTGGGCGCACAAGACTACGTCCCTGGGCTTAGTATGACAGCGACGAGACAGTGGCACAGAGAGTAATGCACGGTGTGATGAGGAAAGCCCCAGACTCTGTGGGAGCCCAGGGGAGGCTCCTGACCTGGCCTGGGGAAGGCCGGGAAGAGAAGCGGAGATTGGATTCGTCTCAGGGTCCCCAACATGGCTCCACAGAGACATTTCCCTTCCTGCAAAGGGCTTCCCTGTGCCAGGGGATGCTGGGGGCACAGAGTTGGTCACACCCAGCTCTGACCAGCAAGACTCCCCGGTCTGGCTGATCAGGGCTTGGGTCAGAAGAGAACTCAGCGCTTATGGAAAATCACAAGGGGCACCTAACCCTGGGGGAAGGGGGAAGCAGGTTGTTCAGGGTGATACATTAGCCAGTTCTTCAAAGAACCTGTACATATGCAAAAACAGTGTCCAGAGAGAGGATGCAGAGGTGAAGGTGAGGTTCAAATTGCCATGTGAGAGTCAGATCTGATGTTGCAAGGACGCCTTTGTGTTCAGCACTATTTTAGGAGGTAGATATTATTCCCCCCCCCCCCCAAGTACAGATGGGGACACCGAGGCACAGCGAGGTTGTGTCTCCCTTTAGTTGCCTGGTAGGTAAGTACCCAAATAGGACTAGAACCTGAGATATATGGTTCCAGAATCCAGACAGGTAACCATTGATCTGTCCCACCCACTTACTTTCCAGAATGTTATGAGGTCTGTAATAGTGGCCCCCTTCCAGAAAACAGCAGATACCCATCAATGTCTGCCTAATGTGCCCTCTGGTTGCCTATAAGACATCCTGCCACCCCTCCCCAACCCCAGTAAACAAGTTCACCGGGGTAAGAATCCTGAGCAACGTTTTTGGTCCTCTGATGGAAGCCTTCCTGACCAGGGCCTCCTTCCCCCAAGCTTGCTACCACCCTCCATTCTGTTACTCCTACAGGGGCTGTGGGGCTGAGAAATGACCGGGGTGGCTCATTCCTCCCACTGGTGGATCCAATGGTGACATTTTAGGCTGGTGGTACCACGGCTGATGGAGAGGGAAGGGCAGAAGGACAAACAGCGTCACAGTTCAGTTCCTGGGCTCCATGATGACGTTGGGGTCAGGGCCATGTTGCCAGTGTTGGGGGAAAGACACTGGGGGGCTCCAAAACAAGGGCTCTGCCTTCAAAGAGTGCTGTCCTCAATGCCAATGCCCAAGCTGGCCCACTCCCGAGTGTTCTGACTCCCGGAACAAAGGTATGACAAGGGGGGGGGGGGGGGCGCAAAGGGACCACGTGATGCACATTCAACCATTTTTCAAATGCTCACTTTCCTGGGCTCACCTGAACTTCCCAAGGGCTAATACAAGGTAGAGATGATTGTACCCATGTTCAATGGGTGAGGAAACTGAGGCTCAGAGAGAAGAGACTGGCTTATGGCCACATAGGCAGGGAGTAGGCAAGGAAACATTGGGAGGGAGCCTCAGTTTCCAGGCTGCATAGGTTCCTAAGTTTGCCTCTAAACACTTGCCCCTGGGGCTGGGGGAAGGGGCAGGGAGCGGGGCAGGGCCTGACAGTACAGGATGCTAAGGAACCTTCCATCTGGTGGAACAAGTTTGAGATACACTACTGAAACAAAATTAAATGGGCTCTTTCCTGCAGGACTCATCAGAACCTTTAGCTCCTTTGTATTTCCCAGCTCTCTTTGACCACGGCCAAGGCCAAGGCCTGGACAATGATTGACAGGCCCTGTTGTCCCAAAGGCTGTGAGTGGGACCCGATGGGGGTGGAGGCATCAGCTGCGTGTGCAGGAGCGGATGATATGAGCACATATGTACATGTGTTCTCCATCATTCTGGTTCTGGGGATCAAATAATACCTGTAAAAGCAGAACGGGACAGGCATCCAAAGGCCAGGGTCTCGCCCTGCCAAGCTTGCTCCTCGACGAGCTAAAGACCAAAAGTGCCTCCACTGCCCGCTCAAGTCAGATTCCACACGTTTTTATTGGCGCCGGACTTAGCCTGGTGCCCGCCGCTCCCCCAAAAAGACACAGGAAAGTCAGGGCTCTCGGCCCCGCGGAAGGCCCCCCCGGGATCGCCCAGCCAGGGGGAACACGCTTCCATCCACGGGCAGGGAGAGAGGGAGGGAAGGGCGTTCTAGAAGGATGAACGGCCCAGCCAAAGGGCGAGTGGTGGGATGGACCGGAGAGGCGAGGACCGGCCCCGCTAGAAGGGGTACTCGCAGACGTAGTAGAGGCGGCGTTCGCAGTCGTGGTCCCACCAGGAGCCGTCATCCGAGGCCTGCGCCACGCAGTTCTCGAGCGTGCCGCCGTTGGGCTGGTTGGGGCTGAGCGGGTGCGGCGCGGTGCTGGGCCCGGCGCCGGGCTCCGGACTGGGCGCGCGGTGCCAGGCGAAGAAGGACACGCGCTGGCCGTTCTCGAAGAGGTAGAGTCCCTCGGCGCGCCGGTCGTGCACGCCCAGCCACACCGGCCAGTTGTAGGGAGCAAGCGTCGCGCGCAAGTAGCGGGTGAGCGCTTCCATCTGCTGGCGATCTGCCGGCTGTGCCAGGCTCCCGCCCCGCGCCGCGCAGCGCGCCTGCGCCGCCGCCTGCGCCTCGAAGTCGCGCGAGAGCAGGAAGCACTTGTGGCCGAGGCGCAGCCCCTTCAGGCAGCCTGAGGGGGGAACGGGGCGGCGTCAGGGGCTCCGGAGGCGGGGAGAAGGCGGGGTTAGAGCCTCGGGGGCCGGGCCGGGAGGAGGCGGGGTCAGAACCGCGGGGAGTAAGGAGGCGGAGAGTTAGGACGGCTCGGGGTGGGGCCAGACTTTTGGAATCTGTCTGTAGGGGGCGTGGCGCGGCCCGAGACGGGTACGCTTCACCGCGCGGTAAGGAGCGTACCTCCCCCTCTGCGCGCCAGCTCTCCGCATTCGCTCTCCCCGCTACTCTAAGCTCCGCAGAAGCCAACAAGTGACCTCCAAGTCTCTAGGAACCCGCTCGCCCCGGATACCTTAGGTCCTCACGTCTCCTCAGACGTTTCCGGGCCCCCTCCTCCCACCAGTCCTCCACTTGACCCGCATCGTCCCACTTTCCCCGCCCCGCACGGTGCGGACTCACCCTCTAAGCGGCCATGCTCGCGCTCCGCGCGGCTCTGCGCCTCCTGCAGGGCTTGCACGGCGTCGCGGGTGTCGCCCGCCGCCTCCCGCAGCTGCCGCAGCCCCCTAGTCAACTCGACCATGCGGGTGTCCAACGCGTGCAGACGGACGTGCAGCTGGTGCAGGCCTGCGTCCAGGCCGGCCAGGCGGCCCACTGCGGACAGACAGGGCACACGCTGGACGGGGCCCGAGGGGCGGAGCTGAGGGACCAAAGGACCAGGGAGAACTAGGGCTTCAGGGGACAGAGTTGGGGTAGGGGGTACTCGGGATTCCTGGAGTGTAGGGGCCGGTGGGCCTGGGCTCTTGGGAGGCAAGGCAGGACACCCGGAACTCCCAGGGACGTGGGGGGACAAGCACCGGCGGGGTGGTGGGCAATTGAAAGGTGCCGGGCCTTGAAGGGACCGTTCATTTTTGAGAAAATGACCACGGAGGCCTGGGGGCAGGATGGAGCTAATGATTACTCACGGATATACGTGACGGTGTCCTCAGGGGTGGGAGAGGGGCTAGGGCCTGTGGTGGGGTTTGTCGTTGTTTCCTCCTCCTCCTCCTCCCCCTGACCGTCCTCCTCGGTGCCCCAGGTCCCTTTGCCTTCTGGGGTTCCCTCAGGATTTTCGTCCCCCCTCCCAGCGGGCAGCCCCAGGGCCTCCTGCAAATGCTGAGGCAGGGGAGGGATGGTTACCAGCCCAGCTCTATTCTCACTGCCCACACACTCCAGCCACCCCTTTGCAGCAGTAAGCTGGCTCTCTGCCCCTGAGTCCCTTGTCTGAACCCATCATCCCCATCCTTTGAGCCTGCCCCATCTCTCTCCCTGGCCCATTTCCCTAACCCTGGAATACACTCCCTCCCACACCCACAGTTCCCCAGCAGAGTCCTAAGCAACTCACCTTCAGCATCAGGGCCTCCCTCTCCCGCTCCTCCTCCTGGGCGCCTCCCCAGCCCCCCTCCCACTCCCTGTCTGCTCCCCGAGCCCCATGGCTGATGCCCAGGAGCTGAGGGACCACCAGGGCCCCGAGCAGCCAGGCTGCCTGCATCAGGCTGGGCTCCGCAGCACCCAAGGCCGCAAAGGGTTGTCTCTGGGGAGGGGGGATGTCTCTTGGGACTGGAGTGTGTGCAGATCACTAGTCCCTGGTCCCTCTCCCAGCTCTTGTCTCTGTCAGCCCGCCCGTCTGTTCTTCTGTCCGTTGGTCTCTGCTCCTCTGTGTGTGTCTCTCCCCGCCTCTCTTGGCTCCCCCGAGGCCCTGCCTCTGTGGCCGGAAACCTCCAACGTTCCAAAGCCTGGATCCCGCCTTGGGTCTCTCCACATACCCCCCTCTTCCCACTTTCCAGAGCTCACTTCCGCCCTGCTCTTTCCTTCCACCATGGCCAAAAGCTCAGATGGCCAGAAGAGAATAGAGCTGGCTCTCCAAGGGCTCCTGGGGACACAGCCTCTGCCGAGGAACCCCCTCAGGGCGTTGTTGGGGCTTGGCCCTGCTCCCCACTCCTCCCCCTGGCCACTCCTTGGGAGCAAGGAGACTGCAGGGTCTCCATAAGGTTTTTATTACTCTGTGGCCACCATTGCCCACACACTCTGCCAGAGGAGGCTTTCCCACAGTTCTCAGGCTCTAGGGCGCCTCCTGCCCTCAGATCTCCCATTCTGGCCGGGAGCCCTTGCCCCAACCTGAAAATGAGTGTGTGTGCCCGTCTGCGGGGACACAGGTGAAGAGCGTGCATGTAGGCTGTGTATGCAACTCTAGTGGGTGGGGCTTTGGGATTCGTTTGCTGTACTTTCCTGGAAGCGTCCTGCAGGCCAGGCCCGGGGTGGGGCGATGCTGGGGACTCCAGCTGCTCCCAGACGTGCAGACCTTCCCACAAGGTGGGGGTTGGGGCAGAAGGGAGGCGGAAGGGTGGGGGTGGGGGTGGTGAAGGAAGCTTTCTCCAGGAGGTGGAGTAGACAGACGCAGGCTGGGCTCTGGAGCTCTGAGCATTCAGCCCAGTGCCTCTTCTCCCGCCTGGACCACTGCAGTGGCCTCCTCCTGACTCTCCACCTCCCTTCTCCCGAGCCCCTCCAATCCACGCCGCTTGCCGCAGCCAGAGCCATGCTTCCAAACCGTAAATCAGATCACGTCACTCCCCACTCCCCTGCTCCCCCAGCTTCCCATCATATGCAGGAGGGAAGCCAAACCCGGTCCTCGGCAAGAGCCTGGCCTGCCCAGCCTTGTGTGTGTGTGTGGGGGGGGGGGGGGGTGCTGGGAAGGATGGGCCCTTTACACCTCTGTAAGCTCATCACCCCCACTCCCCCTGGACCCCCTAGGGGATCCAGCCACACTGGCCTCTTCACTATCTCCTGATTGCCAAGCTCCTTCCTCCCTCAGAGCTTTTACACTGGCCTTTTCCTTCTAGACGCTCTCATGTTCTCTCCCAGCTCCTTCTCCCTGCTGAGGTCTCAGCTCATCTGAGGCCTTCCCTGACTATCCTATCTAAAGAAGCTGCACTTCCACAAATTAACACCCCATTTTTTATCTTCTTGGTATAATCAAGACCATCTCCTGTTGTTTGTTTTCTTGTCTGTTGCCTGTCTCCTGCCAGCAAAGGCAGTGTAGGTACGTATTCATTGCTGTATCCCTGGAGATAGCACATAGTAGGTGCTCAATCAGTCTGCTTAGCGAGGACAGAAACAGCCATTCCTGGCAGGGTAGCGGGTTAGCCAGAAGACTGAAGGCTTGACCACTGTTTTGGGGGCACCCCGAGTTCCCTGAGGCAGGTGCACGGGGGCACTGAGGGGTGATAGCCAGGGTGGTGATGAGGGCAGTGGGAGAGAAGCTGGAGAGGCACGGGAAACAGGAGGCCATGCCGTGCCCACTCTGTGCCAGACCAGTGAGTCATTCAGGGCTTTCCCAGCCTGGGCCTGGCTTGTTGTGCCAGCGAGAATGTGGAGCTCAGCAGCCAGGGATGGCAGGGCCCGCTCTTCAAGGGAGGAAACTGAGGCTCCGAGAAGGGATGGGGCAACCTGCTGGAGGTCACCAGCATGGCAGCTGCTAGCTAAGGCTTCTGGCTCTACGCAAGGGCCGGGCATCTGCCCTCAGCTGCTGGGAGCCCCAGGAGGGGCCTGGGAAATCCAAGAAATCCAAGAAAGCAGAGGGCAATGTGACATCGGGCAGGCTGCTCACCACCTCAGAGCCTGGGCCTCTCGGGTGCCCATTAGGGGCCTGGGGAACCCTCACTAGCAGCTAAAGGCCTCGAGAGATAATGCACAAGCCAGGAAAGGCCTTGTAAACCATAGAGGGGTACACAGCCTCTCTCGCTGCTGCTGCCAACATGGGCAGCTGTTCTCTCCCTGGGCCCAGATGCTCACCACCTGGGCTGGTGGGTATGCATCCAGAGCGGGGCCTCCTGGGGCTGGGCTGGCTCCTACCCTGGTACCCTGGAGCCCACAGCTGGAGATGCATCCAGAGGCTTCTTAGAACCACCCTCTGCAGGTGTCTGAGCCCCAGCTGGCAGCCCTGGCGGAGCTGGAAGAAGGGTGGGAGCCTGGGCTATGGGGACACTCTCACCCCAAGGGACCTGCCCTGTGTCTGTGGTATGTCCCAGGCACCAGAGACCTGAGCTGCAAGGAGACTTTGGGCATGTCTGTGTATAATGAAGGCGAATACACAACCGTGGCGTGCCTAGTGGTGAACAACAGTGGCATAAAGACCGAACCAGCCTACCTGTCCCTGATCCTTGCTGCCACCTCTTTGTAGCTGGGTGACCTTGGGCGCCAAGAGACTTTGCCTCTCTGTGCCCCAGTTTCCCCCTCTGAGAACGGGGATGGTCCAAGTGCATAGCCCATAGGATTGGTGTGAGAAGTGGATGAGTAAATCCAGAGCAGAGACTGGCACACAGGAAGTGCTCAAGAAACGTCAGCAATAACTATGGAGGGGAGGCAGGGCACGGTGTTGTGCATCCAAATGGGTGTGTGCACACCTGTGTGATGAATTCGGAGGTGGGTGAGTGTGGTGGAGCCGCAGGCACACGTGGTTGTGCGTCTCCGTTTCTGGGTTTCGTGTGAGCTGGAGATCTGAGCATGCACACCTGGGTGCGTGCCCTTGTTGGGGGAGGGGTGGGTAAATGCTGTGCGGCATGTATGCTCTGGCATGCGCGTGTGACATGTACGTGTTGTAGTGCAGTGTGTTTGTGGTGATGTACCCACAGGGAGGTTAGGTCATGCACGCCCAGGACAGTGTGTGCATGGGTAACGTCTGCACGTGCAGGGCCAGCTAGTGACTCTATGCACCTGTGCCTTGGGGGAAGATGTTTGTGTGTGTGCGTGTGCGTGTGCGTGTGTGTGTGTGTGTGTGTGTTTGGAGGGACAGGACGGCAATCTATAGCTCTCACCATCCAATTTGGAGGAGCAGAGTCTAGCAACAAATATTTATCGCGTCCTACTGTGTGTAGAGGGGGTGGGAGACGCTCTGGGAAGGGGCGGTCCTGGGGTGTGTGTGTGGAGCGAACCCTTAGGGGGGCGGGGCCGCAAGGTCCGGGTAGGGGGGCAAGCAGGGGTAGAGCCGGCTTGGGCTAGCTGGTGGCGACGGGGAGTGGTGGGGGAGGGCAGGGGGAGGGGGTGGAGCCGGCGAGGGGGGGGGATGGGCGAGGTTTGGGGGCGCGGGGAGGGGCGATGTCTCCTCCACCGGCTCCGGAGGGAGGGGAGAGGGCGGAGGGAGGGGAGGGAAGGAGAGAGGGAGGGAGGGAGAGAGAGAGACAGGGTGAGGGAGAGACGGTGAGAGCGAGAGAGCGAGAAGGGAGGCAGAGGAGGCGCGGAGCGGGCGGCGGCGGCGGCGGCGGCCTGAGGAAGAGGAGGAGGAAGAACAGGCGGAGACGCGGCGCCCGGAGCCGGCCGGACCGAGCCGGGGGCGGGCTAGCTCCGAGGGGCGCGGCGGCCGCGGCAGAAGGGGGGGCGCTCTGCGGATGGCCAGGCCCGGCCCGCGGGGGGGGTGAGGTCCTCGGCCCCCCCGCCCTCCCCCCCGGCCCCCGCCCGCCCCCTCCCCGGCCCGCTCGCCCTCCGGGGCGGTGGGGCATGGCCTGAGGGTCCCCCGTCTCCGGGGGGGTGGGGGGTGGGGGGAGGGGGGAGGGGCCGCGGGCGCCGCCGACCGGGACTCAGCAGCCCCGCCAGGCAGGTAAGGGGGTCGAGAACCCGGGGTTTGGGGGGAGCTGCGGGGCCGGGGCCGGGGCCGGGGCCGGGGCTGCGGAAGGGGGCGGGGGCGCCCCGGACGTCCTTGGCCGGGCGCCGGGCTCCGGGCCCGGGTGTGCGGTGAGGGGTGGGGGTAAGGTGGGGAGCGTTGCCCCGGGAGACGCCAAATTGGGTTACGCCCAGGTCCCCGGTGCCCCGTCCCAGATAGCAGACTTAGGAGGATGCGCCCCCCAGCCCCCGCCAGCAGACCCCCCCCCCCCCCCACCCCCCGGCCCCAGCCCAAACCCGCTTCCCCGCGCTCCCAGGCCAAGGGCTCGGTCGCGGTACCCACCTCCTGGCCCTGCCCGGCCACTCCCCCGCCTCGCCCACCCCGGCCTACCGGGGCCCCTAGACCCCTTCCGTAGACCCTCCGCGCGAGGCCCCTCCCCCAGGTCACCCTGGTCCCCCGCCCCTCCGTCGAGGGTCTGGGCCTTGGCCTCCTCCGCCCCCTTCGACCCCCTCTAGCTCGGGCTTCACCTTCTAGGCTCCTCCGATCCCTTCCCACCCCCTTCGCAAGCTCCCCCCCATCCCCACCCGTCTCCGCTCCCTTCTCCACCGGCCGGCGCGCCCCCTCGGCTCCCGCCTCCGAGTCCCGCTCCCGGGTGCCCCCGCCCCCTCTCCCCGGCCCAGGGCTCTCCCCCACCAGTTTCTCGGCCCCAGCCCCGGCTCCTCTCCCCGCCTTTCCCCGCCTCTCTCCGCCTCCATTCATTCTCCCGGGCCCCGCTCTCGGCCACGCCAGCCGCCCCCTGTCCCCCCGCACCCTCCAGGGCACCCCCTCTCTCCCCTTCTCCCCCACCCCCCCCCCCCCCCCGCCGATTCCTCAGCCCGTCTCAGTACCAGCTGCGTGCCAGCTATTCTTAGCCGCGGAGCGTTTGATTCATGCCGCCCCGGCGGAGTGTGCCCGCTCCCTCCCTCGGGCCTGAGGGGGAGGGGCCGGAGCCGGTCTGGGGGGTTGGGGGCAGCCGCACGGCGGGGGTGGGGGGGGGGGTGGCCGGGGCCAGCTTTGCTTTCATCCCACTGGCCACACCATTAGTGCCCGGTTGAAGCCGGGGTCAGCCAGGGTCAGCCGAGGGGGAGTGGCATTGGGCTCCAGGCCCGGAGGTGGGAGGTGGAGTCCGGCGGGTAGGAGACCAGGCAGGGAGGGGGGGCTCCGCAAGGCCAAGGTGGGGCAGTTCCGCTGGGTACCTGGAGAGGGAGGGGGCTTCGCAGCCGGGCCACGCATGGGGGAGGGGTCGGCCGGCTGGTGGTTAGGCTGCTCGCTCACCCACAGCTCTTGGAACTGTCCTCCCCGAACACTCATTTTGTCTTCCCGCCCCCAACCCCCCCAGCCCATCCCCACTCCCCCAAAGTCAGCAGTACCCTCCACTGCTTCCCATCTCCATGGCAACGGTGCAGGAGCTGGGCCTGGTGTGGGGGGGAGGGACCAGACCAGACATTCTGGTTTCCGGTGCTGGGGTGGGAGACGGGGAGATGAGGGAGGCGGACCCCATTTGGGACCCAGGCTTCTAAGGCCACCTCAGGAGAGAACAGTGGGGATCTGGAGATGACCTCCCACCCCAGTCCCCCAGACCGGCACCCCACTTCTTAGCCTCCCTCCCAGCCCCCCCCCCCAACCCCCAGTCTCCCTCAGAGTGGATCCACCTGTACTGGGCAATGTCCAGCCACCTGTCCTGTAGTGCCAGTCCTCAAATGTGCCCACAGGTTATCCGCAGCCACCCTAAGCTGACCCAGGCCACCGCACTACGGTCTCCAGACAGCCCTCCCAGGCCAGTCTCCGCACCCACCCACCCCCGTCTCGAGATGCCCCCAACAACCTGCCTAGGCCACCCCTCGTGGCTCCCTTGGGGGCACGCCACGAATGATACTCTGCCCCATGACACCCCCATCTTAGCACCCCTGCTCCTCTGGGACACCGATTCCCAGCAGTCCCCTGCACACGCTGTCAGCCACACTTCGGTGAAGTCACCGGTTCCACCCGCTGCCGGGCACCACTCCCAAGCAACACGCGGCTCCCACTTCTGCCGCCCCAGGCTCTCGGCACCTCCGTCCCCCCATTACTACATCTCAGCCTCTCCCCAGCCCCCTCCGCCAGCTGGCCAGGAGGAGGAGGAGGACGGGAGGGCCTCGGGTGAGGGGCCAGGCTGGGGCCAGGAGGGTAGGATGCCGGTGGGTCGTCCACCTGTCTGTCCTCAGCTAATTTTAGCTGCATTTTCCGTGGCCTGCCAAAGTGGGCCAGTAGCTCCCGCGGTGATTCTGCGGTTTCTGGGACACTGCCATGCTGGGTCAGCGGCAAAGTGGGGCGCAGGAGGGGTGGGGGGCCGCGAGCAGGGCCAAGGGCAGGGAAGGAGACGCGCTGGAAGCACGGCAGCGATGGGCGTGTGTGTGAGCAGAGGCAGCTGGAGTATCTGGGGGTGTGTCCAGCCTCCTTCCTGCCAACCTGGGGCATGTGGGGCGGCTGCCCTAGACCACTTGTCCGTGAGGGTGCCTGTGGCCTCCGAGGGGTCCCGGGTCCCTCATCTGACAGCCACCCTTGGCCCCGGCAGCCGCCTGTGATGCTGCTGTCCCCTGTCGCCCCGTGGCCCCACGATGACCCACAGCCCCGCGTCAAGCGAGGACGAGGAACGCCACAGTGCCAGCGAGTGTCCCGAGGGGGGCTCAGAGTCCGACAGCTCCCCAGACGGGCCCAGCAGAGGCCCCCGGGGGACCCGGGGCCAGGGCAGCGGGGCACCTGGTAGTCTGGCCTCCACCCGAGGCCTCCAGGGCCGCTCTATGTCTGTCCCGGACGACGCCCACTTCAGCATGATGGTCTTCAGGATTGGCATCCCGGACCTGCACCAGACAGTGAGTGACTGACTGCCCGCTGGCCGGCGGGGGACAGGGCCCCAAGCCCACACGACGAGGCTGCCGGTGCTGGGTGTCCTCCCACTTGGGCCCCATCTCCAGGTCCCCGACATGCTTCCCCCAGCTGCCCCTCCTGTCCCCAGAATCACCCCCAGGCCCTTTCCAAGCCACCTCAGGCTCTTCCCTGTCACCTCCTCAACCAGAAATGTCTCCGCTTCAACCCTGATGCCACCATCTGGACAGCCAAGCAACAGGTGCTCTGCGCCCTGAGCGAGAGCCTGCAGGATGTGCTCAACTACGGTCTGTTCCAGCCGGCCACCTCCGGCCGCGATGCCAACTTTCTGGAGGAGGAGCGGCTGCTTCGAGAGTACCCCCAGTCTTTTGAGAAGGGGGTGCCCTACCTGGAGGTGAGGCCCACAGCCTTCCCAGCCTGGCCGCAGGGGAGAGAAGGCATGCCCCATTTTTCTCCCAGTCAGGCCCTGGCAAGGGGAAACCCAGTGGGCTCTTCCAGATCCCTTAAGCATTAGAGTCAGAGAGGCCTGGGTTCAAATGACGATCCGTTCTGCCTCTGACCAACAGAGTGGCCTTGGGCAAGTCCCTTGCCTGCCCCAGACTCCTCCTCGCCTTTCAAAGTGGGAAAGGATTCACAGTTACAGTAGGTGTTCTAGAACATTCTGTGTGGGGTCCAGGCTCCCTACTCCTTCACGTTAGGGGTTGCGGCCCACATACTCCACAGCAGCCCCGCACTCCTCTGCCTGCCCAGCCAAGGCTCCAGGGCCTTTTCCACCTTGACCCTGAGCTGACCACCTCCCCCTCCGTCCCCGCCCCCCCCCGGCCCCGGCTCAGAAGGAGCCCAGCCTCCTCCCCAGGCCCCTGATTCTGAGTCTCTGTGTCTCTCCCCCCATACACCCCTGGCCACAGTTCCGATACAAGACCCGGGTTTACAAACAGACCAACCTGGATGAGAAGCAGCTGGCTAAATTGCACACGAAGGTGAGAGAACCCTACCCCACAGCAGCCCCCCCCCAAAAGAGACCTGGAGCCTTTCCCACTGTCTCTCTCACCCCTGTCCAACAGCCCTCCAACACTCCCGATCCCCTTCTGTTCCTCTGCCAGGGTCCCCCAGTAACTTGAGATGCTGTGTGGCGTTGGGGACGGCCCCAGATGCCAACCGTGTTATCCCCTCTCTGGCCTGCATTCCCCCGCCCAGGCCCCTGGCTCCCGCTTTCTTCATCCTGAGATGCTCCCTTCTCGTCTTCTGGGTCCCCTGTATCCACGCAGGGCACCTGCCTGCCCCCCACCCTCTGGCCTGAACTCTGACCCCCAGTGTCCCTCTGCCTCAGTGCTGTTTCATACACAGCCCACGGCTCCCCCAATTCCGTAGCCTAAACCTCTCCCAGATCCGGGGATGTCCCCCGCCCCCAGCCACATCTGGCTATCTTGCCCTCCAGGACTCTGGCCATATGTCCCCTGTGCCTCCCCCGGTCCCCTAAGAACTGGGAGGAAGCGGGGCGGGGGGAGCTGCTTTAGTCCGAGGTGAAGTGAAGGATTCTTGACGCTTGGGAAAAAAGCCTCCCTGTCCCCTCCTCCCCCCCACCCCTCCCCCACCATGCATTTGTCTCTGTCGCCCCCCAAATATTCCATCCCTCCAGACCTGCGCCATCCACTCCCGGAGCCACCGGCCATACACGGCTCCCGAACACACGCGGTGTCGCAGGCCCAAACTGAGCCTCGCTGCGAGTGTGAAATGCACACCGGATTTCGAAGACTCAGTTCCCCCCCAAAAACGTAAAACGTCTCGTTAAAACACTGCCTATGGATTACCTGTCGATACGGTACTATTGCGGATGTGTTAGGTTAAAGAGATACGTCGTCAAAACGAATTTCCGTGCGACCAATGGTGCCCCTTGCTTTTTTTTTTTTTTTTTAAAGGTGGCTACTAGAGACTTTTCAGTGCCACACGCGGCTCGCTGTGTATTTCCACTGGACAGCGCTGCTCAAGACCCCAGCTTTTCTCCCCTTGCTCCCTGACTGGCCTGTCTTCTCTCTCTTGTCCATGGCTCAGACGGGGTTGAAGAAGTTCCTGGAATACGTGCAGCTCGGGACGTCTGACAAGGTGGCAAGGCTGCTGGACAAGGGGCTGGACCCCAATTATCACGACTCGGATTCGGGAGGTAAGGAGGAGAACCAGGGGCTTTGGAAGAGGTGGGGAGCCGAGAAACGAGGCATAAGGGCTGCGCGTGACTGGCCTTTTCTGCCCCTCAGAGACCCCCCTGACGCTGGCAGCCCAGACCGAAGGCTCCGTAGAGGTGATTCGAACCCTGTGCCTGGGAGGGGCCCACATCGACTTCCGGGCCCGGGATGGCATGACCGCGCTGCACAAGGCCGCGTGTGCCCGTCACTGCCTGGCTCTCACGGTGAGGTGCCAGACCCCGGGGACCCGCCCCCAGACTCGGTGTCTCCCCCAGTACGCTGAAGCCAGTGAGCTAATTGCCCCAGACCCGTCCCCTCCTCCCCTTCATCTACCTTGACCCCACGAAGCCACCTGACCTCCACTTTGCTTCTCATCCCGCCTCCTGGATGTCCCCTGCCGCGTCCCCGTCCCCGTGGGGGTGCCACTTCTGCTCTTTCCTCAGACTCCTCTCCCTTTTCCATTTGTTCTTTCTCGAACCTCAGGTCTTTAGGTTTGTTAAAAATAGTCTCTCTTCGTGTCTCAAATACAAAGCCCCTTTCCATAGACTGACAAACACACAGTCCCCCCCCCCGCCCCCGCCCGTTGTCACTCCTCCAGTGGAACCCGAGACCCTCTGGTGACCCCCCGGGGATGCCCACCCTACAGCTGATTGTCACACAGACCTTTCCCCTCAAAGGGCCCCAGTGGATCATAATACCTATACTCTCCCGACACCCAGACCTTCTTGTACCCTCTGATCCAGCTCACCACCAGCCCTGCCTCAGTCTCCCCAAAGTGTAGACCCTCCTCTGCTCCTTAAAATACAGAGTGAGCTCCAGACACAGACCCCTCAACACACACCCTGCAAACACAGCCCCTCGCCCTGTTCAGTAACTAAAATGCACTTTCCCAGACGCACCGTATGCCCGCAAGATACATACATGGAGGGGGCTTACATGGTCTTATTTTAAACTCCTCTCCCTCTCTCCTCCCCCACCCCACCGCCGCCCGATGGCACGTGATTCCCTCTTCATACACAGGTCAGGATAGACCGCCCCCCGCAAAGACACATCGTTGTTGAGAAACACCCTAACTCACAGATGCTCCAGTTTAATGGACCCTCCCTTCCCTTTTCCAGCTCTTTCTTGAAGCGCCTAAATGCGGACACCAGCCACAAAGATCTGGCTTTATGCCCCTGGAATTGACAAACCCTCTATATGTACCCCCAGTGCACTCCCTTCCCCCCAAGACAGCTCCTGCTCTCACCCCGCACCCCCGGCCTCCAGACCCGTGCTGTCCAACCCAGTAGCCACTAGCCACACGGGGGCCGTTCGGATTTCAATGAACTACAATGAGCTAGGGCGAACGTGTCTGTTCCCCGGGCACCGTAGCACGCTCGAGCGCTCGGGAGCCCACATGGGGCCGTAGATCGCTTCCGTCACCGCAGAGGTTCTGGTGGACAGCGCGGCTGTGGGCTCTTCACGGGGCTGCTGCCAACACCTCCCTCTAAAGATGCTCAGCTCCACCGGCCGCTGTGCCCGGAGCTGTTACTCGAGTGAGACACCCCCCCCCCACCGCCCCCGCTGCCGCCCCAGCATGGCTGGCGCGGCTCACCTTGGTCCCAGCTAACCCTTTTTCCCAGGTCTCCCTCTGCGTCCCACTCTCGGGGATCCTGATCCTAACAACACCTCCTGCTTAGCCAGGGGTCCTCCTGCGTCCAGACTCTGTTCTCTCAGGTGGCCCCCCAACCATCTGGCTGCTGTGATGCACTGAGGCACCAGACTCCTTCAGTGGCTCATCCAAAGCCAGCCTCGGCGGGGTGGGGGGGGGGGGAAGGTTGGGCAGGACGTCAGAGTGGGAAGGTCCTCTGGAGGCATCTTCCCAGCCCCTTCATTGTTCCCTTCGTGGGAGAGGCCCTGAGAGGGGAAGGGCCAGGCTCAAGGTCAGACAAGGGCATTCGTGCAGACTCCCAAACCACCTTGGCCAGTGTGGGTCACCCGTGACTCCCTTCCCGACTGGCCCTTCAGAACAAACCAGTACTGCTAATGTGACCATTTTCTGTCTGGTCTCTCTCTTCAGGCACTCCTGGACCTTGGGGGCTCCCCCAACTACAAGGACCGCCGAGGCCTGACCCCTCTGTTCCATACGGCTATGGTGGGGGGCGACCCCCGCTGCTGCGAGCTGCTCCTGTACAACAGGGCCCAGCTGGGCATAGCTGATGAGAACGGCTGGCAGGAGATTCACCAGGTGCTCCAGACTCGGCCAGGAGGGGTTCGCGGTGTGTGCATGGGGGGGGCACCTGGGCCCTGATCGGGTCTGGTGCAAAGGGGATCCAGATGCTGGGGATCTAGATGCTGGGGTCCTCATAGAGTATGGGGGTGGGAGTAGCATGGGCCCCAAAGAGAAAAAGGTGAGGGAGTCAGCACCAGGGCCCTAAGAGGGCATGGGCTCAGGATTGGACATCTCGATCTCTGGCATGGGTGGGGGGTGGTCTCTTGAGCCTCTCAAGGAGCCTATCCAGACGCCTGGGTCTTGGAATGACTCATGAAGTTGATGGCCAGGGTCCCTGGGCGGAAACAGAGGAGGAAAGGAGAGGGGTTTCCTGGACTCAGGATCTAGACAGAGGCCATGGTTGGGAGAGTCTGATCCGGCCTCCTGGGTTTCCTGTCCTCCCCAGGCCTGCCAGCGAGGCCACTCTCAGCACCTGGAACACCTGCTCTTCTATGGGGCTGAGCCGGGAGCCCAGAATGCCTCGGGGAACACGGCCTTGCACATCTGCGCCCTCTACAATAAGGTCTGCTCTGGCAGAGCCCGCCCAGGCCCTCCTCCTGACTCTAGCCTCCCTGCCCTCTGTCCCTTCACTATTTCATTAATTCATCCATCTGTCCATCCATCCATTCATCCATTCATTCACTCATCCATTCATTCATTCGCTCAGCAGATACTTGCTGAGCACCTTCCCCATGTCAGGCCTAGAGCGGGATGCTGAGGACCAAGCAGTGAGTGAGACAGACGTTCCTGTCACAATCCAGAGTGTTCAGAGGGAGGTCCCAGGGAATGCAGGTCCCCGGGGGAGGCCAGATCTGGGCTCGGCCTTGGGCCTGGGGTGGAGGTGGCTCTCTGGAAAATGTGCCACCTGTGCTAAGAGAAGCGGGAGTGAGCCAAGTAGGAAGGCGAGAAAGGGTATTCTCGGCGGTGGGCACAGGTGGAGGGGAGAGAGCATCAGGAGGCACCTACTGTGTGCAGTGCGTGCAGGGGCCACCGCAGGGGACAGAGGAAGGGCCAGACCACAGCTCTGAGGGGGATGAGAGCATGTTGCGGGTTGTAGCAATTGGGGGCCGGGTGGACAGTCCCCACCTCAGGAGCCACGAGTGGAGGTGAGCAGTAAAGGGCCGGGAGGGGCCTCGTGTACCTGCCCCCTTGCGGCTGTGACCCCCACCCTCGGTGATCCTGGGTCAGCCCCCTCAGTCTTTCCACCTGTTGTAGGGGCTTCCTGCCCTCGGAGGGTTGCCTCGGGGACTTGGGAAGACGGGGCTTGGCGCACAGGTGCTGGTCTGTCAAGCCCTTCTTCCCCTCCTCCAGGAAGCCTTCCAAGACAGCGCCAGCCCCTTCTGCCGCATCAGAACTTGCAGTGCCGGGGACGTGGCAGGTAGCCACGTGCCGCCTTGTGGCAGCAAGCAGTCTGCTCTGCCGGGAGAGAACTCAGTGTTTGTCAAACCCGACCAATGCGGTGCTGTCACTGCCCCTCCCTGGTGGTTCCGTCTCTCCTGCTCCCTGACACCGGCCTTGAGCCCAGATTCCCTGACGGCACGGCTTATGTGCATGTCCCGTGGGCAGACCGGGGTCCCCCTGACAAGCGCCGTGCCCTCTCCAAGGCTCCGTCCTCTCCCTGAAATGGGGGTAGGGCGGCTGATTGAAGGCGATGAGACATCATGGACGTTAAGCGCTCGTCCCCAGAAGGCAACGCCATTGTCATTACCTCTCTCAGTCAGGATCCAGTCAGGAGACACAAACCGTACCATTCACTTGAACGGGGAAGATTCAGTGTAAAGAATTATAGGGCGGGAACAATTACTCTCAGGGGGTCGGATGAGCCAGTAATTTTCCCTCCTTGAGGTTTCCCTCCCTGTGAAATGGGTCGGTAACACCTACCGTACAAAGGATCACGTGGGTGAATGTTGTGCTTGCTCTTGGCAAGATGCCTAATGAATCAGCGCTTGACAGAGTTCTTCGTCTGCTTTTCTCCCCTTGTCTTCCCTCTCAGACTTTAAGCTTCGCCAGGGCCAGAGCTGGGTCTGACAGATTTCCTCCCTCCCTCCTCCCCCGGCCTCCTGACATGCCCGTCCCCCGTCCCCTGGTGGTGAAGGTCAGGTCCATGTTTAGGCTGGAAGCTCCTCAAGGGTAGGGGCTAAGTCTGCTCAGTCACTGTGTCCCAAGGCCCCGGACATAGTAGGGACTTTGTTGGATGAGTGAGTGAGTGAATGAATGAATTGCGAACCGGCCACCTTGAGTCTGCCCCAAGACAGCACCCTGCCCCCCTCAGAATATTCAACAGGTGTTGGCTCTGAGATAGACTGAATGACTCAGTGAATGAACGAATGGCTTGAACAAAGTAATTTGGAATGACTCTGCTCCCTTCATCCTCATACGTCCCGTGCATGTCTCTTGAGTCCCTACTGTGTGTCCAGACGTGGGATGAATCAGACACGGCATGACTCCCGGGCCGGGGCGGATCGGGGGACTTCGCGTGTGGCAAAGAGGCAGATGTGTAAAGGAGGAAGGGCAATACTGTAAGTATTGCAGGGGACAGAGGGACTGTAAGATAAGCGCCAGGACACCAGTAAATCGAGGTCGTCGAGGAGCAGGGTGGATTGCTGGTTGGGCTGCTGGGCGTGCTGTGGCCCCGTGCTAGGCAAGGGGGCAGTGGAGGCGGACAGACACGCGAAAACACATGTCAGTGGCGGAAATTAACAGTCTAGTTGGGACCGGCATGTCCACACTTGGACACACACACACACACACACACACACACAGAAAACTACCTGAGCTAACTTTGCTGGTTGAGTTGCATCTGGGGGAGCTGGAGAGAGGAGTCGAGCTGGGGGCCAGGTTGGGTTCATTCAGGCCGAGACAGAGGGTGAAGGACTTTAGCCGTCGTTGATTGAACAGCTCCAGCGGGCCGGGCACTAATCCAGCTGGTGGGTGCCACGGACAAAATCATGCACCTATAGAACTTACCATATGGTGGGGGAGAGATGCTAAGGAGACAGGTAAAAGAGAAACGTGATTTCAAGGAGACCGGGTTAGGAAGAAAATGAGCTAATACTGGCGTATAGTGGGCATCACATTGGTAAAAACGAATAAATCAAAATAAAACAGGGAATGTGATCGGCAGCTATTTTTGACGAGGTAGAAGGAGAAGCCCTCTCCGAAGAGGTGGCATTTGAGCAAAAACCTGAATGAAGCGAGAAAGTGAGCCATGTGGAAATCTAGGGGCAGAGAATTCCAAGCAGTGAGAGCGGCAGGTGCCAAGGCCCTGGGGCAGGAGCATGCCTGTCAGAGGAAGAAGGAGGCCAGTGTGACTGAAGTATAGGGAGCGAAGAAAGGTGGCAGAAGATGAAGTTGGCGAGGCTGGGGGTGCCAGGGCAGGCAGATCGGGTGGAGGGGGAGCCTCTAGGCCATGCCCAGGGCACTGGGTCTGATCCGAAGCGTGACAGGGTGTGATATGGTCGGCATCGGTAGGGAATTGGTCTGTATGTGGATGGCATTCCTACCCCCACTGCCCAGCCCTGGCCCCTGTTGTCCCCTTTCTTCTGAGTCCAGCAGAGTGTGTGAGAAGAGCAGAGACTCCAGAGTCAAACCTTCGTTCAGATCCAACCACTGATGGTCAACCGCTGTGTGACCTTGTGCTCCTTTTGATGCCTTAGTTTCCTCGTCTGTAAAATGGGGAAGTGCTGAGCACCTGGCGCGCAGCACAGGAAGCCCTCCGTGAGGTTTACATTGGTGGCTCTCAACTGGAACAGCCCGGTCCCCCAGGGGTCACTTAGCAATGTGTGCAGCCTTCCTTGGTTTTCACAGCCGGAGAGGAGAGTGCTACTGGCATCTAGCGACAGACCCCAGAGATGCCGCTAGACGTCCTACGATGCACAGGACAGCCGCCACTACGAAGATTCTTTTTTTGGCCCTAAATGTCAGTAGCGCTGAGGTCCAGAAACCCGGCTTTAGATTAGCGCCACCCGGTAGAAAACAACACGGGTCGTGTGTGTGTGTGTGTGTGTGTGTGTGTGTGATTTTAAGTATCCCAGGAGCTGCATTAAAAAAAGACAGGAAGGCAACAGGTAACGTGGATTTTTTGGCCCATTTTACTCAGCCCATGGTGTCCAAAATATTACCGTGTCAACTTGGAATCAATAGAAAAAGTATTAGAGACATTTGGATTTTTTTTCCCGTGCTATGTTCTTGCAGTGTGGGTTGTATTTTACAGACACAGCTCATCTCAGTTTGGACGGGACACATTTAAAGGGCTCTTGAGCCACCGGTAGTAAGTGACTGCTGTCCCGGGCAAGGCAGGTTTAGATCAGGCTGTTCCTGAAGTTCTTAGCACAGTGCCTGCGTCTGCTCCTGGTGACTTTAATGGTTTTCTTTCTTTTTTTCTCCCCCCTACCCCGTGCCACCGGCCGGCCGTCGCCCACAGGAGACCTGTGCTAGGATCCTCCTCTATCGAGGAGCTAACAAGGATGTGAAGAATAACAATGGACAGACCCCCTTCCAGGTCTGGAGCTGTCGGGGCTGGTGGGGGGCACAGAGAAGACAGGGGGTGAGGAAGGCAGGCAGGTAGGAGTGCTGGCTGAGAGGCTGGCGGTCCGGGAGAGGACGGAGGGCGCAGTTGCGGGGGTCCAGGTTTGAGAGGGGCAGGGGCGGGGGGTGGTGTGTGTGCAGCTGGCCGGGGACCTCACAGTGCTTCCCGCCCTCTGCCTGGGCCACCCCACCTCCCTCCAGGTGGCTGTGATCGCTGGGAATTTTGAACTGGGGGAGCTGATCCGAAACCATCGAGAACAGGATGTGGGTGAGCGAGAGGGAGGTGGGGCTGAGGGGAGAACCTAGTGTACTTGGGGGTGCATGGGGGGACTGGGGGGCCAGCAGACTGTGAGCGTCTGAGTAGTAGTGAGAGGGGTGATTCCAGACCTCCAGTCTTACATCTTTCTCCCTTCATGCCTCTCCCCCATCATTCCTTGCCTGCACACCCCCTCCGCCTGCCTGTCTCCCCTGCCCCTTCTGCCTCCTGCCACTGTGCCCTCTCAGTGCCCTTCCAGGAGTCCCCCAAGTACGCAGCCCGGCGACGGGGACCCCCAGGCGCAGGGCTGACAGTGCCCCCGGCACTGCTTCGGGCCAACAGTGATACCAGCATGGCCCTGCCTGACTGGATGGTGTTTGCCGCCCCGGGGACCTCGTCCTCTGGGGCCCCCGGCCCTACCTCAGGGCCCCAGGGTCAGTCGCAGCCCTCGGCCCCCAGCACCAAGCTCAGCAGTGGGACCCTCCGAAGTGCCAGCAGCCCCCGGGGCGCCCGGGCCCGCTCCCCATCCCGTGGGAGGCACCCTGAAGAGGCCAAGAGGCAGCCCCGTGGACGGCCCAGGTAGGGGAAGGCTCAGCCCTGGTCCCACTGACCCCAACCCAACCGGATCCCATCCTCGGAGCCACACTTCCCCCCCCCCCCAGGCTGGCCCCCCCCAACCACCCAAGTCCCTGGTCCCACCCTCAGGCCTCCAAATCCCTCTCCGGACCCCTGAGGAAGGGAGGGGGAGGAAGCCACAATCTTGCACCTGTCCCCAAATGGAACAGTTTAGCCAAGCAACTGCTCAATGCCAGGGGCTGGGGGAAGGGAACCCAATAGAATGTTGGTTCCAGCCCCTGAAGACAGACAGACAGACAGACAGGGCAAGGTGAGAAGAAGCCACACAGGGTGGGGGTGGGCAAGGGGCTTGGGGGAAGGTGTTTGAGCTTGGAGATGGGCCAGAGGAGGGGAGGGGGGGCAGAGGAGCCACTCGGGGTAGAGGGGAGGATGGCAGGGGACTTTCCGGGGTAGAGAGGCCAGGCTGGCTGGAGGAGGGTGACAAGGGGGATGTGGCCGGCCAGTGTGTCCCAAGGACACAGGAGAGCGAAAACTCATGGCGGGCTGCGCACGGCGGGCAGAGAGTTGGACCCGCACCAGGAGGAAGCTGGGAGTCGCTGAAGGCTCGTGAGCGAGCTGAGGGATGACACATTCAGAGCCCCGCTTCAGGAAGCTGAATCAGGCACGGCGTGCAGGACCGTGGGAGGGGCAGAGCCGGAAGCCAGGAGGAGGCAGAGGAGGGGCCCAGGGGGCAGCAGTGGGCAGGCAGAGGGAGCCCCCAAATGCCCTCTTCCCCCAAGGATGCCAGAGCTGGGAAACCCACGCCCCCACTCTATGCTCCATCCTCCACCCCCATGGGCCCCTGTTCTCCCAGAGGCTCCCCCTCCCTCCACTCTCCCCTGCCTCTCACACCCTCTGTGTATGCAGCTCCAGCGGGACGCCCAGGGAAGGGCCTGCAGGGGGCACAGGGGGCTCAGGGGGCCCTGGGGGCTCCCTGGGCAGTCGCGGGAGGCGCAGGAAGCTCTACTCGGCGGTACCCGGACGCTCCTTCATGGCCGTGAAGTCCTACCAGGCCCAAGCGGAGGGGGAGATCTCCCTGAGCAAGGGCGAGAAGATCAAAGGTAACAGGGCAGGGCCGGGCCAGGCTGGGGGGCGGGGGTCGGCAGGTGAGCTAATCCCTCAAGGACGGGAAGGCCGAGCACGAACAGTTCTCCAGGGCCTAGAATTTCCAATGCTCTGGAGACCTCAGAGAGCCCCTAGACACCCCTTACACTCTGGAGGAGCATGATGGGTAGCTGCAGCGATCCTGTCCCTCGGGAGGAGGTGTCGAGGCAAAAGAGTGGAAACTAGCATTTGGGGGACACTGACGCCACACCAGGCCCTGTGGGAGTGCTCCCCTCGCAGGAGCAGCCTTTTGGAAGCGTGTCAGGAGCCCATCTTCTAGTTGAAGGGACAGAGCCTCACACAGGGGCAGCGACTTGCCCCGGGGTCTGAGCCCACGGTCTTCCCTGCCACCCGGTGTGAAGCGTGGAGGCCAAGCCACCTTGGCCGCACCTCCTGCCCCCACCAGGTGCTCTCCTCCGAGAACCAGGGTGGGACCCGCTTCAAGGGGCTCTAATGAGACAGGTGTTCGAAGCCTGGCCCGTGCGGGGGGCCGGTGCTCCCTGAGCGGCGGCTGCTGTTACTGGGGTTTGCCTCTCTTTGGTTTTCCTGTCTTCTTCTGGAAAATGGTGCCAGCAGCCCTCACATGCAGACTTCTCAGGGCTGTTGACGTGTGTTCTTGGATAGAATGAAGCTTGGAAACAGGAAGCAAGCAGACGCGGCGGTTAATGCAAGGCGGGGGAGCGATCCTTTGCCGACTCCAGGCTACAGAAGAACTGAGTAGTGTAGCGGGTGGGGGGCCAAGCTGCCTGAGTTCAAATCTTGGCTCCACCACCACGTTCCAGCTGGGCGCCCTCAGACAAGTGCCTGCTCTGGGCCTCAGTTTCTTCATCCGTGCAAGGGGACCCTGGGGAGGATTTTAAAAAGTCAGTTCCCTTAAGGCACCCAGGACACTGATTCGCACATAGTCAGCACCAGTTGTCATTATGCTAAGTGGGTCCCCACTGCAGGAGCTTAGAGAGGAGAGAGAGAGACAGACAGACAGACAGACAGACCCCGGCTGCCCATGAAAGCTGGGGCGGGAGGGGTCCTCCCACGGGAGACAGGGTTCGAGTGGGGACTTGAAAGGTGTGCAGGGATGGGAGCATCAGGTCGATTGTGTATCGGTATCTGTTTTGCAGCATCTCTTGCCTTGCCTGAAGGCAAGGTCACATGTCACTGAGCTTTGAGTTGCCAGGACCCAGTTGGATGACCCAGCACACAGGAGGCCTCAGTGCACATGCGCTGAGTGAGTGAATGAGTGCATGAATGGATGGCCAGATGCAGGGGCTAACTGTGGGGGCAGTGCCTCCAGAAGCAGGTGCCTGGAAGTGTGTGTGTGTGTGTGTGTGTGTGTGTGTGTGTGTGCGCGCGCGCGCATACTCATGCGCAGAGGGTCAGGTCTGTGCTTTGAGACAGAGTTTGAAAGAAGAAAGGGAAGCTAAGGTCAGAGGGGAGACAACTTCCATGCCTTCTATGCGCTGTATCTTCCGCGTTTCTTTCTGAAATTCGAGCCCAGTACTTCTGTACACGGCCCTGTTTTTGTATCCTTCCACTTCCTTGAAGACACTGAATTGCTTCACAGGGGGCCAAATCCACAGTGCCCCTGAGCTCCTCCACAGCCCGATGAGGTAGCAGGCTCCTTTGGCCCTCAGTGCCTTAGCCGGGCCTGCAAGCCCCTCCCCCCCATCCGGTCTCTTTCCTCCACCCACAGGGCACCAGAGACTTCATTGTTCTCTCCATTCCTCGAATGCCTAAGCCCCTTTCCACACCAGGCTCTTTGCACACACCCGTTCCTTCTGCCAGGAAAACCTCCCCTTCCTCTCTTTGCTTCTTCTCCTCCTAGGATCCTTCCGGTCTCAGTCTGCATCGCATGTCCCCTGGGACATCACCCTGGCACCTCTTTGCCCTTTGCACCTCGACTTTATATACCCCCATGTGGCCTTTCTTCGGAAACCCTGTCCTTTTCCCCTAAAGTGCTGACCTTAATTTTCAATCACGCAGTCACTTACGGAGCTACGCCTCTAACAGCTGCCAGCAGGGAAGATCCATGAAGGCAAGAATCACATTTGTTGTGTCCATGAGCCCTCTACCCGGCGTCTAGCCTGGGGCCTGACTCACGACCAGCACTAAATAAAATATTTGTTCAGTGACCGAACAATTGATTCCACGACCACCCAGCCGGTCACTGGAGAGCTAGCCAAGAACCCAGACCCCTCGTCACCCCATCTCCCGCTCTCTTCCATGACCTTGAGTGTCTCCTCGATTTGGTTTCCCCAGATTCCCCCTCCGAGGGTGGCAGTGTTTAAGCCGGGGGAAAGCATCAGATGGCCCCAGCCCAAATCCTAGCGTGGCTTACGCCATCTCTGGGCAGGGGGCTCTTCTGCGTTCGTGTCTGTAAAATGGGAAATCAGTTGTTGCCTCCCCAGGTAGGTGCAAGGAGTGAGTGAGGGAAGTATGTGAAGGGACGAGTGGAGACAGAGCAAATGACCTGGGCTCCCTGAGCCTCAGATTCCCCACCGGTAAAATGGGGAGAGTAAAAGTGTCCCTTCTTAGGGCTCTGGCCACGAGTGAGAATTCGATAACCATTAGCTGTCCCTGATGCCCAGCTTTGCATTTCAGCACCCGGCACGGCCACAGCAGACGCCGAGCAGGTAGTCAGGACACGTGTTCTATGGCTAAGAGATGAGGCCGGCAGGAAAGGGCTGTCAGGTACAGGTGGCGGAGAGAAAGAGGGGATTCCAATCTCTCCTCCCTTCCGGAGCCAGGGGAAGCAAAGAGAGGCAGAGGGAAGGGTCTGGGAGCAAATGACAGAGGTTTGAGTGGCAAGGAGACGGCGGCCGGTGGCAGAGGGCACTGATAAGAATGCCAAAGGGTTTAGGGAGTCTAGGAGGGTTTAGGAAAATTACAGAACAATCAAGCTGTCCCTGGCTACCAGGGGAGATGAGGGCTCTTTGTGAATGTGTCCATAACCCGTGAGGACCGTGTCACCAGACCCAGCCCTTTTTCCAGTGCATCCTCATGTCCCCATTGGATTCAGAAGCTAGAAAGCAGGAGCGATATGGTTTGGTTCCCCCCGCCAGCTCCCTCATCCCTTCCTTGGGCATTTTTTAAGGATGCTCTTGGGCCAGGCCCTGTGCTAGGCGCCGGGCACTGTGGAAAGGCTGTGCATCGGGTACGTTGGGGGTGGGGGGCAACATGGAAACGTGGAAATGTTTCTGTGTCCCTGCTCCCCATCCAGTGCTTAGCATCGGGGAAGGAGGCTTCTGGGAAGGCCAGGTCAAAGGTCGCATTGGCTGGTTCCCCTCTGACTGCCTGGAAGAGGTGGCAAACCGCTCCCAGGAGGGAAAGCAAGGTAACGAAGACTTGCCAGTTGTCCCCAGTGCATCCTAGGGTTCTCATGTCCCTTCCTTTCCCCCTCCCGATGGGGGTGGGGCACTGGGAGGTAGATGGGACAGCTTGGGCCAGGACCCCCAGGGGTGGGCTCATGGTTTCCAGAGCGAGGGTCCAAGGTCGTCCCTTGTCCCCCTGCAGAAAGCCGCAGTGACAAGGCAAAGAGACTCTTCCGGCATTATACCGTGGGCTCCTACGACAGCTTTGATGCCCCAAGGTAAATGTCCTACACCCTCGGGTGCCCCTCACCCCAAGCTCCCTTCATATTCCACCTTTAAATATTTCCACCACCTCTAAGCCTCCTTCCTGCTCCCTCTAAAGTTTGATCCAGAGGTGGGAGAAGGCAGAGGTAGCTTCAGACCACAAGCCCAGTCCCAAACCATCCTGGGCAGCCACTGAGACTGCCCAGTTTTGGGGTAGCCTGAGACCAGTGGGGTGGACAGCTGAGGATGGGGAAGCTCGTGTGTGTGGCTGGCTGGAGGCCTTTGTCTCCTTCATGTGCCCCATCTTTATGTGCAGCACAGGTGTGTACATCCCATGCCTCGCACCGGCGTGGGGAGGGGGGCGGGCAGAGCTGGGCCAGGAGGGGTGGGGGTGGAGAGACGGGCACACTGACACCTTTCCCCTCCCTGGCTGCTGGCTGACTTGCTTCAGAAGCTTGATGGATGGGATTGGCCCAGGGAGGTGAGAGGGGAGGGGAAGGGGGGGCACGGGGTCAGGAATGGGAAGAAAGGGGTGCCTGGGGATGTATGGACTTGTGTGTGCACGACCAGAGTTGGTTTCCCTGTGCGTGAACATCTTACACAGGCGAGCGTCCTTGTACGGATTCTCCGAGTGTGTTCTTGCCCATGTGTCTCTGTAGGTGCGCATGACACGTGTCTGTGTGCATGGGTGGCTCAAGAGGCCCCTAGACGTATAGCCCTGTGTATATACATGCCCATGACGGTGAAAGGATCTGTCCCAGTCTGTGTAGATGGGTGCTTTGTGGCTTTCATTTACGGGCACACGATTGAGGCTAATCGTGCAGCTGCCTCTGCACATCTGTGTTTCCCTGAATCTGTGTGTCTGAGAACGAGGGCAAGTGTTTCCGGGGATGTCAGTGTGTCTGCTTACCTTGTATGGACAGGTGGGTTTCTGCACACGTCTCTGTCTCTTTCTCTGCATGTCACTGTGCGTGCGTGTCAGCCCATAAAATCGTGTGCATGCATTTGCATCTGTCCGATTGATCTGGAATTGAGGACCTGGGGCATTGGGGGAGGGGAGGGCAGAAGAGGGGAGGATTCCAGGCCTTGGGCTTCCAGAAGGGCAAGACTGTGGGGGAGGGATGGTCATAATTGGGTGTCTGAAAGATGACACCCTCCCCCACCACTCCCCCCATCCAGGGAAGGGTCTCCTTGTTTGTAGCATCCTTCCATTAAATGTGTCCAAACCTATGTGTCTGTGTTCTGGCCAGTGGGGACGGGCAGGGGGGGAAGGGGGGGACAAGATGGGGAGAGAGGGTGGGGCTGGGGTGCCACCCTGCGCCCGGAGTGTCTGAGGCGCTTGACCATTGTGTGTGTTCACCTGGCACGTCTCTGGCTCTGGGCACCGGGTGAGTATCGAGGTCCCCCCACCCCAAATCTCCCTATCAGCCTCTGCCTCCTGTCTCTGACAGTGTCTCTCTGGGTCTCTCCTTGGCCTCGGTCTGGGAGTCGCTTGCTCTACCAGCTGGATGGGGGGGTGGCCCCTCTTACCCTCAGCTTCTTCCTTCTCCTTTCCCTAGCTCTGTCCTGTCAACTTCATTCCCTCCCCTTCTCTCCTCTTTGTGCCCACTGGCATGTGCTGCTCTGTGTGGTGTGTCTGAGGCTCTTCCCCTTTGGCCTCCCCGCTGCTCTCCCTGACCCTGTCTGAGGTGGGTGCCCTGTGTTGTGTGCCCTGCATCCCTGCTGGAACTGTAAGGTCCTGGCCTGTGCCACCCTCTCTCCTCTCCTTGGGAGCCTACGGTCTCTCCTCTCTTGAGTGAGCTCTGGTGTGTGTATGTCCCTCTCCTGAGCTTCTTTGGGGGAGGGGCGTCTCTCACTGCTCTGGGGCCCAGTCTCAATGTTTCTAGCCTTCCCTTCCTGGCCCTTCCACACTGTGTTGGGGTGCGTTATGCGTCGGTCTGCGATGGGGGGCGGGGGAGGGGGCTGTGCGTCCCCTCCTGGGGCCTCTCTCACCGTGGTATCCCTGCCTGGGAAGTGGGGCTCTGTTCGCGCGTCCCCGCACGCGGTCGCGAGGCATCTTGTATGGTGTTGTGCGTCTCTCTCCGCTCTCCCTCGCTCTGCACCTGCGCGGGAGGGCCCTGGAGGGGGGAGGGGGTTAAGGGGGGGGGCCCAGACCGGAAGTGCCTCCCCCTTCTCCTCCCCCCCCCCCGCGCCTCGCCCCTCCCCCTTCTCCCGCCAAGGGGGCCCCCGCGTTCCCCTCCCGGCCCCCTCCCCCCCTGCCCGGCCCCCTCCGCCGCCCGGCGCAGGACGCCAAGGGGTTAAAGCCTCGCGCCCGGCGCCCGCCTCCGGAGCTGTCCGCGGTGCTGAAGCCGGCGCCGTCCGCGGTCCTCGCGCTCCCGCCGCGGCCCGACCCCGCGCCCCGCGCCCCCGCGCCCCCCGGCATGTGAGCCCCCGGCCCTGCCCTCCCTCCCGCGGGAGGGTGCGCGCCCCCTCCCCCTCCCCCCTCCCGGCGCGGGTCAGCATGAGGCGGGGCCTGGGGGCCCGGACACGGGGGTTCGGCCGAGCGGGGACGGGGACGCGGCGGCGGCGGCGGCGGCGGGGGCGGCCGGCACCGGGACCGGGGCCGGGGCCGGGGCCGCGGCGGCGATGGCTTTGTCTGCGGTCGGCGGCGGCGGGGGTCTCGGGGGCGGCCCCGGTGGGGGCTCCCTGCCGCAGCCGCCCCCCGCGCTCTCCTCCAGCTGGCCGGCCCTGGGGCCCCGGCGGCGCAGCGTCTGGTACATCTACAGGTAACGAAGCGCGCCGCCCCTTTTCTCCCCGGCAGGCTGGGAGGCCCCGGCCCGGCCCGCTGTGACGACCCTCCCCCCCGCCGCTAATCCCCCAGCCTTGGGACTCCTCCCCGCCCCCCCCCCCCAAGCCGCCCCTCTTCCAGCCCCTCTCCCCTCACCTTCTCTCAGTGATAAACCGTTTTGGACCCCTCTTCTCAATCCTTCTCCCATCCCCGTCCCTGGGCCTCTCTCCCCGAGCCCCCCCACCACACACACGCATACATTCCTCAGCCCCCTTCCAGGCCCTTCCAGGCCCCCTTGTCTCTTCCTCCACAGTCTTGCCCCCAGTCAGACCCTCCAAACGGACCCCACTCGGGGATTTCGAACCCACTACCTCTTCCTGCCCCCCTCACCGCCCCCATTCTGTGGAGCGCTCCCCCTCAGGCACCTACATTCCAGGCCCCTATTCCTCTGATCCCCATCTCCCCACACCCCTTTGCAGAGTTGGCAAGTCCCCCCATTCATACCCCTCTCTCCCATTCACAGTCATCCCCCCCATCACACACACATCCCACCCCCGGCCTCCCCTCCCCTCCCCTCCTCTTTTTCCGCTGCGTGTCACTGTGCGACTGTGCATGTGTCAGTGTGGCTGTGTCGATGTGCGTGCGTGTGTGACTGCCTGCAGCCGTGTGCGCACGCGTGTGTGTATGTGTGTGTGTGAGAGAGAAAGAGAGAGTGAGAGAGAGAGATGGAGAGATGGTGGGCTCCCAGCCCCCCACCACAGCTGTGTCCATCTGTGTGTCCCTGCTTGACGGTGTCTGTCTCTGTGTGCAATTTGGAGCGATAGAGAGGCTGTCTGGGGACTGTGTGTGTGTGTGTGTGTGTGTGTGTGTGTGTGATGGAGTGGGCCTGTCCCAGGGACTGCGGCTGTGTTTCCCAATACCTCCCCTCTCATGCCAGGCCTGTCCCCTCCCCCACAGGCCCCCCTTTTCTACACTCTCCATGTGTCTCTGTCCCCATGTGCCCCTCTCCCTGCCTCCCGGGGGTCTGTGCCTGTGTGGGGCAGGTGTGCTGAGCCCCGGCCGGGCTTCTGCACCGGGGAGCTGCATCTGCTTGTGTGTGCTACTTCTCAGCACGGGAAGGGGCTGCTTCCCCGCGCGCGCGGGGGGCCTCTGTGCAGGCCATGGAGAGACGCTTGGAGCCGGGGACATGGGGAGGGGCCCAGTACCCGAGGGGGTGCCTTGTACGGCGGCAAGCTCTGGGCTGTGGGATCCTGGGTGTGTGAGAGGCACCTCTGGGGTGGGGGTGGGGGGAGTGGATGCTGCTGCGGTCTCTGTGTGTGGGATCCGGAGAACAAGAGCTGGCCGCTGGGCTCCAGAGGCCACTCTGGGGTGGCCGAGGGATGGCCTGGGGGGGAGCACTGTGCGTGCTCCTGCAGGGCAGGTAGTCAGTCAGCAGTAGGAGCGCGGATGGGGCTTCGCGTGGGTAGCGAGTACTGGGGCAGGGGTGGGGGCAGGGGGTCTCCGTCGGAGGGTGGCCGAGGAGAATGGAACAGGGGAGAGTGGGGGACCCTGAAGTTGGGGGGAACAGGGGTGCTGGAGCAGAGAGGGTGCGTGGGGTGTGTGGGGAAATGGGGTGAAGAGGGAAAGGCAGGATCTGTGAGGAGGGTTTGGGGGTGGGGATCCAAGGCGGCACAGGGAGAGCACGGAGAGGATGCAGGGAATACAAATGAAATGCAGGTGCAAGTACCAGGAGGCGGAAGGGTGTGTGAGGAAGTGAGTTGAGGGTGCAGAAGTGGGAAGAGGCTTCCACGGATGAGAATGCGGGGGACTCGGGAGTATGGGAGGGACCTGGGGTGCTGTAGGGGACACGGTGGGGTTGCCTACTGAAGCGTGAGAAGACCTGGGAAGGGTGAGGCCAAGGGAGGGGGAGGGAGGTCCCGGAGGTCTGCGGAGGACCCTTTGGGGAAGGGGCTGGCGGGTGTGCAGAGGCCAAGTCGAGGTGGAGGGGTGGCCCCGTGGCGTGTGATGAGGGCTGACAGAAGCGAGAGCTAATGAGGGGGGGCTGGGACAACGTGAAGCTTTCAGATGGCGTGGAGGAGCAGGGGGCGAGGTGCAGAGGGGTGAAGGGGCACCCACAGGAGCCGAGGATGGGGGACATTGAGCCGAGGGAAACTGTCGGGGCAACAGGACAGTTGGAAGGCTGGAGGAGGACGCGGTGGCATGGGGGAAACATCACGGTGGCCGGAGACTGGGTGAGAAAGTCACGGGAGTGGGGACAGAAAGGAGCACATACCGGATGGGGACGCTTGAGAGGGAGGGACAGAGGTGGCCTTGTGACGATCTGAGGGGGTTTGGACATCGCTGGGGTGTATGGGTTGCCTGTGAGGAATTCAGATCTTGGCTCTGACCCTTTTCCAGCTGGTGTGGTCTCGAGCATGTACTTCCCCGTGCCTCAGTTTCCTCGTTGATAAAATGGGAACAGTAACAGCCACCCCCTCCCAGGGGTGTTGTGAGGCAATGTGAATAAATAAATGCAAAATGCACGCAACGGCATCTGGCATTCAGCAATGGGTCACTGAATGTCACTCATTGCCGTGCTACTGGCATAGCCTGGGATACGTTTCAGGCACTGAATGGGGGCGGGGCGGGGGGAAGCTCATGGCCAATTTGGGGCAGATGTATGTGTGTGGAGGTATCTGAGTGCAGTCGAGTGGGGATGTTATACCTGCATTTACCCAGGTGTTTCCTTCTGTGTTTTTGAAGATTCCTCACCGCGTGACCTTAGGCAAGTTACTTGACCTTTCTGTGCCGCTCTTTCCTTACCCATAAAGTGGAAATAGCACTTATGCCTACCTCAGAGGCTGGCTGTGAGAGACACTTGAGTTATTTAGCTGTGAAGGGTTTCAGATACTGACTTGCACATGGCCAGTGTTTCTTCCTGGGATATGATGGATATGGGAGTTTTATTGAATCACATTGGGGGCTGGGGGGTTTGAGGAAGGCTTATGTCTGGAGTGGGAGGATAACGTGGGGGTAAAAGAGGGATGCCAGGGGCCGGGGAGAGGTGTGGGAGATGTAGGGGTTGGTAGCAGGAACGGAAGGAGAAACGGCTGCCAGCGAGGGATGAAGGATGGGCACTGGTGGCTGCTGGGGACCTGGAGATCCGGAGCGGATATGGACATAGCAAGGGCAGAAGGGCTCCGTGGAATCTGTCGGGCAGGGACGGCGGTGGGCGTCCCAGAGAGCAAGGGAGCCCCAACCTCTGAACCAATTTCTGTGGGCCTTGGCCTCGGCCCCTTCCTTCTGCCTCCCGTCTCTTCCCCTCTCCTCCCTCACTCCTCCGAAACCCCGTCCCTCCGCTCTCCCCACACCCCTTCCACCCTGCTACAAGGGCGACCTATCCCTGGCTTGAAGAGAAGATCAAGGAGACCTGATAGGTAGGGTGTGGCGCGTTTAATGGACCGTGGTGAACCTGGAGCGAGAGCGGTTGCTAGGCGTGTCTGCGTGTGCACACGCATGTGCAGAACGCTGTCTCTGTGGTCCAGATGTATGGATGTGGCAGCGACAGTGGAGGTCGTGGGGTCATGAGAGCGCACAGGGCTGCCGGTGTGGCGGGGGACGGTGCCGAAATACAGTAGGAGCACAGTGGGTATTATTGGCGTGTGCTGGGATGTGTTCAGGGGGCGGGTTATGGGAATATACTGAGATCCAAGTGAGGGGGAGTTATTATTGGAGCATACTGGGATGTGTGGGGGTGTTACCGAAACCTACTGGAGTATGCGTGGAGGGCTGTTTTGCCGAATCCGTGAGACTCGGTGATTAAAGTGCGCGGGGAGCACGCTTATTGCTGGAGTGTGTTAGGGCTGGTGGATATTATTGGGATATACTGAGGGGTCTGCGTCTGTGCTGGAAGGGTCTCAGACGTGACCACAGGCCGCCCGGGGTGCAGCGGGGCGTGCGTTCTGGCGGACTGAGGGTGTTCCTGGGGCTGCCGAGGGGAGCGGGGCTGGATCAGGGTGCTTGGGTATTTCCGCTGTATACTGGGGTTCCTGGAACGGAATGGATATGTCATCTTGAGGCGCGCAGTGGTGATGTCAAGGCTTTGGGGCTGTTATCTGAGCGAGCCCAGGCAGGGGTTGAGATTCGTGGAATATGTTTGGGTTTCATTGAACTCTCCTGGGTACGTGACCATTACCTAAATGTGCTGACAGGCTTTGGTGGCGGTAGGGGACTATCCGCGTATTCACGGGTCGTTTGCATTTGCATTTTACTGGAATCTATCCAGCGCGTGAAGGAGACGCATTTGAGGTAGACCAGGGAACAGAGAAGTCACTGCTGTGCGCTAGAACTTTCTCCAGTGATAGAAATGCTCTGTATCTGCACTGTCCCGCATGGTAACCACTGGCCACATGTGGCTACTGGGCACTTTGAAACGTGGCCAGTGAGACTGAGGAACTGAATTTCCCTGTTTGATCTTTATCTATTTTTAAATTTGTTTAAGTGTTTTTTTATTTATTTGGAGAGAGGGAGGGCGCGAGCGGGGGGTAGGGGCAGAGGGAGAGAGAATACCAGGCAGGCTCCACACGGTCAGTGCGGAGCCTAACGTGGGGGCTCGATCTCCCGGACCGTGAGATCGTGAGCTGAGCCGAAATCAAGAGTCAGACGCTTAACCTCCTGAACCACCCAGGTCCCCTCTCAATTTAATTTTTAATCACTTTGCGTATAAATAGCCACATACGTGTAGCAGCCACCATATTGCGCCATGCTGAATAAGCAATGATACAATGTGCCTGGGTACCTGGGGAGGTGTTACTGTAGGATATATATAGTCAAGGAGTTGGGAGGGGTATCATGGAAGTACACGTGTCCTCTGGACCTAGTAACTCGACCAAAGGCATTGAAAGAATCCTACCCAGCATGATGACTATGTGCCCGGCACTGTGCTTCTTAACTATTTTGGTACTGAACCCCACAGCGACCTCGTCTGGTAGGGCCTTTTATTGTCTCACATGGTAGACAAGGAAACTGAGGCCCAAAAGGTTAAAGTCTTGGGCTCAAGGTCACCGACAGGAAGTGGCTAGCAGGAGCTCAAAGCGGGCTGTCTGGTGATCCGGCGGCTTACCTCCCTGTCCCTCACGCTGTGCCGGCACACAGTGGGCTTGGTAGCCGCTTGCTGAATGGATGGGTGGATGGAGGCATGGATGGATGAATGAGGAAAGGCTGAGTGGGAGAGCAAGCAGCCCGGGCTCTGAGGGGGAGGCCTGTCAGGGCTGCTGCAAGCAAACACTAGCGGAGTGGGTGAGGAAGATCCTCGGAGGGCGGGGGGGTGGGGGATGAATGGTTCTGGAGCAGGGGCTCAGGTCACCGGGTTGCTGATGGAGCACAGACTCCGTGTCTCATAATCCCTTCTCCACCCCACCCCCCCCACCCCACCCCCCTCGCCAGCGATTACATCATTAAGGAGAAGACAGTCTTGCTGCAGAAGAAGGACAGTGAGGGGTTTGGGTTCGTGCTCCGGGGGGCCAAGGGTGAGTGCCGGCCGGGGAGGAGATGGGAGAAGGGCTCTCCGACCCAGGGGGATGGACAGGGGAAGGGACCCCAGCCCACCCACCACCCCACCCCAGGGTGCCGGTCCTTCAGCTACGATGAGGCCTCTGTGACTTGGGTCTGAGCCCCATCCCCTGCTCGGCCTCTCCACCCCCTCCCCTCCGACCCCGCCGGCTCCTCCCCATCTGCAGCGCAGACCCCCATCGAGGAGTTCACCCCCACCCCGGCCTTCCCGGCGCTGCAGTATCTGGAGTCCGTGGATGAGGGTGGCGTGGCATGGCGAGCTGGACTGCGGATGGGAGACTTCCTCATCGAGGTGAGTCCTGACCCCCGGCCCCAGGGGCCTTCCCAAGTGCCAGCCTCAGCACACCTTGCACAGATACTGCTTCCCCCTCCCCCACGCCAGGAACCCTGGCGACGAATCCCCAGGCCCCTCCTGATTCACACCAGGATCTGGCTGCCCAAATGTAGACTCTTTTTGCACCAGGCCTCCCAGCCCCCCAGCCCGCACCCCAGCCAGCCTCCTCTTTCTCCAGGGGTTCCTTCTGAAGGCCTCTCTGAAGCATCTCAAAAGAAAACAGAGCTGTCCCCCGGTGCACGCGCGCGCGTGCGCGCACACACACACACACACACACACACACACACACATTGCAAGGGGGGGGACAAGGAGGGAGAGAAAGGTGAATCGGGTGAGCCCAGCCCCTTAACCCTGGGGCCAGGAAAATTAGGGCCTTGTAAGGGAAGGGGTGGGGGGGAGGGTCAAGGGGAGGGAGGAATGACCAACAGTGCTGTAAAGCGGGCAAAGCAGGAGGTCACTCAGCTGGGGACTCTGAAGCTGAAAGCATCCCTCGCCTCACCTACTCTGTGTGGTTTGGGGGCATCTGTGCCACAGGTGAACGGGCAGAATGTGGTGAAGGTCGGCCACCGACAGGTGGTGAACATGATCCGCCAAGGGGGCAACACGCTGATGGTCAAGGTGGTGATGGTCACCAGGCACCCGGACATGGATGAGGCTGTCCATAAGAAAGGTGCTTCTCCTCCTCATTTGCGTGGCCAGACCTGGGCACCCCACTGCCACCAGACTAAGGTCCTCAGAAGCACTAATGGCTTAATGGTCCCCACCACTGGCCTTCCCTTCCCCAGGGCTGCTTGTTTGTGACCTTTCTGGGGAGAAACTGACACGGGGAGGGCTCAGCATGCTGGTGGCAGCTGTCTCTGGTATCCGGGAGCACTGGTGGTGGTGGTAGGGGTCACGGGCCTTCTGTCCATGGTACTGATGCCTCGCCCCCGCCATCACCTTCCAGCACCCCAGCAGGCTAAGCGGCTCCCGCCCCCAGCCATCTCTCTTCGTTCCAAGTCCATGACCTCAGAGCTGGAGGAGATGGGTGAGCCTGTGGGGCTGCTGGGGTCCAGGCGCTGGGGAGGGAGAGGGGCAGAAGGGGGGCTGAACCAGACCTTGAGTTTGTTAGTGTTGTTAGTGACCAGGGGTCCTCGTCCTCAACCTGTCCCCCAGTCCATGGGTCAGACTCTCTGTGGCCTGCGTGTGTGTCGCTGGGAAGGGGCGTCTGAGAGTCGACTTTCCTCTGTCCTCTTACATCTGTTTCTCTGTCGAGTCTCTCTCTGGGTCTGCACGTCCCTCCCTACGGGTCCCTATTTCCTTTCTGGCTTCTCTCCACCTGCCCCACCTCACGCCCACCCCCATTCTCTATCTCTTCCTCCACCAGCTTCCCCACCCTCCCCCGACAGAAAGGAAGGCCAGCCCCTCCCCAGACAGGGCCGAGTGGACCTGGGGGGTCCCGTTTCCCCTGACAGGGGGCAGATCGGGCAGCTGACCACCCCTACCCTGAGGGAGGAGGGTGTTCCAGAGAGGGGGCCCCTCGCCTCCCCCTGAAGTCCTAACTCTTGGCTCCTCTACTGCCTCTCCCCCGGGCTAGTCTCCCCCTGGAAGAAGAAGAGTGGTGAGTGGGCACAGGACTGGCGGGGGGGCCCCCCCGTCCCCATCCCGCCGGCGGACTCGCCCCTCCCCGACCCGGGCCCTTCACTGCCCCACTCGCGCTTGCGCACGCCCGCTGGTCGCACCCGCTGGCCACGCCCACTGGCCGAGCCCGCTCCGCCCCGTCCCTCGGGGCGCCCCTGGACTTCATCCGCATCCTTTGCCCACAGAGTACGAGCAGCAGCCTCCGCCGGTGCCCAGCATGGAGAAAAAGCGGACCGTGTATCAGATGGCTCTCAGTAAGATGGCCCACCCCGGGCTCCCCGGGCTGCCCAGGACCCCTGACCCCACGCCCCCTGGGGTGCAGGAGCCACTCCGACCCTCCTCCCGCCTGTGCACCCTTTGGCCACCTCCGAGCTGAGCCGATCACCTCACACCCCAACCTTGCCCCAGCCATCAAGTATGAGCTCCCACTTCTGTCCGCAGCCTCTCCCTCAACTTCTTCTTGCCCCACCCCCACCCCTCCACCTTCCCTCCTAGGACGATTGTCCTATTTGCTGCCCTCACCTCTTCCCACCGCTGGGCCCCGCCTTCTGGGCTGGAGACTGTGTCCATGGGGATGGGTGCCCTTTTCTGGTCCACACAAAACTTTGTCTGGGCTCCCGGCAGCTCCGTCTCTGGTGAGGCCAAAGCAAGCTTCATTGCACTGCCTCTTCCGCCTCCCCTTAGACAAACTGGATGAAATTTTGGCGGCAGCTCAGCAGACCATCAGTGCAAGCGAGAGTCCTGGACCTGGTGGCCTTGCGTCGCTGGGCAAACACCGGCCCAAAGGCTTCTTTGCCACCGAGGTAAGCTGCCTGCACTGGGGGATGGGGGCGTAGTGGTGAAGAGGCTGGGGGTGCACACGCCAACCTGGCACCTCTGTCCTGCTCCTTGCGAACCCTTCCTGACCCCACTGTGTTTACCGTCGATCCAGGAGGGGCACCGCGCTTCCTGGGTCCCCTCCTTTCTCCCCATTCTGGGGGCTTCCTTTCCTCCCTGCCCATCCTTTTCCTGATTCTCCTCCTAAATCTTGCTTCCTGTTCCCTCACCCCCTGCTCCTCACACTCTCTCCTCCATCTCTGTCCCACTTCAAGAGTCTCAGGGAAGGCCAAACGATGTCCTGGATGGCAGTCCCTGGCAGAGGCCCAGCACACGATAATAGGTGCTCAACAAGTGGGGGTTATTCAAATATTAATTATTAGCTCTGTCTCCGCTCTGCTTTTCCCTGTGACAGAGTGTCGTGGGCGTTGATCATATTTTGGACACTACATTTCACATGGGTTATCTCATTCGTTTGTAGGATCGGTTATTAGCTCATTTCCAGAGGGGAAACTGAGGCTCAGAGAGGGAGGCAGTATTTCAACTGGATCCATGGCCCTGACTCTTCTGGTGGGCCTGCTGGTCCCTCCGTGGCAGGCTTGTCATTGGGCCGGGCCCCTTCATGGGGCCACCAGCCCTGCTGGTGCCTCTTCCCACCCTCCAGCCTCTCCTCCAAAGGTCACACACCACCCTTCCTCTCTCTTAGCGCTTCCTACTTTTCTGTGCTCAGGCCCTGCCCTCTGACCCTGACCTCTGAACCCCTCTTCCAATAGGCTGCACCCACCACTCGGTGGCCAAGGGGCTATTTACTCTAAAACCAGATTCTCTGGCTTTTGGGGACCATGGATCCCCCTTGGAAGGCTGGGATAGTCCTCAGAATAATGCTTATAAACATAAAATACATAAGGAAACAAAAGAAGCCAATTACACTGATACTACAGTTATCAAAATATTTTTTTTAAGTTCGTTTATTTATTTTGAGAGGCGGGAGAGGGGCAGAAGGAGGGACAGAGAGAGAGGATCCCAAGCAGGCTCTGCACTGTCCGCGCAGAGCCCAACGCGGGGCTTGAACTTACGAACCGTGAGATCATGACCTGAGCCGAAACCAAGAGTTGGATGCTTAACCGACTGAGCCACCCGGGCGCCCCTCAAAATATTTTGAAAAGCAAAATTCGTGGGGCGCCTGGCTGGCTCAGTCAGTCGAGCGTGCAATTCTTGATCTCAGGGTCACGAGTTCAAGCCCCACGTTGGGCCTAGAGCTTAAACACACACACACACACACACACACACACACACACACACACACACACAGTAAAAGCAAAACTTGTGATACAGTAATATTGGTGCCTTTTTGTCAACACATTAGCCACCAAGACCTTGTGATGGATCTTACCTCCTCTAACGTAAAAGTCATGAGGAGCATAAACACTATTTCAAGAAATCTGCAACCATGTGATGGGATATGGAAATATCTGTGATTTCTATTGGGGATACAGTCACGGGTCTGGCCAAGACCAGCTCCGTTTGTTGCCTCCATCCCTCCCCCGAAGGTCAGCACAGAAGTGCACAAGCAGTCAAGCCAGGCAGACCTGCCTTCCAACCCTGACCTCCTCTGACTTCCTGTGTTACTTGGACCACACTGCTCCATTTCTCTGCATCTCAGTTTCCCGCTCCGCACAGTGGGGCTGAAGCCAATCTTGCGGGTCTTTCTGAGGATTGAACGAGATCAGCTCCTAGCACAGCAGGCTCTCAATAGACGCTGAGCCCTCTTAGGCCATAAAGTAAACTGGAGACCCCACAACGACTTACCAGTGAGCCTTGCACGTGCCCTCCAGAGATCCTACAACGGCATCTCAGGTGCAGAGTCTCCAAAATACACAGAGGGCGAGTCCCGTTTTCGTTTACACAACAAACGCGTGGCTTATCCACCAAGTGCCAGCCAGCCAGCATGCCAGCCCCTCCCCGTGTGAACCGTGGTTACGGCCAGACAAGATCCCAGCCCTCACAGAATTCACCATCTGAGCTCCAGAGACATCCCCCAGATGGGCCCAGACGTGGGCCAATAAGGTGGGGAGGGGGCGGTACTGAGGGACCTGCCGATGCCAACAGTGGGGGTGCAGACCCCAGGCAGGTCCACCGTAGGTCGGTCGAGGTGCCTCTTGGGCTGTCTCCTCCTAGGGTTCTGCTGTCCATCCATCTGTCCTCCCCTCTGTGAGGCTTTGGCTATCTCAGCTGCTCTCTCTCTTGCCTGGTCACTGACTCCAAGGGGTCATCCCACTACTGTCCCCCCCTTCTGCCCAGTCTCTGTCTGGGTGCCAGTTTCAGCCTTTCTCTGGACTCAGTTTTCCCCCTGATTATTGTGACCGTACCCTTTTGGTCCCATTCTCTGACTCTTTGCCTCCTGGGGCCTGCCTGGCCCTCCCCGTCTCAGGGCCTCTCAGGACTGCCTCTCTTCCTGCTTTGTTGGGGCGCTCTCTCTTGCCATCGCTGTCTCATTTCCCCTCCCGCCCTCCCCCAACCCCCGGCTCTGAATCCCCATCTCTGTCTCTCCCCATCTGTCTGCCTTTGCCTGTCTCTGTCTCTCCGTCTGTCTCTCCCTCCGCTCTCTCCCCCGTCACCCCTTTCAGGGGCTGTCTCCGTGGCACTCGTTTCTCAGCCCATCTTCAGCCTCCAGCCTGGGCACGCACTCTGCCCTTGAGGCCCCAGACCCACCACCGGCCCACGAGGTGGCACAGGAGGAGGGCTGGACCTCTGGCTGAGTCGCTGGGGAGGAGTCGGCCCGCAGCCGGTGACGTCACGCGCACCCGGGCACTCTGATTGGCTGCCCCCGCTGCGCGGGAGGGGACGCTCCGCGTTCATCGTTGGAGGTCAGCCTGTCCCACCTTGAGTCAGTGTGCTCCTCAGGCAGTCAGTCCAACCGCCTCCTCAGACCCTATTATGATTTCTCCATCAGTCTGGCGTCTCCTCTGCCACGCTGACCCCTTTTGTGTCAAGCTAACCCATTATTTGATCCCTCCTCTTCCACTTAGAAGTGTCTTCTGTTCGTGTGCCAATCTGGCGCCTCTGCCTTCACTCTGCACTCTCTTCAGACAAAGGCACCCCTCCCCTGTCATTGTGAACCCCCTTTTGTCACTCTGCCCCCCACCCCTCCCGACTCCCATGCTTCCTGCCAGATGCTTCCCTCACCTTCCTTCCCACCTCCCCATTATCCCTTGCTTGCCCTCCCCAGCCTGGACTCTGTATTCAGTGTCCTGTCCAGGACTGCTTCTGCCCCCCGTGGTCCCTGCATCCTTTCTGACTGGGTACTCCCCCCCCCCATCATTTTGCACACATTTACTGAGCACCCGGTATACACTGGACCCACTGCTCAGCCCTGGGGATGCGGGAGTAAGCCAATCCAGGCCACTTCTATTAGAGAATTTACATTTGGGGGCAGGGGGTGGATTTGGCAGAATTGGGGTCTGCTACCTGTAAGAGAAACCCCAGAACAGCGGGGGCTGACAAGGCAAGTCCTGTCTCTGTGATATTGAGGAAGGCTGGAGTAGGGAGTCCCAGGGGCAGGCGCCATGGTCACGAAGACCCAGGGTCCTTCCCACTTTCCGCTGCACCATCCCGGCTTTCTTGCCAACCATGAGGTCACCTCACGGTCCAAGATGGCTGGCGGGCTAGCTGTGGCACCAGCCTTCCAGATGGCAGGAACAAGGAAGAACGGAAAGGCAGAAAGGCAAAAGAGGGCGCATTGTTGCTTCTGGGGTCACCTCTGAAGAGACCTCCCCAAAGAAACACGCAACGCTTCCACTCGTGCATCTGTGCAGGCCTCGGTTCCATGGCCACGCTCAGCTGCAAGGGAGTCTGGGAAATATAGTCTCAATAGGTGCTAAGGGAGATTTAAAAAAAAATTTTAATGTTTTATTTACTTTTGAGAGAGAAAGAGCGCAAGTCGGGGCGGGGGGGGGGGGGTGTCAGGCAGAGAGAGAAGGAGAGAATCTGAAGCAGGCTTCAGGCTCTGAGCTGTCAGCACAGAGCGCGACGTGGGGCTTGAACCCACGAACTGTGCCGAAGTTGGACGCTTAACTGACTGAGCCGCCCAGGCGCCCCTGGGGTTTTCTTATCAAGGAAGAAGAGTAGAATGGGAATTGGGTAGGCTCCTTGCCCTGGGAGACAGACAATAAACAAAAAAGCAAATAATTATAATAACTCTACACTGGGATAAGTGGGTGCAGAGTAGTAAAAGGAATCCTCTCCAGGGAGACATCTGAAATTAATAGATCCCGTCCATTATCGCCCTTCTACAACCTGGCCGACCTCTTCTCCCACCCCTCAACACCCCTGCTCACCCAGTCCATACATGTCGGCCTCCTGCCGGTTCCTTGAGCACACCACACTCACTCCTACCTCAGGACATTTGCACTTCCTGTTCCCTCTGCCCGCAATACTCTTCCCCTGGCTGTATGCATGGCTCCCTTCCTCTAGGGTTTACTCAAATTACATCTTCACAGAAAGTCCTTCCTTGACTGCAGTACTTTATCTCATTTTTTAAAGTTTGTTTATTTTGAGAGAGAGAAAGAGAGAGAGAGGGGGGGGAAGGGGCAGAGAGAGAGGGAGAGAAAGAATCCCAAGCAGGCTCCGTGCTGTCAGCGCAGAGCCCGATGCAGGGCTTGAACCCACGAACCACGAGATCATGACCTGATCCAAAATCAAGAGTCGGACGCTTAACCGAGGCACCCCTGCCCTGTTTTAAATTACAGTCCCTCTCTCCTCCATGGCATACCTCCACCTGACCCACGTTATGTTACTAATTTATTTTGCCTGCCCTCCACGAAGGCAGGGACTTTTGTCGATTTTGTGTATGGCTGCATCTACAGCGTCTAGAACAGCCCCTGGCATGGATCAGGTGCTCAATAAATACCTCTGGAATGAATGAATGAATGAATGAATGAATGAAACACAGAGGTAGATAGTTTCAATCCGGAGTGGTGAGCACAGTGAGAGGGTAGCTTAGGCGCACCCTATTAAGGTCTAGAGCTTTCTGTGTTGAAGGAACTGTCCTACCTCTGTGCTGTCCCATATGGCAGCCATCAGCCATGTGTGACGATGGATCCTTTGAAATGACCGGCATGAATGGAAGAAAGGAATGTTTAATTATAAGTTATTTTAATTAATTAAAATTTACATCCAAAAGGGCGGTGGCTACTGTATTGGGCAATGTAGGTTTAGAGGAAGGGAGAGGCCAGACCAGGTGGGGACGAGGATGACAAGTTTCCCCAAGCAGAGCAGGGGGAAAGGATGTTTCAGGCAGAGGGAACAGCATATGCGGAGGCACAGGAAAGGTAGGGGGGGAGTACTTAGAGGAAGGGGGCTGGAGGGAGTGCGATGGGAGGTAAGGGTAGGGACTTCATCCAAAAAGGGTTTCCTTTCTCTGCACTTCTGGTCTCAAAGACAGAGAACAGAGACATATGGGGTCACCCGGTGGAAGGAAGGGAGTCAGCGCTTGATGCTGGCTCATTGTCATTTAGTTACTCTTCATGTGACACAGGCTTGTAGAACATCAGGTCCTGTTTGGGGACTGGGGACCCAAAAGTGAACAAGACCAACAAAGTTGCTACCCTAACAGGCTGTTAGGACTTCCATGGGTCTTTGGCATTTTTGCCTTCACGAGCTCCTCCCCCTCCAACAAAAAGCCTTAAAATCTGTATTGTCTGGTTGTCTTGGTGCAAAGATGAATATTATCATCCAGGCTGGATTCTATTCATCCCCCCTCCAACCTCTGATTTTAAAGGAAATTGAACTATTTTCCCTGAAGGTATCCTGGGCCCCGGATTCTGTACCTGTGGCGCCTTCTGGGAGCTGACATTCTAGGCAGGGAGACGGAAAGTAAGCAAGTAAACAAATCCTTTCAGACGAGGATAAGCGCCAGAAGGACAACAGGACAGGGAGACGCAGTGGACAGGGACTGGGAGGGACGTTTGAGTGGAGAACATGAAGATGGAAAGGAACGTGTGGCGATGAGGAGGAAACCGTGGCAGAGACAAAAACCCAGGACTTGCAAGGGTTCTAAAGCGGGGATGGGCTTTGGGCCATTGGAGGGGCAGGCCGGGCGGCCACGGTGGGACCGGAGTTAAGGAGGCAGGAGATGCAGGTGGGGCCAGAGTGTCCTGGGTACCTGGGTCTCCCACAGTCGAAGCCTGACATGGGGATTTCTGCACCTCCAGCATCCTAAGGGGAAAATTGCGAGGGAGTGAGGGAGGCAGGATGGGCTGTGGAGGTCAGCAAAGCCGGTCCCCGCTGGAGTCCCCTTCAGCCCGATTTCTACCAGAGCTTTGGAGCGTGCATGGCACAGGGAGTCAGGCCTGCCTCGGACCTCCGTGTCAGCCAGTCCTTGGCTGCAGGCCGCTCCCAGAGCTAGGGGGACGTGACTACTTGGGCTCACCAGCTCCTTTGGAGGAGGGCCATATTTCAGAGCGAGGGGCAGCAGCTGAGAGCCCAGGCAGGTGACACAGCAGCTGGGGATGGTCACGGCACCTCAGCCAGGGGGATCTGGGTGCACACCAACAGTGTCTACCACAGACGGCCCTGTAGACCAGAGTGGGGGATTCCGATCCCCTCCTAACTGATGGTGGGGCGGGGGGCCGCTGTAGGATTTTAAGCAAGGCAATGACATGACTGGACTTCTTTTTGAAAGATCCCTCTGCCTCTTGCATGGGAAGCAGAACAGAAAGAGGCGGTGGGGACACGGGTGGCAGCAGGATGACAAAAGAAGCTACTGCGGCCCATGTAGGCAAGGAACGGTGGGGACTTGGACTTGGGGAGGGGCTGACAGCAGGAATGGAGAAAAGACCCAGACTGGTGATCTGGGTGGACTGAGAATCTGCTTTCTTTTCCTTTCTTTCTCCCCGCTGCCCAAACTCAGAAACCCTTCCCTTCGCCAGAATTCCCTTTTGCCTCCTCGACGCCTCTCACCCTTCCTGCAGAGGCCTGGAGAAGGGATGGGGGCTGGCTGTGCGGTGAAGCCATGAGACTTCACACCCAGACTCATCCTTCTCTGTTGTCTTTCCTCCCCGACCGCGACCCCGAAGTCAAGCTTCGATCCGCACCACCGCTCCCAGCCAAGTTATGAACGTCCTTCTTACCTGCCTCCAGGACCCGGGCTTATGCTCCGGCAAAAATCTATCGGTATGTCACGCAGAAGGGGGGGTATAATGGATGCCAGCGGGGGAGGGGGAGGCTGGGGAGGATGACAGTTTACGGGAGAAATGAATGGGGCTTTGAAATGTTCTTTCCTACTTCCTCACGTGACCACGGTTCCGTTGAGTTGGGCAAAGAGCTCAGGCTTTGTTGTTTGCGCAAATCTGCGTTTGGATCCTGGCTTTTGTCCCTCCTAGCTGTGTGACCTGGGGCAGGGGGCTTCACCTCTCTGGGCCTTGGGTTCTTCCTCTAGAAAATGGGCACCTTATTGTTCCCGCCTGGATGCAGTGGGTTGAAGCCCCCACCACAGACCCTGGTGTCTTCTCATATCTGACTTCATCCATCCATCCATCCATCCATCCGTTCTACAAATATTTATTGACCCCCTACCATATGTCCTAGACTGCTGGTGATACATGGCAGTGAACAAAACAGACCAAAAGGTCCTGTCCTCGTGGAGTTTTCCTTCCAGCAGGGGAAGACAGATATTGGCTTATAAGGTTAAGAAACAAGACAATGATATAGTATGTTCACAGTGTTAAGTTCTCTGGGGGGCGGGGAGGAGGAACAGCAGAATAAGAGAAGTCAGGAGTTCTGGGAGGCAGGTTTGAGCCAAAGCATGGAAATGAAGGGCGCCTGGGTGGCTCGGTCGGTTGAGCATCCGACTTCGGCTCACATCATGATTTCACGGTTCGGGAGTTGGAGCCCCGCATCAGGCTCTGTGCTGACAGTGCGGAGCCTTCTTCGGATCCTCGTTCCTCCTCTCTCTGCCCCCCTCACTCTCTCCCTCTAAATTAAATAAACATTTAAAAAAATCTTTAAGACATGGAAATGAAGGGGAGAGCCATGTGGGTATAAGGCAGTAGGGCATTCCAGGTAGTGGGAACGGCCGGGACAAAGGTCCTGAGGTAGGATTGAGCCACCATTTGCTCCGATGGGGGAGACTATGGGGTCAGAAGAGATCAGGGGTACAGTTGGGGGCCTGCTAAGTCTCAGATGCCAGCGGGACATCCGAGTAGATGTGGCATTTGGATATAGGAGCCTGGAGCTCAGGGGAGAGGACTGAGCCCCAGGACAGACACAGGCGTCTTCAGCAGAGACGGAGTGAGTGATGCAGGACGCGGCTTGAGATGACCCCAAGGGAGAGAGAGTAGTCAGAGGTGAGGACACGGTCAAAGCCTGAGCCCTGGCAGTGATGAGTAGGCAAAAGTCTTTGCTCTCCGCATCCACTCTGAGGCCTTTTGCTAACTGGGTCTAGCTTTTCTCCTCCTTCCAGCGTCCACAGTCCACCCGTGCGAGTCTTGCGTTTGTGTCCCATCATGTACCTAATCTCGACTCCCTCTAAATCCACCCAGCACTGCTTACCTCTAAGGCGGCTCTGCCTGCTAAACGTTAGCCTCAGCCTAAGTCGTTCCGTCTGGGAAATCGCAGGTTTGATGTGCTAATGGCATTTCCTTTCTGCGTCTCCATGAAAAGAAACCTACGGCGACGCGCGCGGACATGGGTACCTCTCTCCCCCTCGCCTCCGGCCACTTTTGCTCACCCCCAGCCACCCCTGGCGCTTAACGTGCCTCCGTGCGAGTTAGAAAAAGGCGCCCCCTCCTGGCACGGGGCGGAAGTTCAGCTGAATCTCGCCCCGCCCCGACCCCCTCGCTCCCTCTGCCGGTTGCTGTCGTGCGTGCGCAACCTGTGTGGTCGAGCGCATTTGTCGCGCCTGGGGAAGCTCTGGACTAATCCTTGCGTGAGGTTCTCAGCGTAGGCTTGCGAAGGGTCGTCGTATTTATCATCATTCTTCTTCTCCTTCTTAATGGTTTCGTTAACACTGCGACTACAGTTTTAGTAGCCCTGTGACCCCCTCCCCCCACTCTCCTGGATCCCTTGTGTCTTCCCAGGGGCTGCAGAAGATGATAGACCCTACCTAGCACCCCCAGCCATGAAGTTCAGCCGCAGCCTGTCTGTGCCCGGCTCGGAGGACATCCCTCCGCCGCCCACCACGTCCCCACCGGAGCCCCCCTACAGCACACCTCCGGCCCCCTCCTCCTCTGGCCGCCTCACCCCATCCCCCAGAGGAGGGCCCTTCAACCCCAGTTCGGGTGGCCCCCTCCCCTCCTCTTCCCCTGCGTCCTTCGATGGGCCCTCCCCTCCCGACACGCGTGTAGGGGGCCGTGAGAAGAGCCTGTACCACAGCGGGCCCCTGCCCCCCGCCCACCACCACCCGCCCCACCACCACCACCATCACGCCCCGCCCCCCCAGCCTCACCACCACCACGCCCACCCCCCTCATCCCCCGGAGATGGAGACGGGCGGCTCTCCCGACGACCCCCCACCCCGACTGGCCCTGGGGCCCCAGCCCAGCCTGCGCGGCTGGCGGGGTGGCGGGCCCGGCCCCACCCCGGGGGCCCCGTCCCCGTCGCACCACGGCGGCGGGGGCGGGGGCATCGGCTCCTCCCAGGCCCCGGCCCTGCGCTACTTCCAGCTGCCCCCCCGGGCGGCCAGCGCGGCCATGTACGTGCCAGCCCGCTCGGGCCGCGGGCGCAAGGGGCCCCTGGTCAAGCAGACCAAGGTCGAAGGCGAGCCCCAGAAGGGCGGCGGCCTCCCGCCCGCCCCCTCGCCCACGTCCCCGGCGTCCCCGCAGCCGCCGCCCGCCGCGGCCGCGCCCTCAGAGAAGAACTCCATCCCCATCCCCACCATCATCATCAAGGCTCCGTCCACCAGTAGCAGCGGCCGAAGCAGCCAGGGCAGCAGCACCGAGGCGGAGCCCCCGACCCAGCCCGAGGCCGCGGGCGGCGGCGGCGGCGGCGGCGGCGGGGGCGGCGGGGGCGGCGGGGGCTCCTCGGCGCCCAGCCCCGCCCCGGCCATGTCGCCGGTGCCGCCGTCGCCCTCGCCGGTGCCCACCCCCAGCTCGCCCAGCGGCCCGGCCACCCTCGACTTCACCAGCCAGTTCGGAGCGGCCCTGGTGGGCGCGGCGCGGAGGGAAGGCGGCTGGCAGAACGAAGCCCGCCGGCGGTCCACGCTCTTCCTCTCCACCGACGCGGGGGACGAGGACGGCGGCGACGGCGGGCTGGGCCCCGGGGCGCCCCCGGGCCCCCGGCTGCGCCACTCCAAATCCATCGACGAGGGCATGTTCTCCGCCGAGCCCTACCTCCGGCTGGAGTCCGCGGGCGCGGGGAGCGGCGTCGGGTACGGGGGCTACGGGGCCGGGGGCCGAGCCTACGCGGGCAGCGGGGGCAGCAGCGCCTTCACCAGCTTCCTGCCGCCCCGACCCCTGGTCCACCCGCTGACCGGCAAGGCCCTGGACCCAGCCTCCCCGCTCGGGCTGGCCCTGGCCGCCCGAGAGCGGGCGCTGAAGGAGTCCTCGGAGGGCGGCGGGCCCCCCCAGCCCCCTCCAAGGCCCCCATCGCCCCGCTACGAGGCGCCGCCGCCCACCCCGCACCACCACTCGCCCCACGCCCACCACGAGCCCGTGCTGCGTCTCTGGGGGGCCTCACCGCCGGACCCCGCCCGCCGGGAGCTGGGGTACCGGGCAGGGCTGGGCAGCCAGGAGAAGTCCCTTCCGGCCAGCCCTCCAGCGGCCCGACGCTCCTTGCTGCACCGCTTGCCCCCCACAGCTCCCGGGGTCGGGCCCCTCCTCCTGCAGCTGGGGCCCGAGCCCCCGGCCCCGCACCCCGGGGTGAGCAAGGCGTGGAGGTCGGGGGCCCCCGAGGAGCCGGAACGGCTGCCCCTCCACGTGCGGTTCCTCGAGAACTGCCAGCCCAGGGCCGGCGGCGCGGGCGGAAGGGGGCCCCCCTCGGAGGACGGGCCGGGGGTTCCGCCTCCCAGCCCGCGCCGGTCCGTACCGCCCTCGCCCACCTCCCCGCGGGGCGGCGAAGAGAACGGGCTCCCCCTGCTGGTCCTGCCGCCCCCCGCTCCCTCGGTGGACGTGGAAGACGGCGAATTCCTCTTTGTGGAACCGCTGCCCCCGCCTCTGGAGTTCTCCAACAGCTTCGAGAAGCCGGAGTCGCCGCTCACACCCGGGCCGCCCCACCCGCTGCCGGACCCTCCCACCCCAACCACCCCGTTGCCCCCCGTGCCGCCGCCCGCCGTGGCCGCCGCGCCTCCCACCCTGGACTCCACGGCGTCCAGCCTGACTTCCTATGACAGTGAGGTGGCCACGCTGACCCAGGGGGCCCCCGTGGCTCCCGGGGACCCCCCTCCGCCAGGCCCGCCGGCCCCGGCCGCCCCTGCTCCCCCGGCCCCACAGCCTGGCCCCGACCCGCCGCCTGGCACGGATTCTGGTATCGAGGAGGTGGACAGTCGGAGCAGCAGTGACCACCCGCTGGAGACCATCAGCAGCGCGTCCACACTGAGCAGCCTTTCTGCCGAAGGCGGTGGCAGCGCCGGAGGCGGCGGCGGCGGCGGCGGCGCCGGTGTGGCCAGTGGGCCGGAGCTCCTGGACACGTATGTGGCCTACCTGGACGGCCAGGCCTTCGGGGGGAGTGGTGCTCCCGGGCCACCGTACCCCCCGCAGCTCATGACTCCTTCCAAGCTCCGGGGCCGGGCCCTGGGGACCAGCGGAGGCCTGCGGCCCGGCCCTAGCGGGGGGCTCCGGGACCCCGTCACTCCCACCAGCCCCACGGTCTCCGTGACGGGGGCTGGAACGGATGGGCTGCTGGCCCTGAGCGGTTGCACAGGACCCTCATCGGCGGGTATGGCGGGGGGTCCGGTGGCCATAGAGCCAGAAGGCCCACCGGTGCCCTTGCCGTCAGCCTCCTCTCTGCCTCGGAAGCTGCTGCCCTGGGAGGAGGGCCCGGGCCCACCGCCACCACCCCTGCCCGGGCCCCTGGCCCAGCCTCAGGCCTCGGCCTTGGCCACAGTAAAAGCCAGCATCATCAGTGAACTCAGCTCCAAGCTTCAGCAATTTGGGGGCTCCTCGGCAGCTGGTGGCGCTCTGCCCTGGGCCCGGGGAGGCAGCGGGGGAAGCGGGGACAGCCACCACGGGGGAGCCAGCTACGTCCCCGAGAGGACCTCTTCCCTGCAGCGGCAGAGGTGAGCAGGCGGGCCGGGGGGGGGGGGGGGGCTGCTGGTTGGTGACGGGGGCCAGAGGGGCCGATGCTGTGGGCAGCAGGGTCTCCCTTCCCCCTAGCTGTGTCCTTTGAGGGTCCCGGGTGGCAGAGAGAACACAGAAACCAGGCTGGCCTGCCGAAGTCTGTCCCCAGAGAAGCATGCTTTCACAGATACTTTATCTCAGGAGCTTTTGTGGTCTCTTCCCATCACCGTGGCAACCCACATCCCATGAGGAACAAAAAAAGTTACTGACAAAAGAGACCGGAGCACGACTTGCCGATGTCTCGTTTTCATGGTGGGTTGTCAGTTCTGACAGTCCCTGAAGTCTTCGAGTCCCTTGAACCCGGCGCGGCTCAAGATGAGATGCTCTTAGGGGGCAGCGTGTTTGGAGTGTGGCCCTGGAGCCGGGCTTCTTGGGCTTGGGTGTCAGCCCCCGACTCCCAACTGCGTGACCTTAGGCAAAGGCGTCCACCCCTCCGTAGAAGGGGGACGGGACAGTACCCACCTAAAAGGGTTTTTGAGACGATTGCTTGTGGGCTGTGGTTAGAACACGAGAGGGGGGAGGGGAGGGGCCTCTCACCAGAGCCCAGCGAGTAAAACCGGACAACTGCGGGATGGTGCGCAAGTTTCCCAAGGCAGCTAGCTTAGCTAGGATCACCACTGGGTTCGAGCTCGTTCGAACTAATGAGCTCAGTTCGTCCCTAGGAGCTCCTAGTCTTAGGGAGAGTGGAGTCACATTCCTGAACCGGGCCCACGGAGAGCGTGACGAGAGGTTTCTGAATCCAACCCTTGCCCTTGTCCATCTGCAGAGCTCACTCGAACTTGGAGGGTCCGATGCCCTTTTGGCGATGGTTGAATGTGGTTTTACCAGGCCTTTGAGATCCCAAGGCAACCTGTTGATTCTTTTTAAGAATTCCGGGTAGAGGAGAGGACGCTCTATTTAGTCGACAGGCGCCTCACTGACTATCACCTGCTATGTGCTGGGTGCCCTTCTGGGTGACGGGGACCCCACAGTGGACAAGACAGGTGGAGCCCGGCCCTCAGGGAGCTTGTAGTTTCAGGAGGCAGGGATGGGGGATGGTTAGAGAAGGCCTCTCAAATAACCAGCTAGAAGAACAGAAACTAGAGGACGGGAGGGAGCAGATCACATGGCCACCTGCGGGAAAGCGAGCTAGGCCAGTTCAAAGGCCCTGAGGCAGGACTGTCCCCGAAGGGAGCGAAAGGGATGAGGGGAACCTTTTTCTCCCCTTGTTTCTTCTCTCTTTCATCTCCCTCTCCTCATCTCTCCCCCCCTTTCTCTGTCCCCTGTCCCCTTCCATCTCTCTCCCCTGAACGCTCACCTTCTTTTTGTTCCCCTCTCACCGTCTCCCTGTCTTCCACTCTGCTGTGACTGGCCATACCCCCAAAAGGCAGTATAGAGTAGTGGTTAAGAGCTCAGACTTTGGTGCCATATAACCGGGCTCTGCCACTTCCTGGCTGTGTGTCCTTAGGCAAGTTGCTTAACCTCTCTGTGCTGTTGATAATAATAGTAACCTGCATCAGGGTCGTCCTGGGGAATAAACTGAGATGCGATCTGTAAAGCACTTGGAACAATGCCTGGCACACGTGAGCATCAGTGAGTGGTGGCGATTATTATTATTAGCACTTAATGTCTCTTTTTCTTTCATCTCTCTTGACTGTCACCCTCTCCCTGACCTCTCGTTCTTCTCTCCCTTCACTTCTGTCCTGCCATCTGTCTTGCCCCCGTCGCCCCTTCTATCTCTTCCCATCTCTCCGCCCTGGCTCCGGTGTCTCCTCTTCTCTCCCCTGTGTCTTGACCCCTGCCTCTTTCTCACCCCGCCACTGCCCTCCAAACCCCCTGCCTCCCCCCCTGCCCCCTTGTCACATTCCAGACTCTCCGAAGACTCCCAGCCCTCGCTCCTCTCCAAACCCGTCAGCAGCCTGTTTCAGAACTGGCCCAAACCACCTCTGCCGCCACTCCCCACGGGAACTGGGGTCTCCCCTTCCGCCGCTGCAGCTCCGGGGGCCACGTCACCCTCAGCCTCCTCCTCCACGTCCACCCGCCACCTCCAGGGCGTGGAGTTCGAGATGCGGCCGCCTCTGCTCCGCCGGGCCCCCAGCCCCTCACTGCTGCCCGCCTCGGAGCACAAGGTCAGCCCTGCGCCCAGGCCCTCGTCCCTGCCCATCCTGCCTTCTGGACCCTTGTACCCGGGCCTCTTTGACATCCGTGGCTCCCCAACCGGAGGGGCAGGAGGCTCCGCTGACCCTTTCGCCCCCGTCTTTGTGCCACCACACCCCGGGATGTCCGGGGGGCTTGGTGGAGCCTTGTCAGGGGCCCCCCGCTCCCTCTCACCAACCCGCCTGCTTTCGCTGCCCCCGGACAAGCCCTTCGGCGCTAAACCTCTGGGGTTCTGGACCAAGTTCGACGTGGCTGATTGGCTCGAGTGGCTGGGCTTGGCTGAGCACCGAGCACAGTTCCTGGACCACGAGATCGATGGCTCCCATCTGCCCGCCTTGACCAAGGAAGATTACGTCGATCTGGGCGTGACCAGGGTGGGCCACCGCATGAACATCGACCGGGCTCTCAAATTTTTCCTGGAGAGGTGATGGCTGGCCTGGACGGACCAGCCCGTCCACAGAACCCTTGAGCCTACTGGCCTCTTAACCTCTGACCCCTGACCGTCATTATCTCCCCTGGGCCAGGGACTCTGCTAGAACTGCGCCCTGCCCTCGTCTCCCAAGGCCGGAGGTCACCGGTTGGCCAGATCCCCGGCCAGACATTTGCACCTCACAGGAGGGGGCAGCTGACACAAGACTGTGTGTGAAGCAGGGAGCAGGGGGGGTGGTGATGGAGGAAATCGCAGAGGGGGACGGAGAAGGAGGGAAGGGTCGGTTCTGGGGAGGGGGAACAGACAGAGCCATAGGGGGTCAGCCCTGAGCCTGATTGGATGGGGTTTGTCCCCGGCCGCAGGGGAAGGGGGTGCCCTCAGATTCCACCACCTGCCGCTCCTCTAACAACCCTTCCCCCCACTCCAGGCCCCTGGGCTCTCCCCACCCTCCCCCCTCCCCAGCACACACACACAGCAGCCCCCCACCCCGGCCTCTTGCACGCCCCTTTGCACGCCTGCTTGCCTCTCTCTTCTCCCCGGGCTACAATTTTGCACAAATTTGCCCTCTCGCTGTCTTGCACACTCCGCCTTCGCTTCCGGCTCGCGAGGCCCTCTCAGCGCTCAAACACCGACCCCTCCCCCCCCCCCTGCTTTCCCTAGCCCACATTGCATTTCTTCTCTTCTGCCACATTCCATACCTTTACTCTCTCAGACTCTTGTCCTTGGTGCCCTCCCGTGCACACCTCACTTCTGAAAATCTCTAAACCCTTGCTGCAGACACACTTGGGACACCCCTTCCCCCACCCCCTCCCACACTCTGTGCACGCATACTTATTCTCTGGAGCACACCTGCCTTTGTTCAGCTTTTGCACACTTGCTATCCCGTGCACTTTTCCTGACACGCTTCCATCCATTCTGTTAAAGCATTAGCCCCTTCTTGAACCCCCACATTTCTACTCGACCTGCCTGTCCCTGTTGCAGGGACACTCCCCTGCACCTCCGTGCCCCCCCCCACACTGTCATTTCTTGCACATCTCGTACACCTGCCCCCCCCCAGGAACTGCTTGTCTTTCAAATGCTCATTCCCTTCCTCTTCGCCAGCCAGCCCCCGCCCCCCGCCCCGTTCCCTTGCACCCTTCTTTTCCAGATCTCTGTCCTGCTTCCTTCTCTTTTGTGCACTTTCTCCCACCCTCACTCTTGCACACAGCCTCTGCAGCGCTCTCACTGCTCTCGCGAAGCCGGGTCCTTCCTCTGACAATGTTCCTGCACGCCGTGGCTTTGCTGCACACTCATTCTCGAATGTCTGCTTGTCCTCGCCGGCTCCTGGGTGACTTTTTCCATCTCCCCGGGGGAACCCTACCACCTCTCTCCTTCTGCACACGTGTCTCCGTCCAAAAACTCTGGGGCTGAGCTATCCCCGCTTTTCCGAGCATCCTTACTTCTTGTTCCTGTGGAGGAACAGCTCGTGCAGACCTTCTGACCCTGCCTATTTTCTTCCCTCTCCACACTCCTTTCTCCTTCTGGCCAGAGAAGACCCTAGGCAAGCCCCCTTGTTGCTCACTGTGGCCTCCATTCTTCCTCTTCTCCCTGCTCCAGTCTGTGACTTCTTGCACACCCTCTCTCGTCTCGCTCTTCCTAGTTCTTCCTGGACCATCTCTCCATCCATTTTGCACGAAGACCCCCCCCCCCCAACCTTTCTTTCTCTCAGAGAAACTCCCTCTCCCTCCAGCATGGCTGTTCCTTCCTGCACGCTCCCCCACCCCCACTCCCTTTATTCCTGGGGCTTGGGAACTTTAAGCCACCCCTTCCCCTGAGAAGCCCCCTCTCCTACTGTGGGTAAAGGGGGGAGGGCATCGCCCTCAGGTCCCCCCCATGTTCAGCTGCCAAAGAAGGGAGCTCCCCCTCCTTTCCCCAAGCCCATTCCCCCTCTGCTGCCCCCTACCCCCCAGGGGGGGGCGCTCCGTCCATGGGGGGAGGGTGCTTGCAGCCCTCTCCCCTCACCACGTCAGGGATCTGCGGGGAACCATGTGGGAGGGTCGTGGGAGGGGGGAGGGATGGCAAGGAGGGGGGCAGAGGTCGCGCTGGGCCCCTACCCGCCCCCTCCCCCTTGTCGGATGCCCCCCGTCCGCAGGGGGCCTGCGCGGCGCCCGTCTATCAAGGGCTTGTTCATTCTGGATGGGTGCCGCGGGGTTGGGGAGGGTGTAGGGGGTGGGGAGGGGGGAGGAGAGGTCGGGGTGGGGGGTGGGGAAGGGACTGGATGGGGCAGCGCGGGGTGGAGAGGATAAAGCAAAAAGAGGAACAATAATGAAAATACAAAATACAAAAAAAAAAAAAAAAAAACAAAAAACCCTAGAACACACACACACAACAACAACAAAAAAAAAAATCCAGAAAAAAAACCTGAAATAAAAGCCCGAGAATTGTCTTCCAAGGGGGGTGGGAGAAGAAAAAAGGAGGGGGGAGGATGAGGACGTCAGGTTCTCGCTGAGACAGGGATTGGCATGGGTTGAAAGCCCCCGGCGCCCACCCGGGTCTTCCCTCTCGCGAGCCTCTCAGTTCATCCCTCAAGGGATCGGGACCCAGGCGTCCGTTCGCAGGGACTGGGGGAAGATGAGGGAGGCGGGATTATATTACGGGGGTTCATCCCTACCCCCCCCCCCCAATCACCTCCCTCGCCCTGACTCCCCACCAAGATTTTGCAGAGAGAAATGGCTTTTGTACCAGGTCATTCTTTATAATTAAACTCACAGTATCCACCCCCCTCGAGCCGGCCCCGCCTCCTTCCTGGGGAGGCCACGCCCCCTACCCTCGGGGGTTCCGGGTGGGTAGCCCGAGCCAGCCGGGCGGCGTGCGAGCGCAGCCGGGGCCCGCCCCCCGAGCGTTAGACTTCCGCGGTCGGCTCCGCCCCCAGGGCCTCGAGCATGCGCCGCCGGACCAGGGAGCGGCGCAGGTGCAGGCGGTAATCGGCCAGCAGCAGCTCGTCGTGGCGCACCAGCGGGTGCCCGAGCCCGCGGAGGCGGAGGCCGCAGCGCAGCAGACGCGAGCGAGTCTGGAAGTCCGCGACCGTGATGAGCCACCTGCGAGGGGCGGGGCCAAGAGGACAGGGACGGGGCGGAGACCGAAGGGAATCGCTGGTGGTCCCTGCCTGGTCCCTGTTCGTTTACCCACTCGGGTTCCTCATCCCGTCACTCTGTCCCGAAACCCCTCGGCAGCCCTGACCTCTCGCCGAGGTCCACCCGGACTTCGACCCTCGCACGGGTCGTTCTAGGTCCCGTCTTCTCTCAATCTAATTCTGTCCCCTGGTCGTCGTCTGTCGAGGCTCCCCGTCTTTTCGAACCGCCGCTCCAGGGCCCGCCCCTTTCTTTGTCCAGTCCCGCCCCCTCAGTGAGTCTCAGGCGCGTCCCCAGATTTAGGTTTCTCCCGGTCCCGCCCCCAACCCGACCCTCCAGGTCCCTTGCCCACCCGATCCCTCCTGGCCCCACTCTTCCAATGTGCTCGGCCCGGGCTCCGCCCCCTCATAGCCGCCTTCCCAGGCTCCGACCCCACGCTTCGGTTTTATCCGTCCAGGTCACCACCTGGGTCCCTCGAAGTCCATTTCCTCACTCCAGATCCCGCCTGCTCTCTGATCTCACCTGGCCCTGCCCCCGCCCTGCGCTCACTCTCGGCTCCGCCCCTTCCCGGTTCTCACACTCTGCCCCGTCGTCCCGCACTTTCACCACCAGCCGCACCCAAATCCGGTGCTTCCAGACTCAGTCCGGCTCTCCTTCCCTTCCCGGCCCCGAGTGGGACTCGGCGCCTTGGCTCTGGCTCCGCCCCTCCCTCCACCTCCCTAGGCCACACCCCTCACCTCCTCCACTCCAGGCCGCGCAACCTGCTCCCCGCCGCCAGGCCCTTCCCGGTCGCTCCCAGCCTGGGATCCGCCACAGACTCACCTGTCCCGGCACCCCGCCGTCCCACAGATGACGTTCGTATTTTCAAAACGGATACTGGTCACGCGCCCGCTCTCCATGGCCCCGGGTAACTCGGCCTCCAGAGCCTCCAGCACCTCCAGATGGGTAAAGTCCTCCTCTGGCTGGAGGAGTCAGGAGAGAGCGCCTCAGCATGTGACGCTCGTGGGCAGCAAGGTTCCGGAAGCCCCCACCTTAGACCCACCTGTAGAAGCTGCCAGAATCCCAGGTGACATTTGAGGGGCAAGCTTCACACTCTATCTCGGGAGCCTATCGCTCTAGTCAGACCCGGGAGAACAGGTATCTCTCAGGTAGAAAAGCATCAACTGTCATTCTAGGTCATTCTCCAAAAATATCAGTTCTCACCAGGCGGATTTGCCAGTAGTCAATGAGCAGTTGGCTTAAATAATTCGCCAATTTGGTCAACTTTACCAATCTACCAAAAACTTTTCCAGCAACCTGCATTGGATGACAGACTTTTAGCGGCTCTTAAAGATCCCGCAAGGATTTAAGTTGTACACGTTTCCGTTTATGTTCCTATCAGCATTTTAAGGAATGTCCGGTTGCAAAAAATAATAATAATAACAATAAGGGTCATAGGGGGTTTGACTTGTCATTCGGAAACATATTGATCACTAACCACATTTTTAGCGTGAGATTACCATCCAGAAGGTGATATCCCATCATCAGAACATATAAAATTGCTGAGAAAATAGGGTGACATCATGACATCGGTCACCTCCAGGAAGGCAAGCTGTGCCATGTATGTGAGGAGGAGGCGGGGTCCCCTGTCCAAAGCCACAAAGAAGAGGAGGGATGGGCTCGGAATGAGCTCCTAGAACAAGGACAACAATCTCTGTGTTGGGGTAAAGTCACACAGATCACCTGAGGGAGTGCGTCTGAGACCAGTGCCTGAAACACGGGAAGCATCCCATTAAGGTCAGCTCTTCTCGGGTAACTTTTGAGTGAGAACCTAACAGATACCTCTGCTGACCGATGGCAGCGATTGCCAAAGGATTTGTACCAGGAATGACCGGTTCACCGAATCTTCCCAAGACATGGGTTTCATCTTGAGTCTCTGCTGTATTTGCAAACTTAACAGAATTGCATAGGATCGATTAGCAGGTCACTGGCCTTCCTTTGTTTGTTTGTTTTTTTTTTAATTTAAAATTTTAATGTTTATTTTTGAGAGAGTGAGAGAGAGGCAGAGCGTGAGCAGGGGAGAAGCAGAGAGAGAGGGAGACACAGAATCTGAACAGGCTCCAGGCTCTGAGCTGTCAGCATAGAGCCCAACGCGGGGCTCGAACTCACAAACCGTGAGATCATGACCTGAGCAGAAGTCGGACACTTAACCAACCGAGTCACCCAGGTGCCCCTAGGACACCTGCCTTTCAGCCTCAGCCCTTCTCTGCCCCTCGTTCTCCCGCTCTCTCTGCCCCTCCCAGGTCATCAGTGACAAATGTGACGTCTGACCCTTTGGCAAATTCATAATCAATTTTTAGCGACCTGTCCTGTGCCGAGCCCACAGCTGGCCAGCTGCAGAGCCTAGATTGAAGCCCTGCCCACCTCATTTCTGAGCCTGCTCCCTTTCTATCGTCCCACCCAAGCTGTGCAGAGACTGGGGGTCTGGGGTCCCAGGGGCAGGGGGCCACTCACCGAGGTCTCCATGCACAGACAGAGAGGCTGGGCAGCGGGTGGTGTGGGAAACCTCCGGAGGCATGGTAGCTCTCGGTCCAGCGCCTCGTATTCTGCAATGACCTGACGCAGGTACTGCTTCCTGGGGAGAGAGCGAGCGGGCAGGGACCTCGGCGGTCAGGGAGGGGGCTGTCATCGCCCCCCAGGGGGGCTGAGATCAGAAGTCATGAGACCAGGGGCCACTCACGAGGATCTGACAGGCCTGCCCAGGCTCCGAGTCTGCGTCTCCTCTAGGGTCTCCATGTCCACAAGGAGGGCTCCTGGGGATGGAGACCGGGTGTCAGCCGCCCTGCGCACCCCTCAGACGTTATTCGGCTTCAGCGGGCTTCCCCGAGTGTTGTCCGTACCATTCCCGAATGGCTCTTATGCCAGTTACCGGGCTATTTATTGACTCTCAGCTCCCAACGCCCCACTGCATCCACTCCGTCGGTGATCCCCGGGCGGGGACTCTCCTAACCCCTGCTCTGCTCCGACTGCTGGGTTCCCGTTAGGCTCTGCCCACAGGGGGCGCTAGAGAGGGGCTGCAAGGCAGGAGGAAGAGGGAGGGAGGGACTCGCCCGGTTTTGCTTCCCATTCCGCAGCACCCCCAACACCATTTGAACCCGGTGTGTGGTTTTCTCACCGTCTCAGAACCGGCCTCCTGAGGCCAACCAGACCGACAACAGCCGCCGATCGGCCCTTCTAGACGACCCCTCCCTCGACTAACTGGTCTCTCTTGTGGCCAACCGCTAGTTGTCCCCCATAATCCGTTTTCCCCTTCCTCTGCAGTCTTCGGGTTTTCCCCGGCACACAGCCACCCAACTAGAGACATCAGTTCCCAGCATCCCTTGCGGCCGCGTGTGGCCATGCGAGCGAGTTCTCGCCGAAGGTGTTGGGGGAGGGAGGGGTGCAACTTTGGGCTCATTTGTTGGACTCGCTGCCCCTTCCCTCGGACGGAAGCGTGACCGTAGCGACGAGCCAGCTTCCGCGAGGCTAGAGCAACAATGCGGCGGGAACCCGGGTCCCCGCGTCATCTCATGCGGCTGGGATGTCCCAGCAAGCCGGACCGCCTGATCCCCTGTCGCGCTCTCGTCTTAACGCCATTGCGTTTGGGGGCGTCTCTTTGTTGGGGCAGCCGAACAGAGAGCAGGTCGTGACGCTGATCACGCTTCTGCCGGCCATAAACAATTTCACGGAGCACCAACGTCAGCCGAGGCCTCTCTGTGACCAGGGCGGGCCGAGATAAAAATAAGGCCACTCCGGAGCCTCGTCTCAACACGACAGAACATGAACACCGCCCGAACCACAAAGTGACCAAAGAGCCTCCGCTTGGTTTAGAGCTGATGCTGCCTCGTTCCCGCCCACGGTGTTAGCGCCGTTCATTCCTCCTGCGTCACAGACTTGCCTCCACTTCCTGCCAGCATCCCAAGCCTGCTCCCCCGAGGGCTCCCAAAGTCACCTAACCTAACAGCCCCTCCTAGGGCATTCCGTGTGTTAGGGACTCCCTCGGTACAAGCCAATAAACTCAGTGGTGTGCTGGTAAATGTTTAATTAATCTCTTTCTCGCTCTCAAATGTTTCATTAATGTCACGCTCCCTGTCTCTCTGTCTCTCTCACACACACAGATTGTAGCATTTGCCAGTTTTCACGCTGTCAATATACCCACCATGACCAATTTCATGCTCCCCACGGTTTTAACAACCAGCTTGCAAACCTTAACAATCGGCTCTTGCGAGCAGGGACAGGCTGTCTCCAGCACACGGCTATGTCACAGCTATGCTCCTGGCGGTCTTTGACTTTCGGGGTGTTGACATAGCTCAGCTTGTACCATCGGAAATCCCCTTCTCTGGTCCCCATCCTCCACCTTCCCATCTGTTTGCGCAGGGCAGCTGGGACGATCTTTCCATCTCAGCGCCCCTCGCTCACAAACCACCAGCGGCTTTCTCTCGCCTTCAGAATAAAGTCCTCCCCGAGGCGGGGACTTGCGCCTCCGTGCGTGATCTGGGGATGAGACACAGCATTGTGGGGTCCACCCCAGACCGATGGGATCAGAATCTGCATTTTAGCAAGATCCCCTTTGAGAAGCGCGGGCCCTGCGTGCGGTAACCCCCGTTGGCTTCTCCAAGCTATACTGGCCTCCCCTACACCCCTCCAACACCGCGATCCCTACAGATCCATCCATGGAATAACAATAATAGCTCTATGTTTACAGGCCTTTTTATTTATTTATTTTTATTTTATGTATTTATTTTGAGAGACAGAGAGAGAGAGAGAGAGAGAGCAGGGGAAGGGCAGAGTGAGAGAGAGGGAGAGAAAGAGAATCCCAAGCAGGCTCTGCGCTGTCAGCACAGAGCCTGATGTGGGGCTTGAACCCGTGAGCCGTGAGATCATGACCAGAGCCGCAACCAAGAGTCGGGCGCCTAACCAACTGAGCCAGCCAGGCGCCCCATATATGTTTACAATCCCTTTTAAAAAGCCAAGCACTCGGGGCACCTGGCTGGTTCAGTCGGGAGAGCATGGCAATTCTTGATCTCGGGGTTTTGAGTGCAAGCCCCACATTGGGCATAGAGCTTACTTTAAAATAAAAGGCCAATCACTTTCAAAAGTGTTTTCCGCTGCATCCTCACGACTACTTTCTGATGAAACGGAGGCGTAGAAAGATTACGTGACCTGCCCAAGGTCACGCAGCCGTAAGTGATAGAATCAGGATAAAAATCCGGGCGTCTGGATCCAGACCCTGTGTTCTCAGTCTCCCCAGTCTGCTGTCTGTCCTCCACTCTCATCTAGACAATGTGCTCTACCCTCCAAAAGGTCCCAGTCTGGCGGGGGAAGCAAAGGGCAATACGAGCTACAGTGGCGGTGTCACAAGGTGAAAGGGAAGCCCAGTCTAGGGGCAATCAGAGGAGGCTTCTCGGAGGAGGTAATGTCTACAGTAAGACCTGGGGATAAGGAGGAGCTTGCCAAATAAAGAAATGGCAGGAAAAAGATGTCTATGCAGAGGACCACCAGGGACTAAGGTCTTTAAGCACAAGAGAATATGGCCATCCGCAGGAACTTCTCAGACTTCTCTTCAGCCCCAAGCTAAGAAGCAGTTATTGCATTTGTAGGTTATTAATTATTTGTGAGATGGTGTATTTCATGTCCGCCCTCTTTGCATGAGAACAGGCTGGGTCATTTCATTCATTAGGCACCATAGGCAAAGCGCTTGGGACCCACGGGCTGGCTTGCTTTCTTTCTTTCTCTCTTTCATTTATTTATTTTGAGAGAGACAGAGAGTGTGAGTGGGGGAGGGGCAGAGAGCCAGAGAGAGAGGGAGAGAGAGAGAGAGAGAGAGAGAGAGAGAGAGAGAGAGAGAGAATCCCAAGCAGGCTCTACATGTCAGCACAGAGCTCTACGTGGGACTCCATCTCACAAACCGTGAGATCATGACCTGAACTGAAATCAAGAGTCAGACGCTTCACTGACTGAGCCACCCAGGCGTCCCGCCACCGGCTTTCTGTCGGCCGATGCCAACCTGGTAAGTTAAAAAAGCGTCACTCGTCCCAAAGTACCACCAAGAAAGCCACAAAGCTGAAATGAACAAATATTGATCTACAAAACTGGCCAACTCGTCAACTCAGTTCCACTCGACTTTTCTGGAGCCAAACATAAATTATATTTGTCAGGCGGGTGCCTCAGTCCAGATTAGAGATGATGTGGGGCAGGGATCTCCAAAGGAAAAGAGGCCTTCAAAGACACTAAAAAGACACCCACTCAGCCATTCCCATCCTTCTTCCCCCCCGTTTGAGAAGTGTCCATCCCTCGTCCATGCAGCTCAGGGGAGGCTCCCCACTCTCCTTTCTCCGAAGGCATCCCATCCAGTTTGAACCAATGCCTTGCAACTCTTACCGTTTGTTGTAATCACCTGGCAAGCATTCAAAAACTATGGGTGCAAGGACCCAAGTCCTAGAGATTCTGGTTAAGTTGGATCTGAAGCGGGTTTGGGTATAGATGTTTTGGTTTTAAATCCTCCCACCTTATGTAGGGCCAGAGTTGAGGAACGCTGACTAAAATAATCATGATAATCTTTTTGCCAGGGGTCGAGACAAAGTGAGTGGGTGACTGAGTGCTGGCCAAAAAGACGTGAGGAGGGGTCATGTGGGGGCTCTTAAGACGAACAACCCTCTGCAAGTGATGCCTGGAGCTGTGGCAGCCATTTTGTGGCCATGAGGTAAGCAGGCTGGTGTGCAAGGGAGATACATCCCGGACTAAAACATAGGGAAATAAAAGCTGGGTTCTCAATGACATCATTGAGCTGCTGACTCCACCAAACCCAAACCCCACCCCACTTCCAGGCTTCCTTTTGAGTGATGGTGGCTCTCCTCTTCTTTCTTCTACACTAAGTCCAATTTTTATTACATGCTAGCCAAATGCATCCCCAATACATATTGATTGAGTGAATGAATGAATGAGTGAGTGAATGACGTGTGTAGGGGGCAAGTAGGGAGCCCCGGAGCACGAGCCTGAAGTTGTCAGCTTGTGGCCCACCACCCAGGGTCTGAGGCTGAGGGGCTGGGACTCCATCCCAGAAGTGTTGGAGAAGGAAGGGGGGGTGTGAGCAGAGGAGGGACAGGGTCAGTGCTGGCAGTCAGATGACCCCCCAGAAGCCAAATGGGGGATGGGCTTGAGGAGAGAAACCGGAGACCGGGAGTTAGATAGGGAAAGAGGAAGAGGACAAGACCTGAGTTGGGGCTGTGGGGATGGAAAGGCAGGGAGACAGGGCAACGGGAGCGGGCAGGAAGATGGGGCTGGGGACCAAAGGCTGTGGGCGGAAGTGGGGGTGGGCAGTATCTGGGGTCTAGCCCACTGGCCATGTTGGCAGTGGGACCACTGAAGGTGGGCAGGACGGAGGAGGAGCGGCTTTGGGGTTAGCTGCTGAGCTCAGTGAGGGAGAAAAGGGGAGCGTGAGGGACCAGGGCAGAGCACCTAGGGAGACCACAGCCTCAGAAGAGTTAAGGCCCCAGAGGCTCATGGGAAATGTAGTTCTGGGTCCAGACCATCGGCCAGGGAACCGCAAAGGTTCATGAGACATGTGATCTAAGGGCCAAAGGGTGCCACCCAGGAATCTGGTCAACATCAGAGTCTGGGATGGCTCTCTGGTAGGCCAGTGACTCGCTTAAGGCCACACTGCAAGCCAATGTTACCACACAGTGCACGGATGAAAGAAACCCCCCCTGCCCGCCCCCAACCCCCCCCCCCCACACACACACACACTCACAAGGCTCAGTACCTGCCTCCCTGTGCATGCTGGGGTTGCCGGTGGTGGAGGAGTACAGGGTCTCCACCTCTTGCTGCATCCTGGGAAGGCGGGTGAGGGATGTCTCAGGAGGATGGGGAGAAGAACCCTGACTCGCCCACCCTCTCCAGCTCCTTCTCTCCACGGCCGCCTCCTCCTTCTTCTCTTTGAAGCCCCGGGGGAAAACCATGGAAGAACTGGAAGGCTGAGACCACATAGGAATGTGGATTCCCCTAACCTCTGGGAACCCAACGAGTTCCAAATGCTGTGTGCCCCGGTTCCTTCTCTGCCACTTTCCCGTGTCTTCCTCTGTCTCTCCAGATCTCCTTGGGACTCTGCCTCTCCCCGCCTCTCTCCCTCCCCGGTCCTCTTTCTCTCCCCATGTCTCCACCACCCTCCCGCTTTTACTCTCTCCCCATCTCTTCCCCTGATCTCTCCCCACCTCTCCTCCACTCTTTCCCTTGGTTTCTCTGCCCTCTTCCCGCCCACTTCTCTCCCCCTCTCTCCCTCCATCCCCCTGGACTCCTCGGCTAGTTTCCCCACCATCTCCCCAGCCCTCCGGCCCTCTTCAGAGTCTGCCTCTCTCCAAGCCTACCTCTCTGTTTCCCTACCTCTCTCCCCACCTCTCCCCAGCCTCCTTTATCCATCTCTCTTCTCTCATAACTGGCTCCCCTGCCCTCTGTCATCCCTTTTCTGGTCCCACTTGCCCTCCGCTCATCCCTGTCTCACGCAGGAACTGGTTAGACACAGGCCAGATTCAAACAGAAATGGGATTCTATATGGGGTGGGGGGGAAAGCTGGTCAGGGCACCTGGTTGCCATGGTACCTCCAGAGGGAGGGGGAGGGGCTGGAGGTTCCATCTCCTGGCTGGGAGGGAAAAAGGAGCAGGGGGTCGGGGGGCCTGGACCTCTGGGTCTAAGGGAGGAAGGAAAGAGAGCCTGGATTCCTGGATCCAGAGGAGAACGGTCTGGGGGGCGCCTGCGCCTGAGTGCGGGAGTAAAAGGGCTGTGCCAAGCAGGTGTCCCTAAGGCAACTCTTTCTTCTCAGTCTGCAGAGGTCTCAGCAGGAACTGTGAGAGAAGAGACTGGGCTTGCTTAGTTATGCCGTCTGTCCTTCCATCTCTGTCTCTGTTACCTGTATCTCTAGTCCTCTGCCCTCCACTCCCAGATGGTCTCTGCCTTGAATGCCCATTATTCCTGCCTGATATGCATAGATTCTCTGCTTTCTAGCCTAGTGGCACCTTGATTTTCTCAGTGATTTCTTCAGGGGCGAGCTTAAAAATCAATCTAGAATGCAGAGTCAACCCCCTGGACTTTTGCTGGATACAAGAGGATCTTTCTTTTTCCAGCACGGTTGCCAGGCTGGTCAGAGTCGAGGTCGGAGCTGCCGGGGGCTATCACGTCACCATACGGGGAGAGAACGTGCCTGGCGAGGAAAGCAGAAACCAAAGATGCAGACAGATTCCTGATGATGGTGATTGGGAAACCTGGATCCAGCCATGGCTGAAGCTGTCATCCACTCAATTAATTCCCTGTTATGCTGAAGTCCTTTGAGTCTCTGTCATTGCCAGTTAAAACATTCCTCACTTAGGGGCGCCTGGGTGGCTCTGTCGGTGAAGCGTTCAACTTTGGGTCAGATCATCATCTCACACTTCATGGGTTCGAACCCTGCGTCAGGCTCTGTGCTGACAGCTCAGAGCCTGGAGCCTGCTTCAGATTCTGTGTCTCCCTCTCTCTCTTCCCCTCCCCCACACATGCTCTCTCTCTCTCTCTCTCTCTCTCTCAAAAAATGAATAAACATTTTAAAAAATTAAAAAAGAAAACAATCCTCGCTTAAAGAGACTCAGTTCCCGTTCCTCTGTGGCCCTGACTCCCTTTAGTCACCCTGATGTCTTTATCTCCCATCAGGCTGTCTTTCTCCATTTCTGGCGGCCAGCCCCATCCCTATAGGACACGAGACATCTTTCATTCCCATGACAACAGGCACAAAAGCCCCCACAGCCCCTCGAGCTCTAGCTCTCCTGCCTGCGGACTCTCTCTCTTGCTTCCTCTCCTCTCCATTCCCACGGTTCTGACCCGCAGGCTTCGTCTTCTCCTGCCTGGACCCTTGCCCTCCCCCTCCTCATTCCTTCCCAAAAGGTTCCACACGGGTCTTTCTGCTCCCTGAGCTGACCTGCCCCTCCCCAGCTTGCAGCCCTCCCATGGCTCCCCAGTGCCCCCAGACAATGAGCATGTGAGATCTGCACCGTCTGGTCCCACCCTCCTCTCCCACCTCACCCCTCCAAACACTCTCCAATCCTTCCCGCCTTGGTCCTGTTTTCACTCTCCACCTCCCCGTGCCTTCTGCCTGGAATGTTCTTCCCTGTCACTCCAGAGCGGGGTCTACCTATCCTGGTAGACCAGAAGCTCCTAATTTATCTCTGACTCTCCAGTGTCACCCCAGCTGGGATGCGTTGAGTGGGTAAATGAATGACTGTTCCTATTGCTGTGACCCATGCTCAGCAGTCTCAACCCCACTTGCCTGTGTGCCTTTTGGTCCTCATGAGGCGACATAGGGTGAAGAAGAGAACACGGAATGGACTCGAGTCAAACAGACCCAGCGTCAAATGCTACGTCCAGACTGTGCAACCTTGGGCAAATGCCTTCCCCTCTCTGAGCCTAGTTTTAGCTGCCTCTTCTGAAGCTCTCTTTCTGCCCTCTTTGGGTGTCATTCCATGTCTGTGTCTCTGTTTCTGTCTCTCTCCCCTCGAGCATCTGGGTCTGTATGTTTCCGTCTCCCTGTGTCTCCATTTCTCTGTCTCTCTCTGTCTCTCTCTCCCTCTTTTGTCTCTGGAACCCTGCCTCATCTCGCCCTGTGTCTGAATTTGAATTTCTACGTCGTGTGTCTCTTTCTGCGTTCATCTCTTATTCTCTGCGTCTCTGCAGCTTTCTGAGTGTCTCTGTCTCTGTCTCCATTGCCCTATCTCTGCTTCTCTGTTGTCTCTCTTTCTCTCTGTCCCCTTTGTCTGTCTTAGCCGCACATGCCTCCCTCTAGCACTCACCTCGTCCTTCTTGGGCTACTCCTGTCCCACTCCCTGGCCTGGCTCCCAGCCTGGGACAAAAATCCCTGAATCGGCATTTTCTTCCTATTCCAGAAATTATGTCAGTGCCGCAGTGGGGGTGGGGCCCGGCTGTAGCCCTGGTCAGAGGGTTTGCCTCACTGCGTCCTCATCCACACAGGCCCTGACCAGCGTGGCCAACTTCTCCGTGTTTGTCCTCTCCGGGGTCAGCACCAGGAGAAGAGGTGAACCTTTGTTTACACGCATGTGTGCGTGTCTCTGGGAACATTTGTGTGTGAATCCGTAGGGACTGATACAAATTCATCCATTGACTCATCCATCCACCCATCCATCCATCCGTTGAATCATTCATTCACCCATCCAACTATCATTTCGTCCACCCACCCACATAGATGCATCCTCCAGCCCACCACTCATCCATCCGTCCGTCCGTCCGTCCGTCCGTCCACACATACATTCCTGTACTTGCTCTTGAACTTGTTCACTCCTCCATTCAAACAGTCAATATTTATTGGCTGCTTACGGTGTGCCAGACAACGCGTCAAGCAGGAGGGATGCGACAATAAACAAAAGAAAGTGCTACCCGCCTCCTAGAGCTTAGGTGTTTGGCAGTCCTCCGTGAGCCAAACTCCCTCCTGCCCGGGACCCTGCATGGGACGGTCCTGCCCACTGGAGTATTTCCCCATCTCTTCCCCATCTTCACCCGGCGTATACCTACTCACCCTTCAGAGCTCAGTTCAAACGTCACTTGGTGAAATAAGCCATACAGAGAAAGACAGATACCATATGGTTTCACTCTTATGTGGATCCTGAGAAACTTAACAGAAACCCATGGGGGAGGGGAAGGAAAAAAAAAAAAAAAAAGAGGTTAGAGTGGGAGAGAGCCAAAGCATAAGAGACTGTTAAAAACTGAGAACAAACTGAGGGTTGATGGGGGGTGGGAGGGAGGGGAGGGTGGGTGATGAGCATTGAGGAGGGCACCTTTTGGGATGAGCACTGGGTGTTGTATGGAAACCAATTTGACAGTAAATTTCATATATTAAACAACAACAACAACAACAACAACAACAAAAACAAACGTCACTTGGTCACTTCCTCGGGGAAGCCTTCCATGACCTCCTTCTTGGACACACATTGACTCGAATACATACAGATAGTTCTCTGGTGATTATCTGTCTCCTCCACTAGACCCTGGGCCTTCCCAAGGCTGGGGGTTTTGTGTGCTTTGCTCCTAGCTGGATCCCTGGTGCCTAGAGCAGGGTCTGGCACACAGCAGATGCTCAGTAAGTGTTTCACAAATGGCTGCGTGGATGGGATTAAATGAACACGGAGGACTCTGTCTCCCGGTTCCCTGTCCAGCGCTCTGTGCAATTCCACACTCCCAGGGGCTACAACAGGCAAGGTCCTCACACTTCCTGGATGCAAACATCGTAGTGGCGTCGTGGTGGAGGGCGAGGGTCTAGATTCAGACCCACGTGGGTTTTGAATCTCAATGCTGACACTTCCCAGCTGTGTGACCTCAGGCAGGGCATTTCCCTTCTCTGAGCCTCAATTTCCTCGCGTGTCAAATGCAGTTATAAAGAATGTAAGGGGCGCCTGGGTGGCTCAGTTGGGAGAGCATGTGACTCTTGATCTCTGCCACATGAGTAGCAAGCCCCGTGCTGGGTGTAGAGTTTACTTTAAAGAAATAAAGAGGAGCGCCTGGGTGGCTCAGTCGGGTAAGCATCCAACTTAAGCTCAGGGTCATGATCTCACGGTCCGTGAGTTCAAGCCCCGTGTCGGGCTCTGTGCTGACAGCTCGGAGCCTGGAGCCTGTTCCGGATTCTGTGTCTCCCTCTCTCTCTGCCCCTCCTCCACTCACTCTCTGCCTCTCAAAAATAAACGTTAAAAAGGTAAAAAAAAGTTGGGATGAGCACTGGGTGTTGTATGGAAACCAATTTGACAGTAAGTTTCATATTTACAAAAATAATTTAAAAATAAATAAATAAAATAAATAGGTAAAAAATAAAGAAATAAAAAGTATATGAGCAAATGCATATAAGTATTAATTATGACAATACTAAACAGGAACCGTTTTTTTTATTTGTTTTTTTTTTAATTTTTTTTTTAACATTTATTTATTTTTGAGACAGAGAGAGACAGAGCATGAACAGGGGAGGGGCAGAGAGAGAGGGAGACACAGAATCCGAAACAGGCTCCAGGCTCTGAGCTGTCAGCACAGAGCCCGACGCGGGGCTCAAACTCACGGACCACGAGATCATGACCTGAGCCGAAGTCGGACGCTTAACCAACTGAGCCACCCAGGTGCCCCCCCGTTTTTTGTTTTTTGTTTTTAGCATCTCATGTGAATTGAATTTAATCCTCAAAATAACTTAATGACGTGGAATCTGGGTTTTTTAAAAACTACTCTCGTTTACAGATGGGGAAACTGAGGCACTGAGAATATAAGCAATTCACAGGCAATATTGAGAGCAGACCTTGGATTTGAACCCTGACCCTGCCATGTCCCAAACCACAGGCACAACCGGGACACCACAGCTGCCAGTCTATGAGTCGATGTCTCTCTGGAAACGTGTCCCAGAAGTCTGGCAAGCCCACGTGTGTAGACATCTCTGGGTGTATGCATTGCTGCACACTTCCTTCTGTGTATCTCTTCCAGAACAGGGCTGCCTGTGGACTCTGGGCAGGCCAGCTGGGTGCGAAGGTCTAGTTGTGAGTGGGCTCATGGACTGCCATGTGGGGTCTGTGTGCACACATCTGGGCATGCGCCCCCCATGCCAGCTTCCCTGGGTGCAAATGCAGGTCTATCGGGGAGAACGAAGAAGCACCGAGGATAGGATTCAAGGTGCACCAGGGAGGCACTCCTGGGGGATTCTACAGGGTGACAGTAACTGCAAATGTATACATAGGTAGCAATAGGTGGGGAGGGGGTGGGATCTAGTTAAAGGGAGGCTCTAGGGAACTTGTCTTAGAGTTGCCTTGGCAGAAGAAGAAAAATGTTTTTTAAACAAGGCTGAGCGGAATTGGAAAATTTGCCCCTCTTTTTTTAAGTTAATTCATTTATTTTTGAACGAGAGAGAGAGAGAGAGAGAGAGAGAGAGACAGAGAGAGAGACAGAGACAGAGAGAGAGCTCGGAGGGGCAGAGAGAGGGAGAGACAGGATCGGAAGCAGGCTCCGCCCTGTCAGCACAGCCCACGATGTGAAAGCTCGAACCACAAACTCTGAGAACATAACCTGAGCCCAAGACAGACGCTCAACGACTGAGCCACCCGGAAGCCCCCAAAATATTTTTTTACCCAAGAGATTATATTTCTATGAGTGTTACTGGGAGTAGGGGAGGCAGCACTAAGGAAGCCTGTGGCTCATCCCAGCCACCCCTGCCGGCTGCTGCCTGTGACTATGTGGCTCTGGACCTTCTCCAAGGGATTTAAACCTCTACGGACCTCAGTTTCCTCCTCTGTGAAATGGGGATGGCATAATTGCACCCACCTAACAGGGCCAGTGAAGATTAAACAAGGAAGCGCTTTCAAAGCACTTAGCTCAGTCGCAGTGGCAATTATCATTAACCGCTATTAATATGGCAGTAACAATTACTTGGTGCTTTTGAGCAAGATTCATCACCTATTCGGTGCCAAGGCTTTATCTACGTTGCCTGGTTTTTTCAAACGTCTGGATCCCTTAGGAGACAGTTTGATTGTCTCTGTATTTTTTTGCGATGAGGAAACGACCTCAGAGAAAAGAGCGCGAGGGCACAAAGGCAGGAGCCGGCCCAGGCAGGGATCCAAACCCAGGTCCCTGCTAGGACCTCACACCGGGCTGAGATTCTCCACACCCGCTAACTCTGAGGCTCCGCCTCCCCTCCCACCGCCAGCCTCCAGAACTCCCCAGATGGGAGGACTCCAAGTCCCGGGTCCTGTGAAGGAAGGGCCAGGGGAGGAGTGGAGTCCTGGATCTGAGAATGGAGGGGGGGTGGGAAGTCATTACCCTGGGTTCTGGGAGAAGTGACTGGGGTCCCAGATTTTTCCAGCTGAGAGAAGAGGGGCTGGGGGGCCTGGACCCCTAGATCCTGGGGCGCAGAGGGTCACGATCCCAGACAGCTGGATCTTCCGCTGTGTAAGAGAGCTGGGTCTCGGACGCCTCGGTCCTGGGAAACCTCCCTCCTTCCTCGCTGCGGCCGCGCGATTTCTGCTCTCAAGCCGCAGGTTCGGAGGGGAGGAAGGAGGGGGTGCAAGGGGAGGAGCCGCGGACCTGCGCCAGGGGCGGGGGGAGGAGTCGAGCGGGCACCGCGGCGGGCGCGCGGGGCTGCGGCGGCGGCGGCGGCGGCGGCGGCGGCGGCTCCGGGTGAGTCCGCTCCTCCCCCCTCCCCCCTGCCCCAGCCCCCGCCCCAGGCCGATCCTGGGGGGAGGCCCCAGCGCGTTGGGGCGGGGGTAGGTGCAGAGGCGCGCGGATCTCCTCCCCGCGAGTGCGGGTGCCGCAGCGCTTGCGGGCCGCCCCGGGGGAGGGGCACGTGGCCCTAGAAAGGGGGGTCCCGAAACACCCAGGTGTACCCCAACCTCACCCACCGATCCTCCGGAGGTGGGGATCGCTTACCCACTCCATGGCCCTTGAGGACTTAGGACTCCGCGGCCTCTCGGGGTCCAGGACATCATTCCTCCCCCCTGCAGCGCCTTGGGACCCCGGCATCTCATAACCCCCCCCCCTCCCCACCTCCGAAAAAAATTCCCATCCTCTCTGCAGCCGGGAGAAGCATGAAGGACTTCAATTCCCAGCAGCCCATACAGCGCCGGGTCCGTGAAGTCTTTAGCCGCGGCAGCGCGAGGCCTGTCGGGAATTGTAGTCTCTAAGCTCAACGGGAGCTGGGGCCCCGGAGGTGGGAGGGGGTGGCTGGACCTCCCGGGGGTCGCCTGGGGTCGAGCAGCCGGTCCGAGGAGGACGAGACGTGAGGCTCGAACTGAGCTTTTTCTCCTGGCCACGGCCCCCAGATCCGGCTCCTCCTCCCACCACCTGGCGCGTGGGGACGGGTCCGCAGCCCCTTGTCCGCCCTACAACCCCCATGGGCTGCCGCCAGCCGCCGCCTCGGCTGCCACCCAGAACACGGCAGGGATAAGCGCAGGTGAGTCTGACCACGTCTGTCTCGGAGTCCTGGCCTTCTGCAACACCCCCACGACACCTGTCCATCCGTGAGCTCTGGTCTGCCCGTCCCTAATTTCCCCCTGCACTCTCCTTCCAGCCCATCTCTGATGTCTGCCTCCAAACCATGTGTGGCGAATTCCCCTTCGCCCCACATGCGCCTCTTTCTCCCGGTCCCCTGTCTCGTATGCCCCCACCCCCATCCAACCTTCCTTCTGCACCCATGTCTGTCTGCCCAGCCCTCCTTTGTATCCTCGCCCATCTGTGATCTCTGGCCATCGCCTGTCAGTCTGTCCTTTATTCCTGCACCCCATCCGTTCTGCCAACCACTGTTTCTCTTTCAAAGATATTTCTGTCCTGGCGCTTCTAACTGTCCCTCTGTCCGCCCATCTCTTGCACTCCCATAAATTACACACTAGTCCATTCTTTATGGCTTGTCCATCCCAAATCGCAGTCCTTGACTTTCCCTGTGTCTGTGCATCTGTCCCTCCGTTCTGGGCCCCAGTTTGCCCTTCCCATTATCTCTGTCTCCCTTCCCCTTCTCTCTCCCTCCCTCAACTTGGTCCCTATCTCTGCATCCTGCACCTCCCATCCCACCCCAGCCGCCACCGCACACAACCATCTCTTCTCTCTCTAACCCCATCCCTCCCTTTCTCTCGGTCCTGTCCCTTTCTACCTGGACCTGGCCTGTTTCTCGTTCCTTGAACCCGCCAGGCCCCTGCTCATGCTGTTCCTGCTGCTCTGGATGCTTTACCCCACGCCAGCCCCACCACCCACTGCCGGTGGCCACAGAGAGCCCCCCAGCTGCCCACTTCCTAGTCCCTTTGTGATATTTCCTCTGTTTCTTTTAGAGCACTTCTCACGGTGTGAGCACGTCTTGTTTGTTTATGTGGTGTTTGTTGACTTGCTTACTCCCTGTCTCCTCTCACTGGATTGTAACACCAGGAAGTCGGGGACTGTGTGGGGCGCGTGCTCTGCTGGCTCTGCAGCATCTGGCACAGTGCCTGGCATGTAGTTGGTGCTCAATGAATATTCGTCGAATGCATGAACGAAGAATGGCTGTCCCCTCGTCTGCCCACGCCTAAATTCTGTCCCTTTGTCTGGGCACCCCTAATCTCTGTCTCTTTATCTGTCCTTAATCTCTGCCCCTTGACTGGCCTCCCTAGTCTCTTCCTCCTTGTCCATTTGTCCCTGTTCTCTTTCCTCCTGTCCATTCACGCTGATCTCTGTCCCCTTGGTTGTCCAATCCGTTACTGTCTTCTTGCCTGCACCCCGAATTTCAGTCGTGTCTATCGGCCCCGGATTTCTTTCTCATCGTCTATCCCTCCCCAATCTACCTCCCCTGATCCACCTGGCCCCAATCTCTGTCCCCTCGCCTGTCCTTCCCTTTCTCTCTTTCCCTTTTTATCCTTTATCCATCCCTCTCTCAATCTCATCTCTCATCTGCACCCTCGTCCGGCCCCTTCCAAGCACAGAACCCACCGGCCACCATGTCAGGAGACTACGAGGATGACCTCTGCCGGCGGGCACTCATCCTGGTCTCGGACCTCTGTGCGCGGGTCCGAGATGCCGACACCAGTGACAGGTGCCAGGAGTTCAACGACCTGCGAATTCGAGGCTATCCCCGGGGCCCAGATGCAGGTCAGCACCCCCAGCTGTCTCGGCCAGCCCCCTGTCTCTGCTACAGTCAATATTTTCAGAGATTCAGAGCAGACTCGTTCAGCTTTCTGTTCTCTATGCGGCCCTGGCCAGTCCCTCTTAGGGTCTTGCCTCCATCCTGCTTGCTGCTGGTCCCCACACCTTTGATCTAAGGAGAAGGAACGAGGTGGGCCATTTGATTCCTGACCTTTTTGTGTTTGGCCCTGTGAACCTCCTGCCCACTGCCCCCCACCCCAGCCACATACATGTCCCTTTCACACATCTGTTGTGTATCTTGCATAGTACTTAAAAGCTCAGGCTTTTGAGTCAGCCTGTCTGACTTGCCTGCATTCAAATCCCACTCCCCACCCCCCCCATGCCCCACCCCTGGCTACTTACTAATGGATGGCTTTAGGCAAGTAGCTCTTTTTCTGTGCCTCCGTTTCCTCCTGAAAATGGGGATAATAAAAGTGACTACCTCATGGGGCGGCTGAGTGACTCAAGTGATGTAACACATGTGAAGCGCTTAGAACAAGCTGGGCACACAGTGGTCATTCAATAAATGCCGGGATGTACTTACTGAGCACCGACCGTGTCCCAGGCAGTACGCAAGGTCCTTTGCATTGTTCATCAACCACCCACAACGCCCCTTTGCGGTACACAGAATCCTCATTTTCGATGGCGGAGGGGAGACTCAGAAGGGTGAAGTGACTTGCCCAAGGTCACCCAGCTAGGAAGCGGCAGGGTTCTGAACACCAGGAAATATCATGAGTGGCCCTGAGGAACCCAGAGGAAGCATGTGTAGCAGTTATACCTAGAGCCACACTTGCTGAGTGCAGGGCGGAGCTCGACACCTCGCGCGCCAGATGTCCAGGGACAGTGATGAGGAATGAGGTCCAGAGAGCTGCCAGTTTGTGCTCAGAGTCTCACAGCCTGTAAGCAGAAGAGCCAGATTTGACCCCAGGAAGTCTAGTATACTATGGCAATTTGGGGGTCCCCAAGCCCACCCTCAGTTTCTATGATTCCCTAGAAGGACTCACAGAAATGCTGTTCTACTCCTGGGTACGCTTTATCCGGCAAAAGGATAGGGATGAAATTCTGCGAAGGGAAAGACACAGAGAGTAGGGTCCAGGAGAGACCAGGCGTGAGCTTCCAGTCTCGGTCACGTAGACGTGGCTGACCGCCCGTGTGGCTGACCTTCACCTCCGGCCCCTCCAGGGGCCGAGCTGATACGGCACGTCCTAGTCCCCCAGCGTCAATCACGCTGCGGACCATCTGGCAGGGCCCATGGTTCCACAGGTAAACAAAAACACTTTCAGGGAGGAAGTTCAAGGACTTAGCGGTTCCTTCCCAGGAGCCGATCCAGGGCCAAACATTTCCTTGGGCAAGGTTGATCTTTTACTGCACAGGTACATCACCTTGCCAAGCCCGAAGGGCTCCCCAGACCAGGTGGACAGAAGTGAGAAATCTGTCAGAGTTTAGAGGATCGATGTTTTGACTTGGAGAGGGTCTGGGTCAGGCTGATGGTAGAGGCAAGCAGCTCTTCGTTTCTTCTCTCCTCGTCTCCACCTTGTCCTCCCAAACGGCCCCCCTTCCTCCATTCTTCCCAGGCTCAGGAGGCTGGCAAGCCCTTGCTTTGGTTTTTAGCAGGTCCCCAGAACTCTAAGCAGATGTTAGTCACCTGGAAAGGAACACCCTAAGGGGCGGAGGGAAGTAGGAATTTCAGAGTTTGGCCATCGCCAGTTGTATGGCCCCACAGGGTCACTTCCTGTCTCTCAGAGCCTCCTCGTCCTCGTCTGTAAAATGGGATCGATCGCAGCGCCGTGCGGATTCACACCACAGACTGCTGACTTAGAAGCCCTGGTCAGTTCGGGACGGGAGGGCATCCCCTCACCACCCGGCGTCCCCTGCAGGGACAGGACACAGCCAGTCCACTCAGCTGTCCTCGCTGCCAATAGCTTAGCCAATAGCTTCTCCCCACCCGCCATAATCTAGAGTCCGCACGGTGCACGAAATACCCCTGTGTTCTCCCTCGCTGAGACCCAGGAGTCAATCCCAAAACAGATTCACGTTCCCTGGAGGGAGGAGCCCTACTCCTGGCACCACTTCCTGAATGACCCAGGAACCTCTGGCTCGAGAACTAGGCTGTTCCCTGGGTTTCTCTGAAAGGCACATCAGCACACAGGAAGCATTTGCAAGGCGTTAGCCATGGCGGCTGCTGATGCTGGCTTACACACGGCGGCAGCGGTATCACCAAACGTAACAATATTTGTCAGTCGAATAATAACCCGCGTCCCAAATACCATTTCTTGGGAAATGGTGAAGCGTGACAGCTCTGGAGCCAGGCGCTCCGGGGTCAAGGTCTGACTCCAGCGCTGACCTGTGGGGACTCTGCACAGGAGACTTTGGGTCCATTGACCTCAGTTTCCTTTTGTGGAAAGCAGGTGTTAATAAGGTTGCCAAGCTCCCAGGGCGCCTGTCAGGCACGAGTAAACCAATGCCAATATAGCACTTAGGCGTCTGGGACATAGTAACCACTCAGTAGACATCTCAGCGATGGGTCCCTTTTACCTCCACCGTAAGAGGCAGGACTTCCTATTTGGCAAACGGGGAACGTGGGGCTCAGAGTGCTTAAGACATGCTCCCAAGGCCACGCGGCAAACACAGATTTGAACTCTTGTCGTGGGAGGGGTCACGCCGGCTCCTCTCTCCTTGGTCATCTCCGAGCATTTGGGGGGACGTTGGGTGTGTCCTCTTCTAGAGAGGCAGCACGGGCTAGTGATTCAGAATCAGCTCTGAGGACAGACCGCGCTTTCAAATCCCAGATCTGTCCTTGACCTGCTTGCGCAGCGTTATTCAAGTCGCTCCACCTCTCTGTGCCTCGGTTTCCTCATCTTTAAAACGGTTATATAGAGACACCCAGCCTGTGGGGCCGGGGAGTTGAAGTAAACGGACGTCAGGTGCCTAGGACAATGCATGGCGAATGCTAAAGGTTAGCTCTTTGGGGACAGCAGTGGGAGGATAAGCTCTGACCCCACCCTGACCCCTGACCTTTGTCCTCACTCTCTCCAGACATCTCCGTGAGCCTGCTGTCGGTCATCGTGACATTCTGTGGCATTGTCCTTCTGGGCGTCTCCCTCTTCGTGTCCTGGAAATTGTGCTGGGTGCCCTGGCGGGACAAGGGAGGCTCAGCGGTGGGCGGGGGCCCCCTGCGCAAAGACCTAGGCCCTGGGGTCGGGCTGGCAGGCCTGGTGGGCGGTGGCGGGCCCCACCTGGGGGCCGGCCTGGGTGGCCATCCTCTGCTGGGGGGTCCACACCACCACGCCCACACCGCCCACCATCCGCCCTTCGCTGAGCTGCTGGAGCCAGGCAGCCTAGGGGGCTCTGACCCCCCTGAGCCCTCGTACTTGGACATGGACTCGTATCCAGAGGCTGCGGCAGCTGCAGTGGCCGCTGGGGTCAAACCGAGCCAGACATCTCCTGAACTGCCCTCTGAGGGAGGTGCGGGCTCTGGGCTGCTCCTGCTGCCCCCCAGTGGTGGGGGCCTGCCCAGTGCCCAGTCGCATCAGCAGGTCACAAGCCTGGCACCCACCACCAGGTGAGACAGGCTACTGGGCTGGGGGTTCACTCTGAACTTCGGTTCCTCCTCTGTGTCTCTTCCCCAGATACGGTTCTCCTGAGCCCTGCAAGAGGCCCAGAGGCCTAGAGGTCCAGAGTCCTGAGTCCTGGGGCAGGAAGGGGCTGGGGGGTGTAGACTCCTGGGTCCCGGGGAGAGAAGAGGCTAGGGGCCCTGACTCCAGGGTCTGAGGGAGGGGGAGCCTAGAGACCTGGACTCTCAGATTCAGAGAGCACAGGACTGCAGAATGAAGATTAGACCCCCGAGGCCCCGAGACACAAAGCGATTCGTGTCTTTCACCCTAAGCCAGGGTTGGTGGTGGGACTTGGGATCCGTCTGATCGCTATCCGTCTGAGCATGTCATTGAGCACCTAATACGAACTAGACCCGAGCTGGGTGTTGGAAAAACAGAAGTGAGCGTGGCAGCCAGACCCTGCCGTCATGCCGCGTACAGTCCGGGGCAAGTGGGTCCCCAGAGAGGCCAGCCCAGCCCAGCCGGGCCAGTGCTGCAGGAAAGTGGCTTAGGGGGCCACTTTAGCTGTGGGAGTCCAAGGAGTCGCTGATCCGGTCTGGGAGGGGGCTGGGGCCTTCCAGAGATGGCTGAGACCTACACAGTGAGGAAGAGTTAGCCGGCCACAGAGGTAGGGGTGTGAGCCGGGCATTCCAGGAGGAGAGAGCGGCCAGTGCAAAGGCTAGAGAGGAAGGAGGTCACAGCGCATTGTGGGAACTGCCGGCAGTCACTATGGCCTGCGAGTACATGTGCGAAAAGGAAGCCGAGGAGATGTGGCTGCGGCTGTGGGTGGGGCCAGACCACACAGGGCATTCGGGGCCTCGAATGCCTGGCTGAGGGGCGGGGACTCTGTCCTGTGAGCAGGAGGGGCAGGGCCAGTTTTGGGGGTAGAAAGACCTCTCTGGGGCCACATAGGGATGGACTAGAGGGACAGACTGGAGGCCAGTAGTCCAGGCAGGAGAGGAGGAGGTTGAGCTGAGATTGTGGGCACGGGGAGGAAAGGGCAAGGTCAGGGGGCAGGAGAGATGAGACTCGGGGCGGATGGCTGTGGGGTAGGAGGGGTGGGGACAGGTGCTAACAGCACCCATCCTGGCCTGGTGATTGGGTGGGTGTCAGATCAGAGGATCTAGGAAGAGGAGTGGGTGTGAGGGAGACCTTGAGCTCATCTGGATCTTGTTGAGTGTAAGGCCTCTGGGGCAGTGACCAGGGACACTGCCTTCAGAAGGATCATCTTGGGCCCCAGACAGTAATGGGAGAAGGTCCCAGGACCCTGGTAATCTCAGGACCTGGCCAGGGGCCCAGGGGCTCATGGGAGATGTAGTTTGGGGTCTCTGGGGAAGCCCCGCCCCCATTACATACATGGAGACACTGAGGCTCAGAGAGGTCGGTGACCTGCTCAAAGTCACCCCGGGAGCAAGGAGTGGCGGGGGATCTGTAGCTGGAGCCCCCACCCCCACCCCCACATCCCTTTCCACGGCTGGAGCCTCCTGCTCCCCCCACCCCGGGCCTGCCTCTCAGCACATCTGGGGCTGCCCGTCGCTAGGCGCCCCGTCACGCGGACTTCACCCCGGGGGTGATCGTCCACGTGGGACAGGGCAGATGAGCCAGGGCCACGGGGATGGGGGAGTTCGGGAGAGGGGAGGGGCGAGTTTTGAGAGGGGGGTGAGGATGGCTCCAGTGTCTGGCCTGCAGATCTTGGTGGAGCAGGGGGAACGGGGAGGAGGAGCGGGTCTGGGAGAAGGCGCTGAGCCCAGCGGGGAAGGGCGTGCGGGGGGGGGGGGGGGGGGGGGGGGTCTGGTGGGAGGCCGAGGCCGGGAGGCCGGGAGGCCGGGAGCGGGTCTGGGCTGAAGCCCAGGAGACACATTTAGCAGACAAAAGGCTGTTGATGGGTGTGGAAACCTGGGACGCAGATGAGCCTGTCCAGGGAAAGCGTGCGTGTGTGTGTGTGTGTGTGTGTGTGTGTGTGTGTGTCTGTGTGTGTGGGGCGGGGGGAAGGGGAGAAGAGGCCCAGAGGGGCCCGAGAGGGGAGCTCTGGGCTTCCAGAATGTCCCATCGACACTAGGAACGGTGGAGAAGGGAGTTGAGAGAGAAAGGACAGGCCAGGTGGAGCGGTGGTCAGGTGGGAAATGTGATACTGGGGCTAAGGCAGGTTGGGGAGACTTGAAGAAGGTTCAGGAGGTCTGGGCTGTGTGGGGCCTCTGGAGTCCAGAGAGGTTATTCTGGGTCATGCACTTGAGGTCAGGGGAAGGCTTCTGGAAGCCGGTGCATAAGCAGATGCTAGCTGGAGCTAGTTTAGAGACCGGGATACCCCGCACCCCCCCCCCCCAACACAGGTGGAGAAACTGAGGCTCAAAGAGCGCAAGTGGCTGGCTCGAGGTCATAGTGAACCAGGGTGGGATCTGTGGCCACCCGGATGCGGTGTTGGGGGAAGAGGCAGGGAGGAGTCTCCCGGGTCTTTAGATGCTGTCAAAGATCCCCACCTTTGTCAGTGGCCCCACCTTGGTCTTCCCCACCCCCCACAGGTACCCGGCCCTACCCCGGCCCCTCACCCAGCAGACCCTGACCCCTCAGCCGGACCCTGGCAGTGAGGAGCGGCCGCCTGCCCTACCCTTACCCTTGCCAGGCGGTGAGGAAAAAGCCAAACTCATCGGGCAGATCAAGCCCGAGCTGTACCAGGGGACTGGACCCGGTGGCCGGCGCGGTGGCGGGGCCGCGGGCTCGGGAGAGGCCGGAGGGGGGGCGCCCTGCGGCCGCATCAGTTTTGCCCTGCGGTACCTCTATGGCTCCGACCAGCTGGTGGTGCGGATCCTGCAGGCCTTGGACCTCCCGGCCAAGGACTCCAATGGCTTCTCAGACCCCTACGTCAAGATCTACCTGCTGCCGGACCGCAAGAAAAAGTTCCAGACCAAGGTCCGGAGCGAGGGGCCTGGACATCCGGGTCCCACGGAGGAGGGGGAGGGGGTCTGGCTCCTGAGGCTGAGGGAAGAAGGGCTGGGGGTCTGGACTCCCGGGTCCGAGGGAGGAGGGGCTGGGGGCTGGACTCCCGGGTCCGAGGGAGGAGGGGCTGGGGGCTGGACTCCCGGGTCTGAGAGAGGAGGGGTTTGGGGGTCTGGACTCCTGGGTCCTTTGCAAGCGGCTGATGGGTGTGGTGTCCCCCTCCCCCACCCCCTGCAGGTGCACAGGAAGACTCTGAACCCTGTATTCAATGAGACATTCCAGTTCTCGGTGCCCCTGGCCGAGCTGGCCCAGCGCAAACTGCACTTCAGCGTCTATGACTTCGACCGCTTCTCACGGCACGACCTGATCGGCCAAGTGGTGCTGGACAACCTCCTGGAACTGGCTGAGCAGCCCCCCGACCGCCCACTATGGAGGGACATCGTGGAGGGCGGCTCGGTCAGTGGCCCCTGCATCCCTCTTCCTGGGGACCCAGGACCCCTCAGTTTTCGACCTCTCTGCCCTTGGACTTCATAACCCTCTAACTTCTTGACCCAGGCTTTTCTTTTGAAATTTATTTTATTGCGAAATATTGCAAGCATGCAAGCAAAGTGTAGAGGTTGATATCATGGACCCCCATCCTCTCCCCCCCCCCTCCCCCCCGTCAAATGCTGACGTCATGCCTGGACCCCAGACCTCCCAACTTCTGACTCCCCCTTTGACATCTGATGGTAACAACCGGTAAAATTGTAACAGACACCCACCAACCACCTCCTCATAACTTCATGGTGTGATCCCTACGACGTTTGCCCTCTGACCCGAAATTCCTGACCTTCCACCGTCCTGAGCCCGGAATTCCCAGCTTGTATTTTTCTGACTTCCTTCACCTTCCAACCTCCTGGCTTTCCAGTTCCCAGGCTTCCTGAAACCCCAGCCCCTCTGATCTCTGAACATTTTACGTTTCAAACCCATGACCTCCAGATCTAAACTCATCCTCTGGTCTCCGCCTGAATCCTGATAGCCTCATCCCCCCAGGCCTCAGACATACCTGGGTCCCCAGTATCCCCACACCCCCAGTTCCTCCGGCAACCAGATTGTAGGGTCCACAACGCCCAGCACCGACCCCCGCTACTGGCCAACTTCCTCTGTCCATCCAGTCACTCCAACATGCTCGTTGGGTGTCCTGACCCCTTCTGCACCCCCAAGCCTCAAACCCCCAATTCCTAGTCCCTCTCGGGTCTGATCTGTGCATGTCACAACGTTCCAGCTGTCTGTCGATGTGGGGCAGCTGTGTGTGCACTGGGTGTGAGCCCTGTCCTAGCTTTGTCCAGATGATGGCCACGCTCGAGGTCCTGCCCTCCTCTGAGCCTCAGTTTCACCATCTGCATGATGACACAGTTAATTGGGTGCCCGCAGCTCTTGCTACAGTCCCCTTCCTCCTGCCTCCACCTTGTCTCCTTGTGTCTGTCACTTCTTCTTTCCTCCCCGCTCATTATCACCAGAGGTCTTCATTCATTTATTTGTGCCTTCATTCCTTAAACAGTTGGCTTTTTTCGTTTCAGGATCAGGCCCCGGGGACCCCACACAGTCCTCGGGGGCTCCAGGTCTAGGTGGTCACAGTTAGCTGTCAAGGGCAGGGAGTGGGGGGGTCCAGGGACCTGGGCCTCATCAGTGTGGTAGGGAGGCCAGGGGCCCAGATGACGCCGAAGGACAGGGCAGGGCGGGTCGTGGGCCCCGGGGCCAACTCAGCCCCCGTTCCAGGTCTGTGTGGGGTGTGCGAGTCTCTGTCTCCTCTGTGGCCTCACTTAGGGCTGGTGTGTCCCCTGCCCTCCCTAAGACTGACTTCTCAGTGTCTGACACACTGTTTGGATCTCTGTCCCTCATTCTGGGTAGGTTTCTGTCTCTCTCTCTCTCTCTCTCTCTCTCTCTCTCTGGGCCTTTGCCCTTCTCCCCACCTCATTCTGGGTCTCTTTCACTCTGTCCAGGTCTCCATACCCTCCACCAAGTCTCTATACCCATTTCTTGGGATCTCCTGCCCCTTGGGGGCTCTGGCACCGCCCCCCCCCCCCCCCACCAACCCGGACTCTGTCTCTCTCCTCTGGGTCTCTGTCTCCCTCTCCTCCCGGTCTCTGTATTCTTCTTTCTGACGTCTCGCTTGTTGTCTGTCTGTATGTCTGTCTGTCTCTCTCTCTTTCTCTCTCTGAGTCTCTATGCCCCTCTCTGGGTTTTCTTGCTTTAGGACTCTGTGGGTCTGCCTTTCAAGCTATAGCTCTCAGTGCCTTGGTCCTTGTCACAGCCTACATTTCACTGTGCGTGCGTGCTCTCTCTCTCTCTCTCTCTCCCTCTCTCTCCTGCTCCCTCCCTGCACTCGTGCCTCTTCCCATCCTCCCTGCAGAACAAACCAGCTTCGCTGGTGGCAGGCAGCTGCGACCAAGGAGTTGCCAGGTTTGGCAGAGTCAGATTGTGAAGTGGGTGGGCAACCTGAGTCCTGGATGTCAGGGAGGAGAGCTGGAGGTTCCAGATGGGAGAGAACGTGAGGCAGAGACAGGGGAGACTGAGGCAGGGCACGGCTGAACCCCTTTCCCCAACTGCAGGAAAAGGCAGATCTCGGGGAGCTCAACTTCTCACTCTGCTACCTCCCCACCGCCGGGCGCCTCACCGTGACCATCATCAAAGCCTCTAACCTCAAAGCGATGGACCTCACTGGCTTCTCAGGTGGGTTCGTGAGGTGCTGGGACCTAATGGAGGAGCATCTGGGGGCCCGGGCTCCTGGGTCTGAGGGAGGAGGGGCTGGGGGTGAGGCCTCCTGGGTCTGAGGGAGGAGGAGCCGGGGTTCTGGATTCCTGGGTCTGAGGTAGGAGGGGCTGGGGGCCTGGACTCCTGGGTCTGAGGGATGAAGGGCTGGGGGCCTAGACTCCTGGGTCTGAGGGAGGAGGGGCTGGGGGCCCAGACTTCTGGGTCTGAGGGAGGAGGGGTTGGGCACAGGACTCCTGGGTCTGAGGGAGGAGGGGCTGGTGGCCTGGACTCCCAGGTCTAAGGGAGGAGGGGCTGGGGGCCTAGATTTCTGGGTCTGAGGGAGGAGGGGTCTGGGGACCCAGACTTCTGGGTTTGAGGAAGGAGGGGCTGGGGGCAGGACTCCTGGGTCTGAGGGAGGAGGGGTTGGGGGCTAGGATTCCTGAGTCTGAGGGAAGAGGGGTCTGGGGGCCCAGACTTCTGGGTCTGAGGGAGGAAGGGCTGGGGGTGAGGACTCCTGGGTCTGAGGGAGGAGGGGCTGGGGGCCTAGACTTCTGTGTCTGAGGGAGGACGGCAATGGGGACCCAGACCCATGGGTTGGACTGGGGTCTGAGGGAGGAGGTCGAGTCGGTTCAGGGCTCTCCATGCCCACCCCCAGACCCCTACGTGAAGGCCTCTCTGATCAGCGAGGGGCGGCGTCTGAAGAAGCGGAAAACCTCTATCAAGAAGAACACGCTGAACCCCACGTACAACGAGGCGCTCGTGTTCGATGTGGCCCCGGAGAGCGTGGAGAGCGTGGGGCTCAGCATCGCGGTGGTAGACTATGATTGGTGAGGGTCATGGCCCGGGCCGGGGGGCGGGAGGCCAGGGGATGGGACCGAGCCCGCCCCCTCCCTCCCGAAGTGCTCAACTGCCCCCCCACCCCCCAGCATCGGGCACAACGAGGTGATCGGTGTGTGCCGCGTGGGCCCGGACGCCGCCGACCCCCACGGCCGCGAGCACTGGGCGGAGATGCTGGCCAACCCCCGCAAGCCCGTGGAACACTGGCATCAGCTGGTGGAGGTGAGCTGGGCGGCCTCCCAGTGACCCTCGGGACGCCATTCATGCACTCATCTAGTCATTCGGCCTAGGTTGGACTCTAGACCACCTAGGTTGGAATCCCTGCTCTACCAACTTTAGCTGTGTGATTTAGGGCAAGTCACTTGACCTCTCTGTGTCTCAGGTAATTCTACTGAGAAATGAGGTTGTTGTTATTGTTTATAAATTTTTTTAAGTTTATTTATTTCTTTTTGAGAAAGAGTGAACATGAGCAGGGGAGGGGCAGAGAGAGAGAGAGAGAGAGAGAGAATCCCAAGCAGGCTCTGAGCTCTGAGCACAGAGCGGGATGAGGGGCTCGAACTCAACTAACCAGGAGATCATGACCTCAGCCAAAAATGAGAGTCGAATGCTTAACCGACTGAGCCACCCAGGCACCCCTGGGGTTGTTAATAGCATCTAAAGTTAGGACAGATAGGGGGATTCAGTGAGTTAATGCAGGATTCAGTGTCTGCCTCTCCTTGAGGGCTCAGCAAATGGTCAGCTACTGTTACTATTATTTCCCATGATACTAAGTCCAAAATAAAGGGGGAAAACTGAGTGAGGGAGCTGGGTTGGGTTTTTGGGGGGCTCGGTTTTGGTTCAGTTTGTTTTAAACAGGCTGTAGTTGAAAGTCAGTGGATTGTGGTGTACTGGGTGGGGATCAACAACTTTTTCTTTCTTTTTTTTTTCTTTAATTAATTTTATTTATTTTTGAGAGAGATGAGGCGGGGGAGAAAGAGAATCTTAGGCAGGCTTCATGTGCAGCGTGGAGCCAGCTACAGGGCTCGATCTCAGGACCCTGAGATAGTGACCTGAGCTGAAATCAAGAGTCAGACTTAACCGACTGAGCTACCCAGATGCCCCACAAATTTTTTCTTAAGAAGAAAATAAAGTCTTGGGGTGCCTGGGTGGCTCAGTCAGTTAAGCATCCGACTTCAGCTCAGGTCTTGATCTCACGGTTCATGGGTTCAAACCCTGTGCCTGGAGCCTGCTTGGGATTCTCTCTCTTTCCCTCTTTCTCTTCCCTCCCCCACTCACGCTTTCTCTCTCTCCAAAATAAATAAACTAAAAAATAATAATCATAAAGCGATGTGCATTGCAGTATACTTCCTCTTCATTGTTTTCGACATTTTAAAAACTATTTTAACTTCCTGGGGAAAAAAATTAACCATAAAAAAGATGTAAAAAGAAGGCTGCTTATTTTTCCTTTCGTCTCAGTCTCTAATATGACACAGGACCGGCCTCTGTTTAAAATATGATATTTTGGGGGCATCTGGGTGGCTCAGTCGGTTAAGTGTCCGACTTCGGCTCAGGTCATGATCTCACGGTTCGTGGGTTCGAGCCCTGCGTCGGGCTCTGTGCTGACAGCCCAGAGCCTGGAGCCTGCTTCAGATTCTGTCTCCTTCTCTCCCTGCCCTTCCCCCGCTCACACTCTGTCTCTGTCTCTCTCTCTCAAAAATAAATAAACATTAAAAAAATTTTTTTAATTTGATATTTTGCACATCGTGGATTTTTTTTTTTTCTTGGGTTAATCTTGATTTTTCAAAATATCGCATTGCAAGAGTAGTTCCCTTGATTGCTGAGTTTGGGCACGGCTGAAAGTTTGCACCCAGGGTGGACGGACTCCTCCTGGGCCTGACTGTAGCCTAGCTTTGGACTTTTCTTTGAGGGGTGAGGAGGGATTTTAAGCAGCAGAGCCCAGGGCTCAAGCCTGAGTTTTGAAAAGACCATGGCTCTATTTAGAGGGACAGATCGTAGCTCCTTTCTCCTTCCACCGCTCACTCTTCCCCTAGTTTACTCGCTCGTTTCACCAACTTCTCCAGAAGCTTCTGTGTGCTGTGCTCGTGCTGGGCAATGCTGGGAGCACAGAGAGGGGTGGAATCCGGGCTGAGTGAGGTCCTGACCCCGACTTTCAGCTAGTGGCGCACCATAGTGCCTGGCCCCAGAGGGTCTTTCTACCCCACCCCCCCGCCCCCTGCCACTGACTCTGCCCCTTCTGGGCCCACAGCCCTCCCTGGCTCCCCAGAGGCTCCAAGACAGGGTCTCAGCTTCTCTGAGGCGAGCTGAGTGAAAAGGGAGGTTCGATGTCTTATTGTGTTGCTTATTAGCGATTGTCTTGCCTCTGTCCCCCATATCTGAACCTTCTGGATTTCCTCATTTCAGGAAAAGACTTTGTCCAGCTTCACAAAAGGCAGCAAAGGATTGTCAGAGAAAGAGAACTCAGAGTGAGGGGTAAGGAACCCAGACCAGGGGAGGACGGAGGTTGGAGTCCCGGACTCCTGGGTCCGAGGGAGGAGGGGCTGGGAACCTGGAATCCTGGGCCAGATGACGGAGGGACAATGGGCCGGGATTCCTGAGTCCCTGGGAGTGTTGACGGAGCTACAGCAGGTCACGGGCCTGCTCTCTGCCGTCACTGACATCTCCTCCCTGTCCGGTCCTGCAGGTCTGGCCTAGGCCCAGGATCGGACCAGGCCCCCTCAGGACCCCATCCCTTCCTGCCCGGACTGTGAATTCATCTCCTCGAAGCCATAACGTCCGAGCTGCGTGGTGCGGGGCCGCCTGGGCCCACCCATCCTTCTACCCCGCGAGGCGCCAGGGTGGGAGGCAGGCGGGCCCAGCTCCCTGTTTCAGGGTTGGGGGGGGGGGGCATTCAGTCTCCACTGTGTCTGTCTTCCCTTCCCCAGGGCTCCTCTTCCAGGCAAGGGGCCATGCATGTCTGGGGGACCCCAGCCCCCCAAACCCTTCGTCTTTCTGTCTGTCTCTTTGCTGTTTGTCCAAGACTTGGTGTCCTGACCCTTGTTCTTGCTGTGAATGTCAACAGACCGATCCTCCGTATTCCCCCCCACACACACACACACCCGTGTCTACCCTTTCTGTTCAACACACCCTGCGTCTGGCCGATCCCCCCACTGCTGCTGCTACCAACACCGGAATAAACACACACCGTGGGTCTCACTCCACCCGGGGCTCCTGTCCTCTCTGGGACCGGGAAGCTGGGTTGGAACATCCTGGCTCTGGGTTCAGACCAAAGTTTTATTCACTGGCCGAGTGACCTCTGGCAACTAAATCGGTCTCTTTGGAGCCTTAGTTTGTAAATGTTACGTATGCCATGACCCTTATGATTGTAAGACACAAAATGCAACCCAAACTACCATAAGCCACAGGCAGAACTGAAAGCTCTTTGTACATGGTGAGTCTGAGCATACAGAAGGACTTCAGGCATGGTCAGATCAAGGTGTTCAAGTGACTCTGCATTGCTCCTTATGAACTCATTCTCAGGCAAGCCTTTGCAATAGTAATAAGCTTGGAGCCATTTGGAGCTCCAAGCTTATAATGCTGTATCTGTTGTGATGGCTTCAGCTGCATAAAACAGAATTCCACCAGAAAGAGCTGAAAAGATAGAAATTTCTTTTGCTCACATAACAAACCTTTCAAAGACACGCAGGCCCGGTGTTAGTTCAGCTGCTCAGCAACGTCAGGCACAGGGTTGACATCTCTGAGGTTCGTTTTGCCTTCCCTTCGTGAATACAGACCACGGCAGTACCTTGCATTACGTTCTCACACGGTGGCATCCAAAACAGGAAATGTGGGGGGGCGCCTGGGTGGCTCAGTCGGTTAAGCATCCGACTCCTGGTTTCGGCTCAGGTCGTGATCTCATGGTTCGTGAGTTCAAGCCCCACACTGGGCTCTGCGCTGGCAGCACGGAGTCTGCTTGGGATTCTTTTTCTCTCCCTCCCTCTGCCCCATCCCCCACTTGTGCTGTCTCTGTCTCTCTCAAAATAAATAAACTTTAAAAAATAAAAATAAAAAATAAATAAAGCGGGAAGTGTGGCAGGGCCCTCCCCTTGTGTGTTGGTCCCTAGACAGGTTCTCCTTATTTTTCATTTGCCAGAACCGGGAGCAGTGGCCACCCCGGGTTGCAAAGCAGCCTGGGAAACCCATCTGTGTGGGTTTTGCCAGCAAGGCAGCACGGAGAGGGGAGTGATCGTTGGGCAGGAAATTAACGGGACCTACTGCAATCGCCCTCAGAAGATCATTTCAGAGGAGACAAAATTGGTTTCCCTCTCTCTCTCTCTCTCTCTCTCTCTCTCTCTGCTTCCGTACCATTGAGGAACAGTATTCTGACTGGTCCTGTTAGGGCCTTGGATGGCCACTTCAGACCAGTCACGAGTCCAGCTGGCAAGCTTCCTGTTGGCACCCTCTCCCATGACTGAGGCCCCCTCCCCTCCCCACCTTGCTGGGATTGGCTCAGGACCCCCTCAGGACCTCATCCCTTCCTGCCCAGCTGGGAATTCATCCCCTGAAGTCATAAGTTTCTTTTTTTTTTTTCTTCCAGTTTAATCACTTATTTTGAGAAAGAGCGAGAGCACTTGAGCATGAGCAGGGGAGGGGCAGAGAGAGAGAGAGAGAGAGAGAGTCCCACGCAGGCTCTGTACCATCAGTGCAGAGCCTGACATTGGGGCTTGAACTCATGAACCGTGAGATCATGATCCAAGCTGAGATCCACAGTCAGACGCTTAACCGAGAGAGCCACCCAGGTGCCCCCCTCTCTCCGCTTTTTAGAGAACATACAGCACTGATTTTTTTTTTGTTTGTTTTCATTGAACTCCAGCTAGGGCTACATTTTACTCTCTTTTCTCAAGGAGCGAGCAGCACTTCTCAAACCCTAATAAATGTCAGGGTTATAAAGATATAATCGCACTTGTAAAGTTCATCCTGAAGGTAAATAGGGCAGCCTATTAGCATCTACAAGAATTGCAAGCTAATTTTAACTTAATAAATATCCTGAAAATTCCCCTAAGGAGACAGTCCATCATGCCAAAGAGACTTATGCTTTAAAAAAAGTTTTTTTTAACGTTTATTCATTTTTAAGAGACAGAGCGTGAGTGGGGGAGGCACAGAGAGAGAGAGGGAGACACAGAATTGAAGCAGGCTCTAAGCTGTCAGCACAGAGCCCGACGCAGGGCTCGAACCCACGGACTGCGAGATCATGACCTGAGTCGAGGTCGGACACTTAACTGACTGGACCACCCGGCGCCCCCAAAGAAACATGTTTTAAATTAATGTCATGCTCTACTGGTTTCTTGGGCGTGCTGCTAGTTTACTTTTCTTGCAATCTGTGATGATGCCAGTATCTTCCACAAGAGTTTGTCTGGTACCCAAGTGAGCTCGGAAGTCAGACGACCTCGATTCAAATCCCTCCTCCACGCCTATTCGCTCTGTGACTTTGGGCAAAGTGTCTAACCTCTCAATGTCTCAATTTCTTTAATTGTAAGATGGAGAAAGTGATAATGCCTACTTCCCAAGAATGTTACACGGATTGCGCGCCTGGGTGCCTCAGTTGGTTGGGCCTCTGACTTCAGCACAGGTCATTATCTCACCTGTTAGTGAGTTCGAGCCCCGCATCAGGCTCTCTGCTCTCAGCACAGAGCCCGCTTCGGATCCTCTGTCTGCCTCTCTCTCTGCCCCCTTCCGCTTGTGCTCTCTCAAAAATAAATAAACGTTAAAAAAAAAAAAAAAAAGAATGTTACACAGATTAAATGAAAGGCTGTACAGCATTTAGCACGCATTGGATGTGACCTGAATGTTAGCTATTAACATTGATAATGATGATTATACTTGCTAATAATTATCATATATTATTAGAATATATCTGTGCATTAAGAAGCTTCATTTTATTTTATTATTTTTATAATATTTAATTTTTTTATTTGAGAGAGAGCAGGGGAGAGGAACAGAGGGAGGGGAGAGAATTTTAAGCAGGCTCCATACTGAGCGTGGGGCCCAACTCGGGGCTCGATTCCACAACCCTGGGATCATGACCTGAGCTAAAATCGAGGGTTGGGTGCTCAACCAACTAAGCCACCCAGGCGTCCCCATAATCATTTTAACACTGACTGACTTCATATATGAGTGTCAGCTGTCCCAGAAGGCAGCAAGATGTTTCAGTGCAGGAAAGTGTAAACAGGACAGTTTTTTTCACCAGTTTGCTTTGAAAAGGTATAACTTGGTTTTAATTGTTCCTGTGTCTTTTTTTTTTCCTGCCCTTCTCTCTCTCTCTCTTTTTTTTTAATATAAGAAATTTATTGTCAAATTGGTTTCCATGCAACACCCAGTGCTCATCCCAAAAGATGCCCTCTTCGATGCCCATCACCTACTCTCCTCTCCCTCCCTCTCTCTCTCTCTTTTAATGTTTATTTATTTTTGAGAGAGAGAGCACAGGGAAGGAGGGAAGGAGCAGAGAGAGAGAGAGAGACAGAGGATCCAAAGCAGTCTCTGTGCCAACAGCAGAGAGCCCCATGCAGGGGCCCAAACTCACAAACCATGAGATCATGACCCGAGCCACGCCAACATTGGAGGCTTAACTGACTGAGCTGCCCAGGTACCCTTCTGCCCTTCTCTTATAAGGACACCAATCATTGGACTCAGGGATCACTTTTTTTTTTTTAATTTTTAAATTTTTATTCATTTTTGAGAGAGAGACAGAGCACGAGCAGGGGAGGGACAGAGAGAGAGGGAGACACAGAATCTGAAGCAGGCTCCAGGCTCTGGGCTGTCAGCACAGCATCTGATATGGGGCTCAAACTCACGGACCATGAGATCATGACCTGAGCCGAAGTCAGACGCTCAACCGACTGAGCCACCCAGGTGCCCCTATCAGTTTCTTATAAAGTTAACACAGGGGCGCCAGGGTGGCTCAGTCGGTTGAGCGTCCAGCTTCGGCTCAGGTCATGATCTCACAGTTTGTGAGTTCCAGCCCCATGTCGGGCTCTGTGCTGACAGCTCAGAGCCTGGAGCCTGCTTCGGATTCTGTGTCTCCCTCTCTCTCTGCCCCTCCCCTACTTGTGCTCTGTATCTCTGTCAAAAATAAATAAACATTGAAAAAAAAATTTTTTTTAACTTAACACAAACTTACCATGTGACTCAGCAATCTCACTCCTGAGTATTTACCCGTGAGAAGTAAAAGCCTATGTCCCCACAAATATTCACAGCCACCTTATTCATAATAGCCCCAGTCTGGAACACTGGGAACAATGGAAATGTCTATCTACAGGAATGGATCAACAAATTGTATGTCTACAGGATGGAAGCCTACTCAGCAGTGGAAAGAACTACCTACTGATACGTGTAGTGGATAAATCTCAAAACCAGTATGTCTTGTGAAAAAAAAAACCAGACACAAAAGAGTACAAACAGCGTGACTCCATATATGTGAAATTGCAGACAAGGGAGCACTAATCTATAGGGACAGAAATCGATCAGGATTGCCTGGGGCTGAGGGAGTGGGGGTGGGAGACTGATTACACACTGACACAAAGGAACATTTGGGGATCACAGAACTGTTCTGCTTCTTTTTTATTATCATCATTTTAGTGAGGGAACATGAGTCGGGGAGAGGGACAGAGGGGGAGAGAAAGAGAGAGAAAGAGAATCCCAAGCAGGCTCCACACTCAGCACAGAGTCTGACACAGGGCTCGATCCCATGACCCTGGGACAATGAGCTGAAATCAAGAGTTGGATGCCCAACCCGCTGAGTCACCCAGGTGCCCCAGAACTGTCCTGTAAGTGAGCAGCTTATTAGTGTCACGTACATTCACGTTGTTGTGCAACCAATCTCCATTTTTTTTTAATTTAAGAGACAAAGAGCACAGTGAGGGAGAGGGACAGAGGGGGAGAGGGGCAGTGCTCTGCAGCAGGGCTCGATCCCATGACCCTGGGATCATGAGTTGAGCTGAAATCAAGAGTCAGCGGCTCAACCAACTGAGCCACCCAGGCACCCCTTTCCATAACTCTTTTTATCTTGCAGAATGGAAGCTTTATACCCATGAAACGATAACTTCCCAATCCTCCTCCTCCCAGCCCCTGGCACCATTTGCCATCCTACTTTCTGTCTCTCTAAATGTGACTGCTCTAGGGGCGCCTGGGTGGCTCAGTCGGTTAAGCGTCCGATTTCAGCTCAGGTCACGATCTTGCGGTCGGTGAGTTCGAGCCCCGCGTCGGGCTCTGGGCTGATGGCTCGGAGCGTGGAGCCTGCTTCCGATTCTGTGTCTCCCTCTCTCTCTGCCCCTCCCCCGTTCATGCTCTGTCTCTCTCTGTCTCAAAAATAAATAAATGTTAAAAAAGAAATTTTAAATGTGACTACTCTAGATATCTCATATAAGTGGCCTCATACACTACTGTCCTTCGATTGTAACAAATGTACCACACTAATGAATGATGTTAATAACAGAGGGAATTAGGGATAGGCGTATGAGGGTGGAGGGAATTAGGACCATATGGTATATGGTCCCCTCTAATGGTAAATGAGAGCTCTGTACTTTTCATTCCATTTTTTTCTGTAAACCTAAAACTACTTTTTAAAAAGGCAATTAGGGGCGCCTGGGTGGCTCCGTCGGTTAAGCGGCCGACTTCGGCTCAGGTCACGATCTTGCGGTCCGTGAGTTCGAGCCCCGCGGCGTCGGGCTCTGTGCTGACAGCTCAGAGCCTGGAGCCTGTTTCGGATTCTGTGTCTCCCTCTCTCTCTGCCCCTCCCCTGTTCATGCTCTGTCTCTCTCTGTCTCAAAAATAAATAAATGTTAAAAAAAATTTTTTTTTAATAAATAAAAATAAAAAGGCAATTTTTTAAATCGTGGGTATCAGCTGAGAAAAACAACAGGTGTCCGCTTTACGGGTCCATAGCTGCAGTAGGTGTCGACGCTAATAACAGCTTGCATGTCTGGGTGTGATTATTAGAGACTAGAAGACAAAATAAAGGTGACTTCCCTTTGTATACTTAAGTATTTGAGGCCAAGGTCATTCATTATTCCTAGGCACACAGTTGCTCTCTTTCCCCTCTGATAAGAGTTCTCCAGGCCTGCCTTTTCGACTTGGCTGTTGGAGAGAGGTAGCCAATCAAGAGTGGCTCACTTGTGACGTCGCCAGTCACCAAGGCCTCCAAGGACCCGGCGCACCGTGGCGCCCTCTGGCGGGCAAAGGGAGTCTGTGTCTGAGAGAGCCAATCTGGTCCGCTGACTCCGGCCGGGTGCCATAAACCTCACGCCCCCTGGTGCCTCAAGTCACCTTCCGTCTCCACGTTGCCAGTGCCTGGTGGGAGAAACCCCGGCCGAGAGAGAGAAATGCGGAGGGGAAGGGAAGATAAAAATTCCCCGGCAGCCAACGAGATACAGGCATCCAATCAGAGGTGCGGATCCAACGAAATAGTGCAGGTATCCAATTAGATGGGGCAGAGTTGCCATGACGACACGAGTCTCCACAGGGTTTGCAGAGTTGGTGAGCTCAGGCACTGAGCGCCACCTGGCGCTTGGCAACGCTTGGCCACTTGCTCCAGCAAGCGCGTGCTGGTTGAAGGCAGCCCACAGAGCGGGACAGCGCCCCCGTGACGTCACCAGTTGCCGAGCAGGCCCCTGGAGCGCGTGAGCGCCGGCGCGAGTTCGCGCGAGCTCCCGCGAGCCCGCCTGCAGGTCGCGCGCTCTCCCCCCACCCCCGCCCCGCCCAGTGCGTCGGTGGGTGCGCATGCGCTCGCGTTTGTTTCTTTTTCCTTTTTTTTTCCTAGCGCGCGGAGGCTTAAAGGGCGGGAAAGGGCTGGAGGCGCGGCATGAGGCGAGAGGCGCGAGGGTGACAGCCAGGGTGAGGCCAGGCAGGTGGACCGAGGTGGGCTCCTTTGCGCCAGAAAAGACCTGGGAGGGGATGTGGCCCCATAAAATTCCTTGATGAGGGTCAGCGCCCCGAAGGGAGAGACGGCCAGAGACGGGCCGGAAGGAACGGAGCCCTACAGGGACAGAGACCTGCCACACCCGCAAACCCACGTGAGCAGAAGACGAGGCAAAGGTGTTAGAAAGTGAGGGGGAGGCCGGAAGTGACGGCGAGGCGGCGAGGGGAGCCCCCGACCACGATCAGGATGCGTGGAGGGGGTTGTTACAGAGCTGAGGTAGAACCCGTGGTCTCACAGGCAGGGTCCGAGGACGGCCACAGAGAAGGACAGAGGGAAGACAACAGAGGGGACCGCCTCAGAAGTGGCATCACACCAAGGGGTCGTCAGGGGCAAAGGGGCAAGTCGCACAGACAGCGGAGAAAGCTGTAGAGGTGTTGGAGACAGAGCCAGATCAGAGGCCGAGAGGGGAACAGAGACAAGACCCCCGGGGGGGGTCTGCACAGAGACCAGGGAGCCTAAGAAAGAAGAGAGAGACCAAGAGGACAGTAATAGAGACAGAGAACGGTGTCAGGGGGAGAGAGAGAGAGAGGACAGTGACAGAAGGGACAAAGACCAAAGGGACAGTGATGGAGAGGGAAGAGATAAGGGGGACAGTGGCAGATATGGAGAAGGTGACAATCATAGAGACAGGGAAGACACATTCAGGCGACAGAGGACAGCGACAGAGAGAGAGAGAGAGAGAGAGAGAGAAAAGACAGAGATAACAGACAGAAGTAAGATAGGGACAAGTGACAAAAATAGAGAAGGTGCCGGAGCCAAAGTTGGAGGCCACAGTGACAGAGGCAAAGAGAGAACACCTGCAGGCAGAGGGGGCAGAGATCAAGACAACAACGCTGGAGATACAGGAAACAATCTTAGATAAGGCACACACCAGTACACGGAGGGGACAGAGAGAAAACGGAAAGTGGCCGAGTAATAGAGGGAACAGAATGGAGGTGACAGAGACAGAGCTGGAGGCCTCGGAGGCAGAGAGGGGCCCATGACGGAAATCGAGGAAATGGACGCAGAGTGGGGGGGCAGCGTTGGAGGATTCAGAATGGGAGGGGACAGGGCCGGAGGGGTCAGAGACAGAGGAGACAGAGACAGAGGAGACAGAGACCGAGGGAACCGCAACGGTGCACAAACGCAGAGAGCATAGCGATAGCGGTGACAGTACCACGGTGCGAGTAACAAAGCACACTCCATGACACTGACAGATGAAGAAACAGAGGCAGAAAGGATGGTGACAGAGGGACCGTGACAAAGGGGGTGGAGACAGGAACAGAGCGTAGAAACATGAAAGGTATAGAGACCAGGAAGGGGAGCGGGGCAGAGCAAGGGATTGGTGACCCAGACGAAGGGTGGCCTGGCAGGTATCCTGGAGATGAAGCTAGGGAGTCGGGCTGCGGGCAGAGTCCGGAAAGAAACTGGCATCGCATCTTACAGAGGAGGACAGAGGGAGAAGGAGAACATGACCGAGGCACAACAGGGGACGACGGGGACAGCAAGACAGAGAGCAAGTCATAGAGGTGAACGGAGAGACCAGAGCAAAGGGGAAGAAAGCAAGGGCTCGGTCACCTGAGACTCAGCGGGAGGGAAGGGCGACAGGCCGAAGCAAAGAGGGGTGGCGAAGCGAACAAAACAGCGGACAGGGTGAAAGGGACACCGCAGCCTGTGGCTACCAACTGAGCGAGACTCACTCCCCGGCCCAGCACCTCATCCTGGCAAGCACTGGAAACCATGGAGCCTTGAGCTGTCTTCTTCATGCCGCTTTGGTAAGTTGTGACCTTGATTTGGGATTGTGTTTTGAAACGTCTCCACACGGATTCTGGAGTTGGGACCATGTTTCTGAATCCCCCTAGCCGTTTTGCTTTGGCCCACTGTAGCCACAGCACAAGTGGCAAAAGCGCTTTTTTCATTCGTTCGTTCGTTCAACATATATTGAACACGCACTATATGCCAGAGGCTACTCTGGATGCCGGGGACACAGCCGTGAACAAGACAAAGTACACGTGCCCATGGAGCTTTCAACATGGTCGGCAGACAAAGACATATATTTATTTATTTATATAACGTCAAGTAGTATTAAAAGCCCAGAAGAAAATTGGGGCGCCTGGGTGGCTCAGTCGGTTAAGCGTCCGACTTCAGCTCAGGTCACGATCTCGCGGTCCGTGAGTTCAGGCCCCGCGTCGGGCTCTGGGCTGACAGCTCAGAGCCTGGAGCCTGTTTCAGATTCTGTGTCTCCCTCTCTCTCTGACCTTCCCCCGTTCATGCTCTGTCTCTCTCTGTCTCAAAAATAAATAAAACGTCAAAAAAAAAAAAATTAAAAAAAAAAAAAAAAAGCCCAGAAGAAAATACTAACAAAAAATTTTTTAATATTAATTTTTGAGAGAGAGAGAGACAGAGCATGAGCGGGGGAGGGGCAGAGGGAGAGGGAGACACAGAATCCGAAGCAGGCTCCGGGCTCCGAGCTGTCGGCACAGAGCCCGACGCGGGGCTCGAACTCACGAACCGCGAGATCATGACCTGAGCCCGAGTCGGGCACCCACCTGACCGAGCCACCCAGGTGCCCCAAGAGCCAAGAAGAAAATTTAAGCAAAGCTGAGAGGACAGAATAATTGAAGTTGTTGATAATAGCAGGCTAGGTTGGGGCGCCTGGGTGGCTCAGTTGGTTGGTCATCCGACTTCGGCTCAGATCAAGATCTTGCGGTTTGTGAGTTCGAGCCCCGCAGTGGACTCTGTGCTGACAGCTTAGAGCCTGTTTCAGATTCTGTATCTCTTTCTCTCTGCCCCTTCGCTGCCTGCGCTGTCTCCCTCTCCCTCAAAAATAAATAAACATTAAAAATTGAAAAAAACATAGCAGGCTAGGTTATTCAGACCAAGCCTCCCACTGCAACAACTAAACGTGTTGGCTAAAAAAAAAAAAAAAAAAAAAAAATTTTAAGTCTTAAAAGCATTGAAGGTGTCACAAGATTTATCAGGCCATAACTGAAGGGAAATCAAGAACCCAGAGAAGTAATCAGAATACTTCTGCCCTGAGGGGATTTTACAATCCTGGCAAATTTGAACTTTTATTTGGATGGCTTCTTAGGTGAGGGCAATAAAAAAAAGCTCAGGCCCAACCAAGGTGGGGAGTCCACACCACACTGGGAAAGCCAGGGCTATACCCTCAGGGAGGGGAGGGAAACAAGAAGTAAATTGGCCCCCGTTTGTGAAGTTGCGGTCATGACCTCAGATTATGAATTTAACTTAGTCTCCGACTAGCAGTGTTTTTAAAGTCTTGACAATAGCACACACAGAAAGTTTGCTCTGCTGAAAAGAACTTTCATGAGAGGCCTCAAATCATTCTGGTAAACGTATTTTTAAGGAAAGCGGGTAGCACAAGTCTGACATCAACAAGTAGGAAAAGTGCCAGGAACAAAACCCAGTAGAAGTAAGAGGCACTAGAAACCCACTAAACACTTGGGATACTGGAATTATCAGACCATGTGGTTTGTTTATATAAAAATCTAAGACCGCCGTTTTTTACAGGGATGAAGAAACTATAAATATTACCTAGATGTTTTGGAAATGAAAAACTAGTAGCAACTTAAAACTTAGCGAATAGGCTTAAAATTAAAAGCAACAACTGGATAGGGAAATAGTGAACTGGAACAGAGGTCACACAAAATTACCCATAACACACCAGGAAGAGACAGGGCAGAGACCATATAAAAGAAGTTGAGAGGGGCGCCTGGGTGGCTCAGTCGGTTGAGCTTCCGACTTCAGCTCAGGTCATGATCTCGCGGTCCGTGAGTTCGAGCCCCGCGTCGGGCTCTGTGCTGACCTCTCAGAGCCTGGAGCCTGTTTCGGATTCTGTGTCTCCCTCTCTCTCTGACCCTCCCCCATTCATGCTCTGTCTCTCTCTGTCTCAAAAATAAATAAACATAAAAAAAAAAATTAAATTAAAAAAAAACCTGAAGTCTAAAAAAAAAAAAAAAAAGAAGTTGAGACACGGAGCATGAACCAGAAGGTCTTATCTTTGCATTTATTCCGAGTCCCCCAAAGAGAGTGAGAATGTGACAAAAGGAACAGTTAAAGAAACAATGGTGGATTTTTCAAGTTTCCAAAATTGGTGAGAAACTCTAACTGAAAGATTCAAGAAGCCCAGTGAGTAATAAGCAAGATAAATAGAAAGAAATCCACACCTAGAAACATTATTACATATTTGAGGCATACTAGAGGAAAAGGGACCTCAATAACAGAGAAAACAGATGCCTTTCAAAAGATCAATTCCTAACAACTGACTTCTTAAAAATAACAATGGAAACCAGAGTAGGCTCAATGCACTGATAGAAAATAGCGGCCAATTTTAGACCCAGTGAAAAATAAATTTCAATGAGATCAAAATACATTTTGGGATTTAAAAAAGTGAAGAGAGTTTACCACTAGCAGCAGATCCTTAGTAAAAAAAATATTTTGAGGACTCCAATTTAGGCAGGAAAAAAAAAAGTGATCCCAGATGGAATATCCGAAATGCAAGGAGAAATAAAAAGCAAAGAAAGTGATAAATATGTGAATAAATCTGAACAGATTTTGACTGTGTAAAACAATAACAGCAATAATAATAGCTTGTACATTAAAGAAAGAGAATATAAATGCATAATAAAACACATGTTAGGAGGGGCTATATGGTGTTACTATATTCTAAAGTCCTCGTATTGTCAAAGAGGTAAGTAAAGGTGTTGATTAATATTTTGGGGTGTTGGTTAACTTTTGTTATTGAAATACATTTGATATACAATATCCTATTAGTTTCAGGTGTACATCATAGTGATTCAGGATTTTTGTACACTATGAAATGATCCCCACCATAACTCTAGTTACAGTCACCATCCATGTTTTATAATATGATTGACTATTTCCTACTCATGTTGATTAATTGAAGCTTTTTAAGTTAGTTTGTAAGTTTCCCTTTCTAGGATAAGCACTAAAAGAAATAGATAAAATATGGGACACCCGGGTGGCTTAGGCAGTTGAGCGTTGGATTTTGGATCAGGTCATGATCTCTCGGGGTCATGATTCTCATGGTTCGTGAGTTCAAGCCCTCCATTGGGCTCACTGCTGTCAGTGCAGAGACTGCTTCAGATCCTCTGTCCCCCTCTCTCTCTGAACCTCCCTGGCTCATGCGCTCTCTCTCTCTCAAAAATAAATAAAAACATTTTTTAGAAATAAAGAAAATAGAGAAAAAGTACAAATAGCCAATATCAGGAATTAAAAAGGGGACATTGCTACAGGTGCTACAGATATTAACAAGGTAAAAATTAGATATTAAGAATAACTTAATACATTTTCCCTAGAACCATAACCTACCAGAAATTACTCAAGAAGAAACATAGCATTTGATTAGTTCTAAAACCATTTAAACAAATGAGATAGTAACTGAAAAAAAATTAACCACAAAGAAAATTCTGGGTCCGGACACGGTCACTGGCAATTTCCACTAAACATTTAAGGATGAAATAATTTGAATATCACACATACTCTTCCAGAGACTAGAAGAGAGATCACTCTCCAGCTTGTTTTGTGAGGCTGGCCTAACTTTGAGACCAATACCTGACAAGGAGAGTATGAGAAAAGAAAATTATAGGCCAATATTCATTTTTAAAAATATAAATATTAAGATCAATGTAAGGGATCCATATTCTGGTTTTTCCCGTAATGGCTTCATTGCAATATTTAATTCTTTCCCAAAAAGCCTTCGGAAAGCCCTTACTTTGCTGGTCCTTGAACATGTATCTCGTCTGACTCGTGGATTATCCAGTATGATTCCAGGCAGAAGGAAGAAACAGGGACACATTTGTCATGTTTGAGATACAGAAAGAAAGCCAGAATCACCGGAGGGAGCATAATGAATGAGAGGGAGAAGAGTTCAAAATAAGGGCATGGAGGCAGGGGCCAAAATGTATAGGACCTCATGACCATAGGGACATGTTTCTTTTCTATTGTAAAAAGAAAAGGAAGACTTGGAAGGGCTCTTTCTATATAAAAGAGCTAACTAGGCCAAAATTCAAAACCTTTACACATTTGCCGTGTATCTTGGGCAATTCACTCTACCTCTCTGATCTTCAGTTGTCCCAAGTGTGGGAAGACAGAAGAAGGACGTCCACGAGGTGCTGAATTTCCCCCCATTTTACACCCTTCCTCCAGTAAATCCTAAAAGAGGCAGAGATTTCCTCAAGGAAGCGAGCAAAGTGCTCCCAAAGAACCTTTTCGCATCTTCCACAGAGAGCTCCCATCTTTTATTCCTCGATCCAATCGTTTGTCTATGACCCATATCAAAGCTCCTCTACAGAAATAGAAGGAGGGATCCTGGACTCCCTGAAGACTTTCTCTCTTCTCTCCTTCTCTTTGATGCCTGCTGGCAGCGATATGTTTAGAACAGAGCAAGACTTCATAACCTGGGGCCTGACTTCAGGGGGTCAAAAGTTTCCCGGGAATTGTATACAAAGGTTTGTCTGCATGTGTTTTTCTCTAGGGAATGAGTTTCTAGCTCATCAGAGTCTCAAAACGACCATTTCACTTGCAAAGAGGAAAATGCCAACTCAAATTGGCTGAAAAAAGGGGAGTGGTTATTGTCTCATATACAGTTGACTCTTGAACAATGCGTCTGAAGTGCGGGTCCACTTATAAGCAGTTTTTTTAAATAAATACAGTACAGTATTGCAAATATGTTTTATGATTTTCTTAATAGCATTTTCCTTCTCTAGCTTTATTGTAAGAACACAGTGTATGATACATATACAAAATATGTGTTCACTGACTGTTTATATGTTATCGGTAAAGCTTCTGGTCAACAGTAGACTGTTAGTGGTTCAGGTTTCTGGAGGCAAAAGGTATATGGAGATTTTCAACCGTGCAGGGGATGGGGTCAGCGCCCTACCTCCCTCGCTGTTCAAGGGTCAACTGTAAATGAAAAGTCATGGCTAGCTCCAAACTTCACACATGGATCTGGGCGCTCACAGGATGTTCCCAGGAATGTGTCTCTTTGAATTTCTGAGCCCTCTGATTTCCTCTAATTGGCTTCATCTTCGTGCAGGCTCTGCCCTCCTGGTGGAAATATGACCTCATGATTGCATGGGACCCACCTAGATAATCCAGGCCACCTTCCTTATCTTAAAGTCAGCGAAGAGCCACCTTAATTCCCTTTTACCATCGAACCTGACATAGTCACAGATTCTGGGGGTTAGGACGTTTTGGGGGAGCCATTATTCTACCTAGCACAGAGGGGATAAATTCTGAGGTACCCACAAAGCCATCATCTCAGTCTGACTCCTGGGTTAGAAGCAAGGTTAGAATTAGATGGGGCTGGGAAATGGAAAAGAATTAACTTCTAATTGAACATACACTACCTGTCAGACACTATTCTTGGGACTTTACATACAATATTATTTACTTTTCGCGACAACCCTATTAAATATAAATTCGCATCCCGGTTTTACATATGGGAAAACAGAAGTTCAGAATGATGGAGTGACTTGGGTAAGCTGGTGGCAGAGACAGGACTTGAATTCAGGTTTGTGTGCCTCTAAAGGACATTTAAAATAAAAGCTTAGGTTTCTATTTGCCGTATGCATGTACACATACTCACATTTCTTCCCTTGTGAAAAATTAGTTTTCAAGTGTGCAAGTAATGTGCGGATAGATTATCTTCGCTTTTTAAAGACAGTGTTACAGATCAAGCGGAAGTCCCCTTTGATCACCTCTTTCCAAACTAGGTATCTCCTCGGGAAGTAACTACTATTATCATTGTTATGGTGGGTCCTTCCAGATCTTTGTCTTAAAGTGTGTATATATATCTAGTAATATAGTATATGCATAGTATTGTATAGTAAATGAGTAGTATTGTTTTGAGCAACCATGTGAGTGTGTTTTAACATAAATGGGATCATACTGTACATATTGTTCTGCAGCTTGCTTTTTTAACTCAACAATATGTCTTGGAAATCTATCCAGATTTACTTAAATAGCTCTGTACCATTTCTTTTAAGAACTGCAATGGTATTCCAGAAAACTCATGTTTATTTATCTATTCTCCTGTCGCTGGACATTTGGGTTCTTTTTTGTTTCTTTGCTCTTAAAAACAATATTGCTGTGAACATCTTTATGCAGATTTCCTTGGGTAAATGTCTGTTTCCTTAGGGTCAATAAGGACAGGTGAAATCACAGGTCATGTGGGTGTATTCCTTTTATTTTAATAAACATCTCCTGTAACTTTCAACTACTGCTATACAGCGAATACCAAAAACGCAGCAACTTCGAATAATAATCGTGTGTTCTGGCTCATGTGCTGGCTCATCTAGCTTGGCTTCTCTGGAGCTGCTCCGCCATAGGCTACAGGGCTGGCTGGCTCCGACCTGTTCCAGGTGTTCCATTCTGGGGCTCAGGCGGAGGGAGGGTCTGCTCCTGCGGAAAGCCTCTGGTGGCCAGAGCAGAGATTCAGAGGATTAAACGGCAACACACTAGGCCGCTGAAGTCCTAGACTCACAATTGGCACACGGTCATTTTTTCACCCACGTGCCCTTGTCCAAAGCAAGTCATGTGACCCCGCACAAAGTGAAGAGGTAGGAAAAGGTACCCTGCGCACGTGATGAAGCCACGACAAGGTGGCGGCTGTGCTGTGCGGGTATACCGAGTTTCGTTTCTGCGCGCCGTGGGGCTGAGAGCCCATCTTCCCACATCCCCATCAACACGGAATACAGCAGTCAGCTTAGTTTCACCAGTCCTGTAGGGAAATATATATTGACTTTTTTTTTCCAAAATGCTTTTATGGCCACTCTCAGCCAAGAGGTAGCACAATGCGGGGGGGGGGGGGGGGGGGGGGGGGAAGCACCAGGTGGAAATCCGAAGAGCCTGCCACTAATTGCCCCTCTTCCCATTCCCTGTGATTTTAAAGTTGCTTTCTCTATACGGATCACAGCTTCCCCACCTGTCAATGGAGCACAGGACTTGGAGCCAGACAGCTCAGTGTCCAAATCCCAGCAGCTCTGTGTACTTGTTTTATGTAACTTTGAACAAATCACGTAATTGCTCCCAACTGCCGTTATCACAGCTGTAGGATGGGGTCAATAAGCTCAACCTTCCCTACTTCATGTAACAAGATTTCTCTAAAATCACGCATATATAATCAGCATTGAAACAGGAAACACTGCTGACTCATTTCTTTCATTTTAGAGTTAAGTAAACTGACGGCCCATAGAGGGGAAATGAGAGAGTGCTGAGCAGTATGACCAGATAGAGTTAGCAAGCAGTCCTTCATGGTATCGGTCAGTTCTGTTACACTTGGAAGTAACAGAACCCCGGTGAAAACTGGTTTACGCAAAAGAAAAAAAAAAAAAAAAGGTGGGGGGAAGCGGCAGGGGGAAGAGTGTACATTTCTTGGTTCGTGTAACTGAAAAGTTTAGGACTAGTGTCAGCATCAGGAATGGCTGGCTCAGGCACCCAAACATTGCTGGCAGGAACGCGTCTCTTGGTTTCTCCCCTTTGCTTTCCTCTGCGTTGCCTTTATTCTCAGGCAGCCTCTTCTCTATTACGGCAGGGTCACCGGGTGCCTTGAGGGAGAATTATAAAACAAAACAAAACAAAACAAGAGGCCCCTGGACTGGACAAATTACAAAAAGCCGCTAACTCTGGGTGGACAAATTTCAAAAAGGCATCCCTTCCATCTGGCTGTACAGTCTTGTATCCAGGACATAAGGTTTGGCAAGCACTGGCTGAATTTGTGCAGGACACAGATTGCCCAAACGTGTGCAGCAGCCCCGAGTGTAGCAAACGGTCACCGGCAGCTCCAGTTTTCATTTCTACCAGCTAACCAGCCCCAGGGTCAAGCCAACACCTTTTCCCTGGTAACCCCAGCAAAGGTGCTGAGATTGGTTTTCATTCATTGGGAGACGCCAGGCCCGGGTCAGGCACCTTCTCCTGACACCTGTGAGAGGTTAGCTGTACGGAAGTCACGTAAAGGCACCGTGGGCCAGAAGAGGTCCCAGAGGGAAATGACAGTGCCACTACCTGAAAGAGGAAGACGTGCCTGCTGGGCTGACAAGAGGGCAGATCTCCCACTATACTCCCTCGAGGAGATTTCAGTCTAACAAGGGGAATAAGAAGTAAATGAAGTAGAGACCTAGAAACTGGATTTGGAAGGCCACAGACGGTATCTGTTCCGACCCTTCCGCCCCCCTCCCCTTTGTCTTTAAAAGGGCAAACAGAGGCGAAGAGATCCTTCAGTAAGGTAGGTCAGTCGACGAGACAACACTGTAAGCTTCCTGAGTGCAGCCTTTTTGTTTCCCACTGTTCTGTTCATCACTATATCCTCAGCTCTCAGCTCTCAGCACAGAGTTTAATCCATGTGTGAGATGGATGAATTTATGAATGATTAATAAATAGGACAATGGTGATTAGAAATGAAAACTATAGGATACAGGTACAGTGACTTCCCCAACGTCACCCATACTCTATTTTTAACATTTTAACATTTTCAAATTTGCCATCACAAAGAACACACATCTTTGAGTACATTTTTTTTTTTTTTGTCTACTTGTCTGGTTATTTCTTTCATATAAGTTCCTATGAGTTGAATTACTGAGTCATTAACAAAACTTTGCAGTGAACTGTTCATTTTGTTCCTTTTGATAAAGCCCAAGGTCATAGCACTGAAACAACTCAGTGATTCTTTTTTCTGCCCGTCAAATGAGCAACAAATATTTTAAGGTTCCGCTCAACACTGGTGAGAGCGCAGTGAAACAGACATCATTGCCCACGTGCACTGTTGGAATGGAAATTGCTGCCACCCTTCTAGAAAGCAATTTGGCGGTAGGTTGTCAACCACAGGAAAAATGGTCGTGCTCTTAAGGCCTGGGAATCCACCTGCAACTCAAACAGACTTATATACAAAGAGGTTCATCATGATGTTATTTGTGATAGTTTTTTTTTTAAATGGAATTGCCAGGGTATCCAACTAGCAGGGAATGGTTAAGTTAACTATGCTGTATCCGCTCAATAGAACATTACACAGCCATCTTAGATGACATTTTGAAAAATATATTTTAGCATGGAAAGGTTGATGAGGTAATGTTCAGTGAACAAAAGCAGAATGCACACATTTTACGTGAAGTATGAATGTAACTATGCTTTTGAAGACTAAGTGGAAATGTACCAAACTGTTAGAGAGCGATCGTATTTGGAGGGTGAGAGTGTGGACATTTTTTTGCTACTTTTTCTCTCTTTGACACCTGTTCTTTCACAATCATTATGGCAGACAGAATAAAGAGGCCCACATCCTAATCTCGGGAACCTGTGAATATGTTGATTTACATGGCAAAAGGGCTTTGCAGATGTGACCAGGTTAAGGATCTTGAAAGGGGGAGGTTATCCTGGATAACCTTGTGGGCCTAATGTAATCACAAGAGGGAGACAGAAGGATCAGTCAGAGAAGGTGATGGGACAGTGGTAGCAGTGGTTAGAGTGATGCGGCCATGAGCCAGGGAATGCAGGCGCCTCTAGAAGCTGGAAAAGGCTAGGGAACAGATTCTCTCCTGGAGCCTCCAGAGACATAATACACCTTTTTAGCCCAGTGAGACTGACTTTGGACTTCTGACCTCCAAAACTGTTAAGATAATAAATCTGTGTTGTTTTAAGCCACCAAGTTTGTGGTAATTTGTTATAGCAGCAATAGAAAACTAATACAATCATGAATTACTTTACTCCAAAAAAAAAAGAAAAGCTTAAAGAGATATATCTATATATCGATATTGAATAGATAGATAGATATTCGATAGATATATCGATTTATAGATAGATATCGATATATAGATATATAGATATAATATACACAGGGAATATACCATTTGTATATTGTATACCATATATATACAATATACCATATTGTATATTTGGAAAATATACCATTTGTAAGTGTCCAGCTCAGTGAATTTCTATAAAGTGAACATATCCGTGTAATCAGCAGCCAGATCAAGAAAGAGAACATTCCCAGCCTCCCAGAAGCCCTTTCACGTTTCCTTCCAGGCACCATGCTCATTCCAAGGGTATTCACTACCCTAACTTCAAACCCCATAGGTTAGTTTTGCCTCCTTTGGGATGAGCTTCTTTTTTCGTTCCATCTAATTGTTTCGAGATCCATCCATGTCGTTGCATGTGACTGTCGGTCATTCATTCTTATTTCTGTGGGGACGCCATTTGTGGCTGTACCACCTTTTACTCATCCATTCTGTTGTCAACGCACATTGGGATTATATTCAGATTTTGGCTATTATGAGCAGTGCTACTATGAAAGTCCTTGTACGTATCTTTGGGTGAACACATGTATGCATTTCTGGTGGATATATCCCTGGGAGTCGTAGGGTGTGAGGACGCTCAGCTTTCAAGGATCCTACCAAACTGCTTTCCAGAGTGGTTATACCAGTCTGTGCTCCCTCCAGCAGGGTAAGAGTTTGCCCATTTTTCCATTGGTCTGTCTGACTTTTCCTTATTGATTAGAAGGAATTCTTTATATCTTCTAGATAAGAATCCATCTTGTCTGTAGCTTGCCTTTTCACTTTCTTCATGGTGTCTTTTGATGAACAGAAGTTCTTACTATAGTCCAGCTTACCATGTTTTCCCTTTATGGTTAATTTGGTCTTGTTTAAGACATCTTTTCCGCTCCAAGTACATGAAAATGGTCCCCTCTGCTTTCTTTTAAAAGCTGTATTGTTTTACCTCTTAGATTTAGATATATAAAACATCTAGGATTTACTTTTGTAACTTCTATGAAATAGAGGCCAATGAATTATTTTTAGGAACAATTTACATATACAGAGAAATGCAGATATTAAGGTTACAATTCACTGAGTCTTGACAAATCTGTAGACGCATGTAACCAGTACTGTCATTCAAGATAACAAAATATTTCCATCAACCCAATAAGTTCTCTTGTGCCTGCTTCCAATTAATCCCCAACCCCATAGGCAACCACTGTTCTGATTTCTATTACTAAAGGTTAATTCTGCCTTTTCTTGAACTTTACACAAATACAATCATGTCATATGTATTCTTTTGTGTCCTTTTTTTCTTAACATAGTGTCTATGAGATTCATTCATGTTGTTGAATGTATCAGTAGTTTATTCTTTTTGTTGCTAAATAGTATTCCATTTTATGCATACACTGCAATGGATTTGTCTATTCCATTATTCATGAAAGCTGAGGTTGTTTCCAGTTTTACGTTATTATTACTATATATATATATATATATATGTAATATATATATATATTATAAATATATATATTTTTTAATATTTTATTTTGGAGAGAGAGAGAGAAAGTGGGCACAAGTAGAGGAGAGGGGCAAAGGGGAAGAGAGAGTGAACCCCAAGCAGGCTCCACACTCAGCACAGAACCCGACCTAGGGTTTGATCCCACAACCCTGGGATCATGACTTGAGCCAAAATCAAGTGTTGGACGCTCAACCAACTTAGCGACCCAGGCACCCCCAGTTTTATGCTATTATTAATAAAGATTCTCCAAACAGTCTTCCCCGAGTCTTAGTATGAGCTGTGCAGCTACTTAGGGTACTTGTTTTCATTTCTCTTGGATAAATACCCAAGACTGAAGTTACTGGGTTATATAGCACAGGTTTTAGGATCACAGTCCCCTTCTTTCTTGCTTATTCCGCGCCTGGAAACAGTGGCCTCACATATGTTGTCCACACAAGTTGTTTGTCACAGGAGGGCGAGTCTGGTATCAGTTATTTCATCACGGCCCTAAGCAGGAGTTCCCCGTGTATCACACTGGAAAGAAATTGCGATTCAATTATGTCCCAAACAGTAAAGCAGAGTAGAAAGAACATTTGCTCCGAAGTCAGATAGAGCAGGTTTGGCATCCAATCTAAATTTGCTTACTGTGTGGTCTGGTATAAGTACTCACTTCTCTGAACTTGAGTCTTGTCTGTAAAATAGGGAGAATAAGGGCACCTTCCTCGTGGGATCGCTGGGAGGGTTAGAGATAACGTGAGCCCCTGTCTGATGCACAGCAGGTGCAACAGACACGGGTAGTGTTTCATCATACTGAGGGATGGTTTTGTTTCAAGAAGCACATTTGAAGGACATAGAAGACTGGATGGATGAAGTATCGTATTCAACAAACTTAATGAAAACACACAATTTTTCTGACACTTTCTATACACTGGGGATGTAGTAATCACTGAGAATAGAGCAGGTCTCTGTTCTCAAGGAGTTTGCCTTCCAGTGAGGAAAAACAGTCAGTGAGCAGTAGGTAAACAAACAAGAAAATTTCAGCTATGAATCAATGCTATGAAGAAAATAGAACAGAGTCCTGTTATAAAGAGTGGCCAGGAGTGAGTAGGATGGTTCCTTTAAACAAGTTGGACAAGGAAGGTCTCTTTGAGGAGGTGGTATTTGAACTGGGATCTGAAAATCTGAAGGAGCCAGCCATGTGAAGATCTGGGAGAAGAGTGTTGCAGGCAGAGGGTAGCTGGTGCTAAGGCCCTGAGGTAGGAGTGAACTCACTGTCTTGGAAGACGCTGGAGTGTAGGGAGTGAAGGGGAGGGTGGTAGGAGACAAAATGGAGTGCTTTCAGGGCCCAGCTGTGCCGAGCCCTAGAGGCCACATTCGGGAGTGCAGAGTTAATTTGAAGCAGGGTGGGAAGTCCTCAGAATGTCTTAAGTAGACGGATAATATGATCTAATTTACATGTTAATAGGATCACTCTGGCTGCTGTGTGAAGAATGGGTTGTAGGGAGGCAGGCGTGGCAGTAAGGCCTGTGAGGTGGCCTTTGGCTGGACGTGGGAGAGAGGATGGTGGCTGTTGCTTCTGTGGTGGCAGAAGGGATGGAAAGAAGGGACTGTCTGCAATGTATTTTAGAGGTAGAGACACAGGACTGGATGATGAGTTGGATGAGGATGAGAAAAAGAGCACCATTGAGAACAACTTCTACATTCTTTCGACAAATAAATTCTGGGTGTACAATTTGCTGAGATATGAAAGACTAGAAGTAAAACAGGCTGTGTGTGTGTGGCGGGGGGTGCGGGGATGGGGGTGGCCGGAAGTCTAGAGCTCTGTTTTGGACATGTTGCATTTGAGAAATAGAGGTGTCACTAGCCCTTAGTGTGCATGCAGGGAGAGCTCGGTGCAGAGGTTAGGGCTGGAGACCCACAGTCACCAGTGTGGGGCGGTTAAAACTGGGTGAGGTCACCTAGGGAGAGAGAGCAGAGCACCAGGGAGGGCCTGGTCCCTGTGGCTGTCCTCTCACATTGAGAAGCCAAGCAAAGGTGGAGAAGCAGACAAAGGAGTCTGGTAAGGGAGAAGGAAATCAAGAGGGTTTGGAGTCACTGAAGCCAAGAGAGGAAACCGGTTCAAGAAGGTACCTTATCAAGTGCGGCTAAGTGGATGACTAGGGTAGGGATGGAGAAGTGGCCCCAGGATTTGCAACGCGGAGGCCATGGTTGACCTGGACGAGGGCAGTTGGGCGGAGTGGGGGCAGCGTCCCAGCTGGCGTTTGAAGAGAGATTAGGACATGACGAAGTGGAGATGGTGAGTCTTCCCAACTATTTTAGAAGTTTTGCTGAGAAGGACAAAGAACAGGGTGCATTGCAGGGAAATGTGGCAGCAAAGGAAATTTGGGGAATTCTTGTGTCTTATGATGAGAGATACTAGCAAGATCTTAAGGGCAAAGATCTGGTGCAAAGAAGGAGACATTGTTTATGCAGGAGGGGGAGGGGTTAACTGCAAGTGGCAACCTGCCCTACATGTTCCTTCTCTCAGCCGAATCCCCACCAAATTTACAGAAAATTTGAAAAAAAAAAATTAATGAGCATCTATCTACCCACCACTTAGACTCAACAATTATTCACGTTTCAAATGCTGAATTACTTGAAAGTGAGTTGCAGACATAAATACTTCAGCATGAACCTCCGAAGAATAAGACTATACTCCTACATAATCATAATATCATAATATCACACATAATAAAATTAACATTGATTCCCTAATGTTTCTAAGATCAAGACCAAATTCACATTTTCCCAGCTGCCCCAGAGATGGTCTTTTAGGGCTTATAAAAAAATGTTTCAGCTCAGGATCCAAGCAGGTTTCATGCATTGCATTTGGTTGTTACATCTCTTTAATCTCTTTTAATCTGGAGCAGCTACTCCAACCTTGTTTATCTCCTCCATAATAGTGACTTTTTAAAAAAGTAGTCTCTATGCCCAGTGTGGGGCTCAAATTCATGACCCAGAGATCAATAGTCACATGCCCTACGAAGAGCTAGCCAGGTGCCCCATGATACGGACTTTTTGAAGAGACCAGGTTACTTATCTTGTAAATGCTCCACAGTCTGGATTTGTGTGATTGTTTCTTCATGGTGCCTTTTAACTTGTTCCTCTATCCTATTTTCTATAAGATGGAAATTAGGTCTGGAGCTGAGGTTCCCATTCTCACTCCACAGTGCCTTTAGTGGCTCAGCAATTTTTTCACAGTGCACTGAGGCCTCAAAGAAACACCTAACTAAAATACCCATTTATTAGAGTGCCTAGCTGGCTCAGTCAGTGGAGCATGGGAGTCTGGATCTCAGGGTTGTGAGTTTGAGCCCCACGTGGGGTGTAGAGATTACTTTAAAAATTAAATAAAATTTAAAAATAAAATAAGGGGCACCTGGGTGGCTGAGTCAGTTAAGCGTCTGACTTGGGCTCAGGTCATGATCTCGCGGTTCGTGGGTTCGAGCCCCACATCAGGCTCTCTGCTGACAGCTCGGAGCCTGGAGCCTGCTTCGGATCCTCTGTCTCCCTCACTCTCTGCCCCTCCCCCACTCGCACTCTGTCTCTCTCTCTCAAAAATAAACATTTAAAAAAATAAAATAAAATAATTAAAATAAAATAAAATACCAGTTTAAGTGGTTATACATGTACAACTTAAATATTTGTGTTCTAACCACTTAGCACCAGTTGAAAAAGTATTGCACATAAATTAAAAGAAAAATATTTTATTTCATTCTTAACACGGATTACTGAGTAACGGAATGGCAACATACAACATCTCCAACTTCAGAATCACACTGGACACCACCACCTCCATATCCTGTTCCTCAGAGATTTTCCGGGCAGTGCTTGCCTTTAATTACAGAACTACTAAAAACCTGGTCTCCCAACGACCTATCGTCCCCCAAAACGCAGCGCAAATCTACTGCTGAAACAGCAAACTGCCTCTGAGTTAGTGGGTCAGGTGGTGTCTAATAGATATCAAGTATCACTGTTTCCCTGAAAACTTGAAATATCGTATAACCAGGAGGCCGCCAATACTGGCTTTCCAAGAAAGAAGAAGGCACGGTGCATCTCTTCGTACCTGAATGTTGATGTCACAGTGTTCAGTGACCACTCTTTTCCAGAGAACTAGTTGTTAACCATTCACCAGCACATTGTGGCCCACTGTGAATTTGCTGCAGTTCCCTCAGGGTGCCTCAGCATACAGTTTGGGAACCAGGGGTCTTGAGGCTTTAGTAGATTCAATTTAAATATTCTTGGCGAAGAAACTCCATAAGTGATGCTGGGCTTTTCATTCTGCTTTACTTCAGGAGGCACATAATGCCAGGTTGTCTCAAGATTAATGATGCTTTCACCTTGTTAAGGTGCTGAGCACGGTTTCTCTCCATTAGAAAGGTATGAGTAACCTGCAGGTAACATGTGAATATCCTGATGATCCTTTGCAGGAGTGAATCTGGGGCTTCAAACTAGTGATCTCATTCTATCATATGTCATCATATTTGTCATATCTAGATGCGATAGGTATATAGGTACATTTATGGGTGTGTATGACATACACACAAAACGTGTTACTGTCACAGCCATTCCTTTTGATGCTCCAATTGTCCCAGTTTTTGCCAGGAGAACCCCTTCAAGCTGGCTCCTGTGTCCTTGTAATATGATCCCATCCGTCTCTGAGCACTTCCTTGTCTTTCTGGTACAAAAGACGTCCCAGGTTTATTTTGTACTTGCCCCACCCCAAACCCGGAAGCAGTTGCTTTGCCAAGAAGTCTGGCTCTTTTGGGGTGGGGGGTGGAGAATATCTAGAAACTAAGCCCAGCGTGGTCCACGTGCTTATTTCAGGCAAGCTTTCGGTGGAAGCAGATGGTTTGAGATGGTCAGGTAGAGAACCATAGTGTGAGGGGTCCGTGTTGCTGACTGTTGCACTTATCTATTGCTGTGTAACAGATCACCCTCAGTTATTAGTGACTTGAAACAACAAAGTCATTTTGTTATGTCTTAAGGTTTCTGTGCGTCGAGAACTTGGAAAGGACTCCTCTGGGCAGTTCTGGCTCTGGGTCTTCAAAGTAGACACGGTGAGATCGTGGGGAGTGCTATGACAGGAGAACTAAAGCAGCTGTGCACTGGCCGGGCACCTTTCCCTCTTCAGATAGCGTCAGGCCTCTCTCCGCGGTCTCTCCACATGGCTTCGTTTGCTCTTCCTCCGGCATGGCAGCCTCAGGGCAGAGCATGCGCGTGTATAGCCACCAGAGGCTCAAGAGTGACTATTCCAGCATAAAGCAGAAGCTTCATCTCATTTATGACCTAGCCTTGGAAGTCACGTGGCTTTGCTGCTGCCACGCTCCGTTGGTCATAAAAAGTGAGAAAAGCTGTGCCAGGCTGAGGGATGGGACGCAGAGGAGGGTCAGAGCACATGGGGTGGGGGATATTGTTGCAGCCACTTTTGGGAAATCTGGTCAGCCACCCTGACGCAGGACGAGCCACAGATGTTTTGGAAACCCGACGAGCAGACAGCAAGAGGTTACTCTGCTGTGAAAGCTGAGCATCCGACCCCGTGTTCACTTTCCAGCGGTCACCATCTCTCCTAAGAATTCAGGTTAGGGTTTGCACTGGAGATGTCGTAAAGGGCAGAATTGGGGGTAAGCTCTCGGGCCTAGCTTAGCACCCACTATGATGTTTCCCCCTTCCTAGAACTCTCCACCGTTGGTGATGATCCTAATGATTCACCGGCAGAGGTGAAGGCCCACAGCAGTTGCTAAGTGTAGGATATTGGATAAAATACATGAACAGTGGGGGCGGAGTGGGGGTGATACCCCTGTCCCCCATGGATCCCACTTGGAAAGACTTTTTTTTTAATGTCTATTTATTTTTGAGGGTGGGGAGAGGAGCAGAGAGAGAGGGAGACACAGAATCAAGCAGGCTCCAGGCTCTGAGCTGTCAGCACAGAGCCTGTTACATGGCTCGAACTCACGAGCTGTGAGATCATAACCTGCGCCAACGTTGGACACTTAACCTACTGAGCCACCCAGGTGCCCCCGGAAAGAGTTTTCTGAGCAAACCAAAGTAAATTAAGGGGCAATTTCCTTTGCCCATATTTTATTTATCAGAGTATACCTAACTACCCATCAGAGCTTCTGATCCAGGTAAGAAAAGCGGTTAACACACTTGAGTGGATTAAACACTTTTTTCTTTAAAAAAAAAAAAAAAAAAGGTTTTTTTTCTTAACAGCCTGAAGCAGAGAAATTTGATGTTTGGGTTAGCCTCTGAAATGCCATCCCAAAGGAAATATGCAATTTACATTTGGCTTTTTGAAATCGTAAACATACCTTTCAGTCTCCGTTGTGACAGGGGCCCCTGGGTCACTGCCACCCCTTCTGAGGTAATATGGTTTCTGGTACATCATAGGCCCCAGTGAGTGTTGCAAATGTGGAAGAACAGTGGGGGTCAGGATGTAGGTCACTCACGACTGCCACCTGAGCTAAGCTTTAGGGCAAAGTTTGGGGGGCAGAGGAATACTGTGGAGGTTTGGTGTCGCGTTTGAGCCAAACTTGGCACTCTCATCCTCTTCCACTTTCCCTGTCTCTCGCATCTTCTGCCACACTAGTTTCCTCTCTCACACGGCCCAAGCTTGCTGTCCTCGCAGGGCCTCTGCTCCCCGTATTTCTTCTTCCTGGGCACCCTTCTCTGTGCACCCTCGCGGCTGCCTCTTTCTCATCATGGGGGTCTCGGCTCCAAGGCCACGTCCTCCGGGAGGCCTCCCCTGACTATCTCAAGTCTGTCCTCCCAATGATGCCCGACCAGCCCATCTCCTGCCTAGGATCCCCTTTTAACGTATCCTATCTGAAATAGGTCCTTGGGTTACCTATCTTCTGGAAGGTACGCTCCAGGAGAGCAGGGACCGGCTCCAGCCCGTTCTCCAGCTGATTCTCAGGGCCCTGACCAGCACCAGGTCCTCAGCAGGTCCCCAGTGAACTTAATGGCAACACATTTCTCCTTCGGCCACACAAGGGTGATGATACCCTCCGGGCAGAGCTCCAGAGTATGGACCAGTAGGTGCACGGGTTGGAAGATACTGAAATTCTTCCCTGCACTGGCCTCTCCCAGGGACCCTCTAGTAACTAAAGGGTTAATGCTGGCACGGCAGGGACCTCCAAGACCCTGCTCCCCCTGGGCCTGCCCACATCCCTAGGAGTCAAGTTCAGGGTAGTTGTAAGGAGCCAACAAGATGTTCATGAAGTGCTCAGCACCACATCTGACCACAGTAATAGTACGCCTGGAACACGCTGGCTGCCATTATTAATTACAGTTTTGCCCTTGACCTTGGGCCTACACTATGCTGCACTCTGGGGTGCACACACATTCACTCCGCCCTTCACCTGAGCCAGGTTTGAGCAGCACTCAGGTGGGGACCCAGAGCTCCACACCCCACCTGTTGCCCTGTGGCCCTAGCCTGTCTCTCCTCTCTTGGCTTCCCCTCTCTGTAGCTCTCAGGTCTGTGGGTTGCCCATTCCCCACCCACAGATGCCTCTACTGCACCCAAATGTGACCTCACTTGTCACCTGCTCCAGGTCTGTCTCCTGCTCTGGCTCATTACAGATGTCTGTCTGGGCCACTTTCCTATCCCGCCTCCCAGCCCCCTCCTTCCCCAGACCAGCCTCCTCCGCTGTGCCCCATTTCTGCCTGTGGAGTAGAGGGGCCACCCTTCCTCCTCTAGGGGCTCTGAGAAGAAGGACAAAGAGAGAGTCTGGTCTCTCTAGGACATCAGCAATGAGGAAAAGAACTGTTCTCTTTTCTCTCTCCTCCAAGTCCCAAGTTCGTAGTAGCCTGACTTCTTGGGGGTGGGGTCGGGGGGACAAGGAAGAGGTGAGATTTCTGCCCTAATTTCAGAACGTGGAAGGAAATTCTGTGTCCTGGATAGGGGCTGCCTCCTTTCAGCCCCCTGCTGGGTTTCTTTACTCCCCATTTTGAGTGGACATGGAAGTTGGTGGGGCAGGGAGAAGGCAAGGTGACCTCTGGGCCTCTGCATTCCTCCCCCCCCCCCCCACTCCCTGAAGCGGAAGTGCAACGCCCCTTCACAACTCTAAATGTGTCCCCGCACCTGCTGCCAACACCTGGGGGAGGTGAGAGGACGAGGGTGGGGAGGCTGTGGGGCTCTGTTCTCTGCCCCCTTCCAGGCGCCTGCACCTGACAGGTCTGGGCCAGGGGCTCCATGCCTGGGCCCGACCTCTTCTCCAGCTCCTTCAAAATACCCTTTCCAGAACCCAGGACTCTGCATTTGGATCCTGCCCTTGATCTTCTGAGAGCCCAGTGTCCTCATGATGAAAATGGACGTGAGGATCCTTTTCTCTCAGTGACGGGGTGGGGGTGGGGAGGATGAAGCAGGGACACGGTGGGATTCAAGGACCCCACCTCCCTGCTCTTCCTCTGCCCCACCCCCTCCTCAGGCTCCCTGCCTTCCTCCAGCCTCTGTCCTCTCAGCTCCCCACTCTGCTCCTCCTGGCCCTCTTTCCTGTCCTGCCGGCTTCCCCCTGGGCTCTTAGCCCTTAGAGGTAGCGCCTAGCCCCCACTCCCCCTCCCCACATTGTCCCCAAAGGGGACCTGCCTGCCTTCCCCCACTTCCCTGCTCCTGGGCCTTTTCCTGTCCCGGCTCCCTGGCTACTTCCCTCCTTTGGGGCCTCTTTCCTCCCCCTCTGCCTACCCCCTCTTCCCTTCTATCTCCCTCACCCTTCCCTCCCGCATTCATTCTGCAAATATTTACCAAAGGTGTACCAGGACTTTCTCCCCCTCTTGCTTCCCCTCAGTCCAGGACACTGCCTCTCTCTCTCCCCTTTTTCCATCTCTCCCCTCCGCTCCTCCCCACCTTTCTCTCTCTCACCTCCCCTCTTTTCCTTCCTCTCCCGATTTCCTTCCTCTCTTCTTCCCTCTTCTTCCTTCCTTCCCTTTTCCTCCCTCCTGTGTTTCTTCCACCCCTCCACCCTTCCCCCCCCTCCACCCTCTCGTCCCTCCCCTTTTCTCTCCCTGACCCATCCTCTGCTTTTTTTTCTCTCTCCCGTCTCTACCCCCTCTTCCTCTCCCTCTCCTCCTCTCTGCCCTCCCTCCCCTCTCTCCTCTCCCCCCTCCTTTCCTTCCCGGGCAGCCTCTCCCCCCCCCCACTCCCGGCGCCCTCCCTCCCCTCCCTCCCGCTCCCCCTCCATCATCAGTATTCCGCTCCCGTCTCCGCCGCTCTCGGCTGCTCGCGGTCGCTGCCGCACCGTCCGAGGCGGGGGCCGGGGCCGGGGCCGGGGCCTGGGGGGGTGGGGTGGGGGGAGAGCGGCGCCGGCGGCCCGAGGAGGGAGGAAGGAAGGAAGGAAGGCTGGAAGGAAGGAAGCAAGGAAAGAAAGAAGGAAAGAAAGGAAGGCAAGAAGGAAGGCGGGCGGCGGGCCGGCGGGCGAGGGCGCCGGGCCGGGCGGCAGGCGGGCGGGCGAGCGAGGAGGCAGAGCGGCCCCCCGAACCCCACCGCTACCGCTGCGGAAGCCCCCTCCCCATCCAGGAGCCGGGGAGGGGGGAGAACTCGAGAGACCCAGGCCCGGCCGCAGCCCCGCCCCCCGCGCCTCCCCGCAGCGGGCCTCGCACCCCAAATCCCTGTGCCTCATTGGGGGGGTCCTCCCCCCGCGGGCCGGGCATGCTGCCCCGGAGAAGGAGCCCCTTTCCTCGCTGTGAGTAGCTGCCGAGGGGCGCCGGGTGGGGGCGGGAGGCCGAACCGCGGAGGGTGGATGGGGGGCATTCTCTTAATTAGGGGACCGTGGTCTAAGGCCTCCTCCGGGATGGGGGGGGGGGTCGGCGGCAGAGGACAGTGGGCGGGGCCTGATGGAGAGCCGAAGCGGGTGGGGGAAGCAGTCGGGTGGGGGTTCTCCGGGCCGAGCGAGTTCTGTGTTGGGGGGTCGCCGCTGCCTTGGGGACGGGCGGGGGGTGGTGTACGTCCGGCAGTCGCTACGCGTATCCAGCTGCGGGGTTGAAGATGTAGGCTTGTGGGGGGGGCTCACCGGGTGTAGACCTGGGGCCCCCCTTTCTGGGGTGGGAGCCTGAGTTCTTCCCCCACCATTGCCCCTCCCACCCTCCACACCGCTGCTGCTTGGGGTGGGGGGGGGCACGCCAGTGATGGGGAAGGGGGAGAGGCGGGCACGGGGTTTCCTTGGTGACCGCGCCTGGCAGGAGCGGTTGCCTTGGCAACCAGGGAGAACCGGGGAGTTTGGGAAGTGAGAATGGGAAAGACGGAGGGGGTGACTGGGGAGCGAGACAACCCCCTCCCCAATCTTCAGCGCTTCTCTCTCTGGGGTCCCCCAACCCCTCCTGGTGGGCAGTGAAACCCCTGCCCCTCCCTTTTCCCAAAACCCCCTTCCTTGACCCCATTCTGCTTCGGGGCCTTCTATCCTTGGGCATGTGTCTCCACGGAACCACTACCTCCCTCCCACCGTCCTTAGCCCTCTCCTCTTGGGGACCACCCCTCCCCCCATTTGCTGGCTTTCCACTCTCACACCTGCTCTTCTCAGACCTAACTGCACCTTGCCTTCCTTTCAGGGTCTTCTCACCCCCATCTCTGACTCTCCCCCCCCAATATCCCCTCCCTTGACCTTCTCTCCAGGAGACCCCGACTTTAGCCCCTCTCTCCTCTAGCCCCACTCCCTACCCTGTTCCTCTCCGGAACCCTTGTCTTCTCCCCTGTCTGCTTCCGATCCTTGTATGGGGAGGCAGGGGGCTTCTCCCTAGCACTACCGCCAGCCTCTCTCTCGCTCACACCCATCTGTGTCTGGGACCGCCTTTTATGACCTTTCCTCACTCAGAGCCCCCCCCCCCCATCCCTGTTTCCTCACCTCGTGGGATCCCCAGCCCCCGACCCCCCAGTCCTGGAGCCCTCTTCTCTGAAATCTCTCTTTCCTGCCGATCGCCTACTTTCAACTTCTCATCAGTCCCGGAGCCCGAGGCCCAGGCTCTGTCCAGGGTTCCACCCAAGTTTGCAAGCCCCCACTTCCACGGGCTCCTCCCTTCTGTCCTGCCAGGGGCCCAACTGGTCTCTCTCCAGGGTCTGAGTCACCAGGCCCCCCGATGCCCCCTCGCCCACCCACCCCATCCCTTCCTCTCGGCCACTCCCATCTTGACCCTTCTCTCCCCGCCCCCACCTCTGCTGCTCTTCACGAGCACCCTCTCCTCCTCCCTGCCCTGCTCCCCGCAGCCTCAGGCCCGGTTCTCCCGTCGCCACTTTCTCAGGGTGGGGAAATCCCCTGGGGAGAGCCCAGCTGGGAAGGGGGAGGGGCAAGGGAGCCTCAGGGCTGCCCCACAGCCCCCTCCCCACCCCCCTCCCCAGCTGGGAGCTGCAGTCGAGCCTCCGCAGCGCCCCATTGCTATGCGCCTCACATCCCTAGTCCCGGCCGCGCAGCCGCCAGACAGGAACTCGGGCTCCAGCGGCAGCTGGGAGTAGCCGGAGTCGCTTCCCTCCTGGTCCAGGCAGCCGGCAGCATCCTCTCCCCCCTAAAAACTCCCCACTCCCCAGGACCTTGGCCAGCATCGGCCCCTCCCTCTTCCTGGAGCATCTTCTGTCTCCTGGCTCCTTCCAACCTGCATCTTGCAGCCTCCGCTTCCCGCCTTCCTCCTGCTCTTCGCTGGGTCCCCTCTAATCCCGGCCACCTGGCTGTCCACACAGCGGGCGCACTCAGAAAGGAGGGGCAGGGAATGAGGCAGCAGAGAGGCGCTGAGAGAGACCCTCCGACAAGGCAGAGAAGCGTGGGAGCCAGAGAGATAGAGGCACAGCCAGAGTGAGAGAAGACTCCCAAACACACACACACACACACACACACACACACACACACACACAATTAGGGTGCATCACCACCGAGCCAGACGTACACAGAGTTACTCACCTAATTTCTGAAAGAAAGCAAGAGTCAGACAGGGGAACCCACAACCATCCACACGCACAGAGGAGCAAGAGGCCTAGGCAGAGACACAGGGAGCCACAGACTCAGGGAGGGTGTGTGCAGACCCACAGAGCTGGCACGAAGGAGCCAGAGAACATTCCACCACCAGAGGTGCAGGGGGGATTAGAGGCACAGTGAACTGCGAGGGACCTGAACCAGCCATGGGCAGAGGGTGGGAGAGTGTGAGAAAGACACAGAGCCACGAGTGGGCAGAGGTGTGCGAGAGCACACACATACGCACGCACACACACACAGTTATTCACTGGCAGCCAGAGACCCGGTTACAAACAGGGCTGCGGTACCCAGAGTCAGCCAGAGGCCAGGAGAAAGACCCGGAGTCAAGTGCACGTACAGAGACACGCACAGCCCTTCACGCACAGAGACCCGGAGGGAGAGACAGAGGCAGCACCCTGTGGAGAACCATGCTGGCCAGAGAGGCCCTCAAACGCGGTCGCCTCATGAACTCACGTGCGCCAAGAGACACAAAGTGAGAGGCACAGAGGTGGCCTCGGAGCTCTGGGGATGTCACAGAGCTGCGCACACACAGTCAAGCCCAGAGCCCAGTGTGAGGGGCACAGGTGTGTGCTGACTGGAGCCGGCCATCACCCTTAATTCCACCCAGAGGCGGTTGGGGGAATGCCCTCCGCCTACCAGAGTCCGAGGGCTCCCAGGGGTCTCGAGGACAGCAGGATTAAACCATCGGGTGCCAGAGGACCACTGACACATCCCTCCAAGGTAGAGCCATGGCCAAGTGCAGGCGCGCAGGGACTCGTGCACAGTCACAGAGGCCTCAAGGGGAAAGGCAGGTCTTTGGGCAGAGGTGGGCAGAGGGGCAGGAGGCGGAGGGGAAGCACTGAACTCCTTCCGGCGCCCTGGCTCCATTCTCAGGCCACGGTCCCCATCTCTGTCTCCCTTCCTCCCCACTTCTCTCCACCATCCTGCCCCATCTTTCACGAACCTCCCCCACCTCTGTGGCCGGGCACCTGTCACTAGATGTTACCCGGACCTCCTGTGTCTATCAAGCCCATCTCCCACCGTCTCTCCCCTGGCTCTCCCCTGGGGCGACCCTCCTCGCCCTACAGCCCTACAGCCCAGTGTATGGGTCCACACAGATGAACTTATTCATCAGTATTTCTTTCTCAAAGCCCACCTGCTGTGAAACCTGCCTCTATTTCCCTGTAGGCTCTGCTCTCTGCTTCTCTGTGTCACTCTCCCTCACCCCCACCAGCCCGTAGGTTCCTCCCTGCCTCCTGCTCTGTCTTCCCTGCACTCACTCTCCCACATTCCTGAGCGCTTCTCCTGCGTCCTGTGGGCCCTGAGTGTTATTCCCCCCAGTGCTTTCCAAGTATTTAATGTGTTGTCAACTTTAAAAAAAAAAAATAGTGATTTCACGTAAAAATCCATTCTCATCATGAAAAAAAATTGTAGCTACGTGTGGTGACGGATGTCAACTAGACTTATTGTGGTAATCATTCCACAAATACTGAATCATTATGTTGTACACTTGAAACTCATACAATGTTATATGTCAATGACATTCCCCCCGCTCCAAATCCAGATTACCCGCTTCTTTTGAAACATTCCCCTTCTGGGTTAGCCATGGGCTGTGCTCAGGTGCCTGCTGGCCACCGCTCCCACTCTCTATTAACCTGCTGTATCCATCTGTCTTACCTGCCCGGCTCCATAGGCAGCTGAGCTCTCAAGCCTGGCTATTTTCTCTGGCCCCGGGCTTGGTTTTTGCCCTGTCACTCTCTCCACGCTGCTTCTCTCTGGTTTCTTTCCAAAATTGGAGCCCCCTTGGCCGGGAGCTTTGTCAGCCTGGCCTTCCTGCCTCATCATCCTCTGGGGCAGTTTTGCCCCAGCCCCCAGGCTCACCTGCCCCCTCCCTCCCGTGGAGGCAGAAACTCGCAAGACCACCAGGGTGCAGGGCGCACAGGAGCTCTCCACAGCCATGATCTGCTTGGGAAGCGCTGGCCCCTTGCAGCGTTCCCGAAGCCACCATGTGGCAGCCAGTCGAGGCTGGCTGACGCCGGGGCGGGCCACAGACCCCACGCTTGTCCCTTAGTGCAGGATGGCAGCACAGGCAGGGGTAGGTTTCCCTGTGTGTTGGAGGACGGGTGCACATTTGGGAGTTCATCCGGTCCAAGTGCGGGTCTCAGGGGACAGAGGGCCTGGTGATGGACCCGGGGCCCTGTTCTGGGAAGGGGAGGGGCTCAGTTTGGCCCCGCCTCCAGGTCAGGGTGCAGACAACGAGGTACCTTTTGGGCCATGACAGGGCTAGGGCCCAGCTTGAGTTACTCCACCATCACCCTTTGGGGTGTCAGGAGCATGGCTTTGTTTCCTCTCCTCGTCTCTTGAGTTTAGGACGCCTCCATCCTCACTGAGCAGAAGCCCCTTTACCTTCCCTTCCGGGTCCCTGAAAGTAAGGTGGCTCTGCCAGGCAGGGGGGTGGCAGGAGAGTAGGAAGAGCCCAAATGCCCCTCTGTTGCCTGGAAACCTACAGGCACAACCGTTGTCGTGGTAGGTGGAGGCCGAGGAGCTGCACTGGGGGCCCGGGAGATGGGCTGCTAGGGGACCCTGCAGTTCGCGGTCAGGCAGGAGTCCATCCCAGGGGACCACTGGGTCCCCAAGAAGGCTGCCAAGAGAAAGAATGCCCGGTCCGGCCTGCGGGTTGAGAAGCGTGTATAGGACCCAGAAGCAGGGGGAAGGGAGGCTGGGGCCAGCAGCCCAGGCCACCCCCTTCCTGTCTCAGCCCGCTAAGGCAGCCCTCTTCTCTTCCTGAAGCCCCCAGCCCACTCTCCTGCCCACAGAATTGACCTTAGGCCTTGGAGCTCTTGTTCCAAGCAGTGAGACAAAGGTCAGAGAGCGGTGCCAGCCCTGGCTGTCCTGAGGGGTAAACCCCAGGCGGTAAACACTGAGATGTGCCCTCCCCTTGCCTAGAACCTTCAAGCACAGGGCCCGAGATAAGAATGAAAAGAGCTGAAGTCCACGGAGAGCTTACCACGTGCCAGGCTCTGTGGCAGCCTGCGTGGCTGTTCTCCACTTGCCCTTCACGGAAGACCTCCAAGGGAGGCACGATCATCATCCCTAGTTGGGCATACAGGGAGACTGAGGCTCACAGAGAAGTCCCTCGCCCAATGTCAACAGCCAGAAGTGGCTTCGCTGGGGCTGCAAGCCCAGGCGTGGGCCACCCTCCGGATTGTCTCCCCCAGCTGAGACCACTGCTTTCCAGGGGGGTAAACTGAGACCCAGAGAGTGGAACTTGCTGGTCCATCAGGCCCTCCAAGTAGAAATTAGGATTGTTAATAATAATCAGATTGTTAATAACAGACTCATATCAGGTTATACTTTATTTTTTTGGTAATTTTATTTTAGAGAGAACGGGAACAGGGGAGAGGGGCAGAGGGAGAGAGAGAGAGAGAGAGAGAGAGAGAGAGAGAATCTTAAGCAGGCTCCATGCTCAGCACAGAGCCCGATGTAGGGCTCGATCCCTTGAACCATGAGAACATGACCTGAGCCGAAATCAAGAGTCAGATGCTCAACCGACTGAGCCCCCAGGTGCCCTGAAGGTTAGACTTTAAAAGAGACATTAAGGTTCCTGTAACTTAGGGCCTCCCCTCGTTTATGCCCTTGTAATGCCTCCAGGGGACAGGACCAACCGTCCCCGATTCTCACAGTGGGCTCTCCTCACCAGGTGTGGGAGGGTCCAATCCATGTCTAGCTGGTGGGGGTGGGGGGGCACGGATTCCTCAGGTGATTCGATGTCCGTCCCCCCCCCCCCCGCCTCCACTCCTCAATAAATGATCCGGCTGGAAATGCTGGATTTACATATGGGGAGCAGGGAGACTGAGTCACGGAATGAGAAAGAGGTTTGTTCTTCAGACCCAGTGAAAATAGCCTTAATATCACTGTCATTCAAGTGCCCAGCACCAGACATGTCACCATGAGCCCCCAGTAAGCTGGGTATCATTATCTCCGCAGACAGAGCCTGGTGGGGACAGGAGGGGGACCCCAACGAGCCAGTGGCAAGTCAGAGTTTGAACCCAAGTTTCCCTGATGCCAGTCTCTTTCCAGCTCTCCGTCGTCCTAGAGTGATGGTGTGGTGACACGGAGGAGGAGGGTCACAGTTAGAGAATAATTTTAGTGCGAGCTTCCTCTGTGCCAGGTACCACGCTGAACCCATCACAGGTATCGGACCAGAGTCTCCACCACCCCCGGAGGTAGATGAGCTATTTTCCCCATTTCACAGAGGAGCAAACTGAGGCCCCGAGAGGTGACATCCCCTCCCCAAGGCTACAGGGCTAGTCACTGCGGCAGTGGAGGTTCTAACGAGGGTCTGGCCCAGCCTGGAGCACACTCTTCCACAGAGCAGGGGGAAGGAGGAGGAGAGTTCGTGATTCATCCTGAAATGGAGCGCAGGGTGCTCCCAGACCAGCATCCCCAGGAAGTCCGGCCCCTGAGTCTCCCCACTCCTCCCCCACTCCCGTCAGAATCTGCACTACAAGATCCCAGGCGATCTGGACACGTGTGGATGTCCCAGAAACACTGCTCCAGTTCAAGTGCTTTCCCACTTTTTATTACTTTTAGTAGTACACACACATACACACATCCCTTTTTATAAAGTTAGTCACGCAGGGGCACCTGGGCGGCTCAATCGGTTAAGCATCTGACTCTTGATTTATGCTCAGGTCATGATCTCACGGTTCCTGGGATTGAGCCCCATGTAGGGTGCTGCACTGGCCGCATAGAGCCTGCTTGGGATTCTCTCTCCCTTTCTCTGTCCCTCCCCTGCCTGCGCGTGCACACATGGTCTCTCTCTCTCTTTCTCTCTCTCTCTCCAAATAAATAAACACAAAAAAAATAAAATTAGTTACACACATCCTGAGATAGAAAACAAATTGCAGAATTGCCCTTCCAGGGGCCAGCAAGGAGAGAAGGAGCCAGGGAGGCCACGGTCAAGGTGGCTCGCACTGCACCCCTCCCACCTGCAAACTCACCTCACACACCCCTGCCGGAGCCTTGGCGGTGACCTCTGTTTTGAAAAGTTCCAATACCAGGCCAGGCTCTAGCTCCCCCACCCCCCCACCCAGGCAGATTCAATTCAGCAGCGTTATACTGACCCCCACATCCCAGAGCTACACAGAATCGCACAGAGTGTACACAGAAGAGAGGGGGCCTGGAGGTCGCGCTTCAGCTGGGAGCCCGCCCGGGGCTGTGTGTTCGCGGGGGCCTCAGGCAGAGCCAGTTCCGTGCAGACCTGAGCTTCAGCCAGACACACACTGGGACAGCCACTCCAGCAGTCAGAACCACGTTCTCCAATACAGTAACCACTACAGCCACGTGTGGCCATTGACATTTAGATTAATTTAAATTAAATTAATTCAATTCCTCAGTCACACTCACCACTCAGTAGGCGCTCACCAGCCGCACGTGCTCGTGGCTACCATGTTGGACAGCACAGAAAGCGTTTCTTCCGTAGTCGCAGAGACTGCCACTGGGCAGCGACGCATCAGTTCCCAGAACATTCTCTGCCGGCTGGTAGACAGCTGCTGCTCTCAGGCCTTCATGCATCCCCCAAACCCGTGCCCTCCCAGTCCTTTGTCATAGGGTATCTTATTAATCCCCATTTCTCCGATGAGGAAATGGAGTGAGGAACGTTCCTAGCAGGAAACAGCAACGCAGAGATGGGAGCCGCGTTTTCCTTTCTCCATTTATCAGCCAGGTCTTGGGTCGCAGCTCACCCTTGCAGGTCACTTGCAAAGCGCCAGATCCTGCCCTGGGCCCCCTTGCCGGAGCCTCCCGCAGCCCCGCAGCCCCCAAGTGTCACCAACGGCCTGTGTTACAGAGGAGGGAGCGGGGGTGGGGGGGGGCAGAGGGATGGAGGGGCTGGCCCAGCGTCTCACGGCCGGGGACTGGTGGGGCCACCCAGGGCCTTCCATCACTGCTCCTGGAGCATCCCGGGCCCCTGGCATGAGCGGGCTCACCTCCTACTGGCAAAGACTGGGGTTGGGGGTCCTGTGTCTAGGGATCGCTCTATTTTCTGCCCCCATCTCCGACCTCCTCTGGTGCCCTGTCTCCTTTCCTGGCTCTCAGAATCTGACCCCACATCTGTAAGGAGAGTGCGGCTCCTCCCTCTGCCTCGCCTCCTAAATCTCCTCCAAGTTCCGCAGCTTTGGCTTTGGCGAATTTGCTGCATGCCTCCGTTCTCCCTCCTCTCCATACCCTCAACCCCAACCTCACCCTCTGCCCCTGGACCCCTGGTCCGGCTCCTCCCCAGCTTTCAGCTCCCCCGCCCCCCCACGCCCTGGTTTACTCAGAGAGGTCTTTCCAACCCAGAGCTGACTCGCCCCTCCCCTACCCCAACACCACCCCCCCCAGCACCCCTGCTTCTCAGCCTACTGTGGGGGTGGGGCGTCTTTGTAACTGAGCTGGGCTCTGTGTGGCTCCCTGACCCCCACCCGCCTCTCTGGCCCCCAGGCCTTGGCACCCTGGGGTCCTTTCATCACCTGCACACCTGTTGCTCCTGCTTCTGGTCTCAGCTTTGCGATCGCCTCCTCCCGACTCCCCTCCACCGGCCATGGGCCCATGGGCGGTGATTTGCCTAGACATTCCGGGAACCCCCACCTGTGCTCACAGGCTCCCCTCCGGCCTCCCCAGCCAGTGCCAGCAGGGGACCTGGCGGTAGGGGGTGCTCGCTGGCTCTTCTTGCCGAGGCTTTGTGGGGGCCCGCGTGTGGGCATTGGGGACGCAGCCGTGAGCAAGCCAGACAAACTCCCCGCCTGGGGAGCTCACCTTCTGGTGGGAGACGGACAATAATGGACAGAACAAATCGCTGTCTACAGGGTACCTTCTGGCCATCCGAGGGCTGGGGAGCAAAGGAAGTATGTCAGTGTAAGAGGTGGGGGCAGGGCAAGTCAAGGGCTGAGCCCCCACAAGCCTTTCCCAGGGTTCTGCTAGCTCAAAAGTTAGGGGACTGTCGATTCTCCGGGCTTTGGGGTTGCTTTTGTTTGAAAAGCCTTCAGGACAGGGACTGGCTCAGAGGGACACACATGTGAAGTTGTTTCATCCGTCCCCGAAGCCGGCTCTGCCCATACCCTCCCCCCCACCAACTTAACAGCTCCCAGCCTTGCGCATATGACAGGCATCCAGCGAGAGAAGTGTTCAGCTCTCTCTGGCTTTGATGTCTCTCCACCCTCCTGGCTCCAGGTTCCACTTCCGCCCCAGTCCCTCACAGTCGGGAAGTTCTTCTTTAGATCTAACCTCCATCCCTCTTGCTGCGATGGCAGTCAATTTCCTATCTTTTCTCTCACCTTCTGAACTCCCCCCAGAAAAATGAGTATGCCCGACAGGAACGTTCCCTGCCTCCCTTCTCTCCTCGCCCCACCTCCCCTGGGCCCCCGAGTTTCCGACCTGCCGTCTGCCCGAATCCTCTCAGGCACGGTGCCCGAGATCTCTCAGAGCTTGGTCTGGGGAGGATGGCGATGCTTCCCCTGGCCCGCACGTCCCTCTCGGGCTTCCTCTGCTCTCCTGCCCTTCTTGTAGTCTCTCACTCTCCCTGGCCCCTCGTGCACGGTCGTGTTTTGGTCTCTAGCCCCTGTCTTTGTTCCTCTGTCTTCCCATGTCTCTGCCCCTCTCTGCCTTGCGCCCCTCTTCTCTCTTTGGGGCCTCTTGCCTCTCTGGCTGTTTCATTCCTTCGACCAGGTAGGGGTGGAGAACAGGCAAGAGGCCTCCCCCCAGGGCACGTGATGACCTGGCCAGGTTCTGGGCCTTGGCTTCCAATGCCCGCTGTCCCACGGACAAGCTGTGTGACCGGCCATCGGCCAGTGTCTTCAGCCCTCCCGATCTGTTGCTCCAACTGTGAAATGGACACCAGAACAGGCCACGGGGAGAAGCCAGTGGCTGCAGGCGCGGGCAGTGCTTAGGCCAGCACCAGGCACGTTGTGGGTGCCCAGGAAACGCTTCCCATCGCTATTAGGATTGCACTGTGGGGAGCAAGGCGATCGCTGACAGCAGGTCATGTGACCCCTGGCAGCAGGGTGTGGACCAGGGGAGGTTTGTCTCATCCTATGCAGTGGGGATGAGACAGGCTTTGCAGGATGCTGACTATTGTTTAACATGTCCCCCCACCCTGAGAGACTTCCGTGGGACTGAGGTTGCTGTCCTGACAAGCTTTGGGGTCTCTGGGACCTGTTGGCTCTGGTGAGGCTGACCAGGGAGGGACCATTTCGTAGCCTTGCATGGCCTGGGGCAAGTGCCTTTGTCTTTCGGTGCCTCGGCTTTCCTATCTGTGAAATGGGGGTAGTAGCAGCGCCTCTCCGAGGGCCCAGGGGAGAACTGCGGTTATTGCCAAGTACAGAGCCCAGAACGGTGCCCCAGGAAATGCCAGGTACCTGACAGGCATCGACATCGTCAGTGGTGTCGGGACCGCTCAGACGTGTGCCCCAGGGCTTTGGGAACGTGCTCAGCAGGGGAAGGGTTGTCCTCACAGCATGACGGTTAGTGGGGTGCAGGAGCTGCCCTGGGGGCCTGCTGTTTGGGACTCTAGAGTGTGGTACCTGGGACCTCTCCATCCAGGTTGCGCCTTGGTGCGGCGCGGGCGTCAAACTGAAGGCAGTTGTGTTTGCATAGGGATGTGCTGCCTCTGCTGGGCGGGCCTCCTGGGATGGGCGGGGACCTCAGGCTCTGGGCCGCCTGAGGTGTGAGCTTGAGAGGTTGCAGCTGTTAAGAGTGTGTCCTGGGCTGGGTGCGGGTGGGTCTCCGTGCAACTGTAACGAGGCAAAGTGTTCAGTCCGTGAGGAGTATAGACTCACAGCCATGATAACTCGCTCATTCATTCCTCACTCAGTTTACTGAGCACCTAACGTGTGCCAGGCACCGTCATAAATACTGGGAACCAAACTGCCCACAACAGATGGAGTGCCTGCCCTTGGGGAGCTTACACTCAAGTGTGTGGGTTTGTAAGAGGCTAGATGGTGACGAATGTCATATAGAAAAGTACAAGAGTGAAGGTTCTGGAGACGGCTAGGGTGCTGTGATTTGAGGTCGTCAGGATGGTCTCCCCGGAGAAGGTAACACCTGAGCAAAGACCTGAGAGGAGGCAGGCCCAATCTGGGAGGCGGGGCGGTGGCGGGGGGGGGGGGGGGGGGGGGGGGGGGGGGAGGGCCTCTGGGATCCAGACAGGGAAGAGCAAGAGCAAAGGCCCTGAGGCAGAAATGTATGCAGCCTGTTCCAGAAACTGAGGAGGCTGGTGTGGCCTGAAGTCAGCGAGTGAGCAGGGGAGGAGACCAGAGCTGAAGCCAGAGAAGTGGCCCAGCCTGAGGAGAGGGGGCCTGGGAACCCAGGTGATGTCCCCTGCCCTTGCACCTAGTGAGACCACCTGAGTGAGGGGGTGAGGGGCTGTGGAACAGAGGAGGGCAGGGTCTGGAGGGCAGGTTGGATGTTGACAGGACCCCTCTGGCTGCCTGTGGGAACAGACTGGGAGGGAGGGCGGGACAGAAGCGGGGCACCAGTGAAGAAGGACTCTGATCTCAGGGGAGATGGCTTGGGGGCGAGGAGGAAAGGGGGTCAGATCTGCATGTGGGGCACAGGTAGAGCGTTTTCACTGAGGATCTAGCTAGCCAGCCCCCAACAGCCCTAGGAGGCTGATACTCTTGTTACCCCCCCCCCACCCCCCGCCCCATCTCCCAGCATTTCCTGCAGCTCAGAACCACGAAGTCACTGGCCTGAGGTCACACAGCAAGGGAAACAGTCCCCCTTGCTTCATGTGCCCTAATGCTGCCACTTACCTTGTGTGCCCTGCGGGTGCCCTGGGCTTTGAGTATGGAGGTGGCCTTTGGCGGCACCGACACCAGTGCTTGCACACAGTAGGGACTCAGAAAATATCTGCCGGCTGGCTGGCTGGCTGGGCGAATGGAAGAAACGCGAGCGGCTTCCCTGCCCATTTTGCAGAAGCGTATGGGGAGGCGGCTAGCGGGCCCTGGCTGAGGTCCGGGGGGAGAGAGCTGCATCTGGGGCCGGGTTTCTTTGTGGCACGAATGGGGGCCGGCCCTTGGCTGCAGGACTGGGTGACGAGGATGTTGGCCCAGGATCGCTGGTGTGTCAGTGGTGGGGGTAGGAGTAAATGGCCACGCGGCGTGGTGAGGGGCTCGGGGAGCTCCCCCGGGGGGGCCTGGAGGTACTAGCTCCTGAGGGGAGACTGTGCTAGGCTGTCTGTCCTTGGGCCTGGGGACAGGTGCAGGAGGGGTGGCTGTGGTCAGCGGTGGGGGGGGGGGTGGGGTCAGCCGTGGCCCAGCCTGGTTTTGCAGCCAGTCTGTGCCACGAGGCCGGGCTTGGCACAGCCCACACGCCCCCCCCCCTTCCCAGGGCAGCCGGCCGTCAACCTTCCTCCCCCCGCTTCCCCCCGACCTTCCCCTGCCGCCCAGAACCAATGGGTTAATTAGATAACGGAGCCTTTGATTAGCGGGGGAGGGGGAGGCCTCTCGGTGCAGGGAAGGGGGGCCGAGGAGGAGGGAGGAGAGGCGCCCTCCCGGTTCGGAAGGAGAGAAAGAAGGAGGGAGGGGGGTGGGGAGGGAGGGAGCTGAGGCACAGCTTGGCTCTGCACTGCCGTGTGACTAGAAATTGTAATCGCGGAGAAAGAGAGAGACAGACAGAGCCTGGCCGAGAGAGACCGAGACAGACGGACAGACAGACAGAGAATCTGACCCAGACGGGCTCCCCAACCTACGGAGAGGGTGATGGGGACAGAGCGAGAGTGAGGAGGACATGGAGGAGAAGGAGAGAGGGGGCCTGGTCGTCCCGAGGGAGGCGAGACAGTGAGGGGGAGCCCCGAAGAGGGGGCTGGGGCTGAGGAGGGACAAGGCCAGGGGGCCGGGAGAGAGGAGAAGGGGGCCGGGGTCGGTGGGGGGAGAGCAGAGCAGCCGGCGGTGGGGGGGGGGAGAGCGGAGGGAGGTAGCGGTGGGGGTGGGGGTAGGAAGCAAGAGGAGGCCAGCAGGGAGGAGGGGGAGGAGACCGCTGCAGTGGCCTGGACGGGCCTCCCCGGGGCGGGAAGGGCGACCGGCGAGGAGGGGGGGGCGCGGGGAGACCCAAGAAGCCCCTGCGCCCCCCCCCCCAGCCCGACCTCGAAGGAAGCCCTGGAGAACCGGGGAGGCAGAGCCCCCCCGCCGGCTGGAGGCATGTGGAGGGGGGGGCCTGGGGCCCAGGGAGAGGCCCAGCGGAAGCGGAGCCACCGGGGTGAGTGTCCCTCACTGTGGTTGGGTGGGGGGGACAAGGACAGAGATGGCTGAGGGCGAAGGAGGGAAGGGGCGGGAGGCCCAGCCGCCACCGCAGAAGCTGTGATGGGAGGGGGGGGAGGGATGCGGGCGGCTGCAGGAGAGATGGGGACAGATGCGGTAGAGACGCGCGGCTGCAGGCCTGGACCTGGGGCGAGTGCTGCAGCCGCAATTTCTGCCCTGGCTTCGAGGGTGTGGGCTGAGTCGTCGCCAGTCTTAGGAGGTGGGAAAGGGGATGGGGGTGCAGGACTAGGGCCAGCGGAGACCCCCCTGTCACACTCGGGAAGGGGAGACCCCGCTGCGCTCACATGACTCACAGATAGAGGCGCACACAGCCCCCAGCCCACCAGGTGGAAAAATGAGTCCAGGATTCAGACACAGAACCGACCCCTCCTCGTCTCTGTCTCTCAGGCTTTCTCGTCTCTGTCTCTGCGTCTCTCCGTCTAGCTCTGGCTCTCACACATGCATCCAGGCGCACAGACTACGCACATGCATTTTTATCGGAGTTAAAATGATCTTGGAAACTGCAGAAGGAGGAAGCGAATGTGTGTGTGTGTGTGTGTGTGTGTGTGTGCGCGCGCGTGTGTGTGTGCGCACGCGCGTGCGGGGTTGGGGCTGGTGGCCCCGTGTCCGTGGGTCTGAGAGTCGGCTGTCTGCGGTGTGCCCGGGTCTCTGCTGCTGGTGGGCATGTTTGTGCAGACCACTTCCGTCTCCCCCCCCCCCCCCCCCCCCCCCCCCCCCCCCCGCTAGCCGGGGGACTCGGGGCGGCCTGCTGATGTGGGTGCACGTGCATGTGCTCCAGACACTGCCTGGAAGGGAAGGGAAAGCCAGGGCCACCAGCCCCCTCTGCCACTCGCTGGCCGGCTCCACGCCGGGACGAGCCGTCCCCCTTCCAGCGCCTCAGTGTCCTCATCTGCAGATTGGGCGTCCTAACGGCTTCCTCCTACGGTTCCCGGGAGGCTTCCATGAGAACACTGTGTGCGCAGAGTCTGGGGCATAGAAAGGGCTAACCCGGAAGACCGGAGCTGTTATTATCGTTGCCGTTCTCACCGTCGCTGTTGTTACGATTGGCCCGTCCCCCCTTTGTCTTGCCCTGACCCCACCCCGCCCGTTGCCCACCCCAGAGTTCGAGCACAGGGTCTCTGGCCCCCAGCCCCCTCCCCACCGACCGCCCCGACACCATCCCCGGCAGCTGCTGGCACGGAGCCACCAGGCGCTGCCTTGGCCCTGGGCACCTGCAATCCCACGGCCTCCCGCCTGTGCTGCCATACCAGGCCCCCGCGGCCCCCTCCTCCCCCTTGCCTTCTCCAGTCTGCTCCCAGCCTCTCCTGCCCACACTTCACCTCAACAGGTGCCTTGTCTGGCACTTACCTTCTTGAAGTTCCTCCTCTGAGTCTAACTCAAGTCTCTCTGGCTGCTGAGAGGCCACCCCCGGCCCCTGACGGGGTGACAGGAGTCTGAGGGGCGGCGGGCCCAGTGTGGGGGGCGTTTGGTGCTGGGCACCCGGCCTCTTTGCAAAGGCTCCTGGGTAGGGAGTGGGGTGAGGGGACAGGAGGTCGCGCCGGAGGCAAGGGGGCCTAGACGGCCACTGTGACGGAAGCCAGACTCCAGACCACCACCCAGGCTTCCAGACCCGGCACTTCATCCTTTCTCTGGCACTTCATCTCGTCTCTCTTCCTCTCCCTCCATCTCTGCCTCTTTGTCTCCATCTCTGAAACCATGCCTAGAACCAGGGTTTGGACCTGACATCTCCGTTACTGGCCAAGCGCCTGGGGCAGCCGTTCTCTCCCCACCTCACCCTTGCCTCGGTTGTCCGTTCTGCGAAATGGGCACAATCTTCCAGTCGGGGAAGGACGTGAGACAGTGCAGGGAGGGCAGGGCTAGCGCCATTCTTTGCCTCCCTCAGGGGGTGGGTCGGCCCCCCACGGGGCGGGGGGGAGCCCTGCTCTCCGGGTCCTGAGTAGACCAGGGAGGTGACGGTGGCAGCAGTGGCTGAGAGCTGCCTGGGGGTTGGGGAGCAGGTGGGCCAACGGGGTCCTTGTCCCTCACTGAGCTTCTCCCTCTCTCCCCCCCACCCCGACAGCCCCCCGGCGCCCACGCGGAGCATGAACATTGAGGATGGCGTGCGCCCGCAGCTCCCCGTGCCCCCCACTGCCGCCCGGTAGGATGTCCTGGCCCCATGGGGCCCTGCTCTTCCTCTGGCTCTTCTCCCCACCCCTGGGGGCCGGCGGGGGCGGCGTGGCCATGACATTGGCCGCCGGAGGGGGCTCCCCGCCGGCTACCTCCTGCCCCGCGGCCTGCTCCTGCAGCAACCAGGCCAGCCGGGTGATCTGCACGCGGAGAGAGCTGGCCGAGGTCCCCGCCAGCATCCCTGTCAACACGCGGTACCTGAACCTGCAGGAGAATGGCATCCAGGTGAGCTGGGCCGGCATCCGGTGGGGTGGGGGAGGGGGGACACACAGCCGTGGAGGGTAGTGGCGCTGCACAGGTGGTGGCCAGTTCCTCTTCCTCGAGGTGGCGAAGGCCTTCTGGGCGTCCCCTCCAGCTCCTCACGGCCGTCCCTGTGGCACTTAGGAGATACTGTTTGCATCCTATTAACTTGAGCTAAGGCTGCCCGGGTTTTCTCTGACGAGAAAACACCTCTGTGCCAGTGCGTTGGGGCTCAGAGGCACGGCCACCTGCCTGCCTCCGCCAGCACAGGACAGGCAAGCCCTCGGCCTGCCCTTGGAGTCACAGGTGGGCAAAGCGACCCTTGCTCGAGGCCTCCGTGCCTTCTGCGCCGCTACACCTGCTGCGTGGCCTCGGGCTCATGTGGTCTCTGCGCCTCCGTTTCTTCGTCTGCAAAATGGGGATGCTAAGACCTCCTGCCCCGGGGGAGTTGGGTGACGGCTGATGGGTTTCAGACTTGCCAGGGACTTAGAATCTTCTGGCACCTGGCGAGCACTCCTTTGCCGTGCGGTGTGGGGCTCATGTGCCCACTTCCCGGAGGTGGCGTGACATTTGGAGACCTGAGCACTCCCGTGGGCCTCGTCTCCTGTCCAAGCGCGTGGCTGGTGCCTGGACGGGGCAGGTGCCATCCGGTTAATTGTGACTGTGGCTAAGATGGGGTATAAATGATGCCTCGAGGGCAGAGCTGTGCATTTTTAAAGCAGGGTCTCTCCTTCTCTACTCTGTTGACGTTTGGGGCCCAATCGTCTTTGGTTGTGGGGACCTCCTATGTGCTGTAGGGTGCTGAGCAGTAACCCTGGCCACCAGACGCCAGCAGCACCTCGCCCCTGGTGCCCAAATGTCTCCAAATGTTGCCAGATACTGAAGGGGGGGGGGATCTCCCTAGTTGAGAGCCACTATTTTTTTTTTAAGTTTTTAAATGTTACTTTTGAGAGAGAGAGTTCAAGTGAGGGAGGGGCAGAGAGAGAGGGAGACGCAGAATCCGAAGCAGGCTCCAGGCTCCGAGCTGTCAGCCCTGAGCCCGACGCGGGGTTCGAACCCACCAACCTTGAGATCATGACCTGAGCCGAAGTCGGGCGCTTAACCTACTGAGCCACCCAGCCGCCCCGAGAACCACCATTTTATTTTTTTTTTTTTAATTTTTTTTTTTCAACGTTTTTTTTATTTATTTTTGGGACAGAGAGAGACAGAGCATGAACGGGGGAGGGGCAGAGAGAGAGGGAGACACAGAATCGGAAACAGGCTCCAGGCTCCGAGCCATCGGCTCAGAGCCCGACGCGGGGCTCGAACTCACGGACCGCGAGATCGTGACCTGGCTGAAGTCGGAGGCTTAACCGACTGCGCCACCCAGGCGCCCCTCGAGAACCACCATTTTAAAGGCACAGGGTCGGTACCGCACACCACGCAAGCCTTCCCCGACCCCAGCCCATAAAGCTAGGAGAGAAGACGGCTCGCGTGTGACGTCCCAGGCCCCTGGAAGCTAAGGTTCCCCTCCGCCATGGCACTTCCCTATCTGTCCCTAGGAGGGGAAGGGGTCAGTGGCACCCATCTCACTGTCCCGGAGAGCCTGGGGACAGGGCTCCCCTCTGCAGAAGACAGAGGGGATCTTTCAGGGGCGCAGCACCAAGGGCACTACTGCCCAAGTCGAGAAGGCTATCCTGGTGGCCGCACGGCAAGGACCAGTGAAGCCAGTGTTGGGGTCAGGATCGTGTCCTCCAGCTCGGCCCCACCTCCTCAACAGGGTGCCTTCTGTAGAGTGCGCTGGGAGTCTAACCTGCATCCTCAGGCTGGAGTCCCTGCTGACCTGCCCCTGACTCCTGTCAGGGGGCCGACACCCTCACTTCCTTCTCGCCCTTGTTCCCTGGACTCTGCCGCCCCGGTTCCGGCCTTTCTTTACTCACGTGACGTTCCACACGTGTTGCCACCAGCTCCGAGCCAAGCCCTGATTTAGGTACTGACACTGACGGAAGGGCAGGGCCCTCCCCTTGTGTACGTATAAGGGAAGAGACTGTAAAACGAACGGGATGGCGAGTTGGGCTGGGACAACTGCATTCTGGGGAATGGAAGTCGGAGGGGAGACGTTAGCGCATCAGGAAGTACGTGCGATGAGGGGCCGCTGAGTGCGCCCCACCAGCAGCCCCAGGCCGCGGCAGTGACCCTGCAGTAGAACTGGGCCATTTTCTCTTTGGGGAGCAGTGCGTTTGCCGGCACGGGGCTCCGCCCACAGACTTGTGGCTGCCCGCAGGCGCACAACGGCCCGAGCAGTGCTCCCCTGGCACCGCCAGCCCCTACTCTCAGGCCCAGTCCCTCCTCCCAGTGGCCCCCAAGGGGTGCTGGCCTCTGCCTGAAACCCACTGAAGCCTCCTGGCCTCAGGAGTGAAATCCAGCCTCTATATTGTGACAGCCGAGTCCCACACAGCTGGGCCTGGCCTGCCGGCCCCTACGATTGCCGCCAGTTGCCCTCCCATTTCACCCCTCCGTCCAAATATGCCTCTCTGTGGCCCCTGGGTCCCCCAGCCTAGCCTTCCTTCGCCGCCTTCCAGTCTGGGCCCGTGGACTCCCCCCGCCCCCACCTCCAGACATCCCTGCCCTTACCCAGGACGCTTGTGTTTGCTAAATATCTCTTGGTTGTCTTCTGCGTGGGAGGCGTGGTCCAGTCACTCCAGATACATCAGTGAGCGAAACAGACAACCTGTCCTACCTACCCCAGCCCGCATTCTAGACTTCGGCATGATAAGTAAATGGCATGTGTTAAACATGCTGAGGGCTGTGGGAAAAGGAAATAGATGGGGGCTGGGGACGGTGGGTGCAGGAGGAGGAGGGGTGACTGGCTGCAGCTTTAAAGACAGGAGGTCCAGGTGGCCTAGTGGAGAAGGTGACATCTGAGCAAACGTTTGGAGGACGTGAAGGTGGAATCTCATGGAAGGGCATTCCAGGCAGAGGACAGCAAATGCAAAGGCCCTGGGGTAGGATCCTGCCTGGTGTGTGGGAGGAACAGCAACAAGCAGGTGTGACCGGAGCACAGTGAGCCAGGAGAGAGGGTGGGAGGTGAGGGCCGATCCCGCAGGGCCGCAGGGCCTCTTGGCCTCATGGTGAGGACGTGGGCTCTTCTCAGAATGAGCCAGGAGCCGGGGGAAGCTCTGAGCAGAGGGCAGACGGGCTGCTGACTTGGGTCTCCCCGGCTGAGGTGCAGGGAGGCCCATACGGCACGTGGATCCTGCGCCAGGGGGGCTGGGTTTGAATCCCGGATCTGCTGTCTCCTTGCTGGTGCAGAGTTCTGGTGAGAAATGCCGGGGGCTCGGCTGGGACCAGGCTGCTTGCGGTGGAGGTGGTGAGAAGTCGGCCGGTTCTGGGCGTGTTTTGAAGGTGGAGACACCAGGACGTTCCAGCAGAGCGGGTGTGGGAAGAGGCAAGAGAGGATGGTTTTCTTTTGGGGTTGAGCTGGCCCCTTTGCCTGGGCCTGTTTGCTGGCGCGTCTGTCACCCCATCTCGTGGGGCCACTGGCCTCCAGACGTTTGACCCACATCTCTGTCCGGGTGTGCACTTGAGCCCCATGGACGTGAGTGAACTTCTTTATAAGTCACGCACGGGTCTGCTGCAGCCACGCGGCGTGCACAGTGCTAAACACACACAAAAGTGGGCATGTTTCATCCCTGGGGGTTCTGGCACCCCCACCCCAGAGGCTTCTGTCCCCCCGCAAACTGCATGTTCCCCCAGGGTGGAAAGAGTGCTGTCCACGAGAGCAGGTGCTTGTGAACGTTCAGTCAGACTGGCCTCCCTTCGTGGGCACCTTGCAGGTGGCAGGAGTGGGGCTGCCGAGGGAGCCAGTGGAGGAGCTTGGGAATGTAACTGTAGGAAAAAAAAAAAAAAGTTTATTTATTTATTTTGAGAGAGCGCGCACACACGAGAAGGAGAGAGGGAGACAGAGAACCCCCAGCTCTGCTAGCACAGAGCCCGACGTGGGGCTCGATCCCACAAACCATGAGATTATGACCTGAGCCGATATCAAGAGTCAGATGCTTAACCGACTGAGCCATCCAGGCACCCCGAGAAAGTAACTTTTTCATTATCCAGTTAAAAAGAAAAAGAAAAAGAAAAAAAATTACCCCTAGTCCCACCACCTAGATATAAATAACTACTGTTTACATTTTGTTTTTAAAGGCTTCCTGGCTCTTTTTTGAGCCTATACAAATTGACTTTTAAATTATTTATTACAGAATGAATGCAAATTAATTTAGAAAACCTAGAATATATACCTAAGTAAAAACACAGGGACAAAAGCCAAGCGTAATTCGACACTCACAGGTAACTCCCATTAGCATTTAGTGTCTTTCTGGCCAGTGCCCTGGTAGGGGGGGTTGGTAAAGGGATTTCTTTTTTTTTTTTTTTTTTTTACTTTTTTGAGAAAAAAAATGAAATCACACCATTTGATATCAGTTTGTAGCTGACTTTCGACACCTGAGAGCGTAGCATGAACACCTTTCTCCCTGACACTAATGCTCGTCCAAAATATCAGTTTTAATCACTGTGTAGGATTCTGGCCATCCCGTTACTTAACTAGTCCGTTCTTCTCTCCAGTGTTTTCACTGATACAGACAGCGCTGTGGTCAACAACCTCCGTGCTCAGTCTTGGGAACTTTCCGGATTCTGCCCTTGGGAGAAATTCCTAGAAGTAGAATCTCGGAGTCAGAGGGACGATCATAGAGGCACTGCCCTGCAAGCCCTATGTGTCCTGCTCGTGGTGGCTGGTACTTCCCCAAACATGCAGGGGACTGTGCGTGCGCGCGCACACACACACACACACACACACGCAGCCTGACACCAAAGCGCCGTAGAAATGGCCTGAGTTCCGGGGATTTGAGAGCCTCCCTGTCCTGTCCGTGGTCACTTGCTTGTCATCTGGCTCTGCACAGACGATGACTCCCTGAAGGGGGTCTTCACCCTGCTCCCTGCTGGACCCCCAGCACCGAGAACAGAGCCTGGTACACAGCAGGTGCATAGCAGATAGTTGTCTATGAATGGAAGGTCGGCTGGCTCCCGAGCAAAAGCTTCCGTCTAGAACAGTGGTGTCCATCTCTGGAGAGGGTTCAAATGCCCTCCTGGGACACGACAGGGCCAGCAGGTGGTGGAAATGGTTGTTTTAATGGCCTTTGCAAGCAAAATAATTTTTAAATATCAGCAGCCTTCCATGGGCCCCCAAATCGTTTCTGAGACTGGACAGGGGCGCGAAAGCCCGAGCCTGTGGAGTCACCTTCTAGGCAGAGGCCTAGAGACGCCCCTTCCCCCTGACCTCCCAGCCCTGACAGCCCTGAGGCCACATGCCCCAGGGACCCCACACAGCTCCCACCTGGGCCGGGCCTACTCCTCCTCTCCTCGGCTGGCTCTGTTCCCCTCCTCCCCAGAGCCAGTCATCCTAATGTGTTTACTGTGGATCTTTCTGCTTGTGTGTGTTCTTGCAAAATGCTTATTGTGTGCATGTATTTTTAATTTATGTAGATGAAGCTGCATTATAGATGGCTTTCTTTGTCTTACTGTTTTCACTCAGCCCGGGGTGTTTTAAGAGCCATCCACATCAGGGTGTGTGCGCGCGCGTGTCCACCCACTGCAGAATTCTCCTTGGTGGGTGCCCCCCCACCTCCTGCCCCCCCCACCTCTGAATCAGGACAGACACCCAGGAGGCTTGGAGCTGCCTCCACCACAAAATCCCCCTCAGGACCCCTTTGGGAGCCTCGTGGTAACATCTTTGGGGAACTCTCTGGATCCGACTTCACGCGTGGGCTTAACCAGGGTCCCTCGGGGTCCACCGGGAGGTCGTGTGGGCAGTGTGTGAAGGTGCTCTGCAAGGACGTGTGCTTCTGGCCTAAGAAACCCATCTACCCACCGGAAAGAAGTGCTCAGAGGTGCTTCAGAGAGAGGTTGAAGGATGGCCCAAGGGGGCCAAAGTGTAGAACAGAAGCCGCCTCAGTTCTTGGTAATCAGGGCATTGGTCAAGTGAATTGGGGCGCATTCTTACAACAGAGTGTTACTTGAATATTTAAAACAGAGTTTCGAAGAATATCAAAGGACACAGGGAAGTGCTTAGAATGTAACACTGAGCTTTCAAAGGATGCAAGCAGGACGTCCAGTTTGTTTTAAAACTGCCCTGAAAGGAGGGGGGGTCTGGGTGGCTCAGTCGATTGAGCTTCCGACTTCAGCTCAGGTCATGATCTCGAGGGTTTGTGAGTTCAAGGCCCGCATCAGCATTCTGCGCTGACAACTCAGAGGCTGGAGCCAGCTTTAGATTCTGTGTCTCCCTCTCTGCCCCTCTCCTGCTGTGCTCTCTCTCTCTTTCTCAAAAATAAATAAGTAAACTTTAAACATAATAATAAAATAATAAAACTGTCCTGAAAGCAAACACAAAATGCAGGGACCACCCAGAAACGTTGGCCCCGCCTTTCCCATCACACTAGCATTATGGAGGATAATTGCATTTCTTCTGTTCGCTTTCTTCAGTTGCTAAATTTTCTTCAGTGAGGGCACCTAGTGCTTTTTGTTATCAAGAAAAATTCTACTTAAATATATAATATGTACAAAATGGTATACAAGCTGAAGGCAACAGTCTGTGGTGGGATTCGCTCACCTGTCCCTGGAAAAGGGAGCAGAAACCCAAATCTGCGGAGCGTTTACCCTGAGCCGGGGGACTGGGAGTGCTCTCCCTTCCCCAGGCCTCTTCGTTCTCACAAGGACAGGATTGTTTGTCCCATTTGACAGATGGAAAATGGGACAGCCCCTCCCCTGACTTCTAACAGCCAGAATAGTGCATCTACACCATCTACACCATCTACACGGCTGCCCCCCCAGCTGCTGTTTGTGCCTCTCGGCCGCCTGGTCTCCTCGTCGTTCTCCTGTAGCCCGGCGCTCCCTCCTTTTCCTTCTTTATTGTTGGGTAATATTCTGTCCGATGAAGTTACCGCGATCTCTTGATCCATTTCCTCTGGATGGGCATTCGGACCGTTTCCAATTTGGGGGCGGTCCCTACTCCACCTGACCTTCGACATAGAATCTTTTCGAGCCGGGGAGGGTGTAGTGGAGTCCCTCCTCCCCATTCATGCCGTGGAGAGTGGCCTGTGCGCTCCAGGCCGGAGCAGGAATGGGACTGTCAGCGAGCCGGCTCCAGGAAGGACAGCACGAGCCACATGTCACAAGTGGCGGAGTCCGACGCCATCGAGCTCAGGCCCCCAGGTGCTCCACCTGTTACCTTCTCTGACTGAGATAGCGCCCTTCAGGACATGGCCCCTGCCTCCGGCCTCCTGCATCCCTGGGCCCCTTCACACTGGACGTTCCCTCTTTCTGGAATGTTCTTCCACTCTCCTCTACATCTACTTAGCACCAGCGCTTAACAGTTGTGGAGACAGTTGAGGCTTCACTCACAACTCTTCCTCGGGCACATTGTCAAACCTGTCTGGGCCTCAGTTTTGTCATCTGTGAAACGGGGTAACAACAGCCCTTCCGTCATAGAGCCGCTGAGAAATTCAATGCTTTCATTCTTTGGACAAGCAGGTATTGAACGCCACTGCATTCTAGGTGCTCCCGGATGCCCTGGGGACACGGCGTCACGTGGGGGCAGTGCATTCGCATGCGGACTTAGGGTGGGAGAGGACCCTGGTGAGGGGCCAGGAGCTGAGCAGCTCTAGCAAGGATTGACAGTGAGATCTTTGTCACGGTCGGCCTCGTCTTTCTTGACTCAACCCCAGAGGCGCCTTCCCCGAGCCCCCAGTCAGGTCAAGGCCCCCCAGTCCCCGCGGCACCCCAAATTCATTGATCGTACTTGTGCACACTTGTTCACGGCACCACTGGCCCAAAATGCAACCGTTACATGAACCAATCAGAGGGCGTCTCGCCATCTTGCAGAGTCTTGTGGCCTCGGAGTCTCATGAGAGCCCCAGGAGAGGGACAGGTGGGGATCCCCATTTTTCAGTTGAGTAGACTGAGGCCTGAGAGACAGGAGACCCACATCTCCCCCTCTATTACTCAGGTTGCCTCTCTGAGCCCACCTCCCGCTTGGGAGGGTGGGAGTAGGGGTGTGTGTGCAGCCTCCCAGCAATGCTCCGAGCTCTGTCCACAACTACCCTGTAAGTCCTGTTCTCCCCATTTCACGGACCAGCAAGACTGTGGTGCAGGCAGTGAGACCCTTGTGCAAAAAGCCGCAGTTGGGGGGTAGAGTTGGGACTTAGCCCAGGCCGACTGGCTATAGAATTTGATTTTTCCAACACTAATTTCCTGATGTTTCCTAATTCGTAGCTGGCTGCGCTCTGTGTAGTCCTGGCGCCTCAGGCTCAAAGCTAAGTCAGTCCTGATGCGGTCCACAAAGCCAGCTCCTGCTCTGGCCTTGTCCTTGCTCATCAGGACACCTGCCCCAGCTTCCTCCTAGCCTCCCGTGCACTGCCGCCCCCCCCACACCCGCCGCCCCAGTGAGAGTCGCCATGCCATCCCTTGACCTTAAGACGGACAGTGCTCCCCTTGCTGCAAGGACCCTTCGCCAGCCAGCCTGTCCCTGTCCCAGCCACACCACACTCAGGGGTGCCCTCTGCTGGACCCAGACACCGCCCCAGCCCTGCCCTTCCAGCCCTTCCGAAAACACACCTCACCTCTGAAGGGCCAGAGTCACATTCCGCACTTGCCTGGAACCAGGCACACTTCCTCGTGGACCCCAGACACTGAGAATTTAATCCTTACAACACCGGGCACGCGCTCTCCTCCCCACGTGGAAGCAGGCTGCAAGCTGCTCCCCGAACGCCTGTCCCTTCTGCGTCTGATTGGCCCCGGTCTGTCAGTCCGCAGCACCCAGCTCATGCCCCAGTTCCCTATTGAACAACTACTATGTGTCAGGCTCTGCTGCAGGACCTTTGCACAGCTGGATGCAGAGAGGGAAGCACACGGAAGGCAGGACCCGTGAGCTCACAAGATGGAGGTGGAAGCCGGATGGGGGGCAGGGGGCCAGGGAACCTCACTGGGAAGGAGGTCTTTGACCCCGCCTGAGCCTTCACCTAACCCCACCCACCCACCGCCTTAGGCAAAGCTGGGGTGCACTTAGCACCTGATACAGATCGTACCCACCCCGTCCCCCCCCTGCTTCCCAGGGCATTATCTGCACAGGTTCAGACGCCTGTCTGGGGTGGGGGCAGGGGTACAGAGGTGAGGAGCAGGCCAGACTCAGCAAACAGGGCAGGGCTTGGCCCAGGAGGCCCGAGAAGGCAACTCCCCGGTGGATGAATGGAAGGAGATGAGGGGGAGGACCGGAGGGCGGGCAATGGCCCGGTGAGTGTAGATGGACAGTCACATACATGGATGAGAGGAGCTGGCGTCTGGGAGAAAGACTTCTCACGGGGCAGGGATGGTCAGGAAGCCTTAGCAAGGAGAAAGGCTTTTTTTTTCTGTTTTTAGGGAGCCTTGAGTGACTTGGGCCCCGAGCAGGTGCAGAGGCTGGGATGGCGTTCCAGGACAGCATGAGCTCAGGTGTAGAGGAGGAGGAAAGTGACAGGTTCATAGATGGTGCACTTAACCTCGAAGGCACTAAGCCCCTCATGTGTGGAAAGACATTTAATTCCCTCACCAATCCTAAGAAGTAGATTTTATAATCCCCATCGCACAGATGGAGAAGCAGGCCCCAAGAGGTCTAAAATGCACCCAAGGGGCACCTCGGGGGGGCTCAGTCAATTGAGCGTCCAACTTCGACTCAGGTCATGATCTCAGGGTTCGTGAGTTCGAGCCCTGTGCCAGGCTCTGTGCTAACAGTGCAGAGGGGTTCTCTCTCTCAAAAAAAAAAAAAAAAAAAAAAATTAACAAACATTTAAAAATAATAATAAAAAAAATTCACCCAAGTCCCAGAAGTGGTAGAGAGGCAGCCCGAATCAGGACTCCAGCTGTCTGACCCCACCGCTTGAACCACCAGGCTACAGGGCCCACGAGCAAGAGCGAGAGCAGCCGGCCGGGTTGGGGCAGGGACGAGACAAGTCTGTCTGAGCACAGTAGTGGTCTGGGGTGCTGAGGAGCCCTGGGGTTTGAGCTCTCTCCCCTGAGATAGATAGCGGGGGCCACTGAGCTCTGGCCAGAGCCCTTCCCCACCCACCGCCCTTGAGGGTCGGCCTGTGGGTGTGGGAGCAGGGGTGCTGTGGAGGCTGACACATTGGTCCCAGCTGCCCTCACCCAATATGGCTCCTGGAAGGTGGGGCCCGGAGCCTCTGGGCTCCTGCCAGTAGAAGTCAGTGCCAGCATGGCCTGGAACCTTCGAACAGGGACAAGTTTAGAACCTCTTGTTGGGCAAGGTAATATTAGTGACAGAAGTGACATTTATGGATTTCACTGAAGGAGGAGATGCTGCGTCCTAAGTGGCCACCCTGCCCCTGGGCTGAGCTGTGTTGCGGTGATACGGGCTGGTTCTCAGTCCTCACGGCCCCTGCACCTGTGCTACAGAAGAGAACGCTGAGGCCTGGGGAAGCTGAGTCTAGACCCAAGCCTGCCAGGCTCCTGGCGGGTCCCGGAGGTCAGGGAAATCCCCACGGAAAAGGAGGCACAAGGCCCTTATCTCAGGGAAGGAGGAACTATGAGAAGTCGTCATAAAAGCACTTAGTACAGAAAAATAACAATGTTTTTAAAACCGTGAATGCAAAACACTAATACACACAAGAAAAGACCGAGCTGCTAAGCTTCGTTGTCGGTTCAGTACGTTCAAAACGTATAAGAACAATTTATCTTAATAGTGTTTAGATGAACAATTCACTTAATCATCTCCCACCACAGTTAAATTGTTAATAAAGGAATTCTTGACAGTTTATTTTCTTAAAAACCCCAACAGAACTCAGTGGGATTTTTTTTCAGTGTTAGTAATGTTTACCAACTGTAGCTGAAGTGGCAAGTCCCCTAAGTAATAGACCAAGCTCCAGGATGAAGGAGAGACCCCCCCTCCACCTTGGGGTTGGGAGTGGTCATCGATGGGGCCATGTTCCCTTGTCCGACTGGTGTCTGTACCCTTGACGGTGAGCACAGAGCCGGGCCTAGGGGGAAGAGGGCTCAGCAACCATGGGCTGAAGAAGCGAGGGGACAAGGGTACTTGGCTATGAGGTTGCTGTCAGAGGCAAGACCCCAGGACTACCTCCTCTGCAACATAAGAGGACATCAGTGTCCTTCCAGGCCAAATGTTAGGCTGGGAGGGAAGGGGGATTTGCCCACTCCAAGAACCAGTCCCCACCTTGTCCATCCTACTTTGTGTCAATGGTCACAACAGTGACCCCCGTTTAAATATCATCTGCTCTGGGTGGGGGGAGGGTGAGGGTCAAACTGTGCTGTACAACGGCCCACACCTGCCTCTCCCCCTACAACCAGGGAAGCACCCATGATCTGTTTACACCATTGCCATTTAAAGGATCATTTGCATAATTATTATGTTTAGTGCCCTCCCCACTCAAGATCAGGTTGTGGGAAGTCAGGGCTGCTTCTTTCTTGTCCACGGCCGGATCCCCAGAGCCCAGCAAGATACTTGACACATAGCAGGCACTCCAAGAATATCTGTCAAATGAGCAAATCAACACGAGGGTAATGGCTGAATAATGAACAGGCCCCATGGCTCAAACTGCATTGAAACCAACAGAGAGTCCAACCCTCTTGGCTTAGGATCCGCAGACGGATGGAGACTTTGTATTTATTTAGATTGAGGAAAAGCAGACATCCGATCTTGGTTCTGCTACTTTGGATCTGTGAGACCAAAGGCAGATAAGTTTTCCTCTTTGAATCTCCATTTCCTCAGCGGTAAACCATCAAATAAGAAGAGAGGCAGGGACGTGTGGTTGATAACACCCATGTGACAGGATTTCTACAAGGACTAAATGAGATCACCACCTCAGAGCATTTAATACAAGGTCGGGTACACAATAGGCACTTAACAAATAACGGCTTTCCCCTTCTGCCTTATTGGGAACCTGCCCAGGATGGCATCTTGTTTCAGAGTCAGGATGGGATCAGCCTTGTATTGTTTGTGAGAGGAGGAGAAGAGAGGAACTGGCTGACTTTCGTCTTTAGGTATGCGTGTTAAATTTTAAGGGTAACCACTAAAAGAAGAGAAAAGGAAAATATATAGATTCTAAAATAGTAGATGGGGGAAATTGAATAAGAAAAAAAATCAATGAAAAAGATGACAGGAAAAGAGAAAGAATAGGCTGCAAAAAATCAGGACAAACAGTACAAAGTAACAGTAAGAATAATTCCAAATGTATTATTAATTACAATAAATGTAAATGGACTAAACTTCCAGTTAAAAGACAGCAATTTTCAGACTGCACTAAAAAACAAAATGCAGGGGCACTGAGGTGACTCATTTGGTTAAGTGTCCCAACTCTCAATTTCAGCTCAAGTCATGATCTAACGGTTCATGAGTTCGAGCCTCACCTCAGGCTCCATGCTGATGGTGTGGAGCCTGCTGGTGATTCTCTCTCTCTCCCTCTCTCTTTGCCCCTTTTTGCCCCTTCTGTGTGTGTTCTCTCTCTCTCTAAAAACAAATAAATAAACTTAAAATCCAAAAGACGCGCCTAAAACATCAGGTCAGAATGGATGAAAGCAAAAAAGATGGCAAATGCTTACCAAAAAAAAAAAAAAAAAAGAGTAAGTTGGAACCAGAAGGCTAGTGCTCTTTCAGCTCCCAAGTTCCATCACTAAGGGTTTCAACGTGGTGGCATTGTCACCTAGGCCAAAAGGTGTGTAGGCCCACATCAACTGGCATTACTGGGTGCTCTCCAAACCAGAGCCTTGTCCGTTCTGGGCTATTCATTCAACACACTTGGCTGAAGTCTGCCATGAACTAGGCCTTGTACTGGGGACAGGGAATGCAGAAACCATCCAGATGGACTCTCTACTCATACACTCATAGCCTAGCCGAGGAGAAGGACGTGTCAAAGCAATGTGATAAGAGAATGTGTTTGACACCTTAGTGAGCAGGGGAACAAAGAGGGCTTGCTGGGGGAAGGCAACTGAAATTTCCCAGAGAATAAGGAGGAGGACAGCATTCCAAGCAGAGGGCACAGCCTCGGTGCAAAGGCAGAGAAGCTAGGCAGAGCCTGGTGAGCCTATGGAATCCATCCATACACCTCCATATGGCTGGAGTAGAGGAGAGGCACTGAGGCAGGCCTGCAGGGCCTTTGACCCCACGTCCAGGGTGATAGGGAGCCATGGGAGGACTATGAGCAGGGATGTGGCGGTGTCTGAACTGCATGTTAGCCTGTGTAGAGGAAGGATGCTGAGGAAGAAACTGGATGCCCAGAGATGGGACAAATGTTCATGATCATTAATAGCTGAATCAACAATGTTATGTATATATATATATACATATATATACATACGTGTATGTATATATATATACATGTATGTATATATATGTATATGTGTATATATATACTGCATGCTTGCCCTGCTCCAAGTACTCACGATCGTGTCCAAGCCTCACAGTAATCGTGCAGTACCTGCGAGGAAAGAGGGTTCAGAGACAGTAGGGCACTTGCCGAAGGTCACATTGCTGATTGGCAGCAAAGCCAGGATTCAAACCCAGACCCAGCAACTCCCCGCTAGGCTGCTCCCCAGGCATCCTGCGGAGAAGGGAGAACTACTGGAATCCTGGTAAAAATAAAAAGCACTCGCTATTTAAAGCAACCCTACAGCACATCTTCAATAAAACCAGGCTTCCTTTGCAGCAACACCCCCGTCCCGCTCGGTTCCCAAGCGCATTAGTAAAGTGGTTGGGGGGACCCCACCCCCCCCCCGGGGAAATGCCCTTCGTCTCCCTCCACGCACACCCTTCCCGTGGCAACTGAGACAAAGCATGCGGAGCCGGAAGAGCCTCAGACGCTGCCGAGATGCACGCTGTGGACAGACTGTAGTTGGGGTCCCTCTATGCAGAGGGTCAGGGAGATGGCGCACCTGTGCCCTTCCCCGAGGGCGCAGCGGGCAGCCCTACTGAGTCACTGGACCCCACTGAGCCTCAGCCTGCAGGTTCAAATCCGGCTCTGCTGCTTCCTCATTGGGTGACTTGGCAAAGCGGGTTCCTTCTCTGAAACGAAAGCCTAACAACACCTGCCTTGGGGGCTGCTGGGGGACAGCCGCCTTGGATGGAGAATGCGCAGCCCAGAACTTGGCACTTGTCACTGGGGCTCAGCGAGCACCTGCAGTGCCACACCCCGTGCCGGGCAGATGTCAGCGATTCCCCCGAGTCTCGAGGCTAGCTTTGTAAGGTGGACGTTGCGACGCCCTTTCACGGGGAACGGCCCCTCCCCCATCTGCTCCTTCAGAACTGCTTTATCCCCACGAAATAAAAAGCGATGGATGGATGAATGAATGAATGAATGATGAATGAGACGTTTGGGCTGGAAGAAAAGGGCCGAAGAAAAGGGAAGGGCAGCCTGAGAAGAGGGAACAGCATATGTAAAGGGGGAGGACCTGGTGAGATAGTTCCAGGAGTTGGCTGTGAAAGGTCACTGGAGTGAGGATGGCTAGGGTAGTGACGGCAGTGAGGGTGCGGTGGGGGGACGTGTAGAAGGGAGGGGAGAGGCAAGCAGGTGCCGGGCCAAGCAGGGCTTCTGATGCAGGCCGAGTCTTCTTCTCTGAGAGCACTGGGGAGCCATGGAAGGCTCCAGAGGAAGGCCCTGGGTGTGGCAAGACCCTGGAGATGGGCTGTGGCTGTGAGACCTTCCAGAAGAGTAGAACCACAGGCTTGCTAGCCAACCCCACGGGTGAGGCCACAGGTGGCGTGGGGTCTGAGGCTGCAGGCCCGCCTTGGACCAGGAAGGTGGGCTGGGGACCGCACTGAGAGCTGGGACCCTGGCAGGAGGGAGGAGCAAGCGGGCATTCAGTGAGCTCCCGCTCGGCTTGCAGGGACCTGGGGAGGCCCCAGAACTGAGTGCCACCAAGACCGAGTGAAGGCGCGGTGTCTCAGGAACCTGGCCCAGTGGACTTGTCCTTCTAGAATTCTCTGTCCAAACTCTCACGTCTAACTTTTTAAGAGCCCACCTCATTCTCTCCCTGGTGATTAGTGACAGCCAGATCCTCCAGCTGCTGCTGCTGCTATTGTTGTTACTATTATTTTTTTTTATTTATTTAAAAAAATTTTGTAATGTTTATTTCTTGTTGAGAGAGAGACAGAATGTGAGTGGGGGCGGGGCAGAGAGAGAGGGAGACACAGAATGCGAAGCAGGCTCCAGGCTCCGAGCCGGCAGCACAGAACCCCACGCGGGGCTCGAACCCGCAAACCATGAGATCCATGGCCTCAGCCAAAGTCGGCCGCTTAACCGACGGAGCCACCCAGGCGCCCCGTTACTATTATTTTTAATAGAAACAGCGAGTGAGGGCCTGCTCTGTGCAACACCAGCGTTTCCCAGGGCGATGATCAAAGGCACCCTGCGAGGAGGGTTCTGTGCTTGTGATGTTTGGGAAACCCAGAGAATGGAGCGAAGTGGAACTGTCCTTTCCCGCAGGACTTCCCAGAACTTCAGCCCCCGGCAGCGGCACCTCCAGGAGGGACCGCGCGGCTCCTGTTTGATCAGGAAAGCTTTTTGTCACTGCTGTGGAGTAGCACCCCACGGAACGCACTGGGACCAGCCGGCCGAACTCTCCCCCTTGCTCCCTCGGAGGAGGAGGCGAGGGTGCAGTGACCCATGAGGCCGCAGGAGCCAAGCCCCAGGGCCTCTCAGGGTCCTGGGGCTGCCCCCAGTCTCGGACGCAGGCACGGCCACACCGCCAGCCGCCTGCAGAGACCCCAGGCCAGCGTGCTGTGCCCCTTCCCTCCAGCCCTGGAGGTCAAATCCCGCAGGTGCCACTCCAGGGCGGGGAGCTTCCCGAGGACCCATCCCCTGCCAGCGAGGACCCATCCCCCACCAGCGCGCTTTACACAGACTCCTTCCTGCGATAGCATTTACCGAGGTTTTGTCCCATTCTAGAAGTTAGCTGTGTTCACTGCAGGAACTTAAAGAAGGCAGAAGTGTGTTAAGGAAAATAAATAATTGACCCTGGCAATTCCATCTCAATGTCCCAAAGGAGGTGTAGCCCTGGGAAAGAATTCTGGATAGCCATGAAACTTGTTTTCAAAGTATATATCATGATATGGGAAAATACAGTGTACTACTATTAAGGGGAAATGCAGGGCCTAAGTGTGTGTGTGTGTGTGTGTGTGTGTGTGTGTGCGCGTTTGTATTTTTAAGTTTATTTATTTAATTTGAGAGAGAAAGAGTGCAAGGAGGAGAGGGGCAGAGAGAGAGAGAGTCCCAAGCAGGCTCTGAGCGGTCAGCATAGAGCCCTATTCGGGACTCAATCCCACAAACCATGAGATCATGACCTGAGCCAAAGTCAAGAGTCAGACGCCCAACCAACTGAGCCCCCCAGGCGCCCTGAAGGAAAGTATATTATGTCACCAAAATTTGTAAAATATGAGAAAAAAAAAAGATGAAAAAGAGATATCTCTGCATTGTATGCATAGAGAAAAGACTGGAAGGATATATATGAAATTGTTCACGTAAGTTAACATAAATACATGTCCCATGGTTGACTTTCTTGTCTTCGTATACTTTTTCCTAAAATGAATATATAATACTTTTATCAGCAGGGGGAAAAGGCCCATGGAAATGTGCTCTGTTGTTCTATCTAACATCCCCAGAGGCCCGCAGGGGACTTTAGCTAATGCGTAGAGAGGTGGGTCCTGTCCTGATTCCTGCTCTGAGCTGTACATTTTCCTTCACCACCCAGACTCCATCCCACTGTTCCTGGAAACCATTCAGGTGATCTGAGGGTCACGACGTTTTAACAGCCCAGATGTATTTCGTCGTCTACCCCTTTCGCCCTGAGCCCACAGAGACCACCTTGCTTAGGGCAGCTGCCGGAGGGGGGGTTGTTTTCCTCGGGAATCTGGTTTCCAGGAAGGGACTGGACCTCCGTTCTGGTCAGAAAGGACCCCCAAGACAGTGCTGTGCTCCAAGCCCTGCGGCGGTGACCCCTGGAGGGGCCTGGACTCGGGTGGGTGACAGGCATATGGACAGCTGCGGCAGGGGCTGGGGGCTCGTGACACAGGAGCTGGGTGTTGAAGGGCAGATGGCAGGAGGCCAGAAGAAAAAGTAGGGACGGTCTTCCTGGCAGAGGGCACAGGAAGTGCAGAGTCCAGGGGCTGTGTTCTGGGACCTGCTGAGAGCAGGACAGCGGGAGGGAGTGACCCTGGAAGAGGAAGGGAGCTCATGCCAAGCCGATCGATGCCACTGGAGGGTGGAGACTGGGTCTTTTTTTTTTTTTTAAGTTTATTTATTTATTTATTTATTTAGAGAGCAGGGGAGGGGCACAGAGAGAGGGAGAGAGAGAATCCCAAGCAAGCTCCATGCCGACAGCACAGAGCCTGACGTGGGGCTTGATCCCATGAGCCACGAAATCATGACCTGAGCTGATATCAAGAGTCGGACGCTTAACCGACTGAGCCACCCAGGCTGCCCAGAGACTGGGTCTTATTATGGGATGGCACCACCAGTGCGGAGCTGGAGAATCTTGCGCTGGGAATAATGGGGGTTCCTGGAGGGACCGGGGGAGTGGGTGTAAACAGAACTCTGGGGCCAGGTGTCCGGGCGGGAGAGGAGGAGGCTGAGCCCGGCTGGGCCACGGATGGAGAGGAGGGGGTGAGACAGGGAACCGAGAAGAGAGCGGAGAACAGTGTCAGGCTCTCGCCTCTGATTTTCAGCTGGATGTGCCGGAAGGGGGCTCTGTGCCCCAGGAGCTGCCCTCCACAGGCTCTGGGGCCAATGGTGCACCACCGGATGCCAACAACAATAATATCGATGGGTCAAGAGCCCCTGAGCACTCTCCAGCGCGGGCATCGTGGCCCCCAAAGGGACTCCCGTTCTCCCTTCGTGGCCGGCTCTGGGTGGGAGGCTCAGAATGGGCTAGGCTGATAGCTGGGGGGTGGGGCGGGGGGGAGGAAGGGGACGTGAACCGGGCTCCAAGTTCACGGCCACACCTGCGTCTGCCCAATGGTACAAAGATGTTAAGAGATGGTGCCCCAGCCACTGGCTTCCTCCAGGCACTGTCAGAAATGGGCACTACCAGTCCCAGTTCATAAAGCTGCTGGAGGATAAAACTCAGTCGTACTCAGAAAGCATCGAGGAGTCAAGGAAGCACCCGGTACATCTGCACAGCCGAACACGCTGGCCACGCGGGGCCACTGAGCGCGCGGGCTACAAGCCACGCATGGAATTTCAGAGACTTTGTGCAAAGAGAGTGTAACGTACCTCCTTCGTCAGTTCTGTTGACGTGTTGAAATCATAACATTTTGGATATACTGGGTTGAATAAATATATTTTTAAAATTAATTTCACCTGTCTGGGGTTTGTTTGTTTCTTTCATGTGGCTTCTAGGAAATTTAAAAGTATCTATGTAGTCCGCACTGCATTTCTGCTTCATAGCACTGGCATAAGTAGTGACTGTTGTTATTTTGAGATTATGGCAGGACCGGGAATGTTGTCACTGTTCCTTAAACCAGGTGCCTCTCAGGTTAAGAAAAAAAACCAAAAAACTTTTTAAAGTGTTTTTCTACTTATTATAAAAATAATTTTTTGTTCATTAAAAAAATATGGAAAGGGGAGCCTGGGTGGCTCAGTCGGTAGGCGTCCGACTTCAGCTCAGGTCATGATCTCCCGGCTCGTGAGTTCGAGCCCCGCATCGGGCTCTGTGCTGACAGCTCAGAGCCTGGAGCCTGCTTCGGATTCTGTGTCTCGCTCTCTCTCTGCTCCTCCCCCGCTCCCACTCTCTCTCTCAAAAATAAATATTAAAAAATATTTTTTTTTACATATGGAAAGAGGGGCAACTGGGTGGGTGTCTCAGTCGGCTGAGTGTCCCGACTTCGGCTCAGGCCATGATGGCCCCATGTCGGGCTCTGTGCTGACAGCTCAGAGCCTGGAGCCTGCTTCAGATTCTGTGCCTCCCTCTCTCTCTGCCTCTCTCTCTCTTTCTCTCTCAAAAATAAACATTAAATTTTGTTTTAATATATGGAAAGAATAAAAATTTCCCATAATCCCTACCAAGCTCACTACCAAGAAGAGCTTGGAGTAGTTCCTGACAGTCTTTTCTCGGTGCATAGATGAGAACACCTAATTCTTCTGCTTCTTTTTAAAGTTCTACAAAGTCACAGGGCTCCTGGCTGGGTCGATAGGTGGTGGAGCGTGCAACTCTTGATCTCAGGGTTGTGAGTTCGAGCCCCACATTGGGCATAGAGATTAGGTTTAAAAAAAAAAAAAAAGGATTTATCTATCTGTTTATTTAAGTTCATTTATTTTGAGAAAGGGAGAGACCACAAGCATGGGAGGGGCAGAGAGAGAGGGAAAGGGAGAATCGCAGGCAGGCCTTGCTCTGACTCAGGGCTGGATCTCCCAAACCATGTGATCATGACCTGAGCCAAAATCCAGAGTCAGCCGTGTAATGAACTGAGCCACCCAGACGCCTCCAAAAGGAAATCTTTAACGTAGAATCCTACGAAGCCGTGACCGCATGGAATGCTGTTTAGAGTTCTCCATTTCCCCCTTAAGATTACAATGAAGTGTCCCCCCAAGGCATTAACTAGGCTTCAGAAACACCATCTGATGGTCTCAGTGTACCCAGCACCATGACTATGAGGGAGAATCTGGTAAGGTTCCGCCTCCCAGGCCCAGCCCAGCACTGCCCCCCACCCCCCGTGACCCCTCAGCCTCAGCCTGAGAGGGGGCGGCCAAGTTCAGGGGTTAAGAGCTGGGACTCTGGGGGCAGGCAGCCTCAGTCCCATCCCAAGTCCGTCCTGTGTGACCTTGGGTCAGTCACTGCCCCTCTCTCTGCCTCCTGCTAAGATGGAGATAACTCATAAGCCCCCAAGTGGAACCCTTGAGGCCAGATGTGTTTTGGCATCTGATGTTAGGACAGTGAGGCCCTGGGGCGCCTGAGTTAGACGTCCCACTCTTGGGTCTCAGCTCAGGTCGTGATCTCACAGTTCGTGGGTTTGAGCCCCGCATCGGGCTCTGCACTGACAGTGTGGAGCCTGCTTAGGATTCTAGGATTCTGTCTCTCCCTCTCTCTCTGCCCCTCCCGCCCCCCCCCCCCAACATAAATAAACATTAAAACAAATCTTTAAAAAAAAAAAAAGACAGGGGCGCCTGGGTGGCTCAGTCGGTTAAGCAGCCGACTTCGGCTCAGGTCATGATCTCGCGGTCCGTGAGTTCGAGCCCCGCGTCGGGCTCTGTGCTGACAGCTCAGAGCCTGGAGCCTGTTTTGGATTCTGTGTCTCCCTCTCTCTGACCCTCCCCCGTTCATGCTCTGTCTCTCCCTGTCTCAAAAATAAATAAAACGTTAAAAAAATTTTAAAAATAAAAAAATAAAAAAATAAAAAAAAAAAAAGACAGGTGAGGTACTAATGCGCAGCATATATCTGATAGCACCTCCTGGCTCTTCTAAACCCCATCAAGTGTGGGAATATTTCTAGAGTGAAGTGTTTGAATAGTCACATGAGTGGGATCAATAAAAGCTTTAAATAGCCTCCCCCGAGTTCTGATCGGGCCCTACCACCCAGTGGCATTTGGTGCCAAAGTTATGAACAATCTTCTGGTTTTCACAGCTTGATGGATTTCACAGTTGCAGATACTGAGTAAGTACCCATCTCGTAGGACAGTTTGTCGGATTAAATGAGTTGTTGCCCATAAAGCATTTAGAACGGTGTCCCGTGCCAAAGAAGGGCTCAGTGCATGTTAACTGTTGGTGTATTTTTAATCCTTTTTTTATTGAGGTGTAATTTACATACTGGAGTGTAATTTACATATAATGAAATGCCCCATTTTATCTGAATAGTGCGGGGAGGTCTGACCGTCTTATTCATCCACGTAGCCACCACCCCAATTGGGAACATTTCCATCATCCCCAGAAAGTTCTCTCACGCCCCTTTCCCGCCTGGCCCGCCCCCCCTCCCGCCCCCCCCCCCCCCCCCCACACACACTCAGAGAGGGCCTCTTAGCACACCAACGACGTGGAACGGACGGGACCCTACCACACGCGCCTTCTTGGGCCTGGCTTCTTTTGCTCAACGCGATGCCGGCCCACGAGATTCGTGGTGTGTGTGGATAATCGTGTTCCACCGTGCAGACGGACGGACACACAGTGTGTGCCTCTCCAGGGCTGACAGACATCGGGGTCGTTTCCGGTCAGGCGGTCATGAACGCAGATGCCGTGAGCGCCCATCACAGAACCTTGGATGGGCAGCTGCTCTCCTCTCTCCTGGGGAAAAAAAGACTCGGGAGTGGAAGGGCCGGGTGGTGTGTTGGGGGGGGGGGGGGGGTTGTTTAGCCTTAACCGAAACAATCCAGTCGTTTCCCGAGGGTGGTCTTCCCGTCTGATACTCCCACCAGCAAGGGGCGGGCCCGCTCTGCGCCCTCGCAGCCCGCATTCTCGCATTCTGGGTGACTTTCCGATGACCAGCATCGGCGTCGCTGATCCGTGTCTCCCCTCCCCCACCGCAGGTGATCCGGACCGACACGTTCAAGCACCTGCGGCACCTGGAGATCCTGCAGCTGAGCAAGAACCTGGTGCGCAAGATCGAGGTGGGCGCCTTCAACGGGCTGCCCAGCCTCAACACGCTGGAGCTGTTCGACAACCGGCTCACGACGGTGCCCACGCAGGCCTTCGAGTACCTGTCCAAGCTGCGGGAGCTCTGGCTGCGCAACAACCCCATCGAGAGCATCCCCTCGTACGCCTTCAACCGCGTGCCCTCCCTGCGGCGCCTCGACCTGGGCGAGCTCAAGCGGCTGGAGTACATCTCGGAGGCGGCCTTCGAGGGCCTGGTCAACCTGCGCTACCTCAACCTGGGCATGTGCAATCTCAAGGACATCCCCAACCTGACGGCCCTGGTGCGCCTGGAGGAGCTCGAGCTGTCCGGCAACCGGCTGGACCTGATCCGCCCGGGCTCCTTCCAGGGCCTCACCAGCCTGCGCAAGCTGTGGCTCATGCACGCCCAGGTGGCCACCATCGAGCGCAACGCCTTCGACGACCTCAAGTCGCTGGAGGAGCTCAACCTGTCCCACAACAACCTGATGTCGCTGCCCCACGACCTCTTCACGCCCCTGCACCGCCTGGAGCGCGTCCACCTCAACCATAACCCGTGGCACTGCAACTGCGACGTGCTGTGGCTGAGCTGGTGGCTCAAGGAGACGGTGCCCAGCAACACGACGTGCTGCGCCCGCTGCCACGCGCCCGCCGGCCTCAAGGGCCGCTACATCGGCGAGCTGGACCAGTCGCACTTCACCTGCTACGCGCCCGTCATCGTGGAGCCGCCCACGGACCTCAACGTCACCGAGGGCATGGCCGCCGAGCTCAAGTGTCGCACGGGCACCTCCATGACGTCCGTCAACTGGCTGACGCCCAACGGCACCCTCATGACGCACGGCTCGTACCGCGTGCGCATCTCCGTCCTGCACGACGGCACGCTCAACTTCACCAACGTCACCGTGCAGGACACGGGCCAGTACACGTGCATGGTGACGAACTCGGCCGGCAACACCACGGCCTCGGCCACGCTCAACGTCTCGGCCGTCGACCCCGTGGCGGCCGGCGGCGGCGGCGGCGGAGGCGGAGGCGGCGGGGGCGGCCCGGGAGGCGGCGGCGGCGGCGGCGGAGGGGGCGGGGGCGGCTACACCTACTTCACCACCGTGACCGTGGAGACCCTGGAGACGCAGCCCGGAGAGGAGACCCTGCAGCCGCGGGGGACGGAGAAGGAGCCGCCGGGGCCCACGACGGACGGCGTCTGGGGCGGGGGCCGGCCCGGGGACGCCGCCGGCCCGGCCTCGTCGTCCACCACGGCGCCCGCCCCGCGCTCCTCGCGGCCCACGGAGAAGGCGTTCACCGTGCCCATCACGGACGTGACGGAGAACGCCCTCAAGGACCTGGACGACGTCATGAAGACCACCAAGATCATCATCGGCTGCTTCGTGGCCATCACGTTCATGGCCGCCGTGATGCTCGTGGCCTTCTACAAGCTGCGGAAGCAGCACCAGCTCCACAAGCACCACGGGCCCACGCGCACCGTGGAGATCATCAACGTGGAGGACGAGCTGCCCGCGGCCTCGGCCGTGTCCGTGGCCGCCGCCGCCGCCGTGGCCGGGGGCGGGGGCGTCGGCGGGGACAGCCACCTGGCCCTGCCCGCCCTGGAGCGCGACCACCTGAACCACCACCACTACGTGGCGGCCGCCTTCAAGGCGCACTACAGCGGCAACCCCAGCGGCGGGGGCTGCGGGGGCAAGGGCCCCCCGGGGCTCAACTCCATCCACGAACCTCTCCTCTTCAAGAGCGGCTCCAAGGAGAATGTGCAAGAGACGCAGATCTGAAGCCGCCGGGCGGGGGCCCCGGGCCCCGGGCCGGACTGGGACCCTCCCCGCGGCCCCGCCGCCGCCGCCGCTCTCGGACCGCGCAGGGGAGGCCGGGGAAGCAGGGCTCGAAGCCCCGCCCGCGTGCGGACCCCAGGGCGGCCCCCCTCCGGCGAGGACAGGGTGGGGCGCCGGCAACCGAGCCGCCTCCGCGATTCTGGCCTCACCGCCCCGCCCCCCTCCCAGCCCCGGCGAAGGGAGGGGATGCAGGATTCGGGAGAAGTGGCCGGAACCCTCCGCTTTTCCGCCTCGCTCTCTCTAGCGACCCCTCCCCGCCCTCCGCCTTCCAGGGGAGAGAGGAGCTTTCCGGGGAGGGGGGCCGTCCTTTCCCCTCATCCCCGACAACCCTCCTTTTACGGTTCATTTTTTGCAGTTTGACGCCTGTCCCCCTCCTCCCGCCCCTCCGCCCCCCCCCCCCCCCCCCCCGAAACTGAAGAGACGGACGACGCGCGCGCGGTCAGAGCCTCCGGACACCCTGCCCTGCCCCCCACCTCCGCCCCCCCGCCCACCCCCCCGCCCTCACCTGCCCCACAGACTCTTTTGATACTGAAGGGAGGTTTGCGTCAATGACTACCTGCTCTGTAATTACTTTAAAAAAAAAACACGGAAAAAGTAAAAAAAAAAAATTTTTTTTTTGGTCATGAAAGCATAGAGGACAGAAAACAGAGTGAATGCGGGGGGGGGGGGAGGGGGCGGTGCAAGGAGAGGACGGAAACGTCAGGTGTCAGGGGCCCCTCCCGAGGGTCGGCAGGGTCAGCACCTCTGGGTGGTCTTAGGCCCCCTCCCCCCCCCCAGAGCCCCAGAGAGGGGCTCAGTCACCCCGCACACCTGGCCCTTGTGTTTAGCCTCCCCACGGCTCACGTGAGCCTCCCCCCCCCCCCCCCATGCTCCCTGGTTCCACAGGCTGGGAGGCTCCTCGTTCTGATCCAGGAGCCCAGGATCGAGGTCGTGGGCAGGGCCGTGCTTCCCCTCGGGGCCTCTAGGGGAAGATCCTTCTTGCCTCTTCCAGCTCCGCGGCACCCCACGTCCCCCACGTCTCCACATGGCCTTCCTTCCGCGCACACTCCGTCTCTCTGTGCGGATTTCCCCTGTTTTATAGGGGGACACTGGTCCTACAGGATCAGGGCCCAGCACGACCTCGTCTTCGCGGCATCATCCGCAGAGACCCTGTTTCCAAATAAGGCCCCGTGCACAGGTCCTGGGGGTCAGGACTTCAACAGATCCTTTTTAGAGGACGCGACTCGACCGGCCACAGAGCCAAACCCAGAGCGTCGGTCCCCTCTGCCGACCCACAAGGCACTGGGGGGAGAAAGCGAGTCAGGCTGAAGGAGGGAAGGAGTGATGTGCTCCCGCTGTAGCTGGGCCTGCGGGCCGAAGCCTCGCCTCTGTCCTGCTTACGCCGAGGCAGGAGGGGGGACGGGTCGGCCCGGGAGCGGGAGGGGGCCGCGCTGTAACTCAGAAGGGCGGGGGCTCACCCAGAGCCCTGGGAGGGACAGGAGCCAGCAGGTGGGTGCCAGCTGGGTCCACCGGGACAGTGGGCAGATGCCGTTTAGTGCTGTCTAGCCAGGCCCAGGCCACTGGAAGCAGAGGGTCCACGGTGTCCCATCTCTCCCCCACCTGGGGCTCCAAAAGTAAATTCCTCCCTTAGGGACCTGACAGCCGCCTGCCTCTGGGGTCTCCGGCCCTGTCTGTCTGCATCTGTCTGCCCCTGCCTGTCGACCCGGGACTCTGAGCCCGGCTCCCCTGTCGCTCCTTTCATTCTCTCTCTCTCTCTCTCTCTCTCTCTCTCTCTCTCTCTCTCGTCCTCGTTCGGTGCGATCCTGGTTGCCATGGCAACACTGCGGCGGGTACCAGGTGGCGGCTGGGGGCGGGGAGCCGCGCTGCCGCAGCCTCCGCCATCTCCAGTGCCAGGCACCTGCAGGGTGCGGTGGCCGGGCCTCACTTGGGGGGGACCTGGGTGTCTCCCCAGGCCTCACGAGCTTCTCCTTGGTCAATGGGAGTCGGGGGAGGGGAGGACCCGGTGTGGGAGTGAGAATACAAGATGGGGGGGGGGGGGGGGAGCTGATGGCATCGTGGCTGGAAGAAGGGTGCGTGAAAGGTGAGAAGTCAAGGTGAACTGAGGGCCGAGCAGACTGGGACAGGGCTGGTGGTGGAAGCTGGGAGGAGCGGGGCTCCAGCTCCTGCTGCCTGTGGGGAGATGGGGCGCGGAGACCAGGCCCGGCCTCCCTGGGAACTCGGGGCAGGCAGGAGATGTGGGCCTGGCCCAGCCGGGACGGACGGAATGGCCACCAGCCCAGAGAAGATGGGGCGGGGCTGGAGGTCCAGGGAGAGGCCCTGAGACAGCGACAGGAGGGAAGGAGAGAGAGTCAGGGACAGAGAACCAAGGGAGGAAAACATGGAGGGAGGTAGACAAGAAACACGGGCGCGAGGCACCGGGCTGGGCGGGGGCGCGGCAGGGCCAAGGACAGGGCCGGAAACTCAGGAGCAAGGGACGGAGAGCCCAGAGTCTCCAACACCGTCTCCTCTCCCTCACTCCCAACCCTCTCTGCCCCCACCCCAGGCAGGATGCGGTTTCCATGACAACCTGGCAGGGCAGAAAGGGGGGCTGGGGACCGCAGAGGAAATTTTCCACATCAGCAGAAAGGGAGGAGGTAGAATGCAGGAAGGAAGGGACTGGGCAAGGTGAGGGCCCCCCAGGGCCCCGGAACCCCAAGTCCTCGTGCCCACTGCCCCGGGATTCTCACCCGCCCCCACCTGGCGAACCTGCACCCTCTCCGCCGCCGCCGGACCACTGTGGGGAGAGGGGAAGGTTCTGGAGAGGATCAAGGGTCCAATGTCCAAAGATCAGCTACTGCCCAGGCCTGGAGGGGACAGGGGCGGTGAGCAGCTGCCAGAGCTCAGATTCAGGGTCATGGCTTCTGACAGCGTCCCGAGGAGAGTCGGGGTGGTGGGCTACGGCCGCCTTGGTGAGTCACTGACCCTCTGGGCCCCTTCCCGGGCCTCTTTCTGAAGCCCCCAAAACCCCGTGCCCTCCACAAACACACCTTCGTCCGTGTCTTTGGTGCCCCGGCTCTGCCTGTGTCTGTCTAAATATCTTCCACTCCCCCGACCCCACGGGGCCCCCTCCCCTCTCTCGGTGTCCGCCCCGCCTGTCCCGCCTTCCGGCTTCTCTGTCCTCCACCCAAGTTTTTGTGTGCCCCCCGCCCGCCCCCTGCGTCCATGTACCCCCTCCCTCATCTCTGGCATTCGCTCCCTGGGTCTCTCCCTCCCTCCCTCCTGTCCTTGTCCCCCTCCCTCTGGGTCTCTGTCCCCTCTCTCTGGGTCCCAGTCCCCTCTCTCTGGTCTCCCTCCCTCTCCCCAGGACAGTCCCTTGTTTCTCACCTGCTGACTCAGGGACCAGAACTGGGCCTCGAACTTGTTTTTGTCTGGAATCGCGACCCGGGACGAATGGCGGGGAGCGTGCCTCCTTCCCTGCAGCTCCAGAACCTCGCTGCCCTCGGGGAGAGGTCAGTGATCTCACCATGAGTGGGGCTCCCTGGAGCTCCTGTCCTGGCCTCCCTTAGGTGCTGTGATCGCAGGCCAGTCTGTCACCCTCTCTGGGCCAAACCAGAAGCGGGACAAGCCTGTCCATTCTGCTTCCCCTCTCAGGCCAGGGTGAAGAGGGACAGGCCTCCAGAGACTCTGAGGGAATCTGAGGAGGAGAGGTCCGACACCTCTCCAAGACCCTCCCCCATCTCTCCCTTCTCCCAGGCACCCCGACCTTGTAGTGGAAGTGGCCCATCCCCAAATAATCCAGGAATCTGGGGCACAAATCCTGCGCCACGCCAATCTCCTGGTGAGCCCCGCCCAGTCTGCCTTGGCCCCACGTCACCCCGAAGTGGCATCCATCCCCTGACCTCAGACCCCCCCCCCCCTCCATCCGCCCCAGGTGGGGTCCCCCTCAGCACTGGCTGATCAGGCCACAGAGCAGCGGCTCCTGGAGGCCTCGCACCGCTGGGACCATGCTGTGTTTGTGGCCCGGGGGGCCCTGTGGGGCACTGAGGACATCACCAGATTGGACGCAGCTGGGGGCCTCCAGGTGAGGGCCCGCTGGGCTCCCCGGCGATCCAGAGGGGGACCTCCAGAGACCCCCGATCCCCTCACCCTGGCTGTCACTTCCAGAGTCTTCGTGTCACCATGGCCACGCACCCCAATGGTTTCCGGCTTGAGGGACCGCTGGCGGCAGTGCGCAGCACTGAGCATCGCACGGTGCTCTATGAAGGTCCCGTCCGCGGGCTCTGCCCCTTCGCCCCCCGCAACTCCAATACCATGGCGGCCGCTGCCCTGGCTGCCCCCAGCCTGGGCTTTGACCGCGTGGTTGGAGTGCTTGTGGCTGACCTCAGGTGAGCTAAGGTGTGGGGGTTGGGGTTCGGGCCGGGGCCGGGCCAGCCACACTGACCGCCCTGCCTGCCCCAGCCTCGCAGACATGCACGTGGTGGACGTGGAGCTGACGGGCCCCCCGGGCCCCACAGGACGATGCTTTGCCGTGCACACCCACAGGGAGAACCCCGCAGAGCCAGGCGCGGTCACGGGCTCTGCCACCGTTACCGCGTTCTGGCGCAGCCTCCTGGGTGCGGCCCCCTCCCCAAGCCCTGCCCGCCCGGTGCTCTGCGGAGCTTGGGTCTCCGCCTCTGCCTGGTTCTGCAGCTCTGATTCGGTCTCTGCTGACTGATCTTTATTTCTGTGTCTCCACCTTCTAGTCCACGACTTTGAATCCTTATGTATCTGTGTCTGTCCAAGCCTCCCTTCTCTGAGTTTGTGTCCCCCTCTCGCTGGGACCCTACCACCTCTCTCGCTGCGTGTCTCTGTTCATCCCCCAGGTCTCTGTCCCCCTTTCGGTCTCAGTCCCTCTCTCTAGATCTTCCTCCGCCCCCACCCTGGTCTGTCCCTGCCACCAGGTGTCCGCCCCTCCTCATCTCTCTGCCCCAGCCTTTTAGTCCCTATATCTCCCCCGCAGGCTGCTGCCAGCTCCCCTCCAGGCCGGGATCCATCTCTGCTGAGAAGCCGCCTCCTTCCCTAGTGGACACCTTCGTCTCATTTACGGCCCCCCACTACCAGCCCGCTGCTGCCCTGAGCTCGGTTACCCCGGCCCTTCCTCCTGGCTCAGTAAATATTGGAGACTCTTCTCCCTACAAGCCCTGATGTCTCCGGTCCCTTGCTGCCGTCCTGTGACGTCACGCGGCGATCTCACACTAGCATTGGCGCCATCACAGGGGAGGAGCACTCGCGGGAGCTACGCTCCCGGAAGCTATCGCGAGAGCCTACCCACTACATTTCCCAGAATCCTCTGAGCACCAGGGGGCGCGGCCGTACGCGAAGGGGCGGGCCTCTGCACGGCATATTTCCGGGATTCACCGCGGGAATGGCATTGCAGCTCCGCGTTCTCGGGGCGGCAGTGGACTTCCGGGCCAAGCTGCCCGGAAGTTGCGTGAGGGGCAAAGGGCCTTCGCGGGGGCCGCCGGAAGCTGTAGTCGGGGCACGCGGGGGCCGCCGGGAGCTGTGTGTGTCGCGGCCGCCCAGTCGGCGTCGTGCTGCCCGCCCCGCACTCGGAACCCACAGCCGCCGCCCAGGGGGATGCGGGAGCCCCTGGTTTCGGGGAGCAGAGAGGCAGGCGGGGTGAGGGGCGTTGCCAGGCAACGGGCGAGCGCCGTGGTTGGGGTACGGGTCGGGGAAAGGGCTCTGTTCCTTGGTGTCCGGGGAGGGACCCTGTTGCCGAGTGATGGGAGAAGAGAACCCCGTTGTTTGATAGGGGAGGGGAGTCTTCTGTTGCTAGGCGACTGGAAGAGACCCTGTTACCTAGAAACAGGGGAGGAGGATTACTCCATTGCTAAGTAACCAGAGAAGAGACTTGTTACCTAGTGGGGCGGGGGTCCTCTGTTGCTACGTAACCAGAGAGGGCGCCTGTTACCTAGGGACAGGGGAGAGAGGTTGCTAGGTGACCACCGGAGGGACCCTTTCTCTTAGGGATGGGGGGGGGGGCGGTCCTCTGTTGCTAGGTGAGTAGGACAGCCTTTTGCCTAGTAATGGGGGATGGAGGTACCCTGTTGTCAGGAGAGCACCTGGGGAGCAGGGTCAGGGGCCTCGTGTCCCCTCAGGCTGCCCTAAGACCCCAGCTCAGTGGCAGTGCCCCCCAGGGCCCGCTGGCAGGTTGGGCCTCCAGATCCCAAGCCCCTGAGTACCTTCTCCCCCCCCCACCCCCAAGCAGGAGCCGAGGACGGTATGTCCCAGGCCCCAGGAGCACAGCCGAGCCGGCCCTCCGTTTATCACGAGCGGCAACGCCTGGAGCTGTGTGCCGTCCACGCCCTCAACAACGTTCTGCAGCAGCAGCTCTTTAGCCAGGAGGCTGCCGACGAGATCTGCAAGAGGTGACCATCACCCGCCCTAACTCCTGGAGACACAGGGCCGACGGGCAGAGCGACCCACCCGGGTCTCGGGGCACGGCTGGGACAGAGCCCCGGGGCTTTCTGCTGCCCCAGCACCCGCCTGGGGAACCCCGGGACTGAGAGATGGAGAGGTTGCCTCTCACACCCGTCCTTGGCCATGGCCCTGGCCCCCCTTCCCTTATCTGGACCCAGGCCTCCCCTTCCCTTATCTGGACCCTCATCCCCTCCAGCCTCTTAGCTTCTGGTTTTTCTCTGCCAGTCCGCGCCACACACGGCCCCAGTGCTGACCCTGCCCTCCCTCACAGCCCTCATGTGGCTCCCCAGCAGCCCTGGGAGAAGTCCCAAGTCATGCAGCCTAATAGCCAAGGCCCTGCATGCTCTGGGCCCCACCTTCCTCTGCAGTGTCCCATCTCACTGTACCCCCCCCAAACCAGATGCCTCCCCAGTCCCCGAAGGAGCCCTACTACAATGCCTCCGGGCTGTGCCTTCTTTCTGGCACAGCTTCCTTCTCTCAGCAGCCCGGAATGTTCCTCCTCACCATGCAAGATGTCAAACATCGCTTCTTTAGTATTGCTCTGCCTTGTCTCCTCTCTGTCCCCGCAGCCCCCGCCCTGCCTCAAGCCCATCATCTCCCAGATCCTCCCTCCTGCCAGTAACGCACACGATGCTACACCCAGAGATGACCCTATCTTCCCCACTCTTACGGCCCTCCCGTGGACCCCCAGTACCCGCAGGCAGAGTCCCAGCCCCTCAAACTGAACATCGCAGAATTTATTCATGTGTGTCATTCACGACAGGGATCCATCAACTCTTTTACACCAAGGCCATGCTGGAGACCCAGAGATGAGGCCAGTGTGAGCCCTGCCCTGAGGGAGGCCAGGGAAACAGATGCACAGGAAAATAATGCGCAGACTTTTCCTCTCCGGCCCCTCCCCCTGCCCTGCCCACCAAGGGCCCGGAGAAAGAACAAAGGTGCCACTGTTTGGAGAAGGCAGGACCCAGAGAGCCAAGTGGTGGCGGGGTGGGCCCCCTGAGCTGGGGGATAGCAGGAGGAAAGACTGAGAGGGGAGCACAGGAGACGTGGTCGGGGACAGGTGGCTGGGAGGGGGTGGGGCGGGACTGAGGCTAGGAGGCCAGCTGAGGGACTAGGACTTTATCCTGGGGTGACAAGGCACCAGGGAGGGCAGGGAACAGGGGAGCGGTGGGGTCAGTGTCAGGTGTGGAAAGAGCCCCTGGGATCGGAGGGGAGGCTGGAGGCTGGATGAGGGTCCAGGTGGAGGAGGACGAGACCTGAGCGGGGGGAAATGTGGTTACGGGACGGGGCAGAGAGAGTCGGGGACAGGGGGAATCAGGCTTGGGGCTGATGAGCCACGCGGCTGCGGAAAGGGAAGAGTCCAAAGGCTGGGTGACTCAAGGGCCCCGGGACTCTCCTGCGTTGTGGGGAGGATGAGACCTTTGCAGGGGCCCCGTCTCAGGCTCTGACCCTCCCCCGCCCAGGTTGGCCCCGGACTCCCGGCTGAATCCCCATCGCAGCCTCCTGGGCACCGGCAACTATGACGTCAACGTGATCATGGCCGCCCTGCAGGGCTGGGCCTGGCCACCGTGTGGTGGGACCGAAGGAGGTGGGACCCCAAGCGCTTCATCACGTGTGCTGAGCCTGGCACATGGGTGCGGTGGGACAGCAGGAGGGGAACCGGTGGGCAGGAGGGAAGAAAGAAGGGGCAGACGGGGGGAAGGTCGGCACGGGTGGGTGCTGGACGGAGGGCAGGCCGACGGGCTGGGAGATGGTCATCCGGTGACCGAGTGGATGGTAAAAGGGTAGTTGGACGTGTTGAGTAGGTGGTTGGGGGGGGGGGTGTGGATGGGCAGAGGAGTGGTTGAGTGAATAAAGGATAGCAAATAGGTGGTCGAGTAGTTAATTGGATGGGTGGACGGGTTCCGAGTGGATGCGGACTCGGGAGGATGGTGAGTAAGCCGAGTTGGTGGCTGGCCGGTCGGTTGCGTCATTAGGTGGATGATGTTCTGGTGGACAGTTCACGGGCAGCTGGGTGCGGGGGTGGTTGTTAGACGGCTGGCAGTTTGGGTGCCTGGGTGGTGGGCGAGTGGGAGGAGACGAAGGGGGCGCTGAGGAGAGTCCTTGGGCAGGCTCGGGGGGGGGGGGGGGGGGGGGGGGGGGCGGGCCACTGCTGCCACGCCAGCCTGGGTCCCGTGAGCTCAGTAACGTTGGGCCGGCAGGTGCTCGCTGAGCACTGGACCCAGACGGTGGCGTCCCCACCCCTCCCGCACAGGCCCCTGTCCCAGCTGGCCCTGCCCCAAGTGCTGGGACTGATCCTGAACCTGCCCTCACCCATGTCTCTGGGGCTGCTGTCCCTGCCGCTCCGCCGGCGGCACTGGGTGGCCCTCCGCCAGGTGGACGGCGTCTACTACAACCTGGACTCCAAGCTGCGGGCGCCTGAGGCCCTGGGGGGCGAGGACGGCGTCAGGTGAGGGGGAGGCGACTCGGGCTGGGGCTCGGCGACCGACTCCCCCACCCCAGGAGGCAGCGCGCGGGGCCCCCGGGCCTCAGTCTCCTCGCTTCTCTGCCCAGGGCCTTCCTGGCGGGGGCGCTGGCTCAGGGCCTGTGCGAGGTGCTGCTGGTGGTGACCAAGGAGGTGGAGGAAAAGGGCTGCTGGCTGCGGACAGACTGACCCCGCGGAGGAGAGAACCAGGCCACCGTCCGTGCGGTCCCCGTGCATCCACGTCTGGCTCCTGAACGCCAGGGAAGGACCCCGCGGAGGCCCAGCCCCTTTTCCGCACCCCCTGCTCCCCAGTGCCGCTGCTGCCTCAATAAATCTGCCGATTTGCTCCCGGCCTGGCCCGCGTCTGCCTGGGGGGCCCCTCGCCTCCGGTTACTCCCGTTTACCAGAGAGGCCATCAGCCCGGCGGGCACTGCCGGGAGCCCGGAGCCCGGGCGCCGACTCTCCACCACTTCCCGGCTTCGCCAGCTCGTAGGAGTTGCCCACCTCCCTGGGCCTCAGTTTCCTCGTCTGTAGCACAGCAGAAAACAGCACAAAGACCCATGCTTGTGAGCTGGTGGGAGAGACCGGGAACAATGTAGAATGTTCAGTGGGGCGCCTGGGTGGCTCAGTCAGTTGAGCCTCCGACTCTTGATTTTCGGCCCAGGTCCTGATCTCGTGGTCATGGGATCGAGCCCTGCGTCAGCTGCCACACTCAGCGTGGAGCCTGCTTGGGATTCTCGCTCTTCCCTCTCTCTGCCCCTCCCCAGCTCGCTCACTCTCTCTCAAAACAAATAAACATTTCTAGAATGATCGATGGGATAAGTGCTGAGGAGAAAACAAGTTTCTTGATTCTCAATTCTCCCCCATCAATTGCTCCAAAAGATGACCCCCGGAATTGCCAATATGCTCCGGTAGGTGACAAAGGGCTGCAAAGGTCGCTAATCCACTGACCTGAACGCAGGGAAATTATCCTGCGTTATCCGGGTGCCCGAGGCAATTGTGAGGGTCCTTACAGGTGGAGGAGGAGGCAGGAAATTCAGAAAGAAGGCAGCAGGTCAGAGATGCCACGCGGCCGGCAGCCTCGAAGACCAGAAGGGGCCACGGCCGGGAAGCGGAGCCACCTCTAGGGGCCGGAACCGGCAAGGAAACGGATTCTTCCCGGGGCCCCGGGGGGAACAGCCCTGCCCAGGACTCCAGCCCAGGGAGGCTCACCGGACTTCCGGCCACAAGCGTAAAGAGTAAATGTGTGTTGTTTAAGGCACTGGCTTTGTTTGAGCAGCCGCAGGAACCAGTACACTGGTTAGGATTCTTCTAGCACCGAGGGCCTCTCCGAGAAGGAGGGAGCTGCGGGAGGTGCGGGGGAAAGCCATTCCAGGCTGAAGGAGCAGCGAGCGCAAAGGCCCTGAGGAGGCTGGTGTGACTGGAGCGACGCTGGGCAGGGAGGTGACAGGGGGAAGACGGTCGGTCCCTCGTGGATTTGAGCAGGAGGACAGGCACCAGTTAGGTGTCTTCTCTCCACATTCTCACCTGAGCAGGACCCCCTCCTGTTCTGGGTCTTTTCCCCGGGGCCTGCCGTCCCCCATCCCCCCATCCCTCGCTGCCCCTGCCGCTTCCTTGTCCTTGTCCTGTCAGCCATTCACACGGCTCCCTGGCCCTACTTCTGGGTCTGGCCTGTGCTGCCGAAGCCAGGCGCTTGCTCTCAGGCTGGGAGGAAGACCTAAGAGGACAGGAAGCACCCGCCCCCCACCGTCCCAGTTGGGGGGGGGGAGTGTTTTAAGGGGGACCTTCAGGGGCCAGGGGAAGATGAGGGAACCTGGGGTTGCTGGCTCCAGAAGGCCAAGAGGGCTCTCCAGAGGGCCAGTGGGAGGGAAGGGGGCCATTCCAGAACCTGAAAGAACTCTCAGTGAAACCTGGAATCCCAGGAGGGCAGTTGTTACTGACAGGTGATGAGGGTGGGTCCCCGCCAGGCCACAAGGCCTCCAAGGGGTCACTGAGGGCTGGACTTGGTCCAGGACAGTGGGGGGGGGGGGGGGCTGGGGGGGGCACAGGTCAGTCCTGGGCTCAGAAAGCCCCCTTGGGGATGGTGTGGGGACAGCCTGGCGGCCAGGAGGCCTGGGAGAAGGCTGAGGGTCCAGATGGGAGAGGACAGAGGCCTGAGTCCAGACCCTGGGGAGGGGAAGAGGGACACAGTCGGGCGATTCTGGGGGCAAAAGGGAGGAATGAGGGCCAGACCCCTGGGACCCTGGGACAGTGGAGGGCCACCCCCAACAGACGAGGAGAGGTTTGAGGTCTGGGGGACAGGCTGAGCTCAGTGGGATATAAGGGATGTGACAGACCAGGTGACATCGGGGGAGGGAGACCCGGGTCAGGGGCTCAGGAGATGGCTTCGGGGGTCTGTCCCGGGAGGCATGAGTGTGTGTGAGCCCAGGGAGGGAAGCAGGTAGAGCGGGGCCTGGGCAAAGGTGGGGTCCTCTTTTAGGGGTGGCCAGAAATGGGGGACCCAGAGGCACAGGGAGGCCATGGGCAGGGAGACGCAGGGTGTGTGTCCCCGACCAGGCCTCAGGCTGGGTCCACCCGGACGGACAGCAAGTTCTTCCAAGGACACAAGCTGAGCCCTGACACCCGAAAGAAGGCGGGGTGCAGACACAGCAGGACGCCCTCGTAAAGCCAGCCTGACGTGTGGGACTTGGGCTTGGCGCCTCTGGTTCCCAAGACTCCCAGAGGTCAAAGGGCAACTTGCAAAGTGAAAAGTCAAACAGCACATGACAGAGAAACGGCTGGGGTCCTGGGTCACCCCACCTTCGGGGGCGGCGCCCACACCACCCTGCCCCCTCTGTGCCTCTTCAGCCTGCTCGCTGTCCCACACCCGGGTCTCGACTCCTCCCTCCCTCCCTCCCTCGGTGTCCCTCTCTTGGTCTCTCTTTTTGGATGTTTCTGTGTCTCCATCAGCCTTCATCTCCCTGCGCCATCTCGGGCCCCCTCCTGCCCTCTGTGCCTGTCGCCTGTCCCATGCCAGTTCCAGACAGCCTGGCGGCGCTCCCTGAGTGTTTCTATTCTTGGGCCTGAGTGACCTCCCCAGGTGCCTTCTCCGCTGTGGCCTAATATGGTCCGAGTGAGGAGCCGCAGCACCGGGTGGGACCTGGGGAGGGGCGGGGGGCGGGCCCGCCCTCCCCTCTCCTCTCCTCTCCTCTCCTCTCCTCTCCTCCCCTCCCCTCCCCTCCCCTCCCCTCCCCTCCCCTCCCCTCCCCTCCCCTCCTCTCCCCTCCCCTCCTGCTCTCAGCCCCCCTCCCGGGCCTGCGCACCCATTCAGTGCTTCCTGTCTGCCCCTCACCACGCAGCATGCGCCCTGCACCCTCACTAGCCCTCACCTTCGAGGCCCCCACTTCTCCCGGGAGCAAGGCCTGGCTCAGGCTGTCCCTTGCCCCGGGGCGCCCAGCCAGGCGGGTCCCAGAGCTCCCGGTGGTGAGGGGCTCCCCGGAGTCCTAGGCCGCCCGTTGGGGGCGCACCACGCAGACCCGCGGGGGCCTGTCCGCCCCGCCTCGTTTCGGGAAGGGGGGACGCAGTCACGCGGCAGGTGCAGGGTGGGGTGACAGCTGTCCCGCGCCCCCCGGTGCTGACAGCTGAGGCCCAATTTAGCTCTGGGAGCCCGGGGCTGACCAGATAAGGCGGTGGCGGGGAGTGGTCCCGCCCCCAGGGCGCCCCTTAAATTGCCCAGATGGGCCTGGGGGACGGCCGCCGCTGACGCCAGGTGAGGGACCACGCGCCTTCCTCGACTTCCCCGCGGTCTGCCCAGCGGCTGGGCCCTCTCTCTCTGTCTCTCTCTGTCCCCGGCTCCCTCCCTCTCTCCCCGCTTCCCTCCGTCTGTCGGTCCGTCTCTCTCCTCCTCTTCCCCCTGCCCCGCTCCTTCCTTCCTTCTCCCTCCTCTTCGGTTCCTTCTCACTCTCCGTGGCTCCCCCTCCCCTTTGTAAATCTTGGCCCCTCGTCCCTGTCGCTCTTCTCCCTCATCTTCGCTTCTGTGTCTCTCTCTTCCTCGTCTTTTCCCCTCCCTCCCCGCCTCTCTCCATCTGACTCTTCCTCCCACCGACGTCTCCCCTTGGCCCGTCTCTCCGTCCCTCCCCCACGTGTCTGGGCCTCACTCTCTCGTGCTCGTCTCTCTCCACCTCTCCCCTCCGTCTCCGTCTCCCGACCCTGTCGTCTCCTGCCCCCTCCCCCCTCCAGCTCCCCGTCGGAGGCCGCCAGGCCCTCTGCTGCGGTTTCTGCTCAATAAAGCCGTTCTGTCCTCACTCTCTCGCTCCCCTGGCCTCCTCCTTTCCTTCCTCACTCCTCCGACCCGATCCCGGCGGGCCTCCCTCCCAGAGACAGCAAGAAACTGAGGCTGAGAGACCGACCGAGAGGCTGGGGAGAGAGACAGAAAGACGATGCAGAGGGACACCCGGAGTCAGTGAAACAGAGACCAAAACAGGGGGCCAGAGACTCAGAGGTGGGACAGACTGTGGGACGGCAGAGACGCCCAGGGACACACACAGTGAGACACAGAGGGACTCAGAGACCCAGAAACGGAGACCGGGCAGCGCCCCGCCCCCCTGACACAGCTGAGCAGCCCCCCCACCCCCCTCCCCGACCGGGCCCTGTCAGGCCCGGGACAATGCGCCCTTGTCCCCGACCCCGCTCCAGTCGGGCAGCTGGAGGGTGGGCTGGGTCCCAGGGGAGGGGCAGCCACCAGCCGCCCGGCTCCGGCCTCCACCCTCAGACTCCCCCTTCTCCCCCATCCTCCTCCCTCTGGCCTCCCAGCCTGCTTTCCGCTTTGCCAGGGAAGGGGACAAGCGTTTCCAGGGCACGTGCTGTAAGGACGTGAGACGCCTCCTGGCCTCCCCCGCACCCTCTTGTCCCCTTCCCCTGGACCACCCCCCCCCCCCCCCCCCCGCCTGTTCTTCCGGAGCGTCCAGCGTCCGGCTCCCATTCCTGGAGGAAACGGGCATTTTTAAATCCCTAGTGTTTGTCGGGCAAGTTCCACACACCGCCTCTCACCTGATACTCTTGGCTCTGCTGTCCCTTCCGCCCGCCCCGTTCCCTGCACTTCTTCCCGATCCGTCTGAAAATGCGCATTTGTGGGGCACCTACTGTGTGCTGGGAAATTTACAAACTCTGTCTCCTCTCTCAACTACACTTTTCTCCTCCCCTGATTCCTTTCTTCCCTCTCTCCTTTCTGACCTTCTGCTCCCTCCCTCCCCTCCCGGGGGAGGGAATGGACACATATTGAGCACTTACTGTGTGCTGGGTAGTTTACACATCTTCCCTCCCTTCCCCCACACCTTCTTCACCCCCTTCCCCCTGTCTCTCCTCTGTCCCCTCCGCATCCTTGTGGGCTCTCTGCTCTCTTCCAAGGCAAAGAACACACATTTACCGAGCACCTATGGCATGCCAAACAATCGCCTGTGCTTCCTCCGCTGTCCTCTCACCCTGCTATCTCACGGACCTGTGGTTTCTGCTGCTTTCTGCTCCCTGCCAGAGAAGGAATGGGCACTTATTGAGCACCCATTGTATGCCAGACAATCTCCGTACACTCTCCTCCCCCCTCAATTCTCCCTGTTCCTTCATTTCTGACTTCTCCTTTCTGCTCCATCAGCTCTTCCTTGGGGAAGACGACAAGCAACTAGGGAGCACCTACTGTATGCCAGGCAATTAACAGTCCATCTCATCTCCTCTTGCCTCTTTTTCCCTGTCCCTCTCGCTCTGCCAGGCTTCTCCCTTCCCTGGGCCCTCTTTTGGGAAAGAGGAGGAGCATTTACTGAGCACCTCCTGTGTGCCCCATGATTTGCCTGCACTACCTCCGCCTGTGCCTCCTCTCCTCTGCCAGTTCTTGAGGTTCCTTCCTTCCTTCCGGTCCGCCACCCTCACGGCCTCCTCTGCCCTCGACCTCAGCCAGCCTTCCTTTCCCTTCGCCCGTGCCTGCGTCTTCCTTTTCCTCTTGTTCTCTCTCTGCCCCTAGGAAGACGAGGTGCATTTACTGAGTGCCTCGTGGGTACCCACAGCCTAACCTACACACTCGCTTCTCCTGGGCTCCTTCTCTGCTCTAGCTCGTCCCCCTCCTCTCTGCTCTGTCTGCTCTCTCCTGGGGAAGGAGACAGGCGTGAATTAAGCACCTGCTGTGTGCCGCTCCTACGCATACACTGCCATGGCTTGCTTCACTGCCTCTGTTCTTCCTTCTCTCTTCCTCTCTGCTCCCTTCCCTCCTCCTGGCTGCTTGTGTGCTCATTACCAAGGAGGGGAATGGGCAGTTATTAAGTACCTACTGTGTGCCCGCTGTTCTACATACACCGTCTCCTTCCCTCACAACTTCTCCTGTTTATTCTCTCCGCTGGAGCCTACGCTTCCCTGTCTTCTTTCTCCTGGGAAAAGAACTATCACTTAATAAGCACCTACTGTATGCCCAGCAATTTCCACCAATGACTCTCTCTCTCCTTAGGCTGTCTTTCCTCCCGTTTTTCTGCTATGATGGTCTCTTCCCCTTCTTTCTGACTTGTTTCCTCTCTCCTGGAGACGGGAATGGGCATTTCGAGCACCTACCGTGTGCCAGGCTCTTTACAAGCACAGCCTCCCCTGCTCACTACCTCCTTCCCCCTCCCCCTTCCCCTTCCCCTCTGCTGCCTCTTCCTTCCTGCTCTCAGTGCTGCCAAGGGGACAGGGAAGGGGCACTGGTGGAGCACCAGCTGTGTGCTGGGTCATTCACACACACTGACACGGCTCCTTCCACCTTCTGCCCGCCCTGCCCCTTCCCTGCCCTGCCCCTCCGCTGGCTTCCCGTCTTTCTCTTGTTCTTCCTTCTCAGTAGCGGGAGCATTTCCAGGCAGAAGGGATCTCGGGGCCCTCCGGGGGGTCTGTCACCACCGCTGCAGAAGCGCAGGCCGTCGGGCCCCTGGGCCCCTCGCAGCCACGGTGACAGCAAATCCGGGCTCCAGTTTGATTCCTTCATTACAGAAAAGAGCGGATGTGGGTAATGGCCACTCTCCGGTGTCGGGGAGCGACAAGGGGACCGAATGAAGGCTGAGAGAGACGGCAAGAGAGAAAGTGCTAGAAGGGAACAAGGGAGGCAGCGGGTGCCCAGTGCAGGAGGCGCCTTACTACCTCCCCCCTCCCCCCCCCAGCCGATGGCCACACCGAAAACGGAAGGGGAAGGGGGCTTTCCTCCCTCCCTCTCCCCCCCACCCCTGCTCGCTCCCGTGTCCGCCCCACCCCCGCCCGCCAGCCCGCCTCGGTCAGACCCCCTGACCGGCTGCCTCGCGTCTCTCTCACCCCCTCTCGCTCTCTCATCTCTCTCTGTGACTTGCGCTCTCAGACTTTGTCTCTCTCACGTTCTCTCTTTCTCTCTCTCCGACTCTGTCTCTCAGAATCTCTCTGTCTCTCCTTGAATCTCTCTCTGACCCGGTCTCTGTCTCCGTCCCTCTCTTTCTCCCTCTTTCGCTGTCCCAGACTCTCTGGCTGAAACTCTCTCTCTCCTTCAGACTGTGTCTCTCTCAGACTCTTAGACTCTCTGACTTTGTCTCCCTCCCTCCGTCTTTGACCCTTTCTGACTCTCTCTCTCTCTGTCGCTCAGACTCTCTCTCTCTCTGACTCTCTCACACTTTGTCTCTCTCACAGTCTGTCTCTTTCAGACTCTCTAGGACTCGGTGTCTCTCAGACTATCTCTCTGTCTCTCTCAGACCGTCTCTTAGACTCTCTCAGACCGTGTCTCTCTCAGTCTCTCTTCTAGACTCTCTATGCCTTTGTCTCTCAGACTCTCTCAGACTGTCTCTCTCCCTGCCTCTCTCTCAGACTCTTTTAGGTCCTCCCTCAGACTCTTGTCTCCCTGACCGCCCCCGCCCCTCTCTGTCTCTCAGACTCTCTCTCTCTTTCTCAGACCGTCTCTTAGACTCTCTCAGACCGTGTCTCTCTCAGTCTCTCTTCTAGACTCTCTATGCCTTTGTCTCTCAGACTCTCTCGCACTGTCTCCCTCAGATTGTCTCTCTCAGACTTTCTCAGACTCTTTTAGGTCCTCCCTCAGACTCTTGTCTCCCTGACCGCCCCCGCCCCTCTCTGTCTCTCAGACTCTCTCTCTCTTTCTCAGACCGTCTCTTAGACTCTCTCAGACCGTGTCTCTCTCAGTCTCTCTTCTAGACTCTCTATGCCTTTGTCTCTCAGACTCTCTCGCACTGTCTCCCTCAGATTGTCTCTCTCAGACTTTCTCAGACTCTTTTAGGTCCTCCCTCAGACTCTTGTCTCTCTGACCCCCCCCCCCCCCCGTCTCTCAGACTATCTCTCTCTCTCTCACACTGTCTCTCATTCAGATTCTCTCTCAGACTCAGTCTGACTCTCAGACTATCTCTCTGTCTCTCAGACTGTCTCTTAGACTCTCTCTTTCAGGCTATCTCTCTCGGACTCTCTCACACTTTGTCTCTTTCAGAGTCTCTCTCTTTCAGACTCTCTATGACTCGGTGTCTCTCAGACTGTCTCTCTGACTGTCTCTGTCTCTCTCAGACTCTCCCTCAGATTCTCTCTCTCAGACTCTCCGTCTCTCCCTGTCTCTCCCTCAGATGCTCTCAGACTTTGTCTCTCTCACAGTCTGTCTCTTTCAGACTCTATGACTCGGTGTCTCTCAGTCTGACTCTTGGACTGTCTCTGTCTCTCTGACTCTCTCACACTGTCTCCCTCTCATTCAGATTCTCTCTCAGACTCAGTCGCTGTCTCTCAGACTATCTCTCTGTCTCTCTCTCTCAGACTCTCTCTCAAACTCTCTCAGACTTTGTCTCTCTCAGAGTCTCTCTCTTTCAGACTCTCTAGGACTCGGTGTCTCTCAGACTGTCTCTCTGACTGTCTCTGTCTCCCTCAGATTCTCTCTCTCAGACGCTCTCAGACTTTGTCTCTCTCAGAGTCTCTCTCTTTCAGACTCTCCAGGACTCTGTGTCTCTCAGACTGTCTCTGTCTCTCTCAGACTCTCTCGCACTTTGTCTCTCTCAGTCTCTCTTTTAGACTCTCTATGACTTTGTCTCTCAGACTGTCTCTGACTCTCTCCGACTGTCTCCCTCAGATTCTCTCTCTCAGACTCTCAGACTCTTGTCTCTCAGACGCTCTCAGACTTTGTCTCTCTCAGAGTCTGTCTCTTTCAGACTCTCCAGGACTCGGTGTCTCTCAGACTGTCTCTTAGACTCTCTCTCTTAGACTCTCTCAGACCGTGTCTGTCTCAGTCTCTCTTCTAGACTCTCTAGGACTTTGTCTCTCAGACTCTCTCAGACTCTCTCAGACTGTCTCTCTCAGACTCTTTTAGGTCCTCCCTCAGACTCTCTTCTCTTTCTCTCCCTCTCTCTCTCTCTCTCTGTGTCTCTCAGACTCTCTCCCTCTCTCTCAGACTGTCTCTTAGACTCTTTCAGGCTGTCTCTGTCAGACGCTCTCAGACTTTGTCCCTCTCAGAGTTTCTCTCTTTCAGACTCTCCAGGACTCTGTCTCTCTCAGACTCTCTCGCACTTTGTCTCTCAGACTGTCTCCCTCAGATCCTGTCTCCCTGCCTCTCTCTCAGACTCTTTTAGGTTCTCCCTCAGACTCTTGTCTCTCTGACCCCCCCCCCCCCGTCTCTCAGACTCTCTCTCTCTCTCTCACACTGTCTCTCATTCAGATTCTCTCTCAGACTCAGTCGCTGTCTCTCAGACTATCTCTCTGTCTCTGTCTCTCAGACTCTCTCTCAAACTCTCTCAGATTTTGTCTCTCTCAGAGTCTCTCTCTTTCAGACTCTCTATGACTCGGTGTCTCTCAGACTGTCTCTGTCTCTCTGAGTCTCTCACGCTGTCTCTCTCTCATTCAGATTCTCTGTCAGACTCAGTCGCTCTCTCTCAGACTCTCTCTCGAACTCTCTCAGACTGTGTCTCTCTCACAGTCTGTCTCTTTCAGACTCTATGCCTCGGTGTCTCTCAGTCTGACTCTCGGACTCAGTCGCTGTCTCTCAGACTACCTCTCTGTCTCTCCCTCAGACTGTCTCTTAGACTCTCTAGGACTCGGTGTCTCTCAGACTCTCTCCCTCCCTGTCTCCCTCTCTGATCCTCTCTCTCCGACTTTGTCTCTCTCAGACTCTCCGTCAGACTCTCGGACCTTGTCTCTCAGACCCTCTCAGATTCTCTCTCTCTCTCTGACTCTCAGGCTTTGTCTCTCTCGACTCAGACTCTCTGACTCTGTCTCTTTCTCTCTGACTCTCTCACACTCTGTCTCTCAGACTCTCTCGGACTGGCTCCCTCAGGTTCTCTCTCAGACCCTCCGTCTCTCTCCCTGCCTCTCCCTCAGACTCTCTTCCCTCTCCGACCCTCTCTCTCTCCGTCTGACTCGCAGACTCTTTCTGACTCTCTCTCTCACTCTGTCTCTCAGACCATCTCAGGCGTTCTCTCTCTCAGAGACAGAGTCTCCGTCTCTGATTCCCTGTCTCAGGAAGTCTCCTTCTTCGTCTTTTTTCTCACCCGCTCCCCTGTCCCCACCCGCTTGGTCTCCGCATCGTCTCTGACCCGCTCTCCTCCTCACACCACCTTCTAGTTGCTTCTGCGCACACCGTCTTGATGGAGTCTGGCTTCTCCTCCTCCTCCCCCCCCCTTGCCCCTCCTCCCTCTCCCCCTCTCCCCCCTCCCCCTTTCCTTCCCCCTCTTCCTCCTCCTCCCCCTTTCCTTCCCCCTCCTCCCCCTCCCCCTCCTCCTCTCCCTCCTCCCTCTCCCCCTCTCCCTCCTCCCCCTTTCCTTCCCCCTCTTCCTCCTCCTCCCCCTTTCCTTCCCCCTCCTCCCCCTCCCCCCTCTCCTCCTCTCCCTCCTCCCTCTCCCCCTCTCCCTCCTCCCCCTTTCCTTCCCCCTCTTCCTCCTCCTCCCCCTTTCCTTCCCCCTCCTCCCCCTCCCCCCTCTCCTCCTCTCCCTCCTCCCTCTCCCCCTCTCCCTCCTCCCCCTTTCCTTCCCCCTCTTCCTCCTCCTCCCCCTTTCCTTCCCCCTCCTCCCCCTCCCCCTCCTCCCTCTCCCCCTCTCCCTCTCCCCCTCTCCCTCCTCCCCCTTTCCTTCCCCCTCTTCCTCCTCCTCCCCCTTTCCTTCCCCCTCCTCCCTCTCCCCCTCCTCCCCCTCCCCTTCCCCCTCCTCCCTCTCCTCCTCTTCCTCCTCTTTCCCCCTCCTCCTCCTTGTCTCCTTCCCCCTCCTCCTCTCCCTCCTCCCTCCCCCCCTTTCCCCTCCTCCCTCTCCTCCTCTTCCTCTCCCTCCCCCCTCCTCCTCCTCTGCCTCCCCCTCTCCCTTCCGTCCCCAGCTGGGCCTCCCCCCACACCCCCACGCAGGTTTTCTTTATGCCTCTCATCGTGCTCCTCAGAGTTACTCTTTATGTCACACACACCCCTCCCCCAATTCTGAACCGAAGCTCCTGTCCTTCTTCACCCTCCCCCACCCAACCCCACCCCGGCTGGCTCCCTGCCCCGCGGCTCTCACCCTCTCCGGAAGCTTCTCTCCTTCCCCCAGGACTTCAAGCCCACCCCATACCCTCCTCCCCGCCGCGCTTCACTCCGCCCCCTCGTCTGCCCCCTCCCTTTGCCCTCCAGGCGGTGGCGACGGGGACGGAGGTGGCATCCACACAGCAGCGCCCAGGACAGGAGGGGCCGCTCTGGGGGCCCCGTGTGGCAGGTCCCCCACTTCCCTCCGCTTCTCTGCGCGCCTCTCCTCTTCCTCTACTCCTGTCTCCTTCGCTTCCAGCTTCTTTTCCTTGTATCTGCTTCTCACGCCAACCTCCCGTTCTTCGGGTTGTGCTCGGGGAGCACTGTCCTGCTTTCCACCTGCCAGTCCCTGCTCCCCTCCCCGTCTCCCGGCTTCGGGCCCTCTCTCACACGCCGATTCTGTCCCCCCACCGTCCCTCCATGGGGTCTCCTATCCCCGCCCCCCCTTTCTGTCCACACTCTCGCTCGGCTTTTCACTGTACCTTCTTTTCAAGGACTTTTTACTCCTCTTTCTGCTCCGTCTCCTCCCCCCACACCCCCCCCCCCGGCCCGGGTCCTCCCGCCCTTGCGTCTCTACCCCCTCCACGCCCTCCCCCCAACATTTTCCTTCTCCATTTCTCCCCCTGGTGTCGTCCCCGAGGGTCTCCCTCATCCCGTCGCGTCCGTCGGTCTCTCGGCCCCACATCTGCCCCTCCCCCCAGGTCCCCGGCCGCGCCCCCGGCCCCCTGCCGCCTCCGACAGCGGGGAGGCCCCCGGCCGGGTTCCCCCACGAGCTGGTGACACCCGTCTCCTGCCCCCGAACAGACAGCCCCGTGGTTTGGGTGTCCCATTTCGCGACAGTCAGGTCACGTCCCGGGACCGCCAGCCCGCCGGCCTCCAGCTCCTCGCGCGCCCGGGGCCGGGGGACACTGCCGGCGACCCGGAAGGGCCCCGTCTCTCAGGAGGCGACACAGCCTCCCTTGCCTCTTCTCTGGCTCCGGCTCTGTCGTTCCTTCGGCCCCCTTCATCACCCGGCTCCTTCCGCACGCCGTGGGCTCCGGGCTGTCGGTGTTCCCGGCTGTCACTTCTTCGTCTCCTGTGACACTTCTTCCGTGACAGAAGCGCCCGCGGCGTGGCGGCCGGGCGCCGAGGAGGGAGAGGCGTCTCCGCAGCGGGGTGTGACCTCGGTCTCCGGTCGCCTTTCCTCGGCCGGCCCCCCACCCCCACCCCCCGCCCACCCGACCCCGGCCCCGGCCTCGGCTTCGGGGAGTGCGCGTGCCTGCCCCTGCCAGTCTGCGCGCGCGCGCGCGCGCCTATCGGGGCCGGCCCGTGCGCGCGCACGCGCCTGTCTGTGTGCGCTCGCCTGTGCCTCTGCGTCCGCGCGCGTCTACCTGTGCGCGTGCGCGCCCCGGCCCCTGCGGGGGGGCCCCCTCCCCCCGCCAGTGTTTCCGACCCCCGCTCCCTCCCCCATCCCTTCCCCTCCCCCTCTCGCTCCCCAGCCGCCCCTCACTGCCCCCCTCACTCTTCTCAGCGCGGCTTTGTGCTCTCTCCTCCCCATCCCTTTTCTTCCACTCCCTCCTCTCTCACCTCCCCACCCCCTCCGGGGCTCCACGCGCGCCTGGCACTCCCCGCCCCTCGCTCACACCCCTCCTTTCTCGGCCTCTCTCCTCCTCCGCCCCGCTCTATCCCGCCTGCTCGCCCGCTCGCTCGCTCTCCACACTCGGGTCCCCCTTGTTCTTGTCTCAGTTCCCGTCCGCTCTCCCCCGTTCCTCTGCCTGCTCTCCTCCCTGTCCTGCCCCGCCTTGGCCTTCTCGTCGCGGCCCTGGCCGAGCTCTCCCTCCTTCTCTGTCGCTGTCCCCGTTCCTCCCCGTCCCCTTCCGCTCTCCCCGCCCTGCGTCTCTGCCTTCTTACCCCGTCTGGCCTCGCGGCTCCCGGTTCGCTCCTCCGCTCCGCGCCCTCCCCTGCTCTCCCGGACCGTCTTCTGCCTCCGCCCGTCTTCTCCCGTGCGTTCCCTTCCACTGCCGACTCTCTCCCTTCACCTCTCTCCCTCCTTCTCCTTCCCCAGACGTCGTTCTCCCCGCCACCGTCTCCCCTCTCCGCCTCTCTCTCAGGGCCTCCCCCCAGCCTGTCTTCTCGGTCTCCCTTCCTCGTACCCCTCCTCATTTCGTGTGTTTCCCCCTGCGCTTTCTCTTCCCTTCTTTCCTCCTGGCTCCCCTCTCCTGCTGGCTTCCATCCCTTCTCTCCCCACCCCTTCAATCTCGCTCCCTCTTTCCTTCTCTCTCTCTCCCCTCCCAGACTTCTCCCCTCGCACTGGCCTCCTTTCCTCTGAGCCTTGTCTCCCGGGAGGCCCCTCCACGCCCAGCCCCCCGCAGGGGCCCTGAGCTCCTCTCCCGTCTCCCTGCCTGAAGTCTTGAGCTGACATCCACCTGGGGATCGGTGCCGCGTTCGTGGCAAGAGGCTGGACGGCCCGAAGCAGGGCTGCGAAGCCTGCGGCCCCCCGAGGTGCAAGGGCATGTGTGACACCCTTTCTCTCTCTCTTTTCTGTCTGTCCTGGACCCTGGACACTGCCCGGAGGAAGGAGGCCTGGCCCTGGCCCAGGAAGGAGGAAACGAGGAGCTGGCTCAGAGACCGGGAGTGAGTTGCCTGGAGACCACAGCATGTAAGTGGCAGGGCAGGGACTGGCTGGGCCACCCTGCTCCTTCCCCACTCTGCTGATCCCTGGTGGGCTTGGTGAGCATGGTGGGAAGGAGGCTGCCTCCCTTCTGCCCCGTTCCCCTCCCCAACCCCCCACAGTCCTCTCTTCCTCAGGCGACATGGAGCGTGGGAGGACCTCACCCGACTCCCATTTCACGGATGAGAACGTAGGCACCGGTGTTCCCGAAGATCAGCATCTGCTAGGACAGAGGCTTCGTGGGGACGCCGGCCTTCCCAAAGGGCCAACAGCACCCCCTGCAGGGCACTTCTCTTCGTGGAGAGGGGCCACGTGGGCCCGACCTCCCCAGACTATCCGGCGGAGTATCCTATGGGCCTGGGAGGTATTCTCTGGCGGCGCGAAACCTTTTATCGCCGCCTACTGATAAAGGACGGAACTGCAACCCGGCTGGATTAGGCACCGTGAATGGCCGCGAAGAACACAAAAACAAAAAAGCCCTGCAGGGACTGGAATGCTTGGGGGGAGGCGTGGGTGGGAGGAGAGCTGTTGGTGGGGGGAGGGGAGACGGGAAATTTGCAAAATTCTGTAAAAATGTGAAAATTTTCACTCCTGGTCAATATGGAAACATCATACCCAGCAAGCTCTTTGGTTTTCAACTGAAACCTCCACCCTTCACGTTTTCAAGTCATTCCATGGGTGGGTTCTTTCCGCGTTGCCATGGAAATACAAGCATGACTCTTCCCGGAGAAACAAAGGAAAGTTGCTTGGCGGCCTGTTTCTAGGAATTGGGCCACGTTGAGTTTTCCCCTGTAAGGACACCATTGTGTCCTGCTGAGATGGAAGGTGGGTGCCAGCAAAGGAGAATGACTGACAGCTAGAGATGCCCCAGTAAGCGGCCGATGCTCACTGGGTTAAATAATGGAGGCTACAGAACTGTTTCCCAAAGTACCTGCTACAAGGCATAATTTGCCATAGGAGAGTCTTTAAAATACTTAAATTATTAGCCTTATAGATTTTATTTCTTTTTAATGTTTTTATTTATTTTTGAGAGAGACAGAGCACCAAGGGGGGGGGGGAGGGGCAGAAAGAAAAGGAGGCACAGAATCCGAAGCAGGCTCCAGGCTCTGAGCTGTCAGCACAGGGCCCAACGTGGGGCTCGAACCCACGCCCAGCAAGATCATGACCTGAGCCAAAGTCAGATGCTTAACAGACTGAGCCACCCAGGCGCCCCAGCCTTACGGATTTCAAGAGTGCCTGTCCTACAACGCTGTCCTAAGCGTATCTAAATGACAATATGAAACCCTGGAGTGGGAAAGGGGTTTCCTACACGCCACGGAGCAGGTAACATCTTGGGGGCAAAGAGGGGCATCCAGAGGGCGAGGCAGGAAACCCAGGAGGGAGGCAACCCCTCTATTGAGCACTTACGTAGCAGGTGCCCTCCCATCTCAGACCAGAGGACAGGAGGCCAGAGGAGGGAGAGAGGGGGCTCCTCAGGGGCAGAGAGAGAGGGGGAGGACAGAATGGGGTTGAGGCTATGAGGGGGTGGAGGGTGCCTCCGGCCTGGCCGGTGGTATTTGAGGGACTCACCTGTTAGGGCTGGGGGGTGCTCATCAATGAGGCTGAAAAGGAGGAATAGAACAAAAGCTACTGGGCCTCAAAGGCAAGGCAGAGGCCCTGGGACTTTGTCCCGAGGGTGCTGGGGAGCCGCGGAGAGGCTAAGAGCGGGGGAGAAGCGAGGACAGCCCTGGTGTCAGAAATCCCCTCATGAGGCCAGGGAGGAGGCGGCCAGGGCTGGGGCCATGGGGACAGAGAAGGGGTGAGGCAGGGAGGAACAGCAGAGTAGGGCACAGCAGCGCTCTGGTCTGAGGTCAGGTAGGTGGCGGCACCGCACGCCTGCGTACGGATTCCTGCAGGAGCTCTGACTGGGGGCAGACAGGTGGCGGTGACTCTCAGAGGTCCCCGAGAGGACACTCTGGGTCTGGAGACCAGGAGGGGGGTCTGAACTGGAGGTGGGCTTGAGGACAGTCAGCAAGAAGAGCTCCAGTGTGACAGGGAGGAGGTGGCTGAGACCGCCCCCGGCGAGTCCCCACCTGGGAGCGTGTCCTGCGGACACGCGTGCATGGGCCCAAAATGAGGCAGGCACGTGGGGATTCCTGGAGTGCTGCGTGAAACCACCCAAAGGTCCATCCACGAGGGGCCCGTGAACTCAACCCCAAGCCAGCCATGCACTCTGCATCCAAGATGGAAACCTCTCTGGTTTAAAGGGGAGGAAAACACTAGAGCAACACACTTTGTAAGACGATTTACGTACACACTCGCGTGGTTACGTAGAGAGTATCTCCAAAGCAGTGCACAGGAGACCGAAGATGCGGGCGGCCCCCCAGGAAGGGGAACGGGTACCAGGCTGGGGTGAGCGCAAGGCCCTTTGCTTTGGATCCTATGGTATCTTTTGAGTTCTGGGCTCTATCCCGGATACCCTGATAAGATGAAATAGTAAATGAACTCTCCGGGGACAAGCAAGAATTAGGAAAGTTTAACGTGGACAGAACCCCAAGGAGCCTAAACTGGCTCAGACGTTGACTGGAATATACCACAGATTAACTCTGCTGGCTCCAGAGTGATCAAAAAACCCCTAGAGAAAAAGAAAGTAATCAGATCGATGAAGATCTCAATCTCAATCCACTAAAAAGTTACAAAATGGGGGGCGCTTGAGTGGCTCAGTCGGCTAAGCATCCGACTGCGGCTCAGGCATTATCTCACGGTTCACAAGTTCGAGTCCCGCGTCCGGCTGTGTGCTGACAGCTCAGAGCCTGCAGCCTGCTTCAGACTCTGTGTCTCCTTCTCTCTCTGCCCTGCTCCTGCTCGTACCCTGTCTCTCAAAAATAAATAAAACATTTTTAAAAATTACAAAATGGTCCAACAAACGCCTGGGGCAAGAATGCACCTGCAAATGAGACAAAGGGTTAAGGACTCGGAGTCTGAACCCTGTCCAAGAAAGCACCAGTAAACACTACCAGGGCAATCTTAGAGGTCATATGAAACACAGACAGGAGAAACATGAGACATGCTGGCACATGCTGGTGGAGAAAGAAATGCCAGGTTAGAATAACTCGGGGACACTGCCCTATGTATTAAAAGCCACAAGGGCGCCTGGGTGGTTCCTTCGGTTAAGCGCCGACTTTGGCTCAGGTCACGATCTCACGGTTTGTGAGTTCGAGCCCCGCATTGGGCTCTGTGCTGACAGCTCAGAGCCTGGAGCCTGCTTCGGATTCTGTGTCTCCCTCTCTCTGCCCTTTCCGCCTCCCTCTCTCTGCCCTTCCCGCGCTCATGCTCTCTCTCTCAAAAATAAACGTACATTAAAAAATTTTTTTTTTATATATTAAAAGCCACAAAAGGGGCACCTGGGTAGCTCAGTCGGTTAAGCGTCAGACCTCAGCTCAGGCCATGACCTCGTGGCTCCTGAGTCTGAGCCCCACATTGGGCTCTCTGTCGTCAGACATTTTTTTAGTGTTTTTAAATAAACATCTCTCTCTGCCCCTACCCCTGCTCTCTCTCAAAAATAAATAAACATTAAAAAAAAAATCTTTTTTAAAAAGAGCATTTGGGGGGAACAACCGCCCACCACACCCCTTTTATGTCGTTTCGCCAGCAGAGCCACACGAGTGCGTCCCCTTTCCATAAAAGTGTCTCCGATCTGCCGTAGAGATTCCACTTTTAGTTCTGAGTCCCCGGGAAAAGAATTCAAACTCACCAAAGAGAGCCTGGATAACACTGCTATTTATTAACCACACTGAGCAGGAAGCTGCATGTGGAACATTTGGGGAACAGTTGAATCAACAGCCATACGACACCGTGGAGCGTCGCACAGCCATTACGGCGGCCCCGCGAGCCATTCGTGTGTGTTTCGGAATAATAACGTACAGTGAACGGCGGAAATTCAGTAAAGCCTGGGCACTGGGATTTCCTTGGAACCAAATCGACGGTTGCATTCGGCTGCTGAGTTGCTTTTTAAAACTCGGATGTATTTCAATATACTTTTGAATGTTTTTAAATAGACAAAGGGAGGGGGTGATCAACAGCAAAGCCAGGCAGTGGCCTCCCAGTGCCCAGACAGGGAAGACATTCCGGACAGGGAAACGGGTTCTATTTACATCATCCGGCCCTCGACTCCACTAAGTATTAGTTTTGTTTTCACTTCTAACATAATTTCTTCATGCCCCAAAGCTTACCGAAGGCCTGGCATCCTGACAAAGCAGCCTAAACTGCTCAGGGCCATGGGCAGATAAAGGCCGGGGGAGGATCCCAAGGCGGGGCTGCTGGGAGGACCAAGGCGGGGCTGCTGGGAGGAACGGAGCCTGGGGGGGGGGGGGGGGCGCTGGGGAGGGGACCCCTGGCCAGCCCACACCTGCTCTGCGCCAGGCCCCTCAGGGCAGACAGGTGGGAAGCACATGGCCCAATCCAGTGTCAGACAAGTTAGGGGGACCATCTAGCCCAGCCTGGGACAGGCAGGACGAGAAGACTACGAACAAAGGCACAGAGGCTGGAGAGAACTCGGCATGTTCCCAAACTGTGAGGCTCGGGGCGGAAACGGGGGGACAAACACAAGGTCAGAGCTGGCCCAGAAGCTCAAGCTGCACGCTGTGGGCACGGGAAGCCTTTGCGGCTGCAGAGGGGCCACAGGGGAAGGCGGAGTGCACCAGAAGGTAGCCCCCAGCCACAGAAACAGCAAGGACCGAGGGAAAGGACTCCTGGGGAGGGGACGTCCTCCCATCCTCACGGGACGGACACGGGATGGGCTGGCAAATCCTTCGGACAACCAAGGACACGGGCACTCTGGGCAAGAAGGGAGTTGCCTGGATGACAGAGGACCAGGGTGCTGACAGGCCCCTCAGCGGCCACTGCCCCCACCACCACCCCCGCCGCCGCCCCCTCCCTGGCCCCCGGCATCCGGCGCTCCTGACATCATGAGGAACAGGACGACGGGAATGATGTACATCCACTGTGGGCCAGAAAGGATGACAGACAGACAGAGACACAGAAACAAGAGAATTGAGTATGAGCAGCGTTCCCCCAGGGCAGGGAAGGTGGGGGCGCCGGAGTGAGGGGAGGCCACGTGAGGGAAGGGGGCCCGGGTCCCCTACATCACTACAGGTTGGGGGAGGGCAGGTGGGGTGCAGGGAGGGTGGAGGCGGGAGGGGGCTCAGTCCTCACTCAGGCCTCCTGCGGCGGCGGCGTGGGCCCCGGGGCGGCAGGACGCAGGGCTGTGAGCAACACGGCCCCCCCGAGGATGAGGTGCCACTGGGGAGGGAGGGGGTACAGGTCAGGGCTAGGGGTGGCCATGGGGTCCTGTGGCCACTGGGGAGAGCAGAGCTGGGGCAGCGGGCCCTCGGCCTCTCTGTGCCTCAGTTTCCCCGCAGTTCAGCTGTCAGGCTGCCCTGAGGTCAGGACCTACTGGCAAACTAATGGAGGCCCCCTCACCGGCACCCTATTCAGGGCGGTAGGACTTGGCATTCCCCACCCACAGTGGCCTCCGCCGTCCCCCGCCCTGGCCTTGTGGGACGAGCCTTCCGCCCTCGGTGCCCTCAGTTCCTCCCACCCGCCCCAGCCCGGCAGCACAAGCCGGGTCCCTCTCCAGCTCCAGACCAGCCTCCTGCACACCAACACCCATAGCCCTGCCTCCCTGAAGTGCCCCTTCGCAAAGCCGCTGGCGTCCCAGCACCCACCTTCTCTTTTCCCGATCTTCCCATTCCGCTGAAATCCCTGCCTCCCGCCCTGTTAACACCGGCCCGGCTCAGGCCTCGTCCCAGGCTCCTCCCAGAACAGACCCCGGCCTGACCACAGCCCTCCACACTGCACTTCCTGCGGACGGGCCTGTCTCTGCTCAAGACCAGCACCGCACCTGCCCCCAGCTTGAGGGGCCATCCCTGCTCCCCAGCACTGCCCGGCTCTGGGCCGGCCCATCTGCGGAGACCGGATGTCCCGTGACCGCTGCCAGGAGCAGACACGGCTCCACGGTCCTCACCTGGTCCGGCCGGGCCTCGGGCTCAGCCCAGGTGCCAGGGGGGCATGCCCAGAGGCAACAAGCGAGCCCCGTGCACAGGAGGCCTGGAGAATGAGGAACAGGCCAAGGGCCACAGGGGAGAGAAGGGCAGAGGGGGACTCAGGATGGGAGGGAGAGGGGCAGGCAGAGCTCCACTCACATATTTGGCGAAAAAGGACTTCTGTTCCTGGGGGTTCTTGGCCTTCTGGGCCTGTTCCATCTCCAGGCGCTCAATGAAGGCAGCCGTCTCAGGACTAGGGGCGGGCCAAGGAGGAGACAGGGTAAGGGGCTGGGCTCAGCCCACAAGGACACCGGCAGCAAAGGCGGCAGCAGGACGGAGACAATGCTGTCCATGCCGTGCCCTGCACCTGTACCCTGCGCACCCACACCCTGGGGCACCCGCACCCTGGGGTACCCGCACTGTGGGGCACCCACATCCTGGAGCAACTGCACCCTGGGGCACCACACCCTGGAGCTCCCACATGCTGGGGCACCCACACCCTGCCGTCCTCACCCTGGGGCGGTGGCTGGTGGCTGTAGCTGCACAGAAGTGTTAAACAGCTCCAGGTCCACATCTTCTACTTCGTGGCCCCTGCAGCCCCCGGGGTGTGTCACCACCGACACACCCACCACGTTGCCAGCCACATCCACGTGCAGCGTCAGCTGGTCCGACAGGTGCGACTCCACCAGGGAGCACTAGGGGGGGCAGGGAGGGGAGGGTCGCCACCAGACCTTGCCCGCGCCAAGACCCCCGAGCCTCCAGCCCCTCTCACGGGGCCCAGAAAGATCTTTCAAAGCCCTTCGTGGTTCCCTCCACCCTCGGGCACAGGCCCAAGCGTGACAACTTCCCCATTAGGCCCTGTGCTGCCCCATCAAAGCGCCCACCACCGGGACTGTCCCCCTCCAGCCCAGGAGACCCTTGAGAGCAAGGCCAGGCCTGAGTCTTCCCTGTCCATAAACGCTGGGGCAACAAACGGTGGAAGCCAGGCTGGGGCAAGTGGGAGGAGCGAGGATGGTCCTCATCACCGACTCACCGCGGGGACAAAGGAGGAGACGTAGCCACCGGCTTCTGGGCCGTCAGGGGCCCCAGGGCGCTGAGGGACCCGGACACGGTATAAGCCGTTCAAGGCCGCCACATCCTGCAGGGCAGAGGAGGGTGGCAGTGAGAGGGACAGCGCCTGGCCCCAGCCAGGCCGGGACTGCCATTGGGCCCGGGGAACCCTTCTCCAGTCTCGCTCAGCCAGCACTCCCCAATCCCTGACCCAGGAGTGACCCTCATACTGCTGGTGGGTGAGGCCCTGCTGGTGGGTGAGGCCAGGAGCCACTGGGCGCTCCACCTGGGGGAGAAACCACGTCAAGGGGAGTAGAGCCCAGCCCACTGATGGAGTGAGTCCCAAGGACACTCTTCCCACACCTGGATCCAGCTGCCCCTTGGCCCACCCCATATGTGGACTCCCCAATCGCACGAGCAAGAAAGTCTCTTGGGAGGCAGCTGCGACAAACAATCACGTGGGCGCCATACAGGAAGGCTGGCGGCGGTGCACCATCTCCCACAGGGAGGGCACGTGCCTGCCCAGAATGAAACCTGCCGTCCCCAGCCTCCCTTGCCACTGCACCTGGCCAAAGGGACAGAATGGAAGCGGACTGTGGCAGCTTCTGTGAGCTTTCCCTAAAAGACGGCTGTTCCCTCTGCCCCCCCACCCCACCCTCTTCTCTTTCTCTGGCCTGCTGCACCTCCCTGCCCCATCTCTAGGGAGGACTGAGCCACGTCTGGAAGGAGCCCGGCCCTCGAGGAGGCCATGGAGCAGGCTACGGCAGAAATCACATTCTTGCGTTAACCTTCGGTTCTTACAGGAATCTCTTTCTCCTCCCAAGCAAATCTCCTCCTAGCTGACTGCAAGGCGTCTTGGTTGAATCTGGAAAGGCGAGAGGAGCTAACTATATTAAACTTGGGGGAACAGGACGTACTGGGTACAAGGAATGGTCCGGCCAGAGGCCCTGCAGCACGTGTCTCGTGCTCCAAGGCACATGTCCCCCGTATCCCAGCAGAGCCCCAGGTCCCCTCCTCACCCGGAGCCGGCCCCGCTCCTCCTCATTGAGCTGCCGCTGTGACAGGGACAAAGTGCCATCCTGCTGGTTCCAGAGCAGCGAGCCCCGCTTCCGAAAGTGGGCACTGTCATCTGTGGGGAGTCAGGGCTCAGCGACCGCTTCAACCTTCAATCCTCGCAGTGACCAGGTTGCTTCTCCCTCCTGAGCGCCCCGCCCTCATCTTCCCACCTGCAACGGGGGGACACCCCCCACCAAGTCCTGCTCTCCTATCTCACAGGGCAGTCCACAGCAGACGTGTGAACACAACAGCTCCTAAGCCCTGCCTCTGCCTTGCCGGGCAGTCACCTGACCTCTCTGAGCCTCAGTTCTTTCACTATAAAATAGAGGGGCTTCCAACCGTTAGGCCATGTCGGAATCCATGGGGCTTTTCCGGGCAGATGCCAGGGACCGAGTCAGGAGGAGTGCAGAGGGTCCCAGGTTCAGTGTTTCAAACAAGTGTTCCAGAGTTTGGGACCTCAGACCTCCGGGCCGCACTGACATCTGTGCTCTGGGAATCTGAATGCCTGAATCCCAGTAGTTTAAGCTGGGCTGTAGAGCAGGTCCTGGCTCTGCCATTCACTTACAAAAGGACCTTATGCGATGCCCCTTTGAACCTCAGTTTCCCCTTCTGGAAAACGGGGCTATCCCTAACGCCCGCTGCGTTGCATGACTGCTGAGAGCACTTTTGAGTGAATACATGCAGAACATCTAGCCACGAATGCAGGGCACAAGGTGACTGGTCTGAAAAGTCTGCTCTGAGGTTATTACTGCTGCACTGGCCTTTCTGAAACTAGGATTTACTTTACAGGTGAGGGAGTATCCAAAGGTAGAGTTCTTACTCTCTCGTGCCCTCCCTGCCCCAACCGCCCCCAGAATAATCCAAACACACTCCTAGGGGCAAAGCTGGTAGTAAATGGATGGCATGTCTCACACTGGGTGGCACCAGACCCACGTTGTTGACTTCACCTGGCACCAGGTAAGGGCCGAGACAAGGAACGTTGCTAGACTCACCGATCTCAAATGAGTGCTCCAGCAGCAGCCCCACGGTGCCACAGCCCTCACCCTCTCGACCTTCTGCCCCCGCCTGCAGGTGAGAGAGAGGTCCCCCGGTGAGGACAATCAGAGCCCTCAGCAGGGCAAGACCACAGACCCCGGGACAGATGCAGGCTGAGGAAGGAACCTTATTTTCATACTCTTTTCCAAACATTGACACTTGTCCACGATTCCACTGGGAACCGCCCCTTTCATGAAAATTCATGATCTGGACCGTCCCCAGAAAACTAGAGCCTGCAAACAAGCGTAACCTTGCTTCTAAGGCAACTATCTCCAGGTCACTTTCACACCTAGCATCATAAACATTCATGAGTTAAAGGATACCTGCGCTTGCTTCCCAACCTAATATTCAAGTGGCCCCTTTTTTGCCTTTAACAGCCACAATAGCCACCATGCCTCCGGAATTCCGACCCTTATCAAGTACATACAAGAGACCACGCCCTCTGGGGGTGCCTGGCTGGCTCAGGGGATTAAGCCCTGGGGCTTCAGCTCGGGTCCGATCTCCTGGTTTGTGAGTTCCAGCCCCACATCCGGCTGGCGCTGATAGCTCGCTTCAGATCTTCTGTCTCCTCTCTCTCTACACCTCCCGTGCTCGTTGTCTCTCTCTTTCGAAATAAATAAATTAAAAAAAAAATATTCCACGCCATCCATTCCTCTAAGTTCAAATGTCTCCTACCTTTGCATCCCCCACCTTACGCCCTTGCACCTACGCAGCCCTCACACCTTCGCAAACCCGTGTCCAGATTTTAATCCTGGAACTCAAGATCCCGCCCTTCTTATGCATATTCAGGAACAGGACTCCGGTCCAATCACTCCAGAGCCCTTCTAACGGTTTCGTTTTAGCCGCCCCTATGTCTGATTCGCCAAGATTCCACCCGAGCCACACCTCCTCGTGCATATTTAAGACTGCGGATCCCTAGTGGTGTTGAGCGTTAACTTGAGGTTCTGGCCCCAACGGCGAATCCTCGTTTTCAAACCACCCAAAGTCCAGGCACCAAGAGTCCATCCGAGGCCCGCCCACTCGTGTATGTTCACGAGCTAGAGCCTTCCTAACTATACTCTCACTTTCACCTCTTCCTCTCTCCTGGCCCTGCAATGCCTCGTTCCCACCTTACCCGATGTAAACACCCGAGACCCAGGATTTCCGTCAGCCCCGCTCCCCGTCAGGGTTAATGAGCACTCACCCCCCGCAGAGCGGTCCCGGACCGGCAGCCGCTGCCCCGCGCGCGGCTGGGGGCTGCTGCCGCCATCAGCAGGAGCAGGAGCAGCCGAGTAGCCACAGCGCCGGCCGCCGCCATTTTCACCCCTTCCCACCAGGCCAGGGGCGGGAGTGAGCTCGGCGCCTCCCATGCGCCTGCGCCAGTTCCTTGCGCCTGCGCACTAGCGCCCGCCACGGGCGTCTGACGTCACAGAGTGGCCGCCGCCACGCCCAGATCTAGGCACCTCCCCGGTCTCTAGGCACCGCCCCCCTAGTATGACGTCACAAACGGGCGTCTCTTTGGTGAGTTCAAACAGGGTCCGCCGCGTTGTGACGTGATAGAGTCCGCGGCCCCACCCGTCCGTTTTCTCCGCAGGCACCTGCCTTCGCTCTCCTCATGGGGCGGGGCGTTGCGATGATGAGGGGGCACGAGACTAACCCGGCCCCGGGTGGAGCAGGTGGGATGACAGGTGAGAGGCGGAGCCGGGCCCGGCAGGGTTGGACCAGGTGAGGGAACCCCGTGAGGGAGGGGGCCGGCGACGCGCAGACTGATAGCCCCGATTCCCCTACCCTCAGAGCGCGGCTTCCCTGGGCCCTACCAGATGGGGGACCCAGGCCCAGCCTCCTGGACTAGACCCCCGAACTTCGCCCATCTAGAATGCCCCCTGGTTCCAGCCTTTCCCACGGGCCGGCCCGGACGGCTGCAGCGCCACCTCCTGAGCGGCGAGTTCGATCAGCTGCGAGACTTCCCCATCTTTGAGAGCAACTTTGTGCAGGTGTGGAGCCCCAGAACCCCTGACACCGAGCCTGCGCTTGAGGCCTGACCTCCTGACTTCAGGAGCCCCTGCTCTGCCTACTTCCGACCACGCTCCCATAACATTTATCTCCTGGAATTCCGGAGATAATTCCAGGAATTATCTCCTGGAACCCCACCCCCCCAGACCTCTAGACCTTTAGCTTCTTTATGAACCCTGGCCTCTGATTCCCTTGGTTCAGTTTCCCTGACTTAACACCCGGATGACTCTTGACCTCTGACCCCGGGATATCTGACCCCGGACTTGGTGTTTAATAGACTTGGTTCATGACCCTTAACCCCACCAATCCTACCTTCCGTCTATCTGGCTTCTAACCTCTAACCCCTGGCCCCAGGTGACCCGGTTAGGAGAAGTCGCCAACAAGGTCACCATGGGGGTGGCAGCCTCCAGTCCAGCCCTGGAACTCCCAGACCTGTTGCTGCTGGCCGGCCCTGCCAAGGATAACGGACGCCTGCAGCTCTTTGGGTGACTGTCCCCATCCCAGCCTGGACTTCCGCCTTCCCCAGCTCTGGGCATCCTGGGCCCCCTGCAGCACCTCCTGTCACACAGATGACTCCCAGGGCGAGGCGTCTTGGATGGCTGCCAGTCCTCTGTGGGTGGCCATACACTCAGGAGAACAAGGGCAGGGTGATACACAGGGACCGGAAATCAGAGATAGAGGGACGTGAGAGGGACAGCCCTCAGCCCCACGCTGGCAAGGATCAGAAGAATAACCGTTTATGTTGTGCCTGCCGCATGCCAGGTGCCCCCTAGGCCATGCACATAATCTCATCTCTGGCCTAATCTTAATATGATGGGGCCCCTTAGCCCCATCCTTTGAGGCTCAGAGACCCACAGTGGGTCAGGGGTTGGTTGGGATTGGAATCTCTGGCCTCCTCATCATTACCGACCTCATTCTTTTTCTTTTCATGTTTCTTTATTCTGAGAGAGAGAGAACAAGCAGGGGAGGGGCAAAGAGAGAGGAGAGAATCCCAAGCAGGCCTGACATGGAGCTCGATCTCACAAGTCGTGAGATCATGACCTGAGCCAAAATCAAGAGTCGGACACTTAACCGACGGAGCCACCCGAGTGCCCCACTGACCTCATGATTCTTGGGCTCCAGTGCCACACTAAGCACCACCCCTTCAGGTCTTTCTTTTTTCATTGAAAAAGTAACGCAAACACACTCCAAAGTACAGAACATACACAGCACAAAATAACACCTTTCTCCTATCCTCGGCTCCTGCCTCCAACTCCGGCTGCAAATAACAAAACTCTTCCATACGTGTAGTATATTTACAGAAACAATGTGCCGATGGCTTTCACTTTTTTGACCACATCTCAACAGTTAAAAGAAAGGGAGGGAGGGAAGGAAGGGAGAGAGAGAGAAAGGGGACACACACACACACACACACACACGGGTCCACAGTCCTTTATCTACAATTCTGATATCTAAAAAAAAATCTGCAGCCCACTTGGTGGTAGAATCAGATTCTGACCTACACTAAATGGAGGCTCCCTGCAGCCTTTATTTATCCCCCCCCCCCCCCGGAGAAGCTGAGAACACTTCACAAAGGAGCATGCTGATGCCTTACGGAGCGCGGGCATATTCTTGCTCCTTCTCAGTGCTGTGCATCCCACCAGTTAACCTCACTGCTCCCTGAGGCATGACCCGCAGTGGGGGGAACTTAGGATGGTGCCGAGGGGTGCTTGGACCCCCATCATCTCCTTCAACACCCCCCCCCAAATAAACACACCATCAGGATAAAAACACCGAGCTTGCTCTGAGAATGAAGCATCGAGGCTCAGTCAGCCCCTAGTCCCTCACTTCTAACCTGTCGTGGGCCAGTCTCGACAAGCACCCCTCGGTGCTCACCCCTCCTTTAAAAACCCGCAGGTGCGTGCCCCATGCCGCTTTTGCACGCTGTGCCCTCCCCCACCAGCCCCGTATCAATATTCATTTCATGTCAACGGAAGCGCAACCAGCAGGCCCTTTTCTGGACACACACGAGTAAATACTCTGCCCCCTTACACCCCACTTGCATCTAGTGCTGTTACCGTATGGCAGGGAATGTCCTCGAATGAATGCCTGCCTCCCTGGGCTCATATCCTGGCTTCACCTCTTCGCCACTGGCTCTGGCCAGGTGCCCTACTTGTCTGTGCCTCGGTTTCCCCATCTGGAACATGGGGACAAGAGGAGAGCCCACCTTGCAGGGCTGTCAGGGGATACGCTGAGTAAAGGGCCATGAAGTGCTTGGGACAGCCCCTGGCCCAGGGTGAGCACCTTGTAAACATAAACTGTTATTCTTCCACTTGGGGAATGTAGTAACAGATCGAGCCGCCTACTGAGGGACACTGATGTTGCGGCTGGTGTCTGGGGGTTACGGCCAGTGTGGTCCGCAGAGGGCATCCAGGCGCACGGTTGTGAGGGCGTCTGTAAGATAGGTTCCTAGAGGTAGCATTGCCGGGCCAGAGTGGGGGGTGTGGCTACCCAGTGTGGTGGTTAAGAACACAGAGAAGACTTGGGTTCAAATCCCCGCGGTGTGACCTGGGCCAAATTATCCACCTTCTCGACAAGCATCCATTGAGCACCTACCACGGATGTGAGCTGGAGGAAGGGCGGGGGCAGGGGGTGGGGGGAATGGGGAGCAGCTGTGAACAAAATGGAACCAACGTCTCTGCCTTCAAGCTCACCTCCTACCGGGAAGGCAGACAGAAGCAGTGGGGTGAGGTCTGTGCAGACGTATCAGAGGGGGTAGGGGATAGGGAGGTCTGCAGGGCGGACACGGCCGCACACAAGCCTCAGGTTGTAAACAGATCTTCTCCCTGAGAAGATGCTTTTGAGAAAGCCACGAGCGAGATTAAGGGGCCAAGCCAACGGGGTGGCAGGGGGAGGTAGGAGCAGGGCTGTTGCTGGGGCTGAGTGAGCGAGGGGAGTGAGCAGAGAGGGAACAGAGGCGACAGATCCTGCGGGGTCTGGTGGTCAAGGTGAGGACTTGGCCTTTTCACCGAGCCACGGGAGGGACGTGACGCTCAGGTGCTGATGGGCGCCCTCTGGCGGCCGCGTGGGAACAGAGCGCGGCGAAGGCTGAGCCCGCGGCCCAGGCGGGAGAACCGGGTGACGGGGCCCGCTGGTCGCGGAAGGAGTTACAAGTGGTGGGTTCGGGGATACATTTGAACGGTGGAGCCGCCAGGATTTGGTGGCAGGATTGGATGAGGATGTGAGAGCGAAAGTTGGGCGAGGGGCAACTCCATGATTTCTGACCGAGCAAGTGGGAGGATGTAGTTAAGGTGGGGAAGACGAAGGGGAGCAGGTTGGGGCTGGGGAGAAGGTCCGGAATGTGGTTGATGGACCTGTTATGTGTCCGTTGTCATTCTCACATCCAACGGGGAGTTTCAAGAAGGCAGCTGTCTGTTAGAAGGGCCAGCGGGAGACACAAAGGTGCTTTGGGGGTGGATAAAAGTCGAAGTGAAAAAGGCCTCTTTCTGGGCGGGGAGAGGGGCGCTGGGGTGGGCGGCCCCGACCCTGTAGGCGCCCGGGACCGCAAGGCTGTGGAGCCAGGGAGGGTCGGCACCTGAGGTCGCCCCTTCCGCCCTCCCAGGCTGTTCCCCCTGCAGTTCGTCCAGCTCTTCGTCCACGACGAAAGCCGCTGGCAACTCAAGGTCAAGTTCCGCACAGGTCGCGCCTTCTACCTGCAGCTGCGGGCCGCACCCGAGACCCGAGACCGCGAGTTCGGCCAGTGGGTGCGGCTGCTCTACCGCCTGCGCTTCCATTCGGCCCAGGGAGCCGTGCCCTTCACGCAGGAGTACCCGACGCTAGAGGAAGGCGAGGAGGAGGACGACGACGACGAGGACGAGCTGACCGAGCGGGAGGCGGTGCGGGGGAGGGGCAGGGGGTGGGCGGGACTGGGGCTGGGTTTCGGGTCGGAGGAGGAGGCAGCCGGGGAATTTGGACTAGTCTGAGGGACAGGCTGGGGACCTAGGCTTTGAGTGTGAGAGGGGACCTGGGGGCCTGGATGCCTGTGTTGAGAGTGGCAGGAAGGCCCAGACTCCTGAGTCCTGAAAGGGTATGAAATCTGGGTGCCGAGACCGCAGGTTCTCAAGGCAGGGCAGGGTCTGCAGGGCCTTGGGTCCACGAGCCCCTTGGCCACATAGTTTCCTAATCGGGCACCCCAGCCCCCAGCCTCTCTCCCCTTGACCTGCTGCGGTGGAATATGGGACGGAACACCTGGGCCCTGAAGGGCTGGGGTGGGCCAGACTGGGTGCCCAGTTCCCTGTAAGGCCAGGGGGAGGGGAAGGGCCCCCGTCCTTGAAGAAGGGGGCATTGAAACCCGTGGGGCCTCTTCCTCTGGAGACACCCCACTCCCCCCACCTTCCAGATAAGCACCGAGCCCCCCACCCACCCACCCCAAACTGCCGGTACATCTGCAGGTCAAGGCCTCTGAGACACTCTCTCTCTCTCATACCCAGCTTCAAGCCATGGAAGCCAGACTTGACCCACAGACCTCTGAACTCTGGGGACTCTGATTCCTCCACTAGGCTTTGAGGTCACCAAAGGACCAGAGATCAAAGTACCCTACGTCGGGGCCAGAAAGATGAATTATTAAAGTTAATAAAGATCGGCCACTTAAGAACCAACAACCAGGCCCTGAGCAGTTTTGCCGTCGTCACCGATCCAACATGGCTGCCTTACAGAGTAGCTTTGCCAGTATGGCTGCCTCAGCCCGGTGCTCGGCCCGGCGTGTGGCTCCTGGGGCCACCTCGAGACCTAGTGCCCACCATTCCGTCCGTCATGGCTACCTCGCCAGAGTAGCCTTCCCCATCTGGCCTTTGGCTCCTCTTTAACTCACTGTAGCTGCCACTGCAGGGCCAGCCTGCCTCCCCACTCCCCCTCCCCAGCAGCTAGTCCGAGGGGGGCGCCTCCACGGGGGTCTTGATCCACCCGTGACTTGTAATTGCCATGGCAACACGCTGGCGGCCCTGAAGAAGCCGTTCCAAGACGGCAGCCTCAGGGATGCCTCATCACGGTTGCCATTCCAACCTGGTGTCCCGGTCACCCACCCCCAGGCGACTCACCCCCTACAGGAAGAGGGAGGCAGGGCTACGGATTCAAGAAGGACAGACACGTGCAGGTTGTAGACAAGACTATTATCTTCTCAGTGGTAATTCTGGGAAGGGAAACGGCGTTCAGGGAGGCCCGTTAGGACTCAGCAGCCAATAATCGTGACAGGTGGAAGACAGGGTCTCACTGTGGCACTGTGGGAAAACGAGAAAAGAGTGGGCAAGGAGGGCTGGGCTTCCCGAACGCGGGCGCCCACCCCCAGGCCCCTTTGCCTGCTGGCCTGGCTTGGCCACCAGGGGGAGCATCAAACCAGTGTCACGGTGCCTGTGATTACTATAGCTCTGAACCCCAAACTGGAATGTTCTGATCAGAGATTTCTAAGCAGCTGCTGGTGACAAGTCGTCATGGAAATCATAAAGCAGGGATATCGCCAAGCTGACTCGATAATTCATAAAGGGGACAGCAAAACATCAGAAACTGGGTCAGTCTGGAAAAGCAGTGTTTCAGAATGACAGCCAGGAAGGTCCTGCAGGGGTGGTGTCGCTGAGCCCTTGTTAAAGGGTCTGCAGCCACTCCTGTCTGCTGGGCTGTCATCGGGGCCAGGGGGAGTCACAGCTGGGGAGGGACCCTGGGAGCCTGTATTAACATCAGCCACAGCTGAGGGACTTGGGTAGCAGCCTCTCCAGGGAGCCTTGACTGGCAGATGTTTGATGGGCTGGAGCCCAAGGCAGAGGAGGCAAGGAAGAGCATTCCGGCTAGAGGGAACAGCATGTGCAAAATCCCAGGAACAAGAGAAAGCGCGGCCAGTCCGTCTGCCAACAGCTCGGTGTGGCTGGAACAGTACTGAGGAAACTAGGGTTATGTGAGGCCAGAGAGGCGCATGGGGGAACAGGTACAGGACCACGGACACCAGGCTGAGGGGCTGAGGGGCCACTGAGGAGGGCCCCGAGCAAGGGACGGGGCAGGCCAACCCTGGGTAGAGCGCCCGCTGGGGCCCTGTGGGAACTGGGCTGGAGGGAGAGATGGGAGGCCGGGAGGCCAGGGAGGAGGCTGAGCAAGAGTTCCAGAGGAAGGGGTGAATGGAGCTGGGGCTGTGGGGTGGGGAGGAGGGGCAGGAGGGACAGAGCCTGGAGAGGAGAGGCGTTTTTCTGGACACCCACAGCTCCCGGTCCTCTGCCGGTACCCGGGCTGTTTCTGACTCTCGCCCGCACATCTCCCCACGGAGGCCCGGGCCGTCAGGGCCTTGGCGACAGTCTGCTAGCTCTTCCCCACCTCATCCACTTCTCTGTCCTTCAGCAACTTTGGGAAACCCTCAGACGACTGCCCCGGCTGGATCAGGTGCTCCCCGCCTCCACCCCTACAGTGCCCTGCGCTCCGTCCAGTCTGGCACATTCACCCTGCGTCGCTTTTGTGGGGCCTGAGTCCGGATCCCCAGTCACATGGCCAGTGGCCCGGGGCCGACTCAGCTGCGATCTCACTCCGCTCGGCGCGGGGCCTCCGGGTGCCGCTCGGGAGCGTGAGCGAGGGCCAGGCGGGCGGGGGGCTCACCTCGGACTTCCAGCTTGCACTCGGCCAGGGCCTCCCCCAGCTCGTTGACAGCCCTACAGGAGTAAGTCCCCGCGTCGAAGGGGGAGGGGCGGCGGATGTTCAGCGTCAGGACTCCCTGGTAGTTGGTCATCAGGAACTTGGGGTCTTCGCGGATTTCCATCTTGTTCTTCATCCAGACCACCTTCGGCTGTGGAGCAGAGCGGGGGAAGAGGCCAGCTTAGAGAAGGCCCCAGGGCGATGGCAAAGTGGGCTTCGGATTTTGACTGGATGACCTGGAACTAGTCGTCTCTCCTCTCGGACCCTCAGTCTCCTCTTCTGCGGGAGGCAGAGCTCCCTCTTAGTCGCGGCCCACAGGACGCTACACGATGTGGCCCCATTACTCGTCTGCCCTCACCTCCGGCCCCTCCCTGCCCCCTGCTCCATTCACCCTGGCCTCCTCGCTGTTCCTGACGCCGACCAGACAGGCCACCGCAGGACCTTGGCACTGGCCGTTCCCTCTTCCAGTGTTGTTCTTCCCTCCTCTTGCACCCGGTCAGCGCCTGCTAACTTTTCAGGTCTCAGCTCCCACGTCCCTTCCGGCCCCTAGGCCGCGGCGGGAACGCCGGCTTTCCACTCGCAACTACCCGCGCTTCTCCGCCATGCCTGCCGCCCTTTATAGTTCTTTAGCCGTTTGCGTGACTTTGGATTCATGTCGGTCTCCCCCCAACACCCGGGAACTTCTTGTCCCATTCCCTAGCACACAGCCTCTGAAAACGTGCGTTGAAAGAATAAGCAGACCGGATGGGTGAGCGATGTGAATAAGCAAACGGAGTGAATACATGAACCGAGTAAATGAATGGATGGGTAGGTGAATAAACGAGCGGAATGAATGAATGAATGAATGAGTGGAGTTGGCGAACAAAGCGGGCGATGGAGAAGGTGAGCTCGTGAGTCCATGACATGCCTGCGGGGGCTGAAGCCAAAGACTCGGAGACCAGAAGTTGGCAGACTTCACGTGCCAGGGGCCAGGCGGTCAGTGCTTCAGGCTCTGCGGGCACCGTGGTCTCCGCGGCCCCAGACGGCGCACGGCCGTGTCCCGGTAACATTTTATTTAGAGAAACCGGTGACGAGCGGGTGTGGCCCGCAAGCCACCGTCGGCCGGCGCCCGGTCTAGGTGACTCCCTAGAGCTCAAGGTTGTGAGTGTCCACATCCCAACAGCAGTCGGGAAACCGGACAGGGCAGGGAGACGGCAGGCAGTCCAGAGGCTCAGACCTCCCCCTGACTCCCACCAAAGTTTTGTTTCTGTTTCCAAGGGAAGCCGGGGTGCGATGACTTGGGCTCTGATCAAAGGGGAGAGAGGCAGGAAGTGGGTTAAAAGGGAGCACATCCCCACACGCACCCCAGTGTTTACAGCAGCGCTGTCAACAACAGCCAAATTATCGGAAGAGCCCAACTGTCCATTGACGAATGGGTAAAGCTGTGGTTTATATACACAATCGAGTATTACTCGGTGATCAAAAAGAATGAAATCTGGCCATTTGCAACAACGTGGATGGAACCAGAATGTAACGCTAAGCGAAATAAGTCCGTCAGAGAAAGACAAATACCATGTGATTTCACTCATACGGGGAATTTAAGAAACAAAACAGGGGCGCCTGGGTGGCTCAGTCGGTTAAGCGTCCGACTTCGGCTCAGGTCACGATCTCGCGGTCCGTGAGTTCGAGCCCCGCGTCGGGCTCTGTGCTGACAGCTCAGAGCCTGGAGTCTGTTTCGGATTCTGTGTCTCCCTCTCTCTGACCCTCCCCTGTTCATGCTCTGTCTCTCTCTGTCTCAAAAATAAACGTTAAAAAAAAAAAAGAAACAAAACAGATGAACATAGGGGAAGGGAAGGAAAAGTAAGATAAAAAGAGGGGGGCAAACCATAAGAGACTCTTAAAAACAGAGAACAGGTTGCTGGAGGCGAGGTGGGTGGGGGGATGGGCTAGATGGTGATGGGTTCAAGGCGGGGCGTGTGTTGGGACGAGCACTGGCTGTCGTATGTAAGTGATGAATCACTAAGTTTTCCTGAAATCATTATTACACTATATGTTAACTAACTTGGACTTAAATAAAATTAAAAAAAAAAAAAATACAGGGCGCCTGGGTGGCTCAGTCAGTTAAGCGTTCGATGCTTGATTTCAGATCAGGTCATGATCTCGCAGTTTGCGAGTCTGAGCTCCACAGCCGACGGTGCAGAGCCTGCTTGGGATTCTCTCCCTCTCCCTTGCTCTCTGCTCCTCCCCTGCTCTCTCTCAAAAAATAAAAGATTTTAAATAATAAAAAAGAAATAAACATTAAAAAAATAACAGCATAGGGGCGTCTGGGTGGCTCCGTAGGTTGGGCTTCCGACTTCGGCTCAGGTCGTGATCTCCCGGTTCGTGGGTTTGAGCCCCGCGTCGGGCTCTGGGCCGACAGCTCGGAGCCCGGAGCCTGTCTTAGATTCTGTGTCTCCCTCTCTCTCTGCCCCTCCCCCATTCACGGTCTGACTCTCTCTCTCTCAAAAATAAATGTTAAAAAATTAAAAAAAAAAAATAACGGCATAAAAAAAGGTGAGCGTATCCCATGCACGGAGGAGAGAGAAAGGAGCTGGTGTGCTTACATCTGGGTGAAAATTTCCCCCTAGGGTCTCTCTCTCTCTCTCACACACACACGCACACACACACGCACGCACCCTTGGGTGACCTCTGACCGCACAGTTGAGAGCCGCAGAGTAACCAGCCACGACCACGCGGTCTGGTAGAGGCGTCAGGAACTTGGGGGGTGTTCGGAAGTCATGCTCCTTGTACTCAAACGGTCTGAAGGTGAGACCTGGGGAAAGGGAGGTGAACCTGTAAGGTGACCAATCTAGACTGTCCCCGCCCCCCCACCACCGACTGCCTCTCTACTGTCACCGGGTCTGGCGGTGGGGGAGGAGGAGTCAAAGTAGAAGGCCAGCCGAGAGAGGAGACCGGACCCCACGGAAGGGGGGCGGCGGTACCCGTCTTGAGGATCCGGGCCGTGTTCTTGGAGACGCCGGGCGAGTCACTGAGCCCACAGATATTCTCGCTAAAGACACGGAAGTAATACTCGTTGCCCACGATGAGGTCAGACACGGTACAGGAGGTGTGCCGGCTGTGCTCGTAGACGGTGAACCACTCCTGGTGGGAGGCAGGGAGGGACCGGGAGTCGGAGGCAGGGACACAGGGACACAAGAAGGGCCGGGGGGTGAGGACAGCGCATTCAAGGGTGCGTCCCGCTGAGATAACCGGCCATTCCCAGCAGCGCTGTTCACAAGGACCCAAAGGGGGCAACGGCCCAGCGGTCCATCGGCAGATGGATGGACCCGCGAAATGCGGCAGATCCAAACCACGGAATGTCACTCGGCCACAAAAAGGAGCGAAGCACGGACACACACGCTACGATCGCGTGTGAACCTGGAAAACGTTACGCCGAGTCAAAAAAGCCGGACCCCGAAGGCTACATGTCGTACAGTCCCGTCTGTAGAAAATGTCCAGAATTGACAAGTCCATTAAAACAGGAAGCAGATTAGTGGTGGCCCGGGGCTGGGTGACAGGGTTTGGGGATGGCTGCTTAACGCGTGCTAGGTTTCCTCGGGGAACTCGTGGGACTAGACGTGGTGGTTACACAACAGTGGGAATGTGGCTTTGAAATGCTTCACGCTGGGGCACCTGAGCGGCTCGGTCGACTAAGCCTTGGACTTCCGCTCGGGTCACGATCTCAGGGCTCATGGGTTGGAGCCCTGGGTCGGGCGCTGTGCGAACAGCTCAGAGCCTGGAGCCTGCTCTGCGTCTCTCTCTGCCCCTCCCCGGCTCACGCTCGCTCGCTTGCTCTCTCTCTCTCTCAAAAATGAATGAGCATTAAAAAAAGAAAAAAGAAAAGAAAGGAAACAACAACCTGTCCTGGTATTTCAGCCAAAAGGCTCCCGCCTCCACCCCCCACCCTGCACCCCACGCCAGCCCATTCTCTCAATCTCTCTGAGCCTCGGTTTCCCCAGCATCCGCCTTGTCGATCGCGCCAGGCTGCCTCCCCCGCTTGCCCACCGCACCCCGGGCCCCTCTGCGCTCTCACCATGGTTTTCTTGTCGGCCTTCTGCACAAAATAGCCCGTGATCTCACTGTTGCCATTGTCTCTGGGCGGCTGCCACTCCACCAGCGCGTTGGTGCCCCACACCTCCTTCACCGTCACGTTCTCCGGGGGCCCTGCCTTTTCTGCAGGGGGGGGTGGTTGTTAGACGGCAGCCCAGACGCCCCTGAAAAGCCCAGCCCCGCACCTCTTCTCCCCGTCTCTCCCCACCTCTGCCGCCTCACCTGGTCCCCGGATTCTGGTACCGCGCAGGCCTTTCCCCCGCTCCCACGCCCCGCCTTTTCGCCCCCTCCCCACCTCGCACCCCCTTCCCCGCTCCGGGGCCGCGGCGCCTCCCCCCTGCCCCAGCCGGCGGCGCACCCACGACCCGGATGTGGATGGTGGCCGTGTCCTTCATGTTCTCGATCTGCACGCTCAGCTCGTACTCCCCCGAGTCCGAGCGCGCCGCCTGGCGCACGAAGAACACGGTGTCGAAGTCGCTGGTGTGCACATGCACGCGGGAGGTGTCCACGGGCGCCCCGCCCTTGGTCCACACCACCTGCGGCCGCGGCTTTCCCTGGGGGAGGGGGGGAGCGCGGAGAGGTCGGCCTGGGTCTCGCACCGGCCCCTGACCTCCCCCCTCCCGGCCTGCCCCCCCCCCCCCGGCCCACCTGGAAGGGGATGACGAGGTTGAGCTGCTCCCCCACTTTGCGGATGTAAGTCTGGCGGAGATGGCGGGGCAGCCGGATCTTGGGTGGCTCTGAGGGCACGGGCACAGCAACGGGGGCTCAGTGCTAGGCCGGGGGACACTCGAGGGAGGGACAGAGGGACGGCATCGATGATGTTCTCAGGGGAGGCCCTGACGGTGACGGTGACGTGGCAAGGGCCGGCCAGACGACACCAACTTGGTCTTTACAGGAGGGCGGGGTCAGAGTCACTCACCTGCAATCTCCCGGATGGTGACCGGCTGAAACAGGGCGGCCGGCTGGCTGCGCCCCGCGATGTTGACCGCCACCACCCGGAACAGGATTTTCGCTCCTGTGGGGAGATTCTTGACCGTGAAGCTGCAGCGCTCCACGGGCTCCGTGTTAGCGGGGACCCAGTCCTCGGCTGCAGAAGAGAAGCAATGCTGGGGAAACTTCCTAGAAGCCCCGCCGGCCCTCCCTTCCCGTGTCTTGGGAACACACAGTGAACAGCAGCATCAGACACTGATGAAGCACTTATTATGACCAGGTACCAAGGGTGGTCGTAGGTGTTAGTTAGCTCGTTAATTTCTGCCTCTGTCCTATGTTATCCCCATTTTAGAGATGGGAGAAATCAAGGCTCAGAGGAGTAGGGGATGGGGGGGGCGGTTAGGGACAGCTCCTTGGATTTCCTCCCCCTTTAGATTCCATCTTGGGTCTATGGCCAATTGGGTGAGCCAACGTGGGTCAGACCGACAATCACCAGGGTGAATGAACTCTAACAAGAGTGGGTCCTGAAACATCAGGGTGGCACTGAGACAGATCTGAGAGGGGTAGGCAAGGGCGGGAGTGGGGTAAAGAGCGCTTTAAAGACAAAGAGGGAAGAAGCTGACAAGAGTCCAACCATCCATCATTTACATGCATTACCGGATGCAGTCATCACTGTACCCTGTCTAGGAGGGAACTGTCTTCGCCCATTTTTAGATGAAGAAACTGAGGCTCAGAGACTTGCCCACGCTCACACAGTTAGAAAGTGTAGGGGCAGGATTGGAACCCACGTCTGTTTGACTTTAAGGCCTGGGCTACGATGTCGAGATGATCGTGCCTGTCTTCCCAGTGAGATGACCACGTTGGAGGTATCCCCATAGCCGTGGCACTGGGCTGGCATGGCGTCGGTGATCGATACATGTTTGTTCAGGGGAGAATGGAGAGTTGGATGTGTGGAAAGATGGATGGACGGATGGATGGATGGATGGATGGGGACGGATGGATGGATGGATGGATGGAGATGGATGGACGGATGCACAGAAAGATGGAGACAGTAGATGGTTAGATGGTCACACAGGGAAATGGATGGATGGAAAGGAGGAAGGGAAGGAGGAAGGGAGGGAGGGAAGAGAAAAGAAAGATGGTGAAGAGATAAATATATGGGTGAAAAACATGTTACAGGACGGACAGTTGGATGATCTAAAAGGTTTTCAGATGGATAGAGAGATGGTTGGATGGATGACTGGCTGGGCAAATGGATGGAAAGAAGGAAAGAAAGAAGGGAGGGAGGGAGACATAACGAGAGGGAGGGAGGGAGGGTAGGAGGGAGGAAGGAAGGAAGGACAGACAGACGGATGGATGGGTGGATGGATGGATGAACGAGAGGAAGAAGGAATACAGGTATTAGTAAGTACAGGGATGACAGACAGATGGACGAAGAGCTATTGCAGATGGCAGATGGGTACAGGGGAAGGAGGAAGGAGGATGGGAGGGAGAGAGGGAGGGAGAGAGGACGAGCTGGTCAACCGGGGCCTGGCTTGAGCCATCCCATGCAGGGATTCCTGGAAGTACAGTACAGACGCAGGACCAGGGCTCCCCAGCCCACCGGAGAGCTCTCCCTGCACTGCCCCATTTGCAGTCCCCTGGACCGGACACCCGCCAGGGCTCTGTGGGAGCCGCCGCGCCCCGCCCCCAGGCCTGATGGGGCCACTCACAGCCCTCCAGGCAGTACTCCACCAGGTACCCATCGATGCCGCCGGCCCCAATCCTATCTGGGGGCCTCCACTTGAGGGTGGTGGTGGTGTCTGTCACGTCTTCCACCGTCAGGTGCTGGGGCTCGCTCGTGGGCGCTGTGAGCATCCAAGGAAAGGGGAGGTGGAGGTCAACGAGGGGTCAGTGGTCACAGGGAGGGGTAGGGACTAGAGCTGGAGTCACCGATCAGGAAAGGGGTCAATATGGTGGGCCAGAGATCAGTGAGCCAGTAAAACGAGGTATCAAGGGACAATGAGGTGTCCAGGAGTAGGGATAAGTGTTAGGCTGGGAGGCCGGAGGTCAATGAGGTATTTGGGCAAGAGCAGAGTCTAGCACAGACTAACGTGCTGGGTCGGTAGGAGGTCCGGAGGGTGGGTGGGGCTGGACGATCAAAGGCAAGGGGTAGGGCCAGAGGTGAGTGACAGGCAGGGCAGGGGTTGGGGGTGGACGGGCGCTCGGTGAGGGTGCAGGGGAGCATCACCAATGGGCATGAAGGGCTTGGTGTTCATGCTGGGCTGGGAAACGCCAATGGCGTTGACGGCAAAGACCCGCATCTCGTAGAGAATGCCCTCGATCATCTTGGTGGACTCGTAGGTCGTCTCGGTAAAGACCTCAAAGTTCAGCTTCATCCAGCGCTGAGAGCCCTTCTTCTTCCGCTCCAGGAGGTACCCTGGACAGCCCCCAAGCAGAGAGGAGTGGGTGCTCAGGGGGAGGCTATGGGGTCGCTGGTCAGTGGGAGCAGTGAGAGTCATGTCAAACGGTCACATGAACCAGGGAGGTCTGGGACCATGAATCTTGGGTTGATACCAGGGTCACAGAGCAGTCCAAAGTCACCAGTCATGGGACTGGGGGTCAGGAAGGGTCACCAGTCATGAATCAGGAGTCAGGGGTCACAGAAAACCCCAGGCTGTTGGCCAAAGTGAAGCTCCCCAGGTTGGTGGGGAGCAAAGAATGATAGGAAAGAAACCAAAAGAATTGTTAAGCCGTGAAAGACGGAAAACAGGTCTCAGAAGGAGATTCACTGAGGATGCTAAGAACTCTCATGGGCCAAGGGATCGTCAGGGGGTAGAGGGGGTAGGAGAGGTCAGAGGTCACGGAGACTCTGGCACAACGGCACTCACCAGTGATTGGCTGCCCCCCGTCATACTTGGGTGGCTCCCAGACAAGGATGGCCCAATCCTCGCCAACTGAGGTGACACGCACAGCCTCTGGGGGGTCCGGGACATCTAAGGGAGGCAGAATGGTCAGGGGGAGCCTCAGGGCCTCAGGGAACCCTCCCCCCCCGACCCCAGCTCACTCCCTCTGCTCACCCACAACCCGCAAGAAGATGGAGGCCACATCCTCGCCCACGGGGTTGGTGACCTTGATGGTGTAGCGGCCCTCGTCCGCCCGATCGGCACTCTCGATCACGAAGCTGCTGGAGTCTGCCTGAGTCTCGATGTGGATCCTGCCCTCGGGGGCCGTGAACACCTGGACACAGCCGCGAGATGGCCTCGCTCCCCCTCTTCTGGGAAGCGATCTTGGAAGCCCCTAGCTGAAAGTGATGGCCCCACCCCCTCCTCCAGAATTCTCAGAGTTTCTAGTACCTCCCTTTATCTCAGCCCTGGTCACCCTGGACTGTGACTGTTGGGGCACGTGTCTGCCCCCCTCCAAGAGCGAAGCTCCTGGAAGGCAGGGGCTGCACGTGACTCACGGCTGCATCCCCAGTGCTACGCACAGAGCCCCGCACAGGGGAAACCCCAGGGGGTGGTCGCTGACTGAGGGAACGAACGAAGGTGGGGCCGAGTCGACGCATTTTACGGAACAGGACGCTCGAGCCCAGAGGAGACAAGAGAAACCGAACTGTCTCAGGGCCTGGAACGTACAAGATAAAAATATCTGTTGGACAGATGGGTGGCTAACTGGACTGATTGACGGAGAAACGGAGAAATGGATTCATTACTGGATGAGTCGATGGCCGGGATGGATTAAGTAATCAATTAGTTTATGAATGGACAGATGGGGGGGTGGTTAAGTTGATGGATGGCTGGGTTGGTGGGCTGACTGACCGATTGATTAATGGGTTAGTGGATGGATGGATTGACGGAGGGAGGGAGCACCCAGCACGTGGCAGGCATTGTCCACATGATGGACAAATATAACCTTCAGTCTTCAAAACAACCCCTCTGAAGAAGGGTCATCATTCTCATTTTACAAACAATGAGACTGTAGCTCAGAGAGGGAAAGTGACTTGCCTAAAGTTGCCCAGCAGAGCTGAGAGGGAGAAGCCAGGGCACGGGGGAAGCCCGACCATACCTCATCCTCCTTCAGCCAGGTGGCGACAGGACGAGGCTCCCCAGTGATGGACACGTCGAGCCTCAGTTTGTTTCCGGCCACAACCACAACTGAATTCTCTGAGGTCTTTCCCGAGCAGTCCAGGTGGATCTTTGGTGGCTCTAGTGGCAGAGAAGAGATATTGGGGAACCTAGCAATGGGTAGTGGGGTCATCTCGATCCCGCCAAGGCAAGCTGCGTTCCCTAACAGCTGGTTCCAACAGCCAGAGAAACCCGGGAATCCAGGCCCCCAGCGCCCTCCTCCCTCAGACCCGGGAGTCCGGGGCCCCCGGCGCCCTCCTCCCTCAGACCCGGGAGTCCGGGGCCCCCGGCGCCCTCCTCCCTCAGACCCGGGAATCCAGGCCCCCAGCGCCCTCCTCCCTCAGACCCGGGAGTCCGGGCCCCCCGGCGCCCTCCTCCCTCAGACCCGGGAGTCCGGGGTCCCCGGCGCCCTCCTCCCTCAGACCCGGGAGTCCGGGGCCCCCGGCGCCCTCCTCCCTCAGACCCGGGAGTCCGGGGCCCCCGGCGTCCTCCTCCCATAGACCCGGGAGTCCGGGCCCCCCGGCGCCCTCCTCCCTCAGACCCGGGAGTCCGGGGCCCCCCGGCGTCCTCCTCCCGCAGACCCGGGAGTCCGGGGCCCCCGGCGCCCTCCTCCCTCAGACCCGGGAGCCCGGGCCCCCCGGCGCCCTCCTCCCTCAGACCCGGGAGCCCGGGGCCCCCGGCGCCCTCCTCCCGCAGACCCGGGAGCCCGGGGCCCCCGGCGCCCTCCTCCCTCAGACCCAGGAGGGGTCCCCAGCTTGCCACAGCAGCCCCTGGTCCTTACCTTGCTTGGGTACATACTCCACCTTGATTTCTGGAGGACACAGAAGATGGCACATTTAGCTCTACGTCCAGTGGGCCCCTTATCCCACCCCAGAGGCTGAGGGGAAGGTCTGGCATCACCCAGGGACCCGGGGGTGTGGGGACGGGGTTCAGGCCCATGACTGAGATGGACACATTCGTGCTCTCTCCCTCCATCGTCTCATCTGACTCCACCCGTGAGGTCAGCAGATGCCTGCTGTCACCCCTAATGTACATTAGGGGAACCTAATCCTGAAGGAGGGCATCTGGGCCCTGGGGTCCGGGAAGGTGGGTGCTGTGCCTTCTCCCCGGGGAAAATAGAGGGGCATCCTCACCCAGGAAGTTGAGCTTGGCCGAGAGGGACAGGGCATAGCCATCGGGCACAAATGTGTAGTCCCCCTCATCCTCAGGGCGGACGTCATCGATCACCAGCTTGTGGACTCTAAGAGGTTTGGGCGGGGGACAAGGCAGGGGAGGGTCACCCTGGGGGCCACCGTGGAGAAACACCCTCTTTTTTTTTACAAGTTTATTTACCTACTTAAGTAATCCCTACACCCAACGTGGGACTCAAACTCACAACCCCGAGATCAAGAGTTACACGCTCTTCCAACCGAGCCAGCCAGGCTCCCCAAGAAACACTCTCTTCAACGCAGTCTACATGGCTATGCCCACCATTTTTATCCTGGGTTTTGGAATGCTATCATCTGGGTTCAAATCTCAGTTTTGCCACTTATTAACTGTGTGACCTTGGGGGGCAAGTTGCCTAAGCTCCCTGTGCCGGTTTTCTTCATCTGTGAAACAGATGTAATGATAACAATCCACACCGAGGTTGTTGAAAGCATTTCAAAATCTCCCTGGCACATAATAAGTGCCCTGTAAGCGCTGGGATTCCTTCTCATAATTATTGACCCCCCCCCCCCCAGGGGCGCCTGGGTGGCTCAGTCGGTTAAGTGCCCGACTCCGGCTCAGGTCATGATCTCGCGGTTCGTGAGTTCGAGCCCCGCGTCAGGCCCTGTGCTGACAGCTCGGAGCCTGGAGCCCGCTTCGGATCCTATGTCTCCCCGTCCCTCTGCCCCTCCCCTGCTTGCGCTCTGTCTCTCTCAAAAATAAATAAACATAAAAAATTTTTTTTTAATGAATTATTGACACCGCAGCAGACAGGGGTCCCTGCACAGAACCCGGCGAAAGCCTACATCCTGCCAAGAGCTGTTGTCGGGAAAGGTGACGCACAACTGCGTTTGGGAGCAACTGTGTTTGGGCCCTTCTACGGGCATCACGGGGGCGCTCTGCATCCTGCGAATGTTAGCACATGTTACCTCAGGTATCCCTGCGCCGCCTGTTGAATTCCAGCCCCTGGTTTCTCTAGCGAGATGTCTCCCCCGCCTTTGTAGTCACCCGTTGGCAAATATGGCCACAGGCTTTCCCCTCCCTGTGTGCACGCCCCTTGAGATGAGGCCTTGCGGCCTGTGGCTTCCTTTGCCTGAGAGAATATGGCAGAGGTGACCCTGGGAAAGTTCCCAGTGCAAGCCACGGAGGCCTTATTTGCTTCTGCCGTCTCTGGGGATGCCTGCTTCTGCCACAGGAATACGCCAGGACGAGCCTACTAGGGGATGAGATGTCACGTGGACCAGGGCAGAGGCAGCCCAGGTGTCCTGGCTGAGGTCCCGATGGAGCCCAGGAAGATCGGCCCCACAGACATTCAGCTGACCACAGAGGCATGAGAAAGGCCATCCTACATCAGCCAGCCCCGAACCAACCTGTGGACTCATGATTAAATACATCTTTCTCTCTTAAACCACTAAGTATGGGGATGGCTGTTATGCCGCGATAGCTAACTGATACACATGCCCCACCCTGCCCCACCCCCAGCCACCCCCACAGCTACTCCGCACCTCCCCACGTGGGAGATGGTGATCCTCTTGCTGGGTCGCACCTCGATCCCATTCTTGTACCACTTGCCTGTCACCTTCTCATCAGACACCTCGCACTTAAACACGGCCTGTTCTGAGGCCTTCACCGTCAGATCTGCGATGTCCTGTAGGACCTCCAGCTGTTTCTCTGGACAGGGAGAGAGGGACATGGGGCTATCAAAACTCCAGTCAGCCGACAAATATTTGCAAGCACCCACCATGTGAAAAGCACTGTTCCAGGCACTGGGGATACAGCTGCGAACAACCCAGAAACATCCAGGGGCCTGGTGGAGCTCATGTTCTAGTGGGGAGACAGTCGGCAAACAGGGAAACACGTAAATGCACAACAAGAGGGAGTTTTGAGGCCTGAGGAAAGGCAGGTTAAGAGTCCATAGGAAAATGCAGAAGAGTCCCCCAGGGGGAGGGAGCAGCATGTACCAAGGCCCTGTTGGGCAGAACAAGCTTGTTGGTGTGGGAAACGGCAAACAGGCCAGTGTGCAATGAGCAAGGCAGACGTGGCAGGAGATGAGACGGGCAGGGGCAGACGGGGCCAGATCATAGACCTTGGGGACCCCAGAAATGACTCTGTTAAATCAAGCAAGTCAAGAGCCACTAGGGAGTGTTGGGAAGATGGCGGGGATCTGACTTACAGTTTCTAAAATTTTTTATTTAAAAATTAGTTTATGTTTATTTATTTATTTATTTATTTATTATTATTATTTTTTGACAGAGAGAGAGAGAGCAAGCCAGGGAGGAGCAGAGAGAGAGAGACAGAGACAGAGACAGAGAGAGAATCCCAAGCAGACTCCACACTGTCAGTGCAGAGCCAGATGCAGGGCTCAAACCTATGAACCGTGAGATCGTGACCTGAGCCCAAACCAAGAATCGGATGACACTTCACTGACGAAGCCACCCAGGTGCCCCGAATTTTTATTTTTTCAATAAAATGCTGCAGGGCGCCTGGGCAGCTCAGTCAGTTAAGTGCCTGATTTTGGCTCTGGTCATGATCTCACGGTTCGTGAGTTCGAGCCCTCCATCGGGCTCTCCACTGTCAGCACAGAGCCTGTTTTGGATCCTCTGTCCCCCCCTCTCTCTGCCCCTCCTCCATGCACAGACTCTAGCTATCTCTCTCTCAAACAAACAAACAAACAAACAAATAAATAAATAAAATGATGCATTTACATGGTATAAAAATAAAGGAAATAGATTTAGATACAGTAGGAGAAATCTCCCACGTACCCATCTCCAATCAGCCCTTCTCCAAAGGCACCACCCATTTAGTCTATGGCTATAAAAGCAAATACATATATACATTTTCTTTCTCTCCTCCCTCCCTCCGTTCCCTCCTCCCCTCCAGGCAAATAGTAACACGTTTGCTTTTTCACCAAATAACACTAGCTTGGAAATCCTTCCTTATCAGTAAATTTTACACTGTCCCTTTTTATGGCTACGTGTGGACATACCATAATTTATTTGGCCCATAAATAACTTGGTTTGGGGGGGTTGCCTGGGGGACTCAGTCTGTTGAGCGTTTGACTCTCGATTTGGGCTCAGGTCGCGATCTCACGGTTTGTGAGTTCAAGCCCCACTGTCAGTGCAGAGCCTGCTTGGGATTCTCTCTCTCCCTCTCTGCCCCTCCCCCACTCATGCTCTCTCTTATGCACGCCCTCTCAAGATAAATAAACTTAAAAATAAATAACTTGGGGTTTTTTTTTTTTAATACTTAAGTTATTATAGACTCCTAAGCGTTTTGCAAAAACAGTGCACATTCCTGTTTCCCTTCACCCAGCCTCCCCCAGTAGAGATGGTGACATCTTCTATAACAGGAAACTGACCCGGGCCCTAGATGACAGGGTGAATTCGGCTTTCACTATTAGGCTTGGATTTTACAAGGATCCCTCTGGCTGGTGTGAGTGTCAGTGGGGAGGAGGGCAGCTGTGGAAACAGAGCACCCAGTGACTACTGCAATAGTCCAGGCATGAGGGGTGGAGAAGACCTGGGCCAGGTGAGGGCAATGGGGAAAAGGGGTCAGATCTCGGATATCCTTTGTGGGTGGAGCTGCCAGGACTCGCTGAATTACATGCGAGGTGGGAGGCCCAGAGAGGAGTCAAGGACAACTGCAAGACTTGGGGCCTGAACAATTTTTTTTAAGTTTATTTATTTATTTAAGTAATCTCTATGCCCAACACGGGGCTTGAACTCATGACCCTGAGGTCAAGAATCCCGCTCTGGCCCTTCCAACTGAGCCCGCCAGGCGCCCCGGGGCCTGAGCGACTTTGAGCTGTGAGGAGAAGCAGGAGCAGGGGCCCCCGCCCCACCTGGAGGCCCCGTACCTTCCACAATGAGCTCGGCCTCACACTGGCCGCCATTGGTCATGACCTGGTAGCGACCCCCATCCTCCAGGGTCACTTCCGAGTAGATGAGAATGTGACGCTTCCCATCCTTCTTGAAGCGGTATCGAGCCTTGAAGGAATCCTCCCGTGTCAATTCCACGCCGTCTTTCATCCTAGGCAGGGGGGACGTGTAGGGGAGAAGTGAGGCACCCGCATAGCCCTGGGTTGGATATCAGAGGGGGAGCCAAGGGCTGGACAGACAGTCCTGAGCAGAGGTCGGGGGGGAAGGGAGGGGCCCGGAGGGGGGAGAGATTAAGGGTGGCAGAAACATCTTGAATAGATGGGTCACAGGTGGAATGACGGGTCACAGGAAGTCATAGGCCACAGGGAGATGCCGTAAGGTCCCGGTGGGAGGTCAAGGGACACAAGAAGGTCACTGGGAGATATCAGAGCAAGGAGGATGACATCACAGAAAGACGTCAAATGGTGTGGACTCTGTAAATGGTACTTCCCTGCCTGGGAAACTTCTCCCCTCCTACTTCTCTTCTACCTACTCATCATTCAAATCTCAGCTCCCCTGTCACCTTTTCTAGGAAGGCTTCCCTGACCTCTGGAGTCCCTCCTTCCTATTAAAAAGTGGTTACAGCATCAGTTTGTGCTCTTTGGAAACACCTGTCAAAATAGAACTTTTATATTTATTCATGTGATGACTTGGCTAATGCATGTCTCTGTCTCCCGCGCATGCACCCTGGAAGTTTACCAGATTCTAAAGTCCATGAGAGCAGGTACCACGCTGATATATTTTCTCCCCATTATATCTCCAATATACAGAAGAGTGCCATGATATAACAGGTGCTCAGTAAATATTTGTTGGATGGGTGAATGGATGAGGAGATGGGTGGGAGAGTGGATGGATGGATGGATGGATGGATGGATGGATGAGCCAATGGGATAGATGGGTCTAGGGTGGACGGATGGATGAGCCAATGGGATAGATGGGTCTAGGGTGGACGGATGGATGAACCAATGGGATAGATGGGTCTAGGGTGGACGGATGGATGAACCAATGGGATATATGGGTCAAGGGTGGACGGATGGATGAATCAATGGGATAGATGGGTCATGGATGGATGGATGGATGGATGGATGGATGGATGGATGGACCAATGGGATAGATGGGTCAAGGGTGGGTGGATGGATGGATGGATGGATGGGTGATGGATACAGGAGTGGACGGACCAAAGGATGGATGATTGGTTGAATGGATGAATAAATGAATCTGAAATAGCAGGGATCAGGAAAAGGACCTGGAAGAAGATGAGATGGGTAGAGGTCAGAAGTTCTAGAAAGAGGTCAGGATTTACAGAGAAAGGCTGAGGTCTCCTGGTGACTGTTAAAGCTCCAGAATCCCCAAGAGGGGTCATAAACATCAGAGCTGAGGCAAAGAAGCAGTGGGCACCTGTATGGAGCTCAAGGATCAAGAGTCACTTACCACATGACCTGGGCGCCATCTTCTGACACCTCCACTGACATTTCCACCCGGTCGCCCACAAACACCTGCTGGTCCTCGAGTGGTGTGACAATCAGGACTGGAGGCTCTGTGAGGCACGGGGGAACAGGAGGTCAGTAGTTTCGGGACGCCCTTCACAGCCCCACTCCCTAAGCTCAGGCCCAGATCTCAGCCTTGCCTTTGACGAAGAGCTCAGTGAAACACTTCTCATCTTTGACAGCGACCTCATAAGCAGCATCGTCTGCCAACGTGCACTTGTTGATGGTGAGAATTCGCTTCTTACCAACGTTCTCAAACACGTACCTGGTGCAAAAATCTTACGTCAGCCTAGAGCCTGGAGGAGATCCCCGCCCCAGGGTAGATCTACCCAGGCCAGATCTCAGGGCAAGTTCTCGGGGCAAGTTCGTCACTCCCTCTCAGAGCCAAATTGTGTGCGAGAAGGACAGATGATCCAGTTTCTAGTGTGTATGTGTTTATTTAGTTAGTTTTGAGACAGAGAGCGTAAGTGAGTGAGGGCAGAGAGAATCCCATCAGGGGCAGAGAGACAGACAGACAGACAGACAGAAAGAAAGAAAAGCGGGGCTCACCCAGAGCAGGGCACGAGCTCACCTGAAACAGGGCTTGAGCTCACCCAACGTGGGACTCGAACTCATGAACCATGAGATCATGACCTGAGCTGAAGTCGGATGCTTAGCCGACTGAACCACAGAGGCGCCCCAATTTCTAGTATTTAAATAGCCACAGCGGAAATCCTAACTGGGCACCCTCCCCCCCCCCCCATATCCATCCTCCCCTTCCATTTAGCAGTGACACACAGCTACCCGCCTAGAGAACTACATTTCCCAGCCTCCTTTGCAGCTGAGATGGGGCCCCACTGAGCTTGGGCCAATGGAATGCGAGTGGGTACGATGTGCAAACCTGCTAGGTCATCTCCACCTCTGAGTTGCTTGCCCTGGACGTCTCTCCTTCCCCTTTCCTGTCTGCCAGACACAGATGTACCCACGACCCAGCTTCAATCACGCAGAGGAGGACCATGCCACAAGAAATGGTGTAGCCAAACATGTGGAACCTGAGTCCCTAGAAAATCTCTGAGAGCGAACCCACCAGCCTCGATCAGCTAGAAATACATTCCTCTCTCATTTACAGTGATGTATCTTAGGGCCTCAGTTACAGCAACTGAAGCTGTACCTTAACTAACTTCACTTTGTGTCTCATTGATGGGAATCTTAGAAAACACAGCCGGGATGCCTGGCTGGCTCAGTCAGAGGAACTTGTAACTCTTGATCTTGGCGGGGGCACGGGGGTTCATGAGTTTGAACCCCATGTTGGGTGTAGAGCTTGCTCAAATAATAACTTTAAAAAAAACAGCCAAGGAAAACCTAAAAATAGGACCCACCCACGAGATAACTGTTGCCCACACGGCAGCCTCTGTCTTTCCAATCTCTTAACTATACGTACGTGTATCAACATTTTGGGAAGCAGAAATGGGACCATGCTTCTTCCCATACGCTAATCTTGATCAGGCTCCTGTGTTAGTATATATTTTAGAATCTCTTTTCAGTGACTGCACAGCACTCTAGTAAGGAATTGTACATTTTGGTTTTCCATTTCTCGCTACGGTCGCAAATGCTGTAGTGAACATCCTTGTGACCAACTACGCATAACCATAATTCACTTAGGATAAATACCTTGAATTGTGCAATCTGGATTTTTTTTTTTTTAAGTAATCTTGGGACACCTGGTGGCTCAGTCGGTTAAGCCTCCGAATCTTGATTGTTGGCTCAGGTCATGATCTCACGGTTTGTGAGATCGAGCCCCACGTTGGGCTCTGCGCTGACAACATTGAGCCTGCTTGGAATTCTCCCTCCCTCTCTCTGCCCCTTCCCTGTGCTCGCTTGCTCTCTCTCTCTCTCTCCCTCTCCCTCTCAAAATAAATAAATAAACGCTTTATTTAAAAATAAAGTAACCTCTGCACCCAATGTGGGGCTTGAACTCACAACCCCAAGATCGAGAGCCAAGCGCCTCACTGACTGAGCCAGCCAGGCACCCTTAGAATTGCACAATCTGAAAAGTTTTTAATACATTGCCCTTTCAGAGATTCAGCAAGTGCCATTCCCACCAGCAGCATCTGTGTACCCATTTCCCCGTGTCATCTCCAGCACTGGGTTTTATCATTTTGTAAAGTCTTTGCCCGTTTGGACAGCAGACAGACTGTTATTTATTTGCATTACTTCCTTTATTGTTGTTGCGGTCATTTGCAAGGTTGAATGTGTACTCCATGGCATGTTAGCCTTTTGGGTTTCTTCGCAACCAAACTTCTGTTTTTATTACCTTTGTCAAATTTTTTTTTTAGAGATTTTTTTTAATCTTTTTTTTTTTAATGTTTATTTATTTTTGAGACAGAGAGAGACAGAGCATGAGCAGAGGAGGTGTAGAGAGAGAGGGAGACCCAGAATCCGAAGCAGGCTCCAGCCTCCGAGCTGTCGGCACAGAGCCTGAGGCGGGGCTCGAACTCACGAGCTGTGAGATCACGACCTGAGCCGAAGTCGGACGTTTAACCGACTGAGCCACCCAGGTGCCCCAAGAGATTTTTTTTTAAAGTAATCTCTACACCCAACGTGGGGCTCGAACACACAACTCCAAGATCAAGAGTCATGCGCTGGGCCGACTGAGCCTGCCAGGCGCCCCTCCTTTGTCAATTTTTCTATTGAGGTATTTGCTCTTTTCATATGGATGAGGGGGCGCCCTTTCTGGGTTAAGAGTGGCCAGCCTTATTTCTGGGCGCTCTCTGGGACTCAGCTCTTCCCGTGCCCACCCCTGCAAGGGACTGTCCCCCAACACATACTTGCTACTTGGTTTGATCTCCTGGCCGTTCTTGAACCACTTAAGGGGAAGGTCTGGGTCACTGATCTCCACCACCAACTTGATCTTGTTGCCCTTGTCCACTTGGTACGCTGGATCCAGCTTCTTCGTGAAGGCTGGAGATTGAGGGATGCAGGGGGCATGGGGCTCAGAGGTTCTCACTGCCCTGGTTGTCCCCAGAGATACCAGGTCTCCCTCCCCAGACCACAGGCTCTCCAACGTCAAGGTCAGGAAGCCTCCCATGAACTTAGAGGTGCCTGAGAACAGAGCTCTATTACTCCTTAGATTGGGACCTTCAAGAGAGAGGACCAGAGCCCAAACATCCAATACCCATGATGCTGGGGTCCCTACAGTTAGGGCCCATCTCTCCTCAGAGCGGTGCTGACCTGCACTCTTCTTGACCTCGACCTTGGCCTTCTTGAGCCGCTTCAGCATGCCCCGGAGGTCCGTGATGCCATACTGGAAGGCGATCTTCTCGTACTCACTCTTCTTTGCCCCTTTCAGGAGCTCCCAAATCTCAGGCGGGATGCCTAGGTCATCATCATCTTTCTTCTTTTTCTTCTCCTCCTCAACCACCTCCCTGAGGGTGGGGAGAGCAGGCAGGGCCCCCAGGTGGGGGAGGAGGTGAGGCGCTCCCTCCACCTTCTCCACCCACTCGCTGTGCCCCCCCCCCCTCTGGGCCCGGTGTCCCTTATCCTCTCCCACCTGGCCCATCGTCTCAGACTCCTCCCTGGCCTCCTGGCCTCCATCCTGCCTCTTCCCCTCCAGCCTGTTCCCCACATGACCCCGGGAGGATATTCCTAATTTCCACATCAGATGCCACACTTTTTTTGTTCACGATTATTCCATGGGTCCCCACTGCCCTCAGGAGGAAGTCCTAGCAGCTCAGCCTGGCGATCACGACCCCACCCACCATGCCCTCACCACCCCCACAACCACCCAACCATGCTACTTGCCTTTTCCTGAACCTTCTGGGCCCCCTCCTGCCCCCTAGACTTTGCACAGAATGTTCCCCTGCCCGGATGACCCCTCCCTACTTTCTCTTCCTGATGGACTCCTCTTCAGACTACTGCCAAAGTTTCCCTCCTCTGTGAGGCACTCCTGGCCTTCCCAGGCAATGAGTTGCCCTCACTCTGGGTTCTCACAAGGCCCCTATGGAACCCTCTCTCTGAGGGTCTGTTGGACCAGACCCATCTTCCCATATCAATCAGTGACTCCCAACCACGTCTGTTGGACCAGACCCATCTTCCCATATCAATCAGTGACTCAACGTGAGGGACCCAGTCAGACTTCTCTCTGTCCCCTGATCTCAGCCCAGGTAGACAGGAGGCCTCAGAAGATGTTTGCTGAGTGAGAAAGTGAGGAGATCTCTGGAAAGAAGGAAGGAAGGGAAGGGAACAAAGAGAGGAGAGATGAGCGGGGGAACTGGGCGGGGGAAGGACGAACGGATGGGCTAATGAACAGGCGGCTGGCAGGCTAATGGCAGATGGGCGGAGGGACATGTGGGATGACGGTGGGTAGACGAGTGGCTGTGTGAGTAGATGAGTGGGCAGATGGGCAGGTAAGGGGATGGAGGGACTAGTCAATGGATACTAATCCATTAGTAGCTGGTAGCTGGTAGTAGAAGGTAGCTGGTGGGATGGATGGATGAGATTGGTGAATGGGTGGCTGGACCAGTGGACGGATGGGTGTTTGGCTAGGTGAACAGGGGAATGCCTAGGTGAACTGCAGCCTAAGTGAGCAGCAAAACGGATGTGAGGACAATGGGTTAAAGGGTGGGTAGGTAGGTGAATCGGTGGGCAGACGGTTGAGTGGGTGTAAGTACGGGTGTAGGCGAATGGTGGACAGGTGCGTGGGCGGATGGACGGATGGCTGGGTGGCTGGGGGATGGGCAGATGGACGAGGTGGCAGAGGGGGGCACAGGGAGTCCAGAGATGGCAGTGGAACCTCACCCACCATCCTTCTCCTTCGTGAGTCCCCATCTCCCCTCTCTATGCCGCGTGGGGTGGGCTCACCTCTTCTTCAACAGGCTGCTGAAATCCAGCTCACCCCTGTCTTCTGACTTCCCTTCACCCCTGTGGCATTGAGAGCGTGCGTGAACCCCACTGAGGTCCTGTGCCCTCAGGCCCACCCTGGGCCCCCACTCCTTGCCTTCCCCGATCCTCCCTTCCCCCACAGCTTCCCCTCCCAAGGGAGACCCCCCCCCCCCCACCTCTTCCCAGGCTCCAGGATCACTTACGAACGCTTGAAGCTTTCTAGACCTTGCCCAAAGGTATCCTGACGGGGCACTGGGGGGAGGAGATCGGGGAGTAGAAGGTGAGTTGGATGCAAGGCCTGGTCTAAGACCAAGAGCGCCCCTCCGGCCTGCACAACCTCCTCCCAGGCCCCCTTTCTTGGAGCAGCGCACTCTCTCACTTGGGCCTGGACACCTCGTTCCCTAGCTGCCACGCACCACACACTCAGCAGCCTGTACCCCCACACGCCCAGGCCGGCACGCTCTTCTCCCCAGGCCTGGGCAACCTCATTCCCTGCATCCTCCATATCTAAGCCCCATACACCCTGGGCTGTAGACCCCAGAGCGCGTACACCCTCAGGGGCCCACACATATGCCCCCAAATCTGGGGGCTAGGCTTGTACACCCTCACCTTCAACCTCACTTTCCAAGCCCGTATCGCCACCTTCTCAAGCCTGTGCACTGTGACCGTAGAATCTACTCAAGCCACCTTCTAAGCGTTCGCATGGGGACCCAAAACCTGAACCGTCTCACCCCCAAGCCCACACACCTCCTCGTGTCTCCCCAATGCTGAAGGCCCTGACCCCTGCATCTGCTTCCTCCTCCCCTGAATCGTACCCCCACATCTGCATGCTCTCCTACACCACGCCGAAACCCCCAACCCGGCCCGACCCTTTGCTCCCCCCCCACCCCCACCAGCGCACCCTCCACATCGATGTTGAAGGCACAGCTGTCGCAGACATCCTTGGCTTTGACCTCAAGGCGGTAATTCCCGCGGTCCCCCAGTACCACCTTCCCAATGTGCAGCTCCACGGTGTATACCTGGGGGCCGGGGCCAGAGGTGTGGGTGCCTGTGACTCCCCGGCAGCCTCCCCACCCCCCGCAAGAGCCCACCTCACTACTCCGTCTCCGGGGCCTCACCCTGGCCCCACAGGAGGGACCAGCTGTCCCTTCCCATGCCTGGATAAGCTTGGTCCCTAGGGGACCCACACCCCTGACCCCTGAGAGCGTCCTGGAAATGCTCACACTGTGCCCAAGCGCACCTGCCCTAACCCACACATCCTCTCCTCCTGCCCTGCACAATCGCCATCCCTCAAAGTCCCATTTGCCACCTACGGGGGCTCCAGGCCTCAGGCCACACGCCTTCTGAGAATCGGGGGCCGCACAACCTTCACCCCTCGCCCACGTGCCCTCACGCCCCCACGGGGTCCTCACATTGCTGGCAGAGTCGTGGGACTCCTTGAAAGAGAATCGGGCCCCGCTCTTGCTGCCCAGTTCCAGCCACTTTCCCTTGAACCACTTGATGGCTGGTTTCCCTGGGAGCTCCTTCCCGTTCACCTTGGCCACGATCACTGTGTCTTTTCCTGGGTTGGGGGGGGGGGTGGGGGTGTCCAGACGGAAACCATGAGACTCTACAGAGAGGACTGTGAAGCTGGGAGCCCCAGCCCCTCCTCCCCCAGACCCGGGAGTCCAGGCCCCCAGGCCCTACTCCCTCAGCCCCGTAGGTCTAGGCCCACCGCCCCATCCTCCCTCAGACCCCGGGAGCCCTGGTCCCCAGCCCCTCCTTCCTCAGACCCTCTCACCATTCTCCACCGACACAGAGTCCGGCTTCTTCAGGAAAAGGCCAGTGGGCTCCTCAGCAGTGGGAGACTGGTCCTCAGGTGCGGCTTCTGCTCAGGAGACAGGATTAGGGGGTCTGAGGCAGGCTGGGGAAGGGGCGGCAGGGCACTTAAGGGGCGGGGCTCAGAGTCTGAGGGACCCTCCGCTCAGATGCCAAAGACCGCGGGGCAAAGTGGCTTTTCCTGACGTGGGAAAGACCACGTGTCCCCCTTTGGGCCTCAGTTTCCCCGTCTGTGGACTGCAGGGTGGTAGACTGGATTGTCTGAGTGGGGCTTGGGGTAGGAGAGGTGTGAGGACGGGCCGTGGGATCCAGGGCTGGACAAGACTGGGTGGAATCGGCCAGTTGCTGGGGCTCGAGGGCCGGGCTGAGGGGGCTGGGCTCTGACCTGGGGGCACTGGGGAGCCACGGGGGGCGGTGAGCAGGGGAGGGTGGGTTACCTCTGGAGGTAGGGCTAAAGGAGAGAGGGCAGGGTGGGCGCCGAGGGGCAAGGGGAGCCTGGGGGATGAAGAGCCACGTTCCGCTGACCCCACGGGAACATCGTCTCACCTTTGGGGGGCTGTGCAGGCGCCTCCTTAGGGGGCGCTTCCTTCGGAGCTGGTTTGGTCTCATCTTTGCCTTTGGGGGCCTTTTTGGCCGCTGCGAGGTAAAAGATGTTCACCGTTGAGCAAGAGCTCGGTGCCCTCTTCTTCCAGAACCCAGGAGTCCGGGCCCCCAGGCCCCTCCTCCCTCAGACCCAGAAGCCCAGCCCTTCCAGGTGTAAATTGAGAGTCTCAACGATCAGGTTTCCCCTTGCCCCAGGCAGGCCATGTCCCATCCACCCGGGGCCACCAGGCCCTGACCTTTCAGGTCCTGGGGGTATAATTAGCTCTTCCCCTGGGCTGGAAACTGGACACCTGTGCTGACCACAGCATCTTCCGCCCGCCCCTGCCTGCTGGCTCCTGGCTAGCTGCAGTGAAGGACTCGACCCCCACTCCACAGCCAGGTGGGCCTGGTGCCAGCGGTCTGGGCACCCCAGGAGGAGGGTCCCCTCTGGGGGCTTGCGTCTCTTCTCTTCGTTCACTTCTTCATACAGAGAAAGGCCTCATTTCCGTGTAAACGAATGCCCCCGGTGCCATTCAAAGAAGGGCCCCCAACTGCACATAGGGCCTCTGGCCCCTATATGGAGAAAGCCCCCTAACTCCTTCATGGCGAAGCCCCGATTCCTATAGAAAGGAGGTCCCCTCCTTGTCTTGTCCCCTTGTACAGACCAGAGCTCTCCTCATCACGCAGACAGGAACCCCTAATCTCTATACATACAAGGACTTCTTTCCCCCGCAGAGAAAGGACTCAGTCCTCACTCAGAGAGGCGGTCCCGGTCCCCATGGAGAGGAACCCATCCCCAAATGTAGAGGACCCCCGTCACCATGCAAAGACTCCCCAAGTCTACACACACAGCTCTCCCATCCCTATGGAGAAAAAGCACTCAAATTCAGAGAATCTCCATCTGTACCCAGAGATCCGCCCCCCAAATCCCCACAGAGAAAGGAACACCCTCACTGCACAGGGAAAGGCACCCCCACCCACACAAGGAAGGGAACCCCTCCCACACGGAGAAGATAATCCCATCCTCCCAAACCTACAAAGAGAGGAACCCTTAGTCCCCATTCAGAAAAGAGGACCTCATCTCCACATGGGGGGGGGGGCAGTTCTGAAAGCCACCTGGTTTCGCCTCAGGCATGTCGGCAGACCTCTTCTCGCTCCTCTGACCACAGCTTTGTCCCTCAGGGCCCTAGGGAGGACAGGTGGGCCCCCAGGGGGAGCCCTTTAAGGAGTCCAGAGACTCCCAGGAGCCTCCGGGAGGCATCAGACTCCCCTCCCCACCCTCCCCTGCTGCCCCACATTCCTTCTGCGTGTTCTAAAGGGTGAGAAATGACATCTGGACCTGGAGGGGTGGCTGAATGCCAGGAACGGAACCGGGGCAGTGGAGGGGCCTGAGGTTCAGACACCTGGGTCGCAGGATGAGGGTGCTGGAGGCGAGGACTCCCAAGTCTGACGGAGGAGGGCCCGGGGGCCTGGACTTCTGTGTCTGGGGCTCAGATTCTTGGCTCCAGAAAAATGGAGGAGGATGAGGCCCTGCCCTCCTGAGTCCTAGGAGGCGGGAGAGGAAGGGGCTGGGGTCTAAAATGGGTGAGGGCTTGGAGCCAGAACTCCGCCATGGGGGCAAAGGGGATAAGAAGGTCTAGAAAGCCATTCTTAGTATCTGCAAGTCAGGCGTTTTCGGGAAACCGGAGCTGGGAGGGAGGGTCCGGTTTCCCAGCGTAGGCAGGACGGCTGCGCGGGTTGGGGGGAGGTCTCCGTGCCCGCAGGGAGGGCACTGAGGCTTGGGGACTCTGGAGTCCCGCCTCTGGGCGAGAGCACATCCGAAGGCCTGGGGCCGCGGCCACCTGGGACCCCGGACTGTCCGCTGCCCCTCCTGGGACCGCGCCCGGCCGGCTGCGGTTCCCGGAGCGGGCGCGGCGGGCACCGGACGCGGGGGAGGGGGCGAGTGCCCCCGGCGGGGTGGGTGGGGAGACCGGGAAGGCCCTGGAGGGCTGCCCGGACGTTGGCGCCCTTCCCGGCAGGGGGACCTGTGGCTTTCAGAATGGGGGTGGTGTGGCTGGACGCCGGATGGGGGGAGGTGAAGGAGGCAAGGAGGAGAGGATTGGGGGAGGCGAGGGTCTTTGAGGGGCAGGAGGTGTTACGGAGAGGAAGGAGAGGTGTGAGAGGGAGGAGGGTGTGGGGGTTGGAGTTAAGACGGAGGACGGGAGGGGAAGTAACTCTGGGTGAGAGAGCAGGTTCGAGGGAAGACGAGTCGCTCCCGATTTTCTTCCTGTCCATCTCTCCCCTCCCCCCTTTTCCAAAAGCCCCGGCATGCCGGAAACTGTCCCGCCTCCGGGGAGCGCCAAGCCAACCGGAGACAGCCTCCATGTGACGTCACGCGTTCCCAGGCAGACTACCACACCGCTCTGCGGGCCCAGCTAGGTGGTGTAGAGCCGGGAGCCACAGGGGGGTCGCTGTCCCCAGGAGTCTCCAGCCCTGCCCTGCCTGCCGCAGGGCTGTAGCCAGTGAGAGGTGGGTAGAGACACAGAGAAGGAGGACATAAACTCAGACGGGACATAAACTCAGACGGGGAGACAGAGACCTCGATGGAAAGGGACGCAGGGAGAACTCCACTCGTCAAAAAGAGAGGGAGACAGGGGCGCCTGGCTGGTTCAGTCGGAAGAACATGCGACTCTTGATTTGGAGATTGTTAGTTCGAGCCCCACGTTAGGGGTACAGATTACTTATATATATATATATATATATATATATATATATATATATATATATATATGAAAAAAGAGTGAGAGGGAGACAAAAATTGAACCGAACCACCAGCGCCTGCGTCTCAAGCCCTTTATCGCGGCCTTCAAAGCTCAGCCTGGTCCGGCTCTCACTGCCTTTTCCATCTCTTCTCATCTTCCACCTCGCTGCCACAGCGGCTCTGAAGGTCAGCAGGCCTAGGCGGACAGACAGCATTGCTGTCCTTAACAAAGGGTCCTAGGAGGTCTGTCTACCTTGATTTTTTTTATTTTATTTTATTCCACATTTTGGGGGTGGTAGATAATAGTCTTTGCAAAAGGTACCTCATTTGCAGGAGGAGGCCCTGGGGACATTCTGTCCCTAGCACTCCCCTCCCACCCTGCCCCCGTTCCAGGAGTGGGGGGTGCTGTCCTTTCGAGGGCAGGTCCCAGCCTGGGCCCTGCTACCAGCAGCTGTGTGCCCCATAGGGACCTCTTCCCTCTCTGGGTCCTTGAAGCTCCTTTGTCCTCCTCCTCCTCCTGGATGTCAATGAATGAATGGGCGGTGGGGTGGGTTTCCAGAAGATGTATCAAAGGCTCAGCATGACTGCATGCTTCCTTCTTCTCTCCCCTTTCACACAAGGGACAAACTGAGGCCCAGAAGCAGCAAGTCTTTCACCCTAGATTTCCCCCAGCCGCGAAGCCTCCAGGACCTGGGACTCTGACATCCTAGCCCACGGTCTGTGGCACCCCCGGAGGGTTCCAATCAGAGCTCCCACAGTGCACCCAAGCTTCACACCTCCTTGGGTTCACACCAGGGGTCGAAATGCAAATGGCTGGGGGCCAACAGGTGACTGAGAAAAGCCACTGGGGTATGACAGCCGGGGGCGGCAGGGACTGGGGCCAACTGGGGAACAGAAGCCCCATTAGGAGTGGCTGCCACCCTCCTCCAGCCTCTCTGCACCGCAAAGCAGCCCGCTGTTGCCTGTTGCCGCGTTGTGCAAAGTTTTAGTGAAGGATCGGGCAAAATCTCCCTCACAGTGAACTACAGAAACCACCACCAGAGATCTGATCTGCCCCGAAGGGAGCCGGAAGGGTGGGGGTGGGGTACCAACTTGTGACCTCTGGTTAGAGATGACATGGGGAGGGCTGCCAAGATCACCCAGAAATCAGTTGAGTGGCCAGAATGCTCCCTAGCCTGGTCCTCCAGAGGGCATCCCAGGAAGGGAAGGGTCCCTATGAGAACTCAGGTCTGCTGGTGGGGTCCCCAAAGGGGCATAGCAGATGGAGAATCCCAGGGAGGCCCCCAGATGTGATTGCAGGATCCCAGATAGATAAGGGTATCCCAGAGGCGGCCTGGACAAGACAAGGTCCACTGAGGTCCCCTCTAAGCCTGACCAGGATGTTTTTAGACGTGACCAAAGGATCCCAGAGGCACCCTCGATGTGATTAGAGAATTCCAGACACAAGGAAGTGACAGTACGGCGGTTCCAAAGAATTAGGAGATTGCAAGATGACAAAGGTCATCATTTAGGGGGACTGGTAGGACAAGAGAGTCACAGATGGGCATAGAGATCTGAGACTTGATGAAGGGTTTCCGCAAGGCCCCCAGACCTAAGTAGGAGATCTCAGATCTGACAAGAGGGACTCAGGCATGAGAAAGGGATCCCAGAGAGACCCTCGACAAGGCACCCCCCTCCCTGTGTGACCATCCGTGGGCTCTCCCTTCCCAGATGAGATTAAGGGATCTCAGACACACAAGGGAGCTCAGAGGGGTCCCAGGCTTGGTTGGAGGATCTCAGACACCACAAGGGGATCCCAGAGAAGCTCTTGGGAATCTGGAATGACTGTCCTGCCCCTCCCCTCCACACGGACACACAGTATGGTCCTCTATGTGTCGCATAACCCAGACATGAGGATCCTGGGGATCCTGGACATGACAAGGAAATCCCAGAGGGGCCCCAGACACGATGGGGGAGGGGCGGTGTCCCAGAGGGGCCCTGGGCAGGGCTTAGGGATTATAGCGGCCCCCCTCCCCCCAGTGTGGGGAATCCACAGGTGCCGTGACCTAGGGTGCGGGGACGCCAACGTGACACAGGCGTGGAGCCCCTGACAGCCCCCACTGGGCTCAGGCCCGGCGGGCGGCCGGCAGCAGCGCACTGTCAAACTGGTAGGTGAGCTTGCGCTTGACCTTGCGGATCTCGCCGGTCTTGGCGTAGTTGCGTAGGGCGCGCGCCAGCTTCTGGTAGGTCATGCGCTTGCGGTTGCCCTTCTGCTGGCCCCAGCGGCGCGCCAGGAGCTCCTTGTGCTTGGAGGAGAACTGGAAGACCCCGGCGCCCGGCTCCACCCACCACACGCAGTGGCGCATGTCTCCGCGCGTCAGGAGCCCCAGCAGGAACTGGTACAGGCGGAGCTTCTTGCGGGCCCCTGTTGGGGGGGGGGGGGGAGCCGGGGGTTTGGGGGGGTGCGTTAGGGGAGGTATCCCTTGGGCCCCGCCCCCACACCCACCCCAGTTCAACCCGAGCCCCAACAAGCCTCAGTCTCCAGGCCAGGAGAACTGGGGCGACGGAGGTGGCTGGCGTCTGCCTGCCTCCAGTGCGGCGTCCCCGCCCACCCCAGGCAACCTGCTCTCCTCCCCGAAGCTGTTACCCCTGAAGCTGTTGCTTTGTTCTGTCCCTCCTATAGATGAATCTGTGAAATGGGCTGACAGCGCTCCGCAAAGGGTTATATAAACAGGGAGCTGACTGGTGGCGAAGAGATCCGGAGTGGGTTTGAATTCACCTAGCCGTTTCTGGGCCCCTGAGGGACTGGGATCCTGGAAGAGACCAGGGGGTCTGACTCTGGGGCTCCTACAAGCAGCAAGGGCTCCACAAGCTGGAGACGGGGGTGGTTCATAGCAGGGCACCGGGTACAAGAACCCCAGGTCTGGTCTGCTATTTCCCGGCAGTGACCTTGAGGTGGTGACTTAACCTCTCTCTGAGCTGGAGCCTCCTCAGCTATAAATGAACCGTTCATGTGTGTGTGTGTGTGTGTGTGTGTGTGTGTGTGTGTGTGTTTTACTTTTACAAACCTTTGTGAAGCACTTAGTGCTGTGAGCTCGTTTAATCACTGTAACACCAGGAGTTGGGGCCGCTGCTGCTGCTGCCCATTTTACAGAAGGGAAACTGAGACCCAGATAGGGAAAGTAACTAAGATCCTAATTTCTCAGGAGTTGAGCATAATGCACGTCAGGCGCCTGGGCGGAAGCAGGGGCCGAATAGCCGGGTGTTGATATGATTATTTCTGTTGCTATTGTGTCAATCATAAGGGTGAAGTCTTACTGACTGCTCACTCTGTGCCAAGAGCTGCTCTCACTCACCTGGGTTATCCCACTTAATCTCCCCGACCCCCAGGAAGAAACACTCCCTGCCATCCCCATTGTAGATAGGAAACCGAGGCAAAGAGAGGTAGAGTCATTTGCCCAGGGCCACACAGACAGCCAAGGGTGGACCCGGAACGGCCCTCAATGCTGGAGGACGTAGTAAGCGCTTGGGAAGCCAAGCCATGGTGCCTTTAGCTCCCTCCCCCATCTGTGTCCGGAGCCCCCCCAACCCCACTTGCTCCTACATACCTGCCTCAGATCCCCTCCCCTCGGGGCCAGCCATGAGGGCCTCGTCCGACTCGCTGTCTGAAACCTCCAGGGTGGGACTGTCCAGCAGGAGATCCTCCTCCTCTGACAGCACAGGGCTGGGGTAGGGGGCATATGCCGGGGGGCCCACGGTCTGCAAAAGGTCAGGGTCACCTGCAGTCCAGGGACCCCCTTCCCTCCCTCCCTCTGCTGTCTTCCCTCAGCTTCCTCCTCGTGGGTCCCCACTGTGTCCCCCACTCCCCGCACACTCTCTTGACGGCCTGCACTCCGGCCTCGGTTCAGATCTCCAAGGCATGGCCAGGGGATGCCCGGGCCGCCTCCACGAAAGTGTGCCCATCACTGAGAATGGCACTCTACGCCGCCCCTCTGTCAGAGCCCGTGCCTCTGTTGTCTGGAGTGATAATGGCACTTAACCTCAGAGGCTTGTTAGAGGTCTTCACATACTGCTTGGCACCTGCTAAGCCTCAATCAAATGATGGCGATGTTAATTGTGTCCCTGCCCCTCACCTGGCTGGTGAATTCCTCCGCGGGGTACGCTGGGAAGCTGGGCCCTGGGGCCTCTAGGCTGGGGGCCGGGTCGAGGCTCCCCATGGGGCTGTAGGTCGAGGGTCCGTAACAGAGCTGGACTCCCTGGGGGTGGCCGAAGTTGGCCACAGCTGGGTTGAAGGCTTCATACGAGGCGGCTGGGACAGCTGGACTGAGGTCCCAGCCCCACAGGGAGTCTGGGGGAGGGCACTGAGTCAGAAGCCAAGTCTGGCCTCAGCCCCTCCCACTCGAAGCCCCCCCGCACAGAGGGGCCATTGTGGGCCATGCAAATCTCGGACCCCAGAATTTGCATGAGCAAGAGGCTGGGTGAGAAAAGGAAGGGGAGGAGGCCTGGAGACCTGGGCTAACCTTGTCCTGCTGAACTAGGTGACATCCTCCCCTGGGACTCAGCTCCCCCATCTGTGAAATGGGCCCAAGGTCCAGGTCAGGGGGTTGACTAGGCCAGGGCCACTCACCAGAAGCCCCCTCTGAGTCAGGGTAGCTGGGGTGCTTGCAGCTGTCCAGGTCGTAGAAGACGCCATCTGGGTACTGATGGGGTCGGGGGGAAGAAGAGGGGTCATCCCAGCCTTCGGGGAGCCCCCAACCCCCATTCTGGGCCAGCGGGAAGATTCTGACAGGGACGGGGGAGAAGAAGGAAGAGGCTGGGAGAAGGAGAGAAAGAGACACACAGAAAGAAGAACACAAGAGACACAGAGACCAGGCACCAGAGACAGGGGCAAAGAGAGACATGCAGAGATGCCGGAAGAGGGAACAGAAGCGCACAGCAGGAACACACAGAATGACACAAACACAACACACAGAAGGAAAGATACAGGCAGAGACCCACAGAAACACAGAGACGCGGGGTCTCAGAGAGGCACACAACTGTCAGCACCCTCTAAAGACTGTGGGCTCCCAGGAACCCCAACACCTGGGGCAAGTGTGGAAGAATTCCCCCAGGCTTGCCTGTCCCAGGGCTGGAAGTGTTTTTTTACAGAGGCAAAGAAAGTCTGACGCTTCTTTAATCCACCTCCGTATCACTCTGATCCATCCCAAGAATCATGTGTTGCTTTAGCAACGAGAGTAAAGACCAAAGCTGGACACGCGCCATCCCAAGGTAGCAGCAGTCTCACGCCTAGGTATTCCCCCCAGGGGACTGAAAACGTATGTCCACCCAATAGCCTTGTTCAAGAACAATCAGAGCAGCTTTTCAAATAGCTCCCAGTGAGAAACAGCCCAAGTGCCACGGACAGGAGAATGGATGAACACAGGTGTGTGTGTGTGTGTGTGTGTGTGTGTGTGTGTGTGTGTGTGTGCGTGGCGGGGGAGGGGGCGCCCAGCAGAGTACTATACAGCAAGGAAAAAGAGCCAGTGTTGGGGCACCCGGCTGGCTAAGTCAATAGACCATTAGAGCATGTGACACTTGCTCTAGGGTCGTGAGTTCAAGCCCCACGTTGGGGGTAGAGTTTACTTAAAACAACAACAAAAACAATGCCTGACATACACTGAAATGTTGATGAAGGAAGCCAGACCCCAAAAGGGACATCCTACATGATGTATTTCATATATAATTTGAAAACAGACAAAACTAATCAACTAATCTGTGTTGAAAAATATCCAGGGGCGGGGGTTGTTGGTTGGGAATCTTCCAGAAGGACGGAAATGTTCTATATCTTGCTCTGGTTAGCTGTTACACAGGTGTGTGCGTGATGTAAAACCTCATTGGGCTGTACCCAAGATTTGTCACTTTACCAGCTTGTGTGTTATACCTCGATTTTTGTTTAAAAAAAAAAAAAAAAAGCAAAAACTGGGGTACCTGGGTGGCTCAGTTGGTTAAGTGTCCAACTCTTGATTTTAGCTCAGGTGCTGATCTCACGGTTCGTGAGCCTGCTTGGGATTCTCCCCCCCTCCCCCTGCCTCAAAATAAATACATAACAGGGTCACAGAGACCACCATCCCTTGTCATGCCAAGGGCCTGAGAGCTGGAAAGAGACACCAGGAAAACTTCTGTGGAACATATATGGGGCAGGGAGGGGGCAGGTGAGGTGGAGATATGGAGATATGGAGGGAGAGTCAGAAAGAGAGAGTGACAGGAAGGAATGGAAGGGGAAACTGAGGCAGGGAGGTCAAGGTGGGCCATCTGGGTCCCCCACCCTCCCTGATCCCCAGGGCCCCAACTCACCAGACAGCTGAAGTGTGGCCCGTCCTGCCTGGAGGGGAAGACACACAGGGGCATGTCAGGGGTGCCTTCGGCCACCTGAATCTCCCAAGTGGTTGGGAGCCCGTGCGGGGGGGGGGGGGGGGGGGGGGGGGGGGAGGTTGCAGCTGTGACCACCACAGCTCTTCTGCTGTGTGTCCTTGTGTGAGACCAGCCCCACCACACTCAAGCGGGGCAGGAAGTGGGGGGTGGGGGGGAGCAGGCAAATGTCCCCCCTCCCCTGGGATTTGCATAGACAGAGGCTGGTTGGGGGCAGGGAAAGTGAAGGAGAGAAAGTCCCTGGAGAGCCGCTGTGGGCGTCACTGCCCAGGTGGGGGCAGGGAGGGGGCCTCCATCAGGGAGTCGGTGAAATGGGTCCACCTTGGACCAGAGGAGAGCCGGAGAGCCTCTGGGAAGAGATGGGAAGGAGATGGGAGAGGCGGGAAGGGAGGAAGGTGTGGAGAGAGACATTCATGGATGCAGGAAGTGGTTATGAGCCCCAGGGATAGACAGATGGGGTTGGGGGACAGACGGGGGAGACTGTAGGAAAGAAGACAGACAGACAGACAGACAGAGGAAGACCTGGAAAGAGACCGAGACAAAGACACGGAGACAGAGACAGAGAGGGAGCAAGAGGCAGAGAATAGAGCCCCAGGGGAAAAAAAAGACGGCGAGAGGCAGAGCGGGCAACAGTGAGCAAGCCAGGGGTACAGCGAGGCCTGGTGGGGGCCGGGGGTGCGACCTGGGGAGCCACCTGGGAGAGGCCGTCGGTGGGAGGGGAGACGGGCGAGCATTCCGAGGAAAGATTTCCGAGGTCCGAGAGAGACAGGGATAGGATGGAGGGAGGAAGCGGGGCTAGGAGAGAACAAGAGATCTAGGAGGGGCAAGAGGCAGTGTGGACCCCCTCCCTCCCACCCACCCGCCCCCTGGGGCAGAGTCCCAAGTGCAGGGGGACTCCTTCCTTTAGGGCCCCCCACACTTACTGTGCAGCCTCCAGGGCGAGCATGGTGGAGCCGGCTGGGTTTGCCGCCTGCCGCAGCCACCACCCCTATTTATACCTTGGCCCAGCCCCTTGGGGGGGGCAGGGGTGCCGGCCAGGCCCGCACGGAGCACAGCCCTCCTCGAAAATCCCCTCGGGGAGGGCCAGGGGAGGGGGCTGGATTGCACAACCCCTTGGTCACGTGGTAGAGAGGGCAGGCCCAGGGGCCATCTGGATTTGGGGATCCCCACAGTTGGGGTGGGAATGGGGGGCTGAGCCCAAGGGTGGATGGGAGAGGAGCTGGATTTGGGGGGATCCTAAGAAAGTAGAGAAGCCAAGCGTTCCTGAGGTCAGTAAAAGGGGGGGGGGCAGCTCTGAACCCAGGAACTGGCCGGGGAGGGGGGGGGGGCATATGCCACTGAGCGACAGGCTCGGGCACTGATGGGGTCTGAAGGCGAGGTGGGGTTGCCCGGACTCTGAGAAGTGGATGTGAACCGTGGGGAGGGAGGGTTCTGAGGAAGATCCAGGCCCAGAGCCTGCGAGGACCCTGAGGTGGAAAGATCGTGGGTGTGTGACATGGTGGGGGGGGGGGGGTCCCCTGGGTCGTGCCGGGCAGTGGGAGCTTCCGTTCCAGGGGCTGCCCCAGGCCTGGTGGAAACAGGTCAGCACCTGGAGGGCGGGGCGGTCCAGGCAGAGGATGTGTGGTTAGATGTTCACTCAGGCCCTTGAGGGAGGGTCCCAGGGGGAGACTGAGGCAGGACTGGCTTTTGTGGGGCTGGCGGCAGTGCCGGGAGCCCAGGCGTTCTTGGAGGGAAGGGGAGGAGTCAGTGGGGGGCCTCCTGGGGGTCGGGGGCTCCGGCTGAGTGGAAAGGACCCCCCCGGGGCCAGGGTTCATGACAGCGGACCTTGTGCACCGGAGACCACAAAACACCAGGAAACAAGAGGCCTGAACTTTATTAACTTTGCACCAATCCGGCCCCCCAAGGCCCTGGTGGGAAGCCTGCCGAGGTCAGAGGTCACCAAGCCTCAGGGCCAGGAGGGCCAAAGCGTCTCAGAAGCTGCTCCTGGTCCTCCAGGTCCTTGCGCACCTTCTTGCGCATGTAGAAGATGGGGCAGTCCCGGCTGTGGGCGGGGTCGGGGTCAGGGTCAGGATCAGGGCGTCTGCCCGGCCCAGCAATGGGGTGGGGGCTGTTCCCAGGACTTTGACCCCCCCCACCCGCTGCCCACCCAACCCTCCCTCCAGGGGCAGGCTGTTTGCTCAGCGGGCATGGGGGGAGCCCTAACAGCGGGAGCCCGCAGGGGCGCTGGGCCACCAGCCGTATATCACCTGTCACCTGGCGTGGGAACCCGCCCCGCCCACCTGTTCCCTGGGGAAAGCCTGGCCCGCCCTGGGGGAGGGGGCCAGGACTGTTTGTGTGTGTGTGTGTGTGTGTGTGTGTGTGTGTGTGTGTGCGCGCGCGCGCGCGCGCGCTCACGCGTGTGTGTACGAGAGTAGCAGAGAGAACTATGGCCGTTTCCTGGGCAGATACCAGGTGCCCAGCCCTGCCCCCTGAGCAGCAACCCCCCGCCCGACTAAGGCTGGGATGAGCACGGGCCTGTTTTGCAGGCCAGGACACTGAGGGTCAGCCACGGTGGTGGCGGCAGAGGGGGTGAAGGGCGCCTCCCGGGACCCTGGGGTCAGGTCCACAGGCCTTGGGAGCTGGGAGGGGCCCGGGCAGGACAGAGCGGGGGTGGCGGGCCCGCCAGACCTCTGTACCTGGTGCAGATGACATCCTCATGCAGGCTGCCCTGACAGCGCTGGCACTGTGTCCACAGGCGCGAGAAGCGCTCCTCCAGGGCATTCAGGTGCGACACCTAGGGACGAGAGCACCGCAGGGTGGCCCTGGCCCAGCGGACCCCTCCTCCCTTCCCCCTGTCCGCACGCAAACCCTCACCTCCTTCTGATACAGCTCCGACTCCCGAGGCTGGCAGAACTTGCACACGGCCCCTGGGGGAGGGGGTGGGTCAGCACAGGGGAGCTGGGGCAGAGCCAGGGCCCCCGGGCTGCCCTATCCCTGCCCCTTCCCCACCCGCTGCCCATCCCGGCTTCTGAAAGTCCCCGGAGACAAGAGAACAAGGGAGCAAGTGTGCGGGGGGGAAAACTCCCCGGGGAACTCCCGGGGCGGGGGGCCCGGGACCCTCGAGGGGGTGCCTGTAGATGGGAGCCCCCACCCAGGGGCCCAGGCCTATCCGGGGTGGCACCGCCAGCCTGGACGGCAGGTGCCAGGGACCTGGGCGAGGGCAGAGCTGGGTGGAGCGTGGGGGCCTGGGGCTGGGGTCTGGGCGGGGGGGCCAGAGCTCACCCTGGTGACCGAGGACAGTGCGGCAGCCGATGCAGCAGCTGTGGCGTTTGGCAAAGGCCAGAAGGCCGCCCACCTTGCCCGTGAGCACCGTCTTGCAGCGCGTGTGGTCACCCCCTGCAGGCGAGGGCAGGCAGTGGGCCCCGGTGCCCTCTGTGACCCCCGGCGCCCTCCTCCCTCCCCGGGCATGCCCCCTCGGTACTCAGCAGCACAGCCTCGGCGCGGCCCTCGCCCAGGATGGGCTCGAAGATGCGCAGGAGGGGCTTGGCGAGCTGCTGTTCCAGGTAGTACTGCGTGTCGATGGGCAGGCTGTGCTCCAGCACAAAGAGGGGGTCCTGCAAGCAGAGCGGCCAGGCGGGGTCACACCCGGGGGCCAGGGGCTGTGCTCAACAGCAGGCAGCGTGGTGACGGGCACCGGGAACCACTGGGCTGGTGGGTTCCCCGGTTGTGGGCGTGGGCAGTGGTGTGGGGGAGCCCCTGGGGGCGGTCACCCTCCGGGGTGCCGCATCGAGGTGGGGCACGGGTCTGGGATGGCACCGGAGATTGTGAAGGGTCCTCTGGCCATGAGCTGTGGTGCATGCTGGGGTCCACAGGTGGGGGGCCTCAGGACCCCAAGCAAGGGTCAGAGTTCACAGCTTAGGGGGTGTGCCAAGGTGGACGGCAGCTGGAAGTGAAAGCTAGAAGCCAAGATAGGAGGAGGCAGGACAGGAACTGGGGACTGAGGAAGGGGTTGTGGGGATCAGAGGTCACTGGACATTGGGGTAGGAGGGGGAAAGGACAGGAATCCAAGAGAATTATGGGCTGGAGAGCAAGGACCAAGTAGACACGCAAAGAGAGAGATGGAGAGATGTGATGTGCGTGGTGAGGCTGGGTCTTCTTCTGCAGGGGGAGCGAGGGAGGGGTCAGACTATGGGGGGGGGCCCTCCAGAGGGCACGGGAGGCCTGGGAGAAAGGCATCAGGGAGCCAACTCCCAGGGGTGTGCTGGGGGCGGTTCTCAGGACCCTGTGGGGCCCACAGAGGGAAACACCCTCCCCGCAGGGCTTGGAAAGCAGAAGTGAGAGCAGAGGGGAGCTGGGCGGAGCGGGCAGCCCAGGTGGGCCTGACCTCGGACTTCATGTAGGCAGCCACGCCCTTGGCAGCGCCGATGATCACGTAGGGGACACGGTCGCCCAAGCTGGGCGCGCTCCCGGGGTCCCGCTTCCTCATCCTGCGGGGAGACCGGGGCGGCGGGGCGGGTGAGGGCAGGTGGGATGGCGGGGGCGGACAGGGCTGTAGGAAGTGGTGCCCAGCTGGCAGGAGGGGGCTATTTCTGGACAGCCCTGCACCCCTCCCACTGGGCGGACCTCTCGGCCAGTTCCACGTGGGCCTGCTTGCCGGCGTAGTCAGAGGCCGCGCGGGTCAGCTCCTTGGTGATGACGAGCTGGGAGATGTCAACGCGGTTACACAGCAGGTCTGAGATGACGTCCTGTGCGTGGGCCACGGCACCCGCGGGGTCTCTGCAGGGCCGGGATGGGGAGGTCACCAGTGGCTGCTGAGGGCCAGAGTGTGCTCTCGCGGATGAGGCCCAAGGCGGGGAGGGACCCAGCCAGGCCACAGGCTGCAAAGTGGCAGAGGCGGGGCCTAGACCCACAGCTGTCCAACCCCACATTCTTTCCACCGTTCCACCACGGAGGACAAGCTGGGCCCGACACCTGTGTCCCCAGGGGAGGAGGGGGCTGGGGGCTCCTGGGTCTGAGGGAGAGGGGCTGGGGCACGGCCTGGGGCTGAGGGGAGGTTCCCACCCACCGGTCGATGAGCAGGCGGCGCAGGGAGGCGGTGACGAGGTTGGCCACGAGGGGGCAGTTGTCCCGACGCACAGCCTCCAGACCCTTGCAGTCCATGCGGTCGTGAGCGTCCGGCCGGGAGGAGAAAAGCAGGCCAGCATACCGCTTCTTGCTGATGAGCAGGTAGGGAAAGTAGACCTAGGGAGGGACCCGTGGCTGAGACCCTCAAGACCTCCTGACTCCTGAGACTTCCCTCAGAAACCGGGACACACAGGGCTGGTCCATGTGATACAGGATTGGGGCCCTGGGACAGATGGATCCCAAGATCTCAAGACCCCCGTGCCTGAGCCTGGGCACACCTCAGCATTCCAGGGATCTCAAATCTGAAAACTAGAGAGAGCCCCTAAAACAAGACCCAGTCATGAGGTGAAGCCTGGAGGGCCCCAAATCTGGATCTGGGACAGACCTGAGGCAGACAGGGGTACAAGGCAGCACCTCCCTCCACCCCAAGTTGCTGAGACTAAGGCCCAGGAGGGAGCCCTGAGGCAGGGAGGCCCAAACTGGGGAGGCTCTAAATTTGAGAGCAGGTGTACCCAAGACCTGATCTCCAAGTTTGAACCCTGGAGTCCCCAGACCCCAAGCCTGATTTCCTGCTGGGAGCCAAGCAGCACCGGCCAACGGTGCCCTGATGCAGGATTCACCCCGGTCAGGGTTCCCACCACCCAAGGCAGCCCCCACACCCAAAACCAGAGGCGCTCCAAGACTGACCAGTTTCCAAAAAAACAGACACTGTCCTGCATCGCAAAGCCCAAGGCTTTAAGTTTCCAAACTCAGAAGAATCCAGGCCCCCAAATACCCCCAAACCGGGACCTACAGAATGCGAAGCATGGGATACTCAGAGTACCCAGATCAGGGCACCCCCAAAATGGAGAGCCCCCAAGGGCCACTGGGGGCTCCAGATGCTGACATCTCCAGATGTGAGGGGAACCGCATGCGAATGCGGGCGCTGAGAATCAGAGACCCTCTGAAACTCGCGAGACCCATCTGGCCACTCCAGCCCTGAGGGGGGCTCCCACTTACCTTTTCAAACTCGAGCCGGATAGGCGGGGGGAAGTGGCCTGACACCCAGTCCGCAGCCTCCCGCCCCAGGGCCATTGCCTCGGCCACAGAAGAGACACCAAATCGGCACATGACCGAGTCAGTGTCACCATACACCACCTGGGGAGGGACATATATGACTGGGAGGCATGGAGAGATGGGGGCCAAGCCCCTGCAACTCCCCTGACCCAGCCCCATCTCTGGGCAGTGGGAGGGGCGGCCTCTGACCTTGGCATTGGTGTCATAGCCATTCTCCACCGTGTACTTGGACTCCACCAATTGCTTTGTTTTCTCAATCATCTGGCGCCCAAAGCCGGTAACGCTCTGTCAGGGAGAGAACCACGCAGTGAGGACCCAGGAGTCCTGGGCTCAGGGTGCCACTTCCGCTACTTCCTGGGGGTGTGGGCTTGGGTGAGTCACTCTGCCCCTCTGGGCCTTCATGCCCAAATCCACAAAACGCGGCTACTAAGCTCCTTTTCAACCATCTGTTGGAAAGAACTGGGTCGCGAGCCCAGAGCTCTAGGCACAGAGGAGGAAGGTCTGCAAAGGATGAGTGTTAGAAAGGCTGAAGCCGGAAGAGGCCATCAGCACGCTGTTTGTTTCCTGCCACGGAGGTGCTGTGACATATGGTAACATTGCAGGCAGTTCTCCATGGTGCAGGAGCACTGACGTTCCCGGCCCCCACCCCGAAAGCCAGCAGTGCAACCCCCAAATCCTTGGGCAACCAGAAATGAGCCTACATACTGTCAAATGCCCCCTCAGAGTAGGGGGATGTGCCAGGCTCATGGAGAAACTTTCCGACAATCTTACTTTACAAATAAGGGAACCGAAGGGGAGCCTTCAACTGAAGGTTGAGCTTCAGACTGTGGTGCAGATCATCATCTCATAGTTCATGAGCCCCATATCAAGCTCTGTGCTGATAGTTCAGAGCCTGGAGTCTGCTTTGGATTCTGTGTCTCCCTCTCTCTCTCTCAAAAATAAATAAACATTAAAAAATGCCCGGGGCGGGGCGCCTGGGTGGCTCAGTCGGTTAAGCATCTGACTTCAGCTCAGGTAATGATCTCGCGGTCCGTGAGTTCGAGTCCCGCGTCGGACTCTGTGCTGACAGCTCAGAGCCTGGAGCCTGCTTCAGATTCTGTGTCTCCCTTTCTCTCTGCCCTCCCCTGCTCATGCTCTGTCTCTCTCTGTCTCAAAAATAAATAAAAACATTAACAAATTTTAGAAAAAAAAAAAAAAATGCCCGGGGCACACACCAAGGAGAGATGGGTGTGACTCTTCTGCTTTTGTTTGTTTGGATCCAGTCAGAAGATCTCTGTCTTTTAGCTGGAGCATTTAGGTGACTTACATTTAGTGTAATTACTGAACATATTTGGGCTTAAATGTTCACCACTTTACTATATGCTTTCTGCTTGTTTCACCTGTTCTATGTTCCTTTTTCTTTCCTTCATCCTTTTCTGGAATGATTCAGTATTTTGTTTGTTTGTTTGATCTCCCTGCCCCTATAAGCCTGAGAGACAGCAATAAGAAAAAAGGCAAAGAAACACAGGGAAGGATGAAGAGGGAAAAGACAGAGGGACATGACCAGGAAGCGGTGGCCCTGATGAGGAAGCCCCAAGGGAAGCAAAGCCAAGTCCTCCTGGCCTGGCCTCTGCTTCGGGGCTGGAGTCTGACAGCCAAACACCCACCTCTCTCTACCAGGGAGCCTGGGGGAGGCCCACAGAGACTTATGAAAGGCCAATGAGAGCAATATGGGCGGGATGCACTATAGGAGGAAACTTGCCCAGAAAGAGCCCTGGCTCTTGGCTGGCTCCTGGGAGGGAACCTGAAGCCCTTGGAACGTCCTGCCTAAAAGAGTGTCTTTGTTCACCTAGGACCTTGGACTGTGCTGACAGTGTGACTCATGGTGAGGCCTCGGGCCACACGCTAGCAGCCTGACCTCTCTGCAGGGGCTGGAGACTGAGTAACGAAGGTCGGTCACACAGATGCTCCATGCCTACGTGACCAGCCCCCAGTAAAAACCCAGGACACTGAGGCTCAGTGAGCTTCCCTAGTTGGCAACACTCCATGCGTGTTGTCACACATCAACGCCGGGAGAAATAAACACTGTCTGCATGATTCCACTGGTGGAGACAAATTGGAAGTTCCATGCCTTTTCCCCTGGCTGATTTTAATCTCTATCCTTTAATTGTATTAAGTCATAATTGTGAGTAGGACAGCTTTTCTGAGTTCCTGGAGTCCTTCTAGCAGATCACTTGAGGTGAGGGTGGTCTTGGGGGCCCCTGAACTGAAGATGGGTGGGTGTGTGCACAGGCCTCTCCCACCAAAAAGCCCCGCCGCTGGCAATTCTTCCAAGCCTTCCCTCCAGAGCCACATGAGGGACGATATAACGCCTAGATACAGAGGGAGCTTCCTGGGGCTGGAAGTAACCAAGCCTGGAATGTGCCGAGACCCAAACTCCAGGGGAAGGGGCTGGGCAGGAAGGCCCTTCTAAGGCTCTCTTAAGCCAGGAGCTGAGGCCCTGATCCCAGCTTGGCAGAACCTCGGACTCAGACCCTCTGTGGTCTGACCGTGGATGTTTTTCTGTCCGAGCAGCAGAGCTGCGTCCGGTGAACAGGCCGAGAACACAGCTGGGAGGTGAGGCCGTGGGCTTTTCTGCCCATGTTCCCTCTCAGAGCAGAGCACTGACCAAGCATCTTCACACCCGGGGCAGGAAGAGGTATCCGCACACCTGCTCCTTCAGTGATGGAGCACACACGGCAAATCAAGCGTCAGGGGCTGGCTGTGCTATTGGGCACCACCCCAGCCCCCATGAGCAGACACGTGGCCCCATCCTCTCATTTGGAGGCAGGGGACCTGCTCTCCACTCCCCCACCCTCATGGGGACCAGGGGAGAGGTGGGTGGGGTCTTCAGGTGGACTGTGAGAGATTAAATGAATGAGCAATGAACAAAGCCTCTGCTCATCATCCCTACGCCCCTGCCACCGCTTCAACTGTCTGCAGAGCCCTCGGCACCAACTGCCTTCCCACATCTGCTGCTGTCACCATCTGCGTGACCACGAGGCTGCGCACCGCACGAGAGCAGGAACTCTCATCCGTTTTGCCACCTGCTGGACCCACACAGGACGTTCGGCGAGCGTTTGTTCAACAAATGAATGAACCAAACACTCACGCGTCCCCTCTCCCGAAAGCTGGCAAGTTGGGGCAGCCTGGGCTCTACCACACGGAGCCCTGGTTCTCCCAGGGAGGGGCTGTGTGCCCCCCACCTTCCACCGTGGGAACTGGGCACTCACCTGTGAGATCTCCAGGCACGGAAGCTTGCCCACCTGGGCACCAGTGAAGCCGTATACAGAGTTGGCGCTCACTTTGAGCGCCAGCTGCCGCCCATCCAACACCTGCCGACGCAGGGGGTCTGTCTCTTTGGCCAGCTCAGCCTTGGCCCTGGAGAGAGAGGAAGCACAGGCCACTGAGGCAGCGTCCCATATCTCAGGGAAAGATAAGAGGCCCTGGCCTGGGCACTGGTCAAGGTGCCTTTCTAGAAATGGGTGCCATGTACAGTTGTGCAGGCTGTGTACTACACAGAGGTGTCCAGCAGAGGGGGCAAAGGGGAGCCATCTGGAGGGGTGTCTTGTTCTAATTCATACACCGTGGCAGTTAATGTGTGGCGCGGCAACCCTGGGGTGACCCACGAGAGACAGACTGGTGAGGAGCCTCGGCAAGTTTGAGCTCTGAGAAGGGGTGGGTGGGGCGCTCAAGAACCCACCTCTTCCGGGCGCTGAGAAGGTTCTCCAGGATCTGGGGCAGGAGGCCCTTCCGCACTGACGTCTTCACAAACTCGTCCCCTGTGGGCGTCTTGATGAACTGATCCTCTGTCAGGCTGAGGCGGAGGACGCCGGGGGGTGATGCCCAGCCTCCCCACCTCCTCCCCTCGAGACCCCCTCAGGCTCTCCCCACCTCTCAAGTCTCTCCTCTACTCCCCTTCCCATCTGGGTCCCAGGCCTGGGGTCCCCAAGATGAAAAAGGTGCCATACCCCAGTTTTTGGGCGGCCCCGGGCCGCAGGAGTGTGGTGTAGCACAGGTTGTGGGCCATCATGATGGACGGGTACAGAGAGGAGAAGTCTAGTGTGGCGATGGGGACATCGTAGTACCTGGGGGGCAGGGGGGGCAGGGGGGGAGGGGAGGAGTCAGGACCGGAAGCCCCGAGCCACCCCCACCCAGACACGGGGTCATACCCTTTAAGGGGCTCGATGACTGTGGCTCCCGTGTAGTCCTCGACACCTTCTGTCTTTACCACGGGCATCAGCAGCCCCTCGCGCATGGCCTGGGAGGGGAGAAGGTGGAAAATGGAGGCAGGCCCAGGTGGGGCAGCGCGTCAGGTGTCGTGGCCCAGAAGCCACAGCGAGTGACTGAGTGACCAAGTGATGGGAGGCTGGGAGCGGGGACTTGCCAGAGCACTGGGATGCCCACCCTCAGCTCCGCCCACTGACCTGCCGCAGCAGCTGGGACACGACCTTGACCTGCTGGCCGCGGGTGAGCAGATAGCCAAGGGGCACGCCGGTGACGCGCGCCATCTCCATGGCGTTCACCAGCACCATGAGCCGCTCCAGCAGCCGCAGGGGCAGGAAGGCGTCCTTGAGGCAGTACACGGCCAGGCGGCGGCGTGTCTGGTCGTTCCCGTTCTGGGGACAGGCATGGAGGGCATCAGGGGGTGGGGGGGCAGCCGTGAGGGCTCAGGGGTCAGGGAGAGGGCGAGGGTCTGGGTGAGGAGTGGGCAGAGCTGGGGGTCGGGGAGTTGCGGGGTCAGAGGAAAAGGGAGCAGTCTGATGGGCGAGTGTGGGCTAGAGGCGGGGGCAGGACAAGGGAATAAGGTCACAGTGCCAGAGGTTACATGAGGAGTCACATCTGCCGGGTGAGGTCACAGATCAGAGGCAAGAGGTTAAGGTGAGAGTCGGGAGAACAGCTGGGAGATCGCAGCCCAAGGTCAGGAAGGTGGGCTGCTGGGGTCAGAGAATTAGACGGAAGAGTAAGATCAGAGGCCGGGGGCAGGGAGCGGAGGTGTGAGGTCGGGGCAGGCGGGAGGGGGGTCAGAGGTCGCAGGAAAGGCACCTGCAGGTCGGTGATGATGCTGTGCTGGACGTCCTCTTTCTGCTCGCCCAGGAAGTGGAAGCTCACGGCGTTGAGCGTGTAGGAGCGGAGCTTATACTCTCGCAGTAACACCTGCAGTGGGGAGGGGGAGGGGGGGCGCAGGGTGGGCCCAGGGCCCGGGCAGCAGCCCCACGAGGGCGGGCACCCGCCCGGCCCCGCGCGCGTACCTGCAGCATGTCCATCTGCACGCGGCCCACCATGCTGACCACCTTGCTGTCCCGCCGGCCGGTCTGCTTGGACTGGAAGGACGAGTCCCGGATGGTGGAGCGGAGGCCAGACACGCGGCCCAGGAAGGGGAACGACTCCACCTGGGGACACAGCACCAGGGAGGGGCGGAGGCTGCAGTGGGCAACGGCCGGCCCGGATCTGGGACCTCTGGGGCCGTGCCAAAGGAGTGCAGACCCCACGAGCCACCACCACGAAACCCACGACGCCACCCTCTTCCTGCTGGGAGCTGGGGCTGGGCGGGCAGAAGCAGGGGGAGCTCTGATGCGGAAAGACGCTCTGGGGCTGGGTGGGCATGGACTGTAGGGAGACAGGAGGTCAGGACGGCTGCAGGGCTGAGGGGGGCAGGCATGGTGCCCAGTGGCTGGAGAGCTGCACCCAGATGGGCAGCAGAGGAGGAACAGATTTGGGGACGATGCTGAGCTGAGTGGGGGGAGGGGTCTGGGGGACAGCAAGGTGGGCGCACAGCAGGGGGCAGCACAGAGAGCTGGGTCTGAGGCCTGGACAGGAGGTGGCGTGGGAGGGACAGGGTAGAGAGGGGAGGCCTGAGCTGGAGAAGTAGCAGGGCAGGGGTGCAGAGGACAGGGGAGCAGTGTCTCCATGTATAAATGCCAGACTGAGAGGGATGGACTCCTTCCCAGAGCTCTTGGGGGCCATAAACACAATTTACAAAAATTAGTTTTAATGTTTATTTACTTTTGAGAGAAACAGAGAGAAAGAGAGAAAGAGAAAGAGAGAGAGAGAGAGAGTGAGAGAGCACGAACAGGGGAGGGGCAGAGAGAGAGGAAGACACAGAATCCGAAGACCTGGTTCTGAGCTGTCAGCACAGAGCCCAACATGGGACTTGAACCCACTAACCGAGATCATGAATTGAGCCAGAGTCGTAAGCTTAACTGACTGAGCCACCCAGGTGCCCCACAATTTTTTTAAATACATACATTTTTATTCACAAAAACAAACTCAAAATGGATAAAGGACCTGAATGTGAGACAGGAAACCATCAAAACCCCAGAGGAGAAAGCAGGGAAAAACTTCTCTGAACTCAGCCGCAGCAATCTCTTACTTGACACATCCCCAAAGGCAAGGGAATTAAAAGCAAAAATGAACTATTGGGACCTCATGAAGAGAAAAAGCTTCTGCACCGCAAAGGAATCAACAAAACTAAAAGGCAACCAACGGAATGGGAGAAGATATTTGCAAATGACATATCAGACAAAGGGCTAGTATCCAAAGTCTATAAAGAGCTCACCAAACGCCACACCCGAAAAACAAATAACCCAGTGAAGAAATGGGCAGAAAACATGAATAGACACTTCTCTAAAGAAGACATCCAGATGGCCAACAGGCACATGAAAAGATGTTCAACGTCGCTCCTTATCAGGGAAATACAAATCAAAACCACACTCAGATATCACCTCACGCCACTCAGAGTGGCGAAAATGAAAACAGGAGACTATAGATGCTGGAGAGGATGTGGAGAAACGGGGACCCTCTTGCACTGTTGGTGGGAATGCAAACTGGTGCAGCCGCTCTGGAAAACAGTGTGGAGGTTCCTCAAAAAATTAAAAATAGACCTACCCTATGACCCAGCAGTAGCACTGCTAGGAATTTACCCAAGGGATACAGGAGTACTGATGCATAGGGGCGCTTGTACCCCAATGTTTATAGCAGCACTCTCAACAATAGCCAAATTGTGGAAAGAGCCTAAATGTCCATCAACTGATGAATGGATAAAGAAAATGTGGTTTATATACACAATGGAATACTACATGGCAATGAGAAAGAATGAAATCTGGCCTTTTGTAGCAACGTGGATGGAACTGGAGAGTTATGCTAAGTGAAATAAGTCATACAGAGAACGACAGATACCATATGTTTTCACTCCTATGTGGATCCTGAGAAACTTAACAGAAGACCATGGGGGAGGGGAAGAAAAAAAAATGGTTAGAGAGGGAGGGAGCCAAAGCATAAGAGACTCCTAAAAACTGAGAACAAACTGAGGGGTGATGGGGGGTGGGAGGAAGGGGTGGGTGGGTGATGGGTACTGAGGAGGGCACTTGTTGGGATGAGCACTGGGTGTTGTATGGAAACCAATTTGACAATAAATTTCATAATAAATAAATAAATAAATAAATAAATAAATAAATAAATAAATTTTTAAGTTTAATTATTTTGAGAGAGAAAGAGGGAGAGAGAGAGAATCCCAAGCAGGCTCTGCACTGTCAGCACAGAGCTGGATGTGGGGCTCAAAGTCATGACTTGAGCCGAAATCAAGAGTCGAACTCTTAACCGACTGAGCCATCCGGGCACCCCAACATGATTTTTTTTTTTTTTTTTTTTTTTTTTTTTTTTTTTTTTTTTTTTAGCGTTTATTTATTTTTGAGACAGAGAGAGACAGAGCATGAACAGGGGAGGGTCAGAGAGAGAGGGAGACACAGAATCCGAAACAGGCTCCAGGCTCTGAGCTGTCAGCACAGAGCCCGACGCGGGGCTCGAACTCACGGACCGTGAGATCATGACCTGAGCCGAAGTCAGACGCTTAACCGACCAAGCCACCCAGGCGCCCCCCAACATGATTTTTAAAATACCATTTTATTGTATTTTTTTAAGTACGCTCCATGCCCAATATGGGGCTTGAACTCACGACCCTGAAAATCAAGTTGCACACTCTACCAACAGAGGCAGCCAGGCGCCCCAAACGTGATTTTAATTTTTCATCACGAAACTGGCCAAACATAAGGAAAAGGAGGAAACGATACAACATAACCACTGTTGTGAGTTGAATTGTTGTCAACATCAATCCAAGATGTTGAAGTCCTAACCTCCACACCTCAGAACGTAACCTCTTTGGAAATAGGGTCTCTACAAGTGATCAAGTTGAGATCATCAGGGTTGGCCCTGACCCAAGACCACAGTGTCCTTAGAAAAAGAGGAAATTTGGGCAGAGATATGCCCAAATTAGAAGACAAGCTGAAGAATCGGAGAGGCCGCCTTCGACACCCCAGGTATGTCTGAGACCACCAGAGGCTAGGAGAGGCCTCAGAAGGAACCAAGCCTGTGAGGCCTTGATCTTGGACTTCTGAGTTCCAGCCTGCAAGAAGACACAAGCCTGCGGTACTGTTCAGGTAGCCCTAGCAAATTAGCACGCCCCATACAGTGACTCCCAGGTTCAACAAGCATCAAGGTTTTGCCATACATTTCAAGGAATCCCCCTTTTCCTTATTTTTGGCTGACATATTTTAAAGTCTAGAAGACAAGACACTATCCCCACGCACGCTTCCGTCTGCCCTTCCAACACACAGGCCTTTCCTTATTTAACCATAAACGCTCTCCTTGCCTCTGCAAAAGCCAAATAACCTTCTGGACTTCGAGCAGGGCAGGGATGGGGCCAGAGCTGGCTTTTCGGTGGCGTCCCTGGAGCCACTGGGGGTGGTGGGCTGCAGGGACGCAGAGCAAGCCAGACCACCCAAGGGGGACAGAGCCACAAGGGAAAAGCAGCAAGGAGGAGCAGGGCGGCCACCCACCCCTTCGGCCCCCAGTGGCGCATCTAAAGGCAAGCCTCCCTAACCTTCCTGCCCTACCTTGAGGGTCTGGGCCCGGGAGATGAGGTATGGAAGGTCAAAGTTCTGGATGTTGTAGCCGGTGATCACATCGGGGTCCATGATGCGAATGAAGGTCGACCACGCCTGTGGGGTGGGAGCACACAGGATCACCCTGGTTGTCATCCTGATCGTCCCCCTAGCATGGATCCTCCGCACTCCTGGAACATTCCAGAAGTCCCCAAGAGCGAGCCTGGAGCCCTCTTGCCCGTTGCAGTAAGATCGGGCAGTTGCTTCTGAAAATAACACAGGACCCAGACGGGAAATGTTCACACACCCCCTCCCCCACCAAGGCAAAGGGATCTGAACCCGTGGACTTGGCGTCTCAGCATGCAGAGGACATGGCCTTGCACCCGGGATGTGGAGGCTGGGTGGGGGGTTCTGAGGACATAAAGGGACATGGAACGAGAGCCACCTGCAACAGCTCCTCCTCCCGCTCGTAGCTCTGCACTTTGGCGCCCAGGATAGGGGCGCAGGGCCGCAGGGTGAGCGCCAGGCGTAGGAAGGGCTCCGGCTCACCCCAGCGCAGGCCCAGTGAGCAGATCTGGATCACGGGGTCCCGCTCAGGCTCCGGGAAAATGCCTGCGCAGGGAGGAAGGAGGGGGATGCAGGGGACCGAACTTCTTCTTTTCCTCTGTGACACATCAGGGGAGCTGCACACCCAAATCTCCCCAGCCTGTCGATTCCTAACCCCACTGCCTACAGCCCTCGCATGACCCACGCTGTTCCCCTCTGCCGCCTTCTTCTGGCCCTCTCCCTGCCCCTCACAGACTGGGTCCTGCCCGAGGGCCTTTGCACTTCCTATTCTCTGGGAGGGGTGGGGGGCGCAGAGGTTCTCCCCACCCATACACCCCCGCTTGTCCCTCTTCACAAGGCCTGCCGCATCGCTCCTAAGGCCTTCCCGCCCACCTGTCGGAGACGCCCTGTCACTCTCCACCATCCTCCAAGCGAGAATCTTATGATAACTGTCCATTTTCATGTTCACTCCTTCCTCAGCGAGCTCAAGAAGTATGGGGGCTCGTGGGGCAAGACTGGCATGTCACGAGTCTAAAGGGAGGGAGGGAGGAGCCCCGAGACCCGGAGACAGACCTTTGCGGCCAGCACACTCGATGTCAAAGCTGAGCACGCGCAGGGGCGCAATTCGCTGCCACTCCCCTTCTGGCGGGTGACTGACCACGTCAGACCACTGCACGTCCGCCTCCAGCTGACAATGCGTGGCCTGTAGGGGTGGGGCACGTCAGCGGCTGCAGGGGCCCGGCTCTGTGCCCCTGCCCCCCGGTGAGCCCCGCACCTTCCCCTCCAGCCTCAGGAGGTATTTCCCCGCTGGGAGTTCCAACCAGTTGCAGCCGACGATGTCCGTGTCCACCATGAACCTGGACAGGGGACGAAGAGCAGGAGGCAGAAGCTGACTAGCGGGGTGGGGGCGGGGGCGGAAGCGGGGGCGGAGGTTGGAGAGGTGAGGCAGGGGCCGTACCGGATCTCAAAGTCCACATTGGTCTCATAGGGCGCGAAGCTGGGGGTGCCCAGGCCCGGCACACGGATGCCCTGCTCCAGGAGGCGGCGGGCGGGGGCCAGGAGGCGCGGCAGCGCCAGGGTGATGCGCAGAAACGGGGAGGGGCCGTGCCCATGGTACCCGAACATGCCTGCGAACAGACGAGGCTGGCACCGGCCCGGAGGGAACCCTGCCTGCTGGACCCGGGGGCGGGGCACTCACTCTCCCGGGAGCACAGCTCCACAGATAGCACGGCCGGCCCCGCGAGCTCCTTCCCTCCGCGCTGGTCCCTGCTGATGGCGGCATTCAGCTCCCGCTGCAGGTCGCCCAGGTGCTCGCGCCCAAAACCTGGGGGGGTGGGGAGAGCCGGTCAGAAGTGCAGGGGGACTCCGGAGGGCTGGGGCGGGGGTCTTGTGGGTCAGGGCCACTCACCAGGGGGCGCCGGGGTGTAGAAGTAGGGAGCAAAGCCGTGGATGTGGCAGCAGACGGACACGCCCTCATCAGTGACTCCGAAGGCACGGAGGACAGGGACGGGGCCGGGGGGTGGCGGGGCTGCTCCAGGCAGGGGCTGCGCCAGGCCTGGGGGTGGAGGGTTCACAGGATGAGGCAGAGGCTACCCCTCCGTATTCCTCAAAGGTTTGCCTCCCCAGGCTTCTCCTTTGCTGGGAACACAGCCCCCTGGTTCCCGCAGCACGGGGTGCCTCTGCCCACACCGGCCTTCCACGCTGTCCACTCGGCTTCGAGCGCCTCCCCACTGGTCTCCTTTTCATCTTGGTCTACCTCCTACAGCTAGAAGGAGCCCCCTGCCCTCTTTTTGCAAAAAATATTTTCTTTTGAAAAGTAAAACTGAGGGGCGCCTGGGTGGCTCAGTCACTTGAGTGCCCAACTTCGGCTCACATCACGATCTCATGGTTGGTGAGTTTGAGCCCTGTGCGGGGCTTTGCGCTTCTTGGGATTCTCTTGCTCTCTCTTTCTGCCCCTCTCCCGCTCACGTGTGCGCGCACTCTCTCTCAAAAGTAAGTATTTAAAAACAAAAGTAAAATCGACGTTGTGTGTGCAGTTAGGAGCTTTAACACATCTTTTACACAGATTCATGTGGCCACTATCAAAATCAGGGTACAAAACCGCTCCATCGCTCCAAACAGCTCCTGCGAGATGCATTTTTGGAACCACACCCTCTGGCACTGATGGTCCACTCTCCGTCATTCTAATTTTGTCTTTCTTTCAACTCCAAAAAAAAGCTTATTTATTTATCTTGAGACAGAGAGCGCTTACAAGCATGAGCAGGGGAGGGGCAGGAGAAGGAGAGAGAAAATCCCAAACGGGCTCCACATCATCAGTGTAGGTGTGGGGCTCGGTCCCTCAAACCGTGAGTCCATGACCTTAGCCAAAATCAAGAGTCAGGAGCTTAACCAGCTGAGCCACCCAGGTGCCCTTAATTTTGTTTTTTTCAGTCTATCCGTATAAACGGAATCACAGTCTCCTGGCTCTCATTCCTTCAGGGGAAATATCTGGAATTGCCTGATCCTATGGAAAAAGCAGATTTAACTCTTGTATCTTAATAAAGCTGGGGGCGGGGGAAGAGTAGGTTGAACTCTAGGAAACTTCCAGACCGTTTCCCACAGGGGCAGCAACACACAGCGTTCCCACCAGCGGGGCACGAGCAAGCTTTCCGGTGGCTCTGCATCCTTATCGATGATCGCTCGTGTCGCTGGGCTTTCTTTTAGCTCTCCTAATAGGTTGTCAGGTCTCAGTGTGGCTGTCATTTACGTTTCCCTGACAGCCAGTGACACTGAGCTTATTCCTGCCTGCGTATCCTCCAGTGAATTGTCTACCCGGGTGTTTGGTCCACTTTTGGACTGGACTGTCTTCTCGCTGTCGAGATCTGAATGCTTCTTATATTTTCGCAGCGCGAGTTCTTGCTCAGATCCGGGGAACGCAGTGTTTCCTCCCCACCTGTAACTTGTCCCTTCCCTCTCTTACCGGGGAGCCTTCTAACCTGTGAGTTGGGGTTGGGTCTCCCCAAAGACTTTTCCGGCCTGCTCAGAACGGAGCCCCGAAGTCCTTGCCTCGGCGGGCAGGATCTCATGTGCCCCCCCTCCCCCCTCCCCTCGCTCCTTGTTCCTACCACACTGATCTCGCTGTTCCTCAAACGTTCCAGACCTGCTGCCTGCTCAGGACCCTCTGCCCAGAACCCCTCTTTCCCAGACAGCCCCGTGGCTCCTTGTTGCCTCCTCAGGGAGGCTCTCCCAGACCTCCAAGATGCACAGTCTGGCACCCCTACCCTCCTTTATGTTCCGCCATAACCCTCACGGCCACCTGAGGCTCCTTTTTTATTCTGCCTATCCTTCCAGAAGGTGAGCCTGTGAGAGCAGGGACCTGGTCTAACAGGAATAGGGCCTGGCTCAATACAGATGCTTGGCTGTTCCTGATGGACACTGGATGGACGGACGGATGTCGAACTGCACGCCTCCCTCCTTCCTCGGCAAGGAGCCGGCTCTTATCTTCAGGCCGCAGTTGGAGGACAGTCCCCACCTCCAGGAAGCCCCGCTGGACACCTGCACCACCACTTTCCCTCTTGCTGCCCCTTCCGGCACCCACAGCCCTGTCCCTCCGTCTCCTAGCCCTGGCCACCTGGATGGGGACTGTCCGTGTCCATCTCTTCTCTCAAAGCCAGAGGTGCTGACCCGGCCCAGCCTGCACCCCAGGAGCCCTGGGCCCCTCCGCCCACCCACCAGGCCTGACCACCAAGCTCACCCACGTAATGGTCGATCTCCAACTGCTGGAAGATGAGGGGCTCCGTCTGGGGATCCAGGGAGGGCGGGGAGGGGCGAAGCCAGCGGGCATCTATGGCCGTTGGGGAGAACTGCCCTGGGTGGGGGGAGGGAGGCAGGCTACGTGGAATGGTGGTCCTCCCCCAGAAATAAGTAACGGGCCCGCCCAACCCAGCCCACGATCTCTCAGGTGGCGCCTGATGTGCAGAGAAAGTCAGGTGGAGGCGGGGCTCTGGGTCTGGCCGGAAACCCGGGAGAGGTCATGGGGTCAAGGGTGAAGGTCAGAATCGGAGCTGCAGACAACAAAGGCAGAATTCATGCTGGTGTGAGGCCAGAGGCCGGCACTTCACGGAGCTCAAAGTGGGCCAGAAGTCAGAGGTTACAGGTGAGCCTCGTGGCCGACACGGTTCACAGGCAAGAGGGGGAGGGGGGGCAGGGGGTTCCCGCCGTGGGTCTCACCGTCCGCGGCTCCCTCCAGGGCCGGCTGCAGCAACTCCTCCTCCTGTTCCTGCAGCCTGTGCTCTGCCTCCATCTCCTCCATCAGCGCCAGCTCCTCCTCGAACTGGGAGGGCTGAGACGGCTCATCCTCATCCCAGAGGCCCCCACGGGCCCGCTTGGGGGGCACCCCAGGGCCCGGGCCCGGCCGCCGCTTGCCATCCATCCTGTGGGGCAAGTCAAGGCTCGGAGAAGGTTCCTGTCTTCCTCCTGAACCCCCCGTGTACCAACCGTGACCGTGAGCCTTTTTTCCATTCTCCAGAGTGCCCCAAGAGTAACACGACCCTCTACCCGCAGGCTCACGGGTGGTGGCACATTCCACGTGTCAAATACTCTCAGTTACTACGATTACAGCCCACTCCCCACCTCGGTGTAACCCTCTCCTCACGTGCTCAAACCCTCCACATCCTTTCTGCTGTCTGCTTGCCCCTGGCCAACCCCTTGTCACCCGGTCTGCAGGGCCTCCACACACTCACACACCTGGTCCTTAGCACATCCCTTCCTTTCATAAACCTCCCTCTCTGATGTCCACACCCGCCTGTCACCCTGCCTGCCCGGGCCTTCACTCGACAAGCGGCCGGGAAGCACCTCTTCAGGCCAGTCACAAATCTGATCTGGTCCCTTCCCAGCTCAAAACACTTCAGAGGCTTCCCTCCCCCTTAAAAACAAAACAGAAACAGAGCCCTTTTAATTTTGAAATAAGTCCAAATTTCCACACCTGCACACCCTTCACCCAGATTCCCCAAGTGTCAACCTGACGCCACATTTGCTTCATTACCTCCTCCATACGTAACACGGTAATATGCACACATCATCACATGATTTACTTTTTCTGAGTCAGTTGAGTGAGCTGTGCGTCAGGTAGATGTGTTAGTTAGATATTATGCCCCTCGACCCCTGTGTACTTTACAATGTGTTGCTGAAGGACAAAGACATTCTCTCTCTTTCTTAGCAGGCTCCATGCCCCAAGTGGGGCTTGAACCCACAACCCTGGGATCAAAAGTCACACACCGTACTGACTGAACCAGCCAGGCGTCCCAAAGACATTCTCTATACCCAGCAAGGTGCAGTGATCAAATCCAGGACATTTAACAATCCAATCACAACATGAAGAGTCCATTTTCCAGTTTCTCTAACAATCCCCCCAAATGCCCTTTATAGTATTCCCCTTGTAATCTAGGATCTAATGTAGTAAACACAAACAAAAAACCAAATACAGGCTGCAATTTACATCTTTATAGGTTTTTTTTAAATAAACTTGACGTTTTAAAAAAATGTTAACTATTTATTGTTGAGAGCACACACGTGAGGGAGAGAGAGAGAGAGAGAGAGAGAGAGAGAGAGAGAGAGTGTGTGTGAGAGAGCAGGGAAGGGACAGAGAGAGAGAGACACACAGAATCCGAAGCAGGCTCCAGGCTCCGAGCTGTCAGCACAGAGCCCAATGTGGGGCTCAAACTTACGGACCACGAGAACATGACCTGAGCCGAAGTCAGATGCTTAACCAACTGAGCCACCCAGACCCCCCATTTATATGTTTTCTTAATTGCAACATATATAAAATCATTTTGGGGCGTATTTTGACAAGATATATTGATACAAAAGTACACATCCTCTAGTAGGTTCGACAGAAGATTGTATTCAAGTTAAGCCTCTTTAGGTTGGCAACTTCACTATGGTTCTGTAAGAGAATATTCTAAGAAAATGCACACTCAGGGTGCCTGGGTGGCTCAGTCAGTTAAGCATCCGACTCTTGGTTTCGGCTCAGGTCATAATCTCAAGGTTTCGTGATTTTGAGCCCCACATCAGGCTCTGTGCTGGTAGGTGGGAGTCTGGTTGGGATTCTCTCTCTCTCAAAATAAATAAATAAATAAAAACTTAAAATACGCATTCAACTATTAAAGGTAAATAACCATGATGTATGCAAGCTATTAAAAAAAATTTGTTTTAGGTGGCATATGTGTGTAGAGAGGAGAAAAAGAAAGCTTATGTACAGACAAATCATAAAACAAGTAAGGGAAAATGTTAAAACGTGGATCTGGGTAAAGGGTATATGCTCTTTGTATTATTCTTTGGATCTTCCCATCAGTTTAAGATTAAAAAAAAGAAAAAAGTTTTTTAAAAGTTTATGTCTCCCAGCATCCAGGCCTAGACAGAGTATAGGAACCTAAGGCAGACCCCAGACCCAGTTGGGAGGGAGGGCAGGAAGGGCGCAGGTCAGCTGCCCTGAGTTCAAGTGAACACCTCTGGATCCCGTAACCCCACCCAAACCCCAGATCCAGTCTCCCCTTCGTCCTTTTGCAGCGGACCCCTTGCCTCTGAGCTGCTGCAGGCAACCCAGCCGGAGACTACATTTCCCAGCATGCACTGCTAGGGATGGTCACTCTACTGAGTTATCTCATGGAAGGAATGACTGGGACAGCCTTAAAAGGAAGCTTGCTTCTAGCCTCCTCTCCCTTCTCTATGGCTAGAGCATGGATACAGTCGGGGTGAGCCAACCTTGACCACGGGGTCAAGGACAACACCCCAGGGAACGCAGAGCTACAAGATGGAAGGAACCCAGTCCCCTTGACAAGCTTCTGGGGCAGAAATGCCTACTTGAGGGCAGTTATGTGGAGAAATACACTTGTATCTTGCCCGGGCCACCGTGCCGTGGGGTCTCTGTTCCAGCAGCTTAGCCCAGACCTTAACAAATAGAGCACAGAAAACTCCTGAACTGACTGGGGATGTGTTGTTGGCAAATGTTCAGGATGGTATACAATGGAATATGTCTCAGCATCAGACAGGAGGCAGCTGAGTGACACAATGGATGGATGAACCTCAAAAATATGCTGCACAGAAGCAGCCAGATGCATAGGGGCGCCTGGGCGGCTCAGGTGGTTAAGTGTCCGACTTCAGCTCAGGTCATGATCTCACGGCTCGTGAGTTCGAGCCCCACGTCGGGCTCTGTGCGGACAGCTGGGAGCCTAGAGCCTGCTTCAGATTCTGTGTCTCCCTCTCTCTCTGCCCCTCCCCTGCTCGCACTCTCTCTCTCTCTCAAAAATAAACAAACATTAAAAAAAATTTTTTTTTTTTTAAATAAAGAAGCCAGACACACAAGTATGCATTGCAGGAATGGGGAGTGACTGCTAAGGGGTATGGGGTCTTCCTTTTGGGAGGGATGAAAATGTTCTGGAAGCAGACAGAGGTGGTAGATGTACAACATTGTGAACGTACTAAATGTCACTGAACTCTACACTTTAAAATGGTTAATTTCACCTCAATTGAAAATGAGAGAGAATATATGGTGTAGTGCCATTCACAAAGTTTTTTTTTTTAACTTGTTTTTTTAAAATGTTTATTTTTGAAAGGGAGAGTGCGTGTACAGGTGCACATGGGGGAGGGGCAGAGAGAGAGGGAGAGAGAATCCCAAGCAGCCTCCACGCTGTCAGTGTAGAGCCCAATGTGGGACTTGAACCCACAAACTGTGAGATCATGACCTGAGCTGAAATCCAGAGTGGGATGCCTAACCGACTGAGCCACATAGGCACCCCTACACAGTTCTAGAATAGATTAATCTATGGTGCTAGAAATTAGGCTAGTGGTTGCTTACCAGGAGGGAGAGGCTGACTGAGAAGGGGCTCGAGGGAATTTTCTGGGCTGACAAAAATGTACCTTACCCACAACTGTCCACTTGAGAACCTGTGCATTTCACTATATGTAAATTCCACCTCCATTAAAACATAAAAGTTGGAAGGCCCCATTTCCCCACCTAGGGGTTTGTGCTATAGATATACTATCACATATGAGAAACTGCATTTACGAGGTTATTTCCGGCAGCATTGTTTGCAATGGCAAAAGACTGGAAACCACCTAAATGTCCTCCCCTGGGGGACTGTTTAAATAAATTATATGAAGACTGTTCCATGGAATATTATGCAGCTGTATAAAGGAATGAGGAAGCTCTCTATGCATTCATGTGGAGGGCTCTCAAAGACCCATTGTTAGAGAAACCAACGTGCAGAACGGTGTACTTAGATTGCTATCTTTTTGTATTAGGAAAAACAATGTCTAAAAAAAGTTTGCCCTGGTTCTTTGCATTAGGAAACAATCAAGCCAAAGTAAGGACTGGCCTGCAAAAATTACCAGTCTGGAATCTTCAAAAATGTCAATGGCATGGAAGGGTGGGGGCTGGAAAGCCAGGAAACTTTTAAATTGAAGGAGAGACTGCACAGTCCTGGCAACTAAATGTAACATGACCCCAGATCAGATCTTAGATTAAAAAATAAAAAACAGAGGCACTTGGGTGGCTCAGTCAGTTGAACATCTGACTTCGGCTCAGGTCATGATCTCACAGTCTGTGAGTTCGAGTGGAGTCTCACTGGTGTCAGAGTGGAGCCTGCTTCAGATCCTCTGTTCGCTCTCTCTGCCCCTTTCCCACTCGTGCACACATGCGCATGCACGTGCTCTCTCTAATGAATAAAAACACACTAAAAAAAATAAAAAATAGCAGGGCCACCTAGGTGGCTCAGTTGGTTAAACATCTGACTCTTTATCTCAGCTCAGGTCTTGATCTCAGGATTGTGAGTTCAAGCCTCACACTGGGCTCTGTGCTAGGCATGAAGCCTACTTAAAATATATATATATATATATATATATATATATATATATATCTCAAAAATAGCTATGTACGGGCGCCTGGGTGGCTCAGTCGGCAAAGTGTCCGACTTCAGCTCAGGTCATGGTCTAACGGTTCGTGAGTTAGAGCCCTGTGTCGGGCTCTGTGCTGACATTTCAGAGCCTGGCGCCTGCTTCGGATTCCAGGTCTCTCTCTCTCTGCCCCTCCCCTGCTCACGCCATCTCTCTCTCTCTCTCTCTCTCAAAAATAATAAAAAACATAAAAAAATTAATTAGAAAGAAAATAGCTATGCAGAATGTTACCAGGAAACTGGACAAACTGAATAAGGACTGTCTATGAGGTAACAGTATTGCCACGGGTTAAATGGTCTGATTATGATTAAACCACAGTTCTGTAGGATGTCACTGTTCTGCTAGAGTTTTTGGAGGTCAGGTACCATGATGACTATAACTTACAAATAGTTCAGCCAAAAAAGAAAACATGGGGCACCTGGGAGGCTCAGTCGGTTTAGCGTCCGACTTGATTTCGACTCAGGTCATGAGATTGAGCCCCTCATCAGGCTCCACAGTGAGCATCAAGCCTGCTTGGGATTCTCTCTCCCTCTCAAAATAAATAAATAAACTTAAAATAAATAAATAAATAAATAAATAAATAAATAAATAAATAAATAGAAAGAAAGAAAGAAAGAAAGAAAGAAAGAAAGAAAGAAAGAAAGAAAGAAAAAAAAGTGTGTGTGCATCCAGATAAAGCAAATGATGCAGCATGTTAACAGCTGGTGAGTCCAGGCAAAGGGTACACAGGGCTTTGTTGTATCTGTCATGCAACTTTTTTTTAATTTTCATGTTTATTTATTTTTGAGAAAGACAGAGCATGGTGGGGGGAAAGGGGAAAGAGAGAGAGAGGGAGACAGAATTGGAAGCAGGTTCCAGGCTCAGAGCTGTCAGCACAGAACCCGAGGGCGGGGTTCGAACCCACGAGCAGCAAAATCATGACCTGAGCTGAAGTCGGACGTCCAACCGACTGAGTCTCCCAGGGCCCCTGTCATGCAACTTCTACGCAGCCTTGCAATTTTTCAGAACAAAAGTTAGAGGGGTGCCTTTTCAGAACAAAAGTTGGTGGAGCATGCGACTCTTGATCTCAAGGTTGTGAGTTCAAGCCCCGTATTGGGTGTGGAGATTACTTACCAAAAAAAAAAAAAAAGTTGGGGGAAAATATGTAAAATTTTAAAAATAACATTTTTACAAGGTGTGTGGGAGAATATGTATAAGCATGTTTGTTTTTAACGCATAATTCTGGAAAGATAGGTAGTAAACTGGTAACACTGGCTTCCCGGGGTGGGGGGGGGCAAGATGGGACAGCTTTATGCTTGTTTATTTATTTTACTTATTTACTTAATTTTTTAATGTTTATTTTTCAGAGAGAGAGAGAGACAGAGTGTGAGTGGGGGAGGGGCAGGGAGAGAGGAGACACAGAATATGAAGCAGACTCTAGGCTCTCAGCTGTCAGCACGGAGCCTGATGTGGGGCTTGAACCCATGAACCGTGAGATCACGACCCGAGCCAAAGTCGGACACTTAACCAACTGAGTCACCCAGGAGCTCCAAGTTTTACTTATTTATTTTGAGAGAGAGCATGAGCAGGGGAGGGGCAGAGAGAGAGGGAGAGAGAATCCCAAGCAGGCTCCGCGCCTTCAGCATGGAGCCCAACTCGGGGCTAAAACTCACAAACCACGAGATCATGACCTGAGCAGAAATCAAGAGTCAGACGTTAACTGACCGACCAACCCAGCCATTCTGGGACAGTTTTATTGAGATAGAATTCACACACCATGTGACCCACACATTTCAAGTGTATAGTTTGATGGCTTTTAGTATATTCGTAGCTGTGTGACCATCACCACAGTCAACTTTAGAGCCTTTTCATCACCCCAAAATGAATCCCCACACCCCTTTGGCCATCACCCCTCAACTCAGCCCACCCCCACCCCACTTTCCCAACTAACCAACTTTGTCTGTCTCTGGATTTGCCTATTCTGGGCCTTTCCTATTCATGGACCCTTCCAATATGTGTCCCTCCGTGTCTGGCTTCTTTCACTTAGGATAGCGTTTTCCAGGTTCACCGGGATGCAGAAGGTGTCAGCCCTTCATTCCCTCTTACGCCCAAATATTGCCCCACTGTGTGGCTGCGTCACGTCGTGTTGATCCGTTCGTCGCTCAGTGCACATTGGTGGCGTCTGCACCTTTGGCCTATCATGGATAGCGCTGCTGGGACCGGCACACACACACTTTGAACAGGGACGGAGGCCCTGTACGGCCTCTCCTTTTGTGCCTACGAGTGGCTTATCCCACAGGAAGGAAAAAGCCTGGAGGCCTTTGCTCCAGCCATACAGGCGGCCAGAGAGACGGAGTTCGGACCTGCGGGGGGGAGGCCTGGGTGGGGCAGAGGGGCAGTGGCCAGCCCTGGCCTGGCAGAGGGAGGCGGGAGGGGGGCAGTCTGGCTCCCCAGGTCAGCGGGCTGCGGCCAGGAGGGTGCGGTGGGAGGGAAGGGGACTCCGGGAGCAAAATCGAGGTTCCTATGCTAGTTCCCCATCATAGGCAAGGAAGGATTAGAAGGAAAGAGGCCCCAGTGTGTCCTGGCACAGGACAGGAGCTGGGGAAACACGGGGCCCTCTCCTTTTCTCGACCCTTCACTGGCAAATAGACAACGCTCAGTGCCCTGGTTTCTGTGACACTCCCTCCTTCGGGGTTCTTGTCCCATCTCTATCTGACGGCTTTCACTGCCACCTCTATGCCGATGATCACGTCTGCCTTCCTGTCTCCAGCCCAGACCGCCCCCCAGGCCCCAGCCTGCCCAACCCAGCTGCTCACTGAGCATGTCTCTCTTCAGGCATCTCACACTCCAAAGCCGGGCCCCTCGCCTTCCCCTGCCCTGACCTGCTCCTTGCATCCCACAGCCTCCCCCACTTCGGGAAGAGGCAACTCCCACCAGGCCAACCACCTCGGAGTCACCCCAGCTTCTCCCTTCCCCTCAGAACACACCTGTCAGTCCCATAGGCTCTACTGCCAATGGACCGAGTCTCAGCACTTCCCAGCCCCCGCTGGGCTCCCAGCCTTGCCCCTCTGGTTCTCAGAGGTTGTTGGCAGCATTATTTTGTGCACTGCTTTGTGTCTGTCTCCCCCTGCTGGAACCTGAGCCCAGCGCCGGCAGGGATCTGGTCTGCCCTGTCACTGAAGCATTTGAAGGTGTCTACAACAGAGCCTGGTGCACAGCAGGTGCTGGAGAACGATGTGTTGAATGAATGAGGAGCCCTCAGTGTATACTCTTCGCACAGTAACCAGAGAGATCCCATACGAATATGCCAGGTCATCCCATCCCTCCTCCCCTCGGAACTGGCCCCTGGGTCCCATCTCATGCAGAGCTAAAGCAAACTCCTCCGGCTAGCCCACAGACCCTGTGCAATCACCCCCTTCCCTTTTAGACACTATCTCCTGCCCTCTCCCCCTTGTCCACTTGGCTCCAGCCACTTGTCTCCTCTCTCTTCCCTGAACGTGCCAGGCTTGGTCCTACCTCAGGACCTTTGCACAAGCTGTTCCCACTGCCCTACTCTTCCCCGGATGTCCCCATGGCTTCCTCCTTCCCCTCCTTTAGGTTTTTGCTCAAATGTCACCTTCTCAGCGAGGCCTGTTTATTCTTTTTTTAACTTCAATTTATTAAAAAAATTTTTTTAAGATTTATTTTGAGAGACAGAGACAGCATGTGAGCACAGAGAGAGAGAGAGAGAGAGAGAGAGAGAGAGAGAGAGAGACTCTCAAGGAGGCTCTGCGCTGCCAGTGCAGAGCACGACACGGGGCTCAAACTCACAAAACTGTGTGATCAAGACCTGAGCCAAAATCCAGAGTCAGACGCTTAACCGACTAAGCCACTCGGGTGCCCCCTGACCCCTGTTTTTGGGGGGCTCACATTCTGAAGCAGTTCTGGGTTGGGTGCACCTGTACAGTAAGGGAAGTAGGACCAGCTGCCTGGGGTGCCCCGGGGGGCCGCCGACTCTCCTGGAAGAGCTGAACTGGAGCTGGGTCTCTGCAGACAGAGGAGTCAGGTGGCTGAGAAAAGCAGGGGGGCAGTCTCACCCGGCACACACTTCCCAAAGCCCGTGCCGGGCAATGCTGAGGACGCAGAGAAGCAGCAGACCTCAAGGGGTTCCCGTCTGGTGGGGGAGTCAGACACAGGCCCAGATGGTCCCTGGCCTGCGACAAGGGTAGTGAGAGTCAGGGAGGCCCAGAGGAGGGATGAGGCCAAAGCACGAAAAGCAGGTCGTTTTCTGGGGCGGGGGCAGACGGAACAGGTACTTTTGCAACTATTTAACCTTTCCCTCGCTAGGTGCGTGAGCCAGGGCACAGGGGCGAGCCAGCAGAGGAATCCGTCCCCAGTCTGTCTCCTTCGCTGGGTAGAGAGTTCACCCCCGTACCTCGCCAGACACCCCTGGAGGCCGGCAGTCTGCGGTGCTGGCTCAGAATGGGGCTCTGGGATGAGCCTCTGAACCCTCCAAGCCAGCTGTGCCACCCTGGCGAGACAGCTTCACCTCTCTGGGCCTTGGTTCTAGTCATCGCGTCGGAGGGTGACAGCACCTGCCTCAGGAGATTCTGTGAAGATTCTGTGAGTTCCTTCAATCTTCACCCTGTCCTAGGCACTCTTCAGGGCGCATGAGACAGAGCAGGAGACAAGACAGAATCCCGGCTCTCACAGAGTTTTCATTCGGCATTGCGGGGACGGACAGTAAGATAAATCGGGGCGCCTGGGTGGCTCCGTCGGTTGAGCATCTGACTTCAGCTCAGGTCATGATCTCGTGGTTCATGAGTTCGAGCCCCACGCTGGGCTCTGTGCTGATGTGCCAACAGCTCCGAGCCTGGAGCCTGCTTCGGATTCTGTGTCTCCCTCTCTCTCTCAAAAATAAATAAACATTAAAATAAATTTTTTTTTAAACAGGCCTCACTGGGGGCCCAGCCGGCTCAGTCGGTGGAGCATGTGACTTTTTATCTCGGGGTTGTGAGTTTGAGCCCCCACATTGGGTACCGAGATTACTTAAAAATAAAAATCTTAAAATTAAAAAAAGAAAAAAAAAGCCTCAGATCATGATCTCGTGGTTGGTGAGTTTAAGCCCTGCGTTGGGCTCTGTCCTGACAGCGCAAAGCTTGCTTGACGTTCTCTTTCCCTCTCTCAAAATAAATTTAAAAACTTAAAACAAAAACCAAAAAACAGGGGTCAGGGTCTCACTCAAGTTAGGGTCCCAGCATCGCTCACGCGGTGTCCGGAACGCAGGTCACTTCAAGGTGCGGCAGTCTAGACTCCTCTCGAGTGCCACCGACCCAAGTATTTCCCAAGTCCCTGGAGCTTCTCTCGCTTCCCAAAGACTAGTGCTGCCTCGTTTTGGCTCAGAGCAATCTGGATTGAGATCTCCTGTCCTCTCCCCAACCAAACTGAATTATGACTGGCTTCCCAGTGCCCAGGAAAGTGCCTGTTCTTGAGAGCAGCTGAGTGAAAGGGACCGAAGAGAGAAGAAAAAGCATCGCAGGAGAAGGAACAGCGTGGCAAAGGCCTTCGGTGGGAAAGGAGCGTCTCTACGGGACAGGAGGCCTGGGTGGTGAAGTGCAGCCAGGGCTGGGGGTAGACAGGTAACCTGGCCTGGGTGGGGCTATAAAGCTGAGAAGGTGACATCATCAACCTGCCTCTCCCTAAACCCTGCCCACTCACTGTCACCTCAGAGTGGCACCCCGAATCCGTTCTGCCTCCGCCTTCTCTCTCCATCCAGCCAGACCACATACCCCAGCAGCCTGAGTTCTTCCTTACACCCCCGCGTCCTGCTGGCTCAGACCCCGAAGACAACCTGAAGCTGACAGCACTGTGGTCTGAGCCAATGTCCCCACTTGTCTCCTAACTGGTCTTCCTCCTCGCATTCCTGTTCCCACTACAATCCCATCTTCAATCAGCACCCAGGGACTTTTTCAAAACGCAGGGTGGGTCATGTTGCTCTGACACTCAAAACCTCCCATGGCTCCCTGTGGAACCTGGAATAGGAGCCAAATTCCTTCCCACCTCAGGGCCTTTGCACCTGATGGTCCCCCTGTCCAAATCTTTCTTTACATGGCTGACTTCTCTGTCAAATGTCACTTCCCCAGAGAGAGGATTTTTGATTATTCCAGCTAAAGAAACAGGCTACCCTGTTTTATTTCACTTCGGATAAGGTATCAAACCCTGAAAGCGTTGCTTTATCGTTATTACTTATCACTTGTCTACTGTCTGTCTTCTCCTGAGCCAACGACTTTCTCTGACTTGTTCGGGCTGTAGCCTCTGCTTCTAGAACAGTGCCTGGCACGGAGTATTCAATATTTAGAGAATAAAGCATATCAGCATGCCACCACGTGCACCAATTCAGTCTTCCACTGCGTCCGGGATCCCGTCGCCCCAAAGATCCTCCAGGGTACATCTCCCAGCTCACCCCAGGGGCCAGGCGCCCAGCACAAGAGCCCCCCGCATCCCGAGGGGCCCCCCCGGCCCCAATCATCTTCCTGCGCGCCCCCGCGCACGCGCCCAGAACCACTGGCCCTCGCCCCTCTACCGCGCACCCTCCCGCCTCCACGCTCCCCTTCGCAACCCTTCTCTCAGGCCTACATGCCCGACTCCTCCACCTTCCTTCTCTGCCAAGTCGAGTCCCTTCAAGCCCCCTTCTCCCCTCACTCACCCGCTTCAAACAGCGTTTCCCGCCACAGCCTACGTCGCTGTGACCCCTGACTCCAGCGCGCGCAGGCTCAGAGCTGCCGCGCGCCGCCCTGGGCCACGCCCCTCCCGCCCAAGTAGGGCGAGACCACGCCCCGACAAGCCTTCGAGCCACGCCCCTCCTCTCAACTGGGGCTAGGCCACGCCCCGTCCGTCCAATTTAGGATGTTGCCTCTCCCCACTTTCCATATATTCTCGCCAAACCCCGCCCCGCCTTGAGAGAGGGGCCTGCTCCTAAGCCACGCCCCCTCCGACGGCAGCTCGGCGGATTCCGGCTCTCGTTGCGCGCGGCGGCGCGGCGGCGCGGCCGGCCCCCCTGCCCTCCCGGCCCCGCCTCCCCGCCCGCGGGGGCATCGCGCGTATCCTCCGCTCGCGGGCCTGCTTTCTGCGGAAGGCCTAGGCGAGAGGACAACTTGCGCACGGCCCTTCTTTCCGCTGGCGGAAGACCTGACGTCTGCCCTGCCCGTGTAGGGGAGGTCCGGTCACCTCTGTCTCATGCCTCGGTTTCCCTACCTGTAAACTAGACTTAGCGCAGGGCGGGCACACCTGGGGGCGCCCGGCACACTGCTTGGAACAGGACTTCTCGTAAATAGTCACTTCCCCAGTCACCTTACCCCCAGCTGCTCGAAAGAAAAACCACACCTTTCAGTACCCAGCCCATCCCTCCAAGCAACACCCCCTTCACTCTTGGCCAGGACTGTCCACCCAGCTCACTTCTGAGACCCCTTGGGAGCCTGGCACAGGAGGAGGGACTGAGAGATGTCCACAGCCCGTCCCTTACTCTGAAATCACCAGACTCTCCCACCTCCCAGACCTGGCATGCGCCCTCCCCTCAATTTGGGGGCCCAGCCCCCTTGTCATGGTTTAGGTTCCCCCCCTGGGACATGATATCCTGTGTGAGGACTTGCCTGCCTTCTACTTCTGGGCTCCCATGCTGCCACGCGCTGCCTGCATTAAAGCCCCTATTCCCTTCCATGCTAGCTGGCCCCATCCATCCCCCCTTTGCCAGCCCTGACTGGTAGCCACCTCCCAGGAGGGGCTTTATCTTGTTCTCTGGTGTTTCCAGTGCCTAAAATTGTGTTTGCCACATAGTAAGTGCCCCCCCCCCACCCAACGTTACGTGAATATCATCTGCATCCCCAGAATGGCCAGCACACTGCCCAGTGGCTTCAGGAAACATTTGTGGACTGACAGCCTGACCCTTCATCCACTTAAGTGTTCTTTGTCCTTCGGCAGTCTCCAACTCACCTAGTACAGGAAGATGACCCCAAGGCCGTCAGCCTCTCCTGGACACCCCACTTCCTCCCCCACCCCCGCACTCAGTCACATCACCCTGAACCCTCCACCAGCCTAGCAACACAAGGTTCAGGTGGCTGATCCCATCCCCCGTACATCTTGAACTCACTCTGGCTCAGGGCAGGTTTCTATTCATACTTTATTTTCCTGTTTTTGTCTTTTTTTAGTTTTTATTAAATAAAAGGAACAGAGGGAGGGGGCCTGCGGTTTTTCAGGCTGTCAGGGAGAGCCACGGGCCCCCCACTCCCTCTGTTCAAGGTGCACTGCGCAGTGAGCTTGAGGTGTAAGCTGGGTGGGGAGGGCAGCCGGTAGTGCTAGGAGGGTCAGAGGTTGGGATCTAGGACCCACCCAGCCCTCCCAGGAAGACTCAGTGGGCAGGGAGGGAGCCTCCTGGACCCTAACGGGGGCTCACCCGAGGGCTGAGGGCTGGTGGGGCCAGGGCTTGTGCTATAAGCCACAAGATGGGACCCCAGGCCCGGCTCCTTCCCACTCCAGGAGGAGGAAGGGGCGACAACGTCCATGCGTTGGAGGGTACAGGGCTGTGGGGCAGGGCGGCCAGGCCCCTCACTCGTGGACATCCCAGATCTCAGACAGCAGAGGCGGCAGTTTCTTGTCTTGGAGCCGCAGGGCAAAGACCTGCTCTGAGTGCACAGAGCTCAGCGTGCGCAGGCTCACAAGCTTCATCAGCATCCGGGGGAAGCGCAGCTGGTCCTGCGGGGAGGTGGGGGGGGGGGGCAGGAGGGAGGTGGGCTCTGGTCAGCCCAGCCGGACCACCGGTGTAGGCAGGGGCCGGGCAGAGCGTGGGGAGCCCCGCCCCTATGCCTGCACTGGGCCTGGCTCCTTGGTCACGGGACAGAGGCCTGAGGACAGACTTGGCCAAGAGGACACCGGCCAGGGCTCAGGGCGCCGCCAGAGGAGCCGGGCAGTGGGGGCAGCAGACAGGGCCCGGCTCTGATGAGGAAGCAAAACCTCAGCCCGCGGCGGACCCCACGTGGGGCCTGGACTGCCTGTCCCCGCCAGGGCCCTGGGAGGGGTGGGCTCCCGTACCTGCGGCCTTTTGATGCGCGTGTAGGAGAGCAGGGCCTCCACGTACGGCTGCTGTAGGGCCTCCACGCGGCTCGGCTCCTGCACGTTGGGCCGGTCAGCGGAGAAGATGTTGATGGCGATGAGGAGGGCGTACTCCGCGTCGTCAAGGCCCAGCCGCCGCATGGCCCGGGAGAACTCGAAGATGGGGTTGATGAACTCCACCTGCAGGCCTGGGGGGGGGCGGGAGGCGGGGCCGGATGAGCTCCCCCAGCCCCGAACTGGCCCCAGCCCGGGTCCCTGACGCTGCTATCAGCGGGGCGAGGGACACGGCAGCAATGCTAGCCTTCTGGTCATTTCTGTTCAGCTGTGTCCCCATCCGAGTGGCTGGCACGGGGGAAGTGCGCCCTAACCCCTGCCTGAGTAAAGGGATGAGTAATGAATGTGAACATTTATTCAGTAGTTTCTGCTACCTCATCACTGCCTTCACCTCCTTCCCGACCTCCCCGGTTCTCTCCTGACGAAAAAGAAAGATTTTTAAACCTAGGTCACACTGCGTCACCCCTGTGGTGGCTTCCAATGCTCACGGAGCAAGGCCTGAACTCATCCCCAGGAGTAGTTCATTCATTCGTTTTTCAGACTCTGTTGAGCACCTACTATGTGGCAGGCCCTGGGGCAGAGCTGTTTAGAAGACACAGCCTCCCCTCCTGCGGAACTTGCACTTGGGGGTTGAGGGAACCCAACAGACAAACGTGTAACTAAAGCATCCGGTCTGTGAGCTGGATCAAAGTAACACAAGGAAAGGTAATCGGGGCATCGAAAATCAAATCAACATCTTAGACAAGGTGGCCAGTGTGTAGGGTGACGCTGTAGGAAGGCCACACGGTAGGGTGACCTTTGAGAAACAACCAGGAGGGGAGGGGATGAGTCACGAGGACGTTTTGAGTGTTCCACGTGGGCACCACCTGTCTGTCTTCCCCAGGACTGGGCAGCTTTCTGGGCCTTGAGGCTTCCAAATGTTGACACCACAAAGGTCCCATGCAAACCAGGAGGAGGTGGTCGCCCATGTTGGCCAAGCAACTGCAAAAGCCTGAAGCGGGAGCATGTTTGGTGGGTTCAAGTAAGAGGGAGGAGGCCAGTGTGGCTGGAGGAGGGTGAACAAAGGGAGCTGGGGGTGGAGAGGCCCCTCGGAGCCTGTGAAAAATGGCAAGGACTCTGGCTTTTCTCCCAGTGAGACGGGAGCCACGCAGGGGTAGCGAGCAAGAGGAGGGACGTGAGCTAACTATGAATACGACCCTTCCGACCGCTGTATGAACAGACACACTTTGGAGAACCCAGTGAGGGGCCCCGACAGCGTTCCAGGGAGAGGCACTGGAGGACAATGGCAGAGGATGGGGGGAAGCGGTAGGACCCCGACCTCCTCTCCAGCCTCATCTCCCTGTGTTCCAGATGCCTGGACCTCCTTGTAGTTCCTTAACACCATCCAGCTCTTCCCCCACCTCAGGGCCTTTGTATGTGCTGAGCCCACTGCCAGAAACATTCTCCCCGCTCAGTGCTCCCCTGCCACACTCATATTCAAAGGGGACTGGGAGGGCCAGCGGCTAGAGGAAAGGAAGAATATGGGGTTAGGAAAATACAGAGGTGCCCCGGGAAGAGATGATGGGGGAGAGTTGGACTCACAGAGTGAAGCCCGAGCCTGAGGGAGAACAAGGCTTTTATGGTACATGGGGTTCCCTGGTGGGCATTGTTACCCCCCAATTTCCTTTTCCTAGGCAATACACCTCACCCCTCAGGCCTCGGTTCATACGCACTTCCTCCAGCAGCCGACTGCCTAGGTCACGTCCCCAGGTAAGCGCTCTCGGGCGGCAGGGACCTACCGCGTACGGTTGCGAACTTCACAATGAACTGAGATCTGGCCTCCCTCCAGTGACACCAGGTTTGGGAAGGAGGGAGTGTCTTTTCTTAATTCCTATCAAGATGCCCCGTTGTGAGAGCACACACCCCTCTGTCTCATCCCGCACTGCATCCCAGCGGACAGACTCAGCACTCAATAAATACATCTTCATCTCATTTTGAGGCTGGCTCACTCCGCTTTGGAGGTAAAAAAAATAGAGGCTCAGACAAGAGCGAGATGGCCTGAGGTCTGCCACCAGTAGAGGTCCGGCAGGGGCGCCGGCCCTGCACCCTCCCAGCCCTCTCCCCAGGGGCAACGGCCCTGCACCCCCCCCAGCCCTCTCCCCACCGCACCTGCGCGGTGGAAGTCATCCTTGCTGTAGGTGAAGTCTTTCAGGAAAGTGATGCACTCTGTCTCGTGGTTGTAGCGTCTGGCTGTCTCTAGCAGCATGATCTGTGGGCAGCAGGGAGAGGAGGAGGCAGGGGCAGGGGCGCCACGAGTCCCTGTGACCTGGCAGCCACTGGTCTCTCCTCTCTTGGCCCGTGGGGGGACCTAATCTTGCCAGAATCACCTCTCACCCCTCTGCCCCAAGCACGTTCCCTCAGTCACCCCGGCCTGCAGTCAGCACGCCCGACACTCCAAGCTCTCCCTCCTCCAGGTTCAACGCCCACAGCGCCCTCCTCCCAGGATACTCTCCCCAGGTGGTTGCAGGGCATGGGGACAGGCATGTTTTGTTCACTGCGACCTATCCAGGACTTGGAATGGAGCCTGGGGTCCACTAGTAACTCAATACTTATTTGTTACTGTTGCTTTGGTTTAAATGTCAACTCTTCTGAATGGCCTTTTCAGCACATTCTTTAGAGTGCGTCCTCCCAGCCAATCCTCAATTTTTCTCAGCCTCAACCCGTTTCCTCTCTCTCCTTGGCTCATGGGAGGCTCTGACTCTCTGTTTAGTATTTCGACGTCCCCCTGTAGGATATCGTCCCCACGAGGGCAACCACCAGAGGGGTCTCGCTCATCCCTATTCCCCCAACATCTGTCCTGAGGCTTATCCCTGGGGTTCCCTGTGGGCAGGAAGGAAGGGCCATGTTGAGGATGGGAAGGCTGCCCGTTACCTCAATGGTAGATGCCTTCAGGAGGGCAATCTGGTCCTCGCGGCCCAGCTGCAGGAAGCCAGGCACCTGTTTGGCAAAATCCACAATCTCCTGGACTGAGATGATGGCTAACTCCGTGAAGTGGGCGAAACGCTGCTGGCGTGCATCACGGGACTGGGGGTCCGCGCCCAGGGGCCAGGGCTAGGGCCAAGGCGGGGGTCAAGGTTATTCACAGATTCCTCCAATGAGCCCGAGGCCGAGGGGACATCTTGAGGCAAAGAATGCGCCCTAGGAGACCCTCCTCTCCAAGGCCCCGCCCTCTGAAGCCTTGTTCCCTCCCCATGCCCTGGGCTGCAGCCCTGATGGCTTTCCCCCAAGTGGCCTCATCACCCTTCAAGGCTGCGGGAGGGGCAGTACCGTGACTTTGGGCTGGTCGGAGAAGGAGCGTTTGTTGCACTGCAGCTGAGCCGCCACCAACTGCTGGATCATTAGTTCCTGAGCGGCTGTTAACTGGACACCCTCGCCTTCCCCGGAGCCCTGGCCACCTCCGTCAGACCCTCCAGGGGAAGCCCCAGGCCCAGAGGCTGAGCTGCTGCCGCCCGATGGCCCCACAGGTGACTGTTGCTGCTGCTGCTGCTGCTGCTGCTGCTTCCGAATCTTCTTCTTTCGGATCTGTTCTTCCGACAGGACGCCTATTCGGGACACAGAGGCCTCAGCGGTGGCCCCGGGGCTGGGCACAGGCCAGGCGAGCACGGCGCCCTCCCCAGCACTCACACTGCTCTCTCATCCCGGCCTCCTTGCATTTGCGCAGCCGGCACTGCTGGCACTTGCGCCGCATGAAGGCGTCCATCTGGCAGGTTCCGCCGCCCCGGCAGGCGTAGCGCCTGGCCCCGCCTCGGACCACGCTGCGCCGGAAGAAGCCCTTGCAGCCTTCGCAGCTGAGCACGTTGTAGTGGAAGCCGGAGGCCTTGTCCCCGCACACGCGGCACAGCTCGTGGCCCAGCATCTTTGGAGCCGGGCCCTTCTTTCGCTTGCGCTCTGGTTCCTCTGCCGGGTCTGGGACGACTGAGGTGGGCGGAGAGAAGCCATGAGAGAGACGGAGCCCCCAAAAGAAACAGCAGCCAGAGGGCCATCCCCACGACACAGAAGACACAAAGAGCCAGTGTATAGGGGGTGACCAGGGAGACGGCAATTCAGAAGGAAAGATGTGTGAACCCCAAAGAACAAATAACAACAAAAGGTGTCAAGCAGGAAAAAAATACACTCACAGGCAAAGTGAAGGAAAAAAAAAAATAAGAAGTTGTCAAGAAGAAGTGGAAGAAAAAAAATCAACAAGAAACTGGGGCCTCCCATTCTGATTTTTTATCTTTCTCCCTTCCTAGATCTCCCCTCAAGGCCCCCCGTATCCATCCCGAGCCCCTGTCCCTGGGCCCCATCTCACCCTCGCTGCAGGCTGAACGGGCCCAGTCATCGCCTGGGACATCAGGGTCTGGACCCACAGGCCACAGTTCAGGACCCTCCTCCTTTATAGCTGGTGAAGAAGAGGGTGCGCTGGGTTGAGGCGGGCCATTTCCTGGGAGAGGGAAGCACAGTGAGTTTCTCCTGCCAAGTGTGCAATGGGAGACGGACTGGGCTGGGAAAGGGGTCGCTCACCAGGCAAGGGGGTGTCCAGGGAACTGGTGGTGGGAGTGGACATGGTGGAGTCACGGAGCAACCTGCAGAATACAGGGGGACTGAGAACCTTGTCGGGCCAGGTAGGGTCAGGTTAGGCCAGCCCCAGGTCCCGAAGGATGCACCACTTTCTTCCATCTCTCCAGACTCCTCCTTTACTGCACACAGACCCCACCCCAGGCCCCTGCCAGCCTGTAAAACCTCTCCTCCGATTCTGACAGACCCCACCCACGATTGCTCCAGATCTTCCGGCTGGGTCTCAAGCCCTGCCCTCATCTAGACCCCGCCCCTCATGTAGGCTCCACCCACTCCGGATCCTGCCCACTCCCTCTTCAGGTACTGCCCTTTCTGCTTCAATCGTGCTCCTCCCTAACTTCCCCCTTCCCACCAAGTTCACCCTGCCTCCTCTTACTCCCCACCTCTGCAGAAGAAGCACCCCCAACTCCCATCCTGACCCCACCTCCTCCCCATCTTTTCCTTCTAGGTCCCGCCCAACCCTTGTAGCTTGCACCCTCACTCTATCCACAATGCCCCGCCCCGCCACTTTGCCCCGCCCCATCGGTACCCCTCCCCATCCCCTCCCATCCTGCCCCGCCTCCACCTCCTCCCATCACGCTCCGCCCCCATACCTCGCTCCAGGTCCCGCCCCTCTCCGAACACCAGTGGGGGGCGGGGCTCATGGCTGCGCGCGGGGGTCCCGTGGGCCGCCTCTCGCGGGGGTCTCTTACTCCCGTTGCCCTGGAAACAGCCGGAGACAGCGCGAGCTACGGAAGGGGGGGGGAAGGAGAGAAAGGGGCTGAGCGGGGGCAGCGCGGAGAACGCCGGGAAGCCCCGGGCCCGGGACGCCTCCCGCATCTTCCCATACTCTAGTGCACCTGCCTCGGTCCCCTTGCTCTGCTTCTCTTCCTCCTCCTCTGTAGCCCCTGGCACGCCGCCGCTTCTCGGATCCCCTCAAAAGTAACTTCGCCACTTCTTCCGGCAACCCCGCCGTGCGTCACTTTAGGAAAGGGGCGGGTAGTCTGGAGTGACGGACTTCCGGTCCGCCTAGGACTAGCCAAATCGGCTGCCCCGCACGGAAGTCGTACGGTCACCGGAAGTTTGCCCTCCAGGGTAGCTCCGCTGGGGCCAGACAGAAGAGTTCCGGACCAGCTCGATCAAACGCAGGGCCGGCGAGGGGGGCGTGGTCAGTCCCAAACCTTCCGGCCCCCGTGGGGCGGCTTTAAGTCATCCCAGTGCCCCTCGGTGTTTGCGGCCAAGGATTGGCTCGGCATAAATTTCCCCGCCTGTAGCTCCTTTTCGCACACGGCCGATTTGAAGCGTGTTTGTCATTTTTTGGTTGTTAAACAAGTTTTCTGATTTTAGAGGCGCGCTGCTTATTGGTTTTAAATAAATTTAATTACAAACCTAGGTCCAGGAAAAATATGTTTAAAAAATAAACTTGTTGATAGGAATTAAAAAAAAAAAAAAAAAGGCATAGCCTTCTCATACCAAGAAGAGAAAAATAACAGCTTTTAAAGAAAACTCACAGTAATTGAATAGGTAGAAGGAATCGTTCCAAAGTCTTCCCTCGATAATCTGATCTATATTGATCATACATCCATTTTCAGGAAACTGGAATGTATGAACCATGCTCTTTTACAGTTTGTTTTGTCCATTCCCACATGACCTTGAAGCTGTGGAATTTGAGTATGTTACCAATAAAAGGAGTGATAACATGGACATGGGGCTCCAGGGAAAGGGCTGAACTATTTATTGTCTCTCACTTCCTGGCTGTGTGATGTTGAGCCGAGCTATTTACCCTCCCCATTGCTCAGTTTCCTCTTCTAAACTGGGCCCAACTAGGGGCACCTGAGTGGCTCATTTGGTTAAGCGCCCAACTTTGGCTCAGGTCATGATCTCATGGTTGGTGAGTCGGAGCCCCGGGTCTAGCTCTGTGCTGACAGCTCAGAGCCAGGAGCCTGGGTCAGATTCTGTGTCTCCTTCTCTCTCTGCCCCTACCCCGTTCTTGCTCTTTCTCTCAAAAATAAATAAGCATTAAAAGAATTTTAAACTGAGACCAACAAGAGTTCATTGGATTGTCATTATGATTAAATCAGGTAAAAAGCATGAACCGGGCCAGGTTCAAACAAGGATCCTAGTATGCCAGAACTATGTTTTTTCTTTCTTTCTTTTTTTAAGTTTATTTTGAGAGAGAGAGAAAGAGTGAGGGGGGAGGGGGAGAGAGAGAGAGAGAGAGAGAATCCCTAGCAGAGCCTGATGCAGGGCTTGAACTCACAACGAGACCATGGCCTGAGCCAAAGTTGGACACTTAACCAACTGAGCCAACCAGATGCCCCTTCACTGTGGTTTTAATTTGTACTTCCCTGATGGCTAGTTCTATTTCTTTTTATCACAGGTAATTTGTAATGTGTAATTCTTTTACTATTCTGAAATGAAATCCAAAAACAATATAGCTGAACTGTGTCCCCAGCAACGAAATATCATTTACCTCACCAACTGCAACACAAAAGATGTATAAATGGAAGCTAATTTGTTTTTATTTTTTTTTTATTTTTTTATTTTTTGTTTTTTTTTTTTGTTTTTAAAAAAATTTTTTTAATGTTTATTATTTTTGAGAGAGAGAGACAGAAAGCAAGCAGGGAAAGGGCAGAGAGAGAGGGAGACACAGAATCTGAAGCAGGCTCCAGGCTCTGAGCTGTCAGCACAGAGTCTGATGCGGGGCTCGAACTCACAGACCGCAAGATCATGACCTGAGCTGTAGTTGGACGCCCAACCGACTAAGCCACCCAGGCACTCCTGAAAGCTAATTTGTAATAAAGCGATACCTACTTCAACATAGGTGCACAAGAGACACAATATGGCAGTCAGATCTTACTTCAAAAGACAGAATTATTGAAAATTTAAAAGCAACAGAGCAGTCTAAGAGAGTAGGGCTGGATCATCAGCTCAAATGCCTCAGGCAACATTGCCGTGGGTGATACAATTTTTTCCAAAATTGTGGCCAAGTCTTAATAAAGTTATCAATAAGACAAGGTAGGAATAATTTTGGCATATTCAAAAAAAAAAAATCATGGTACATCAGCAAGTACATCAGGGTGGCTGGAGCTGAGTGAGGTGGGGGGACAGGGTGCAAGAAAAAACTATACATATATATATATTTAGATAGATATTTAGATAAATATAGGTATAGATATAGATGATACAAATATACATATTTTTTTGGTTGCTTCCTTGGGGAAGGTGCTTAACCAAATACTTGTTGGGGGCAGGGGCACCTGGCTGGCTCAGTTGGAAAAGTACACAACTGAATCTCAGGGTTGTGAGTTTGAGCCCCACGTTGGGTGTAGAGCTTACTTAAAAACATTTCTTAAAAAGCCTATTGGATTGCAGCAAATTCAGTTGAACGAAGAGACTGGTTCTTCATAATTACCAAAAACCGCTCATTAAATATTGTTGTTAACGTAAAAATGTCGTGTGTAGAGTCAACCATTTTTATACCACGTATGCTAAGTTTTTAAGACTTTCAGAAAATGTACGTTGAAATTGATGTGAAAAAAACAAATGAAACTGTATTATCGGAATTCACGTAAAAAAGGCTGATCAGAAATGTTTTCCCCCATACCAAATAGAGGATAATCACAAGGCTTTACATTTCCAGGTTTCGGGCGTGTGGTTTATAGAGTGAATAAATCAGGCGCTAGGATGCTTAAAAAAAAAAAAAAAAAAAAAAAAAAAAGGAAGGAAGGAAGGGCGGAAGGTTGGCGGGGTGGGGCGGGGGGGGGGCGGGGGGGGCGGGAGCTAACCGAGGTGATCTTGGCTGGGAAAACAGGCCCACAGCACCGCCGTGTGGCCATTTGGGAATTTGCAGCAGGATCTTTCAGAAATCCCTTAACCCCGGGGCAAGCAAGAATTGGGACAGGACATCTGGGTGAGGGGATTCTGAGGGACCGAGATGGAATATTCCAGCTGCTAAAATAGATGAGGGGGAGATGTGGTAAGACTTATCGTAGAGAAACTGATGCTCCGTCTTCTGGGTCAGGGAAATTCCCTAAAGCAATTGTGCTCAAAGTAGGTTGTTGAAAATATTTGCTGAGCATTTGCTAGATACCAGGCACTGTCCTAGGTGCTGGGGACGTGGTGGCGAATGAAATAAACCAAGATCCCTGCCCTCGTGGAGATAAGATTATAATGGGGAAACAGGCAGTATCACTGATTCTAAGATGCACGTGACTTACACCTGATGACATCTTAGAGTTAATTAAATGTTCAAAGAGGTTGAGTGCTATGGGAAAAAATAGGTCAGGGTAAAGAAGATTGGAGATTTGGGGAGGGGATGGTTGCCATATTGAATTGGGTGGTCAGGGAAGACTTCACTAAGAAGGTGATAGTCAAGAAAATATTTAAAGGAGAGAGGCTGATTAGGGTTTTTTGGAGGCAAGACACTTGCGTGGAACAGCCTGTGCAAAGGCCCTGAGGCAGGAGCATGTCTGGGTTTCTCTGAGAAACAACAAGGAGGCCAATGTGGCTAGGCTGAACGATCAAGGGGGATAGAGGAGAGAAGATGTCAGAGAGGGGTCAAGTCATAAAGTGCCTTTCAATTCTGGGATGCCGTTGGTACCCCCTGATCCTTTGATCTTCTCTTCTCTTTGCCTCACTTCCTCTCACATCCTCTCTTCCTTCCTTGGATTCTGTGGCCCAGCGCAGTCAGGTCCTTGTACACATTACCTTAACTTCCTTGCTCCTTCTCCCTCCGTCCTACTTGCCTGGCAAAACCCCAACGCTGGTTAAAAATGGCCCTTGCCTTTCCTGTGCCTGCTCCCCCCCAGCTGAGCTTGTGAGTGGACACACTTCAGCTGTGTGAGGGCAAGCCTCCAGTGGACATCCAGAACCAATCTGCAGGGCCTCTGCAGTTCCCTTCTCTAATCTCTAAGAAAGCGTGTTCTCACCTTCTCTCTCAAAATCTCCAGCACCCCTCCCCCTCTTCATTCTCACTTCTTCTTTGGCAGAAAAAAATAGAAGCCACCAGAAGAAGACTTCCGTGCGTTTACCCCAGGGACACCACGAGCTCACTTGCAGAGGTACACATGAACTGCTGCCCTGCCCAGGACCGTGTTGGGACAGCATGTTAAGAGGCCTCCCCCACCCCCCCACTTAGGCACCGGATCCTTTCTCCTTTCCGTACTCAAAACTTTCCCTCTTGCAATGTTTCCTCCTCTCTCTTGCATCACTGTTTGTGCAACCCTTGAGCCGTTGACCTTCAAGGATTCCCCTTCACCAAACGCCAGCACGTCCTCACAGTGCTGTTGGGTATACTTCCTGAATCCTGCGTGTGCTGGGCTCACTCCTCTGCCCAAGCTCCCCACCTCTCCCACTTCATAGCTCCATCCTTGAAGATCCCTTTCCTCTAGGCTCCACCTACGGGACTTTCTTGCTACAGCTCTCTAACAGAAACCCAAGTTCAAGAGTTGGGGGCCCCAACCATCTTGAAAGCAGATTCTTTAGCTTTAGTGAAGGCTTTGCACGATGGCCACCTCAGCTGACATCTGTCCGCAACCCCGTGATCCAGAACCGCATGGCCAAGCTGCTTTCAAACTTCTAACGCAGACACCATGAAAAATAATAAATGTGTATTTCTGTTTTAAATACAGTCACGGGGGTGACTTGTTACACAGCATTAGCTAACTAGTACATGCTCCCGAGTCTGCTTTTCTCTGTGTCTTTCCAGTCCTTGCAAATGAGGATAGCATTTACAGTGTTATGATACTGTAAGCATTGCCTTGTTTTTCTGGAGTGCGTTTCTATATTTCTTTTTAAATTTTCTTCTGAGGTAAAACTTCCCTAAAGTAAACCTACCTAGGGGCGCCTGAGTGGCTCAGTCAGTTAAGTGTCTGACTTCGGCTAAGGGCATGATTTCACAGCTCATGAGTTCGAGCCCCACTTTGGGCTTTCTGCTATCAGCACAGAGCCCACTTCGGATCCTCTGTCCCCTTCTCTCTCTGTCCCTCCCCAGTTTGTTCTCTCTCTCAGAATAAATAAATAAACTTTTAAAAACTTATAAAGTAAACCTACCCAAGGTGAAATACAAAATCTTAAACGTACAGCTTGATGAATTTTTACTGATGTATTCACCCATGGAACGCCCACTCAGATTGAGGTAGAGAACATCTCTAGCATCCCTCAAGGCTCCCACGTGCCCCCTGCCAGTCAATACCCTTGGCAAAGGATCACCACTATTCCAACTTCTAAGTTGAGGTTGGTTTTGCCTGTTCTTGAACATAATATGAGTGGAATCGCGTGTTTTGGCCTGTTTGGTCTCAAAATACTGTAGATGGGGTAGCTAATAATCATAGATATTTATTTCTCATGGTTCTGGAGGCTGGGAAGCCCACGGATCAAGGCACTGACAGATCGGGTCTGCTTCCTGGTTAATAGCCTTTTCACTGTGTCCACACAAGGGTTGGAGGGGCGGAGGAGCTCTCTATGGTCAATTTTAAAAGGGTATGAATCCCATTCAGGAGGGCGCCACCTTCCTGATTGAATCACCTCCCCAAACCCCCACCTCTAAATACTTTTTTTACACTGGGGGTTCGTTTTCAACATTGAATTGGAAGGAGGACACAGACATTCGGTCCATACTAGGCACTCTTTGTTCTTTCACTTATCATTAGGTCTCTGAGAATCACCCATGTCCTGGGGGCGCCTGGCTGGCTCAGTCAGAAGAGCACGTGACTCTTGATCTCTGGGTTGTAAGTTTGAGCCCCACGTTGGGCGTGGAGATTACTAAAAAAAAATAAAGACACAAAGTTTATTTAAAAAAATGACCCGTATCATTGCATGACTTATCAGTTCATTCCTTTTTATTGCTGAGTAGTGAGCCACTGAATGGATACCTTCCACAGTATGTCTATTCTCAAGCTCACGAACATACTGGTGGTTTCCAGTTTAGGGCTATCGTGAACAATGCGGTTTTATTTATTTATTTATTTATTTTTTTTTTTTATTAATTTTTTTTTTCAACGTTTTTAATTTATTTTTGGGACAGAGAGAGACAGAGCATGAACGGGGGAGGGGCAGAGAGAGAGGGAGACACAGAATCGGAAACAGGCTCCAGGCTCCGAGCCATCAGCCCAGAGCCTGACGCGGGGCTCGAACTCACGGACCGCGAGATCGTGACCTGGCTGAAGTCGGACGCTCAACCGACTGCGCCACCCAGGCGCCCCTATTTTTTATTTTTTTTAAATGTTTATTTCTGAGAGAGAGAGACAGAGAGAGAGGGAGAGAGAGAGAGTGAGAGTATGAGCAGGGGAGGGGCAGAGAGAGAGGGAGACCCAGAATCCAAAGCAGACTCCAGGCTCTGATGTGTCAGCATGGAGACCGACGGGGGTGGGGGGCTTGAACTCACAGACCAAGACCTGAGTTGAAGCCGGATGGAAGCTCAACAGACTGAGCCACCCAGACGCCCCAGGAGACAGGATGTTTCAAGACAATGGAAGAGCTTTTTTTTTTTTTTTTTTTTTTTTTTTATCGATTACATGTAGCTTTGGTGAGGCTGTGGGGACATTGGGGTTATTATCGCCCCTGCAGTTGGAAGCCTACATCATCACAAGTTCTCTGGGGAGTAACTAAGCAACATGTATTCAGATCTACAACTTACATCTGTTCATGGCTGGAGTAATTATGGTTCGAGGAATCGTAATGCAGGGACAACGTGTGACTCTTGATCTTGGGGACATGAGTTTCCCCATGTTGCATGTAAAGATTATTTTTAAAAACGAGAAATCGTCGGGGCGCCTGGGGGGCTCAGTCAGTTGAGGGCCCGACTTCAGCTCAGGTCATGATCTCGCGGTTCAGGAGTTCGAGCCCCGCGTCCGGCTCTGTGCTGACAGCTGGGAGCCTGGAGCCTGCTTTGGATTCCGTGTCTCCCTCTCTCTCTGGCCCTCCCCCACTCGTTCTCTAAATAAAACATTAAAAAAAATTTTTTTGTAAAGAAACCTGGAAATTGTCATGCAGAGGGGCTCCAGGGTGTCTCATTCGGTGCAGTGGTGAGTTCGAGCCCTCCGTCGGGCTTGAGGTTCTCTCCCTCTCTGCTTCCTTCTCTCCCTCAAAATAAATGAATGAACTTTAAAAAATGTAAGTTAAAAATATTAAGAAAAAGAAATTGTCATGCAGATATTATGGAATGAGTACACAGAAAAATACACATGCAGAAGATTACTGTAGCATTGTTTTAATATTAGAAAAGGGCGGGGGCACCTGGGTGGCTCAGTGGGTTGAGTGTCAGACTTTTCGTTTCAGCTCAGGTCATGATCTCACAGGTTCGTGAGTTCGAGCCCAGCACTGGGCTCTGAGCTGATGATGCGGAGCTTGCTTGGGGTTCTTTCTCTCCCTCTTTCTATGCCCCTCGTCCGCTCGCACGTGCACTCTCTCTCTGTCTCAAAAATAAACAAACAAACTTAAAAAAATTTTTTTTTAATTTTTTTAATGTTTATTTTTGAGAGAACATTAATTTTTTAATGTTTATTTATTATTGAGAGAATAAATAATACATTATTTATTAAATAAATAAATGTTTATTTATTTTTGAGCAGAGGAGGGACAGAGAGAGAGGGAGACACAGAATGTGAAGCAGGCTCCAGGCTCCGAGCCGTCAGCACAGAGCCCAACGCGGGGCTCGAACTCACGGACTGCGAGGTCATGACCTGAACCGAAGTCGGACGCTTAACCGACTGAGCCACCCAGGTGCCCAACTTTAAAAAAATTTTTAAATAAAAAAATGACAAGCTGATTATTGACATGTAAATCTAAGCTAGAAAACCAAAGACCTCAAATAGTTTCTCAGAAATGTTTGCAGCTCCATGATCAGTGCGTTTGTTTAAGAATGCAGATTCTTGGGATGAGCACTGGGTGTTGGATGGAAACTAATTTGACAATAAATTTCATATATTAAAAAAAAGGAAAAAAAAAAAAGAATGCAGATTCTTGGGCTCTATCTCAGGCCTTGGGAACCAGAATCTCTGAGCGTGGTGCCCAGGAATCTGCATTTTAACTAGACGTTCGGATGCCCATTTAATATTTGAGAAACTTAGTCAATGAAACAAGGGGCACAATGAGACCCAGAGAGACATTGTCAAATATTTTTAGGCTCTTTGCCCAGTTACCAGGGGAAGGAGCTCCTCTAGTCTGACCCTCTCTCCCTTCCCCCAGATCCTTCGCAACATCCGCCCATCCCTGCACTTGCCCAAGGAAACCTTGTGGTTAATGAGTCTCGGAAAAGTGAAGTGAAAGTGGTAAACAAAATCAACAGCAGCTACAGGATTAGAAGTGGGGTGGGGGCCGCGGGAGACCGTCCCTGTCCCCTCACTGAAGTCGGGAGTGAGGCGACCAGTGACACAAGTTGACATTTCTGGTGTCCCTACAACAATACTCCACACGTCCCTCAAAATACACCACCCGCTTCCCGCTCCTGTCCCCCCTCACCCACAGAGAGATTTCACGTCCGTCCCGGTCACCTCAGAAACCCGGAGGTGGGCGGTGAACAGGGCGGAGTCTCTGAGGAAAGAAAACGGATGGGTCAACACTCGGGTCCCCAGAGATGTCTCCGCTACCGACGCTTCTGCTGTGGTTGCTGCTGCTGCTGACTGTGGAGCCTGCCAGCGCCTCGCTGATCCGGTACTGGGGACCCCCTACCCCGAACCTGGGATGGACTCTCCCCCTTTTGCCCTTCAAGACCGGGGCCCCGAAGTTCAGTGACTCCCAAAGCTGGCACCCCAGGACCCGTGACTTCTATCTCTTGGGTTCCCAGACCTCCAAATTGGGCTCTCGCCGCCCTCCCCTCGCCCAGGGTGGGGGGCTTCTACCCTGATGTGTCCTAAGAGGACAGACAGCCCTTTCGTCCAAGGTCCTCCAATCCTGAGACCCTCCACTGGGGACTCCTCCTTCCCTCCCCTCTCCAGACAAGTTTTTGGGAGATCCCACCCTGAGCTCTGATGATCTGGTACTGGGGTTTCCAGACATGCAACTCCCCTGACCCCCAACCCAACAGATCTTGGAGACTCAGAACTGTGACTCCCCCAGCTTCACATCTCCCAGACTGTTTAGGTCTCAAGAAGCCCAGTTTGGGGGACCCCAGGGATCCCTCACTCACCTAGCCTCTGGTGCCTCCCACCCCAATCTCTTACTTCTCCTCTCTTCTCCCATCCCCTGGAACCGGGGGGGGGGGGGGGGCAGGGAGGGGTCCTCTTCCAGGAAACATTTCCCCCACTTAACGTTCTTGAGCCTCTCAAAGATTGAGTCATGGCGGGGGTGGGTGGGGGGTGGCAAAGAAGTGAGTGAGGGGGCAGGGCTCCAAGGAGTGATTTTAGGCAGGTATGTGAATATCCCTGCATGTGATGTTTGCTAACCTGCTTCTTGAACCTAATAGATCACGGCCATTTCCCCAGCCAGCACAAAGGGCAGTGATTCTCTTCAGAGTTGTTTCAGGGCCAACAGCATCCGCAGGACCCAGGAACTTGTTAGAAATGCAAACCCTCAGGCTCCATCTCAGACCTAATTCATTAGAAACTACAAGTTCTGAATCTCAGCTCTGGGGCAGGGGCTGGCAAACTCTCAACCTAGGGCCAAATTCAACCTGCCGCCTGTTTTTTTGCGAACGAAGTTTAACAAAACCCAGCCACGTTGTCTAGGGCTGATTTTGTGCTATACAGACGGAGCCGAGCAGTTGCAACAGAGGCAGGTGGCAGGCAAAATCTTTACCAAAAAACTTAAAATTTGAGAATCACTGGCACAGAGAGCTACCTCCTCCTTTTTAGCGGTTGGGTGAATTCCATTCTGCAGAGCCAAGTCCTAGCTAGCCGGTCCCGTCTTCAAAATTAGACACATGCTCACAGACACAGCTTTGTGCACCTGTCCAGTGATCTCCTGTGGATGAAACTCATTGAGCTGAAATGAAGTTGGGTTAAAAGGCGTGTAAGGGCTCAGTGGGTTGGACGTCTGACTTCCTCTCCTGTCGTGATCTCTCAGTTCCTGAGTTTGAGCCCCACCTCGGGCTCACTGCTGTCAGCTGCTGTCATCATGGAGCTTGCTTTGAGTCCTTTGTCCCCATCTCTCTCTCTCTCTCTCTGCCCCTCCCCCCCAAAAAAGGTGTGTACAGTTTTAAGCCCAATGATACACATCTGGCAAATCATCCTCCAGAAAGTTGGTATCAATCGATAGCCCCTAGTCAACGGTGAGTATTCTTAGGTCTTTGCCAATCTACAGGGTGAAAAAAGTTTTCTGACTCTCATCATTTGTATTCTTTTGACAACTATTGGGGTTGGACATCTAACATAAAAAGATGTTATTTGTTTAGAAGCTGTTTGTACTTCTGCAAATTACCTGTTTGTGTCCTTTGCTTATTATCCTGGCAAATGTCAAGAACTGTAATGTTAGCTTGCCACAGTTTTGTGGCTGCTTGTAGAAGACACAAGACCCCCAGGTCAGAGACAAGGACAGGTTATTACTCTTGGCAACAGTAGTAGCCAGAGTATCAGTTCTCTGAGCCCCAGTTCCCACAGGGCGAGATGAAGAGAGCTGGCTGAGATCTGCACATGCAGTGGGGTGCATTACAGGAGAGGAACCCCAAGTTTAGGGAACCTGGACCTTTTACAATGGATCATAAACCTGCGTGCTCTTTGGCCCAGAGGGAGACACTGTTTCTCCCCCAAGGCTGTTCACTAAATGAAATCCTTGACAAAGGCAGTCAGTCTGTCTGCAGAAATGAGAGAGAACCATGAGGGAATTGTCTTCCAACACCGGGTTGTTTATCTTATTCTTATTTGCTTGTAAAAGCTCTTTGCATATTAGATATATTAAGTCTTTGACATACAACTTGTAATTATTTCCCTTAGATTTTTAAAAAACTTTTTAAACAGCTTTGTGTGTTGGCAAAGGGAGTACAAAGGTTTAAAATTTTAGAGTTACATTCATCAATCCTCTCCCCAATGATTTCTGGTCTTGGTATCATGATTTGAAAAATCTTACTCTTCCCAGAGTTATGTAAACATGTTACTTCTCTCTAGTGCTCTTATATTACATTTCACATTAGATCTTTGATTATCTGGAACGTATTTTAGTATTATCTTTTTAATGTTCATTTATTTTTGAGAGAGACAGAGACAGAGTACGAGAGGGGGAGGAGCAGCGAGAGAGGGAGACACAGAATCCGAAGCAGGCTCCGGGCTCCGAGCTGTCAGCACAGAGCCCGACGCTGGGGCTCGAACTCATGAACCGCGAGATCATGATCCGAGCCCAAGTCGGACACTTAACCGACTGAGCCACCCAGGTGCCCCAAGGCATGTATTTTAGCGTAAAGAGTGAAACCGGGATTTGGTGCTTACAGTCTCTCCCACACCAACAGTGAAGAAAATAGTCTCCAACATCATGAAGTGAAGCATGCAAGCGTTTTTGCCAAGTCTAGTTTCACGTTGGGGTCTTTGAAAGCCTTTGTGAGCGTCGAGTTCCCGAGGATGGCTTATGTTATGTTCTTTGAAATGGCCCTTATTGAAACACTTTGGGGAAAGTCTGTTTGGGGTGGGCTGGTTCGCTCTTGCAGAGTCTTTGGGGGAGATTTGTCATCCTGGTTTGATAGGTATTCCGTTGGGTTTCCTGGAAGGTTGTTATTGCAGGGTTTCTGACAATGGCTGCTGTTGTAGGACCATTGAGACATTTGCTTTGTCGTTCCACCCTATTTGGGAGATTCCTTTATGGAGGGTCTCCAGGAAGAGTAGTTTCCCAAGTGTCAGCATCCTCCCCCACAGGATCCCTCTCCGCCGAGTGCACACTGGACACAGGACTCTGAACCCACTGAGGGGATGGCGGAAGCCAGCAGCGACCCCCGCTTTGGGGGCCCCCTCCCCTGGAGACAAGCCCACCTTCGTACCTCTCTCTAACTACATGAATGTGAGTCACAGCCCCAGAGAGTCCTCACCCTCCTCCCCACTGAAGAAGTCAAACCCTTCATTCACCCTCTCTCCGTTTCACCCTCAGGTCCAGTATTACGGGGAAATTGGGCTGGGAACGCCCCCACAAAACTTCTCTGTCGTTTTTGACACTGGCTCCTCCAATCTCTGGGTCCCGTCCATAAGATGCCACTTCTTCAGCCTGCCCTGCTGTGAGCTTTCATGGGGGAGAATGAGACTGAACAGGGGTGGTGGGAGAAGTGGGGCCTGGGTCTTGGCTTCCCGAGGATTTTGGAGGTGCTGTTCTCTTCTGACATGCCCTCACGGGTCACAAGTTCACAGAGGCAGGAGGCCACTGGGAGACTCCCTTCCTCCAGTGACACCTCCCTGATCTTCTGACCTAGGGCTCCACCACCGTTTCAACCCCAAGGCCTCCAGCTCCTTCCAACCCAATGGGACCAAGTTTGCCATTCAGTATGCAGCTGGGAGGCTAGCTGGCATCCTGAGTGAGGACAAGCTGACTGTGCGTGACCATGGACCCCAGGAAGACTTGAGGCTGGGAGAACCCCACCGTCTGAGAGGATCTGGCTTAGGGAGGGGGCTTAGGAGGCGGGGCTTCCTGGGGAAATGGATGAAAGGGGCGGGGTTTCCTGGTTAAAGGGGTGGGCTTCCTAAGTGGGGAAGCAGTCTTTCCTAGACGGTTGGGGGCTGTTTTCAGGGGTGTCCATATGGGATTCATGCCTTGGTTTGGAACATTTCAGGGTTATGTAGGTTATGTCCTTCAAGAAGTAACCTGCCCCATTTGAATCTATCCGTAGATTGGAGGAATTATGAATGCATCAGTGATTTTTGGAGAGGCTCTGTGGGAGCCCAGCCTGGTGTTCACTTTTGCCCGCTTCGATGGGATACTGGGCCTTGCTTTCCCCGTTCTGGCCGTGGGAGGGGTCCGACCCCCACTGGATGTACTGGTGGACCAGGGGCTACTGGATAAGCCTGTCTTCTCCTTCTACCTCAACAGGTAATGGGCGAGGGTCTACCTTCCTATGAGTCCTAGCCCCAAGAAAGATGTTCTGTCTGCTTTCAGAAGTCCCATGTCCAATAAAGGAAGTCTCATCTTCCACTCAGGAAGTCACCTACCCAATATAAATAACACGTGCTCAAAAAGTCCCACTCACCGAGCAACCTTAAGACCTACTACAGGGGCGCCTGGGTGGCTCGGTCGGTTGGGCGTCCGACTTCGGCTCAGGTCATGATCTCACGGTCCGTGGGTTCGAGCCCCACGTCAGGCTCTGTGCTGACAGCTCAGAGCCTGGAGCCTGTTTCAGATTCTGTGTCTCCCTCTCTCTCTGCCCCTCCCCTGTTCATGCTCTGTCTCTCTCTGTCTCAAAAATAAATAAACGTTAAAAAAAAAATTAAAAAAATTAAAAAAAAAAAGACCTACTACAAGCACTCACTGTCACTTTAAATGCTTCATGTTTCAAACCCAAACCAGGAAACTCCGTGCCTTACCTACTCAACTTAGGAACTCCCTCTTCCCCGCACACAAAGCCCAAATTCCATTTGAGAGTACATTCCAGAAGTCAGAAGCTACCCATTGTAATCGAAGAAGTCCCACCTATCTTTTAGGAAGCTCAACTTTATACGCTCAGAAAGCCCCACCCACCATCCAGGAAGGCCCCACCTTCCCTCTGGAGGTCCATCCCCCACAGTCATAAAATCCTATGCCTGAGCAGGTCCCACCCACTCGGGAAGCTCCACTTACCTCCCGAGGGGTCCTCTCCTTCCACACCTCCAGGAATCCCCGCCCTTCTCAGCCAAATCAGGAAGCCTGCCACCTCTGACCCGTGAGACCTACAATTTAGAAAGTCTCACCATGTGCCCAGGAAGCCACCCCGCTTCTGCCCAAGTGACACCTGCCAGAGCCAATTCGCAAACCCCGGGGCTCCACGTACACTCCACCCCAGTGGCTCAGTTGGTGAACAGTCCAATTCTCGATTTCAGCTCAGGTCGAGCTCTTCCGCTGGCTGTGGTGCCTGCTTAAGATTCTCTCTCCCTCCCTCTCTGCCCCTCCCCTGCTCACCCGCACGCGTATGCGCTCTCTTCCAGTAAGTAACAAATTCCACCCCAGAAGTTCTACCTTCTACAGTCAAATCAAGAAGCTCTGGGGGCTGCTGCGTGGTTCAGTCCTTAAGTATCTGACTTTGGCTCAGGTCATGATCTCATGGTTCGTGAGTTCGAGCCACGTATCTGATGAGCTCAAGCCCCACTTCAGGTAAAAAAAAACAGGAGCCCACTCCGGGTGAGCCCCGCTTCTCTCTCTCTCTCTCTCTCTCAAAAAAAAAATAATAATAATAATAATAATTAATTAATTAATTAAAAAATTTAAAAATAAAAATAAAAAAAGAAGTCCTGTCCCCACTTCAGAAGCCCCCCAGGACCCTAAAAGACCTTCACCAAGAAAAGTCCCATTTCCTTTTCCTTTTTTTGCTTTGCTTCCAGTCCCAACATCTAGACCCTGCCTACATCCCACTACTCCACCCAGAACTGGTGACCTCCCATTGGCAAGAATTCCCTGCCTTTTTTTAAAGTTTATTTATTTATTAAAAAAGGTTTTTTTTTTTTTTAATGTTTATTCATTTTTGAGAGACAGAGAGAGACAGTGTTAGCGGCGGGGGGGGGGGGGGGGGGGTGGGGTGGGGGTGGGGGCAGAGAGAGAGGGAGACACAGAACCCGAAGCAGGCTCCAGGCTCTGAGCTGTCAGCACAGAGCCTGATGTGGGGCTTGAACCCACGAACTTTGAGATCATGACCTGACTGAAGTCGGACGCTTAACCGACTGAGCCACCCAGGCACCCCAAGTTTATTTATTTATTTTTGAGAGAGAGTGAGAGAACACAGTGCACGCGCGTGCAAGCCGGGGGAGGGACAGAGAGAAAAGGGAGACAGACAATCCCAAACAGGCTCCGCAATGTCATCACAGAGCCTGACACAGGGCTCGAACCCACGAACCATGAGAAATCTCAACCGACTGAGCCACCCAGGAGCCCCAGGAACTCCCTTCCTTGACCCTGCCAGGCCGGCAGGACACTGACGGCACTTTGCCTCTGCAGGGATCCTGAAGCGGCCGATGGAGGAGAGCTGGTCCTGGGGGGCTCCGATCCGGCTCACTATATCCCACCCCTCACCTTCCTGCCGGTCACGATCCCCGCCTACTGGCAGATCCACATGGGGCGGTGAGAGACCTGGCCTCCTAGGTCTGGGAGGAATGGGCCAGAGACCAATCCCCATTGTCCTGGGGAGGAGGGAGCCGGAGGCCTGGACTCCTGGTCTGAGGGAGGAGGAAGCTGGGGCCCTGGACTCCTGGGTCTGGGGGAGGAGGGGCTGGGCCAGGGCTCCTGTGATTGAGGGAGGAGGGGCTGAGGGCCTGGATTCCTAGGACACTGGCTCCAACTTCTACCCTTTGCCCCCTCACAGTGTGAAGGTGGGCACAGGGCTGACTCTTTGTGCCCAGGGCTGCGCTGCCATCCTGGACACGGGCACATCCCTCATCACAGGACCCACTGAAGAGATCCGGGCCCTGAATACAGCCATTGGAGGAATCTCCTTGCTGGTGGGCGAGGTGAGGACCTAGAGTCTGGTGGGGCTTTGATGGCAAACACTGGGCAGGACGCTTGGGGCCCGAGGGTGGGATTAGGTGGTTAAGAGGTATCCCAAGGCAGAAGGCCCTGGGCACCACGAGTGACAGGCTGTGGGGCAGTGGTCGGAAGCAAGGACACTTCCTAGGCATCTGCTGCGTGAGTCTGGAGATGGTGATACGGGTTGATTCAGGACCGCATGGGAGTGAGAAGCCTAGGGAGCCTGGGGACATCCGGGGGAGGTACACAGGAAGCTGAGGAATATTTACCATCAGATGGTACTCAGAGCCTTGGAGGGCAGCCGTCTCTGGGAGAGAGAAGAGGTCTCAGGAGCAGCCTTGGGGAACATCCGCATGGAGAAGTGGAGACAGGGCAGGAGCGGTGGCAGGCAGGGGAGGGGCGCCTGGAGAGCGGGGGCTCACTGAGGTTGTGCAAAGGAAGCTTCGGGCATGGAGGGGCAGGGTGGGGCAGGGGGTGGGTCCTTCCAGGTAGAAATTTCCACGAGGTCTATCAAATGCCTAGGATGTGGGCTTATAATGGGCCAAGGGAACCAGGTAGATTGGAGCGGTTATGGGCATGGGTTGTCCGGGTTGGAACCCAGCTCTGCCACTGTTTTCTCTTGGACAAGCCACTTAGTATTCCTTTGCCTCAGGGCGCCTGGGTGGCTCAGTTGGTTAAGCGTGGGTGCGAGCCCCACGTCAGGCTCTGTGCCGACAGCTCAGAGCCTGGAGCCTGCTTGAGATTGTGTCTCCCTCTCTCTCTCTCTGCCCCTCCCCTGCTCACACTCTGTCTCTCTCTCTCTCTCTCTCTAACATAAATAAAACATTAATATTCCTTTGCCTCAGTTTCCTAACTTCTAAAACAGGGTTACTAATACTCGTGTTTTAGGTATGTTGTGAGGGTTGAATGCATTAGCCTATATAAGGTTCTAAGCTGATGCTCTGATCATACACTGGAAATCAACCTTGTTCCCATTATTCCTTATCTTCCCAACAAGGTAATGACTCTTGGTTTGGAAGGAAGACAGACTTCCTGGCAGTTAGCTACAGTGGCCTAACACTGTATTCTTGGGTACTTGGGGGTGGTGGGATTTGAGGTAACGTGGAGAACAACTGTTCTAACAATCTAAAAAGGGCAGCTCTCAGGACGCCCGGGTGGCCGTCGATTAAGCTTTTTGACTTCAGCTCAGGTCATGATCTCACCGTTCAGGAGTTCGAGTCCGCACTGGGTGAGCTCGAGCCCGGCTTCAGGGTGAGCCAGACTCACTCTCTCTCTCTCTCTCTCTCTCTCTCTCTCCCTGTCTCTCTCTCTCTCTGTCCCTCGTGGGATTCTGTCTCTCGCTCTGTCTCCACCCTCACTCACTTGCACTCTCTCTCTCTCTCAAACAATAAAAATAAACATAACAAAAATAAAAAGGGCAGCTCTCAGCCACTCAGCTCCCGCTAAGTATTCCCATGTGGGGAAAGCCAGATCTCCTGGTTTGTTGGAGAAAGCTGAAAACATTATTTGAAAGCTCCTGGTTTGGGCCATAGACCACCCCTTAAACAAAGGAAACGAGCCAATCAACAAGGAATGACTAGGTATTTAGAGGTCTCAAACCAATAAGGGCAGAAACTGAAAAGAAGGAACAAGGGGGAAAGGAAGGAGGGGGTGACCAAAACCTTATAAAACAAGGTCCCTTGCCTACAGCCGCAGGTATTCACCTTCAAATGTCCCCTCTCTGTAAAGAGAGTTTTCATACTGTTTTGTTTTTTTTTTTAAGTTTCTTTATTTGTTTTGAGAGAGAATGCGCGTGCTTGCGAGTTGGGGAAGGGCAGAGAGAGGGAGAGACAGAATCCCAAGCAGGCTCTGTGCCACCAGCCCAATGCAGGCCTCGAACCCATGAACCATGAGATCATGACCTGAGCCGAACCCAAGAGTCAGATGTTTAACCGTCTGAGCCACCCAGGCGCCACCATATTATTCGTAACTTTCTAATTTTCAATAATAAACTTTGGCCCGCTGCTCACTTAAAAAACAAGCAAGCAAGCAAGCCCCTGGTTTGTGGTAACACTTACTATGAGTCCAGGCATTCTTCCAAACTAACTTATTATCCACATAACATACCTATGAAGTATTACTATCAACTACACCTTCAAATTGGACACCGCGGCACAGAGAGATTAAGTAACTTGCCTAAGGCTGCACAGCAGCAGACTCCAAGGATACCACCTGCACCACCGTGGGGTACGGCTGGTAACTAATTTTTAAAACATTTTAGACACAGTGCAAGACAACTTAAACGCACCCTGTGGGCTCCATGTGCCTCGGGGCCGGTAGTTTCTGATCCACAAGGAGATGAAGGAAAAGAGGGTTTGATCAAATGGGAGCCTAAAGGAAGTGACAACAACTATGTTAGGGGCGAAGGAAGAGCGGGTGAGGCGAGAGAAGGCAGCAGAACTTGACCGCACAAGACCGTGAAGACCTATCTTAAGCAGAGCGGGAATCCCTCAGCCCCACTTGTTCCTCCTCTCCCTCAGTACCTCATCCAGTGCGAGACAATCCCCACGCTGCCCCCCGTCTCCTTCCTCCTTGGTGGGGTCTGGTTTAACCTCACGGCTCAGGACTACGTCATCCAGGTAGGTGGCCGTCACAAGGCAGTGACGCAAAAAGATGGGATTTGAGAGGATGGAGCTGGGAACGAGACATCACTGGGACGGAGTAGGGGCCACAGAAACACTTCTGGTGCCGGGGTAGTGGGCGGGGCAAAGCTGTGGCTCCCGGGGAAGAGGCGGGTTCGGTGTGCCTGACACCCAGTGGCCCGTTTTGTCGCCTTGCAGATTGTTCGGGGTGGTTTCCGCCTCTGCTTCTCTGGCTTCCAGGCCCTCGACCTGCCTCCGCCTGCAGGGCCCCTCTGGATTCTCGGCGATGTCTTCTTGCGGACCTACGTAGCCGTCTTCGACCGCGGGAACCTGACGAGCGGGGCCCGAGTGGGGCTGGCGCGCTCACGCTTTGGGGAAACCGAACCACCAAGGGGTGGGCCCGCGCAGGCGCAGTTCTCCGGCTGGCGCCTCGGTTAGGCGCAGGCGCACCGAGTGGTAGTCGAGGCCCAGGTACTCCATAAAAATCCGTTCTTACCATTGACTCTACCTGGGTCACTTTTTTCTTTTTTTTTAAGCGCGTGATTTTTGGAGAGAAAAGTTAGTGTCCAGCTCTCTGACTTGAGGAAGAAAGGAAGGAGAAAGGTATCACTCCTTTTCTCCAGGGCAGGGCTCCCGCCGGTGCGGAGGTCTTGTACTACGAATCCCAGGAGGCCCTTCGCCTACGCTGTCTATAGACAGAGGCGCCCGGCACCGCGAAGCCTCATGGACCTTGTATTCCAGGCCGTGTTCTCGTCTTGCCGGGGGCGGGCGCAGCCACAACATGCGTGGGAGGCGACAGGTCGCGACGGCAGCGACAGGTGGCAGTGGGGGGTGCTGCCTGAATCGTAAAGGGCTTTCCAACCCTTGTTTTAAGGGGAGGGGATATGATTCCCGCAGACTTCATCCTCTGTTCTTCCTTCTCCCCTTGGGATTCCGAGACCCCTGGGTCCGCCATAAAGGCGGGGCTTGAAGCCCCCGGGTTGGGGGGAGCTGTGCTGTCCCTCCTCCGGCGATGATGTCATTCCCCCCCTCCGCAGCTTCTTGCTGCCCTGAGCTGCCGGGGCTGGGTCACCCCTCCCCCAACGCCAGCCCCGGATTCCCCCATCCCCGCCCCGCCTCGACTTGGGGTGAGTACGGGGGGAGGGGGAGAAGGCACAGGGTCCGGGGGCGGTAAAACGACCCAAATCCCAGTTTTGGAGGCGAGAGACCCGGGAGATGGGGACTCAAAGATTACAGCGGAGAAATTCTTCCTTAATAACGAGCTTTGGGAGCCAAGGTTCTTGGAAGGCCTGGGGGGACCAAGGATCGTAGGCGGAGAGTCTCCATATTTTCAGCTTTACTGTTCGGGAGACCCTCTTTCCTGGATTTATAACTGATGGGAATGGGGGTGGAGGAACGAGGCTGGGATCCTAGAAGTCGGGAAGCGGGAGACCCTTTCCCAATTCCAGGGCCTTGGAGAATGGGGGGGGGGGGGATGAGGGGGGCGCCAAGGATGACAGAGGTGGGAGTTTGGAGCTTTCAGGAATTTTGTGCCTGGAGGACCAGGAAAAGGATAGATTGGGAAGGAGGACGGGTGGGAAAGGGCTGAAAACCAGGACAGACATTGGTCTACACCCTCCTGGTGTCCATCGCCCCAAATCAAGTCCGCTTCCCCCTGGTCTGTTTGCAGGGCTGGGTGTCCCATACCCGGAGCCTACATTATGCCTCCAGTCGCCTACCCCATGGGTATAGACTGGAGGCTCACAAATCCCCCACATACCCCGGTGGGTCCTGGAGAGGGCCACGAGGGAGTGGTGGCATTCAGTTTTCCCTGGACCTGATGGAGTCTGGACTATACTGTTACTCCTTGCCCCGGGGCCTCCGCCCCGCTCCCGTGGTCTCTAATCTGGAGTCTCATCCCATATCGTCCCCTATGGCAGCCCCCTCGCCCACAGCCCCCACCTTCTCCCACACCTTCTGACCTCTGCAAAAACGCTATTTGGTAACTGGATCCCGTGCCTGGCTGCTGTCAAAAGCAGAAGAGAAAAGTAGAGTTGGGGGGAGGGAGAGGATATAAGGGAGCATAGCTGATTTTTACCCTAGTCCCTACTCCCACCCCTAGTGCCTACCCAACCCCTCCTCCAGCCACCACCCCCACTCCTGACTTGCTCAGAAACCTCACTCAACCCAAGCCTCAACCTAAGCCCAGTCCCTCACCTCAGGATTCACTGCTTCTGCCTGGGGATACACCGGAATTCAGGGTAGAGAAGAGTAGGAAGTTTTGATGTCTTTTCTCTGCCTTCCTGGGCCCCATCGGGGGCTTGAGTACCGCCCAAGGTCTGGGGGGGGGGGTGAAGGAAATACCTCCTTGGTCTGCAGGACAGGCTCCACTTCTGCAACTCTCTCCGCAGTGACGCAGCCTCGGGTCCTGGCCAGGATGGGGGTTAGAGGGGGTGATGGAGGGACAGAGACCAAAGGACAGCGGGACAAAGTCCCAAAGAAGTGGAGAGAGAGCCTCATAAGGGGATGAAAGAGGCACGGGGAGTGGGGATAGAGACCCGCATAGGGTGACAGAGAGAAAAAGGAGAGAAAGAGAAAAGGCACTTACAGAGGAGGGAGAGAGACGGAGGAGAGGAAAAAGATACTGACAGAGAGGTCGTCAGAGAACAAGAGCAAGGGGACAGAGATGCAGATGAATGGATAGAGACGGGGGGTGGGGGGTACAGGCTGGGAGAGGGGAGTGGAGGACAGAGACACAAAGAAGAGGGACAGAGACCTGGAGGGGACAGAGACCCAGGGAGAGGAAGACAAGGGCCTAGGGCAAGGAGGACAGCGCCCCAGAGAGGGAGTGGAGGACAGAGACACAAAGAGAAGAGACAGAGACCGGGAGGGGGCAGAGGCCCAGAGAGAGAGAGGCAAATCCCCGAGAATAAGCTACAGAGACCAGGAGAAAGAGACTGGGGGTGGGGGGACGGAGACACAGTTGGGGGAGAGGAGACTGAACCTTAGGGAGAAGGGAGTAAAGACTCAGAAGGAGGGGAACAGATTCAGAGAACAATGGGACAGAGACCCGGAGGGAGGGTAGAGACTTAGAAAAGAGGGTCCAGAGTCTCAGCGGGGCGAGGGCAGAGACGAGGGGACAAATAAATACTCAGAGAAAGGGATAGAAAGACATCGAGAGACACAAAAACGGGAGCGGGGACGGGTGGGTAGGCGATACGAACCAGCCGCCGCACCTGCAGAGGGAGGCGGTGGGCCAGGGATAATGCAGCGGGAGAAAGCCCGCAGCCCCTGACCCGCCCCCTTCGCTCCCGCAGGCACCGCCTCCTCCCGCCGCAGCCGGGGCAGAAGCTGAGGCCCCCGCTCCAGCGCCTGCGCCCAGCTGCTCTGTGTCTGGCCAGCCAAGGGGGCGGGGCAGGACACGCCCCTCCACTAGCCCCGCCCCAACTCTCCGCTCCCGCCGGGACTTTTCGGACACCTAGCCCCGCTCTATTTCTCATTGGCCCCGCTTATTTCCTCAGCCTAGCCAGTTTCCCGGAGCTTAGATTTCTCCCCTCCGCCGCCCTTAAGGCTCTCTCTTCACCCGTCCTCATCCATCCCTTGGTTCTGCAGTCTGCAGTCCGCTGTTATCTAGACTTGGTCCCTTTTACATCACCAGTTGGAAGTTCTTGCAGCGCCCTCCAAAGCCCTGCTGACCCTCACGCCGCTCTCCCAGGTTCTCTGAGCCCAGACTCCCCGTTCCAGGTCCTATTCTTCCATCCAGCCCAGTAATTTTGTACTCTGCAGGTCTCACCTTTCCCGTAGCGTCCCCATACCCGTTCTGTACTCTCTTAGCCCTGCCCCAACCCCGCCTAGGCTGGTTGCTTTCAAGCCTCTTAGAGCCCCAGTACTCCCCTAGTCTCGTCTTCCCACAGTCCATTCAAGACGGTTTCTACCATTTGTAGATCCCACCCACCTTCCTCAGTCTCATCCATACATCCTGACACTCCTTTTCCCGGCCCAGCCCTGTCTGACCAGGCCAAGCTTGCAACCCTGGCCCGACCCCTTCCTCGCTTCGTTCCCTTTCTTAGTCCTAGGCAGACGCTCTCAGGTTTCCAGGCCTCGCTTATATCCTCTCCTGCTCACTGGGTCTCAGTCCCTATTCCTCCTTTCGGTCCAGCCTAGTGCCATTTCGCGCGAAAGTACGGTCTATTCTTCATTTCCAGTTCCCGCCCCTCGTTCAGTCTCGCCTCCTCACTACCCAGCCCAATTAGGACTGTTTCTAACTTTCCTAGGCCCTGTCTCTTCTTAAGATCCGCCCTGCCCCGACAAAGCAAAGTTAGGGGTCGAACCCGGCTGTCTCCATCTGCCCCTCCCCACAGGCTCCAGGTTGCCGGCTCTTTAGATCCTTTCTCTGTCCAATCAGGACCGTCTCCCCCATGCCAGTCAGAAGTCTTTAAGTAGTTTGGACTTGTCCACTTCCTCTGCTCCGCCCACTCCTTTCTTCAGTTCAATCAGATCTCTTTCTCATATCTAGTCCCACCCCCTCAGTTAGCTGCCCGTCCTGCCCATTTGGCACCTCGCTCGGACCTCCCCTTCTCTCGGAAAGATCCAATCGGTGTGTTTCACCTGCAGCCCCGCCCCGAGCAGCTAGGCTGTGTGGAGTCCCCGTCCTTCCCCCTGCCTCAGCCCCGCCCTACCGTCCCCAGACCAATCAGCTCTGTTCCGCCCCCACCGAGGCCCCGCCCCCTCCACCCGTCGCTTCTTCCACCCAATCACGTCTGCTTCTCCTCCTGCAGCCCCGCCCCCGACGCCCCGCCCCTTCAGCCCCGCCCCCCGTCCAATGCTGAGCTCAGTCTGCGTCTCGTCCTTCCGCGGGCGCCAGGGGGCCAGCAAGCAGCAGCCGGCGCCACCGCCGCAGCCGCCCGAGTCCCCGCCGCCGCTGCCCCCGCCGCCGTCACCGCCGCCGCTGCAGCAACAGCAGTTTGCGCAGCCCGGCTCCGCCGCGTCCCCGGCGGGCCCCCCGGCACCCCGCGGGCCCGGGGGCCGGCGCGCCGAGCCATGCCCCGGGCTGCCGGCGGCGGCCATGGGGCGGCACGGCGGCGGCGGTGGCGACAGCGGCAAGATCGTGATCAACGTGGGCGGCGTGCGCCATGAGACGTACCGCTCGACGCTGCGCACCCTGCCGGGGACGCGGCTGGCCGGCCTGACGGAGCCGGAGGCGGCGGCGCGCTTCGACTACGATCCCGGCGCCGACGAGTTCTTCTTTGACCGGCACCCGGGAGTCTTCGCCTACGTGCTCAACTACTACCGCACAGGCAAGCTGCACTGTCCGGCCGACGTGTGCGGGCCTCTTTTCGAGGAGGAGCTCGGCTTCTGGGGCATCGACGAGACCGACGTGGAGGCCTGCTGCTGGATGACCTACCGGCAGCACCGCGACGCCGAAGAGGCGCTCGACTCCTTTGAGGCTCCGGACCCTGCGGGCGCAGCAAACGCCGCCAACGCCGCTGGCGCCCACGACGCGGGTCTGGACGACGAGGCGGGCGCGGGCGGCGGCGGCCTGGACGGCGCGGGCGGCGAGCTCAAGCGCCTTTGCTTCCAGGACGCGGGCGGCGGCGCCGGGGGGCCGCCAGGGGGCGCGGGCGGCGCAGGCGGCACGTGGTGGCGCCGCTGGCAGCCCCGCGTGTGGGCGCTCTTCGAGGACCCCTACTCGTCGCGGGCCGCCAGGGTGAGCGTGCTCTCGGAGCCCCCCTCCCTCCTCCTTCTCCTGGAGATCCCAGCCTCTTGTGAATGCCCCATCCTAACCCTTAGAATCCCTTGGCCCATCCCAGCCCCTCCTGGTCTTCCTGGTCTCTGGGCTCCCCAGTGTCTTAGAAGCCTGTTTCCCCAAACCTGAGTCTCCTGTACTTTTCTGAACACACCCCCGTCTCCTGACCATCCCCAGATCCTCAGAAGACGTTTCCGCAACCTTCAGAACCCTCCAGATCCCTCCAACCCCCCCCCCCCCCCCCCCGCTTCCCTAGGCTCCCCAATACTCTTAGAAACTTCCTCCCCGAGTATGAATTTCCTGGGCGTCTGTGAACAACCTCACCCCTCCCTTCCTGGACTTCTCTGAGACCCTCAAAAGAATTTTCTCCAGCCCGAGTCTTCTGAGCCCCTGCAAATCCTTTTTCACCTCTTTTGGCCACCCCGGAGACCCCAGAAGACCCTTCCGCAGCCCTGAGTTTCTTGGACCATCCCCAGACCCTCCAAAGACCTCCCTCCTTAGCCGTCAGTGTCCCAGACCCTGTGAACACTGCTCCTGGCTTCCCCTGCCCCCTGCAGTTCCTCTGAAGCCCTCTCTCCAGCCCTCAATCCCTCAAGTTCTACAACACCTCCCTGATTCTTTCTCCCTTTGCCCCTCTCCCCGCACCTCCTCCTCTCTCCAAGTTTGAGTGTTCTGGCTATTTTTGAACCCTACTTCTGCCTCCAAAGTCTTAGAGGACTCCTCCGCCTTCATCTCAGAGCCTCCTAGACCCCTGTGAATCTCCAAACCACTTGCTCTGGCTAGGACACTTTCCCCCTCCCCCTTACTGCAACACTGAGCCTTGGGGAGTCTTCCCTTCTGGGACCCTCCAGTCCTCTGTGTTCACATATCTTCCTGCATCCTCCCCGCCAACTCCCATCCCAAGGACTTTCCCTATAAAGCTCCAGACTTCCCCCAAGCCTTTCACACTCCTCCTCAGTGTCTCCAGAAGAGCCTTGAGCCCCCATAATATGTCTTTCCTCTCCAGAAGCTCCCATATGCCTTCTTCATCCACAGATTCTCCCAGCTTCTTCTCCCTTCCACAGCCCACTCTTTATCTCTGGGATCCCCCATCCAGAGCCTCCTGGCCCTTTCCCAAGTCAGTCAACTGACTTTTCCTCCTGCTCCAGAACTTTACCGAACCTGTCTTTGGGACTCCCCCACAAGTTAGCAACCCCAAACCTCCTTCTCAAAATAGCTCCCAGTTTTTTCCACCCTGCCTTGGTATCTTTCCACTGGTCCCTACCCCAGCCCTGCTCACTCCCCCATTCCCAAGCTCCCTGCCCCACCATCTAAAGCCCAGGACTGGGCCCCTCTGCTCCCCTACCCCCAAAGTGAGCCAAAGAGTCCACACTCCAGCCTTATCTCCCTTGAAATGCCAGATTTCCCCCAAAGCTCCCTTCATCTTCCCCCCAAAACTTTCCTTAAACATCTATAACTTCCCAGATACCGTCCCCCTTGGTTCTCCCTTGAACCTCTTCCTCCTACTAACTTCCTCCCTGTGTTGGAAGGGAGGGGGGGGGTAGTTCAAAATGGGGGAGGATTAGAAAGAGGGGCAAAGAGGAGCAACTCCGGGCACCCCCCCCCCCCCTCCAGCCTCCCTGGGACCCAAACACCCAGAGGAACGGTCCGGCCCCCTCCCCCCACCGTGCCGTGTCCTGGGCCGGGAAGGACGCGGAGCCGCAGTGCCGCATTCACGCCAGGGGAGGGAGCGAAGGGGGGGGGGGGACCCGGAGGCACCGCATAAAGTTTGGTCCTGAGAAGCGCTGAGTTGGCGAGATTTGGGGTTGGGTGGGGGGAGGTGAGGAGGAAGAGGTTCCGAAGGGACTTGGCCCTAAATGATCCCTCAGGCCTCTGAGTGGCTTCCTCCCCCATGGCCTGGGGCGCCCTTCCCTCGTGAACCCATTGAAGGGTGCTGAAGTGAGACTAGGGGTCCGGGACAGGTACGGGGTGGGGGTGGGGGTGGTCACTCACTCCACAAATGGTTCTTGAGTGTAGGCGTGCCAAGCACTTTCCAGACTATTAGACCGCTTGAGAGAGTTGGGAGCGGAGGCCAATGCAAAGTGGAGGGTACGGCCCTACCTCATCCTCGCTCCCCTCCCCGTAATTTCTCCTTTCCTTCTTACAGGGACTCCATGCCCTCCTACCCCTTCTGCTTTTGAACCACCTCGGGGCAAGGGGTTAAACCAGTCCCGGCGCTGTCCAGCCTCTACAGCTGCGCACTGCGGCGGGTGCCCACCCTCCCCTCCTTGCCCTGGGAGGGAAAGAGTTAAACTCCTGGCCCTCGGTCTCCCGACGTGAAGCGGCGGCACTGCGGCTGCGCCCCTCTTGCTCTGCTCCGGCCCCTAAGGGGTTAAGACCGCTCTCGGCCGCGGCGGCTGCGCACTGCGGCGGGGGAGCTGGCCGCGGTGCTGGCCGCCGCGCGCCCCGCCCCCCGGCCCGGCCCGCCCCCACTGCGGTGCCGCAGCCTGCGCCGCGCACCCGGCTCGGAGGGGGCGGGGGAGCATAGGGCATGCGCTCTGCGGCGGCCTCTGGCCTCTTAAACCACTGCGGAGAACCGAGGAGGGGGGCGGGGCAGAGAGGGCCAAGGTTGACCCCAGCCCACCTCAAGGTCCCGGGCCCTTCTGCGGCACCCTCTGGCTTGCCTCTCTGCTCTGCACTTCAGATTAAAGTTAAGCCCTCCCAAGCCCGGACCCCGCCCCCTCAGCCCTGTGGAGGAAGGGGAGTTGCTGAGGGACCCTGCTGCTCTCCAGTCCACCCCAAAGTCTAGGGTCCTCTCTTCAGTCTGACCCTGAGCCCCCTTTTCTTCTTGAGTCCCTGATTAAAAGTCAAGCGACCCAGGCCCTCCTCCTCTGCGCATCTGACTAAAGCCCTCTCTTTGCCCTAACACCCATCCCCTTCGCTCTCCAAGGGACTAACCTCACTCTTCTCTCTGCGTGTTTGATAAAACCCACCGTCATCTCCAGGGGCCTGCTCCGTCCTCTTCCTTCTCTAAGATCTTGCCTGCACCCCTTCGGCTCCTCAAGGTTTTCTTCAAAATCCACACCAATGCGTGCAGGACTCGAGTCCTCCCCATCTTGAAATGACCCGTGTGCCCCCCCCCCCTGGACTTCTGGCTAAAGCCTCCTCACCTTTCTGGCCCTAGCTCCACCGTCTCCCATCCCCCCCCACGTTCAGGCCCCTGACCCTCCCTTTCTCTCCAGAGCCTTGAACTCCAACCCTCCTTGCCTCTGTCCTTTTCTCTTTTTGCACACTTGACCCTTCACTTCTTCCCCCATTTATGGCCCTAACACCCCTCGGTGGTTCCATCCCTTTGCTGTCCTCTCTGGACACCCAGCTTTCTCCCTTCTCTGGGTCCCGGGCATTGTGACCAAGGTCCTTAAACCCTGGCTTCTCTCTGAGGCATCGACCTTGCCCCCCACTAACTGATGCCTCCATACCCTGGCAGGAGCTCAGATTTTCTTACTGAGTTCCAGGTACTGGGCCAAGCACTGTTTCTGGAGCCAGGACTTTTGTATACTCATCTAATGTAATCCTCAATAATCCTGTGAAAAACCTGAGGTGTAGAAAGCTTAATCTCCTTGCCCAAATTAGGCCATGGAAACGCTGGCTCCAAATGCAGGCTTTCATAACTTTTGTGACTGTTTTGGGATTCTGCCTCCCTGCCCACTTTCTCCACTTCCTCTTCCCTTGGCTCCAAGCTGAGCTCCAAAGCCTCTGATACCCCGAGGGTGAGTGATCTTAGTCTCCCCGCCACTCCCCTCCCATCGCAGAATCCTTGGACCCTGCTGGGGAGTCCTGAGATGGGACACCGGGTGTGGGGAAGTGGTCTGGGAGACGCAGTAAAGGACCGGAAATGGCCGTTTCGGCGAGAACAGTCGGTGGCCCGTCTGCCACCACTGCTGGGGCCAGCTCCTGTCCCAAGCCGGGGAGAGCCGCCTCTGATCCTTTCCCTCCCCCCCTTTTCAAGCTTTACAGGGAAGAGCAGGACGCAGGCTGTGATGGAGGCGTGGGGTGGGGACTCCTGGGTCTCCCCGGAGGTGGGGGCTGGGGAGGGGCGGCCGCTGGGAGGGTCTCCTAGAGGTGGCTGGCTGACCAGATGCCTGGGTCACCTTTTGCCCTCTCTCTCCTGCCCTGCCTCGCAGTATGTGGCCTTCGCCTCCCTCTTCTTCATTCTCATCTCCATAACCACCTTCTGCCTGGAGACCCACGAAGGCTTCATCCACATCAGCAACAAGACGGTGACGCAGGCCTCCCCCATCCCGGGGGCTCCCCCGGAGAACATCACCAACGTGGAGGTGGAGACGGAGCCCTTCCTGACGTACGTGGAGGGCGTGTGCGTGGTCTGGTTCACCTTCGAGTTCCTCATGCGCATCACCTTCTGCCCGGACAAGGTGGAATTTCTCAAGAGCAGCCTCAACATCATCGACTGCGTGGCCATCTTGCCCTTCTATCTCGAGGTGGGCCTCTCGGGCCTCAGCTCCAAGGCTGCCAAAGACGTGCTGGGCTTCCTGCGGGTCGTCCGCTTCGTCCGAATCCTGCGCATCTTCAAGCTCACGCGCCATTTTGTGGGGCTGCGCGTGCTGGGCCACACGCTCCGCGCCAGCACCAACGAGTTCCTGCTGCTCATCATCTTCCTGGCGCTGGGCGTCCTCATCTTCGCCACCATGATCTACTACGCGGAGCGCATCGGCGCCGACCCCGACGACATCCTGGGCTCCAACCACACCTACTTCAAGAACATCCCCATCGGCTTCTGGTGGGCCGTGGTCACCATGACGACCCTGGGCTACGGAGACATGTACCCCAAGACGTGGTCGGGGATGCTGGTCGGGGCACTGTGCGCCCTGGCGGGGGTGCTCACCATCGCCATGCCCGTGCCCGTCATCGTCAACAACTTTGGCATGTACTATTCGCTGGCCATGGCCAAACAGAAGCTGCCCAAGAAGAAGAACAAACACATCCCCCGGCCCCCGCAGCCCGGCTCCCCCAACTACTGCAAGCCCGACCCCCCTCCCCCGCCGCCCCCGCACCACCCCCACCACGGCAGCGGCGGTATCAGCCCTCCGCCACCCATCACCCCGCCCTCCGTGGGGGTGACTGTGGCCGGGGCCTACCCGGCGGGCCCCCACACGCACCCCGGGCTGCTCAGGGGGGGCGCGGGGGGGCTCGGGATCATGGGGCTGCCTCCTCTGCCGGCCCCCGGGGAGCCTTGCCCGTTGGCTCAGGAGGAAGTAATTGAGATCAACCGCGCAGGTGAGCAGGGGCGCATGAGGGGCCGATGGGGGTGGGGGGAGGAGGCCACCGCTTCGCTTAAGAGCCCGGGGCGGTCACTACAGAGGGGAGAGAGAAAAGCGAACAGCTATTGCTGAGGTCAACGAAGAGGCACGGAAACAGACGGATTCGGTGTGAAAGAGACGGTTTGGGGGAGAGCCAGACTCGCGGCCAGGACATTCGGGGGGACCAGGGAGGCAGAGCGATCGGCCTACCGGGAGGGGGGACTCGGGCACAGGCACAGAGACGGTCTAACATGTGAATCACCGGCCGGCCGGAGACACGGCATCTGAGTCTTCTGGTGGTGATGCGGAGAAAAGAGCCCGAAAGCGACAGAAAGCAAGCAGTTGTCCCCGAGAGCAGGAGAGACAGAGAGAGAGAGGACAGAGGCGGAGGGCCAGTGGTAGAGAGTTCAGGTTCTAATGACAGCGAGGCCAAGAGAGGAGACAAGACTCAAAGACCAAGAAGTAGGTAGAGGCCAGGAAGACAGGCCCAGAGGGCGGGCCGGCCGTGTGACGGTGACTCGGGACCCAGGGCCCTTGGCTCCGGCTCAGTCCGAGAGACGCACAAGAGAGGCGGCCAAATGAAGAGGTGAAGGGAAGGAGATGAGGGAGAAGAAAGTTGACCCGGTGTGTCCCTCCCCCTAGGGGAGTCTGTGTCTCTGAAGGTTGGGGGCCAAGGTCCTGTGGTCCTGAGCAGGGAGAAGCCGGTGGGCCCCACCCCCATGACTTAAGTAGGTCAAGAAAGGGAGCTGGGCCGCCCGGCCCTCATCTGGCTCCCTCGGCCGCTGACCCAGTTTCACACCAATTAAAAATAGCTCAAGTCAGAGCCTGGGGGACCCCCACCTCCCGCCCTCCCTCCTCTGTCACCTTCCCAACCCTTCCCCGCTGTGCCCTTCCCAGCACCCAACACCCTCCCTAAACAGCTACCTCCCAGCCCCCTGAGGCCCCCCAGCCGTCCCTACAAACCTACCCCAACCCATCTACCCGACCAACCCAACACCGCACCCCGGTCCCGCCCTACTCGTTCACTTCAGCCGACCGCCCACCGGCACTCTACCCCGGCCTCCTTCCAGGCACCCAGCTCGCTTCCCAACCACCCTCCAGATGCCCTGCACCCCACCCAGTCCTGCCCTTCCCAGCACCCAACACCTGGCCCGAGCACCACCTCCCGCCACACAGCACCCTCCATCCACACCAACTCCTGACCGCCCTTCCGCATCCCTGCTGTCCTTCCCGGCACTCAACACCTCCCCCCACCCCGTGACCTGTCCCCTAAACCCACCAGCCACACACGCCAGCACCCAGCTTCCGGCCTGCCCCTCCTGTCCCTTCCTTGAGACACCCTGCCCCTCAGGCGTCTACTCCCAGCCCCCTCCTTGCTAATGGCACCCCCACCCTGAGTTCCTGCACCTCACTCTCTCCTTTGTGTCTCTGTCTGTCCCTCTGGCGCAGATCCCCGCCCCAATGGGGACCCTGCAGCAGCTGCGCTTGCCCACGAGGACTGCCCAGCCATCGACCAGCCCGCCATGTCCCCGGAAGACAAGAGCCCCATCACCCCTGGCAGCCGTGGCCGCTATAGCCGGGACCGAGCCTGCTTCCTCCTCACCGACTACGCTCCTTCCCCTGATGGCTCCATCCGGAAAGGTGAGGTGCCCTCCACTGGCCCCCTGGAGCCCTCCCTCTCTCTCTCTCTCTCTCCCTCCCTCAGGGGAGGGAGGGAGATGGGGGAGGAGGTGCTGGACTTCCCTTCCCCCATCCCCTGGCCCCAAATTCCCTTCCTCCCAGATCCCCCGCCCCCCAAGTTTCCTCACCACTGACCCTTCACCTGTCTTTATTCCATCTCCATTTCCCCCCACCCCACCCCGGACCCTCTGGCCTCTTCCCCCACCCCCAGCCACCGGTGCTCCCCCACTGCCCCCCCCAGACTGGCGTAAGCCAGGCCCCCCAAGCTTCTTGCCCGACCTCAACGCCAACGCCGCAGCCTGGATATCCCCCTAGCGGACGAACCCCTTCCCCCCGGGGTAAGTAGCCCCCACCCTTTGATCCCCACTTTCTTCCTGACTAACCCCTCTGAGAACATGCATCCCCCACTGACCGAGACTCCTGTCCCCTCACTGCGAACAGCTCCATCCAATTAACCAGCAGCCACGACACTGACCCCACACCCACCCTTCCAGGACTTGCCCTGCCCCTCACTAACCCTCCAGAACTAACCCGACCCTCCCCACCGTGTGCCTGACCTCCCTCCCCTGCCCTCACGACTGACCCCCATCCTCACCCCCATTCACATCTCTCTCCCTGCCTCCCCCCCCTCCCTGGGTTTTTTATTCAATTGAGAAAATGGGGTACACACCCAGGACACTCTGGGGTGCAAGATGGGATGGGGAAGACTCAGCCGCTCGTCCAGTCGCTTGTGAATTGGCCAGCGCTTACCAAGGACCTGTGTGTCACCTGCGTGTCACCTGCGTGGTGCTAGGCACAGGGAATCAACAGGGAAGAACCCCCCCCACCCCACCACCACCACCACACCGCCCAAGGAGCTCCCAGTTTGCTGGGAGAGTCAGACACTGACCTAGAAAGCCACTATTTGGGGTGATACATGCGCAAGGGGAGGTACCACAGGGACACGCAGTAAGAGGAACTCGCACGCTCCCCAGGGCAGGATGAAAGTAATGGGGAAGGCTTCCCGAAGGAACTGAGGTCTGGAGGTGTCCTGACCTCAAGTGCAGAAGTGATCCCAAGGGACATAGTGACCACAGGGACTGGGCCAAACAGAGCGGAGGAGACTGGGGACTGGCAGGTAGACGTGAGGTAGGAAAGCAGGCCTGGGCTGAACCTTGTTTAGGGACCCTGGGGGGGGGGGGCGGGCAGGTCAGCGCCTGGGCTGTGTGGGGCATGGACAGGAGACTGGAGGTCAGGAGGCCCGGGGAGCAGGCTGGGATGAGGGTCCGAGGGGATGCAGAGGAAGGGACAAGGCAGAGAGAGTTAGGGATCAGGGACAGACTGGGAGGGACAGGGCTGGGAACTGGCAGTGGCGAGACAGAGTAGCTGAGTAATTCAACAAACATAACCAAGCACTCATCACACGCCAGGAATTTAACAGGATTCTGTAATCTTCACTGCAACCCTGGCTAACACACAGCTCGCTTCCTCCCTCCCTCCCTCCCTCCCTCCCTCCCTCCCTCCCTCCCTCCCTTCCTTCGGCAACTAATCGCTGAGGGCACAGTTCCAGGCACTGGAACTTTGGCGATTCACAAAGCATGACTCTGCCATCACAGTTGACACTCTAGAGCACGGATTGGCACGCTACGGCCCCTGGGCCAAACCTGCCAGCAGGCTGTTTTGTAAATAAAGCTCTACTGGAGCACAGCCACTGTCATGCTACAACAGTAGAGTGGAATAGTTGTCACGGAGAACGCGTGGCCCGCAGAGCTGAACATATGTAGCGATCGGCCCTTTACAGGAAAAGCTTGCCACCCCCTGATCAGAGGAAGCAGAAAAGCAACCCAACACATGGACAAAAGGACATGATCGTTACTCTGGCCACTTCAGATAAGGGGGTCTGCAAAGGCCTTTTTGAGGTGACGTGGACCCCGAAAGGTAAAAAGGGCCAGCCGGCGGAACAGCAGGTGCAAGGGTCCTGCGGTCCTGAGGTGGGATGAGCTTGATTTGTTAAAGGTGTAGCAAGGAGGGAGGTGTGGCTGGAACTGAGCAGCTCAGGGGAGAGGGGTGCCAGACAGAGCTTGGGGTGGGGGTGGGGGGAAGGATCATGAGAGCTTTTTGTGGCCATGGCTAGAGGCTGGATTTGACCTTAAAGGTGACAGGGAGCTCCCTGAAGGAATTTGATCTATCACTTATTCCTTCAACAAACTTCTGCGGAATCTTCTTTAGAAATACACAGACACATCCTTAAAGAATCGAATCGCTAGGTGCAGCAGCTTAGGGAGGTGCTGTAGTGGGACACGGGGGCCTCCAGGGACAGCCTTGGTTCACAGAAGTTCAGGGGGTGGGGCATGAGCAGACAGGGATGAGACCCCAGGCCTCTGGGCTCCGAGTCCAGAAGGGACAGTGGCCCTCCTCGTTCCACCCCCTAACTCCCCAATTCACCCTCCATTGTCATCTCATTATCCCCCCCCTTTCCCTGCTCCCACCTACCTCACCCACGCCTCCCCCTGCTTGCGCCCAGGCCCTTTCCACCCTGTTTCCCACCGCGAGGTCTGGATGGGCCCCCACGGAATTGAGGGAGGGGGGAGGATTTGGAAATGGGAGGGAGGGAGGGAGGGAGGGAGGTGTGGGGGCTGGGTGGCTTGGGGGAGGGGTCTCTGCTTCTCTTGCCTCTGATGCCAAAATCCATTCATTGAACTCAAATGATGGCCGGAGCTGATGGGGCTGACTGAACTCTCTGCCCCAACGCCCTGGATCCCTCCCCGCTCCTGCATTTCCAAGCTCCTTCCTCTCTCTCCATCCTTCCTGGGTGACCCACCGTCCCCTGTTGTCCCCCTCTTTTTCTCCCAGGACCCCCCCCCCAATCCCCTACCTGTCCCATGACCCTACCCTTGTCCATCTTCCCGAATCACCTGAGCCCAACACCTAACACCTGTTTCCCCTTCCTCCCCAGCCCTCCCCCCTTCCTTCCCTCATCTTCCCTCCCCCAGCCCTTCCCCCAGTCACCCCGGAAGCTCCTTCCATATTTGATGTCTTTGGCCGCCCCCATTTCACTGCTCCCCTCCCCCGGAAAACACCAGAGAGGAGGAAGAGATTCCGGCGTTTCTCCGTCCCCCCAACAGTGAGGCTGTGTTGGGGGGTTCCGCCTGACCACCCTCCCCCCGCCGTGACTCTGTGTATTTCTGTCCCCAGCTCTTGTCACCGCCTGAGACCTCGCGAGACCCTCGGTCCCCCCCTGCCCCTTCCCCCCAGGTTAGCAATTGGGAATGGCTGGGAGGGGGTGTTCCCAAGATACTGGGCTTCCAACCCCTGCCCCCCAGGCCCTCTGTCCTCTGGTCAAGACCCCCTCGCCCAGACAGACCTCTTGGCACTGCCTGGGAACGCACTAGAACTTCCCCCAGACACCGGCAGTACTCTGAGATCCTCCCGAGCTTCCCAGAAACCACACACACACACACACACACACACACACACACACACACTCTCCCCGGTCTTAGACCCTTTTGGCTCTCAGGTCGCTGTTAGACCTTCCCATCAGAAGGTTCCACGACCCTTTAAAGATACCTCATCACAACCTTCAGGTGAGCCTTGCCTCTCTCAGGTCCGCCCCCCCCACGGGGGGGGGGCACTGCCAGTTCACGCTCCTTTCTGCCTCTCACAGCCCCACCCACCTGCCTTTCCTCCTTTCTCCACCGCTAGGTCAGCCCCCACCGGAGCCCTCCCGAGCCCTCCCCACCGGCTGCTCCCCCCACATGCATTCCACCGAGCTCCCTCCCCATGCCCGTGCTGCCCACCATCCGCCTTGCTGCCCCCCCCCCAACCCTTTTGCCTCAGATAAGGGGGCCAACGGGGGTAGGGAGAGGGGAGGTGGGAGGGGCGGGCTGCGGTGGGGATGGGGTGGGGGAGGCTCGGTGGGCACCACCCTGCCTCCTAACCCTGAGTCTCTCCCCCCTCCCCATGTCTGAACCTTTCTCCTTGATTCCGACTGACTGTCCGATTTGTTCACTTTTCTCTCTCCATCTCCTTGGTCCGCCTCTGTCCATCTCTCTGCCTCTTGCCATCTGTTTTGTTATGTCTTGGTGTCTGTCTCTTATCCCTTCTGTCTCCCTCGCCGTCTCTATCCTGGACTCTGTGCTTCCGCCCTTTTTCTGTCTCCTTGCCTCTTCCCGTCCCTCTCTCTCTTTCTCCGGCTCCTATCCTTTCTGGCCGTTCCTCCCCCTGCTTCCCTGGCTCGGGGTCTCTCTGTCTGTTGGACCCTCCCCTGCACCCCCACCTCCATGCTTCCTCCCCATGTTTCTGCCCCTCCTTTCCCCCCCCCCCCCCCCAGGTTACGAGAAATCCCGCAGCCTGAGCAGCATCGCGGGCCTGAGCGGGGTGTCCCTGCGCCTCGCGCCCCTTGCCACTCCCCCTGGCTCTCCCAGGGCCGCCCGCCGCGCTCCCCCAACCCTGCCCTCCATCCTCTAACGCTCCCCTCCCCCCCGTGGGGGGACTGGGGGTGACAGGGAAGAAGGTCAAAGGAGCTGGGGGTGGGGGGTGGGGGAAAGGGTTTTTTAAAAAAATCAAAAAGTCATTAATAATATGCAACCGAGACGACGACGCCAGCAGACACCCCCGGACCCCTCACCCCCACCTGGGCCCCCAGGATGGAGGGGGAGGAGCCAAACTCCAGCCCCCCCCCCCCCCTCTCCCCCTTCCTCTCCCCCCAATAAAGCCTTCTCAGGTCTCCATGAGCCATAGGACATCCCGCTCCCATAAACTCCTGTAAATACGTCCAAATTATGCCAGTTACATTTTGGGGCGCCTCTCCGCTAGTCTGCATGCCTCCCTCAACCCGGATCCCTCCTCCCCCCTTCCAGTTCCACCTCAGCAATAAGCCGCCAGGGGCTGCATGCCGCGCGATTGAGGGAACGGGAAGTCTGGGAAGGGGGCGGGGCCTCAAGGGGGTCCGGCCGGCTTTGCAGCCGCGGGAGGGTCTCCTGGCCTCCTACCGTTCGCCCCGGGAGGACAGCCCATCACATTGATGTAAAGAGTAATACGGTAGCAACAATGTGAGGGAAGGAGGAACAGCCACCCAGGCCCCCAAACGAGCTGAGCTCAGAGGGCGAAAGCAGAGGCCTGGGGAGTGGGCTGTGGACAGCTTCTCCCTCAGCCTTTAGGAAGATCCCTCTGGTGAACGTGACCCTTTCATCCCTCTCCGTCCCCGCCACGGGGTCTGCTCGCCTCTCTTCTTGCTGCATGGACCCAGACCTCCCATCTCGGAATTTCTGGGATGATCTGGCCCTAGCACACAAAATCCCCCAACGCCCCCTCCAGGTTACCAGGACACGAGACCTGCACCCACAGTTCCCGAGACCCACTCTGGCACCCCGCATCCCCTAAATCCCCACCGGGTCCTGGGACTTAACTTCTGCGTGCAGATGCTGTCCCCCGCCCCACCCCACCCAATCCCTGGACCGCATCCCAGCGGCTCAAACCTCCAAGACTTGACCCGGCCCTTCAGCTCACTTTCAGCCTTTGGGATGCTCCAGATCCTTCCCACACTCGGGCATTTCTTGGACACCCCCAAATCCTCAGGCCTTCCCCCCCCCCCCCCAGGTAATCCCCAAATCTCTAACATCTGACATCCACCTCAGGTTCTCCTGATACCAGAATTTCCAAGACAGGCTCAACCTGTCTACAATTCCAGGGAACCAGACCTCCCCACCCCCAACCTTGGGCATCCCCTTTCGTATGCCTCGCCCTGCCTCTTCCAAGAGCCCCTTTCCTTAAATGGTGCCCCAAAGGGACCCTCTTCATGGCCATCAGTGTTTCCCAGAGAGTTGTATTGGTACCCCTGGTGATGTGCTAAGGTTTTAGGCAGCGCAAGGACGCTTAATCTAAAAAGTTTTGTCTTTCCTGGCATGTTGCTCACAAGCCGGTAAGTCCAGATACTGCTGCTTGGCCCAGACACTGTTTATTCAAGGTCGAGTGTTTCCACTTAAAGCAGAGGATGTGCCCGCGCGAAGGGACACTGGACTAGCAGAAGCTCGGGAAACGACGACATACCTTACCGGGGCTGGGATCCCAGCCCACCCTTCCCCGGCATTCCGCGTCCTGCCACGCTCGCGGGTGGAAAATCATTTCTCATATCCCATCCTGGCTCAAGGATGCGCTACCTCCCCCAAGCCCAGAGACCACACCGGTCCCAGAATCCTTAGAGGGGACCCCTCCCCTTTTGGAGCTGGAGGCCCACGGAACTAGCAACCTCCTTTCCTCTGCTCCCACGGCCTCAGGAACCCCCCCCCCCCACACCCATCCGAGGGTTGGGGGGTGTCACTGAGCGCGATTCTTGATGCAACGATTCCTATGCAAGGGGCATTTTGAGTCCCCCATCCTTCCCTCGGACCCTAAACCCTGGCGAATCAGGGGTGAGGGGTGGGGCAGGTTCTGGTGGGAGCGGGGTGGGGCGAGGCAAAGGGCTAGGGGCTCCAGACACCAGGGTATGGGGGTGGGGACTGATTATATTGCCAAAGGGTTTAACTTCTTTAAAAAAAAAAAAAACAAAAACAAAAAAACAAAAAAAAAAAACCCAACAGACCCCAGACTCCCCTGACCCTCACGGAAGCCGAACGGTGCGGGGGAAAGGGGGTGAGGATCTTTTCCAAAGGGTACAGCCCTCTTCCCAACGTCTCCCCCTGCTCGCCAGTCTGCCACACGTACCCAGCTTTTTAGTTCAGCTTTTAAAAATAATCACAATCATAAACCTTTACACAACGTGATTCACGTCCTTCACCCCAACCCCCATCCCCCAAGTCAAACAAACAGTGTGGGATTTGGGGAGGAAGAGAGAGCCAAAGGGACAACTTCTAAGTCCCGCTCCCCTTTTCTCCCCGGCCGCCAGGGTGCCTGCAACTACACGCATGCGCTGCATGACGCGCTCCCCACACGCATGTCGCGCCCCTCCAGCGCTCCGGGAACGCACGGACACGGGGCGAGGGGCGGGGCGATTGGGGAGGAACGAACGGCGGGGGGTCTTCCTGAGTGCAGCGGCTCCTCCTCCCCATCACACACACAGCAATAAGAGTCTCTCACTCCAACGTGGGCGGGGCGGGCCTGGCCTGTCGAAGCGGGAGGGGGGAGGAGTGGCCAGGGGGCGCTCTCAGGGATGGGGGCGGGTGTCCGGAGTCAGTGTGGGGAGGGGAGGTCTGCAAATCGTCCAACTCTGGTGCTAATGGCGGGTCTTCTCAGCCCACCCCCAGGGCAGGGAGGGAGGGGTCGGCGTGGCCCCTCCCCCAAGTCTCCCCCACGCCCACCCTGGGTGCATGAACCGCCCAATGCAGAAGCTGCCGCATGTCACCTGCCCTCCCCAAAGAAAAAGTGTCATGCCCCCTTCCCGCCCGCCCTCTCACTTCCCACCGAAATAAAAGTTTCCTTTTCATTTAAAAGTTGCATCCTGTTTCCTGGGAAGGTTTCCAGATCTGGGCCAGGGTGGGGGCCTCAAGAGCAGGGGTCGTATGAAAGTAACAAGGGTGTGCACTTTGGGGGGCCGGCTATCCCCTTGATCACCGGCTCTCACCTTGTGATTTGGGGGGGGGGGGGGGGGGCGGGGGGTAGTGCCTGCCTTTTCCCTGATGGTAAAATGGGATCCACACCCCTAACTGGAAACTGTGAACGGCACCTGGTTTTATATGAGCTCCTACGTGAGGGTAGCAAGACCCTAGGAGAGGAGTGGAGCTGGGTCTCCAATAAGAGGTTAGGGGCCGAGGGCCCCATGTTCCATATTGCCTACTCTGAAGCCAGACTGTGGGTTCAAGTTCTCAGTAGCTGTGTGTTCCTGGGCAGTCTCTCAACCTCTCTGGGCTGTTTCCACCACCCTAAAAGGGCAGGAGGGGGTGATCTGTTCATTCAGCAAATACACGAATCCCAACCACATGCCAGGCACTGTTCTAGGCGCCGGAAAGCAAAGGAATCATTCCTACCTCTAGGGGTTGTGCTCTAGGTGGAGGCGAGCTCCCCTGTTTGTTTAGCACAGCTATGCAAATGACCGCTACTCCACAGATGGCTCCACGGTCACCCTGTCACTGCTTTGCAAAGACTTGAGGGTCAGCCGGAGTGCAGCATCCCTTCTGCCAGTTACTCACCGGGAGGCTTGAAGCAAGGCACGTCACAGCCCGGCCTCCGTTTCCCCATCTGTATAATGGAGGCAATACGCGGGAAGGAGGCTGAAACGAGTTACTTCACATGAAACGCTGGTACCCAGGGGGCTCCCAACACTGCCAGCTGTGAGAACCAGCTGACGGCCCCACCTGCTGGTTCTGGACGGCTGCCCCAGCGGCCAAAGAAGCCTGTGACTCCCCCGCCCCATCAGAGATCCCCCGGAAGGAACACACACAGCGCCAAGGGGGTCCAGTTGGGGTGGGAGTTTATTTCTGCCAGAGCCTGGAGGCTGGGAGGATATGGGGCCTCTTCCAGCCCCCACAGGAAACTCCAAACCTAATTGTGATCACACGAGAGCAACCAGAAGGGGGGGGGGGTGGAACACACGGGGGAGGAGAGGGGGTGATGGGGGGGTTCCCTTCTCCCGCCCCTCTGCAAGGGTCAAAGGTTGGTGGAGACCTGGGGCTCCGGCTGCTGTCGCTCAGAAGTTCCGGGGTCAGTGGAGAGTGGAGAGGAGGAGGGGAAGAGGGGGGAGAGAGGGGGAGGGGAATGGGAACCCTGGCTTCGGAGGACAGGGGAGCCATGCTCCCTTGCTTATAAAGATCATTAACAACTTAAGGAGGGAGGGGAGCCCTATGGGGCCACAGCTTGCTAACTGCTCCCGGATTTCCTTCCAAGCGAAGGCCCTCCTCCACGTTGCCCTGCTCCCCTGCTCCCCTGTGTTTAGGGGTCCATGGGTCTCAGCCCCTGCCCCCTCACATGGGGTTGGTAAGTGCTATAGTGCCAAAGGCTGGCACCATCTTCAAAGTGCAAGAAGCCAGAGGTTGGGTTCCCGGGACGGGCGCCCCAGGGACCAGGGGCCAGGGAGGGAGGGGCCAAAGCTGGGGGCAGGGCGGGGTCACTGGGGCTGGGGCGCCGCCGGGGGCTCGTCAGGCTCCGGGGGTGGCGGCCCAGACCCGGGCTCCTCCTCCTCGATCTCCTCCTCCAATGGCACGCCCTCCTCCAGTCGGAAGACCTGGCGCACCTTGCGGGTGGTGAGGGTGAGTGGGCCGCGTCTGCAGGGGGGGCGAGAGACCAGGAGACGGGCGGGCGGGCCGTTAATTGAGGGGAGCAGGGGAAAAGTGAGCGGGAGCTACGGGAGAAAGAGCGAGATGGGGGCGGGGCTTATGGAGTGACGGTGCGCTGTGCAGGTGACCCTACCGGAGCCGGTTCCTCAGCGTGTTCAACTCGCGGTTCATGGCCTCCGAGGACTCTGTGACATCTTCCAGCTCGTGCTGCAGCCGCCGGCGGACCGCCTGCGCCCGGGACGCCTCCTCCTCGGCTTCCTCCAGCTGTCGCTTTAGCTGTTTCACCCGAAGGTTGCCCTTCTCCACCTTGGTGGAAGCAGAGGTCCAGGTCAAGTCCGGGGGCGGGGGGTGTCGGCCTCGCCCACTCCCTCAGCTCTGGGCCGCATCCCCCTGCCCCACCCCACCCCCGACTCTGCCCTGCGCTTGCCTTCTGTTCATGCTTCGTTTTGTTCTAGATCCTCTTGCCAGCCTCTGCCCCAACTTCAAGTGTGAGACTGTCCCCCAATGTGGTCTCAGAGGGGTCTTTCTATGTCCAGAGCTGACCCTGTCCCTCCCCTGCTCAAAGCCCCCCTCTCCCCGCCCCCATGGCTCCCCAGTGGTGCTGGGACAAGGTCCCAGGCCCTCAGTGTGGCATTCCAGGCCCTGCAGGGTCTTCTTCTTATAAACCCATTGGTCAGATCATCTTCACTAAGACCCTCCCTAAACCCTGTCCAGGGGGAAGCCACATATGATCTGCCTCTCACCAATCCCTCTGGCCTCATTTCTTCTTCTTTTTTAAATGTTTATTTGTTTTTGAAAGAGAGGGCACGCAGGGAAGGGGCAGAGAGAGAGGGAGAGAGAGAGGATCTGAAGTTGGCTCCATCCTGACAGCAGAGAGCCCGATTTGGGGCTCAAACTCAGGAACAGTAAGATCATGACCTGAGCTGAAGTTGGATGCTTAACTGAACCACCCAGGTGCCCCTGGCCTCATTTCTTATCACTCAATCTTCCTGCTCCATTCTTCTCTCTAGCCACACTGCTCTACTCTTCACTTTACTAAACCCACCAAACTTATTTCCACACCCCAGGGCCCTTGTACCTGCTGTTCCCTCCGCCTGACTCTTCCTGTCCTCTCAGTTCTCAATTCATATGTCACCTCCTTAGAAGGGATTTCCTGCCCCACCCCACCACCCCCAATCTAGGGAATATTCCCTAAACCTCATGTCTCCTCTCTTCATTCACTTTTTTCTTCATAGCCCTTGTCACATCTGTAATTATCTTTCCTTGATTATAGGTTTGTGTCTTTCTTTTCCCGTGCTACAAATGTGAGCTCTGTGAGGGCAGGGACCTTCTCCTTCTCTTTCACAGCCATATCTCCCATGCCAAGCACAGTAGTGGATACCCGACAATTGTGGAATGAATGGCAAATAAGACGCAGCTGAGCTTTTAAGGGCACAGCGACTCTATCTAGGGCCAGACAAATCTGGGATCTGATCCAGGCTCTGTCTCTACTAATTGTATGACTTTGGTAGAAACTATGTCCCCTTTTAAAGTTTCCATTTTCTCACCTGTGCATTGGGGCTGGTGAGAGACTGCAAGCATGTATTAAAAAAAAAAAAAACAAAACAAAACAACAACACGTGGCACAATACTTGGGGCACAGTCACTGCTCAATAAATAATTAAGAACAGGGGCGCCTGGGTGGCTCAGTCGGTTGAGCGTCCGACTTTGGCTCAGGTCATGGTCTCACAGTTCGCGAGTTCGAACCCCGTGTCAGGCTCAGTGCTAACAAACAGCTCAGAGCCTGGAGCCTGCTTCGGATTCTGTATCGCGCTCTCTCTCTCTCTCTCCCCCTCCCCTGCTCATGCTCTGCCTCTCTCTCTCTCTCAAAAATAAATAAATGTTAGGGGCGCCTGGGTGGCTCAGTCGGTTAAGCGTCCGACTTCAGCTCAGGTCATGATCTCACGGTCCGTGGGTTCGAGCCCCGTGTCGGGCTCTGTGCTGACAGCTCAGAGCCTGGAGCCTGCTTCAGATTCTGTGTCTCCCTCTCTCTCTGACCCTCCCCCATTCATGCTCTGTCTCTCTCTGTCTCAAAAATAAACATTAAAAAAAAAATTAAAAATAAATATTTAAAAAATAAATAAATAAATGTTAAAAAAATTTTTTTTTAAATTAAGAACACAGACTGCCGCCAGACCGCTGGGGTTTGATCCCAGACTCCATCTCTTACTAGCTAAGTAATCTGAAAAATTTGCTTCCCTTTTCTGTGTCTCAGTTTTCTCACCAGAATAAGAGGGAAAATAGTAGTACCTAGGGTTCCAATAAGAACAAATTGTACTACGTGTTATGTCTGTAGCACAGTGCCCGTCACATAGAAAGCAGTCAATAGGGGAGCCTGGGTGGTTCAGATGGTTAAGCATCTGACTTCAGCTCAGGTCATGATCTTGTGGTTCATGAGTTCAAGCCTCGCATCAGGCTCTGTGCCGACAGCTCAGAGCCAGGAGCCTGCTTCAGATTCTGTGTCTCCCTATCTCTCTCTGCTCGTCCCCAACGTGCGCTCTGTCTCTGTATCTCAAAAATGAATAAACATTAAAAAAAAAAAAAAGACGAAGAACTCAATAAACATTACACGTTGTTATTTTAGCTCCAGCCTAGCCTCTTGGTAGGGTTTAACTTCTTCCTTCTCCCTGGCTGTCTCAGCTCCCCACCAGGACCTTTCCTAGGTTCCCACAATTTACAGAGGTGCCTCGGTGGTTCAGTTGGTTAAGAGACCGGCTCTTGACTTTGGCTTGGGTCATGATCTCACGGTTCGTGAGTTCAAGCCCCGAGTCAGGCTCTGTGCTGACAGCGCAAGACCTGCTTGGGATTCCCTCCTTCTCTCTCTCTCTCTCTCTCAAAATAAATAAACTTAAAAAAAAAATTCCACAATTTACAGATGGCAAAGTCACTGATTCCAGCTCTCTGCTGATGCACCAAGCCCCAGGATGGTGTCTGCTCTCAGTCCCAGTCTGGCACCTGCACGTTATTTCTTGTGATGGGAACTCACTGCCTCCGCAGACAACACGTGCTATTTCTCTATCAGTGGAAACCGCCCCCCCCCCCCCCACTGCTCCCCAAAGACGTGAGCGGCTCACCTGGTCCCGGAGCTGGTCGGCCACCCTCCGCTCCTCCTCCACCTGGAGCACCACCTCTTTAAGCCGCTTCTCAGCCCTGCGCACCAGCTTGCCAGAGAGGATGCGCTCCCTGGAGAGAGGAGTGAAGGAGACGATCAGGAGAGGGGCTCCCGGGGGCTTCTGTCCCCTCGACCTTGTCCAGTGGCCGCGTCCTGTTTTTGGAGCGGCCTCTTCCCTCTCTCCCACCCCCAAGTGGTTCCCACGGTCTACGCAGGCCAGACATGGCTCCCAGCCTCCCGACTCCAGGGCATCTCGTCCTGAACTTGTACCAAGATGCCGGGTGTTCCTGAAAGTGTCTCCATGCGTCTATCTATTCTCCATCCCCCACAGCGCCTCCCCCCAGCCTCCTCTCAGGGAACTGACCCACTGACCACCAGTCCCCGGGTCAGATCTGGGGCACTGTCCTCGCCCCTTCTCTCCTTGCCCCACGCCCAGCCTGTCAGTACCCAAACCCTGTCACATTGCCCCTCCAAACTCTGTCTTGTCCCTTCCTCTCTGTCCTCCGGCCCTCAGCTCAAGCCTTGTGCTCACCCACCTGGCCTAGCCTGTCCTTTCTCTCTCAACTCCCTTCTCCACCGTCCCTAGTGTCGATGGGACATTCTGGAAGCCCAGAGCTCCCCTCTCGGCTCCCCGGGGCCCCTTCTCCCCTTCCCACACACACACGCTTTCCCTGGACAGGCTCATCTGTGCCCCAGGTTTCCACACCCATCAACAGCCTTTTGTCTGCTAAATGTGTCTCCTGGGCTCCAGCCCCGACCCGCTCCCGGCCTCCCGGCCTCGGCCTCCCGCCAGACCCTGCACGCCCTTCCCCGCTGGGCTCAGTGCCTTCTCCCAGACCCGCTCCTCCTCCGGGTTCCCCGTCCTCCACCGAGATCTGGAGGCCAGACGCCGGAGCCATCCTCGCCTCCCCCCAACCCCCTAAAGCCCGCCCCTCCCCTCTCCCGAACTCCCCCATCCCCGTGGCCCCGGCTCATCTGCGCTGTCCCGCGTGGACCATCACCCCCGGGGTGAAGTCTGCGTGACGGGGCCCCTAGCGACGGGCGGTGCTTGGCAGCCACGACTGGACGTCGTAGCCCCAGATGTGCTGAGAGGCAGGCCCGGGGTGGGGGGAGCAGGAGGCTCCAGCCGTGGAAAGGGATGCGGGGGTGGGGGTGGGGGCTCCAGCTACAGATCCCCCGCCACTCCTTGCTCCCGGGGTGACTTTGAGCAGGTCACCGACACCCCCTGAGCCTCAGTGTCTCCATCTATGTAATGGGGGAGGGGCTTCCCCAGAGACCCCAAACTACATCTCCCATGAGCCCCTGGATAAGAACAACTCCCACGAGCGTCTGGGGCCAGTTCCCACTGCCTGTCCCTGAGACTTCTCACATTCATCATGCTCCCCAGTGAACTCAACATGTTCCCCCGATTCTCCCCAGGCACCAGGACTCTACCCCAAACCCTGTACTCTCCCCCCGACACCCACGACAGCATATCGGCCCCCAGTTCCATTCCTCTGCCCCCCACTCACGCTGTTTCACCTCCTCGTGTCCATCCTCACGGCCCCAGCCCCAGCTCAGGCCTCATTTCCTTCCACCTGGACCATCACCCAGCCTCCAACCTGGCCTCTCAGCTCCCAGTCTCTCTCTAGTCTGCTCCCAATTTGACCCCAGGGGGGACTTTCTACACCCAGCACTGGCCCTCCCTCTCTCTGGTTCACAGCCCCCAAGGCTCCCCATCTTCCCAGGACAGAGTTCCTCAGCCTGGCATTCAAGGCTCTTGCCTCTCCATCCCTCTCCTAAGTCACAGGCTTCTAGGACCAGTCACCCTCCTCCAGATGCCCTGGATGTCTCCTGTCTGAGTCCCCAGGGCTGCTGCTCTGCCTGGGACAGAAATGGCCTCAATTCTCACCTCTTCCTGTATCCACACCCTTTGCAACAGAACTTTACAGCTTCTCTCGCCAAGAGAAAGAATCTATTTCTCCATGCCCTTCGATCTGAGCTGGCCACGTGACTTGCCATGGTAACGGGATGCAACAGAAGTGACACTGGCCCAGTTCCGAGTCTAGGCCCCAAGAAGGCATTAACACTTTCCCTCACTCTTGGAACCTTGTCTCTGCCATGTGAACGATCCTGGGCCAACCTGGAGCAGAGACGGGTCGGCCTCGCTGTCCCAGGCAAGGCCTTGGGCATAGGAGAGCTCATCCAAGACCAGCAAATCCATCTAGCTGACTTGGCTAAAGACGCATGAATGAAACCCCGGCACTCAGATCAGCAGAACCTATCAGCCAGCCAAAGGCTCCTGAGAAATAATAAATGGTAGCTGTTTGAAACCAGTAAAGCTCAGGCTTCTTTGTTATGCAGCTAGAGCTGACTGCTACATTACTGCTTAACTCCTATTTTTTTATTTTTTAACAATATATTTTATTGGTTTTTTTAAATGTCTATTTATTTTTGAGAGAGAGAGGATGACCGGGGGAGGGGCAGAGAGAGAGGGAAACAGAGGATGCAAAGCAGGCTCTGCGCTGACAGCAGTGAGCCCGGGGCTCAAACCCATGAACTGTGCGATCGTGACCTGAGCTGAAGTCGGACGCTCAACTGACTGAGCCGCCCAGGCACCACTTAAATCCATTCTTAGTCGCAGTGCAGTTACTTACAGCCCAAAGCATCCTAAGTGAGATGGGAAATCAGCAGTCATAAATAATATGATGCCTTTTGGATGTTTCTAAGCCAGGTGCTTATAACACAGCTCTCCTCTGTCTCACGACCAGAGTGTGGGGAATCACCCTCCAGCCGTGCCCTCCCCTCCCACCTACCTGCTCTCCTGCTCCAGCTGCTCCTCAGCCTGGGACAGTTTCGACTCAAGGGCGGCAATGATCATCTTCTGGCGGGCCCGGGCCCCGGCGTCCTCCTCACCCAGGCGCCCCCGGAGCTCTTGGATCTGTCGCTCCAGCTGCTGCCGCCCGCTCTCCGCCTTGGCTGAGAAACTGCGCTCGGCTGACAACTCTGTAGTCAGCGAGTCCACCTGTAGTAGAGGCAAAAGCAGAACTATCATGGTGGGGTCTTGGAAGAAGGTGGTAGGTAAATTCAGGCACCTCCCAGTTAAATGAGTCGACAACTGTTAAGTGCATAGCACAGAGCCTGGTACATACTAAATACACAACAGATGTTAGCACGTCTTTTTCCCGATTGGCGGATCAGCCAACAGCAGCGCCAGCACCAGGTTTTAACGTTTTGGGTAGTTTTTTTGCTATTTTAATATGTCCACAAGACTATCACAAACTTGTTTCAATGCTATGAACTCTACCTCTGATTGTGAAAGAGTCTATTGCAAGGGTTATCACACTGTTGTTTGCACCAGGATCATCTGGGGAGCTTGTAAAAAAAAAAAAAAAGATGCAGACTTCAGGGTCCCACCCTCCAAAAACTCCGCTTGAGCAGATCAGGAGTGGGGTCCATGAATCTGCATTTTTTTAAAAATTTTTTTAAACATTTTATTTATTTTTGAGACAGAGAGAGACAGAGCATGAACAGGGGAGGGGCAGAGAGAGAGGGAGACACAGAATCCGAAACAGGCTCCAGGCTCTGAGCTGTCAGCACAGAGCCCGACGCGGGGCTCGAACTCACGGACCACAAGTTCATGACCTGAGCCGAAGTCGGACGCTTAACCGACCGAGCCACCCAGGCGCCCCTAAAATGTATTTTTTAAAGCTCATTTTGAGAGAGACAGACAGCGTGAGTGGGGGAGGGGCGGAGAGAGGAGAGAGAATCCCAAGCAGGCTCCATGCCTCGAGCAGAGCCCAACGCAGGGTTTGAGCTCACACAACTGTGAGATCAAGACCTGAGCTGAGATCAAAGGTTGGACGCTTAGCCAAATGAGCCACCCAAGCGCCCCCAGAATGTGATCTTCTTTGGAAAACAGAGCCTTTGGAGCTGCGATGAGTTGAATTAAACGAAGGTTATGCTGGATGAGGGTGGGCCCAAAAGCCAATACGACTGGCGTCCTCATGAGAAGAGGAGAGGAGTCCCAGACACATACAGAAGACACGGAGGCCAGGTGAAGACGGGCGCCGGCGCCAGGCGCCCTCATCTTTCTCTGAGAATCTGAGCTACGTCCTTCCATTTTCTCGCAGCACAAAGTCTTGCTGTCCAAAATCTGATGACCGGCGAATTTCCTTTTCCTTGTGGATTGCTTGCTCGTGTTTTCCTAGCCACCTAAAGGATTTCTGCCGCCTCTGACACACGCAAGTTTTACTCAGTATCGGTCTTGACGGGTCGATGTCCTCCGGTACTCAGCGTGCTCTTCCCGGATGTCGCTTCCCGCTGTATCGTTTCAGGAAAACTTTCTCGCACTACGTCTTAGGTTATTCACTCTGTCTCCCTGCTTGGGTCTTCTCTGGGGACTCTCAGTACCGTACGTTGGGTCTTCTTTGCCTGTCTTCAATATTTGCAATTTTCTTGGAAATCCTTTTTTTGGCGTCTTTTAAGTTTCATTTTGATTTTTTAAATGTGTTAAATGTTTATTTATTTATTTATTTATTTACTTATTTAGAGAGAGAGAGAAAGCATGCACAGGGGAGGGGTGGAGAGAAAGAGAGAGAGAGAGAGAGAGAGAGAGAGAGAGAGAGAGAGAATCTCAAGCAGGCTCCGTCCACACTGCCAGTGCAGAGCCTGACGCGGGGCTCGATCCCATGAACCGGGAGATCATGACCTGAGCCAAAATTAAGAGGCGGAGGCTTAGCCGACTGAGCCACCCAGGCGCCCTAGTTTTATTCTGATTTTTTATAAAGTTCTCCTTTTCAACAACAGCCAATGATGTGGGCTGGGGGTGTGCCTGGGTGGCTTAGTTGGTTGAGTGTCCGACTTCGGTTCAGGTCATGATCTCACGGTTCGTGGGTTCAAGCCCCACATCAGGCTCTGTGCTGACAGCTCAGAGCCTGGAGCCTGCTTCGGATTCTGTGTCTCCTTCTCTCTCTGTTCCTCCCCTGCTCACGCTCTGTCTCTCTCTCTCTCTCAAAAAATAAATAAAGATTTTTTAAAAATTAAAAAAATAAAGACAGAGGCCCTACTCTCGAGGTGTTTACATTCTGCTGGGGAGGTGGACAGCATACAAGCAAGTAAATATATAATATAGTTTCAGGGAGTCATAAGGGAAAGGGAGGAGATCAAAGCAGAGAGGATGGAGGGGAATTGCAGGTGAGAGGGTGGCTGTTTCACACAGTACGGTCAGGGAAGGCTCTTACTGGGAATGAGACATGGGATGGTCTGGGGTAAGAGCTTTCTCTCAGGAAGAAGGGGGAAAGCAGGTGCAAAGGCCCTGTGGTAGGAATACACTTGGCAGAGTCAAGAAATAGTGAGGAAGCTGGTGTGGCTGGAGCAGAGCCAACCAGGGATGGAAAGGCTAGAGACAAGGTCTGAGGTAGCCAGGGACCACAGTGTGGGGCCTTGTTTGTGACTGGGGTTTCGCCACAAGTGAAATCATCACCCTGGAGTATGACGGCCTCTCCTACTGGCCTAGGTGCTCCCCAAGGGCTGAAGCTGGGGTCTCGCTCTTCTCTGAATGTCCAGCGGTGTCAGGGCATGTCCCCTGAGAAGTCTCAAAATGTGTTTTTAAAAATTAACGAGGGGATGGGGCGCCTGGGTGGCTCAGTCGGTTAAGCATCCAGCTTCGGCTCAGGTCATGATCTCACAGTTCATGGGTTCAGGCCCCATGTCGGGCTCTGTGCTGCTAGCCGGAGCCTGGAGCCTGCTTTGGATTCTGTGTCTCCCTCTCTCTCTGCCCCTAAATCACTCACATTCTGTCTCTGTCTCTCTCAAAAATAAACATTAAAAAAAAATTAAAAAAAAAGAACATCTTTAAAAAACATTAATGAGGGCGCTCTGGTGGCTTAGTCAGTTAAGTGTCTGACTTCAGCTCAGGTCATGCATGATCTTACAGTCTGTGGGTTCGAGCCCCGCATCGGGCTCTGTGCTGACAGCTTGGAGCCCTGGAGCCTGCTTCAGATTCCGTGTCTCCCTCCCTCTCTCTCTCTCTCTCTCTGCCCCTCCCCTGCTCGTGCTCTTTCTCTTTCAAAAATAAATAAATAGGGGAGCTCGAGGTGGGTCAGTCAGTTAAGCGTCCGACTTGGGCTCAGGTCATGATCTCACAGTCCATGGGTTCGAGCCCCGCATCGGGCTCTGTGCTGACAGCTCAGAGCCTGGAGCCTGTTTCGGATTCTGGGTCTCCTTCTCTCTCTGCCCCTCCCCCACTCACACTCTGTCTCTGTCTTTCAAAAATGAACAAATGTTAAAAAAATTTAAATTAAAAATAAATAAATAAATAAATAAATAAATAAACATTTAAAAAATCAATGAAATAATTGGGGTGCCTGGGTGGCTCAGTCAGTTAAGCGTCCTACTCTTGATTTTTGCTCAGGTCAGGAAATCATGGTTCGTGGGCTCTGCGCTGACAGTGCGGAGACTGCTTGAGATTCTCTCCCTCTCTCAAAATAAATAAATAAGCATTTAAAAAAATTGACGAAGTCATGGAGACACAGGCCTCTCTTTGGAAATCCCATCCCTCCACTGTCTGCCTGGCAAACTCTTAACTTCCAGCATGACCTCTTAAGACATCTCCTCCAACAGGAAGTCTTCCCTGACAGCCCCCAGCCTCCACGCGGGGTCAGAATTCTCTTCTAAGTCCTCACAGTGTCTTGTGCTTCCTGCATTTTCACTTGTATTTCTGTATTGGGAGAGTCTGTCCCCTCCATCAGACTAGGATGTCCTTAAGGGCAGAGATCCGGAATGAGCCATCCCCAGGTCCCCAGCATCACCCAGAATAGGACCTCAGCCTCCAGAAGCCTCAGACAGTATTTATAAATAAATCTACAAATGGAAATATGCTTCTGTCTGCTTAGCTGCCTCGCTCCTACTTATGCTTTAAAACCCCAGCCAAATGTCCCTTTTTCCACATGCTTTCTTCTGATTCTTGCAGCGTTCTCTCCCTCCCTCCCTCCATCTCTCTGCTGGACTGAAGATACTTCCTTTTTTTTTTTTTTTTTTGGAGAGAGAGAGAGAGAGACTGCACGTGAGAGACAGAATCTTAAGAAGGCTCCATGCTCAGCATGGAGCCCGATCCCGATGTGGGGGCTCGATCCCAGACTGTGGGATCATGACCTGAGCCGAAATCAAGCGTCAGACGCTCAGCTGACTGAGCCACCCGGGCGCCCACCTCCCGGACCAAAGATACTTGTATTATCACACGTGCCACCCTACCCACGTCCACGCAGTGGATGCGACCACGTCGCAGTGCAGCGACCCACGTAAGTACTCTCGGGATCCAGCCCTTCATCGACGCCTACCCGCCTTGAGAACTCCTATTCAACCACTAAAACCCAACCCAGACCTTTCCTTTTCCGTTCTGCGTCGAATGAAAGGACTGGGGATGACGCTCCCGGGTCAGCGGGGCCCCGGGGCCGTCGGGGGGACAGGGCTGTGTCACCTGCAGGAGCAGCTTGCGGTAGCGGTCGCCCAGCAGCTCTGCGTTGCTCTGCTCCTCCTCGAGTTCCTCTTCCATTTGCCCCAGGCGCCCCTCCAGCTGCCGCTTCTCCTCCAGAATGGCTGCCCTGGGGACAACGGGAGCGGGGCGGGGAGGGGGGAGGTGAGAGGGCAGGACGGCGGGAGGAGGGCGTCCTGCCCCACAGTACCGCGGGCCACTCACTTGCTAAGGCTGCCGTTGGCCACCTCATCTGCCATCTCGTCCCGCTCCTGCTGGACCTGCCGCCGGGCACGATCTGAGGCGGCCAGTTCCTGGGAGGACAGAGACGGGTGCAGGTCAGCAGTGGGGGGGGGGCGGGGTGCTATCTGGGCACCGGCCTCCCTGCTCCTCACACCTCAAGGCTCCCAGACTTGTTTTCGCTGCACGTGAACATGCCATCCCTGGGCGAGCTTGGAACGAACTTCAATGCACGGGCAGGTGCCTCCTAAAAGCTGTCTCCTGAGCCCCTGACCCTTGTCCACCTCTCCCTTCCCGTCCCCAGGCCCCTCCCCCTCAGCGCGGCCTCAACCTGCTCCCCCTCCGGGTGCCCCCAGGCACCAGGCCTGACCCCCAGGTCCCTTCTTACCTCCCCTGCCCCCTTATCACCCCCAGCCCTGTCCATGTCGACCCTCTATTCTCTCTGCTCAGTCCCAGCTCTGGCCTTGTCCTCTCTCCCCAGACTTCCCGCCTCCAATGTCCCCCCTCCAGTCCATCTCCTTAATGGCACCAGCGCAGACCTGGCCGCCCGCTTTGCTCAGAACCCTCCCAGGGCTCCCGAGTTCCCCACGAGGCCTAGCCGGTTGGCCCCGCCCACCCTCACCGCCCCGCCTCCACCCCAGGGCCACGCCCATCCCGGCCTCACCTCCTGCAGCCGCAGCACCTCCGCCTCCAGTGCCTTGAGGCGCTTCTCACTCTCCCGGTTCTGGGCAAAGATTTCCTCCCGCGAAGTGCGTGACTCCTCCACCTCCCGCCACAGCTCCTTCATCTGGGCCTGGGCGGAACGAAGCGAGTGAGCGGGCGCCGCCTGGTCGTGACTCATGCGGGAGCCCGTAACGTCGCCTCGGCCCTGCGGGGGCTCTTCGGTTCCCCGAGAGCGCGAACAAAACCCTGCAGCCCGGGGCCGCCGCAGCCAGTCCCTGGCTCGCTGTGTGACCCGGGGCCAGCCCCTCCCCTGTTCTGGGGGTTTCGGCAACCTCCAGTTTAAAAATGTAACAACTCAGGGGCGCCTGGTGGCTCAGTCGGTTAAGCCTCCACTCTGGCTCAAGTCATGATCTCTCGGTTTCTGAGTTCGAGCCCCGCGTTGGGCTCCATGCTGACAGCTAGGCGCTGGGGGTCCGTTTCATCTGTTTCAGATTCTGTGTCTCCCTCTCTCTCTCTGCCTCTCTCTGCCCCTCCTCCGCTCGCGCTCTGCCTCTCGCTGTCTCAAAAATAAATAAAAGTAGCACCTTAAAATTTTAAGTAAGCCCGAAATGGGTGTTGTATTTGGACTCTGCGGTAATGAGAAGGATGGCACACACTTCCTGATCGCTTACCGTGGGCCAGGCCCTGTTATACGTACACACTGGCTCCCTTAATCCTACAACTCCAGTTGGTGGGGACTCGTTTCCTGGCCGGTGTACATATGGGGCAACTGAGGCACAGAGAGGTTCAGCAACGTGCCAAGGGTGGTAAGTGGCAGAGTCGGGACTTGAACCCGGGCCATACGGCCCCAGGGTTTACACTTCCAGCCACTTTGCTACCCGACCACACCACTGAGTGAGTAAAGATGCCAGTATAAGAATTCTTTCTTCCATGGCGCTTAAAGAAAAAAGACACAAACTAAACGTCCACCGCCATGAAAAAATAATACAAATAATAACCTACTGCGCAGAGAGGACAGTGAAGACAGCACTGGGCTTGGAACTAGCAGGACAATTATCATCGCTGTCATTAATATTATTACTTGTTTGACAATAGCAGCTTTTCGCTGCAGGCTTTTTCTCTCAGGGAAGACACGGTTGGGCAGGTTTACTTTTGGGGGAGGGATCCTTCTAGCCCAGTGCTGCCCAGTGGGAAGACATACATCGTTTTACCTTGTCTAATGGTCACACTAAAAAGGCAAAAAAGAAGTAGGTAAATTAGGTTGAACACTATATTTTTACATAGCCTCACATATCTAAAATATTATTATTTACTTCAATTTATTTGTTATCTTTTCAATTTATTTTTATTCTATTTATTTCAATTATTTATTTGTTTCTTATTAATTATTATTAAATTTACAAAATTTAATACATTACTAATTGTATTATTTATTTATTTCAATTATTTATTATTTCAATTATTTTTTATTCAATTTTTTTTTATTTTTTTAATGTTTATTTATTTATTTATTTTATTTGAGAGAGAGAGAGAGAGGGAGGAAGAGGGAGAGGGGGACACAGGATCCAAAGCAGGCTCCTTGTTGACATCAGAGACCCTGATGCCCGGTTTAAACTCACCAACTGCGATATCATGACCTGAACTGTGAGATCATGACCTGAGCCGAAGTTGGAGGCTCAACCAAATGAGCCACCCAGGCGCCCCTATTATTTCCATTTATAATCACTATAAAAATTGTGCATATATATATATATATATATATATATATATATATATATCATATAACACATGACATAACATATATATATGCACAATAACATATATAGCATGTAATTTGGATTTCAGTCCTACCACATCTTAGATGCCCAAGCCGCATGGGGCCGGCACCCACTTTATCGGACACTTAAAAAATGGAGTTTTTTAAACATTAGACTTTCCTTTTTTAGAGCAGTATTAGGTTCAGGGCAACACTAGGCAGAAGGTACGGAGATTGCCCACACAGCCCCTGGCCCACACACGGAATCCGGTCATCAGCCTCCCTCGCCTGAGTGGGACGTTACAACTGATGGACGTACACCGACACACCGTTGTCATTAAAAAAGAGAATGAAAGGGGCGCCTGGGTGGCTCGGTTGGTTGAGCGTCCGACTTCGGCTCAGGTCACGATCTCACGGTCCGTGAGTTCGAGCCCCGCGTCGGGCTCTGGGCTGATGGCTCAGAGCCTGGAGCCTGCTTCCGATTCTGTGTCTCCCGCTCTCTCTGACCCTCCCCTGTTCATGCTCTGTCTCTCTCTGTCTCAAAAATAAATAAATGTTAAAAACAAAATTAAAAAAAAAAAAAAAGAGAATGAAAGAAAGTTAAGTAATCTCTACTCCCAACGTGGGGCTCGAACTCACGACCCCAAAATCCAGAGTCGCATGTTTTACCTACCGAGCCAGCCAGGCGTCCGCCAAAAAAGAATTAAAAAAACAAAAAACCAAAACCAACCAGCTATGACTTTCACATTAGGGGAGGAACCCTAAGGCATTTCCATGTCAAAAATCAAATAAAGTGAAGAAATTGGACCTAAACCCTAAGCATTTTAAGTAAAGGAAATAAAACATAAAACATAAAACAGCAAGCCAGGCTTTGGGGCGCGGGTGCTTACAAAGCTGCGGCTCGCGGGGCCCAGGGGGCGGAGCGACAGCGGGCCCGGCTCGCAGGTGGCTTCAGCCTCACCCCTACCTGCATCTTGCGAAGCTGCTTCACCGCGTCCTCCTTGCCCTGCGCGGCGGCCGCGTTCTGGGCTTTCAGGTCCTCCAGCTCGACCTCCAGCTTTTTCCGGGCGGCCACGGCCTGGGTGCGCTGCTTGCGCTCCTCGTCCCGCTCCACCTCGGCATCCCTCAGCTGCGGGGAGGCCGGAAGGGGCAGGCTCAGGGGACACGAGGCTCGGGCTCCCTCTCCGTGCTGGTGACATGGATGTCCACCTGCCGGCCGCTGCCCAGGCCTCCAGCGCCATTCCCCCTGCCCTCTGCCTCTCTACAGCCCAGACGGATTCCTCCTCTCAGTCCCCAGGGCCCCAGCTCTGGGCTCATCCCCTCCCCCAGCACCGCACCCCCCCCCCCCCCCCCCCCCCCCCCCGCTCTGCTCCCATCTCTCCCCTCCAGCCCATCCGGCCCACCTCTAGAGGGTCCTTCTACCCTCAGAGTTGACCTGCAACTCCCACCCCTCCCACGCAACCCCCCACCCCTGACCCCTCCCCCACTCCCACCCCCCCACCCCTGGCTCTTCACGCAGCATGAGCCGGCTGCAGACCACCGGAAATCCCTTGACGGGTTGAGTCCTGAATGAACGGCGCAGACCACAGGAAGAGGGGATGAGTAAATGAATGAGGGAGGAAGGTCGTGGGGGAAGGGGTGTAGCAGGTCCGTGAGTACAGGGGCAGGCTCAGGGAGGGGGGTGCTGGGGAGAGGAAGTTGCCGGAAATGGAGCAGTTCGGCAGATGGTGGAGAGGAGGTGGATTGGTGGGGAGGCTGTGTGTGGGTGGGGGGCCTGTGTAGACGGGGTGGTGGGTGGCTGGGTGAATGGTTTGGGGGTTGACGTCCCATCGGGTATATCCGCCCGTCACTGGGACATATGTGTGGGTTGGTGGGTTATTGTGGGTGAACGCGCCGGGGAGCAGGAGGGTCCCGGGAAGAATGACCGAGCGACAGGTAGCTGAGTGTGACTTTCGGCCCCTCTTGCCTGCGGGCACCAGGCAGCCTCCAGCCCCAGCCTGACCGCTTGTACCTGCTTGGCCAGCTGCCGCCGCCTCTCCTCGCCAACCTCGTCACGGCCCTGCAGGTCACGTTCGTGCTGGGCCTTGAGAGCCTGCACGGTCACTTCCAGGCGCAGCTTGGCGTCCTCGGCCGCCGTCAGTTCATCCTCCAGCTCCGTCACCTGCGTTCGCAGGTCGCTGACTGTCTGTTCTGCCACCCGGCGGGCTCGCTCCATCTCATGCACCTGGTGGGGACGGGAGGGTGAGCTCTGGGCACCTGCGGCACTAGGGAGGGGGAGGCCAGGACCCTAGGTCTAGCCCGGGGCAGAGTGAGGGAAGCTTCGACGGACAAGGGGGAGACAGCGGGTCCACGTGCACTTCTCCGTTTGCTCGTTCACTCACCATCTCCCTGACACCTAGTTCACGATGTGCCTCGATCTGAATCGTCCTAAAACATTTCACGAATAACCTGGTTGCAAGCTGTGTTATCTGAAGCCCGTGAGAGTCCAGCTCAAGTGTATGTTAGGTCAGCTCTCACTCACAGTGGGTTATTGCCTCACGGGTTTTGTGATTTTGCATCGTGAGCTCACTTCACTCGGGCTTCGTCTTCGGGGATCCTGTGCGGTCATGGGTTGAAGGCATGTCGCTCCAGAGGGAAGTGTTCATTTGTGCCAGACTCCCAGGAGAGCACCATCCCGTCTACTGAGATGTTTTTCTCAGCTTGGGCGGGGTGGGGGGGAGGGGTGTGTGTGTGGGGGGGTGAGGTTCCCAGAGCTTCTGGCGAGTTGTAAATTCAAACCCCAAACACCCTGTGAGGGCAGATCCGGGCTTATGAATTCTCAGATCCTCCCCCACTCCCACCCCCGCCCCATCCCTCTCTTTTAACTGTCACCGCCTCAGAGAAGCGTCCCTTGACCTGTCAGGGCCTGTTATCCACACTCCTGGCCCCGAGCCCTTCCTCGACTCAGCCTTAGTCACAACGGTCATTTAACATGAGCTGATGTCTTTTTGTGCAACGCTTGCCCCCACACTGGACTGTGAACTCCACAGGACAGGGACAATATTTGCATGTCCCCACTGCCCAATGACCCGCTTGGAAATTCTCATCAGTGACCGGTCTCCTTCCTTGGAAGAGGCCAGCTGGTTTCCCCTCCTACTAGGCACCTGCCAATCAGCTTTGCTTGCTGGAAGGAATTAAACTTTCTCCTGTCAACACCCTATTTCCCACAAAGTAGGCATCTGGAGGCGCCACAAATAACTTGACAGTTTTCCGGAAGTAGAGACCTTAGTAGTTCCAGTAGGAGCTGGAGTTTTGGCTCTCGCCTCCCTGGGGCTACAGGCCAAGGGTAGGTCGCGGGGTGAGGGGTTCTCCCCAGGCCTGGCGGTTCTCTCCAGATCGTCCCTGGAGCGTGTGGAGAAGATAAAGCCTTTATCTGATGTGCCCACAAGAGGACGTTGTTTGGCAATAAGGAAGGACGTCGGGAGCGCGTGGGTCCAGGGCCTCACTGAAGTGCGTATTCTGTCCGGTGCCTCCCATCAGCAGTCACGGTGGCTGGTGCCCCTGGACCTGGCCTTGCGGCCACTCCATAAAAATATTTATTTATGTGTTCAATTTTAAAAAAATGTTTCAGTTACTTAGTTTATTTTTTCAGGGAGAGAGCATGAGTGGAGAGGGGCGGGGGGCGGGGGGCGGGGAGCAGAGGATCTGAAGCGCCTTCTGCGCCGACGGCAGACAGCCGGATGCGGGGCTTGAACTCGCGATCCGTGAGATCACGCCCTGAGCCGAAGTCGGACACTCAACAGACCGAGCCACCCAGGTGCCCGTCGGTGAATACATTTACTGGGCAAACTTAAGGAAGGATGGGGTGAGGGGCGTGGCGGAGTTTTCAGAAGGCTGGGACACTGGCTGGGTGAGCGGGGACTGGGGGACAGGCGTAGGGGACTCCTCACTGGCCGGTGAGCCAGGGAGGAAGACAGAGGCCTGGGGAGGGTGGGGAGCCTGTATGTGCTCAGTGGGGGGCAGGGTGGCTTCCTTACTTCCTGCGTGTATGTACGAACACAGGTGTCTGCTGGAAGATTCCCCTCACACTCTGTGTATTTTTTGCAGGGCGGGGGGGGGGGGGGGGGGGGGCGGAGAGAGAGCACAAGTGAGCGAGGGGCAGGAGCTCACCCGATATGGGACTCGAACTCACAAACTGTGAGATCACGCCCTGAGCCGAAGCGGACGCCTAACGACTGAGCCACCCGGGCGCCCTCAGCGTGCGTTCCGCGAGCACCTGCTTGGGGACTGGCTCTCCTCCCACTCTGTGCGCGGCATGAACACGTGACTCTGACGGCTGGTTCTCCCCATGTCCCACGCGTGACAGCACACACGTGTGTGTGCGTCTCCCAACGTGAGGAGTGCGTGCGCCGCCCACACGTGTGTCTTGGGGAGCGGGCCCCCCCGGCTCCCCCCCCAACTCACGTTCTTGCCAACGTCATCCTTGCTGCTCAGCAGGGCCTCCATCTCCGCCCGCAGGGCCCGGTTCTGCCGCTCCAGCTCCTCCCGCGCCTCCTGCTCCTCCTCCAGGGCCCGGGTCAGGGACAGGGTCCGAGCCTCGCGCTCCCGGCCCTCCGCCTCGACCCGCTCACGCTCCTCCACCGCCCGCAGTACGGCCGCCTTCTCCTCTGCCAGGAGCTTCCGGGTGGAGGGAGATGGGGTGGAGGAAATAGATTAGCTGAAAGGAGTGTACAAGCGGACGGGGAGGAGGGAGCAGCCAGGGCCAGAGAGAAAGAGAGAGACAGACGGACAGACAGAGGCAGAGACACAAGAGGGAGGTAGAGGGATTAAAGTTGCAGCCGTGCCCAGCTCCTGAGTGGATCAAACTGACGAGCCCCTCACTCTAGAAACCCACCAGACGAAAGGGTGTTTCTTCCTCCTGGGGTGGTCGTAACAGAGAGCAGGTACGTCATTTTTTACAATGTACTTCGGCCTTTGCTGTTTTTTGGGTTTTGTTTTGTTTTAAGACACAGAAATTAGCAACAAGAAAAATCGCAAGATCTGCCAAAAGGGAAGAGAACAGGGCTCAGAGTCAAGAGAAAAATCAGTCTGTGGAAACAGACCAACGGATGACCTCCACCCTGGGATCATCACATGAGGACTTTAACTACATTTAGTAAATGTCAGGACCGGATGGACACAGTGTGTAAAGACCCACAGCTTTTTCAGGAGGGATTTGACAGTAAAACAGACCCAATTAGAAGGGCCAGGGCTGAAAAACATCATATCTGAAATCAGCAAGTCATTGGAGGAAACTAAGAGCAGACTGGACACATCAGAAGAACCAGTAAACTTGAAAACAGGTCGATCTAGGGGCACCTGGGTGGCTCAGCTGGTTAAGCATCTGACCTTGGCTCAGGTCACAATCTCATGGCCGGTGAGTTCGAGCCCCGAATCAGGCTCTCTGCTGTCAGCACAGAGCCCACTTCAGATCATCTGTCCCCCCCTCTCTCTCTGCCCCTTCCCTGCTCTTTCTTTCTCTCTCTCTCAAAAATAAATAAACATTAAAAAGAAAAAAAAAAAAAAACCAGGTTAATAGAAATGACCTTGATAGAGAAAAAAAGAAAAAGCAAAAAAGATCATAAACAAATTAACCGGGCTTGAATGACCTGTGTGGGAGCGTCAAGCAGTCGACTGCACTGGTATTTTGAGTCCCGCAGGAAGAGGAAGAAAAGGGAAAGGAAGAAGTAAAACTATCTTCATTCATAGAAAATACGGTCACCAATGTAGAAAACCCAATGGAACCTATAAAAAAAAATCTACTGGCACTCATACGTGAGTTCAGCGAATAAATTGTAGGATTGCAAGATCAGTATATCAAAATCTATTGTATTTCTGTACACTGGCAATCAGAACCTGAAATAAAAACGGAACCACTGAAAATAGCATCAACAATACAAAATGCTTGGAAATAAATCCGACAAAAGATGTAAAAGACGAACACAGGAAACTAAAAACATTCCTGAAGGGAAGGAAACCTAAACAAATGGACACACGGACCACGTTCCTGGGCCAGAAAAGTCAGCGTTATTAGGATGTCAGTTCTTCCCAGATCCATCTATAGATTGAACACACTCCCAAACCAGGAGGATTTTTCTTCTGTGTGTAGAAACTGACACACAGATTCTAAAATACATGTGGAACTGTGAAGGACCTAGAAGAAATAAAACAACTTTGAAAAAGAAGAAAAGATTGGAAGGGCGCCTGGGTGGCTCAGTCAGTTAAGCGTCCGAATTCGGCTCAGGTCATGATCTTGCGGTTCGTGAGTTCAAGCCCCAAGTCAGGCTGTATGCTGACAGCTCGGAGCCTGGAGCCTGCTTCAGATTCTGGGTGGGTGTCTCTCTCTCTGTCCCTCCCCCAATTACGCTCTGTCTCTGACTCCGTCTCTCTCAAAAATAAATAAACATTAACAAAATTTTTTTAAAAAACAGAGAGCTGACACTACCTGATTTTCAATATATACATAAAAACAAGTCAGTAAAGAGAGTCTTTTCAGGGGGCGCCTGGGTGGCTCAGTCGGTTGAGTGTCTGACTTTGGCTGAGGTCATGATCTCACAGCTCATGAGTTCAAGCCCCACGTCGGGCTCTGTGCTGACAGCTCGGAGCCTGGAGCCCGCTTTGGATTCTGTGTCTCCCTCTCTCTCTGCCCCTAACCCACTTGCATTCTGTCTCTGTCTCTCTCAAAAATAAATAGACATTTTAAAAAAATGTTTTTTTTTTAAAAGACTTTTCATCAAATAATGCTCAAACAATTTGATAGCCATGTATAAAAAATTAGTCTGGAGCCATAACAGCACCATATAAACAAATTAACTCAATCTGGATCAGAGACCTACATATAAAACCAAAAAGGAGAAAACCTCTGGAAAAAAATACAGGAAACTTCTGTGACCTTGGGTCATGCAATATTTCCTCAGACACAATATTAAAAAGCATGGTCCACAAAATGACAATTTAATAGATTGGACTTCATCAAAATCCCAAAAGGTTACTCATTGAAAAACTCTTTGAAAGCAGAAAGATAAGCCACAGACTGGATGAAAATAGTTGCAAAACAATATATCTGGTAAAGAACTTGGATTCACCATACATAAAGAACTTTCACAATTCAATAAGAAAAGAAACAATGCCCCCCCAAAACAAAAGAAACAACCCAACAAAAAAAAAATGGGCAAAAGATTCGAAGAGACACTTCTCCAAAGAGTTTGCATGCCAAAAAAGCACATGAAAGATATCCAATGTTGGTGCTCATTAGGGAATCATGAATTCACACCATTACATCCTATTAGAAAGATTAAGGGCTTTTTTAAAAATATTATTACTGTTATTTTATTTTTATTTTTCAGAGAGGGTGTGAGCAGTGGAGAGGGGCAGAGGGGCAGAGGGAGAGAAAGAAAATCTTAAGCAGGCTTCACAGTGCAGAGCCCAGTGTGGGGCTCAATACCATGACCCCAGGATCATGACCCGAGCTGAAATCAAGAGTCAGACTGAGCCACCCAGGCACTCCAAGAAAGACTAAGGTTTTATTCATAATAGTCAAAAGCTAGAAACATCTTAAATGTTCATCAATAGGTTAATGGTTTTCAAAATGTGGTTTATGCAGGAATAATACTCTTCAGTAAAAAAAAAAAAAAGGAAAAATTATTATTAAAAAAAAAAATTGGGGGGGGGTGCCTGGGTGGCTCAGTCAGTTAAACATTTGACTCTTGGTTTCATTTCAGATCATGATCTCATGACCCGTAAGTTGGAGCGCCACGTCAGGCTCTGGGCTAGCAGCGCGGAGCCTGCTTGAGATTCTCTGTCTCCCTTTCTCTCCGCCCCTCCCCTGCCTGTTCTCTCTCTCTGTCTCTGTCTCTCTCTCAAAAATAAATAAACATTTAAGAAAATCTTTAAAAAATGTTTTTAAATTAATAATCTCTGTGCCCAACGTGGGGCTTGAACTCTCCACCCGGAGATCAAGAGTCACATGCTCCACCAACTGAGCCAGCCGGGTACCCTGAGGAATGAAATATTAATCCATGCCAAAACATGGATAAATCTCAAAATAATTCTGAGTGAAAGAAGCCAATCAAAAAAAAAGATTTATATGAAAAGATTTTATACAAAATTCTAGGAGAAACAAGAAAATAGACCCTGGATAATCGATGGTACAGTATTTTTTTTTTTAACGTTTATTTATTTTTGAAAGAGAGAGAGAGACAGAGTGTGAGCAGGGGAGGGACAGAGAGACAGACACACAGAATCTGAAGCAGGCTCCAGGTTCTGAGCTGTCAGCACAGAGCCGGATGCAGGGCTCGAACTCACGAACAGGGAGATCATGACCTGAGCCAAAGTCAGACGCTTAAGTGACTGAGCCACCCAGGCGCCCCTCAATGGTAAAGTATTAAGCAGTCAAAAATAGATGCATTTGGAGTCTGAGAAGAAGAGGAAAGAGAGAGAATGGGGCAGAAAAATATTAAAGAAATAACGGCCGAAAATTCCACATTTCACAAAAACACAAACCCACAGCCGAAGCTGAATAAATACAAAAACCCACAGCCGGATATATCATAGCCAAACTAAGAATCAAAGATAAAGAGAAGAAAATTAAACCAGCTAGAAAAACATCATATTCCCTACAAAGACACAGGATTTTTTTTTAAAAAATTGCTAACTTTTCATCTGAAACAATGGAAGCCACAGATAATGGAATGACCTCTTCAGAGTGCTGAAAGAATAAACGGGTTACCTCGAATTCAAGAGCCCGTGAAATAAATATCTTGCAAAAACGAAGTTTTGTAAAAGAATGAAGCACATTTTCTAGATGAAGCACAGAGAGGTGGGGCAATCAGAAGGGGCCGAGCTGGGGTGGGAACCTCAGGGGTGCCTGACCTTAATGCCCCGGGCTTCTGTGATTTTCATTTCACTCTCAGAGTGCCAGATGCTTAATATGATCCCCAGCTAGATGGGCAAACTGAGGCCAAAATGGGGGTACACAGGGAGTCAGGAGGAGAAGCAAGATGGGTTATTTTATTTATTCCTCGTACGTACTCAGGATATCCTGGGGAATAAAAGTGGGTACTACCGACAATTATTTTGGGACAAGAGACATAAATCTGGATGGATGGGAGTCCTATTTTCCAGAGATTTAGAAGAAAGAAGCATCCTGGGGCGCCTGGGTGGCTCAGTCGGTTGAGCCTCGGACCTCGCCTCAGGTCATGATCTCGCAATTCACGAGTTCAAGCCCCAAGTCGGGTTCTGTGCTGACAGCTGGGAGCCTGGGGCTTGCTGGGGATTCTGTGTCTCCCTATCTCTGCCCCCCCGACCCAGCCTTGCTCTGCAGTCTCTCTCAAAAATAAACATTTTTTTAATTAAAAAAAAAAAGAAGAAAGAAGCATCCTGCCTGAGCACCCCCCCCCCCCGCCCCGAGTTCACAGCTCAGCTGTGACAGCGCGTATTACCAGTTCCACGCAATGACCCTGACCGTGGAAGCGTGAAAGAGCATCCCGACTCCCCACCGGGCAACCTGCGGTGCCCCACCTGGTCGAACTTGCGCTGCTTCTTCTCCAGCGCGCTCACGAGCTGCCGCTGTTGTTCCAGGTCCACGGTGGCGTCGTCCAGCTCCTGCTGCAGCCGGCGACGGCCCCGCTCCAGCCGCTCCGCCGCCTCCGTCTTTTCCGCCAGGCGCTGGGTCAGGGCCTCGGCCTCGCGCGCCGCCCGCCGCCGCGCCTCCTCGCCGGCCTCCAGCGCGCCCGCTTCCTCCTCCTGGCGGCGCCGCCACTCCGAGAGCTGCGGGGAGGGGGCGGGTTGAGGAGGAGTGGGTGACAGGCATGGCTGCCCCATTTCCCGGACGAGGAGACTGAGGCCTGAAGAGGGAAAAGACTCGCCGCCCTGGGCTCTTCTGCCATGGAGGAGGGTTGAGGTTGTGAGTTCTGCGAACCTCAGCTTCTCTAGGGGATTAAAATTGCTCCCACCGGGGACCCAGAAGATGAATCAGACTTGGATTCTGCCCTGGGGAAGCCCCACTCTGATGGGGGAGACTGAGCGTCAGGGTCAGGGTGGTGGAGGCTACGGTAGAACAGGCATGGGAGTCCACAGGAGGCATTTAGAATTTGCTTAGAACATTCCAGAGAGACTTCCTGGAGGCGGGGGCATCTGAGATGGGTCCCGAAGTATGCAGAGGAGTCTGCCAGTCGAAGAAGGACAGTTACAGGCACGCATTCATCACTCATTCATTCAGCGGGCCTGTCTCCAGGCCTCCCATACGTCAGGCTCCCACATGCTGGCCTGTGCCGAAGAGCGACATCGAATTCCCATAGGGTCCCCCTTTCAAGGAGCGCGCGGCCTGGTAGGGGAACCCGTGGGCAGAGAAAGTTGCAGCCGGAGGGGACTGGAGTGGGGACGGGGAGGAAAAAGGGCGCGGGAGCTCTGAGTGGGGCGGTGAGGGACTTCCCGCCACAGGAGAGGCGGCCGTTAAGCCCTGAAGAGCGAAAAGGGCGTGTCGTGTGAGATGGGGAAGGAGGCGAGACGTGAACCCGGCAAATGCGGGGCTGAGGGGCGCGGGCCGTATCCCGGGGGCGCTGTCATCAGGGCAGAAGCAGGGGGCAGCTCTGTGGTAGAAGGACGGCGTGGAGGATGTGCTGGAAGGGGAGAAACTGGAGGCGGGGAGGCCTGCAGGGAGGCTCAGATGAGGATCCAGGTGTCAGAGGACGAGGCCCGAGCAGGGCCAGGGCTGTGCGGACACACAGCAGGGGTGAGACGGAGCCGGAGGGGCTCTGCACCGCCACTTTGAGGGCTGCGGGAGGGTCAGGGGCGAGGAGGGGGGCCGCCGGGGGTGTGGCAGCCCCCCCAGGCCTCCGTCCAGGACTCTCACCTGGGCCTGGGCGGTCTGCAGCTCCCGGCCCGCCCGCTCCCTGGCGACGGCTTCCTCGTCCAGCTGCTCCCGCAGCCCCGCCACCTCGGCCTCCAGGCCTCGCACCCGGGACCCCAAGGCCAGCTTCGCCCTGGTCTCCTCTTGCAGCAGCTCCTGCACACGGAGGGCAGAGCGGAGGTCAGGTGAGGGCGGCGTGGGGAGGCGTGGGGGGCTGGGCGGGGGGGCAGGGCTGGCTCACCTGGGCATCGTGAAGCTGGGCCTCCGTGCTGCTCAGCTCCTTGCTCAGCCGGATGGCTCTGGATTCGGCCTCACTCAGGGCCCCAGACACGTTCTCCAGTTCAGCCTGCGGGGAAGGGGCACCTTCCAGTGGCGGCCTGCAGCCGGTGGCCCCGGCCGCTCCTCCCCCTCACATCCCTGCCACCCTGGGCTGGCGGGGACGTCAAGTGGGGCGGCTGCTGGGGAAAGCAGCCTGGCGGCTCCTCAAACGGTTACACGACAATTCCACTCCTAGGCACGTGCCCACGAGAACGGGGAACGTAGACCTCTGCGACACCGCGTAGGGAACGTTCCGGGCGGCACCGTTCGCCGTGGCCCGAAACGTGGACACAACCCAAATGTCCACTGGCTGAGGCACGGGGGAACGAAATGGAGCGTCTCCGTACGACGGAAGGAACGAAGTACAAAGGAACAAAGCGCTGATAACGCGCTACGGCACGGGTGAACCTTGAGAGCATCGCGCTGGGTGAAAGACGCCAGACCCAAAAGGACAAACGTCGTATGATCCCACCGATACGAGACGCCCAGGACAGGGAATTTAAAGAGACAGAAAGGGGAATAGGGTTGTGTTTGGCGGCGGGGGTCGGGGGGGGGGAGGGGAGGTGGGGGGAACTGGGGGGTCGTGGAGCATAGTATCCTGCTGGCCTCCACTGCCTGCCCGGAGTCTCCTTCTCGGGAGGGAAAGACACATGCCTTTTATTTAAGCCGATGGATTCCGGGATGCCTTTGTGATAGCAGCTTAATTTTTTACCCTAACCCCAACGCACTACTTTTAATTTGGACACTAAAAACTGTTATGATGTTTTCCCCTGGAGGAGTTGGACAATGACAATTCGCTCTTCCCTTCGTTCTTTCTGCTTCTTTGTATATATTCTCAGTACCGCAAAAGTATCGGTCATTTAGTTAAAAAGCATAGTAAGATTAAAATTTAAAAGTCCGCATTTCTTGGGGCGCCCGGGTGGCTCTGCCGGTTGAGTGTCCGACTTCAGCTCAGGTCGTGATCTCGCAGTTCATGGGTTCGAGCCCCGCGTCCATCGGGCTCTCTGCCGACAGCTCGGAGCCTGGAGCCTGTTTCAGATTCTGTGTCTCCCTCTCTCTCTTTCCCTCCCCCGCTTGTGCTCGGTCTCTCTCTCTCAAAAATAAGTAAACATTTTTCAAAAGGGCTGCATTTCTTTGAACAGTCACAGTATGATATTGTCCCCACACAGTTCCAAAAGTTCACACTGGGCTTTTCTAATCAGAATACGGATTGTTTACGGCTTCTAGGAGGGGGGGAGTCATGGTAGGGTTAAGAGGTACACGGTCTGGCATGCCTGGGTTTGAGTTTAGGCTCTGGGGGGGGTCTTGGACAATCAGCTTCACCTCCCTGGGCCTCGGTTTCCTTGTGTGTAAAATGGGAACCATACTAGCACTTCCTTCAAAGGAGAAGTCGGGAAGATTTGGTGAAATACACAGGATATTCGGTACAGAGTATCTGCTCACCAAACACTAGCTACTCATGCGTGACTATGTTGGAGGAGTTGGAAGGGACGACAGGGCTGCCGTGGAGCAAACCGAAGCCCAGAGAGGTGGCCCGGCTGCCCCGCTCCTCACCTGGGCTCGCTGCAGCTTCTCTGTAGCCTCTGCTCGCGCCCGCTCCCCGTCGCCGGCCCGGCCCTGCACCTCCTGCAGCTGGGACTCCAGGCGGCGCCTCCGCTGCTCGCCCTCCTGACGCGAGGTCTGCAGGCTGCTCAGCTCTGCCCGTAGCTCAGACACCTCGGCCTCCAGGGCCATCCGGGTCTTCTCCCACGTACCTTTGCTCTGGCAAGGGAGAGAGACCGGCGAAGATTTATGCTTCCTCCCTCCACCGGGCAAACTCCTGCTTCAGGGTCTTGGCGCTGGCTGATCCCTCTGCCTGGAACGCCTCACCGGTCCTTAAATCCCCCGACACCTTCCTGCCCCGGGGCCTTTGCACTGGCTGTTCCGGCTGCCTGGAACATGCTTCCCTGTGGCGCCGGATGGCTCACCCCCCACCCACCTCCTTCGGTTTTCCACTCAGATGTATATTTTCCCCAGTATATATCATGAATGTGTCGATATTGTTCAGTCTTTGCCTCTCCCGCTAACATGTGAGCTCCACCACAGAGAGCAGTCTGATACACTACGGGGTCCCCAGGACCACCCCCAGAACATGGTATTTGCTCCACGTTTGCCGAATGAAACGGAACGAGAGCAAAATGGACACGCGAGGAAACACGAGCCGGCCTGGAACCAGGAAGCCCCTCCTCTGCTCCTGGCTCCCCCTCCCCCAGCCCCTCGGAAGCCCCCTTTCCTGTCCCAACCCACCCTCCGGGCCTGTTCCAGCTGTTCGGCCAGCTCTCCCAGGGCCTGGCCGTGGCGCTGTCTCAGCTCCTGCACCGCCACTTCGTGAACACGCGTCTCCTCCTCCAGAGCCTTCTTCAACTCCGTCACCTCCTGCTCCCTCTTGGACCTTGCGTTGAAGGAGGCAAACAGGGAACAGCATTTCAGAAGAGAGGCAGGGCCTTTGGGGGAGTCCTCTTGACAGCTGGGTGTGCCTCCTTTGATTGTTTCCCTTCAAGGAGGAGGACCTCACTCTACATTCCCTAAGGGGTCTGGGTGGGAACCGTGGGAGGAGTGTGGCTTTGAGGGCGAACTCCTGCGCATCCTTCAAAACCCTACCCAAAAGGCCCTTTCTCAAAGGAAGTCTTCCTGGACTTCCTCCACAGACACGGTTTAGGGGCTTTCTCTTTCCACCCACAATGCCCTGTGCTGCTCCCTTAGAGCACACTTTGTTCTCGATTGGGTCCCTTTGCCAGAATCTGCCGGGCAGTTCCCGGCAAACCCCTGTGTCTGACTCATCTCCTTCCCCCAGCTTGGCCCAGACTAGAAGCAGAGCTGACGTCCCATAATCAACTGGTGGATGGCTAAACCCTTTGCGTCCATGGAGGGCTCGCGCCCCAAGTCCTTCTCCCCACCGCCCCTCGCCCCGCGCCTGCCCCTCACAGACCCCGGCTGTGCCACCCGCAGGGCAGCCCGGCCTCACCGGAGCTCCTGCTGCGCGTTGGTGGAGTCCAGCGTGTCCTCCAGCTCGCTCCGTAGCGCCTCCAGCTCCTCGCCCAGGTCCCTGCGCTGCTTCTCTGCCTTGGCCCTGGCCGCCCGCTCGGTCTCCAGGTCCTCCTGGGCCTCGGCCAGCCCTGCCTGCGCCTCCCGCAGGGATTTGAGCAGCTGGGCCCGGGCCCCGCCTTCCTCCTCCGCCCTGGGGGTGGACAGGGGCCACGGAGTTGGTACGGGGACAGGCAGAGGGCAGGGATGATTTCTGGGGGCGGGAGGGAGGCTTGGTGTGGATTTGGGGGCGGCCCCTCCCGGGGTGAAATCCCAGCTCAGCCCTTCGGCACATGCTCAGCACTCAGAGCCTCGGTTTTCTCAGCTGTAAGATGGGAATGACACCACGAGTAACCACAGGGACGCTTACCGAGCTCCTGCCACATATGACCCTTTGCTTTATCGTCTCATTTAATGACCACACCGAATGAGGAAACTGAGGTCCAGAGTGGGAAAATACTTGCCCAGGTCACACGGTCGGCGAGTGGCAGAGCTGACCCCAGCAGCCTGCCTCATGGCCCCCGTGAGACACGGCCTCTTGCAAAGAGAAGCCGAATGGAGGGGCAGCATGGACAGGGGGTGAAATCGCTCATGGGGCACCTGGGGGGCTCCCTCGCCAAGCATCTGACTTTGGCTCAGGTCATGATGTCATGGTTTTGTGAGTTCGAGTCCCACATGGGGTGAGCTTGAGCCCCACTTCTCTCTCCCTCTCTTCTTCTCTCTGCCCCTCATGGGATTCTTTCTTTCTCTCTCCCTCTCTCTTCCTCTCTCTCTCTCTCTCTCTGCCTCTAGCTCACTGGTGCCCTCTCTCTCTCCCTCTCAAAAGAAAGAAAGAAAGAAAGAAAGAAAGAAAGAAAGAAAGAAAGAAAGAAAGGAAGAAAGAAAGAAATTACACATGGAGTCATGCAGCCCAGGGTTTGTATCCCCTGCTCGGCCACCTGCCCTGGTTAAGTGACAACCTCTCTGAGCTGCAGGCTCCTGGTCCGTGAGAGGACACGACACCCCACTTCACGGAGCTGCTGGGAGGATGGCAATAAAAATAATCATAAGAGCACAAAAGGCTACATGTTGTGTGCTTCCTCTTATGTGGAACAGGCAAGTCCCATGTGAACAGGAAGCAGACTGGTGCGGGGTCTGCAGGAGGGGGTCACGGGCCGGGACTGCCTGACGGGTACTGGGCTTCCTTCTGGGGGAATGAACATGTTCTGGAACAATACAGAGGTGATGGTTGCACACAGTGTGAACCCACAAACGCCGCTGAATGGTACACTTCAAAATGGTCTTCTTATGGGGGCACCGGGCTGGCTCAGTCCGAGGAGCATGTGACTCGTGATCTCGGGGTCATGAGTTTGAGCCCCACAGCGGGTGTGGAGATTGTCTAAAAATAAAACCTTTTAGGAGCGTCTGGGTGGCTCAGTCCGTTGAGCATCTGACTTCGGCTCAGGTCATGATCTCACGGTTCACGAGTTTGCGCCCCGCGTCGGGCTCTGTGCTGACAGCTCGGATCCTGGAGCCTGCTTCGGGTTCTGTGTCTCCCTCTTTCTCTGCCCTTTACCTACTCACACTCTGTCTCTCTCTCTCTCTCAAAGATGAATAAACATAAAAAAAAAGTTTTTAAATAAAATCTTAAAAAAAAATAAAATGGTTACATAAAATTACCCTCAATTAAAAAAAAAGAAAACATAACGAGAATGGGTGAATAAAATAAGGAAAAACAGTAACAGACACACTTCTTATTCTTATTTGATTCTTATTCTTATTCTTATTTGATCCCCACACTAACCTTAGAAGAAATCACTCCCATTAAAAAAAAATTTTTTTTTTGTTTTAATTTAGTGAGAGAGAGCATGCGTGGGGGAGGGACAGAGGGAGGGAGAGAGAGAGAGAATCCCAAGCAGGCTCCGAGCTGTCGCACAGAGCCCCGCACAGGGCTTGAACTCACGAGCTGTAAGATCATGACCTGAGCTGAAATCAAGAGTCTGACACAACCGACTGAGTCACCCAGGCGCCTCCTGCAATCTCACCCATTCTACCCGACGAAGAAACCGAGGCCAGGGAGGCGATGCCCCAGGAGCGAGGTCAGGCGGGCAGAAGTGGGCGGGGCCCGAGCGTGAACCCGGGGGCCAGACGACGGTGCGCGCTCTTAACCACGCACACAACCTCGCGCATCGCTGATGGTGAGACACACGCTTTTCCCCCCGTTTTAACGTCTCTGACCCTGAGCTGCACTGATAACCGAGGGCTCTGCGACGGCGTGAAGCACAGCAGGTAAAAGGCATTCGCAATACCGACCACGGAATCTGGCGCACAGTAGGTGCTCCCTGATTGCGAATGCCCGTGATTCTAATAATGCGATTCCTCTCGCGGCCACAGCACTTGTCGGATCAGGGCTGATGCTGTTTCGCGCCCGGACCCGGGCAAGTTACTAGACCGGCGGGGCCTCGGTCCGCCCTCTCCTTGACCAGGCGGCCTTGGGGCTCTCGCCAGGTCCAGTTTGCAGTAGGGGACACTGAGGCTCCGAGGGCGCGGGTGGAGGCTCCCTGGGGTGCCCCGCGCGCGTCGCCGCCCCCCGCACCTGGCCAGGGCGGCCTGCAGTTCCACTTCCTTTCGGCCCAGCTGGGCCCTCAGCTCCTCTGCGCGCTGCTGCTGCTCGGCCATCTGCTCCTGCAGCTCTGAGCTCTCCCCGTCCAGCCGCCGCTTCAGCTTCTCCAGCTCCTGGCGGCCCTTCTCCTCCTTCCGCAGGCGGTCTGGGGGCGGGAGTGGGGGGTCATGCACCGGGGACGCCAGCCCCCAGGGCCCGGCGGCTCCCCGAGACCCGCGGCCCCGCCCCCGGCACTGGCCAGGGTGGGGGGAAGGCCACGGCAAGGCATCTCCCTCTGCGCCCCCCCCCCCCCTTTCCAGCTTCCCAGGCCCTGGGCCGGACCCCCAGGTGCCGTCCTCTCCTCCTCACCCCCAAGTGACGGCCCTGCTCCTGCTCAGTGCCTGTCTCTGCCCTGTCCTCCCCTCTCTGCCTCCGCAGCCTCCTCCTGCACCCTGTCCCTTCTGCTTCTGTGACTGAGTCCATAGCAAGGGGCAGAGAGCCCACCGTGTGTCTGAAACAGTGGGACGGTCAGAGAGAGAGGGTGACCCAAGACGCCAGGGAGAGAGCAAGAGAACGGCCCTCCAGAGTGACAGAAATAACCTAAGAGCTGGGAAGGCACCCAATCTGTCTCGAGCCATCTTTCCTGACCCCCATTTAACAGATTGGACCGCTGAGGCTCCATAGCGCAGGAGACTCACCCAACATCCACCCCGCACCTCATAACGCAGGAGGCTCCCCCAACGTCCCCACCACCACCCCACCACCACCCCGGGCCGCGGAGCGCGCACAGGCCCCACCCCCACCCTGTGCAGGTCCCCGCGGCTTCCCGGGGGCAGCGCTCACCCTCCATGTCCGCAATCGTGGCCTCGTATTTGAGTCGAAGCTTATTGAGGCTCTTGATCTTCTCCTCCTCCTCCGCCGCCTGCGACGAGAACTCGGCCAGACGCTCCTCCAGCAGCCTCCGCTCCTGAGGGACCGTGGGGAGTGTGGGGGCGGTCAGGACAGCCCCCCTCCACGCTCATCTCCACCCTTCCCTGAGCCTCCTGCTCCCAAACCCTTCCCTCCTCTCCCATCTCTCTTGGGTCCGCAGACCCGCCCACCGGTTCACACCCAGTAACCACCAGGTAGACGCCATGGTTCCATGCACCCCAGGCATTCATTGACCCGCCTCCCCACTCGTGGGCACTGAGGGTCCTTCCAATTCGTTTTTGCGACTGTAAACAACACTGCGTGAACATCCTTGCAGGGCGGGCACACTCCAGGGCCTCCTGGATCCATACCGCTCAGAGTATGGTTTGCGGGCCAGCGGCATCGGCACCGAACGGGAGCTTTTTGGAAATGCTGCATGTCAGGCTGCACCCCAGACCCACGGGATCAGAATCTGCATTTTAACAAGCTTTCCATGGGATTCCTGCACACGTTAGCATTTGAGAAGCACTTTTCAAACCGTGAGTGGTTCTGGAAACCAATGCAGTGTGTTCGCACTACCCTTAAAAAGAAAGAAATAGAGGGGCGCCTGGGTGGCTCAGTTGGTTGAGCGACCGACTTCGGCTGAGGTCATGATCTCGCTGTTTGTGTGTTCGAGCCCCGCGTCGGGCTCTGGGCTGATGGCTCGGAGTCTGGAGCCTGCTTAGGATTCTGTGTCTCACTCTCTCTCTGTCCCTCCCCTGCTCGCACTCTCTCTCTCTCTCTCAAAATTAAATAAACATTAAAAAACTTAAAAGAAGGGGCGCCTGGGTGGCGCAGTCGGTTAAGCGTCCGACTTCAGCCAGGTCACGATCTCGCGGTCTGTGAGTTCGAGCCCCGCGTCGGGCTCTGGGCTGATGGCTCGGAGCCTGGAGCCTGTTTCCGATTCTGTGTCTCCCTCTCTCTCTGCCCCTCCCCCGTTCATGGTCTGTCTCTCTCTGTCCCCAAAAAAAAAAAAAAAAAAAAAAAAACGTTGAAAAAAAAAAACTTAAAAGAAAAGAAAGAAATAGAACAGAGGAGAATAGAATAGCCATTGCACCAAAGGAACGTTCCAGAAAACCCCTGTGCGTCTTTGACCTCTCATCTCAGGCTTCATTGCGTCGAGGAAGGCTTCCCTGACTACCCCTAGAACAGTGGAGGGACCGTCATAGTCTTCTTTTCTAACAGTTTTTTTCATGTTTATTTATTTTTAAGAGAGAGAGAGAGAGAGCAAGCAGGGTAGGAATGGGCGGGGGGGGGGGACAGAGGATCTGAAGAGGGGCTCTGCGCTGACAGCACAGAGCCCGACGTGGGGCTCGAACTCACCAACTGTGAGATCATGACCTGAGCCAAAGTCAGATGCTTAACGGATTGAGCGTAACCGCAGGCGTCCCTAACAGTTCATAACTGTGCACGATATGTGATTATATTTATTCCCTGTGGTGACTCATCTAGCATCCCTTTCCCCCATCTCCCTGTGAGGACATGAATGGTTTTCTAGTTTGTTCAATGCCATTGCCATATGCCCTGTGCCTAGCCGAGTCCTCGCTGTGACCGGTTAAAGGTGGCGGCAGATTCTTCGCCACGTCCCCACCCAGGGACAGAGTCTAATTTAAACCCAGTGAATCTGGGCTGAGCCTATGAGGGCTTTAAGTTCAGCAGTCTGCAAACCACAGTGTGCAGGTCAAACAAATCTGGCCCACCACCTATTTTTATAAATAAAGTTTTATTGGGACACAGTCACGCTTGTTGGACCATGTACGATCTGCGGCTGCTTTCACGCTACAACGGCAGAAGTGAGTGCTTGTGACAGAAACACGGAGGCCTTCAGAGGGTGAAATAGTTGCTGTCTGGCCTTTTACAGGCAGTATTTGCCAGGCCAACCCCTGATCTATAGAATTCAGCGTAAGTGGTGCTCTGTCAGTTGCAGAGGCTCCTACAGGGCCTGGAGGCTTCTGCTTCCCCTCCTCAGAGCCCTGAGCTGTCAGTTAAGAAATCCAGGCTCGGGGCGCCTGGGTGGCTCAGTCGGTTAAGCGTCTGACTTCAATTCAGGTCAAGATCTCACAGTTTGTGCGTTCGAGCCCCGCGTCGGGCTCTGTGCTGACAGCTCGGAGCCTGCAGCCTGCTTCGGATTCCGTGTCTCCCTCTCTCTGCCCCTCCCTCCCTCACGCTCTGTCTGTCTCTGTCTCTCAAAAATGAATAAACGTTAAAAAAATTTTTTTTTTAAGAAATTCAGGCTCTCCTGTGGGGACAGAAGCCACACAAAGGAGCACCGAGACACCAGACGTCCACACCCAGCCACATCACAGTGACTGCCTAAGAGAGCCACGGCTGACCCACAGAAGGATGGGACGTAATGAAATGGTGCTTGTCTTCAGTCATGTGGCTCTGGGGGGGGGGGGGGGTCTTACGATCTATCCGTGATAGATAATGGCACACAGTAGTTGCTCAATAAATACCTGCTTGGGCAAAGGTATGAAGAGAAAGGGTCAAAGGGAGACACAGCTGAGCCTGCGAGCCGGAGACCCCTAGAGGTGGGGAAGACGGAGAGAGAGACCCACGCGCCCCCAGTGCGCCCACCGCCTTCTGCCCTTGGGGGCTCACAGGCCACTGACCTTGCTCAGCTTGGCATTCTGATCTTCTAAGAGTACCAGATCTTCCTCAAATTTCTTCAGCTTGGCCTCCGTGGTCACCTTCTCCAGCTGCAGCTTCTGCCGCGCCCCTTCCTCTGCCTCAAGGTGGTTCTCCAGCTCCTGGAGGGGGCGTGGGGAGGAGAGATCAGGACCCAGGGGTTAGGGTGTGATGTGACGGCTAGAGTGGAGGGGACGGTCCCAAGCCCCTAGGGCTCGTGGCTCAGACAGGTCCACACTCTGGGCGAGGCTGGGAAGGATCAAGCCTCTACTGGTCTTCCCGTTTTCATCCGTGAGCCCTGAGCCTTCACGGAGTACCCGTGTGCGCCAGGCACCGTTCTAGGCACTGAGGGTAGATGAGAAATCTTTGTCCTTATGGAAATCACGTTCTTCTTCTTCTTTTTTTAAGTTTATTTATTTATTTTTGAGAGAGACAGAGACGAGTGGGGGAAGAGCAGAGAGAGAGAGAGAGAGAGAGAGAGAATCTCAAGCAGGCTTCAAGCTGCCAGGGCAGAGCCTGATGCGGGGCTCGAACTCGCGAACCGCAAGGTCATGACTGGAGCGGAAACCGAGAGTCAGACGCTTAACTGACTGAGCCACCCAGGTGCCCCTGGAAATCATGTTCTTGTGTGTGCATGAAGACTATAAACCAGAAACATAATGAACACATCCCAGAGATGGGCACTGTCCCCTGTGGCACCGCCCAGGCACATGTGGCAACGTGTGGTATGAGACCGGAAATTAAGGTTGTGGGACAGCATGGATGGATGTCAAGGGCATTACGCCAAGTAACGTAAGTCAGAGAGAGAAAGACCACCATACGATCTCATTCGTATGTGGATCTAAAAAACAAGAACAAAAACTGAGCTCACGGGTACACAGAACGGGTGGGTGGTTGCTGAGGGCGGAGTCTGGGGGAGGAAGAGCCAACGAAGGGGGTCAAAAGGTACGAACTTCTAGTTTTAAAGTAAATAAGTTCTAGGGATGTAACACACAGCGTGACTGTAGTTCATGGTACTGTATTGTGTACTTGAGACTTGCTAAGATAGATCTTTTTTTTTTAATGTTTGTTTATTTTTGACAGACAGCATGAGTGCCAGAGAGAGAGGGGGACAGAGGATCCGAAGGGGGCTCTGCACGGTCAGCCCAGAGCCCGACGTGGGGCTCGAACTCACAAACCGTGAGATCGTGACCTGAGCGGAAGTCGGATGCTTAACTGACTGAGCCGCCCAGGTGCCCCTAAAATACTAGATCTTAAAAGTTTTCACAACAGAGGGGCACCTAGGGGTGGCTCAATCAGTTAAGCGTCTGACTTCCACTCAGGCCACGATCTCACAGCGCGTGAGTTCGAGCCCCGTGTCAGGTTCCGTGCTGACAGCTCAGAGCCTGGGGCCTGTTTCAGGTTCTGTGTCTCTGCCCCTCCCCCACTCACACTCCATCTCTCTCTCCTTCAAAACAAAATAAAAATTTTTTTAAAAAGTTCTCACACTGGAAAAAAAAATTTTTGTTACTATGTAAGGTGCCGGACATTAACTAGATGGCGATCGTTTTGCAACATACGTGAATACTGACTCAGCATGTCCTACACCTGAAGCTAATATTATGCTGTATGTCCGTGAAACCTCCACTTTTTATAAAAGGGTTCAGTATTACGGGCTGCCTCGCTATCTGGTCTTGGAAGGACCCGTAATGGTCTGACCACACGTCTTCTGCCCACCCACCCTCCCCTGGCCCCATAACCCTCCGTATCACGGGGACCGGGCACAGCGCTGGCTTGTGCCCTCTTGGAGGACTAATTATTCAAACAAACCAATCACATCCCCCTGCAGGAACCAGGGGTCACCTCAACCTCTCGTTATGACACAGCCTGCCTCCCACGGCCGTGGCCTATTCATTCTATGCCTGAGTCCAACTCCTCTGTGGCTCTCTGAGGGTGCAGTGTCTGCCTCCCGCAGGCTGTATTTAATAAACCGCTGTCTTATCTGTCCCGAGTCTCCTGAAATGTGGTCAGTATGACTGAGGAACTGCCTTTACCAGCTTATTTAAATGTTATTTCGTTTAAATTTAAAAGCAGACACTCAGTGAATCACTGGGAAAAAATTTTAAGTATGGAATAACTCGGGTACCTAAATCTACCTTTTCAAACAAAGAAGTCATAAAACATAAACGCAGGTGAAGTTTCACTGCCAGTGAAAACTTAGCATCTGAATCCAAAGGTACCGTAAGTGTAAAACACACACTGGGTTTTGAAGGGGAACAATGACAGGGCAGCCAGCCTGGGAATGCAGCAGCCTAGAGACAAACGGAGCCAGGAGAGGAACAGAGAAAGAGTTCAAAGGCTAGCAGCTGGATCCAGCCATGCCTGAAGCTTATGCATTCTGGAGTCTCCCATTATTGGAACCAAAAAAAGAGAGAGAGAATTTTTTTTTTTTTGCTTAAGCCACTTTGAGTCGACTTTTCTGCAAATTCATGGCCCAAAGAGACAGGGGTTTGCACAAGCCAAGGTTGCCAGCGTAGACAGACGGGCACGGGGAGGGGCGACCCGTGGGCACGCAGAGGCCGACCTGTATATGCTGCTGCAGTCTCTTCTTCTCGGTTTGCAGCTGGCGGCTGCACTCCTCCTCCTCGCCCACGCGGGCCTCCAGCTCCGACACCACCAGCTCCAGCTCCTGCTTGCGGGCTGCCAGCCGCCCGCGCGTCTCCTCGGCCTCGGCACACAGCTCTGCCTCTGCCCGCAGTTGCTCTGCTAGGCGGGCGCGCTCCTCTTCCAGCTGCGGGCAGGGTGGGAGGTCAGCGCTCAGCAGGCACTGCTCCCAGGACAGTCTCCGGGGAGCACCGGGTCCCTCCTGCCTCCTGATTCGCTTTGCTCTTTTTTTTTTAAGTTTATTTACTTTGAGAGAGAGAGACAGAGAGAGAGAGAGAGAGAGAGAGAGAGAGAGAGAGAGCGAGCACGAGCAGGGGAGGGGCAGAGTGAGAGGGAGAGAGAGGATCCCAAGGAAGCTCTACGCTGACAACGCAGAGCCCAGTGTGGGGCTCAAACTCACAAACCGTGAGATCATGACCGGAGCCGAAACCAAGAGTCAGAGGCTTAATCAACTGAGCCACCCAGGCACCCCTGCTTTGCTCTTTGATGCCTGGAGGGCCTTCCTCCAGGTCCCCATCGGGGGGTGACCTCCATCCCCCCCGGGGTCACCAGGTCAGACCCCCGGGGGCTGCCCTCTCCTTCACCTCCTCACAGCCCATCCGTCCCCAGCCCTGTACCCACTGTCCCAGGACTCTCTCTGCCCTGCCCCCTCCTCTCTGGCCCCGCGGCCCCACAAGCTTAGGCCTTACTTATCCTCTCCCAGTGGACTCTCTCCCCAGGCTCCTCCCCAGCCTCCCTGCCTCCAGTCTCTCCCTCTCCAGTCCACCCTCCAAATAGGCCCAGAGAGGCCTTTCTACCATCTCACATTTCATTTAACACTCCTACGCCTAGAAATTGAACCAAAGGAAATAATTCAGCAAAAGCAAACAGAAAAACAGTCAAGAAGGGGTTCACTTCACCATCACTTAGAAGCCACCAGAAAAGCTGGAAACCATGAAAAGTTGGCCGCCTGCACACCCTAGCCCCGCCCCAAGGCCGACCCCTGCCCTGCCCCGACGCTGGAACCAGGCCCCCTGAGCATCCGGGTTCCGCAGGAGCCAGTCCCCCACCCCATACCCCGGCTGCACCCCAGGGCCCTGCCTCCTGCACATCACAGCCCAACAGCACCCCCACGGATTCCATTCAGCTCTGCCCCCACCCTCACCCCACAGCCCTCCGGGGCTCAGCTGGGAGCCCCGCCCCCAGGCCCTGGCTCCACCCTCGGCCCCGCCCCCACGCCCTGGCTCCACCCGCGGCCCCGCCCCTTACCTGTGCCAGGCGGCCCTGGAGCTCGCCCACCTCGCGGGCGCTCTGTTGCTGCAGCTCCTGCACCTTCTGGAGCTCCTGGGCCCGCGCCTGCAGCACCTCATCCTGCCGCGTCACCTGCAGCAGCGGCTTCACCTGGGGGGAGGGGAGGGGAATGGCTGCTCCACTCGGCCCCGAACCGAGCAAGCAGGGCCCGCTTCCGGGTTCCAGTGGCGGCTCTGCCACCCGCCAGCTGTGTGGCCTCAGGCAGGCACAACAGTGTCCTCTGCCATCGGGGATGATAAGAGCCCCTGCCTCACAGGGTCTTTGCAACGGGTGTATGAGCTAACACTTGTGAAGCGCCTAGAACAGTCAGGGCCCCCCTCCCCCCCCCAGGCAAGCAGCGCTACACGGGTCCCCTTCTCTGCTGAACCAACCCTGGGGTACAAGAGACATCGGGGGCTGCTGGTCTGTAGCGCAACGTTTCCCAAAGTGTGTTCCGAGTCCCAGGTCCAGGGTGAGAGACGCGCTTGACACTGTGTGATCCGGGGGGGGCAGGACAGGTGCCACCCACACATGAACGACTAAAATGACAGGTTCGCAGAACCGCCCTCCTCCTTGTTAGTGGGAGCCACTCTGATCATTTCTTTTTTTTATTATTAAGTTTATTTATTTATTCTGAGAGAGAGAGAGAGCACAAGTGGAGGAGGGACAGAGAGGGAGGGAGAGTCCCAAGCAGGCTCCGCAGTGACAGCGCATAGCCCAATGCTGGCCTTGAACTCACGAACTGTGAGATCATGACCTGAGCCAAGATCAAGAGTCGGCCTCTTAAGGGGCAGAGCCACCCAGGCGCCCCCACTCTGATCATTTCTGTCCCACTGCTTTGTATCTGGTTCTTCTCCACTGTACCTGGTTCTTCAGTGTATCATATTCTTTTCTGTCCTAACCCATGGCATTTATCACGGCTGTAATTTTATACTCATAATTTTTAAAAATCATTTTCTTTTTTTTAATGCTTACTCATTTTTAAATTTTTAAAATGTTTATTCATTTTTTGAGAGAGAGCGAGAGACAGAGAGAGAGCAGGGGAGGGGCAGAGAGAGAGAGAGGGAGACACAGAATCCGAAGCGGGCTCCAGGCTCTGAGCCGTCAGCACAGAGCCCGACGCAGGGCTCGAACTCACGAGCTGTGAGATCATGACCTGAGCCAAAGTCAGACGTTTAACCAACCGAGCCACCCAGGCACCCCTATTTATTTATTTTTGAGAGAGAGAGAGAGAGAGCACAAGCAGGGGAGGGGCACAGAGAAAGGGAGAGGGAGGGAGGGAGGGAGAGAGAGAGAGAGAGAGAGAGAGAGAATCCCAAGCAGGCTGATGTGTAGTGGGGAGTTCTGGGGTGGTCACATGACTCTAGCCATCCAAGGGCGAGTCAAACTCTGGAGATCTGCGGTAAGAAAGGACCACGGTGGCCTAGCTGGTTGGGGGACAAGTCTCAATCTGCTGGTGGCCCCCACGTGGAAAAGTCTGCAGGAGATCATCACGGAGGAAAAGCCAACTGGGAGGCACAGGATGTCACATACCTGACATCTTTATTCGGGCCCTTGTGCAATAAAGGGTTGGCTCAGCAGGCCTGGGTTGTCCAAACCCTGCGCAAGAGTTTGAAAGGACTGGCCCCTGCCTGGCTCCTGGAAGATAATCTCCAAGCTCTTGGAATATTCTGACTGATAAGAGTGACTTTGTTACCTGGGGGTCTTGGGCCACATGGTATGAACTTGACCTCTGGAGGGGCTGGAGACTGGGTAACTAAGGTCAACCACACGGAGGGTCAGCCATGCCTATGAGACTCACCCCCCCAATCTCAACCCCGGACACTGAGGCTCGGGAGAGCTTTCCTGGTCGGCAACAGCCCATATGTGTGTCACACGTTGTTTCTGGAAGAATTAAGCAGTGTCCACAGAGGACAACTGGAAGCTTGTGCCTGGTCTCTCCTGAGCTCTGTTCTGTGCACCTTTTCCCTTTGCTGACTTTAATCTCTTTCCTTTCACAGTAATAAACCGGAACCACGTGTGTGATAAATAGCTTCTCTAAGTCCTGTGAGTCCTTCCAGTGAATCACCGATTCTGGGGCGGGGGAGCCTTCGGGACCCCCCAACTCAGCCCTGGATCCTGAAGCTGTCCTGAATCTTTTATCTCTGCTGGTTTGAGTCAGATTTTTTTTATTTTTGGTCACCTGCCACCCAAAGAATCCTGGCTAACAAAGGTTGGGCCGATGGATCCCATTTTACAGATACAGAAAGCCGAGGCCCAAACATAGAAGGCCACTTGCCCAAGCAGGCTTGGCCCCACGGTCCCGTCTCCTTGCTGCTCAGGCCACTTCCCCAGGTGCCCTCACCTTGATGAAGAGCCGCCACCACTGCCAGTGTCTCAGCTTGAGGTAAGCCGCGCAGTTCCGCTGCATGACCCTCAGGGCACTCTGCTGCTGCTGCCGCTTCTGGAAGGCTCTGGGTGGGGAGACGGCCAAGTGGGAGAGTGAAAGCTCGGCCCCTCCAGGCCCATCCCCTTAGCAAGAGAGCAAAGCTCCCTTCAATTAGTCAACCATTATTTATTATTTTTTTTAATTTACTTTGAGACAGAGACAGCATAAAAAAATAAATGTTTTAAAATTTATTTTGAGGGAGGGGCAGACAGAGGGAGGGAGAGAATCCCGAGCGGGCTCCACGCTGCCAACGCAGAGCCTGGTGCGGGGCTTGAACTCACGAAGCCGCGAGATCATAACCTGAGCCGAAATCAAAAGTCGGATGCGTAACCGACTGAGCCACCCTGGCGTCCCCATTAGTCAACCATTATTAAGTGCCTACTGTATGCAAGCACCGTTCTCTCATTGGCAGATCTATGTACAGTTTGTCGGTCCTTCTGCCCTTGACTCTCTCTGCTCTGTCCCTGCCTCTCCGTCTGCACAGACAGGCCTCCTCTTCCCCCACCTGGACCCTTCCCCCAACCTCCCAGCCTCCAATCTCTTGCCTCCAGCCCATCCCCAACATGCCTCCCAAGGGATCTTTCGACACCCAGAGCTTACCCATCCCTTCTCTCTTCCTAGCCCTCCCACGGCTCCCCAGCATCCCTGGACAAGGCCCCCGCCCCACAGCCTGGCGTCTGGGGAGTCCCTTATTGTCTGATCCTCCCTCTGGGCCGTTTCAAGGGGGAAGGAGACTCCTGCAAACTTTTTGCGCTCCTGAAACACATCACGCTCTCATGTCACTGGGTCTCTGCACAAGCTGTCGCTCCTGCCTGGAGCACCTTTCCCGTGCTCGTTCACCTGCCTGGTCATCCAGGGTGACCAGGAGCCATCCTGGCATACAGCTGGGTCTGCACACGGCACTTGTATGACCCCCGTCGAAGTGCATCCCACTCCAGACTGTGACGCTCTGTGCCCTGGTACGTCTCCCCCGCTCCAGACTGGGGTCCCCCGAGGCACTGGCCGGTAGGGTGACCGCCGTGACCCGGTTCGCCCGGGGCTTTCTTTGTTTTTGCACTGAAAATCACGCATCCTGGGGAACCTCCAGTCTCGGGCAAAGCAGGCTGGTCGGTCACCCTATGGCCAAGCCTAGATCTTCTCCGTGTCCCGAGCACCACTCTGCACTGGACCTGGCCTGTCGGGGCCCTCAGGGACCGCAGAACCGAAAAGCCCAGGTATCTGGTGACTCTATCCCTCTTTGTTTCTCAGCCCTTCTGCCCTGTTGGAGGCCCCGACACCTGGAGCCATCTGGTCAACCCCTCCTTGCCCCGGGAGATGGCGTGGTGCCCTACCTGCGAGCTAGGTAACCCCGGGCAGCTGCCTGGAAGGACACGATGATGTCTGTGACCTTCAGGTCCCGTTCCTCTTCCAGCTGGGCCAGGACCCCTGCCCGGAAGAAGATCTTGCTCTGTCCCACACGGTAGAGGTTGGGGTCCAGTTCTAGGGCCTGGATCTGTGAGGGGTGACGAAGAGGAGGGGCGATGGGGGGAGGTCCCGGACCCCCTCTTCCACCACCTGGGACCCCGCACATGCACACATCCACACCTGCACCCCCAGGCAACGCGCCTCACTCACCATCTTCTCGCAGGCCTGTTTCCCATCCATAAAGCCCTTGGGGATGGCATTGGGCGTCAGGATCTCGTACCTGTGGGGGTGGGGGGGCGTTACAGACAGGTGTCAATGAACTCCCGACAGCGATAACAACAGGGACAGTAAGAAAAGCCAACATTACGTTTACGGAGCAGCACCCACGGGGCGGAGGCGTTACCACCGACAGCACTGGCAGTAAAAGCGCCACCTGGTGGACACCCGCCACGTGCTGATCGGGAGGGTTTCACCGCCCGACCAGCGGATCTCCCCGGGCGACTGCGAATAACAAACAGCTTGCTGCTTTGGAATATGTGTTGTTTGTCAGGCCCTGAGCTAAGTGCCCTACTGCACGGTCTTCCCAACTGCTAAGTGGGAACTTAGCAACTGAGAATAAAGCAGGATACGTTTCATAAACACATTCATGTCTGTCTTCAGAGCCCTTCCCCTGCTGTGCCCTTCCCTGGATCTCAATATTTCGTTAAAAAAAAAAAAATACACATTATATATACAATATGTATACACATAAACGTATATCATGGACATAATGTATGTTATATATATATATATATATATATATATATATATATATATTTTTTTTTTTTTTTTAAGTTTGTTTATTTTTTGAGAGAGAGAAAGCAGGGGAGGGGCAGAAAGACAGGGAGAGAGAGAATCCCAAGCAGGCTCCGCGCTGCGCGGAGCCCAACGGGGAGCTCGATCTCACGGACGGTGAGGTCGTGACCTGAACCGAAACCAAGGGTCAGATGCTTAACCTGCTGAGCCACGCAGGCACCCTGAGGAACGAGGGTTTTTCACTGTATTTAAGTGGAATTTAAATTTGAAAACTGAAGCAGTGTAGGGGCGCCCGGGGGGCTCAGTTGGTTGTCCACCTCCTGGTTTTGGCTCAGGTCACGATCTCACGGTTCGTGAGCTCTAGACCCGCCTGGGCGCTGACGCTGCGGAAGCTGCTTGGGATTCTGTCTCTTCCTCTCTCTGGCCTTCGCCTGCTTGCACGCACTCTCTCTCTCAAAACAAATTATGATAATTAAAAAAAAAAAAAAAAAAGCTGAAGCGGCGAAAAATATTTTTCTGTTAAACGCAACTTCACTGTTTTGCTAGGACTACATTTCAGAGCATCCGAACTTAAGGCACACTCCGGCTTTCGCAGACTTGGTAGAAAAAAAAAGAATGCACAGTATTTCACTAGCACGTTTTTATATTGATTCATGTTAAAATTATCTAGTACCTTAGATGTAACCGGACTAAATAAAATATCTTGGTAACATTAATTTCACCTGTTTCTTTTTATTAGAAATATCGCTACTGGATAATTTTAAATTGTAGAGAAGCCTCACATTCTGCTCTTTGTAATGGTGCTGCTGTATACAGCTTGTGTGAAGTGTAATTTATGTTACAATATTTACTATATTCTTTTTTTTTTTTTTAGAGAGAGAGAGAGGGCGTGAGCTGGGGAGAGGGGTAGACAAGGGGCGGGGGAGGGAGGGAGGCAGAGAGAATCTGAGGCGGGCTCCGCACTGTCAGCACAGAGCCTCCCTCAGGGCTGGATGTCACCAGCCCTGAGATCATGACCTGAGGGGAAACCAAGAAGAATCTGACGCATAACGGACTGGGCCACCCAGGCGCCCCTGGATTACTGGCTTCTTACACGCCAATATTTTCTGTTCTGTCCCGTTCTATTGCATTTGTAAAGAAATGCAGATTGCCCCGCGCCGAGGGCAACATGGCAACGTATCATAAGGATTGCAACTTAACATAAGGCTCTATGCTTTTAGGGAAGGCACTGGTGGGAGGGGGGTACTGCTCTCCCATTCCACGGAGGAGAAAGCTGAGAACAGGAACCAGAGGAACTTGCCCGGAGTCCCCAGGCTCAGAAGTAGCCGGTAGGGGGGGTGTGGGTGCAGACACGGTGGCCTCCAGACCCGAACCCCGCCCCACGGCCACCCCATCGCACTCACCGCTGCCGGAACTCCTGGAAGAGGATGCGGTTGGGGAAGCCCTGGCGGCAGATGCGGATGCCCTCCAGGACCCCATTGCAGCGCAGCTGGTCCAGCACCAGCCGAGGCTCCAGCTTCCCGGCCTGCGGAGAGCGGACACGGACACGCGGCGTCGGCGGCGGCCACACGGGGGCGCCACTCGCGGGCCCGCAGCCGTCAGGGGACACGGGGGGGGGGGGGGGCGGGGGGGGGGGGGGGGGGGGGGGGCACGACGCCGGCTCGGAAACGGTTGGCGATTTCATATGGTTCAACCTAGAATGTACTGAGCACCTACGTGTGCCGGTTTAGAAATGCCTGCCGGGGGAGGGGGGGGGGGGGGTCTCGACCAGCGGGAGAGGCCGACGATAAATGAGGTCAGGAAATCAATCCCTACTCAGCATGGGGGAAAAATAAAACGTTAAGTGCTAAGGAGAAAAGAGCAGCGCGGAGGGCGGGCGGGGAGTGGTGAATTTGCCCGGAGCATAGTCGGGGACGGCCTCCCCGGGAAGGCGAGGAGTTGAATAAAACCCATACATCAGGGGCGCAGTCGGTTGAGCATCCCGCACTTTGATTTCCACTCATGATCTCATGGTTCCTGGGATCCAACCCCACCTGGGCTCTGAGACGACAGGGCAGCCCCTGCCTGGGATTCTCTCTCCCAATCTCAACCTCTCTCTCAATCTCTCTCTCAATCTCTCTCTCTCTCTCTCTCTCTCTCTCTCTCCATGCCCCTCCCCCTCAAAATAAATAAACATTAAAAAAAACCTTACATCATTATTTGGGGGTAGCTAACTTTTGTTGCTTTGTCTTTCCTTTTTTTTAATTGCTTCTAGAAAATCTAAACCATTTGAAAATTCGACCTCTACATTCTATTTTTATTTTTTATTTCTTTGTTTTCGAGAGAGAGCGCAAGTGAGCAGGGGAGAGGGGCAGAGGGAGACAGAGAGAGAATCCCAAGCGGGCTTCACACTCAGCATGGAGCCGGACGTGGGGCTTGATCCCACAACCGCAGGATCATTCTTGTTGAAAGCAAGGGTCAGACGCTCAACCGACTGAGCCACCCGGGGAACCCCCAAACTCTACATTCTAAAAGAGAACTCTTGCCTTGCTTTGCCCAGGCCCCCAGAGCGAGCCACAGAGTTCCCAGTTTCTTATAGAACCTTCTAGATCAGCTGTTCTCAACTCTGGCTATACGCTGGCACTCTCTGGGAAGCTTACCAAAAAAATCGCCAAAAAAAATTAAAAAAACGAATGTCCTGGCTACAGCACAGGGTAGAATATGGATCTCTTGGGGGGCGGGGGGGTGTTATGAATTAAACCATAAGAATCGTCATTCTGGATCTTTTTCTAGGGCCATCTAAGCAGCCTATATATCTAATATTTGTGCATCCGTCAAACATTTATTGAATATCCACTGTGCGCCAAGCACTGCTCTAGGCACTGGGGACTCAACAGTGAAAAAGGAGGTAAAAGCCTCTGCCCTCAGACTGCTTAAGTTCTGGAAAAAGGCAGTTTCTCTTTATTACTACGTGTCCCCTATTCCTTGGCAATAGGCTGCACTCCCGTGGGAGACAGCTCTGTCTCCTCTGCTGCTCTCGGTCCGTGACTGGCTAGGGCTAGCCCACCCTGGCTCCATGCACGGTCATGTGACCCAGGGCTGATCAATCACAGTGAGCGGCTCAGGAGTGAGCGCAAGACCCGTCTTGGACCCATGAGGCCACGGGACAAGAGACTCTCTTTCTCCTCCAGGGTTGCTGAACTAGGAGAACGAAAGTTTGGAGCTACTGGGGGCTGCCTTGCCGTCCCGAGGGGAGTAAGAGAAAGAAAGAAAGAGAATGAGATTGCTTCAGAGTGAAGACCACGCAGAGCCAAGCAAGGGATAAATCCCTGACATCACGGTTGGAGCACCTAGATCCAGCTGTCACTGAACCCAACCTTGGGGTTTCAATTAGGTAGTTTATACATCCTCATGTGTGCTTAAGCCATCTTAGTTGACTATCTCACAATCAAAACAGCCCCAAGGAAATAGCTGGAAAGACCCGGAAGTTGAAAATGATACAGTGGACGGTCTCACATTAATACTTTGTTCTCTTCGTGCCTCCCTCCAGCCCCTCCTTTGACAAACTATTTGGCAGGCTGGAGGGGGGGGGGGAGGTGGATTACATTAAAAGGGACCGAGAAAACACGTAAATATACAGTATGTTGTAGGAACCTAATTTCTCACTGTCACACACACACACACACACACACACACACACACACACACACAGGTACAAATTTGCATGAGGAAAAAGAGACCCTGAACTCTGTGATGTTGAACAAGAACATGACATACTGGTGTGAACTCAGAGTTCCATATGTAAGGATGCTTATATAAGGAAATATAGATGTAAATGTTTATATCCAGGGGTGCCTGGTGGGCTCAGTTGGCAGAACGTGCAACTGTTGATCTCGGCGTCATGAGTTCGAGCCCCATGTTGGGGGCAGAGTTTACTGAAAAAAATGTGCGTATATCGGGGCTCCTGGGTGACTCAGTCGGTTGTGTCTGACTTGCATGCTGACAGCTCAGAGCCTGGAGCCTGCCTTGGATTCTGTGTCTCCCTTCTCTATCTCTCTCTCAAGAATAAACATGAAGGGGCACGTGGGTGGCTCAGTCGGTGAAGCGTCCCGACTTCAGCTCAGGTCCTGATCTCTCGGTCCGTAGTTCGAGCCCCGCGTCGGGCTCTGTGCTGACAGCTCGGAGCCCGGGGCCTGCTTCGGATTCTGTGTCTCCCTCTCTCTCTGCCCCTCCCCTGCTCTCTCTGTCTCAGAAAATAAACACTTAAAAGTTTTTTTATGTGTGTATATATACAGAGTCATCGTAGACTCTAAGCACCATTCACTAAAAAGAACCAGGTCCCCTCGGAGAAATGGGTGACTCTATGTACTATGTATTTCACCAAATATAAGCCACCTTCAATTGCCAATTGGTGTTATACCACCAAGAAAGAAAAACTCCTATCAATTAACCTCTGCCAGGCTACTGATTGTAAACCACATCCCCAATTTCAGAGATGCTAAAGTGTGAGAAATAAATGTGTCTTAGATTCAATAAAATAACAGTATTTGCAGACAGGAGATACACACACACACACACACACACACACACACACACACACACACCCAGTAACTACAGTTCCTAGTTTCTGAGGACGGAACCTCATTTGTGTTCTTTTTTTTTTTTTTTTAAGTTTACTTATTTATTTTGATAGAGAGAGAGAGAGTGAGAGCAGGACAGGGGTAGAGAGAGAGGGAGAGAGAGAATCCCAAGCAGCCTCTGCCCTGTCAGTGTAGAGCCGGATGCGGGGCCCGAACTCACGAACCACAAGATCCTGACCTGAGCCGAAGCTGGATGCTTAACCAACTGAGCCACCGAGGCACCCCTCATTTTGTGTTCTCGTTTTCCACTCATGTTGACCCCTCCCTGCAGGGCCCCTTCCCTGATTTTCCTAACAAGAAAACCTTTGGGTGGCCTACGAAGCCAGGCATGGTCTCCCCACACCTCCGTGACGTCCCCAGCCCCAAAAGCCTGCTTTCCATCCCTTGTACCTTTCATGCCTCAACCTCCCACCAGGCTTTTGCACAAGCTCATCCCATCTCAGTCACCACCTCCTCCAGGGAGGCTTCCCTGACTTCACCTTAGGTGATACTTACTTCCCCTACAAATTCAACTGGCCATTTATCGTGAGTGGTCAGTCGAGTGTCTGGGCTCCCCATTAGATTGTGAGAATAGGGGTTGGCTGCGCTTTTCTCTCTCCAGTATCCCCAGTACCCTGCACTTAGTAGGTGCTCAATAAAATTTAAGTCCCACTGAAGAATGAATTTTCCCAACAGAGCACTGAGCCTGGGAGGGAAAGGAATTTGCTCAAGGTCACACAGCCAGTCGGAGGCGAGCCTGGGACCAGACGTGGCTCCAACCGGGTTCAGTGGCCTCGCCTTTACCCAATGCCAGCGCTGCCCCCGCCCCGTCCCCAGGCCGGTCACTCACCCTCTTCTCATGGTTGGGGATGATACAGCGGACGAAGCTGGGGTTGGTGTTGCTGAGTGTGGCCATGAGGCGGCTCAGGGACTCCTTGTAGAGCTGTCCCACTGTTCGGAACATGCCCCGGCGGGGGCGGCCGCCGGGTGGGCCATCCCCAAGGCTGCTCACCTGCTCCAGCCCCACGATGCCCTCCACTACGGGGAGAGGAAACAGATGTAGAGAAAGAAGCGGGTCAGGGGTCAGTTTTAGGTGCACTGTTTTAAGTCCAAGTTCAAGGGTCTTGTCATTTATAGGACCTGGCACTTTACATATGAAACACCGGTAAGGTAGGTATTTGCAGCCCCGTTGGACTGAGGTGTAAACTCAGAAAGGTGGAAGTCTGTGCCTAAGGTCACACAGCTGAGAAAGCGCAGATCTAGGATTCGAACCCAGGCAGCGAGAGTCCACTGGAAACCTGGCCTCTGACCGCTCTTCTTCTCGAGGAACGATCTCCACTGTTCCTTATCAAAAAGTGGTCATGACAACGGCATATGCTAACTTGGCACGTCCTCTCTATCAGGCTCCACTCGAAGCGCTTTATAAACACCTTCTCGTTTATAAGCCTGTAAGAATCGTTCCCATTTTACAGGCGAGGAAACCGAGGCACAGAGAGGGAAACAGCGCACTCAGTATGGCTGCAGTTTTAGGAACTTAACACGATGTCCCACTGAGGACGTAATAAAGCCCGGCTTTTCTGTGCAATATTTAAAAGCACACAGACTGCCTCCGCGTGAACCATTTTTCCAAAAAGGCCTGACTTCATGGTGACGCTTCTCTCTTTTGTCCTTTGGTGGCGTCACTTCAGCTAGTGAGAAATCCCCCTCCTTCATCTCGAATTCTGTGGGGTTTTTTAATGTTTATTTTTATTTTTATTTTTGAGAGAGAGAGAGAGAGTGAGTGGGGCATGGACAGAGAGAGAGGGAGACCCAGAATCCGAAGCAGGCGCCAGGCTCCAAGCTGCCAGCACAGAGCCCAACGCGGGGCCTGAACCCCGCGAGATTTGGCCTGAGCCAAAGTCGGATGCTTAGCCGACTGAGTCACCCATGTGCCCCTCGAATTCTGTTTGAAGTCACGCCTCCTTTCTCAGGGACCTGCGGCGGGGGCAGACTCTGATGCCCTGCAGTTCTCAGCAATGAGGGTCATCAGGGGTCAACCAGATAATCTTCGCTTAGGGCAGGGCTTGGTGCACAAGTGGGGGCTCACCTATGGCCTTTTCCTCCCCAGGTTCAACATTCCCTCTCACCGCCATGCTCCCAGCTGTTATCAAAATGGTAATTAAGTTCTTACAGCACAGATAAGAGCAGAGGCCCTGGGATGTCTTGGGTTCAAATCCCAGCTCTGTCCTTTACTGTCTGTGTGACCTCAGGCAGGTGTCTTAACCTCTCTGTGCTTTCTCATCTGTATGATGGGGATAATAGCACTAGCACCTGCCTCGTTGGGTTGTTCGGAGGATCCTTTTTTTTTTTTAAGTTTATTTATTAACTTTCAGAGAGACAGTGTGAGTGGGGGAGGAGGGAGAGGGAGAGAGAGAGAGGGGGGGTGGGGGGGGGGAATCCCAAGCAGGGTCCACACTGTCAGCACGGAGCCCGGCATGGAGCTTGAATTCACGAAACCGTGAGACCATGACCTGAGCCGAAATCAAGAGTAGGACGCTTAACCTACTGAGCCACCCAGGCGCCCCTGTTCAGAGGGTTCTAGGCGTTGGTAACTGTAAACAGGCTCTGCACAGCACACGGCATGTAGTACATGCTCAGTAAATGCCAGCTGGTGCTACCAAGAGGCTTGTACTTTTACATGCGGTTTAATTAGAAGGCGTCGTGTGGCTACAAAGAGTCTGGAAACTGCTGAGGGAGGCGACAAGGAAGGAGAGCGAGAGTCCCCCGCACGGAGGAGAGGGGACAGATGTTCAAAGTCAGGTACCCGGTCCAACAGGCCCACCCTCTTCATCCGGCAAATCTCACCCGTCGGTGCACAGCAACACCCACCCCCTGACGGAGAAATGGCAGAGCTGCGCCTCCCTGAAGATCCTGGGGGTGACGGTGGGAAGGAGCCAAGGAAAGGGAATTGCTGGAAGCCCCCGTGTTCTGGGGGGTGAGGACAGATGGAGGGGGGAGGCAGAGTGATGAGGGGTGGGAGATGCAGTGGGAACAGCAAGAGAAGGGAGGAGGGAGAGAAGGTGGCAAGAGAAAAAGAGAGCATTATTAGTCAATAGCACAGGGCAAAGCGGGAGGAAAAACTTGAATGTTGGCCATGAACTTTTAAAGCTAGGGCGACTGTCCTGTTCACGTTTGTGTCTACCCACTGAGGGCATGAAGATGACCGGAAGGATGACCGTCCTTTGTGGGAATTCAATGCCAAGGAGATAAAAAATCTCTTTCCCTGGAGGTTAAATCTGTATCTGCTTTATTAGGTATCCCTTTTTGCCCTGGCCGCCAGGAAGCTCAAGGACTGACTCAATGCTCCTTCCTAGCTCGTTGCATTGGTCTCTCTGAGGAGGGCTTTTCCCCTGGGCTCCCAGGATGCTGGACACCCAACTCTGGGCTCAGGACAGCCGTAGTAGAGATTGACGCACGAGGGCCCCAGTTCCCTGTCCCTCCTGTGACTTGCAGCTCCTTGAATCTGGGCTGCTCTGACCTGCTTTGTTCAGGAGAGTTGTGGAGGAAGGAACACTGTACCGGGTTGGAGACAAGGACACAGCTTCCGCTTCTCTCTTGGAATCCCTGGAGAGCCAGGCTCATATGAGATGGGGTATGTGAGGGATCACGGTGGGGTGGGGGTGGGGCATGATGTGTCCATAAAGGGGACACAGAGGGGCGCCTGGGTGGCGCAGTCGGTTGAGCGTCCGACTTCAGCCAGGTCACGATCTCGCGGTCCGTGAGTTCGAGCCCCGCGTCGGGCTCCGGGCTGATGGCTTGGAGCCTGGAGCCTGTTTCCGATTCTGTGTCTCCCTCTCTCTCTGCCCCTCCCCGTTCATGCTCTGTCTCTCTCTGTCCCAAAAATAAATAAAAAACGTTGAAAAAAAAAAATTTTAAAGGGGACACAGATATTAAAGAAGTGTGTGTGTGGTGGGGGAGATTTTCTGAGGAGATGATTCTCATAGCAGAATCTGGTTCTGTTAGTGAACATCAAGCACTACTTTTCAATCCCTCTTGTACAAACCACAGAAGACACAAACCTCAAATTCCTCTGTCTAAAATCACCTCATAACATCAAGGCACCTCACACTCTTCTAGTTCTGTGAGTCCATTTGGGAACCATTCATCTTGCTTATTTTGTTCTCTTGTCTAATTGCGTGGGCTAGCAATTACAACTTTGCTTTTCATTTCAGTAAAAGGCGTCAGCAAACGGATAGACCCTGGACGCCTTGAATCAGGAGGAAAAAACCAGGATGCTGATTTTGTCAGTTGTGAAAATCATGTCTCCTCTAAGGAGGGGAAGTGGCAAACAAGGCTTGGAAAGGTATGGGGTCTCATACTTTTTCTGCCCGTGCCTCCCAGAAGGGTCATTCCAAAAAGACTGATGACCAAATCTACAGGGGCCTTGTTGGAGCAGGAAAGCTTTGCAAAATCTACATCTCAGTCTATTGTTCTTCCCTGGGGCCCTGAAGGGAACTTTGTGAGAGTGCAGAGAGCAAAGCCTAAAAGGTGACTAATCTGTAAAACACCACCCTGCTGAGTCTCCTTCTTGTGATGAATTAATTTTCAGTCAAATCTGATTTTTTTTTTTCCATAGGGATCACAGGCCATCTACAATGAATGACTTTCTCTCTTCCTTTACAACATTCATACAGTTATTTCTTTTTCCAGTCTGATTGCATAGGCTAGTATTGCCAAAACCGTGTTTCAGAGCAGTGGCGACCACGGGCATCCTCGTCTGTTTCCGGTTAAGGAGGAGTGTTTTATCACTGAGCATGAGGCTGGCTTGTAGCAGTCAGCCAATCATTCAGTCAACGAGTCACCGATTGGAAATGCTACTGTCAGACCGTCTGGCCTGCCTGCCTCACTTCTGCGTCTGAGCAGACAAGTCACGTTCAGAACTTAGCCTCTAGAACAAAGGTGTGCACCCTGTGGGCTGGGAAGAGGGATGCACCGAGCTCCAGGGACAGGGCCTGGGGAAATGACGGTCCTCACCATCTTTCCAGATCTCTGCCGTTAGCCGGTCTGTGCTCTGGTGAAGCAGGGCTGCGACGTTGTCGTTCAGAGGGTCCATGTTTTTCATCAGCCACTCATTGGCCTTGTAGTCGACCTGGACGAAGTCAGGCAGAGGAAGGTGGTGAGCCCGCAGGTTCACCAGCTCTCCCAGTTTCCCAAGGAACCTCCCAGAAACCCTGGACACCTCCAGCTCCACAGATGAGAGAGCGTCAGTGCCACCTAGTGTCTGTGCCCAGAACTGCACCCTCCACCTGCATGGCCCTTCTCCCTTCACTTCCCTTATCTGTTCTCTGTCCCACCTCCAGGACCTCGCCCGCCATCACTTCTTCCTTATCCATTCTATTCCAGCCACCCTGGCCCCCTCACGGCTCCTCAAACGTGCAAGTCCATTTCCACCTCGGCGTTTACCCCTGCCATTCCTGGTCACCGCGGATTGTCACACGGCGGGCGCCTTCTGAGTATTCAGGGCTTTGCTTTGAGGCTCTCAGAGTCCGAGTCTTGACCCACACAACTCCCCACACGTGTGCGCCCCCCAAAGACAGTGGCTCCCCTGAGGCCAGGATTCAGGTCTGACTCACAGCACAGGGCTGGGCACACCGGAGGTCTCAGACAACGTTTGGGAAAGGAAGTGGGTGCTAGACACAGAACGCATAGGTCTCCTGTCTCCCGGCCTCCCTATGCTGTTCCTTCCCCCCCCCCCCCCACAGCCCTTCCCAGCCTTCACCTATCCTTTGATGGCTGTTACTCCTCATTTATTTTTTAATGTTTTGCCCTTTTTTAGAGACAAAAAGAGCACGAGTGGGAGAGGGGCAGAAGGAGAGAGAGACAGAGACAGAGACAGAGAGAGAGAATCTTAATGCTTATTCATTTTTGAGAGAAAGACAGACAGACAGAGCGTGAGTGGGGGAGAGGCAGAGAGAGAGAGAGGGAGACAGAGAATCCGAAGCAGGCTCCAGGCTCTGTGCTGTCAGCACAGAGCCCGACGCGGGGCTCGAACCCACGAACCGTGAGATCATGACCTGAACCAAAGTCTGACGCTTAACCGACTGACTGAGCCACCCAGGCTCCCCTTAAATTTTTTGCTTTTATTTTAGAGACAAAAGAACACAAGCAGGAGAGGGATAGAAGAAGAGGGAGAGAGGGGGAAAGAGAGAGAGAGAGAAGAGGGAGACAGAGAGGGAGACAGAGAGAGAGAGAGAGAGAGACAGAGAGAGAGAATCTCAAGCAGGCTCCACACTCAGCATGGAGCCAGACATGGGCCTTGATCTCATGATCCTGGGATCACAACCAGAGCCAAAATCAAGAGTCAGACGCTCAACTGACTGAGCCACCCAGGCACCCCCGGTTTCTCGTCATTTCGGCCAGGGATTGGCAAACTACGGCCCGCAGGCCAAATCCAGGCTGCCGCGTTTTTGTAAATAAGGTTTTGTTGGAATACAGCCTTCATCTATGCATCCATTTACGCATTACCCGTTGTGTCTTTCACACTACAATGGCAGAACCGAGCGGCTGTGGCAGAGACTGGCCCACAAAGCCAAAACTACTTACAGAAAATGTTTGTGGACCCTTGATTTCAATTTCCAATCACGCCTGCCTCTCTTCTGTGAAATCCCCCTGGCGTTCCTCGGCTGGGCTTTCACACCGCCCTACGCGGCCCCCACCAAACACCGCCCCCCTCCGCCTTACCCCCTAACGGTCTGTACTTGTCTCTCGCCCAGAGCAGGAGCTGTGTGAGGACAGAGACCCTGTCCACCCTGGGGCCCCAGCTTTGCTCGGCACAGGGCTGAGCACAGAAGGCACACCTTTGCCGAATGATAGGATAAAATGCTGTCATTCTCCTCTCAGACCCCCCCCTCCAAACCTATCGTAAATAGCCCCTCCTTGAGGAAGCTTTTCTTTTTTCTTATGTTTGTTTTTGAGAGAGAGAGAGAGACAGAGACAGAGACAGAGTGAAAGAGGGGGAGGGGCAGAGAGAGAGGGAGACACAGAATCCAAAGCAGGCTCCAGGCTCTGAGCTGTCAGCACAGAGCCCAATGCGGGGCTCGAACTCACGGACCGCGAGATCATGACCTGAGCAGAAGTCGGACGCTTAACCAACGGAGCCACCCAGGCGCCCTGAGGAAGCTATTGCTGCCTACATCAGAGTCCTCAGTCCTCCTGGGGTTTTCCTGGCCCCTGCCAGGACATCAGGCAGTTCCTGCTCCCCCCTGCCCTCTCTCCCCCCTGCCCTCTCTCCCTCCTGCCCTCTCTCCCTCCTGCCCTCTCTCCCCCCTGCCCTCCCCCCTCCCCCCAGGTTCTCCCCCCTGCCCTCTCCCCCCTGCCCTCTCTCCCCACTGCCCTCTCCCCCATGCCCTCTCTCCCCGCTGCCCTCTCTCCCCCCTGCCCTCTCCCCCATGCCCTCTCTCCCCGCTGCCCTCTCCCCCCCTCCCCCCCCCCCCCCCCCCCCCCCCGCGTTCTCCCCCCTGCCCTCTCCCGGGTCTGCAGCCTGGTGGTCCCCACTCCCGCCCACGAGCCTCACGGCTCGCCCCGCCTCCAACCTTGCCCGCATAGTGCAGGACACTGAAGTCGGCCTGGTCCCGCAGGTTCCTCGGCCGCTGGAACTTGGGGTGGCCTCCTTGCTCCTGCGCCACCTTCTCGACGAAGGACTTGTCCGTGGCCTTCGGGAACCAGCACTCTTCGTCCAGCAGGGCCAGGAGTCCAGGGGGGTTAGCCTAGGCATCCACAGGAGGGGAAGAGGACGTCAGATCCCCGAATGCTGGACACTTAGGCTGCTGCTAACTCGTAGCTCTTGTGAGGGGCACGGGGACGGGAGCCAAACCCGAGAACGGCTGTCGATCAGAGGCTGGGCGGAAGCGGGGCCCGCGGCGGCCGCGCGCCCTGCGAGTCCTTAACTGAGGGAGAGGCCTGAGGCCCAGCGGGGCAGGAGGCGGAGGGGGGCGGGCGGGGCGGGGGTGTCTCCCGGCGGTGGATACGGCGGCGGGCGGGCCCTGAGGCTCACCGGCCGCTCGATGAGGTCGATGCAAGGCTGCAGGTCGAGGCCGAAGTCCAGGAAGGTCCAGGGGATGCCCTCGCGCTGGTACTCCTCCTGCTCCAGCACGAACATCGTGTGGTTAAAGAGCTGCTGCAGCTTCTCGTTGGTGTAGTTGATGCACAGCTGCTCGAAGGAGTTCAGCTGCGGAGGATAAGGGACCAGTGAGAGAGGGGACAGGGCTGGGGGGGCAGGGCTGGGGGACAGGGCTGGGGGACAGGGAAGGGGGGACAGGGATGGGGACAGGGATGGGAGGACAGAGATGGGGGACAGAGACGGAGGTACAAAGACAAGGAGGACAAGGATGGGGGGACAGGGAAGGGGGGACAGGGATGGGGACAGGGATGGGAGGACAGACATGGGGATAGGGATAGGGGACAGAGACAGGGGTACAAAGACAAGGAGGACAAGGATGGGGGGACAGGGATGGAAACAGGGATGGGGGACAGGGATGGGGGGACAGGGATGGGGGACAGGGATGGGGGGACAGGGATGGAAACAGGGATGGGGGACAGGGATGGGGGGACAGGGATGGGGACAGGGATGGGGACAGGGATGGGAGGACAGAGATGGGGACAGGGATGGGGGATAGGGATGGGGGACAGAGAAGGGGGTACCAAGACAAGGAGGACAAGGATGGGGGGGACAGGGATGGGGGACAGGGATGGGGGGACAGGGATGGGGGACAGGGATGGGGGGACAGGGATGGGGGGACAGGAATGGGAGACAGGGATGGGGGACACGGATGGCAGACAGGAAAGGGGGGACAGGGATGGGGACAGGGATGGGAGGACAGAGATGGGGGACAGGGATGGGGGATAGGGATGGGGGACAGAGACGGAGGTACAAAGACAAGGAGGACAAGGATGGGGGGACAGGGATGGGGGAATAGGGATGGAAACAGGGATGGGGGACAGGGATGGGGGGACAGGGATGAGGGACAGGGATGGGGACAGGGATGGGAGGACAGAGATGGGGACAGGGATGGGGGATAGGGATGGGAACAGGGATGGGGGACAGGGATGGGGGGACAGGGATGGGGGGACAGGGATGGGGGACAGGGATGGGGGACAGGGATGGGGGGACAGGAATGGGAGACAGGGATGGGGGACACGGATGGGGACAGGGATGGGAGACAGGGATGGGAGACAGAGATGGGGGACAGGGATGGGGGGACAGAGACGGGGGTACAAAGTCAAGGAGGACAGGGATGGGGGGACAGGGATAGGGGACAGGGATGAGGGGATGGGGTGAGGGGACAGAGATGGGGGGTACAAAGACAAGGAGGACAGAGTTGGGGGGGAGGACAGAGATGGGGGGAGACAGAGACGGGGGTGGGACAGAGATGGGGGGACAGAAATGGGAATACCGACAGAGGGGACAGAGACTGGGGGACAGAGATGAGGAGGGGGACAGAGATGGGTAAGGGAACAGAGATAGGGGGACAGAGACACGGGGAGGACAAAGACGGGGTGGGCACAGAGAAAAGAGAAAGGGAGGAGACAGAGACAGGGAGGAGGGGGGGGGGATGGTCCAGGATTGGTGGAAAGACACCCAGAGAGAGGGGGACAGGGACACAAAGAGAGGGGGACAGGGCCGGAGTGACGGAGCCCTCCGGCCCCAGCCTGGCCCCAGGTCCAGACCTGGAAGATCTCGAAGCCGGCGATGTCCAGGATGCCAAGGAAGGAGGCGCCCTGGCGGGGACTGCGGTCCAGGGCACGGTTGAGGCGCAAGACCAGCCAGCGGAAGAGGCGCTCATAGGTGGCCTTGGCCAGGGCCTCCAGCGCGAAGTCGGCCTGTGGGGCGGGGCACATGTGAGGGCCTGGTCCCCCTTCCACGGCCCCAGCACAAGCCCAGGGCCAGCAAGGAGACACTGACGCTGACGGGCCCCCTCGAGGCTCATCGAGAACAATGACGCTAATCGATGACACCGACCGGTACAGAGCCCCACGCTGCGCCAGGCACTGTGTACCGCTTGGGGGCGCGTGAGGTCATCAACCCGCCCCCCCAACGCCTGAACCAATTTCGACAGCACCGTGAGAGTTCAGAAGGTGGACTCTGGAGGCTGACAACCCGGGTTTGAATCCTGGCTCTGCCCCTTAGCTGTGTGGCCTCAAGCATGTGAATAAACCTCTCTGTGCCTCAGTTTCTTCATCTGTAAAATGGTACTAACGACAGGACCTCAGCCGAGATGGAACCTGGGTCGGCGGGAGCTCCGATCTCTGGCCCTCATGTCCCTCTCTATGTCTTCACAATTGTACTTCATTCGAGTTCCCAGCCTGGGGACAGGCAGAGGCCTCTGCCCAAAAGCTGGATTCTGGAAACTTCTAACATGGGCTCGCTTCGCCCCACTCCCCATCCCCCCACTCCCATCGCTCGCCTGAACTCTGACAGCAACCTCCTCATGTCTCCCTGCTCCCACCCATGCCCCCTGGGTCCAATTCTCCATGCAGTAGACAAAGGGGTCTTCATAAAAGACGAACCAAATCAAGTCACTCCCTGGCCTAAACCCTCACTGGCCCGCTGCACTCTGAATAAAACTCACCTCCTTACTGTGGCCCCTAACACCCTGTGTGATCCGTCCCCTTCCAACCCCTCCGACTGCAGCTTCTGCCTCCCTGGCCCTGGCTATCTACCCTCACTGACCTCCTTCGTGTTCTCAATTCGCCAACCCTGTTCCAGCCCCAGGGCCTTTACACATGCGGTTCCCTCTGCCTTGAGCCATCTCGGTCTCAACGCAAACATCATCTCTTCATAGAGGACTTCCCTGACCCCCCAAACCCCCTCCTTCATAGGAGGCCCCACCGTTTATGCATTTTTTTTTTTTAATGATCTGTTTCCTACTTCAGCCTGAGTTCCACAAAGGCATGGTCTGTTTCCATTACTACTTTTATTCCCAGCACCAGAAGCAGAGATGGTAACAGAGCGAACACTCAGCAAAAGTTTGAGTGCAAGAAAAACCCGGCATAAGCGGCTGAAAGCTCCAGGACCCTGGCGCCCCGCCCCCCGGCGCCCCGCCCCCCCGGCGCCCCGCCCACCTGTTCCTTGGTCTGCGCTTTCTGCACATAGTCTCGGCCGACTTTGATGCGGGGGGTGAGCAGGGCGCGGGAGAAATCCGTCACCCCTAGTCCCAGGAGGCGGCACAGCTTCTGTGCGGCTGAGGGCGGGAGGGACAGGGGGTCTGATCAGCCTTAGGAAGCGGCAGCGGCCGCTGAGCACAGACAAGGGGCCCGGCCTCTCCCACCAGAGGTATCACACGCCCTAAAAGTGTGTATGTTCCTCTGGCCCAACGATTCTCTCTCTGGGACCCCGACATGGGATAAATAATCCCGGACGTGGGGCGCCTGGGTAGCTCAGTCGGTTAAGCAGCCGAAGCTTGATTTTGGTTCAGGTCATGATCTCTCAGTTCCTGAGTTCAAGCCCCGCATTGGGCTCTGTGCTGACAGATCAGAGCCTGGAGCCTGCTTCGGATTCTGTGTCTCCTCTCTCTCTCTCTCTTTCTCTCTCTGCCCCTCCCCTGCTCTCTCTCTCAAAAATAAATAAACATTAAAAAAATATTTTAAATAAATAAAAACAAAAAAAGGAAGAACACAGCCCAGAGAGGAATGCCCAAAAATGTTGCAGTGAATTACCGCTCAGGTGTATGACAGTGGGTAATTCCCCTGCTTTTATACTTTTCTGTGTTGCCTGATCCCGCCCCCCCCCCCATCCAGCTTGTATTATTTCATGATAATAAAGAAGCAGAACTATTTCCATTTTGATTAAAAAAGGAATATCGGTTATAATCCTGCTTCTGAAAAGCAAAAACTAAAGTATATATGCAAAGCACAGAGGCCAAGAGGAGATAAGCCCAATGCTAAGGGCAGTTTTGTCAGAGGGGCCAGGATGATGGGGGGGATCTCGGGCACACTGGTGTTGTTCAAAGCTTTGGCAGAGGTCACACCTTTTACAATGAGGAACAGAGTGGACGATGATATTTTGGTAAAGGATCAGCACAGCTTGGAGGCATGCCCTGCTGGGGAGCAGGGAGTAGGGGGGCTGCTCTGTCCGGGGGAACAGAGGGACACAAGGACCCCGCGTGGGCAGCGGGCCAGGTGGGGTTACCTGTGTTGTCAGGCATGGAGGCTTGATCGTTGTTTCGTTCTCTCTTCAGGACGATGTTGCCAAACTGGAGAACAGCCGAGACCATCCGCAGCATGGCTAAGGGGCAGAGAGGGTATTCGTGTGCGTGCACTCTGATGCGTGCTCTTAACTAGCCCCTTAGAAATCCAGTTTTAATGGGGCGCCTGGGTGGCTCAGTCCATTAAGCGTCTGACTCTTGATTTCGGCTCAGGTCACGATCTCGTGGTTCACGAGATCATGTCCCGAGTCAGGCTCTGCGCTGAGAACAAGGAGCCTGCTTGGGATTCTCTCTCTCCCTCTCTCTCTCTACCCCTCCCCTGCTCGCACGCATGTGCATTCCCTCTCACTCTTAAAATAAATAAACATTAAAAAAAAAAAAAGGAAATCCAGCTTTAAAACCCTATGTCAAAATTACACCACTATTCTTCAGCTTAAAATCCATTGGTGACACTGGGCAGCTCTTAAAACATATGAGCAGATAAATGATTTTTTTAAAATTTTTTTTAACGTTTATTTATTTTTTGAGACAGAGAGAGACAGAGCATGAATAGGGAAGGGGCAGAGAGAGAGGGAGACACAGAATGAGAAGCAGGCTCTAGGCTCTGAGCCATCAGCCCAGAGCCCGACGCGGGGCTCGAACTCACGGACGGCGAGATCGTGACCTGAGCTGAAGTCGGACCCTTAACCGACTGAGCCACCCAGGCGCCCCTCTTTTTTTCTTTTAATGTGTGTTTATTTTTGAGAGACAGAGCACGAGTGGGGTAGGAGCGGAGAGAGAGGGAGACACAGAATCTGAGGCAGGCTCCAGGCTCCAAGCTGTCAGCACAGAGCCTGAGGCCGAGCTCGAATTCACAGACCGCGAGATCATGACCTGAGCCAAAGTCTGATGCTTAACCAACTGAGCCACGCAGCAGCCCTTACATCACCTCATTTTATGCGTGTTTCTGTCCCAAAGATACCTCACCTATATAATGTTGCTTCCTTCACATCAAGCTCACGGCCAACACCTCTCTAATGGGAGCCGGAAGAAGGCTCATCTAATGTATGTGTTTTCTCTGTGAGAAACACTACAGCCCTCTTGCACGTGGGGATGCCAGCCCGCATTAAGCCCGACGCGTGGGGGGCACTTTAGACAGTGAAACCATCAACCAGCAAGGCGCAAAACCGTGAAACACGTGGCACTCAGTAGCCGGCGAAAAGGACACCGGTTTACGGTGGAGCCGAGACGAGGCGGCAGAGCACTGCGTCGCGGAACCCCAGCCCCGTGTGTGCGTGGGCAACTCCAACTTTCCACCCCTGTGTGAAAGACGCAACGGTCACAGAAGCACCAGGAGTACTGGTTCGGGGGGGTTTGGTTAAATTTAGCGAGTAGGCAAAGTCGCAAATGCAGAACCCGCAAAAGAGGATGCACTGTCCCCCTCCTTGTCAGCACAGAGCTGCCAGAAATTTCGCTCATGGTGAGTGGGCAGCGCTGCCCCCTAGAGTACATCGCGGGAACTCCCAGGGGGTGGCGGGCATAAAGACCGAGGCCACGGGGCCACTTGCGGGGTGTGTCTGGATACCACAGGGCCCGGGCAGGTGGGGACCCGGGTGAAGACGCCCTTCTGTGGCACGAAGCACTGCCCACACCGCATGACTCCTAAGCGTCCCCGTGGACATTTTTGCCCATGACAGAATGGTTTGTAATGATCTGAGCAACCCGACCTGGTTTATGCATAAACACCAAGTGTTTCGTGTTTGGTTTTGACACGCGGTAGGTTTTCCAGGAACGGAGCCACGATGAAATCCCAGGAGACGCTGTGGTCGGGTTTTGTTCAGCATTTTATCAAGATTTGGGAACCCTCTCATCTGCGACAGTGAAGCTGCACGCAGCCCTTGAGTGGGACCGGAAAACCCATGAACACGGGACTGACTGGACCTGTACCCGCCGCTTTTATGGCGACGCTACAGATCCGCGCAAGCGCCCAGCTTCCCCATCAACCACGCCTTCCAGAACGGTTTTCGCGATTTCCGGGCTCAAATGGATGTCGATTTCTTTCCACCCCCTCCATGCCAGGTCCTGTCCCAAACACTCCCAAATGAACTCACTTAACCTTCTTAACTCCGCGAGGCAGGTCCTCCAATAACATTTTACCTGTGAGTAAAAAAAAAAACCCTTGGCACATGGGGAAACCAAGGCACAGTCAGGCGACCAACTTGAGCTCACCAGCAGCGGAGGGGAGACGCAAAGTTGGGACAGTCTGACTCCAGGCTCCGCATCCGTTTCGTCTTTGCCGCCTTCTTCCAGCATAAAATTCGAATGGAAGCACGTACACGTGGCCCGCATACAGAAAAGCGCACAAATCATCCACTTCCAGCTGCCCGAGCGTTTACGGAGTGGATGCGCCCGTGGAGCCGGCCTCTCAGAAGCCCCTTCCTGGCCACTCGCTGAACATGGGCAAACTTCACTGTCACGTGGTTAAGCAGAAGAACACAGACACGAAAGCACACGCACAGTATGCGTCTATTTGTACCCAAATGCAGGAACAAGTAAAATAGCTCCATGCTGTTAGATGCCAGAATAATGATCACATTGGGGGTGGGGGGTGTGGGGTGTCTGGTGACGGGGAGGGGCACGAGGGACCTTCCAGGTGCCAGTTATACACGCATTCGCTTGCAGAAAGCCCCCGGACTGGATGCTTAGGCTCCGGGCACTTTTTTTTTTTTTTGGTGTCTCTGCTTCTAGGCTGATTACTTAGAAAAAGAGGGTGGTGGAGGGGGAAGGGACGAGCACCCTGCTGGGATACTCCTGCCAAAAACCCGTAACCTAAATCTAATCGCAAGGAAACACGCCAGAGTTGAGACAAAACAACTGGTCTGTAATCTTCAAAAGTCTCAAGGTCACCAACGATAAAGAAGGAATAGTTCCAGACCGACGGAGAGTGAAATGTGCTAGACACGTGTGATCCTGGGGAAATGTGTGTGGATGGGCATGCCTGTGCGTGTGCGTGCACCTGTGTGTGTGTAACCTAAAAAATTTTTGAGGGGTGCCTGGCTGGCTCAGTTGGTGGAATGTGCGACTTTTTTTTTTTTTTTTAATGTTTATGTATTTACTTTGAGAGAGAGAGAGAGAGAGTGGGGGAGAGGCAGAGAGAGGGGGAGAAAGAATCCCAAGCAGGCTCCATGCTGTCAGCACAGAGCTCAAAGAGGGGCTCGAATGCCCCAAACCGTGAGACCATGATCTGAGCCAAAATCAAGAGTCAGATGCTTAACCGACTAAGCCACCCAGGAGCCACATCCGAATTCCTGGCATCTGTGAATGCTACCTTGTAGAGCACAATGGCCTTCACTGGTGTGATTAAATTAAAAATGTCAAAACGGGGACACGTCTGGGTGGCTCAGTCAGTTAAGTGTCCTGCTTTTGATTTCGGCTCAGGTCATGATCTTGCAGTTTGTGAGTTCAAGCCCCGCGTCGGGCTCTTTGCTGACATCGTGAAGCCTGCTTGGGATTCTCTCTCTCTGCCCCTCCCTTGTTCACTCGAGCTCTCTTTCTCAAAATAAATAAATAAAATTAAAAAAAAAAAAGTCAAGATAGGAGATTTATTCTGGATAACCCAAGTAGACTCTCACTGTAGGTCCTTGTAAGAGGGAGGCGCCTGGGTGGTTCAGTTGGTTAAGCGTCCGACTCTTGATTTTGACTCAGGTCATGATTTCATGAGTTCGTGGGTTCAAGCCCCACATCGGGCTTTGAGCTGGGAGGAGCCTGCTTGGGATTCTGTCTCCCTCTCTCCTCTGCCCATCCTCCCCTCAAAATAAATAAACTTAAAAAAAAAAAAAAGAGGGAGGCAGAGGGAGAAGACCACATGAGCAAAGGTTAGCGTGATGTGCTTTGAACCCGGGAAAGACAAGAAAACGGATGTTCCTGGCGAGCCTTCAGAAGGAACCAGCCCTGCCCAGAGCTCGATTTTAGTCCCAGGAGACTGGCTTTGGACTTCCGGCCTCAGGCATTGTAAGAGAATAAGGGTGTGTTGATTTAAGCCACTGTTTGTGGTCACTGGTGACTGGTCATGGGAAGCTGATACAGGGGGTCAGAGGTACCATGTTGTAAGGCACGTGCTGGAAGGCTGGTTAGTACAAGCATACCCTGCACGCCCGGGTTAGCCCCTGTCTTGAGACTATAGAGAGCCATCTCTAAGCCCATCAAGCAGAATATGTAGAACATGTTGTTCAGTGTTCCAGGTCAGGGGCTCAGGGGTGGCCAAGCCGGGGCGTCTCCTTTGTAACCGAGAGTGTCCAAATGGCAGGCTTTGATCTCCTCAGAGCCCTGGCTGTTTAAGACAGGAGAGTCTACAGAGAGTTACTACTATAAAATTTGTTGTTAACATCTATTTACTTTTGGGGGGGGGGGGTGAGCGGGGGAGGGGCAGAGAGAGGGAGACACAGAATCCGAAGCAGGCGCCAGGCTCTGAACCGTCAGCCCAGAGCCCGACGTGGGGCTCGAACTCACAGACTGCGAGATCATGACCTGAGCTGAAGTCGGACGCCCAGCCGACTGAGCCAACTAGGCACCTCCAGAGAGTTACTACCATAAAAGCTGTATGTTGGGCACCTGGGTGGTTTAGTCGGTTAAGCCTCGGGCTTTTGATTTCGGCTCAGGTCATAATTTCACGGTTGGCGAGTTCGAGCCCTGACTTCAGGCTCTGCCTGAAGAGTGTGGACTCTGCTTGGGATTCTCTCTCTCTCTCTCTCTCTCTCTCTCTCTCAAAATAAATGAATAAACATTTAAAAAAAGGATTTGGTGTCTGGAATTAAACACCTTGCGGCACAGGAATCTACGTGCACTAGAAACTGCTGAATTGTGCATTTCACAATGATGAATTTCACGGTTACATGAATTCTCTCTCAAAGAAAACCAAAGGCAGACATTGACTGCACTTGAGGTGAACACTGACTAATGAAAGAACTGTCAAATCCATACGCTGTGTATCTGAAACTAATGTAACATCCATTAAGAATAAAAATGAGTTAACAAAACAGGTTTTGGTATAGTTTGCAGGGCACAACAGGGTGTGCAACAAATACTGATTTTTCTCCATCCCCACTGAGATCATAATCCCTATGGAAAGTACCTGTTCCTTCCTCATCTCCTGAGCGTGCGCTCTGCATACAGTTAGTGCCCTATAAATGCTTTCACGGATGAACTTAAGCTTGCCTGTTTCCAGGGAGGAATTCCTTCCGTGGTCCACACTACTTCTGGGATGCAATCTAACCTCTTATCAGGGTTTTTGGCACCCTGTCCCTGACCCTCACAGCTCCTCCGGCCCCAGGGTCCCCTCGCTTACTCCAAGCAGCCACCCAGCCCCCTTTCGGTTCCTCCAACACTCTTCTTTGCCGCCAGGGCTTTGCCCCAGACCCTCCCATCTATGCCTGGTTAACTCCTGCCAGGTCATCAGTGCTCAGCCGAGGGCCGTCTCCTCCAGAGGCTGCCCTGACCCTCCCCCGACCGTGATGGAACCCTGTGACATGTGGTCCCTGCTCCATGCACCTTCTATTGGTCACCCTTCCCCCCTCCACGGGCTCAACTCTAATCCGTTTGTGTAAACGGACGCTTCTAGGTCTGAGCATTCCACGGGTCAGGGGCTCGTTCTTTCTTGGCCACTGTGAGTTTCGCCCAGTGCCTACAGACGACTGGCCCACAAACCCCTTCGCCATTGGAAGACTCACCCTATTAATGAATAAATGCCAAAAAGTTAACTAGTGGGGGATACATTACTGGATGTGGGAGTTTGCAGTGTGGCCTTGGACAAGCTGGGTGACCTCGTGGGCCTCAGTTTCCCAAGCTGGGCAGTGAGAGGAGCTGGGTTCAGAGATCTCTGGTTCTGCCCGCCTGGGGTCAGGGGGCACTGGGCAGTCGGGGGACAGCCCAGAGCCCTGGCAGTTCTGGGAGTCTCCCCTGGGGACAGCGGCGCACCTCCCAGAAGATAAATAAACCAGGACATCTCCCTTATGGACCCACAATAGCATCATCACCTAAAAACTGAATGATCGTTCATTCCTTAACATCAGCCCGGACCCAGCCCGGACTTGAGTCCCCCGCAGTGGCCTTTAAAATGGCCTCTGACAGTTGACTTAGGAACTTGCACCGGGGCCAAGCGCCCGGGTGAATCTGACACCCGAGAAGTTGGCAGTTAGCTCTTGCCGGTGACCTCGGACCAGCCGATGGCAAGGAAGCCCAGGCCAGCGGGGGCAGGGGCGTGGGGCCGGTGACGCCCAGTCCTGCTCACAGGAGCCAGGACCCAAGTGCCAGGTTCTCTGCTCAACCACTGGAAGTGTCATTCATGGTGCCTGCCTGGACTGGTCCCCAGTGCTCTCCGCCCCAGGCTTCCCACTGGCGACCACCTTCCCAGAGATGGTCCGGAAAGCTTCCCAGAGGTGCCCACCCGCCTCCCTAAAACCAGATCACCGGCTGGCTGTGGGGTCCGACCCAGGTCCCACCACCTCCTCATCCACTGGGGTGAGTCCCAGGGAAGACACCCCAACTCCCTGGAACTCGGTCACCTCTTCTGTCAGAAGGAGTCTAGACAAAGGTGACTGGCTGACTCCACTCCTTGTCAATAAAACGCTAAAGAAAACGACGACGAGACCCCATCCACCTGCCACACCAGCGAAAGCCCAAAAGCTTACGACGGCGGTTGCTGGCACGCACCCAGGGACACAGCACTCTGGGGACACCGTGGGTGGAGATGGAAACTAGCGCCACCTTCTGGGCGGCGATGAAGTGGATTCTCCACAATTGAAAAAACGCTCGGGGCGCCTGGGTGGCGCAGTCGGCTAAGCGTCCGACTTCGGCTCAGGTCACGATCTCGCGGACCGTGAGTTCGAGCCCCGCGTTGGGCTCTGGGCTGACGGCTCGGAGCCTGGAGCCTGCTTCCGATTCTGTGTCTCCCTCTCTCTCTGCCCCTCCCCCGTTCATGCGCTGTCTCTCTCTGTCTCAAAAATAAATAAACGTTAAAAAAAATTTTTTTTAAAAAGAATCCTAGTCCATTTAAACAACGAAACCTCATGCAGCCCCTCCCCAACACACGACTGAAGTCCTACCTATACATACAAAACCAGAATTATTGCTAAAATATACTGTCTGCTGGGAAAAGTGAGGCACAAAGCACATTAGCAGAGGAGAGATGAGCTGAGTCCTTAACCGCAATGCCACCCCCGGTGTGCCAGGTGCCTTTCACCTGTTCGTTGCTGTATCTGGGATGGTCCTGGGCAGAAGGTCAAGGAGATGCGGTCCCCCTGCGGCAGCAACTACAGAGGAACTTTTAAATGCAGCAGCGGAGCATTTAAACTGGCTGGGGGGCTCAGCCAGTTAAGCGCCTGACTCTTCACCTCGGCTCAGGTCATGATCTCACGGTTCGTGGGATCGAGCCCCAGATTGGGCTCTGCGCACTGACCGCCAGGAGCCTGCTTGGGATTTTCTCTCTCTTTCTCCCTCCACCCCCCCGCCCACTCTCTCTAAATAAATAAATATATAAACTTTAAAAAATGCAGTAGAGAAATATCTTAACATTTTTGTCCCTAGTACGGCTGAACATCAGCCCCGGGGCTAGGAAATGCCTCCTTTTATAGAAAAGTAACATGTGTCTTTTCGTAGATGTCTAAAATATTTCTAGAAGGGGATGCAGGAAGCTGAACAGTGGGAGGGAACCTAGGGCTCAGGGCACCTCAGGAGACGTGGGTTTCCTCGCCGCGACCTTAGGCACATTCAGATTATGTCACCACGTGCCTACGGCACTTCAAAAATTTTTTGTTTTTCAGAATTGCAAAAATTGGGGGCACCTCGGTGGCACAGTCAGTTAAGCGTCCAACTCTTGATTCCAGCTCTGGGCATGATCTCACGGTTCGGGAGTTCGAGCCCCACGTCAGGCTCTGTACTGATAGTGTGGAAGCTGCTTGGGATTCTCTCTCTCTTCCTCTCTCTCCCTCTCTCCAAGTAAATAAATACATTTTTTAAAAGTTAAAAAAAATAAAAATAAAAAATAAAGGAAAAGAATTGCCCATACCCAGGGCACAGCAGGGCAGCTGCTCCCAGGGTTACTTGAGGCAAGTGTGTCAGAGGCCAGGCCCCCCTGTGGCCGCTGTCTGAATTTGTTTGCCAGCTGCCCGGACGACTCTCAGGCAGGCGGAGGAAGTTACACAACCAAGGTTGGGAAATCCAGCAGGGAAGGTCTGAGACCCTGGGTCAATACGCCCCAGGAGGCCGGCCAGTTTGCAGCCTGGGTAGACAGGCAAGCTGGCGCTGGGTTTCCAGCCCTCCCAGCTGGCCCTGGAGCCAACAATAGCTCCCTGGGCCTCCCGCAGTGCTGGAGGCCAGAGGAGAAAGGGACGCGGCCCCTCCACTCAACCCTAGACCTCAAAGTTCACGCGAACAATGAAAAGTCAGGCAGTCGCGGAAGGACTGAGGTCCACCTATAGGCACTTATGGGCTGAATCGTGCCTGTTCCCCTACAAACAGATATGCTGACGTCCTAACCCCCAGGACCTCTCAGAATGTGACCTTATACGGGTACTGACTCAAGCGGATATAATTAAAGTCCAGATGAGATGGCAGTGGAGCAGGGTGGCCCCTGATCCAACACGACAGGTGTCTTTATAAACGGGGGAATCTGAACACACAGATGTGCACATGGGCAGAAGCCACGTGATGATGAAGGCAGAGATCGGGTGATGCTCCTATGTGCCAAGGAACACCGAAGACTGCCAGGAAACCACCAGAATCTGGGAGGGAGGCAGTGAACAAACAGATCCTCCCAGGACCAGGCCTGCTGGCCTCCAGAACCAGGAGACCAGCGGCTTCCGCTGGGTTGTGCGCTCGGGTTGTGCTTTGTCACAACAGCCCTAGCAAACAAATACAGTACCTCGGGGTGCCTGGGTGGCTCAGTCGGTCGAGCGGTCGAGCGTCTGACTCTGGATTTCACCTCAGGTCATGATCTCATGGCTCATGAGATCGAGCCCCGCATGGGGCTCTGCGCTTGAGAGCACAGAGCCTGCTTGGGATTCTCTCTCTGCCCCTTCCCTGCTCATTCGCTCTCTCTCTCTCTCCCCAAACAAATAAACATTAAAAAAAAAAAAGAAAAGAAAAAGAAATTGGCCGCCCCAGCAGCTCAGGCGGGTCTGTGGTTTTGCCGTAGCTTGCTTGTCCCCAGTTACGGTTCTCTGCTGTTCCCAAATCAATCCATTTTGTTAGCAACTGAGCCAAGAGTTCTATTTTTGGGGTTAACACCCTGGGAACACCGGTCCTCACTCTCTCAGCTCCTCGGGCCTTTGCTCAGAGGCCACCGTCGCTGTGTCCCCTTCCCGATCCCTTCCTTAAAGCTACACCTCCTCCCTCCTCCAGCCTCTGCCCCCCCGCCCCCGGTTCTTTTTCCCAACCCGGGACTGAATGCCCAGGTTCCCCGCCTGCCCATGCGGCGCCCCAGCCCCACCTGCAGCCGGGGTTTGGGGCTCACTCACAGGTGATTTCCTCCGGGGTGAATCCCAGGACCCTCAGCGACTCCAGAGTCTCGTGGAAGAGCTCCCGCTCCTGGCCGGGAGGGGACGACGACCCGTTGGTCAGGAAGCGGTAGTGGGAGCAAGGCTCCAGGAGGAGGTCAGCTGCAGGGTGTCATGAGTGGAGGCCCAAGGTCAGGGGCGAGCCGCGGAGTCAGACTCACGTCCCGATGGCCACGATGGCCACCCCCGGGGCAAGCGTCGCTTCCCCACCGGGGACCTCAGTCTCCTCCTGTCCAATGAGTGAAGACCCTTCCCTCACGGTGGAGTGCACGCTTAGCACACATCAGACCCTTTCGTCTTCCCTCCTTCCGGAGAGACTGTCCAGTCCCGTAACTGCCCAGGGCAGGCAGGGGCTGCAGAAGCAATGAGGCCGCGGGGGCCTGAGTTAGCGGAAGCCGTGGGACAGTGGGGTTGGCAGCAGAAGGCACGTGGGTCCTGGAGCCTGACAGAGGGGGGCCGGGAGGCAGCCAAGGCTACGGGCGAAGGAGCCAGCCTGAGAAGGAGCCTCGGGACAGTGGGGACCACAGTAAATGGGAGCCCCGGACTTTCTTCAGCCAGAGCGTGGGAGGAGCAAAGAGGAGACAGGGGGGAGCTCAGGCAGGAGGCGGCGTAGAGGGGACCCGTATCCACCGCCCAGCAGGAGCCTGACCTCAAGCAGGTGCCTGGCAAATTCTAGCGCCTCCCGTTTCCTCCTCCGGGGGCCCAGGGAAGCCAGACGCCCACCCGGGGCTCCCTCCCACGCCCCGTGAGCCCCTGCACTGACCCTTGAGCTGCTCTCCCCGCGCCTCCCAGCAGCTGGTAGAAGATGTGGAAGCTGCACTCGTCCTTGGCTTGGCGGATGGCCCTCGACTTCTCCAGCAGGTCTGGGCGGCCAGGAGTCAAGTGCCACAGGGAAAGGGTGGTGACGGGCGGGGAGGCGAGCCCACACGGTGCCCTCGACCCACGCCGCTCCCCACTGCTCTCCTGTGAAACCATGGAGCTGTTCACAGCCCAGGCCAGCGTCCTTGCCACTAACTGGAAGAATGGCCTCAGACCCGTCACTCAAGCACCGTGCCTTAGTTTCCTCATCTGTGCAACAGGCTGGACGCAACACGCAGGAATGAGCCGCTGCGAGGGCAGGTGCGTTATCGTGCGTCAAACACCCAGAGCGGTGCCTGGCATGTAGTTAACCGCGACCAAGAATCTCTCTGTCCATTGTTTCCCTGCCAGCCTCAGTTTCCCCGTACAGATACGGGGGGCCATCGGCGCCTCCCTTCCAGGAAAGTCACATGGCACGTTCACGCACTAAAAATTGGCAAGCCGCCCTAAAGTAAAATCAAACACCTGATAACATGTTTGCCCCTCTACGTCTCACGCTCATGGACCGCGAAGCACCTATTTCGAGGGACAGCAGTCACATAAGACCTACCCTGGGGAGCCCTGACCAAGGTCAGCTGCAAACCATTGACCAAAAGCCCTGGGTCGCTAACCTGCTCAGGTAAGAAGAAGATGACCCGGGGAAGGGATCCCCCAAGGCAGGGTAGGGTTGGGGGAGCACGCACCCCAAGCCTCGGTTTCCTTTTCTGTTAAATGGGATGATAGCCATATCTGGCTGGTATGGGTACAGAGAGAGGACCTGGGATCTCATAGGGTGACCTCTCAGAGGAGAAACCCTCAAGAAATTTTGGTCGTGCTCGGGGCACCTGGGTGGCTCGGTCGGTTAAGCGTCCAACCCTTGGGTTTCGGCTCAGGTCATGATCTCATGGTTTCACGGGTTCGAGCCCCGCATTGGGCTCTGTGCTGACGGCGTGGAGCCTGCTTGGGACTCTCTCTCTCTGCCCCTCCCCGACTTGCGCTGTCTCTGTCTCTCTCAAAAGAAGTAAATAAACTTAAAAAAAAAAATTCTGGTCATGGTGACGCTAGGGCTGAGGGGTCAGGTTGAGCCTGAGACCCACCTGATTGCTGATTGGCCTGGGGGTGGCACCCCCCCTACCTCACCCTCCATGAACATCAACCCACAGGCTGGTCATTGGCCCCAAGGCAGAGGCAGCCATGCACTAGAGATCTGCCCAGAGGGGGCAGCTGGAACTAGAAGGGGAGTGCGGACAAAGAAAGTCTGTATCTGGAGGTGGGCAGAGAAGACAAATGTCCTTCTCCCCCCCCCCCCACCCCCCACCAGGAACCACGGGGTCAGAGGAGGTACAAGATGGCGGGATGGATGGGGCAGGAAGAGCCGGGCACTCTAAGAACCTGCGTAAGCAGGAGCCTCGATGCTGAGGAGCAGTGGGCTGCAGGTGCCGGTAGCTCCAGGGGACCCGAGGCCAAAAGCCCCAGGAAGCTGCCAGTAACTCCCATAAGGACATTGCTAATTTGTTCCCATCATTAACTCCTAACGATGGCAGCTCGTTCTGGAATGCTTACCATGTGGTGGGTGCCATGCTACTAATTTGACCCCCATTGTCCTACAACCCTTCGAGGGCAGGTTCTATGATCCTTCCCTGTGCACACAGGGGGAAACTGAGGCACAGAGCGGTCAAATAACATACCATAGGTCCCACGGCTCAAAGTGGCAGAGCCAGAATGTGAACCCAGGTCGTTGTGATTTCTTTGCCCCTCCTCTTAAATGCTGCACTCCTGGAGCTCCTCTGTTTGATCGACACCTCACATGCGTTGTCGCACCTTGTGCATCGTGTGTGACTCCAGGGGGAGGAGACTCTGCCCTGGTCCCCTCCACACTTGCCCCAAGCACCTTCTCCCTTTGCTGGCTGTGCCCTGTGTCCTCTCTCTGTGGTAAAGCCGCGGCCAACCCACCGCCCCTGCCCTCCTCCCTCCACGGGGAGGCGCTGCACCGACGCCTACCCAAGGTTCCTTTCTCTTTCACAGAGGGGGAAACTGAGGCACCGTTTCTGAGCAGTGAGGAGCCAGGCTTCCCAGTGTGTGTGAACACCTGTTTCCTGCAAGCAGGGAGACCCCAAGGGCCACCCTCCCCGGCCGCCAGGTGCCCCTCGGGGGCTACGAGAGGATACAGGTCTCGATGTTGGCGCCCACGATGTACCCGGCCACGTCAAAGTTGATGCGGATGAATTTGCCCTGGGAAGGAAGGGGTTGGGAGTTAGCAGAGGGTCCTCCTGCTCCCCCTGAGGACCTGAACAGCACCCCTAACCCACACTCACCCCTCCCAGAACTAGGGCGGCATCTCAACTTTCTTTCTCCCTCCTCCTGAACCCCATCCCAATCATGAGGTCCCAACCAGGGGGTCCCTGGGGAAGCTAAGGTCCAGGCCCCTTTGACTGCTTTCCTCAGGCCCCAGCCCCCTCCTCCCTCAACCCAGGAATCCAGGCCCCCAGCCCCCTCCTCCCTCACACCCAGGAGTCCTGCCCCAGCCCCTCCTCCCTCAGACCCTGGAGTCCTGACCCCCAGCCCCTCCTCCCTCAGACCTTGGAGTCCAGGCCCTCAGCCCCTCCTCCCTCAGACCCAGGAGTTCAGACTCCCAGCCCCTCCTCCCTCAGACCAGGAGTCCAAGCCCCCAGCCCCTCCTCCCTCAGACCCAGGAGTCCTGGCCCCCAGCCCCTCCCCCAGACCCAGGGGTCTAGGCCCTCAGCCCCCTCCTTCCTCAGACCCAGGAGTCCTGCCCCCAGCCCCCTCCTCCCTCAGACCCAGAAGTTCTGCTCCCAGCCCCTCCTCCCTCAGACCCAAGGGTCCTGTCCCAGCCCCCTCCTGCCTCAGATCCTGGAGTTCTGCCCCCAGCCCCTTCCTCCCTCAGACCCAGGAGTCCTGCCCCAGCCCCCTCCTCCCTCAGACCCTGGAGTCCTGACCCCCAGCCCCCTCCTCCCTCAGACCCTGGAGTCCTGACCCCCAGCCCCTCCTCCCTCAGACCCAGGAGTTCAAACCCCAGCCCCTCTTCCTCAGACTCAGGGGTCCCGGCCGCCACCCCCTCCTCCCTCAGACCCAGCAGTCCAGTCCCTGGTCCCTCCTTCCTCAGACCCAGCAGTCCAGTCCTTGGCCCCTCCTCCCTCAGACCCAGCAGTCCAGTCCCTGGCTCCTCCCTCAGACCTAGGAGTCTAGTTCCCGGCACCCTCCTCCCTCAGCCAGTCCACACCATCTTCCTTTCCCCTTTACCACCCCCTACACTCCTACCTCCCATCTCACTGACCCTGCAGCCAACCTGCGGCCTCCCTTCCCCCCACCCCCCGCCCCAGGCACTCACAAATCGGGAAGAGTTGTCATTCTTCACTGTCTTGGCATTGCCGAAGGCCTCTAGGACGGGGTTGGCCTGAAGAAGCTGGCGCTCCAGCTCACCCTGCGGGCGTGGGAGACAGCAGGTCAGTGAGGACCGCCCGGGGTAGGGGGGCTGGCCCAGCTGTGGGGGGGGGGGGGGGTCTGTGCTGCAACTGGCCGGGGCCTGCTTTCCCGATTGTTAAGGGAACAGGGAGAAACTCCAAGATACAAGGAGAAGTGGAAACATCACAAAACATAACGAAAGCCAGCTGTAGATCACAACGTGATCCCTTGAGAGGGACGCCTGAGGGGCTCAGTCGGTTAAGCCTCTGACTTTGGCTCAGGTCATGACCTCGAAGTTCCGGAGTTCGAGCCCCGCATCGGGCTCTGTGCTGACAGCTCGGAGCCTGAACCCTGCTTCGGATTCTCTGTCTCCCTCTCTCTCTGCCCCTGCCCTACTCGTGCTCTGTGTCTCTGTCTCTCAAAAATAAATAAACATTAAAAATTAAAAAAAAAAAAAAAACCTAGGGGCGCCCGGTTGGTTCGGTCGGATAAGCATCCGACTCTCGGTTTCAGCCCCGGTCATGGTCTTATGGTTTTCATGAGTTCGAGCCCCGCATCAGGCTGTGTGCTAACAGCAAGGAGCCTGCTTGGGATGCTCTCTCTTCCTCTCTCTCTGCCCATCCCTCACTCACTCTCTCTCTCTCTCTCTCAAAATAAATAAATAAGAATTTTTGGGGGCGCCTGGGTGGCTCAGTCGGTTGGGCGTCCGACTTCAGCTCAGGTCACGATCTCACGGTCCGTGAGTTCGAGCCCCGCGTCGGGCTCTGGGCTGACAGCTCGGAGCCCGGAGCCTGCTTCGGATTCTGTGTCTCCCTCTCTCTCTGCCCCTCCCCCGTTCATGCTCTGTCTCTCTCTCTCTCAAAAATAAATAAACGTTAAAAAAAATTTTTTTTAAATAAATAAATAAATAAGAATTTTTTTAAAAAAGAAAAAAAGATCTGTACTGTCAATATGACGTGCTTCAAAGTCTGGCACATAGTAGGCATTCAAGAGGCGGTAGGTCTCTTCGACCATTCAGGTCTGACTCTGAACATTAGAAAGAATTTTGACATCAACAAGCTGCGTGGGCCATGGTAGGGCCATACCACACCGTAGCATGGAACCCGGTGTGTGCCCCACGACAGCAGTGGGAGCCCCGCACGTACACAGTGGGGCTGCATTAAGTGACGGCGCACGGCCGGGCACGCCCACAGAAACAGGAGCACGGCTCCCCGGTGGCCGGCGATGCCCTGGACCTGTCTGCCGGGAGGACGTGGGCGGGGCGGACCCGGGGGGCGGGGCACGAGGGCAGGACTTGAGGCGACTCCCGGCTACTCACATAAGACACGGTGATGGCAGCCTGAGGAAGCCACGGGACACGAGACACGGACCAGGACACAGACCGGGACGCGGCACATGGAACGTGGACAGACACACAGGTGAACCGGAGGTCCCGGGTGGCGGGCAGGGTGGGGAGAGATGTGAGGGGCTGCAAAACTGGGCACGTGGGGTCGGGTGGCCCGGGTTCGAATCCTCTCCAGCCCCTTCCTGGGAGCGTGACCTCCGACGACCAAGGCACCCCAGCCTCGCCCTCGGTTCCTCCTCTTTCACTCCGGAAAACGACACCCACTCACTGGAGCGTTGGGGTTAACGTAAGAAGAGAGACGGGCACTACGTGGACGCTCCCTGCTGAAGTACACTGAGGACTGCAGGTGCTCAGGTCAGGCCCCACACGCAGTAGGTGCTCAAGACCGTCAGCGCCTACCACGTGCTGGGTGCCGCTCCAAGGGCTAAGGGGGTCAAGAACCGGCCCTCAAATTTCCCTTTCCAGGCACACAGCAGGCGCGCAGGCAGCACGGGCAGCCGGTTGAAGGCTCCCAGCTGCGGCCCTCCACACGGGAGGCAGGGGACCATGGGGAAAGCAGAGCCTGAGATGGAGGGGGCACTGCCGGTGGCAGGGTCCAGAGCGGGTCCCAAGGCAGGTAACTCACCGGTACGCCTGGCTCCTTCCTGCCCTTTGGGGACGATGCCACGTGGGCGAGGTACTGGATGACCTTCTTGGTGTTTTCTGTCTTCCCAGCCCCGGACTCCCCACTATGGGGGAGAACACAAGGGGGAAGCAACAGGGTGGACCGTGGTGCCAGGTAAGACCTGCCCATTCCAAGCAGAGCCACACCCAGCCAGGACCCTGCCTCCTCCAGGAAGTCCTCCAGGATTACTCACGTGCAGAGAATGGACTGATCTTCACGATCTGGAAGAGATAGAGGGGGACAGGTCACCTGGAGGGTCTCTCTAGTGAGACTTTTGGTCCCTTATACCAAACCCTTTTCAAAGGGGGTAAGGAAGCCTTTTGCCCCCAAAAAGGGTTTAAAAAAAATTTTTTTTTTAATGTTTATTTATTTTTGAGAGAGAGAGAGAGAGAGAGACAGCGCAAGCAGAGGAGGGGCAGGGAGAGAGGGAGGCACAGAATCCGAAGCAGGCTCCGGGCTCTGAGCCGTCAGCACAGAGCCCGACGTGGGGCTCGAACCCAGGGACTGCGAGATCATGACCTGAGCGGAAGCCGGATGCCCAACCGACTCAGCCACCCCGGCGCCCCGCCCCCAAGAAGGGCTTTGGTGTGTGACACTCCTGGATTCTAATACCCCAGCCCAACTCAGCCTCTTGCCTGCTATGTGATGCTGGCAAAGTAGCTCAGCCTCAGTCTCCTGCCCCATCAAAAGGAGCCGACGAACTCCAACCGGAAAGAATGTCATTCCTTCGACAAACTTCAAGTTGAGCCCCCAGCGACTCCCCCAGCGCTCACCCTGCACCTGACACAACCCTTCAAGAAACGTGCACTGACTACCTACGGAGTGCCAGCCGCCTACGACAGTGGGAACTGGCAAGGTCCCTGCCCCTTCACGCAGCTTCTGCTTGAGTGGGGACAAGAAGCACATCACGTAAAACCGAAGGTGATCTGACTGGTTAGTAATGCCCGCAGACATCCCTGATTGTCACAACCGGGCATCCTGTCAAGCACCCTACAATGCATGAGACGCCCCTATGTAAGGAATCATCCAGCCCCAAATGCCAATAGGGTGAGGAATAAGAAACCCTGGCGTAAAGAAATGACTGAGGGGTAGAGAGCCAGGAAGGCTTCCCCGAAGAGGTGGTGTTTCAGCTCAGCCCTACAGGACGAGGAAGTAGGGCAAGAGCATTCCAGGCAGAGGACACAGCCAGTGCAAAGGCCCTGCGGTGGGACCAAGCTGGAGACGTCTGAGAGACAGAAAGGAGGCCAGGGAGGCCGGGGGACAGGACAGAGCTGGAGATAGGTGCAGAGGGGTTTGGAGGCCATGGTTAAAGGCTCTGAATGGGGGGTGGCGCCTGGGTGGCTCAGTCAGTTAGGCATCCGACTCTTGGGTGTCAGCTCAGGTCATAATCTCACAGTTCATGAGTTTGAGCCTCACGTCAGACTCCACGCTGACAGTGTGGGGTCTGCTTGGGATTTATTCTCTCTTTCTTTCTCTCTCTCTCTCTGCCCTTCCCCTGCTCACACTCATTCTCTCTCTCAAAATAGATAAATAAACTTAAAAGAAAAAAAAAAGATCTGGATGGTTTTTAAGCAGGACAGGAGGCCTCTACGTGGTTTTCAGCCAGAGGGAGAGCTGCATTCAGCCTGGTTTGGCAGCCATACGGACGTGGGTTCAAGGTCCAGCCTCCCCTCTGCCTAGTAACTCTGAGGTGCTCTGTGCCTCAGTTTTCCCATCTCAAAAACGGGGCTCAAATCTGCCCTGACATCACAGGGCTGTAGTCAGAACTCAGAGAGAACGTCCAAAAAGTTTCTACATACTAGCTGGTATAGATTGCTGCTTTGTGGCCTGTTTTGTGTCCGGGGCTGAGCCCTGGGGCCCAGGATCTCGCTCTCACGTCTTTGAATCTCACACACCCAGCACGAATTGTAGTTTGTTGAGTGAACCACGTTCTATTCAGCTGAGGTTTATCACCTCCATTTTACAGGTGAGGAAGCTGAGATTCAGAGACGGGGAGCCACTTTGCCAGGGTCACACAGCAAGCAAGGGGCCGAGTTGGGGTGCGGAATCGGAACCCAGGCGGGTCACACGTTAACACCCACAGCACCCAGCCCAGGAGGAGGATGCGACACACAGCGTGACTTACAGGGAGGCGGAGGTTGGGGGCCCTCAGTTCAAGTCCCATCCCAGACACCCACCCACCACTGGACTGTAGGCAATGACCGTACCGCTCTGTGCCTCAGTTTCCCCATCTGGAAAGCAGGGATAACGAGCACACCTACGTCATGGGGTTGCTGTGAGATTTAAACCTGTTGATTCACGAAAGGTGCCTAGCACAGAGTAGCCACTCACCCTTACTTTATTGTACGTTGATTTATTCCTGAGACGTAATAACTAATATGTAATAATGGCTAAAAATTATTTTAAAAAGAAATGTAGAACAAATTAGGTGACATAACGAAAGGCAATCGGCGGTCCCGATGATTACATAGAAATTTATAATGTGAATACAAAAACATCGCATACGGATGCGTTCTATCGCATAATGCAGGCATGTGATATATCGGATATTACACCAGTGGATCTCAAACTTGGCTCCAGCATCAGAATCCCCAGAAGGAGCCCAGGAATCTTGTGCCAACACTGACCGCTGAGCCTCACCCCGAGAGTTTCTCTGACTTAGCAGGTCTGGAGTGGGGCCCAAGTTGGCAGGTCTGACAAGTGCCCAGGTGACGCTGATGCTGGTGGTGAGGGCACCACACTCCGAGAACCACTGCGTTATATAATATAAATGCATTATTATAACACACGATAGAACGATGGCATGTAATAAATGATATAAGATACACAAGTGATATAAGGATATAAATGATGTAAGTATATAGGTACCATATAAATATCCTGCTGCATATTATTATACGTCAGTAAGACATACATTTTAAAATAGTGAATGTGCTTTATATAAACCAAATAGTTATTCAAATAAACTTACAATAAATACATAATGGTTACATTATGTATAAGACACGTGAATTATGTAATTTTGCCTGGACATCTTTTTTTTTTCATTTTTAAAAATATTTTCTAGGGGCGCCTGGGTGGCTCAGTCGGTTGGGCATCTGACTTCGGCTCAGGGCATGATCTCACGGTCCGTGAGTTCGAGCCCCACGTCGGGCTCTGTGCTGACAGCTCAGAGCCTGGAGCCTGTTTCCGATTCTGTGTCTCCCTCTCTCTCTCTGACCTTCCCCCATTCATGCTCTGTCTCTGTCTCAAAAATGAATAAACGTTAAAAAAAATATATATATATATATATATATATATTTTTTTTTTTTTTTTTTTTTTTTTTTTCCTAGGGGCGCCTGGGTGGCTCAGTCAGTTAAGCATCCCACTTCGGCTCAGGTCACAATCTCACAGCTCATAAGTTCGAGCCCCGCGTCGGGCTCTGTGCTGATGGCTCGGAACCTGGAGCCTGCCTCGGATTCTGTGTCCTCCTCTCTCTCTGCCCCTCCCCTGCTCGTGCTTTCTCTCGCTCTCTCAAAAATAAATAAACCATTAAAAATTTTTTAAAAATTTTGTAAATGTCTTACTTACTTTTGAAAGAGGGACACAGCATAAGCAGGGGAGGGACAGAGAGAGAGAGGGAGACACAGGATCCGAAGCAGGCTCAGAACTCGTGAACCATGAGATCATGACCTGAGCCGAAGTCAGACGCTTAACCGAGTCACCCCTGTGCCCCTGCCTGGACATCTTTGTGCAACCTGACCAGCTGTACACAGCAACCCCATGTTGCCCATCATCTATGGGACTGACATGAATTCCGTGGCAACGCAGATCATGTCCACGACATAAGTGTTGAATGAATGAACACCAAGAATCACTGTCTCAAGAGGAAATGTTGCAGAGGCCTGGGTGAGCGAACACAGAGACAAATAAAAAGGGGGCCTGTCTGGTAGGACCAGAACTTGCCCGCTGAGCCCTCCATTTATGTTTCCTCCTGCCCCACAAAGAAGCCTCACAGAGTCTGAAATTCTTAACCTGTCATCTTATTCTGACCCCCAGACCAGCCCCCCCTTGGAAAGACATGTCCAGCAGTCCCGGCCCCACACTCACCCTGGAGCATGCTTCGGTAGGCCCCCTCTGTCACGGCATACACGTGGGGTGGTACTTCATGGCGCTTCTTGCCCCGGTACATCTCCACAATGGCCTCCGTATAGATGGGAAGTTGCTTGTATGGATTGATGACCACACAGAAAAGGCCAGAGTACGTCTGCAATGGGCAAGAAAGGAGAGGGCTTCAGCTGCCTGCCTGAGGCCCAGAGGGCAGCATGGGACTGCCATGTGCGGTTGGGCACGTTGTGCACTGAACGAGGATATCCATCAGAGGGGTTGCCATTCACACCAGGAGAAGGTAGATTCGAACTTTTGTTACAAAGACTTTCAGGCTGATGGTAGAAGAGGATCTTTCCAAATGGCACAAAAAGTGCTGTATGGATGATTCACCGTGAGAGAGAGTGTGGCCTGTACAGCCAGACTTGGCCAGACTTGGCTCACAGCCCATCACCGCCTGGACACACACACACACAGAAAGTGACCATGTGCCAGCTCATGTGCACCACCCTATATAATGGCGGGAGACTGAAAACGACCTGCCTTCATGTTCTTTTTTTTTTTTTTTTTTTTTTTTTAACTTATTTAAGTCATCTCTACCCCCGACTTGGGGCTCACAACCATGATCCCGAGATCAAGAGCTGCAGGTGCGTCCAGCTGACCCAGCATGCGTGTTCTTTCAATGGATTCCTAGGATGCTCTCGGTGTACAGATGGAGAATTCTCTCCAAAACATTATCAAATAAAGAAAACAAGGTGAGCGCTGTTTGCACCGAAAGAGGCAAAAGGAATAATTTGGATGTCTTTGCGCACATGCGCATAATACACGCTCAGAAGCCATCACAGTCTCTGCAGCTGAAACAGGACAGGGACAAGTCTGCGGTCTCTACTGAAAACAGACTCACAGGGCCTCGTACGCGACAGCCTTTGAGGCACACTCCCATTGGGGTTTGGAAATGCTAAGCGTCAGGTTCAAGGTGCGTGGAAATAAAGCTGCCATTTTTCTTGCGTCCAAGTTTATGGACCCCCGGAATTCGTCATCACATCCGTGGGGGCCTGGGGTTCAGGGCCCCGTTAACGGGTTAAGAGCTTTTCCAGCTCACACAGAGCATCTGGTAGACGGGAGGCACTGAGGGCACAGAGAGGCGACAGGATGGCTAGAGAGCTGCCTGGCCACCTAGCTAGACCGACCCAGAGAGCTAGCCGGCGAAGCTAGCTGGAGTTGCCCACAAAATTAGCCAGACAGTTAGCTGCTCGGGGACCCGGCTAGTTAACTATTAAGCCGCTGGGCTATTCAGCCAGCTAGCCAGCTACTTAGCTGCCTGGTACAAGGACTGCTTTAAGCTCAGACAGCTTCTCAGGGTGTGGCCACCACAGGCTGGCCCAGCTCCCCCCCCCCCCCCACCCGTGCCAACCTTTTAATGGTGGGAGGGTGGGTGGCTGGGCCGGGAGCAGAACAACCGGTTTGCTGGGTGTCTGCCCTCCCTGCCTTGAGCTCCCCTGTTCGCAGCAGAGGGCGGGGCGGCCGGACCACATTCCCTGGGAGGGTATCTCATGGCTCCTGGCGCCCCGGCCCCCACTCCCGGCTGGCAGAGGAACCCCCTCCCCACGCCACCCATCGGCTCACCGCAGCCCCCTCCTGCCAGCCACACCTCGTTGCCCGGGCGACACCCCTCCACCCCGTGGCAACCCAAGCTGGCTGCCAAGGCCAGGGAGCAAAGGGCAGAGGCTGGGGCATGCAGAGCTGGGGACGCCCGGCAGAAGGGTCTGGAGCCCCGCGGCCCCAGCCCTCGGGGCTCTGAAGCGGACCAGCCCAGCAACTCTCCCTCCCCCCCCCACCCCGTCTCTCTCCCCAGTCTCGGTCTCCTCCCCACCTCATTACAGAGGCTGTGGGGATTAAGGGAGATAATGAATAAAAACCAGCTGGCCCAAGGCGGGGCCCATAAAAGGCACTCCCAACGCAGGTCCGAGACTCTCATGTTACCCATCCCGCCTGGGAGCTCGGAGCTCGCTCACACTTGGGAAGCCGAGTCATCACGGGTTTCCAGCTGCGTGTGGCTGGCACATCAGAGGGATTTGCCCTCTCTGAGCCTCAGTCCCCAGGCCTGGGAAATGGGGCTTTTAACCCTCACCGCCTAGAACGATTCTTTTTATTGTCTAATGGCTATTTATTTATTTTGAGAGAGAGAGAGCGCGAGCGTGCGTGCACGCCAGTGGGGGAGGGGCAGGGAGAAAGAGACAGACACGGGGAGAATCGCAAGCAGGCTCTGATGCGGGGCTCGAACTCACGAACCGTGAGATCATGACCTGAGCCGAAACCAAGAGTCAGACGCTTAACCGACTGAGCCACCGGGGCGCCCCCACCACCTAGAAAGATTCGGAGGGAACCGCCACAGGGCATCTTCGGTGCCTCAAGGAGCAGGGAGCACAGCGTGTGCTCCCCACGCCCGAAGCATCCCAGCAAAGGGACTGAGACCCTCAGCGACTCAAAGCCAAATAACGTTATTAGTGGCCGAAACCGGGTTTCTGGCGCCCCGGACACCTCACTCTCCACCGGGCGACACCGCCTTCCCCATCACCGGTCAGCCGCTAAGCACATATTTACAAAGCGGGGGCCCGAAGGCAGGACGGGGTGCAGCCCGATGACACCTCTAGCATCTTCTGGCTGGCGCCCTGAGCAAGCGCCTGGAGCTTTCTGGGTCTCACTTTCTCATCACACGAGGACAGGAACAGCACTATCCACATACGGCTGCTGGGAACCATCTGCAGGCTCACGTTGCACGAGTGGGGCACAGCAAGGGCCCGGGCGCCCTGTGCGGGCGCAATACGTTAGCTGCTAACTACTGCCGGGCCAACAGCCTCTCCTCTCCAAGATGTGGGAATAGTTGCTAATTCCTACCTTGCAGCCCTGGGCAAGGGGGCCGGGGGGGCGGGTCAGCAAGATCACATCAGAAAGTTTAGAACAGGGAAAGCAGGCATTCACTAAGTGCTAATGATTATTATTAAGGCCCAATTAGCTTCCTGTCTAGTCTTCTGGAATCTTCCATGTCACTTCCATTTGTGAGATCCAGAGCAGAGGTCTCTTTCCCAGGGCTTGCGAGAGCAAGGGAGGACTCAGCAGGGGCCAGTGCGGCCTGGAGAAGGTGCCAACGCCATCCAGGGTCAGACAGCCCTCAATTCAAAGCCCGTGCCCGTCACTACAAGTGGAGGGGCCTGAGCCAGCCACTGGCTCTCACAGCCTCGGTTCCCTCCTTCCTAAATGGGAGTCTGACTTCATAAAAATACTCTGATCTTGGGGCGCCTGGGTGGCTCAGTCTGTTAAGCATCCAACTTCAGCTCAGGTCATGATCTCACGGTCCGTGGGTTCGAGCCCCACGTTGGGCTCTGTGCTGCCAGCTCAGAGCCTGGATCCTGCTTTGGATTCTGTGTCTCCCTCTCTCTCTGACCCTCCCCCGTTCATGCTCTGCCTCCCTCTGTCTCAAAAATAAATAAACATTAAAAAAAATTTTTAAAAAAACAAACACCTCTGATCTTGTGCTTTGTGACCTTTAACAGGGTGGATAGTGGGGCCTCTTTATTTATTTACAATATATACTATCTCTACTAAATATATTTATAATATTATAGTATAATATTTATATATAAATATTAATGTTTATAATATTTTGATATATGTCACTCCTGATGTCAATGTCCTTTCATCACTCTCCTTAAAGTTTTGTTTTTGGGGGCACCTGGATGGCTCAGTCGGTTGAGTGTCCAACTTCAGATCAGGTCATGATCTCACGGTTCGTGGGTTTGAGCCCCACATCGGGCTCTGTGCTGACAGCTCAGAGCCTAGAACCTGCATCAGATTCTGGGTCTCCCTCTCTCTCTGCCCCTCCCCTGCTGGCGCTTTGTCTCTGTCCTTAAAAATAAATAAATGTAAATGGGGCACCTGGGTGGCGCAGTCGGTTAAGCGTCCGACTTCAGCCAGGTCACGATCTCGCGGTCCGTGAGTTCGAGCCCCGCGTCAGGCTCTGGGCTGATGGCTCGGAGCCTGGAGCCTGTTTCCGATTCTGTGTCTCCCTCTCTCTCTGCCCCTCCCCCGTTCATGCTCTGTCTCTCTCTGTCCCAAAAATAAATAAAAAACGTTGAAAAAAAAATTTTTTTTTAAATAAATAAATAAATGTAAAAAAAATTTTTTTTTTAAGTTTTGTTGTTGTTTTTAATATAAAACCAGCACTGTTCCTTTCGAGGTGTTAGCTAGGAATTTAATGATTTTTCTTGGTGGAGGGGGGCACACCAAGGCGGTGAGACCACAGTCCTGTAAGCAGATGTTTGGAATACCACTCTGGGGCCAGCCGCCTGGGTTCAAATCCCGACCTGACTCCTTCCTATCTAGGTGACCCAGGACCCAAGTCACTTGACATTCCTGAACATCAGGTGATAACAACAGTCCCCCACCCAGGGGTGCGCTGATAACCCAGTCAGCACTTAGAACAGCACTTGGCACATGGTAAGTGCTCAGTAAATATTTGCTAGCCACCATTATTATTATTTTTCGTTATTATTGTCGACATTCTTTGTCAATCTCTTTAATCCTGTTTGCTCTAATAACGCTCTGACTGCCCATTAGAACCACCCTGGAAGCTTATTAAAGAGACCAACGGCCTTGTCACAGCCCCAGAAAGGCTGATTTACACGGGGGATGGGGCTCAGGTGCTATATTTTCAAAAAATTCCCCACATGATTCTAAGGCAAAGACAGGCTTAAGAACCACTCCCCTACTCCTCCTATCCGCTGTGAAGACGAAATCATGGGAGGTAGGAAATGCTCCATAGTCAACCTCACTATCATCAACCCCACCTGTATCTTTTTTTCTCAAGTTTATTTATTTATTCCTGAGAGAGAGAGAGACAGCGCAAGCAGGGGAGGGGCAGAGAGAGAGAGAATCCCAAGTAGGCTCTGCGCTGTTCGCACAGAGCCCCATGTGGGACGTGAACTCACGAACTGTGAGATCATGACCTGAGCTGAAATCCAGTCGGATGCTTAACCGACTGAGCCACCCAGACGCCCTAATATTATCTTTATCTTAAGAGGCACCAGAGCAAAGGGATGGAGCCTGGAGCCAGACTACCCAGGTCTGCCATGTCTAACTGGGTGACCTTGGTCAAGGGACTTGACCTTTCTGTGCCTCAGTGTTTGTTTGTTTTTTAATCTGTAAAACGGGGACGACATGCTTTATAATTGTGAAAGCGTATGGAGACAATATAGGTAAGAGTGCCTAGTACATGCTTAACAAATGTCAGCTTTTACTGTTATTAAATCTCTCGGGGCCTCAGTTTCCTTTCAGATAAAAGGGGCTTAATAATAGCCTCTCCTCTGTGCGAAGTGAGAGGGAGTGAATTAACACATGGAAGGCGGTCAGCGCAGAGCCTGACCTGCCAGTTTCCATACTCGGGGGTTGTTATCCATTATTATTACAGACCCGCATCCCTTTCTCAAAATCCTCTGGATGTGTTATATTTGCGAACTCGGAATTTTTTTTTTTACACTTGAGGAAAACAGTAAAGTGCGGGGCATGTACTGTATAATATTCCGGGCCACCCCCAATGGGGTCGGAGGCAGTTCCGCCGGCCCAGTAAATTGTAATTTGGCAACCGCGCGGGATGCCCCTTAGAAATCGCCCAGCGTCAGTCGAGTCCAGTCGGGTGCTGACACCCAGCTCCTCCGCCCCTCCCCCCCCCCAGCACCGCCCTCCCCGCAGGAGGCCACTCACGTAGATGAGGCCCGAGTAGTATCGCTCCCGGAGGTTGTGCAGCACCGAGGCCTCGTTGAGACACGTGAGCTCGGCCATGTCCTCCGCCTTGCTGAACTTGGGCGGGTTCATGCGCTGGATCTGGTCCCGCGGCAGCCGCAGCCGCCGCCCGCTCTCCGCCAGCTCCACCTCGGCCTCCTCCTCGCCCTCGTCCCGCAGCGCCGCCGCCTCGAACCCGTGCAGCTCCGAAGGCACCCACACCAGGCGCCGCGCCGTCCACTCCACCTGCGGCGAGGTGCCCGCGCCCCCGGGCCCGCCACCCACGCCCGGCCCACGGGGCGTGAACAGGTACGGCTGGGCGGCCTCCGGCACGGGGCTGGGCCTGGGGGCCGCCTTCCGCCCAGGCACGGACAAGGTCACCGCGGCCATGGTCTGCAGGGGAGAGAAGAGAGTGGAGTCAGGTGGGGCTCCATCCCCAGCCCGGAGCCGCTCCCGCCCCCAGGCCGTCCCCACTGCCTTTCTTCGCGACCTCTTTTTACACATCTGCAAAATGGGCCCACAGATCTCCTTTACTAATTCCATTCATTCATTTAATAATTATCTAACGAGCCTGGCTGAGCCAGGCACCATTCAAAGCCTTAGCAAAGGATTCTGCCTACATTAATAACGCCTCTACCTTCCGGCCCTGTGCTGTGTGTCCAGTGTGGGAGCCACTGGGCTCGCCTCCTGGGCACTTAAAATGGAGAATCCAAACTGAGATAGCGTCCTAAGTATAAGACGCAGGGCGGATTTCCAAGACGTGGTACCACAAAATAATCGTTAGTATTTTTTATATTTGATGACTGCTATACTGCAATGATAATTATTTTGAATACACTCGGTTAAATAAATATATCATTAATGTCACTTGTTCCTTTTGAGGGTTTCCTCAAAAACTCAAAAGGCTTTTTTGCTTTTAGAGAAAAAGAGAGAGTGCGCAGGGGAGAGAAAGGGAGAGAGAATCTTAAGCAGGCTTCATGCCCAGCGCAGAGCCTGATGCGGGGCTCGATCCCACAACCCTGGGATGATGACCTGAGCTGAAATCAAGAGTCAGACACTCAATCGACTGAGCCACCCAGGTGACCCCCAGTTGGTGTGTTGTTTTTTTTTTTTTTTCATTTTTAATGTGGCAACTAGAAAATACCTAATTACATATTTGGCCTGTATTGTATTTCTATTGGATAGGGCTGCTCTAATCCCAGGAGGCAGATAAAAAGATAAATAAGTAAATTATATAGTATGTTAAATGTGATAAGTGTCAAGGAGAAAAATAAAGCAGGAAACAGGAGACGTGAGGATTGAGGGGTGCTGCAGTTTTAATTGCCCAGGGAAGGCTTCTCTGATGTGGTATTTGAATAAAGACCTGAGGGAGATGAAGGGATGAGCCATGGGAATGTCAAGAGGTAAAGCATTCCAGGCTGGGAGAAGAGCCAGTGCAAAGGCCCTGAGGCAGGAGTGTGCCTATGTGTCTATGGCATTGTAAGAAGCCAGTGTGGCTGGAGCCGAGTAAACGGGGGGGAGAAGGCAGTAGGGGAGGTAACAAGGAGGACCAAGAGGGCCAGACCGGGTCATGATGAGGACATCAACCTCTTAGGTGTAAGCCCTAGGAAAGTGTCAATCTGATTTCTGTCACGCAGGTTCCCCAACCACCTGTGGTCTACCCCACAATTGCAGAACAGACTCAAATCTCATGCTTTAGTAATCCGTGCCCTGCTTCCTGGCAACCCGGCTTCCTTTTCTTTAGGATGGGGAGAGAGGCCCCATTCATTCACTTCTCCATTCACTCAACATTCCCTGAGGCTGTCTGGGGACCCAGAGATGTTTCCCATGGGGCCCTGCCTTGAGGAGCTTCTGCAGCCAGTGTGAGCGCTGAGCCGATGAGCCGAGCCGTGGTGGAGACACTGGGTGAGCCAGAACGTGCTAGACGCCTCCCTGCCCTCAAAGGGCACACAGATCAGCGGTGAATAGACCACAGCAATTCCAGGGCGGTCTAAGCACCAGTCGGGAAAAACACCCTCCCTGTCCCTGAAGACGTCTGCCTCTTCTCTTCCACCACCTCAAACGCCCGCATCACTGCCCCGCCACTCCAGTCACCGGAATTCGCGAGCATTTGTCTCCCCATCTCAGTGTTTCTGCCTCTGCCCATCAGGCCCCCCACCTCCAACATTCCCCTGGAGAAGTCCCTCCAAACGGCCAAGTCTGGTTTGTTTGGTTTTTTTTTTTTGTTTTTTGGGTTTTTTTTTGGTTTTTTTTTTTGAGAGAGAGAAAGATTGCAAGAGTGGGGAAGAGGGGCAGAGGGAGAGAGAGAATCTTAAAGCCATGCTCAGCACGGAGCTCAACACGGGACTCAATCCCACGACCCTGGGATCATGACCTGAGCCCAAATCAGGAGTCGGACGCTCCACCAACTGAGCCACCTGGGCGCCCCATCACCCGGACCCCCCCCCCCCCCCCACACACACACACACACTCCTCGGGCCTGATGCTCTCAGGCCTCAAACCAAGGGTCCCCACAGTCAAGCAGCAGGGTTCTACCACACTCCACGCCACAGACCCCCCAATTGCCAAGGCTAATCCCGGGCCTCCGGTGAGGCCCTGATCCACCCAGAGCCAAGTCCCATCCCTGGGACTTTGCCCCTACCCTCACCCTACCCCACCCACCCACTGCTCCCTCCCATCTGCGACCTTTGACCAGGAAAGGTTTGGGAGTTTTTGTAATCCTCCAGTCCTAGGCCTCCCCTCCCTACAGCCAGGAGTCTGGGCCCCCAGTCCCTCCTCCCTGGGACCCATGAGCCCGGGGGCCTCTCACCTCACTGCAGCCAGGCTAGAGGTGAGGATGATGGGACATCCAAATTCTGAGCCCCGACAACAGCCCCCGTGAGGAATGCCGGCAGGCCTTGGCTCGGAATGGCCGAGCCCCTCCGGCAGCCCCGCCCTCGTGAGCCGGCAGGAACACCTTTGCCAGGGCTCATTACTGTCACCAAGGCAGGTGCTTTCACCTGCCCTGGGAGGGGCAAAGACTGCTGGGCTGGAAAAGGAAAAGGAGCCAGGTATCCGCCCCTGGGGCAGGGGCTGGGCCCTTGGCATCCAGCCCTCTGACCTCAGCCTAGTGATAGTTTTGGAGTACCCTCACTGCCAGACCCGGAAATCCGGGCCCCCAGCCCTCCTCCCTCAGACCCAGGGGTCCGGGCCCCCAGCCCCTTCCTCCCCCAGACCCAGGAGTCCGGACTCCCAGCCCCCTCCTCCCACGGACCCAGGAGTCTGGGCCCCAGCAGCTCCCCCCTCAGACCCAGGAACCCGAGCCCCCAGGCCCCTCCTTCCTCAAGACTAGGAGTCCAGGTCCCCAGACTCAGTGTTCCTGGCGCCAGTGCCTTTCTCCCTCAAGATCTAGGAGTCCAGTTCCCAGTGCTGTCCCCACTCAGACCCGGGATTCCTGGCCCCCAACTCCCCTCCTCTGATCCAGGAATCCGAGCGCCCAACCCCCATTTCTCCGAGACCCAAGCGCCCTTGTGGCCGCCCCTTCAACCCCCGGGTCCTCTGCGCTACCTGGGGCCGCCGGCCGGTGCGGGGCCGGTGCGGGAAGCGGGAAGATGGGGAGGGGCACGGGAATCCCCAGGCCGCTTGAGCTCTCAGGTGCAACTACCTCCGCGGTCCAGCGCGGGGCGGGGCCACGTCGCGTCACCGGGAGGGAGCCCGGCTCTGATGTCACCCAGCACCTGCCCGGCTGGGAAGGGGGCGGGTCCTGGAGCTGCAGGGCCTTTCACCGGGGGGGGGGGGGGGGGGGGGGGATGATGGGCGGGGGGAGGTGGGAGGGAAGAGGAGGCGGAGATGAGATTGTTGCCAGGTGGGCGGCGGCGGCCGCCGCGGCGGCACCATGAGCCCCTCCTCCTCCTGGCGGGCAAAAGTCAAGGGCCGGTGGGGCGGAGAAGCCTCCGCGGTTCGAATCCCGCTCAAGCTACCTGGACCTCCGCTTTCCTCTCTGTGAATTGTGGCCAATGAAATAAGATGATGTGGGAGAAAATGCCCCCAGCCCAGTGTTTAATCAAGCAGTGCCTCACGACAACATTTAATCTTTCTGAGCCTCAGTTTCCCCAACCCCGGACAACACAATCCACAGAGAGGATTAGGTGTATCGAAGAAGACCACGGTGTTACTCCGGCCTCCGGAGCTCCTTTCTTCTCGTGGGCGAAAGGAGGACTCAATAGTGGTAAGCGCATCTACTCTGCGCCGGTGTTTTTCTGCTCTCAGAACATCTCTCCGAGTTTTAATTCATAGAATGATCTCAAAAACCAATACGATAGCGGGGCGCCTGGGTGGCTCAGTCGGTTAAGCGTCTGACTTTGGCTCCGGTCATGCACGATCTCACGGTTTGTGAGTTCAAGCCCCGCGTTGGGCTCTATGCTGACGGCTTGGAGCCTGGAACCTGCTTCGGATTCTGTGCCTCCCTTTCTCTCTGCCCCTCCCCCACTTGCACTGTCTCTCTCAAAATAAATAAATAACATTTTAAAAATTTTAAAAAAATACAATAGGGACGCTCAGGATCCTCATTTGTCCAATGGGGAAATCGAGGCACGGAGAAGGGAAGTAACGCGAGGAAGGTCACAGTCACACAGAGGGAGAGTTGGGACTCAGGCTCACCCGTTTTCTTTCTTTCTCAAGAGGGATTTGGAGAGAACGGGTGGTGGGTACTCTCAGAGATCAATGTCTTCCTCCTCGTTGGTGAAATCTCTTGAACCTGCTTCCCCATCTACGCCATAGGGACCACAGCCTTCCTTAGGGGACTACCATGAGATTAAAAAGGTTAAGGGGCCCAGCACACAGTTGGCCTCCAAAGTGTTATTCTTAACCCTTCTCCGTGCAATCACCGCCTCTGTCCAGCTTCAGTTTTCCCTCCCTGTAAAATGGGTACAATATAACCCATCTCGAGTTACTATAATTTTTTAGTTGTAAAAAAGAAAAGCGTCCAAGTACATCATAAGTGCTCAAATATGTCTTTCCCTACCCCTCTGCCTCTGCCAGTCATGACCCCTGCCTCTGGTCCGCAGATTTTACACGTGAAAACAGAGACACTGTCATCTGGGGGCGGAGGAGTGAAGGCGATGACTCAGGTATTAGAGCGTCCAAGGTCCCTAAGCGAGCCTCAGTTTCCCCTCCTGCGGAATAGGCCTGGAGCCTCCAGCGAGGACCCAGACCCGGCCTTACACATAGTAGGAACTCGAGTTGGGGGCGGGGGGAGTGTGGACTCCCCGCCCCGCCCCCCGCCCCCCCCCCCCCCCCGCCACCGTCCCGCTGCGCGCCCAAGGTGAGTGGCCGCGTCACCGCCTCTCCCCCGCCGCCCGCACCGCCTTCGGGGCCCGTATCCGAAGCCCCTAGGCTCCAGCCTCCCCGGGCCCAGCCCTGCTCTGCCGCCTCCGGCGGGCAGCGGGCCCCGGGCACTCACCGGCTTCCAGGGCCGTCCGAGGCTTCGGCCTGGGGAGAAAGAGGGGCGGGCCCGCCAGGAAAGCCCCGCCCACACGAGCGCAGCTGGGGCCAATCGGCGCCCGCTGCGACAAGCTACGGCCCCGCCCGTAGGGGACGCTCCCGCCAATCAAGAGGAGCGGCTGGCTGACCGGGCCAATCAGAAGTTGTCGGAGTGTGCCAGCCGTGGGAAAAGCAGGGCGCCGGAGTGCGGAGCCAGGCGGCGCGGTCGTGGGCAGGACCCCAGGCCTGACGGGCAGGGAAGGCGACCAATGGCGATCTGTGGGGGGCGGCTGGGGGCGGGAGGCCCGAGGGATACGGGTGAATGCGCCGCTTTGTACGCGCTGCATGAATGGGGGCCTTTGTGAGAGTTGGCGTAGGGGGGGTTGGCGGCTGGAGGCCGGAATGCCTGGGTCCCCCGGGAGCCGGCGGGCAGGAGAGACAGGAGAGAGAATTCACTGTTGTCGAATCCCCACCGCGTACCAGGCACTCTCCCAGGCTCTCACCCACCAGGGAGGTGTGGGCGATACCGTCAGGAATAATAATGATCATTTATTGAGTGTCCGATGTATGCCAGGAGCTGTGCTAAGCGCTTTACCTGCATGATCTCATTTAATCCTTACAACTACTGCTTGGAATTAAGATCTTCATCTTCCAGATGAGGTAAACCGAAGCTTAGAAAGAGGGTGTTAATTGCCGAAAGTCATGCAGCTGGCAAGTGGCAGAGCAAGGACTCTGATCCCGCCAAATCTGACTCCAGAACTTGTGTTCTTTTTTTCTTGTAATGTGTATTTATTTTGAGAGAGACAGAGAGTGAGAGAGAAAGAACGAGTGGGAGAGGGGCAAAGAGAGAGGGAGAGAGAGAATCCCAAGCAGGCTCCCGCTATCGGCGCAGACCCAGATGCCAGGCTCGAACTCATGAACAATGAGATCGTGAGGTGAGAGGAAACCAAGAGAGGGAGCCACCCAGACGTCCCCAGCACTTGTGTTCTTAATTAATCACCATGCTACAGCCAAATGGTGGTTAATGCTTCCCAATTTACAGATGGGAAAACTGAGGCTCAGGGAGAGGCAGGTGAGTTCCCAAGGTCACAAAGCAAAGGCCCGGCGAACCCACAAGGTGGAGCCCGCGACTGAAGCCAGCCTGTTGTGGGAGAGCCCTGGACCATTGGTTTTTGAGCAGTGTCCCCATTTCACAGGTGTGCACTGAGACTCCAGGAGGAGTGAGCAGCTAGGGTGGCAGCTAGGGTGGCAGCTAGGGTGGCAGCAGGGGCCTGCTCATGAACCAAGCACCAGTCAGCCTGGCTCCGTTGTTCAACAGCTGTGTGGGCTTGGGCCTGTTGCCGGCTTTTTTTTTTTTTTTTTTTTGACGTTCACTGATTTCTGCATCTGTAAAATGGGATGATGTCTCCCTGCCTCTGCTCTTGCCCACCCCCCCCCCATCACACACACGCACACACACACAGACTACTGCCAATGGGATCCTGTCGAGCTCTATTCAGACGGCACCCCTCCTCTGCTCAGAAACGTGTGCTTCATGGCTCCATCTCAAAGTAAAAGCCGTTCTCACCGTGACTCACTGGGTGATGTGTTCCCTGGGGCTCTGTCTGATCTCATCTTCCTTTCCTCTCCCTGTCACTCCTCTCCGGTGGCACTGGCCTCCTGGGTGTTCCTCAATTCTATACACACTCCTTATGCGTGGTCCTGCCTCAGGGCCTTTGCATTTGCCGTGTCTTCCATCAGGAACTCTGTTCCCCCCAGATTCTGCATGGCTGTCTGCCTCTCCTATTGCCAGCTCTCCTCCAATGTCATCTGCTCTGGAAGGCCTGTCCTGACCATTCTGTATAAACTGATCCTCCTCATCACTCTCTCCCCTGACCTTGCTTTGTTTTTCCTCGAAGCGCTGGAAGTATTTATGTGCTTATCTATTTATCATCTTGTCTCCTCACTAGAATATAGGTCCCGAGAGGGCAAGGATCTTTGTTTTGTTCAGTGCTGGATCGTCAGGGCCAGGCACACAGTAGGCACTCAGTGAGTTTCTGTTGAGTCAATAGTAACAAATCCTTGTATTATATGAATGAGTTAATGCGTGCAAAGAGCTTACCGTGGACCAGACATCAGGGAAAGGCTGAATAAACAATGATTATTATGAGAGTTGTGATCTGTTGCCCTACAAACCCTTCTGATAGCATGCAGGAGGGAAACAACGCAGCTAGAGAAAGTCTACCACCAGGGAAAGAAGCCAGAGAAAGGGAAAGGTTGAGAGGTAAGAGATGGGGAACAAAGACACAGGAGGAGAGAGATGGAGTTGGGTTGGGGGCAGAAACAGGTGCAAGCGTCCGTCTCCCACTGCATTTGCCCAGCAAGGCGAGCCCTCGTGGGCAAGAAGCTTTGAGGTTGCTGTGTTCACTGACTACTCTTTGCAGACAGAGAAACTGAATTCCAGGGAGGGAAGGACTTTTCCGAGGGCCCCGAACTGATAATACAGCTCACATGTCTAAGGCCTGATTGCGTGCTGGGAATGTGCCCACCATTATCTCAGTGCATCCTCATCCGGGTCCTGTGAGGTTGGCACTGTCATTACCCCACTGCACAGGCCAGCAACATGCCCAGGGTCCCCTGGCTGCTCCTGGTGGCAGATCTGGGCTTAGATTGCAGGAGATCAGACCCCTGAGTCTGTGCGGCTAACCAAGACAGAGCTGAGACCCCTGTTACTCCGACCGAAGTGTTCTCCATGAAAGCCTCCTGCAGTGAAGATAACGGGAGCTGGGGGCGCCCAGGCGGCTCAGGCGGTCAAGCATCCGACTTCGGCTCAGGTTGTGATCTCACAGTTTGTGAGTTCAAGCCCCGCATGGGACTCAGCACTGGCAGTGTGGGGCCTGCTTGGGAATCTCACTCTCTCCTCTCTCCCTGCCTCTCCCCCACTCATGCTTGTTCTCCCTCTCTCAAAATAAATGGATAAACTTAAAAATATATATATAACACGAGCTGCTATTTATTGAGTGCCAACTGTGTGCCAGACATTGTGCCCTTTGTGTGTATTAACTCATTGGATTCTCTCAACAATTCTGTGAAATGGATACTTTTATTATCCTCATTGGACTGATAGAAAACGAAGGCTAAAGCCCATGAAATCCCATGTCCTTGAGGGCACCAGGGAAGAGTGTGTGAACTAGGACACAACAGAAACTCAAACAGGAAAGAAGGCTCTGGCACGCCCCCATTCTAGCCACACTCTGCCTGGTAACTGGTGATGTCGTCAGTGCCGGCTAGGGTTAAATCCACTTGGCAACTGGTGATGTCATCATTCCCACCCAGGGGGAAGCAGGAGACGTCATTACTTCTGCTCAATCTATGGGGTAACTGATGATATCGATGACTGGTGATATTGAGCTTCCTTTTGCTGAGGGTGTTCTATGAGACGGATGACTGTGCTAAGCACTCTAATCGTTGGGGTAAGATATCTAGCACTTACTGTTTTCCAGGCACGGTGCTACCCCCTTTATGAGTCTTGAACTCCAAGGGGTAGGTACTGGTGTCATGCCCATTTTACAGATGAGGACACTGAGAGAAAGCTGCCCAAGTGTGCACAGCTAGAAAGCATCAGAGCCCAGATTTGAACCCAGGCAGTCTGGCTCCAAAGCAGGGAATGTGGATCACTACATGAAACCACCAGAGAGTGACTGAGACCCGGGAAACCAGTTCAAAGCCCTCCATCTGTCCTCTATCCCAAGTCGGCTACAGAAGGTCCTCAGGATAAAGCCCCAAACTCATTCTCTTGGCGGTCAAGGCATCTCCACCATCCACCCATCCCTTCACCCCGGGCACGGGAATCGTCCCCATTAAGTTGTGAGCCCAAAGCTGTCAGGGGCCAGGTCTGACTCCTCTGTGGGTGCAGCATAAGCTGTAATAGAGAGGGAACTCAGAAAATCGGGGTGGACGGACTATCGGGATGGATGTAACAGGGAGAAAGGAGACGGGAATGGGGGAGCATTCTGAGCCCCCAGAGGCAGAGAGGGATTCCCTCGAGCTAGCACAGACCTCATTATTCTTAACTCCTAATGACCTTGTTATGCAGAATCTGAGGCACGGGCAGCACAGGTGTGGGATCAAAGCCATCGGGGAGCCAAGTTCGTATACAAAAATAAAATGTTGGAGCTGAGAGGAGAGGAGACAGGAGGACCAGGCAGGGGCTGCTCTGTGGAAGAGATTCTGGGAGGATTTTTTTTTTTATATACATTTTATGTTTAAATCTCTACAGCCAACGTGGGGCTCGAACTCACAACCCCGAGATCAAGAGTCACATGCTCTACTGACTGAGCCAGAAAAAAAAGTTAGGGGAGCAGCTCCCATGCCTGGCGGGGCTGAAGGCGTCCCAAGTCTTAACAGAGACAAAGACAGGGACAAAGAGCATGTTAAATTTCACTGTGGGGCCCGACTGTAATCCTCCCTGCGCATTGTCTCTCTGTGGTAAAGAGCTGAATGATTCTAGTATTTTATTTTTGGTTGCCGGGCTGTTCTTTTCTCGCATGTGACTCAGGGCCGGAACTGCCTCCGAGACAAGAGCGAGCTGGCAGCCAGATAAGTGAAGGGTTCAGTTCCGTGACAACAAATATTTATTGAGTGCCTACTACGTGTCAGGCCTGTTCTGAACGAGGGGTCAGCAAACATTTTCTGTACAGGGCCAGGCAGTAAATCCTTTCCGCTCCCGGGGCCACATGGCCTCCGCTGTACAAACTCTGCGTGCCCTTGGAGCAGGTAAACAGCCATGGATTATATGTAAATTATATGTGTGGCTGTGTTTCCCTAAAACTTTGTTTCCGTAGACAGGAGGTGGGAGGGTTTGGCCTGTGGGCCATAGTTTGCAGAGCCCTGTTCTGGAAGCTGAAGGGGTGGAGGTTACGGAGACATAATCCCAGCCCTCACAGAACTCAGATATTCATCTACTCCTACACGCAGGTGGAGGGAAACTGCTCACACCTAAGTGAGACCCTATCCTTCCTCTGCTCGGAGTCCACCCCCGGCACCAGTCTCACTCAGTTAAAGCAAAGTCTTCATGGGGTCGCACAGGCCCCTACACCCTCTGGCCCGCTTTGTCCCCTCTCCGACCTCATTTCCTGCCGTCTCCCCACTTCTCTGCTCTAGCCGTGCTGGCCTCCTTGACGCTTCTCAAATATACCGGACTCAGCCGTGCCCCAGGACCTTTGCACATGCCATTCTCCCTACTGTAATGCTCTTCCCCTAGATAACCCTTTGACTGCCTCACCTCTTTCTAGTCTCTGTTCAGATATCACCTTTTCCATAAGGGCTTTTCTGAGCGCCTTGTCTCCTGGACTCCTGATGCCCCTCACCTGCTCACCTTTTGTTTTTGTTTTGTTTGGTTTTTTGAACCACAGCACTCAGCATCCTCCAACGTGCCAGTGATTTACTTATTACATTCATCATTGTCTGATGCCCCCAACTGGAATGGCAGCTCCGTGCTGGTGGGAATTTTTGTCTGCCTTATCCCCTGCTGTGTCCCCAGTGCTTATAAAAGAGCCGGGCACACAGTAGATACTCAACAAATTCTCGCTGAAGAAATGAATATGAACATATAATTATGTGCACATAATTATAGAGCACATTGGCAAATCGGGGTAAGTGCCGTGAAGAAAAAAGCAAAGAGGAACCTGGGCAGCTCAGTCAGTTAAGCAATGGACTTGATTTCAGCTCAGGTCATGATCTCATGGTTTGTGAGATCGAGCCCCGCATCAGGCGCTGTGCTGACAGCATGGAGCCTGCTTTGGATTCTCTCTTTCCTCTCTCTCTGCCCTTCCCCTGCTCATGCTGTCTCTCTCTCTCTCTCTCTCTCTCTCTCTCTCAACCTCTCTCTCTCTCTCGAAATTAATTAATTAATTAAGAAAAAAAAGAATTGCATCTTTAAAAAAAAGAAAAAGAGGGGCATCTGGGTGGCTCAGTTGGTTACGTGTCCGACTTCAGCTCAGGTCATGATCTCACGGTTCATGGGTTCGAGCCCCACATCGGGCCCTGTGGTGACAGCTTGGAGCCTGGAGCCCGCTTCGGATTCTGTGTCTCTCCCTCTCTCTGCCCCTCTCCCGCTCATGCTCTGTCTCTCAAAAATAAATAAAAATGTTAAAAAAAATTGTAAATTTTATTAAAAAAAGAAAAAGTAAAGGACGGAAGAGAGGGCAGGAGTTTGGGTGTTATTTTAGAAAGGGATCAGGGAAATCCTCTTGAGGAGGGGACATGTGGAGTAGAAGGATGATATGACAGTACTATGAGTAAATTAATGAATGGATGGATGTGGAACTGATGGAATAAATAAATAACTGAAGGAGTGGATAAATAAATGGCTGGTGAGGAAATGGATGACTGTTTGAATGGAGGGATAAGTGAATGAATGGAGTGTATATATACTAAATAAATATATAAGTGGGCAGATGGACAGAAGAATCAATTAATGCATAAACAGATCGAAAGATGAATGAATGGACAGATGGACAAACGAATGGATGGATAAATGGTCTTTCGTGCCCCCGTACCTTTGCACGTGCTGTACCTTCTGTTTGTTATACCCTCTCTCCATCTCTCCACCCCAAGAACTCCAGGCCAACTTCCCAAGTTCCAATCTGTGCTGGGTGAATAAAAGGCTCCCTGGTCTCCCTCCACCCCCATCCTATGTCCGGCCACCATGTCCTCACCCTCATATCGATGCTCTGATTGCACTAGATTGGAACAATCTGTCAGCTGATTCCTTTAGAGGACAAGTCTTGGGTCTGACTAACATCCCTGATACCGGTAGCTTCACAAAGGTCAGGGTCAGACTCATTGGGTCCCTGGGATCCCCCAGCACAGGACCTGGAACACAGGATGCTTCAGCAGAAGGTTGTTGACTAAGAAGATGAATGGATGTATGACTTTTAGCACTTGGTGAGCTCCTACTCATACTTCAAAACCCAACTCAGAAGTTCCCTCCTCTGAGAAGACTTCTCTGACTCCTCCTGGCTGGCCAGATAACAACTGTTAATATTTCTTATGATACCCATTGTATCCTAGGCATCCCAAGTTCCCTCTTGTACATATATGTCATATCATTTAACTCCCAACGAGCATCTAGAGTCAGATTCTATTGCTTACAAATGAGAGAAACTTCTCTAATGAGTAGAATACAGCCAAAGTGATGGGATATCACTTTCACGATGAGGTTATAAAAAGACGGGGGCTAGCTGACTCTCGTGGTGGTCTTGATAAAGCAAGCTGCCACCTTTAAGGTCATGTGGCAAAGGAAGTGAAGTCGGCCTCTAGCCAACAGCCTGCAAGAAACTGAATCCTGTGGACAAGCATGAGAGTGAGCTCAGATGCTGACCCTTTCCAGCTGAGCCACAAGATGAGACCACATTCCCAGGAACACTTCAATTATGGCTTTGCAGGAGTCCTGAAGGAGAGGGTCACCACAGCTATTTTTAAAACATTATTTTCGTTTCGAAGTAAAGCTACTTTTTTTCCCTTTCCTTTTTTTTTTTTTTTTCAACGTTTTTTTTATTTATTTTTGGGACAGAGAGAGACAGAGCATGAACGGGGGAGGGGCAGAGAGAGAGGGAGACACAGAATAGGAAACAGGCTCCAGGCTCCGAGCCATCAGCCCAGAGCCTGACGCGGGGCTCGAACTCACGGACCGCGAGATCGTGACCTGGCTGAAGTCAGACGCTTAACCGACTGCGCCACCCAGGCGCCCCTCCCTTTCCTTTTAAGTAGGCTGCACGCCTAGCATGGAGCCCAACGTGGGGAGTGAACTCACGACCCCCGAGATCAAGACCTGAGCTGAGATCAAGAGTCAGATGCTCGGGGTGCCTGGGTGGCTCAGTCGTTTGAGCGTCTCTCTCTTGATTTAAGCCCCGGTCATGATCTCACACTTCGTGAGATCAAGCCCCTTGCACTGTCAGTGCAGAACCTGCTTGGGATTCTCTCTCTCCCTCTCTCTCTCTGCCCCTCTCCTGCTCATGCTCTCTTTCTGTCTCTCAAAATAAAGAAATAAACTTAAAAAAAAATTGTTGGTGTTTCCTGCCTTCCAGAAACTATGAGATCATAAATGTGTGTGGTTTTAAGTCACCAAGTGTTCTCTGTTTGGGGGTGACCTGTTATGCACCCATGGAGAACCAGTACAGGGTTGGCAATTCGGCACAGAGAGGTGAAGAAACTCACCCCTGATCACGCAGCTAGAAAGGGGCAGAGCTAGGATTTGAACTCGGGCAGTCTGACTCAAAAGATCAGGCACTTGACCACACGGCTCCGATGCCTTTTAAGCTCATCGCACTCGCGGGAATATTCTAGGCACCTCCGACCTTTCCGAACGTCCACAGCACCCTTCTGCGGCCCCCCTTATCTGCCTAGAACTCATGTATTCACTGGCAAATCAGAGACACCCCTTCCAGGATCTCCTGCTCCCACTCTGGGGCCCCCCAGCTCTGCCCTCCTCTTTCGTACTCTGACACCCGTGAGTCATGCCTGTCTGGGGCTGGCACTGCCTCGCCCATGAGGCTGGGGGCTCCGGAGGGCCAGGACTGGGTCCTGATTTACCTCTTGTCCCTGCACTCCCCGACATGGGGCCAGGCGTTCTCGCGTCTGCTGGAAATCGCGGCTTATTTATGATCAGTTTGGTCCTTTACCGAGTATTTATCCTCTTTGGAAGAGGCTGCTAATTATAGCTGTCCTTTATGGGGAGCTTTTATGCGCTGGCTCTGGTTTAAATATTTTATACACATGAGCTCATTCGGATCACACGTCAGCCCTACGAGGCAGACTCCGTCGATGGCCCCATTTCACGGATGAAAAAATCACGGCTGGGAGAATTTAAGGGGTCCCTCCAGGCCACGCAGCTGGGGAACGGGGAGCCTCTCACCTACCCCTATTCTGTTCCTGAGTAGACCCACCCCCAGGGGACCCCATCGTGGTTACTTTGGGGTCGACGGTCTCCAGTCTTCACCGGGGCAGCTCGCTCAGAAGGCGGGTTCCCGGGCCCCACCCCAGAGGTCCCAGCTGAGTGGACCCGGGTGGGGCCTGGGAATCTGCATTTTTACAAGTTCCCAGGTGATCTCGAGGCAGGTGGTTCTAGATCACACAGCACAGCACTTGGCATCATCCTTGATTCCTCTTTTTCCTTACCTCCTACATCCGGGCCACCCGCAAACACTGCCAGCATGACCTTCTAAAAAGATTCCAGAATCCGACCCCTTGCTGCCACCACTCTGCTCTAATTAACCCGCCATCGTCTCCTGCCTGGACTACTGGGGTCACCTCCTCTCTGGTCTCCCTGCTTCAGCTCCTTGCCTCCGTCAGCCAGTTCCCCCACGTCAGCTCATGTCCCTTCTCTCCTCAGAGCCCTCCTGTGGTTCCCATTTCATTCTGAATAAAAACAAAGTTCTTACCATGACCACAAGTCCCAGCAGGGTATGCTCCGCCCCCCCCCCCCCCCCCCGCATACGTCCCCTCCTTGACCTCACCTTCCACCCTCCACCCCTCACTTACTCTGCTCCATCCATACCTTCTGGCTGTTCCTTGAACACACCTGGCATGCTCCTACCTCAGGACCTTTGCACGAGCTACCTCCTTTCCAGAATCCCCATGGTTTGCTCCCTCTGTTCATTCAAGGATTTGCTTAAATGTCACCTTGGCAATGAGGGCTTCTCTGACTATTCCGTTTAATATCATACCAGCCCCCAGGTGACCCCGATCTCCTTCACCTGCTCTCCTGTTTTTGTTTCCCACGGCACTTTTGACCTTCCAACATATTATATCATTTACTAATTTGTTGTGTTTGTTATTCATTCTCTGTCTCTGCAGAACATCAGCCTTTCGAGGGCGGGGACTCTATTTCGTTTACTGCTCTGTCCCCAGCTCCCAACCCTTGCTCGCAGTGAGTGCTCTAGAAGTATCTGTTGCATGATTGAAATAAACGCTTTAAGAAACTCTGCTTGAGAGGCCCCTGGCTGGCTCCGTCAGAAGAGCACACAACTATTGATCTCAGAGTCCTGAGTTCAAGCCCCACGTTGGGTGTAGAGATTACTAAAAAAAAATAAATAAACTTAAAAAAAATTCTGCTCGAGCTGGTAAGATGATGGGGAACTTTTGCTTCCTGGTTACTTTTTTACATTTTCAATAATCATTACCTTATAACCAGGAAGGGAGAAAAGGCTACCAAAAGCTATTTTTCAAACCCTATTTTCTTTTCGGATTAAAACGATTTTAATTATGCAAGGTGGAAAAAATTCGAATATGAGGGTAATACTTCCCTTGACCATCACCTTCCTTCTCACTTCCCCTTCCAGATGGACCCCTCACAGTTTTGTGGTGTGTCCTTTTCCAAAAACATGCACTATTTATTGACGTCAGGGATCCACTGCCTGTGTTTGTAACTAAAGCTTTATTGGCACACAGCCTGGCTCCTTGGTTTATGCATCGTCTATGGTGCTTTCACACAATCAAGGCGGAGCTGAGGACTTAGGATAGACATTGTATGATGCTCAAAGCTGTAAATATTTACTATTTGAGACTGTACAGAAAAAGTTTGTCAACCTCTGATTTATTTATTTTTAAACAATTTTAAAGTTTATTTATTTGAGAGAGACAGAGACCCCGTGAGTGGGGGAGAGGCAGAGAGAGAGAGAGAATCCCAAGCAATCTCTGCACTCATAGCGCAGAGCCCGATGCAAGGCTCGAACTCACAAAACCATGACGTTATGACCTGAGCCGAAGCCAAGAGTCAGACGCTTAACTGACTGGGCCACCCAGGCGCCCCAGCCAACCTCTGATTTAGATGAGAAATAGATAGATAGATAGATAGATAGATAGATAAAGTAACTGAAAAATATTTCCTACGATTTCTTGTGTTTAGGAAATAGGATAACACTTGATATATTGAACTAACTTTTCTTACTTAGCAATACGTCCCGGAGAATTTTCTGGACCCCCTACATTTAAATTCACTTTAATCTTTTTCACACCTGCATAGCATTCCAACATCAATCTGTAGAACCTTTGACCCTTTCCCTATCGATGGGGCTTTCAGTGGTTTTCCATTTTTCACCCTTGCAAATGACAATCCGCGAACATCGAACATTGTTCTTCCTACTTCCTCATGCACAACACGCATAGGTATTGCTGAGTCAGAGTGTTGAGCGCTTAAGATGATAATAAATGTTGCCAAACTGCCACCCACAACACTGCCGGTTTCCTTTTTAGGAAAGAAATGGAAAAAGAAACCAATCCAAGTCAAGTATTTATTACATGGCTATTCTGCGAAAGGTTCCACCCCTTGGTGGGGGGAGGGGTGTCACCTGTACCTTCCCCATCCCAACGCAGTGGACTTTCTCAGCTCTTCGAGCTGGCTGTTCCCTTCTCCACCCTTGTCTGCCTGCTAAAATGCTGTGAGGGCCTCGAGATCCACCCTCGATGATCAGGAGGAATTTTGTGACCTCAACTGTGCACCGACACTCCGTCCCAGCAATCGCATTTCCAAGCACCCACAGGAAGGCATGCGCAGGGGACATACGAGGACATGTCCAAAGATGCCCGGGGCAGCCTCGCGGGCGTGTGTGGGGACAGAGAGACAATCGTGGTGACAATCCCTGTTACTTGGGGAGTGAACGTGTAGAAGTAAAAGGGAGTGGATTCCCCACCCCCACCCCCCCCCCCAGGGTATTCTAGAAGCAATAAATCCGACTTTACGGAAGATCCTAAAAACATAAGGTTGAGCAGAAAAAGTAAGAAACAAAACTGGCTTCTACAGCACCATTTAAAAGACAAAATGTATCTTTTGTATCACTTTAGAAGACAGAGTTACACAGATTGTCTGGTCCACAAGACTTGGCACAAATCCCAGAGGAGGCATGAATTTAAAGGTGTTGGGTTTGTGCAGGGGTGGAGCTGGGGAATCAAGGGGGAAAAAATTAGAAGGGCAAAATGGGAATATGGATAAAGGAGAGCGAGACAAGCACTGAAAATATACGTCACAACTCTATGCGCCCAGCTCTGGCCCCTCCATCTCAGGGGGGTCACCCCTTCTCAGAAGACCCCCAGCCTTCCCCCGCCAGAAACAGGCGGTTCCCTCCTGTGACTTCTGCCGCAACCCGTAAAGCACAAATTTCCCCAGAGTGAGACGCTGTCCGTGACTGCCTCCCCCACCACAGTGGGGGAAGTTTGAGGGCAGGAAACCAAGTCCTGCCTCAATTTTCCTAATCCACAAGAAGGTGGACTGTGATAATGACCATGATAAAAGAGTATCACCATACAGAGTTTTTGGAGGGTTAAATCGACTCCTGCCCTGTGCTTAGCGCAGTGATTCTGGCACGTTGCAAACACTCAATAAATGCTGCCAGCTATTATTAGCAATCTTAACATCATTATTATTACTGAGATTGGCTGGCGGACGTTGGGAAAGGCCTCCCCCCCCATGCCTCCTTTTCCAGGAAGCCTTCCATGATTTCTCATAAAGAGCTCTGCCCACACCTGTGGCCCCAATTCCCCAGGTGTGGGCATTGACTGCTCACCTGCTGGTCTCCGCCGCTGGCCCGGGAGCTCCTCAAGGCCAGGGACCTGGGTTGGCTCCCCTTGAGTTCCTCAGAGCCCAGCATAGCAGCCAGTGTCCCTCAGGCCTCTGGAACCGTCTGCCCACCTGAATGGAACGCAGGCTGGGAGGGCAGATAAGGCAAGTGTATAATTAACGAATATATGGCAGGCTGTATATGTGAATAGCCTGGTGACAGGGTAGAAACCATAAACGCGGAGAGTCCCGGTCTGGTTTCAACCCACCTCCTGCCTCCTCCCCAACCACTCCTCTCCATGTTGCCTGCATTCCGGCCTCCTGGTTGGCACACCTGCCCCAGGACCCACCTCTGAGCCTCCGCCTGAGCCCGGGCGGGGCCCTCACCTTGGGATGTCCTTCCTGCCCCTTCTTCCGTGTGTGCTGTGACAGGTGATGCTGATGTGCACACACGACGCTCGCGCCTTAAGCCTCGCGAGCCTGACTCCCCTACCTGCCTTCCTGTCCCTTCCCGTTCCTACCTCTGCCATCTAATAAAACGCACAAGCTCTTCCTCAGTATAGTTGGGGTTTTTTTGGTGAAGCCAGGCATCTTGAGGTATAATCTATATGCACACGTATAATTATATCATAGACACATATATCATTTTTCTACACCAGGCAAAATCCACCCTTTCTAGTGCATGGTTCTGTGGGTTCTGACAGAAGCAGACAGACAATCCAGATACAGGACAGATCCATCACCCTTGAAATTCTCTCAAGACCTCTGTCCAGTTGCTGAGGTCGGCGGGTGTCACAGCACTCACTAGGGTAATATGCTCGTGTTTTGCTCATTAAAAACAAAACCAGGGGCGCCTGGGGGGCTCAGTCGGTTAAATGTCCGACCTTGGCTCAGGTCGTGATCTCGCGGTTCACGAGTTCGAGCCCCGCGTCGGGCTCTGTGCTGACAGCTCGGAGCCTGGAGGCTGCTTCAGATTCTGTGTCTCCCTCTCTCTCTGCCCCTCACCTCCTCTTGCTCTCTCTCTCTCTCTCTCTCTCAAAAACAAACAAATAAATAAATAATTTAAAAAAACCAAACCAAACAAAACAAAACCAGGGGCGCCTGGGTAGCTCAGTCGGTTGAGCATCCGACTTCAGCTCAGGTCATGATCTCACGGTTCATGTGTTCAAGCCCCGCATCAGGCTCTGTGCTGACAGCTCGGAGCCTGGAGCCTGCTTCAGATTCTGTGTCTCCCTCTCTCTGCCCCTCGCCTCCTCTTGCTCTCTCTCTCTCTCTCAAAAATAAATAAATAAATAAATAAATAAATAAATAAATAAATAAATAAATAAAACAGGGGTGCCTGGTGGCTCAGTTGGTTAAGCGTCTGACTTTTGATGTCAGCTCAGGTCATGATCTCCCGGTTTGTGGGTTCCAGCCCCCACATCGGGCTCTGCACTGACCGAGGTGCGGACAGCTTGCTTGGGATTCTCTCTCTCTCTCTCTCTCTCCCTGTCTCTCTGCCCCTCCCCCACTCACTTGCGATTGCTTTTTCTCTCTCAAGAATAAATAAATTAACCTAAGCAAATAAAATTCAAAAAAAGCAGCTGCGCAGAATCCCGCAGCACGGTTGTATCAGAGTTTATTTCAACCAGTGGTTGATGGGGTTGACGGACACTTACAAGGTTTCCAGTGTTTTATAGACAAGGAAATGAGAGGAAAACTGAATGTTCCACACAAGCCTTCCTGTGAACAGAGACCAGTTGTCTTTCCCCAGGGCAGGTGCCAGTGAGACTGACGGATCTTAGGGCCTGTGCATTGTTCTCTCATATTTTATTATGAAGCATTTCAAGCATATGGAAATGTCGTGGGGGAAAGGGCCCAGTGAAGACACATGTAGCCACTGGCTACATTCTCCAATTGTCATTTGCTGTGTTTATTTATTTTTTTTTAATTTTTTTTAATGTTTTATTTATTTTTGAGAGAGAGAGAATACAAGCAGGGGAAGGGCAGAAAGAGAGGGAGACACAGAATCTGAAGCAGGCTCCAGTCTCTGAGCTGTTTGCACAGAGCCCGACGCGGGGCTCGAACTCACAGACTGTGAGATCATGACCTGAGCCGAAAGTCGGACGCTCAACCGACCAGGCCACCCAGGCGTCCCCGCTGTGTTTATTTTTTTACAAGTATATCCATGCGTCCTTCCCTCTAGCTCAGGGGTTCTGAACCAGGGGCAAATTTACCCCCCAGGGGACATTTTGTAATGTCTAGAAACACTTTTTTTTTTCTTTTCATGTTTATTTATTTATTTTGAGTGGGGGAGGAGCAGACAGAGAAGGAGAGAGAATCTCAGGCGGGTTCTGTGCTGTCAGTGTGGAGCCTGATGTAGGGCTCAAACGCCCGAACCGTGAGTTCATGACCCGAGCCAGCACCAGAAGTCAAATGCTTAACGGACTGAGCCACCCAGGCGCCCCTAGAAATAGACTCTTTTTTATTGTTACAACTTGTGTGTGGGGGAGAGGTGTTGGTCAACTGCAGTGCATAGGACAGCCCCCACAGCAAAGAATGACCTGGCCCCTAACGTCAGTAACAAAAACTGAGAAACCCTACAATCTATCCACTCCTTAGAAAAAATGCACAGGGGCGCCTGGGTGGCTCAGTCGGTTGAGCGTCCGACTTCGGCTCAGGTCACGATCTAGAGGTTTGTGGGTTCGAGCCCCGCATCAGGCTCTGTGCTGACAGCTCAGAGCCTGGAGCCTGCTTCCAGGAGGCTCTAAAAGAGAATTCATTTCCAGCTCTTTGAAGCTTCTCCAAGCTGCTTTTGTTCTGTGGCTCGATGCCTGGTCACTCCAGCCAGTTTCGCCGGCACATGTCCCTCTCAGACTCTGACCTTCCCGCTGCCCTCTTACCTCTTATAAGGATCCTTGTGATGATCCCAAGGTAACACCCAAGAAGGTATCGGATATTGAAGATAATTTCCCCAACTCAAGATTCTTGTTTACGCACACTGGCAAAGTCCCTTTTGCCACGTAAGGAGACGTTCACAGGTTCTGGGGATTAGGACGTGGACATCTTATCAGATTATTATTATTATTAGATGTTATTAATGATTAGATATCATTGTGATGTGATTAGATTAGATATCTACTTTTTTTAATTTATAGATTTTTTTCTAGAGAGAGTGAGTGTGCGTGAGCAGGGGGAGAGGCAGAGGGAGAGAATCTTCTTTAAGTTTATTTATTTTTGTTTTTTTAAATTTTTATTTATTTTTTTTAACGTTTATTTATTTTTGAGACAGGGAGAGACAGCATGAACGGGGGAGGGTCAGAGAGAGAGGGAGACACAGAATCTGAAACGGGCTCCAGGCTCTGAGCTGTCAGCACAGAGCCCGTCGTGGGGCTCGAACCCACAAAGCGCAAAATCATGACCTGGGCTGAAGTTGGGACGCTTAACTGACTGAGCCACCCAGGCGCTCCAGAACACGTGACTCTTGATCTCAGAGTCATGAGTTCAAACCCCACATTGGGGGTAGAGATTACTTACAAAAAAGAATTCAGTTCCTCAGTCTTGCTAGCCAAATTTCAAGTATTCAGTAGCCACATAAGGTTGCTAGCTACCATTTCCACAGCACAGATGTGCAATAGTTCCATCATCATGGAAAGTTCTAGAAGTATCTACAGGGAAACCAACCTGTCTCTTGCAGGAACAACTGCGTTTCCTAAGATTACACAGATGTATTGTCCCAGACGACTGCCTTCCCATTGGGGGTGAGGAAAGGAAGAAATAAAGAAGAAGCAAAATGAGAGGAAAAACATCCAGCCATAATAATAATTGTCTGGCACTTTGTAGGTACTCATTATGTTAAAAAAAAAAAAAAAGTACACACATAACTGCCAGCTAATGAGCATTTACTGAGTGCCAGGTAATTTCTTGACCAAGTTATCCGACTTATGTTTATTCTCAGAGAAATAGGAGGAGGAAGAGGGAAAAACACTCAAGCCAAGCCCTTTCTTTTCCAAATAGCAGAGGGATTAACTCTTCAAGCACCACGCATCTCCTGAGGCCAGCCATCCGCGAAGGAAATCTTTCTCTCTTCCTTCCTTCTTTTTTTTTTTTTTTTTTTTTTTGGTTAAGAAAGAAATCTTTAATTAATTTTTTTAACTTTTTAAAATGTTTTTATTTATTTCTGAGAGAAAGAGAGAGAGACAGAGTGTGAGCAGGGGAGGGGCAGAGAGCAAGGGAGACACAGAATCCAAAGCAGGCTCCAGGCTCTGAGCTGTCAGCACAGAGCCCGATGTGGGACTCGAGCTCACGCACCAGGAGATCATGACCTGAGCCGAAGCCGGAGGCCCAACCAAATGACCCACCCAGGCGCCCCCATTTAGCGCCTGCATTCTTAAAATGAATTTTTTGAGTGCCTGCTAGGTACTGGGAATAGCACCAGAGACAACACAGAGTCCTGAGTCTCTCTCCTTTTGGATCTCACCTTCTGGGGCGGGGACAGTAGATGGACAATGAACAAGGAAGCAATAAAATATATGATATAATATCAGGAGGTGATAAGTCTTTTAAAATGCTGACCCAGGGGATAGAGAGAACACAGCTGTTAGCAGATGAATTCTGAGAACAGGAAATGGAAGCCCAGGGGAGGCAGAAATTTTCAACCTCTGAGCCTGGGCTGCCCTCACTTCCCCACCTAGCAGTTCCCGGGAGGGACCATCACCGATTGCACAAACTGGGTGGTTTAAATAACAGGCATGTGTTGTCTCACGGTTCTGGAATCTAGAAGGTGCAAAACCAAGGTGTTGGCTGGGCTGGCTCTCCTCGAGGCTCCAAGGGAGAATCTGTCCCAGCTTCTGGCAGCTTCAGCATCAGGCGTTACTTGACTTGTAGGTGACGTTTTCTCCTTCCTTTACGTTGCCTTCCCTCTGTGCATGTGTGTCTGTGTCCAAGTTCCCGCCCCCACTTTTTAAGTAAACTCTGCCCCCAACGGGGGGCGCGAACTCATCACCTCGAGATCGAGAGGCGTCTGCCCTACCAACTGAGCCAGCCAGGCGCCCCCCACCCAAGTTCCCCCTTTTTATGAGGACATCAGTCCTATTGGATTAGGACCCACCCTAATATCTCATCTTAACGCGATCGTCTGCCAAGACCTTATTTCCAAATACGGTCACGTGCGTAGGTCCTGGGGGTCAAGATTTCATATCTTTTTGGGCCGACATAATTCGACCTGTCAATACTCATCTCAAATCCCTGTTCCTCCTAAAAGTGCTCCCTCATTGCCCAACCCTTACTAATCAGTCTGTCTGGCTCTCCAGAGCTCCTCTTCTACATTCATTTCATGCAGACGGGTCTAGTTACTTTTGCCTGTGTTTTTTTTTTGTTTTTTTTTTTTTAATGTTTATTTATTCTTGAGATAGAAACAGAGCGTGAACAGAGGAGGGGCAGAGAGAGAGGGAGACACAGAGTCTGAAACAGGCTCCAGGCTCTGAGCTGTCAGCCCAGAGCCCAACACAGGGCTTGAACCCACGAACTGCGAGATCATGACCTCAGCCGAAGTCGGACGCTCAACCAACTGAGCCACCGAGGCACCACAGCATTCTTTTTATAAGGACACCAGTCTTACTGGATTCGGGGCCCACCCTCACCCAGGATGAGCTCATCTTAGCTAACTCCATGTGCAACGACCCTATTTCCACAGAAGTTCACCTTCTTGAGGTCTGGGGCCGAGGACCTCAACATACCCTCCTGTCAGGGGGGCGGTGGGGGGGGGCACAAAACTCAACCTCTAACACACGCTAAGGCAGAACACAAAGCACAGAAGGCAGACCGGAGGTGGTGGGGTAAGGGCTGCTCCCTCAGATGGGGTGGCCTGGGAAGGTCTCTCTGTGGAGGGGACCCTGGAGTCACAGCCTGAAGGAGAGGAGTAGACAACTGCTCTCTTACAGTGATGAATGTGAATTTCATTGCCGCCGTTGGTGACATTTCCCTTGGCATCTCGGTGGTATTTAATTGGTTGTTGTTGTTGTTTTCCTGCTCATTTCCTGGTCTGAAACTGGCGAGACTAAGGGAGTAGTCGCGGAGGCGTGGTTCTCATTAAGAATCTGAGAATTTTTCCGCCGCGTCGAATTCATTCCATCAGCAGCTCTGAGAAGCCCCAACAGCTGCGAGGCTGAGAAGCGGTCAGATCCCTGTTGGCAGGGAGAAGTTGGGGCGCCTCTGATGAGCTCAGGCTGCCAGGCAAGGTCTCAGACCATCCCAGCCAATGCCCCTGCCAGACTTTGTTAGGAATAAACACAGGAGAGGGGCCTCCATCCCAAGTGCACAGCTCAACGAATTCTCACAAAGTGAGCATGCCAGTGAAGCCAGATTAAAAGCAGATTAAAACGCAGACCAGTCCAGGGGCGCCTGGGTGGCTCGGTTGAGTGACTTTGGCTCAGGTCATAATCTCACAGGTTGTGGGTTCAAGCCCCACAGTGGGCTCTATGCTGACAGCTCAGAGCCAGGAGTCTGCTTCAGATTCTGTGTCTCCCTCTCTCTCTGCCCCTCCCCTATTTGCTCTCTCTCTGTCTCCCCAAAGTATATAAACATTAAAATATTTAAATGAATAATTCAAGTTTTATTGGAACATGGCCACATCTCTTCACTTACTGCTGTCTATAGCCCTTTGCTATAATGGCCGTGGCAGAGACCATATATGGCCTAGAAAGCTGACAATATTTACTATCTAGCCCTTAAGAGAAAAAGTTTGTCAACCCCTGCTGGATGGCATTCCATTGTACAAATATAACACTATCTATTTATTCATCCAACTGTGAATGGGTATTTGTGTAGTTTCCAGTTTGGGTTTATTACAATAGGGCTGCTAAGAACATTCTAGTACAGAGGTTGTTAAACGTTTTCTGTACAGGACCAGATAGTAAATATTTTAGGTTTTCTGAGGCACATATGATCTTCATCACATATTCTTTTGTTTTTTTTTTCTTTACAACTCTCAAAATATAAAGGCATCCTTAGCTCTGGGCCAGGCCACAGACAATTTTTGGCCTCCAGGCTATAGTCTGTCCATCCCTGTTTCCACATGTGGGTTTTGGTGAACATATATACATACTGTTGCTGGATATGCAACAGTGTGCCCTTTTTATTTATTTTTTAATTTTTTTTTACGTTTATTCATTTTTGAGAGACAAAGACAGAGCATGAGCAAAAGAGGGGCACAGAGGGAAAGGGAGACACAGAATCTGAAACAGGCTCCAGGCTCTGAGCTGTCAGCACAGAGCCCGACGCGGGGCTCGAACCCACGGACCGCGAGATCATGACCTGAGCCAAAGTCGGTCGCTTAACCGACTGAGCCACCCAGGCGCCCCTGCCTTCTCCCTCTAACTGGCAGCAGGGTCCCCAAGAGTGGCTGTTTGGTCGGCCTGAGTTCCATAGGGAGAACGATGGGGATTTGGAGGCGGTGTCCTCAGCGGCCGGGGAGGGTCGTGACCATGATGAGGGAGAAGCAGACCTTTGCCGTTTTTATGCCCCTGGGAGTTGGGGCTGGCCCATCACTGCCGCATACCCCACTTCATTCCGACCACTACAGGCATCAGATAAGTGTCGACAGGGAGCAAGCGGGTCTCTCAGGGGACGACGTTTGGAGATCGTGTTTAGTCTTGCTACGGCCTGAATTTTTGTGTCCCCCTAAAATTTGTCTGTTGAAATCCTTACCCCCAAAGTGAAGGTATTAGGACGTTAGATTTGGCAGGGATTATGTCATGAGGGTGGAGATTTCATGATGGGGATTAGTGCCCTGATAGCGCACCCCCCCCAGCCCCTGTCACCCCTGTGACCCTGCTTCCTATCTTCAACTCTCCCTCACACACTCAGCTGCTGTCTGACTTCCTTGCTGCGTCTCGAAAATTCTAGGCTTGTTCCCACCTCAGGGCCTTTGTACTTTCTCTTGCCTCCGCCCAAAGGTTCATCTCTGAGATATCGCCATGACTCACTCCTTCATCCTTCCTGGCCTCACTCACATCACAGTGAGGTCTCCACTGGCCAAACCATGAAAATTCGCAACGCCTCGCTTACTTCTCTACCCCTTTCTCGCTTTATTTACTTCTCTCTGGTGCCTAGGACCACCTAATGGCTTATATATATTTCAGGTATTTATTTGACTGCTTTTACCACGCAAGACCCAGGAGTTTGTGTCCGTGTTACGGTCTAGTGTGTCTAGACACTAGGCAGTGTCTAGAACGGTAGCCGGGACTCAGTTGGTGTTGTGAGCTGCCTTTATGAATGAATGCATGCAAAAAATATTTCTCCTGTGCTCCCCAAACAGGGATCGAGGCTGGGTTCTAGAGACGCATGTAGCTCAGATAAGGCTCCTGCCCTGGGAGAGTTCAACGTCTGGTGGGGGTGGGGAGGGGCCTGGAGCCCTAAAGGGAAAGAGAAACTGATATCACAATGCTGCCTGATAAGGACTTCGAGGGAGAAGAGTTCCAAGGTTGGAGGGCCATAGAAAGCCTATAAAAACAAATAGCAGTCTCGTTTTCAGTTCTAAGACAGGGGATGGCAAACCATGGCCCATGGGCCAGCTGTCTGTTTTATTAGATAAAGTTTGGTTGGAACACAGCCGTATGCATTTGTTGATGCGGCTCTCTGTGATTGCTTTTGTGCTACGATAACAGAGTTGAGTGGCTGCAACAGAGACCATATGGTCTATAATGCCAAAAATATTGACTATCTGGCCCTTCCCAGAAAAATTTTCCAGCCTCTGCCCTCCTATTAAAAGCAAACAAGGGCCCCTGGGTGGCTCAGTCGGTTAAGCACCTGACTTTGACTCAGGTCATGATCCCGTGGTTTGTGGGTTCAAGGCCTGGGTTGGGCTCTGGGCTGACAGCTCGGAGCTTAGAACCTGCTTCAGATTCTGTGTCTCCTTCTCTCTCTGCCCCTCCCCCACTTATGCTCTGTCTCTCTCTCAAAAATAAATAAACATTTAAAAAAAAATTTTTAAAAAGGCAAACATTTTCTAGGGCGCCTGGGTGGCTCAGTGGGTTAAGCGTCCAACTCTTGATTTCCACTCAGATCATGATCTCATAGTCGTGAGATCAAGCCCCGCCAGATCAAGCCCATGTCAGGCTCCTTGCTGGGCATAGAGCCTGCTTAATATTCTCTCTCTCCCTCTCCCTCTGCCCCTCCCCTGCTTGCACTCTCTCACTCTTTCTCTCTCTCTCTCTCTCTCTCTCTCTCTCAAAAAACAAAAACAAAAAACAACATATTCTGAACCCTTACTATTTGCTATATATATGTTTCCTCCCCACATGTTTTGTTACTTAAATCTTTACTAAAACCTCTGAGATTTTGAATATCCCATTTTATAGATGAGGACATGGAGGTTCAGAGAGGCAAAATAATTTTCCCAAGGTCACACGGTGAGGTGGGGAGGGGTTTTGCAGGGTTTATGCCTGGTGTTTTTCCCTTAGTAATAGATCTCGAGGAGGTGTCTGTCTGTGACCACGTGCATCTGTCACATTTCACTATTTAGCATTCTCCTCCGGAGATTTATCTGACCGTCCCCTCCGGATGAGTGTTTAAGTTATTCCCCCCGTGGTGCCGTGATTAACAGTCCTGCAGTGAACAAACATCCCTGTGCCTACTTCTCTGAGCTCGTGTGTGAGTTTACCTGAAGGCTGAATTCCTAGACTTGAAGTCACTAGGTCAAAGGGCACGTGCAAGGCTGTGACTTGGGCGTGGAACCAAGTTCATGGGGCAGGTGGGGAAGGAGAGACTAGGGAGGGCATTCGAGACAGAGGAAACCTGCGTGGGCAGGGGCATGGGGGTGTAAGGGTTTCCCCGAGTACTTGAGTCTACACGGTCAAGGTGATGCAAAGAAGGGTATGGCCAGCTGTCTCCAATGCCAGACCAGCCTCTGTCCTGGGGGCACTAGGGAGCCACGGCAGGGCTACTCGAAAAGGAGGGGCAGGGTCAGCTCTGGGCCCCTGGAGGAAATGGACTGGAGCGGGGACACTGGAGGCAAGGAGGCAGGGAGGAGGCCGGGGCCAGGGGCAGAGGGAGGGGATGGAGGCTGAGTCTTGATCGATTAGAATTTCTTTTTTTAAATAAACATTCAAAAAATTAAAGAGAGGTTAAAGAAAGGCAGGAAGGCAGATAAAGGAAAAGCAAGTCAGGGAAAAGGAGAGACACAGAAAGACCGAGGTCCAGAGGTGGGAGACGGAGACCAGAGGCAGGGAGAGGCAAAAAGAGAAAAACCTGAGGGACCAAGTGTGAGGAAGGGGAAGGACAGCTGGGGTTGGAGGTGGGTGGACAGCCTGGGGTCGCCTCACCCAACAATGCAGCCGGGAGAGAAGGTCGAGGGAGCAGCTGTTTGCAGAGAAGCGCTGGGACTGCGGAGGGTGCTGGGTGTCCTGGGATGTCCTGGCCCCAGAGGCTACCTGCAGCTGAAATTTTAGCAGAGATGGCATGGTTCCCCTCCCCCCACCCCAGAGCAGGTGACTGGACGCAGAGAGTCTGGTGGGTGGGTGTGACTGTGCTGTACCCCTGGGTGTGAGAAATACCCAGGAGACAGGTGACCGGCCCCACCTCATTCTCGGAGTGACACCCGGGCCCAGGCCGGGGTGTGAGGGTGCGTGTATGTTGCACGCGGGTGCACATGTGCTATTCACCCAGCAAATAGCAATGCATGTATTTATTTTTAAAGCTTTTTTTTTTTTTTACTGTCGAATATAATGTACATCCAGAAAACTACATAACACATAATGTACGAGCAAGCCAAGTGTCTGTCGACGGATGAACAGATAAACAAAATGCGGTGGAGTATTTTTTAATGTTTATTTACTTTTGAGAGACAGAGCACGAGCAGGGGAGGGGCAGAGAGAGAGAGAGAGGGAGACACAGAATCCGAAGCAGGCTCCAGGCTCCGAGCTGTCAGCACAGAGCCCGAGGCGGGACTCAAACTTGTGAACCGTGAGATCATGACCTGAGTCGGAGTCGGATGCTCAACCCACTGAGCCCCCCAGGCGCCGCATCATCCAGTGGAATGTTAATCAGCTTTAAAAAGGAAAGAAATTCTGGGGCGCCTGGGTGGCTCAGTCGGTTAAGTGTCTGACTTATGTCATGATGTCACGGTTCTTGGGTTCGGGCCCCACATCTGGCTCTGTGCTGAGATGGAGAGCCTGCTTGGGATTCTCGCTCTCTCCCTCTCTCTCTCTCTCTCTCTCCCTCCTCGGCTCTAGCTCAAAATAAATTTTAAAAACTTATTAAAAAAAAAAAAAAAAAGGAAGGAAATTCTGATACCTGCTCTAACACGGATGAACCTTGAGGACATTATGCTGAGTGAAATCAGCCAGTCACCGAGACACAAACACTGCCTGATTCCACTTACATGAGGTACTTAGAGTAGTTAAATTCATAGAGTCAGAAAATAAAATATTGGTGGCCAGGTGCTGAGGGGGGCGGGAATGGACATTTAGTGTCTGATGGGTCTGGAGACGGATGGGGGTGGCCGTCATGAGTGAAAGTATTTAATGTCCCCGCACTGGCCGCCGAAAGGTGGCTAAAATGGTAAATTCTCTGTTGTGTGTTCGCAATTTTGCAAACCATAGATCAGATCCTGTCAATCGCTTATCCTTCCTCTAAGAATAAAATACACAATTGATTTGATTTTTTTTAACTCCATTTTGTTTCTTTTCATTTTTTTTTTAATGTGTATTTATTTTTGAGAGAGAGAAACAGAGCATGAGCATGAGCAGAGGAGGGGCGGAGAGAGAGGGAGACACAAAATCTTTGCTATGTCAATGGAATCGGATCACGTCTCCTTTCTGTGGCTTCTTTGGCTTGGCCGCGTGTTAAGAGACGCTTCCAAGATGGTGAGCCATCTGGAGGCTATTCCAGTGCCGCGCGGGGTGAATGAATCGGATAAATGTGCCACGGTGGGATTTTGTGTTGTTTTTAGGATCCAAGGGTTTATTGCCACATATGCAACACATGCCGCCAATGAATTGCGTTCACAGAAGATCAAGGTAAAAACCACTCCACATTTCCGCAACTGTCCATGAAAGCAGTTTTGGTCTAGCGGTGGAAAGGCCCAACCTTGGGGGCGCCTGGAGGGCTCAGTCGGTTAAGCCTCCCACCTCGGCCTAGGTCATGATCTCGCCCTCCAGAGTTCCAGCCACCCCCCCCCCCCCAGCGGGGCTCCCCGCCGACAGCTCGGAGCCCCGCTTCGGATTCTGTGTCTCCCCCTCTCTCTGCCCCTCCCCTGCTCGCGCTCTGTCTCTGTCTCTCTCAAAAATAAATAAGCATTAAAAAAAGAAGAAAGAAAGAAAGAAAGAAAGAAAGAAAGAAAGAAAGAAAGAAAGAAAAGAATATTTGAAATACTTTAAGAACCGTAAAGCTGCTACACGTGATTTTTACACTTGGTCCCTAGAACACTAAGGAACAGGAACGCGCTTTTACTCATCTGCAAAAGCACAGCGCGTCTATCCAGGGAGTCTCCCGGGGACCGACACTGGGGTGGTTTCCGGCGGGGGATCAGGACGCGCAGCGTGGCGGCGGGCGCTCGCCGGCCGTGTACCGGGGCGGACGTGCGCACACACTTGGGCACCAGTGCGCCCTGGCCCTGCCGAGGGATCCTGGCAGACCGTTTCCAGAGGGGTTGTTCCGATTTATTCTCGCACACCAGCGCGTGAGGACCAGCTGCTGCTTCGGCACCCCAGCGCTGCGGACCGGAGAGGGGGCTGGGCCCCGGCAGTCGACGGGGGAGGGGACAGCACGCCCACCGCACCCCAACCTCTCCCGCTCCCACCCCGCACCCCCACCAAACCCGCCACCTGCCCCTCCCCCACTGCACCCAAACCCTCTCCCGCCCACCACTCCCCACCGGCCCCTCCACACCGCACCCTAGCCCTCCCCCCCACCACTCGCCCCCCCCCCCCGCGTCACCACACCCCACCCGCACTGCACTCCCCCCCTCCCCCCCACCGCACCGCCTCTCCCCCACGGCGCCCCAACCCTTTCAAACCCACCATTTGCCCCCTACCTCGCCACACCGCACCCCTACTGCACCCCGCCCCTCCCCCACTGCACTGCCACCCTCTCCCACCCACCGCACCCTGCTCCTGCCCACCCACCGGCCCCTCCCCCACCCCAAACCTCTCCCACTCACCACTGCCTCCCCCCTTCCCTGCACCCCACCAAAACCCCCACCCGCCCCCCCTCCGCGGCCTCCACACCCTCCCCAACCAACCCAACTTATACCTCCCCTCCCCCACCACACTCCCACCCTCCCCCTAACCGCCTCACCTGCCCCTCCCCCACCGCGCCAACACGGCACCCCGCATCCCACCCCCACCCAACCCTGGAGCTGTCTCCTCTGATTCTGCCTCCTCCTCTGGGCCCAAAGCCAAATCCCTCCAAACCGTTTCCCTGGCATTCTTTCCCACCAGCCTCACACCGACGCCAAACCAGGCCATCAGCGTGGCCCAGCAGGGTGCCAGTGACCTCATCTGGGCTGCCTGGCCCCACTCCCGCTTCTGTCCCTACCAACGCACCCCAGCGTGAGTGGCTCGACCCTGCTAAGCCTCATTTGCCACATCTGTCAATAGGGATTTTTTAAGCCGTGTGCTGCTGATTTCATGTGCTAAAGATTGCCTTCATTTAGACAATACACTATCTTATGTCAGTTGCTTTACCGGGTTCATGGAGCACCGTGAACCCTCTGAAAATATTCGGGGAGCAGTTGCAGCTTTGGGGGCAGCGGCAGTGTGTGCATAACACATTTGGGGACACAGTGGAGCTGGTAAAAGCATGGATCCTGGATCTGGACCACCTGGGTTCAAATCCCAGCTCTCTGACTAACCGGCTGTGCCACCTGAGAATAGTTACTTAACCTCTCTGGGCCTCAGTCTCCCCATTTATCCACGGGGGTCAAAACAGTACCTGTCTCACTGAGCTGCTGTGAGACTAAATGACTTGATGCTGTGTCAAGCATGGTTGGGACAGCGCCTGGCATGTCGTAAGTGCTCAATAAACGTTAGGTGTTGTTTTATTCGTTTTAATTTTTTAATCTTTTCTGGAAGTTTATTTATTTATTTTGAAAGAGAGAGAGCACGAGCAGGGGAGGGGCCGAGAAGGAGGGAGAGAGACTCCCAAGCAGGCTCTGCCCTGTCAGCGAGGAGCCCCACACGGGGCTTAAACCCACAAACCGTGAGGTCGTGATCTGAGCCTGAATCGAGAGTCTGCCGCTTCACCAACTGAGCTCCCCCAAGGTGTTGTTTTCTTACTTCGTGGGATCGTTATGAGAATTACTTGAATTAAACAGGAGTATCTAGAATAGCGTGTGGCACTTGGTACAAGCTAAGGGGGACCAGAGTTCGCTGTCCACTAGCAGAGTTTCCACCACATTTCCCATAATGCCCCTGAGCCTATGGGACATTTAGGGAGCCTTCCCAAGGCCACACAAATACACCATCATTCCACCATCTGGCTGCCTGTGGTGGTTTTGGAATACATCCACAAATTCTTTCCTTCGAAGGGTGGAGACTAATTCCCTTTCCCTTGAATGGGAGCCAGACTTGACGGCTTAGACTCGATGGCTTGCTCCTAACAGATAGAACATGGTAGAAATAACGGGGTGTGACTTCTGAGGCTAGGTTACAAAAGACATTGCTCCTGGGGGTGCCTGGGTGGCTCAGTGAAGTGACCCACTTCGGCTCGGGTCCCTTAACCGACTGAGCCACCCAGGCACCCCTATGCTCCTTATTTAATCCTTGGGCCAACTTGTAACGTAAGGACTCTTGTCACTTGTTTTACGGATGAGGGAGCCATGGCACAGAGAGGTTACCTAATGTACCTGAGGCCACCCTGCAGGAGCTTAATGATTAATTCATTCAAATGCAGGCAGCCGGACCCACCCCAGCGGTACCCTTAACCACCTGGTTCACACAAAGCCAGTGTTAGTTGTATTTTTTTATTTTTGTATTTACTTGTTTTCAGAGAAGGAGCACGCGAGCAAGCGGGGAAGGGCAGAGAGAGAGAGGGAGAGAGAATCCCAAGCAGGCTCCGCACTGTCAGTGCAGAGCCCGACGCGGGTCTCAAACCCGCGATCCGTGAGGTCGTGACCAGAGCCGAAATCAAGAGTCGGACACTTAACCGACTGAGCCACGCAGGCGCCTCAAGTTTTATCTGTTTCTTAGTTAACTCTGCTCTGCACTCCCACCCGCAGTCTTTTCCTTCCCTGCCAGAGCTCCCATTCTGTCCCGTTTATGTGAATCCCTTCGTTTATAGGTGTTCTTCTACCCTGCACATTCTTGGAGGGATGTATGAATCTTTAATTTATATCAACAGTATCGGCTGGGTAGTTCTTGCTCTGTTCCTTACTATTTTCACTTGGGTCCGTTCTCGTTGCTTCGTGCACAGCCTAGTCCATTGCTTCCTGTGGCTGCAGAAGCCTCCACGCTGCACACTCCAGGGCACGTCCTCTGTGATGGCCACCAGGTTGCCTTTGACGGTCCCATCGTCAACAACAACACTGTGCTTGGGGCACCTGGGTGGCTCCATCAGGCTTCAGACTTCATCTCAGGTCGTGATCTCACGGTTGGTGGATTCGAGCCCCATGTAGGGGTCTGTGCTGACAGCTCAGAGCCTGGAGCCTGCTTTGGATTCTGTGTTTCCCTCTCTGCCTCTCCCCTGCGGGTCAACATTAAAAAAATTTGTTTAAATAAATAAGAACAAACAACACTGTGACGAACAGCATGCGCCTGGTGGGCGAGTTTGAGAACTTCTTCAGCCTCTCCACCAAGAAGAGTGGAATTGCTGGGCTGTGAAATCCGCAGATGTTTAATTTAACCAAGTTTTGCCAAACTGCGCTTTAACGTGGCTGGATTATCAGAGAAACAAAACCGGTTCTGCTTCCTGATTCTTCCCGCCTCCCTCCGACCCCCCCGGACCTGAGGCTTTGGTGCTTAGAAGCTGTGGCGTTTACAGCCTTTGTTTTCCTACCTTTGTTTTCCACCCCATTCTGACAACTTCTTAGGGCGGACGGCCCCCTGACTCGCTGCGTGCATGGGGCACGGGGATGGGAGAAGAGGGAAGACCTACAAGCTCGTATCTCCGTTCTCATCTCAAAGTATGGGCTCCGCGGCAGTAGCTACGATTTTAAGTGGCTCCTTCTGGGTAGGGGAGAGCAGCAGGAAGTCATGGGTGAGACTCAGGTCGGGGAGAGGCATTGCACTCGGGTGTGAGCTCCCCCTTGTGGTCTGATGGCCCATTACACCTGGTGTGATTCCCCCGCACCAACCCCCGCTAATCACATCAACTGAAATGGTACCTATTGGACACCATCTTTAGGCTAGACCAGCGATGTCCGATTGAAATGAGTCCCACATGTAATTTCAAAATTTCTGCTGGCCATGTTAAGAAAGCAAAAAGAGGCAGGTGACTTAATTATAATATTTTATTTAACTCATACCCAAGATGTTATCATTTCAACCTGCAACCAATATAGAAATTACTGAAACATTTTGTTTTTTTTCCCCTTTGGTACTAAGCCTTTGACACGTTCTCGGGATAGCACATGTCAATTTGAACACTAAATCTTCTCTAAAAACACTTGATCTCTATTTAGATTTCATGATATTTACTGCTGAGGAAGCAGAGTCACATAGTCAAGTTGTTCCAAACATGTTGAAAGATTTCCCAGTAACTGAACTGAGTATCCATTTTTAAAAATCTAAGTTTAAATCAATTACAATTAAATAAACTTAAAAGTTCAGTTTCGCAGGGGGCCTCTCCGTGGCTCAGTTGGTTAAGCCTCCAACTCTCGATTTCGGCTCAGGTCATGATCTCACTGTCATGAGATCGAGCCCCGTGTGCCAAGCTGAGTGTGGAGACTGCTTAGGAGTCTGTCTCTTTCTCTCTCTCTCTCTCTCCCCCTCCCCTGCTCTTGTGCTCTCTCTCTCCCTCAAAAACAAAAACAAAAAATCACACCTCATTTCAAGTGCTCGACAGCCACATGTGACCAGTGGCTTGCACACTAGAAAGCACACACATTGGTTCACACCATTTCACCCTTGACATAAGGCAGGTATGTTATGACTCCCAATTTACACGGGAGAAAATTGAAGCCCAGAAAGGGAAACTGACTTTTTTTCATTTTTCTTTCACTCAAAAAATACTTATTGAACATCTATTGTATGCCGGGTTCCTTCCAAGGGGTTAGGGACATAATGGTGGACAAAATACACATAGTTCCTGGCCTCAAGGGGTTTGTTGGATGATACGTGAGAAAGACAAAAAAATATTATCGGTTGTCATTAGCGTAAGGACAGAAACCAACAGGATAATGAGTTAGTGGCAAACTATGGCCCCCCCCCACCCTAATTATTATTACATTTCTACATGGTTGAAAAGAGTCAAAAGAAGAGTAATATTTATGACATGAAAATTCTATGGAATGTGCATTTCGGTGTCCATAAATAAAGTTTTATTGGAACACAGCCCACCCACTCATTTCCACATGGCAACCTGGCCTTCAAAAAGTGTGCTGATCCGTAAAGTAGGGAACAACAAAGGCTGACGTGCTTTATAGGGGATAATCTGGGAGGACTTCTCAGAGGAGGTAATATGGAAGTGGAGGAGTTAGGAGGCATTTGGGAGGGTTGAATCAATCAAATCAATGCTAAATGTCCTGAGTGCAAATTTTACAACTCTAGATATTCCAGATACCGCCTATGAAAGGAATCAGACAGTGTGTGTCTTTTTGTGACTGGCCTATTCCACTTAGCCTAGTGGCCTCAAGGTTCACCCATGGTGTAGCCTGGCAGAATGTCCTTCCTTTTGGAGACTGAATAATATCCCGTTGTAGGTATATCCCACATTTTGTTCACCCATTCATTAGTCAATGGGCACCTTGTTCGCTTCCACAGTTTGGCTTTTGCTAACAATGCTGCTGTGAGCATGGGTGGACCAATATCCCTGAGCTCTGCTTTGAGTCCTTTGGGGTATATACCCAGAAGCGAAATTTCCAGATCTCTCTACATTCTTTTTTTTTTTTTTTTAATTTTCTGAGGAACCTCCATACTGTTTTCCCTAGCAGTTGCTTACATTCCCACCAACAGTGCACAAGGGTTCCAACGTCTCCAAATGCTTGCCAACACTTGTTATTTTCCGTTTTCCTGATAAGTAGGCATCCTAATAAGTGCGAGGTGGTATCTCATTGTGGTTTTGATTTGCATTTCCCTGTTGCTCAGTGATGTTAAGCATCTTTTCATGCACTTATTAGTCAGTCGCCTAGCTTCTTTGGAGAAATGTCTGTTCAAGCTCCTTGCCCATTTTTCTTTCTTTCTTTCTTTCTTTCTTTTTCTTTCTTTCTTTCTTTCTTTCTTTGAGAGAGATAGTGAGTGGGGGAAGGGCAGAGGGGGAGAGAGAGAGAATCTTAAGCAGGCTCTACACCCAGCACAGAACCTGACCAGGGCTCGAGCTCCTGTCTGTGAGATGGTGACTTGAACCAAAATCGAGAGTTGGACATTTAACTAACTGAGCCGCCCAGGCGCCCCAGGACTGCGTCCATTTTATTCAGTCTACCTCCAGCAGCGGCTGCTCCGCTGGAATTTGTTGAACAAATGAATGTAAACTCCATGTGAACAGAGACTGTTAGCCTCTGCTGCATATCGGGTGCTTAGAACAGGGCCTGGCACATAGCAGGGGCTCAAAAAACACGGGTTGCGGTGAATGAATGTAAGATCCAGAAGGGCAAGGCAGAGCTCTCTGTTTTTCTAGACTCTCTCCCTAGCTTCTAGAACCTTGCCTGGCACATAGCAAGTGCCCAGCAAACAGGTGCCTGCGCACAGAGTATTTCCACGCCCGCCCCCCACCTCCTCCCTGACCCCGCCCCCACCTCCTCCCTGACCCCGCCCCTACCTCCTCCATGACCCCTCCCCTCCCCGTGACCCCGCCCCCTCCGCCTCCCTGACCCCGCCCCTACCTCCTCCATGACCCCTCCCCCTCCCCCTCCCCCATGACCCCGCCCCCTCCTCCTCCCTGACCCCGCCCCTGGTTGGGGGGTGGGGCCGGCCAGGTTCTCTCTCCAGGACGTCACAAAGGCCCTGCCATGCCTCTGGCCCTGGCCCTCCTGCTGCTGCTGGGCCTGAGCGGCCCCGGAGGCCGGGGCTGCCTGCAGTGTGACCACTCGGTGCAGGAGGCCCTGAGCCAGCTGCGCTTGGCCCTCGTCCCCAAACGCTTCCATCAGGAGCGGCTGCAGGCCCGCGCCCAGGCCCTGCTGCTGGGCATGGAGGGGCCTTTCTTCCGGGACTACGCTCTGAACGCGTTTGTGGGGAAAGTGGGTGCGTGCTGGAGAGGGGAGGGTGCCTGGCACAGCGGGGGAAAGGGACACGTGGGGGGTAGCGAGGCTGGGGTGGGGAGACAGGCGCTTTGGGGACCACAGTCCCCGAGAGGGGAGGGTGGGACCAGTCCTGGAGGAGGATGGGGGGGGGGTGTCCCTTGGCTCTCTGAGGGACCCACTGGAATTTCCTCCCCTCTTGGCCCCAGGGATAGATCACCTGGAACACGTGGCGTCCTTTATCAAGAACCAAACGAGCCACTTAATGGTTAATCCTCTAAAAGGTAGGCGCTAAGGGGGAAAGCCTTATCCCAGCCCCCTTCCTCGTCTTCCCTTTCCACAGGTCCACCCCGCTTCCCCTTGATATAAACAAAACGAAATAAAAACGTGCATATAGCCTTCGGTGTGTGTCTGGCAGGATTCTAAGTGTTTTACTCAAAAAAGTCTAGGACAGTTCATCACCGTGGGCACGGCTGTGATCTGCCCTTTACAGAGCCGGAGACTGAGGCTCAGAGAAGTTAGGTGACTTGGCCAAAGAACACAGCTCAGACACTGCAGTGCTAACCCCCTTTCCGGTTTTGTGGTCAGTGGCCCCAGGGGGTTGGTCATTCGAGGGGCTGAAGGTGAGGTTTGCTTTCTTCCCCATGCTTGTCAAACTGCTGTAGTTTTCCATTTCTCTTCCTTTCTTTTCCCTCCATCCGGTGTTTTTTTTTTTTTTTTTTTTTTTTTTTTTTTTTTTTAAAGAGGAACCTGAACACCAGAACACTGTCCTAAGCTGGGGGGGGGGGGGGGTGGGCAGGGAATTAGGTCCTCCTCCCATAACTTTGAGAGAAGCGTAGACCGCAGAGCAGAGGCCCTGAGGGTAGATTCAAAGCCTGGCTAACCTTAAGAAATCTTTTTTTTTTTTTTTTCAGCGTTTTTTATTTATTTTTGGGACAGAGAGAGACAGAGCATGAACGGGGGAGGGGCAGAGAGAGAGGGAGACACAGAATCGGAAACAGAAAGCCTGGCTAACCTTAAGCAAGCTATTTAACTTCTTTGTGCCTCAGTTTCCTCATCTGTAAAATGGGAATAACAACGCTCCCCTCATGGTCACTGAGACGTGCACGTGAGTTTGTGTACCCGCATTTAGAACAAAGCCAGGCCAACAGTAAGTGCTCCACAAATGCTAGCTAGTAAGATTCTTATGCCGTGCCTAGCCTCTGCGCCTACGGCACAGGTTGGCAAAATACAGCTGGGGGCCAGATCTGCCAGCCCCCTGTTTTTGTAAATAAAGTTTTATTAGAACACAGCCACACCCTTTCATTTACATATCGTCTACAGCTGCTTTTGCCCTCCCAGGCAGAACTGAATAGTTGTGACAATGACCGTCTAGCCCTCAAAGCTGGAAATATTTATTATCTGACCCTTAACAGACAAGGTTTGGAGCAGGAAGGCTCGTTAGAATCCCCCAGAGAACTTTTAAAACATTCCAGGGGCACCTGCGCGGCTCAGTCAGTTGGGCGTCTGACTCTTGATTTCAGCTCGGGCCATGATCTCACGGTTCATGAGATCGAGCCCTGTGTCGGGCTCTGTGCTGACAGCACGGAGCCTGCTTGGGATTCTCCCTCTGCCCCTCCCCTGCTCTCTCTGTCTCTCAAAATAGATAAATAAATATGGGGGGAAAAATAAAAAGATATGGGGTGCTTGGGTGGATCAGTCGGTTAAGCATCTAACTCTTGGTTTCGGCTCAGGTCATGATCTCACCGTTGGTGGGTTTGAGTCCCTCGTTGGGCTCCATACTTTCCAAGCAGAGCCTGCTTGGGATTCTCTCTCTCTCTGTCTCTCTCTCTCTCTCTCTGCCCCTCCTCTGCTCACTCTCTATCTCAAAATAAATAAACTTAAAAAAAAAAAAAAGAAAGAAAGGGGCGCCTGGGTGGCTCAGTCGGTTGAGTGTCCGACTTCAGCTCAGGTCATGATCTCACAGTTTGTGAGTTCGAGCCCCGCGTCGAGCTCTGTGCTGACAGCTCGGAGCCTGGAGCCTGCTTGGGATTCTGTGTCTCCCTCTCTCTCTGCCCTTCCCCTGCTCATGCTCTGTCTCTCTCTCTCTTTCCCAAAAATAAATAAACATTAAAAAAAAAAGAAAAGAAAAAGAAACTCACTTTTTTCAGTAGGCCCTATGCCCAACATGGGGCTCCAACTCATGACCCCAAGACCGAGTCCCATGCTCTACCAAGTGAGCCAGCCAGGCACCCCAAGAAAGACACTGTTCACAGCCAGGATATCCCAGAGGCCTGGAGGAGCCAAGCCTTTTTGGGGGGTGTACAGGGTCTGGACGACCCGGACCTCCTGAGTTAACCCTTTACTGCACAATATAATGTATCAAATGAGGACAAGTACTATGGAGAAAATACCGCAGGGACAAAGGGAGAGGAGGGGTGCTAGGGGTAGGGTGGGGGCTGCAGCGTAAATCCAGGCAGCCCAGGGAGGGGGCGTCACTGACCAGTCGACATGTGAGCAGGCCTGAAGGAGAGGGGTAGAAGGCCGCAGGCAGAAAGCGGTTACTACAAACCCCTGAGCCAGGACTCTGTTTGGCATATGCACAGAACCTCAAGGAAGTCAGGGAGGCTGGAGTGGAAAGAGGGAGAGATGGGGAAGATGCCCCAGAGGTAAGGGGGCGGGGAGGGGTAGATGGGGAAGAGGCTTCTAGGCCACGGTGAGGACTTTTGGCTTCTATTCCGGGTCACATGGGAGGGCTCTGAGCGGACGCGGTGAGCTGACTGCGTCCCTGTGTCCCTCTGGCTGTGGAGGAGAGATTTGGGCAGGGCAAGGGGTAAGAAACTTTAGTGACGGCCCAGGCAAAGAGATGATCACGGCGGGAACCAGGGCGGTGGCAGGGGAGGGGGTGGGAAGTGATGGGATTCCTGGATCTGTCTTGGATGTCGAACAAACAGGCTTTGTTGACGTGCATGTTGACAAGCGGGGGTGTGGAGCCGAAGCGCCAAGGCTTTGTGCTGAGCCATTAGAATCAGGTGGCTCCCGTCTCCTAAGGCGGAGAAGTCCTGGGGGTCGGGAGGAGGTTCGAAGGAGAAGATCAAGGTTCCGTTTGGGACTTCCTGAGGGGAAGGTACCCATCAGACATCCCAGTGGAGATCCTAAGTGGGTACTTGGCGACCTGCCTGCGGACTTTGATGAGGGTCTAGGCTACTGATCGAACGTGGGGGGCATCAGTGTGTAGAGAACAGCGCTGTCCGGTGCAAATATGATGGGAGGCGTACATGGGAGCCACACCTCATTTTAAATTCTCTGGTAGCCACGTGTTTAGAAGGGTAAACAGAAGCAGGGGAAATTAACTTTTATTTTGTTTAGCCCCATACCTAAATTACCATTTTGATGTGCAACCAGCATAAAAATTATGGAGGTGTTTTATAGTTATTTGATTCACACCAGGCAGAGTGTGAGCGGCAGAGAGAGGGAGACGCAGAATCCGAAGCGGGCTCCAGGCTCCGAGCCATCAGCACAGAGCCCGACGCGGGGCTCGAACTCACGAACCGTGAGATCATGACCTGAGCGGAAGTCAGACGCTTGACTGACTAAGCCACCCAGGCACCACACAGCATGTTTTATACTAACGGCATATCTCAATTCAGGTCAGCCCATTTCGAGTACTCAATGGCCACGTGTGGCTCGCGGCCGCCATATTGGACGGTGCAAGATGCAGGTAACATACGAAGCCATGAGCCTGGATGAGGTCAGCTGGATGAAGGAGTGAGTGTGGACAGAGAAGACAGGAGAGTGGATCAGAAGAAAGGAAAGGAGAGGTGGCCAAGTTCACCCTCCTACTCCTTACCAGATGAGGAAACTGAGGCCAACGGAAGGTGGTCCGGCCCGGAGCGCCCACCGTGGATCAGGAGCTAGGTGCAGGACCTTCCGGGCCACGGATTTGCCCAGTGGACCTGAGTAATACCCGGTCTTGGTTACATCTGGTGAATGAAAAGGAGTTTCCTCATCTCTTTGAAGCTGCAGACGGGCTTGCTGGGTGCCTCCACCCCACGAGGATCTCTCTGTCTCTCCTCAGATGGGCCTCTGCTGGAAGAACTCGTAGCTCTCAGGGGGCGAGTAATCAAGGAACTCAAGAAAGTCTTAAAATTGTACGAAGCAAAAGGTGAGGCATCTCTCTCCACCAAGCCCCCCGCCTCTCCCCCATCATCATCCCATCCCCTTCTCCCACTTTTTCTCCCAACCTCTTTGCTCACCGCCCCCCCCCCCCCCCCCCCGTGACTCAGCCTTCCCTGCCTCTCCCCAATATTCCCTGCTCTCTTTCCCCCCTGGTCCCTTCCCATCAAATTCTCAGATCGCTCTCCTGACTTCACTCACTTCCGCTCTTTTCTCTCGCAGCCTGCAGCCGCAAAATTTGCCGTGAGTCCTGGATTTATCGTCCCTTCTCTACCCTCCTGCACCTCTTTACCCTGTCTCCCCCAAATCAAGCCCATCACCTGCTCCATCTGGCGGTTCGTCCTCCTCCCCAAAGCTCTAGTTAGTATCCAGGGATCACTGATTTTTGAGGGATTGTGGAAGTGGTTGCAACCTGCAAAAAAAAGTATTTGGGGGGGGGGGGGAACGTTAGTCTGATGGGATAGGCCATGTCATAGTAACAAATAAACCCCACATCTCCATGGTTTAACGAAAGATTTATTTCTCTCTTACCCAAATTCCATTGAGAGTTGAACGGTTCCTCCAAGTGCTGTCTCGGGGATACAGCCTGCACCTATGTTGCAGCTTCTTTTTAAAAGTTTTATTTTAGAAAGAGCCCAAGCCGGGGAGAGGGGCAGAGGGAGAAAGAGAGACAATCCTGAGCAGGCTCCATGCTCAGCACAAAGCCCTCCCTGGGGCTCAATCCCATGGCCCTGGGATTGTGACCTGACCAGAAATCGAGAGTCAGATGTTCAACCAACTGAGCCATCCAGGCGCCCCTCTGTTGTGGCTTCTAAGGTAGTTTCAGCGGGGGAGAGAATAGAGAAAACCCCTACAGGGACTTTAATGGACTGGCCAGAACTCTGGTCATATGGTTGCAACCTACTGCAAAGGAGCCTGGGAAATGTAGTCTTTTCATGCGATAGGAAGTGTAGGAGACCGATCAGTGAGCATCTAGCCAGTATATGTCATCAGGGGCTGCAAAACAAGAATGTAGGAATGCAAACGTTCTATTTGTAGACACTTAATGAAACATTTGTTTAGTTAATCGAATGTCTACAAATGTTGGTCAACTGGACAACTGCAATTCAATTCAACTCTTCAATGATTATATATATATTTTTTCTTTAGAGAGAGCACGAACAGGGGAGAAGGGGGGAGAGAGAGAGAGAGAGAGAGAGAGAGAGAGAGAGAGAGAGAGAGAAAGAGAAAGAGGGAGAGGGAGAGGGAGAGGGAGAGGGAGAGAGAATCATAAGCAGGCTCCACGCTCAGTGCAGAGCCCAACACGGGGCTCCATCCCACGACCCAGGGACCATGACCTGAGCTGAAATCCAGCCAGATGCTCAGCCAACTGAGCCACCCAGGCGCCCCTATGTAAAATTTATTTTTAACGCGAATCGGTGCATTGTGCTCAGCTTGCTTGGCTGCACGTGGACCCTCCAAATCCAGGAGAGCCAAGGGATATCATGCCCTCTTTCCCCTCTGCCTTCCTGCTCTTTGCCATTCCTCTGATACCTGCCCTCACCCCACTTCTCCCTTCCCTCCTGCCCAGGCTTGCTAAAAGAGGAAGTCTTGGACTGTTTACATTGCCAGAAGATCAGTCCCAGCTGTATCCAAAAAAAGTACTGTTTTGGTAAGCTCCTGGGTGGTGGGGGAGACAGGGATGCATGAGAGGTGAAGACAGCCGTGACCCAGCAGATATGGGTTTTGAGTTCTCCCACAGGGAGCCTTCAGTCCTGCACTCACCACCTGCCTACAGTGGCCCAGATGTCACTTCCACCTTCTGAAATTTGCGTTCCCTCACTGTGAAATAAGGAAGACTCCACTGTAACTTTATTTTTATTTATTATTTTCTTAAACGACTTTTAAAATATTTTTTTTAAGTAATCTCTACACCCAACGTGGGGCCTGAACTCACAACCTGAGATCAAGAGTCATATGCTCCACTGACTGGGCCAGTCAGACACCTGTAACTTTAAAATGTCTCGGGGCGCCTGGGTGGCTCAGTCGGTTAAGCGTCCGACTTCGGCTCAGGTCATGATCTCGCGGTCCGTGAGTTCGAGCCCCGCGTCGAGCTCTGTGCTGACAGCTCAGAGCCTGGAGCCAGCTTCGGATTCTGTGTGTCCCTCTCTCTCTCTGCTCCTCCCCCATTCACGCTCTGTCTCAAAAATAAACATTAAAAAAAAATGTCTCTACTGCCAGAATGGCAGGTGCTAGAAAAACATTCTTAGCCAGTGCCATACCTGGGGAGTCCAGAGGATCTGCTGAATTTACTCACTCACTCACTCATTCATTCAGAGATTTTTAAAATGTATCTTTCTGGCAGAGAGAATAGTAGAGTGAGCCCCTATATACCCATCAAGCTTGAATAATCATGCTGGAACTTTTCACGTGCTGTTCCCTCTCTGTCACACTATTCCTCTTACTCCCTCATTTCAATAAAGTCTCCAAGTTCACCACCTCAAACAGGACTCCCTGATCGCACCCTCTAAAGGAGCACTTCCTATCAAATTATGTTGACGATGGACATTCCTCTATATTTGTTTCACTTACTTTATTTATAGCTGTGGTATTTTTAAAAACGTAATCTCTATGCCCAACGTGGGGCTCAAACTCATGTCCCCAAGATCAAGAGTCACATGCTCTGCCAACCGAGCCAGCCAGGTGCCCCGCTGCCATGGCATTTTGAAAGTATTCAAGCATTGTGAGATTTCAACCATAGTGAGCACCTCTAAAAAATAAGGACGTTTCCTATGAAACTACAATGCCATTCTCATACCCAAAAAACCTAGCAACAATTGTTAAATATCAAGTGACTCTGAGTCCCTTTTGCAACCTCCCTAATTGTTCCCAGAATATCTTTCACAGCTAATTATTTCCAACCAGGACCCAATGAAAGGACTTCTTATACTGTTCAATTATAGTTTTTTTCCACTTCTTTTTAAAAAAAAATTTTTTTAACTTTTATTGATTTTTGAGACAGAGAGAGACAGAGCATGAACAGGGGAGGGTCAGAGAGAGAGAGAGAGAGAGAGAGACACACACACAGAATCCGAAACAGGCTCCAGGCTCTGAGCCGTCAGCACAGAGCCCGATGCGGGGCTCGAACCCACGAACCGCGAGATCATGACCTGAGCTGAAGTCAGCTGCTTAACCGACTAAGCCACCCAGGCGCCCCTATTTTATTTTATTTTTTACAAATGTTTATATATTATTTTGGGGGGGGGGGCAGAAAGAGAGAGAGGGAGACTCAGAATCCAAAGGAGGCTCCAGGCGCCTAGCTGTCAGCACAGAGCCCGATGCAGGGCTCGAACTCACGTACTGTTGAGATCATGTCCTGAGCCCAAGTTGGATGTTATCCGACTGAGACACCCAGATGCCCCCCCCCCACTTCTTCTTTTTTTTTTAATTTAGAAGAGTTTCTCTTGTCAGTCCCCACCCCCCCCCCCCATGACACTGACCATTTGGAAAGGGATTTGTCCGTTTGCTTCTTTAGAATGGTGGTTAACTACAACAGATATCACCAGTACCCTGTAATGCCCCCAAACCGAGGGTCAGCAGAACAGAGACAAGTGTCTCGTATTGCCCACATTTTAATGGGGTGAAGGGTTAACTAGGGTTTCTCAGCCTTGGCACTACAGACAGTTGGGGCTGGAAAATTCCTTGTTATAAGGGCTGTCCTGTGGATGTAGGATGTTCAACAGCACCCTTAGTCTCTCCCCAGCCAGATGCCAATGGTACACCCCCCCCCCCGCCCCGCCCCACCAAAGTCCTAACAATCATTTCCAGTCTCCATACATTTCCAAATGTCCCCTGGGGCACAAAATTGTCCCCAGCTGAGAACCACTGCTAGACAATTACACGAAGGAATAAACGGATTAATTTCAGATAGCAAATGTGCCCTAATGAAAACAGAACCATTTGATAGAAAGTGCCTGGGGGGGTGGGGGTGGGGGTAGGGGGATGCTGCTTTAGAGGGTGCAAGTGGCAGGACCTCTCTGAAGAAGTGGTGTTTGAGATCTAGAGGAAGTGAGGGAGTAAGGAACAGTGTGAATGAGGGAGGGAACAGCAGGTGCAATGATCCTGGTCTAGCAACATGGTTGGGCAACAAGAAGGAAGCTAACGAGTGAAGATGGGGGTAGTAGCTAGCTAGTCACATGGTGACCAGATTGTCTGGTGGACCATGGTGAGGACTTGGGCTTTTATTCTGAATGAGAGGCGACCTCAGGGAAAGCTCTGAGGGAAGAGGGGAGTGAGAGGGCTTAGGTGTTAATGGGCGCCCTCTGGGGGCCATGTGGGGAACTGCAGGGTGAGGAGAAGCGGGAACCAGGAGAGGCGCTTTGATGGGGGCTGGACCAGGTCGGGAGCCCAGGAGGTGGATCAGACTCTGGATCCACTCCGAAGGTGAGGCCAAGAAGCTCTGCTGGCAGAATGAAAGGCGAGGGGTGGGGGGAAGGGACAATTAGAAGATGCAGAATGGGACTCCCAAGGATCTTCAGGGTCCCCAGCTAAGATGCAGACGACTGTCTTAGCGCTAGACTCTCCGCGGTCCCTGTGATGTGCCGTATAGACAGTCGGTGCCGTGAGGGCAGGGATGTTTGCTGGTGGGGTGCGCGGCAGTATCCAGAGCACCTAGGATGGCGCCTGGGCACAGGATTTGAGGAATGGATGCCATGGCGTCGGACCCGGGAGAGGGCAGGGGATGGGGAGGGAGGAGGGAGAGGGAGGCTCAGGTTGCCGGGGGAGCAGGTGGGTGTAGGTGCAAGGCCAAGGAAGGGCGATGACTTGGAAGTCAAGGTTGTCTCCCCACCCCACCCACCAGTTGACGGGCAGCCCCGCATGAGCCTGCAGTATGAGAAGGGGAGTGGATACCGGCAGCAGCAGGTGCTGTTTGGGGCCACCATCTCCGTGTTCCTGGCTGTCCTTGCCTTTGGGGTCATCGTGGCTTCGTAAGTCATCCCGGCCGTCTCCTGAGGCCTCCAAATGCCCCACTGGGGCCCTCAAAAACGGCACTGCCCTGGCTCAGTCACTCTGTCATTTGGGAGTCCCCTGTGCACTCACTTTATTATTTTTTTAACGTTTTATTTTTGAGAGAGAGAGAAAGAGACAAAGCACGAGCGGGGGAGGGGCCCAGAGAGAGGGAGACTCAGAACTTGAAGCAGGCTCCGGGCTCTGCGCTGTCAGCACAGGTGGGGGCTCGAACCCACGAACTGTGAGATCATGACCTGATATATATATATTATATATTATATATCTATATATATATAATATATATATATAATGTATACATAATATATATATTATATATACATACTATATATATATTATGTATACATTATATATATATATTATATATATATATATATAATATATATGTATGTATTAAACATTGTATTCCGTGAATGTGCTGGCATGAAGACAGATGTCATCAGGCTGAATTCGTTATTATATATTCTTCTTTATCCTTATTGTTGTGTTAACTTGTTTTCTCCTGCTTTGCAAAGTGGTTACAATGAAAACATTTCCAGAGGCTCCAAGCACTGAGCCCGCGGGTCCAGGGGAGAAGAGGCCCTCGCCCTCCGCTCTGCCCTTCTGAGCAACTCCCTCACCTTGGCCTTCCTGTCGCCCCCGCCAGCCCCTCTCGTCTTCTCTCCGGCACCTCTTCTGTCAGTCTCTGCCTCCCCCTCCTGCCCCTCTCCCTCCTCTCCCCAGCACCTGGCGAGGAGAGTTAAGTCATGAGTGTCAGTTCTCACTGTGACCTTGTTCCGTGTCCCCTTCTCCCTCCCTCCCTCTCACTGCCTCTCCCACGTGGCTTTCTCCGCCCCGGGCCCCCCACGTTGAATCTGTGCCTCTCAGTGTCTTTCTGCCTCTGTCTCTGAATGTCTCTCCCTGTCTCTGAGTCTCTGGCTCCCATCCCATCTGCCTTGCAGACTGTCGCCCTGTCAGCTCTCTCGGGCTTCTTTAAATCTCCCTCACTGTTGCCACCTCCCTTCTCCTCCCATCTCCCCTCTCTTTCTCCAGCCCCTTCCCCACCTCTCTCTCCCCTTCCCCCAGGTTTGAACCTCTCCCGCTGTCTTCACTCAGTCTTCATTTCTGTCTTGTGTCTTTCCTTTTCACATCTCTGGATTTCCCAATCTGCCTTGAATCTTGTTTATCCAACCCCCCCCCCCCAGCCCCAGCCTCTTGCCCAAGTTTTGTTTCACCCCTCTGGCATCCTTGGTAATTCCTTGGCTTCCCTCCACCCCCCCCCCCCCCACCATCTTCAGATGGCTTTTTCCTCTACTTCTGTGTCGCCCTCCCCTTCTCCTGTGAGGACAACCAGTCTTTGAATGAATGGAGGGTCCAGCCTAAATCCAGAATGATCTCATTTTACCTTCATTTAATTACATCCACAAAGACCCTATTTTCAAATGGGGTCACATTTGCAGGTCGTGGGGATTAGGTCTTGTGCGGGGACACACTTCAACTCGGCGCACCTGCTTCTGTCTCTTCCTCATTGTCTTCTGTCTTTCCCTTCTCTGTGAGTCTCGCCCTGTGTCTGTGTTTCTCAGAGTCTCCTCTGGTCTTGCCCACTCTTTCTGTTTCCACATTTTACCCTCACCTCCTGTCCCAAATTTTCTCTCCTCCCTCCTCCTGTACCAACACTGATTGGCTGAGAACCCTAGAAATCCGCCCAGATACCCATGATGTCACCAAATAAGGCTGATGATTGGAGGGAAGTTTTTGGGTGGGGGACGGTTGACCTGGAGGGACCTCAATTTCTGTTTGTAACCTCCAGGCCTTTTCTCTCCGACCAGGGCTGTTACTTACAGGCAAAACCGAAAACTCCTGCTGCAGTAGGGCGGTGGCTTGGGAGTTTGTAAGGGGAAAGGAAAAGAAGTTTAATAAAGTCTATGACAAATTCCTTAACGTCTCTGTCAGTTTCTGGAAGACTCACCGACTGGGTGCTCCCCAAGGGTTGGGGCCAGGTCTCACTCATCTGTAGGTACCAATTGCCCTACATCAAAGCAGGAGTGATTTGGACCTTCAAGAGGAATGGACGGCCCATGATGAGGGCTTGAAAAGACAACCATTCCTACTCTGGGTAGGAATGTGTCCTAGTGGGACCCTCAAGGATGGTCTGGCGAAGGAACAGCAGTGGTCAATATAGAGAATACAGGTTCCACTCCCTATCTGAACTGTTAAATTTTCACCCTCTGTGTCCCTGAATAGATTCAGATCAATTTTCATGTAAATCTTTTGCTGTCCGAACTCTTGCTTTTGCTAACCAAAGTAGGAAGCAAAGACATTTGGATAATATAGTGTCCTTATGTTTCTGAACTTACTAGGAAAACTATTGCTATCTCATTCAGGATTTGGATAATGAGGGTGTTTGGTGGGAGGGATAGGGGTTGATCAGAAAGACCAAACGTAGTTGAAGTTTCAGTGCCCAGCACAATGCTTGGCCCAGAGCAGGCTCTCAGTAAATATATGTTGAGTAAATGAAGAGAATAGTGTTGAGGGGGAAAAGGAGGAAGCAAAAACTATATTGATCTGTACACTGAGGGCCTTTACATGCCAGGGAAAAGAGCTTGGTGGCTTTCCTCAGGTTCTGGGATTGGAACCCCAAATATTGTTTGGGTGGAGCTCCATTCCATTGTGGCTGCTGTGAAATAACAGCTCAGTGTTTTCAGATCTTCAGAGGTTTGTTTTTTTTTTTTTTTTTTTAGTATTTTTTAGTATTTTTTTTTTTTAGTATTTATTTTGAGAGAGCAAGTGAGCAAAGGAGGGTCAGAGAGAGAGAGAGAGAGAGGAGAGAGAGAATCCCAGGCAGGCTCCATGCTGTCAGCGCACAGCCCAACATGGGGCTCAATCTCACGAAGCTTCAGCGGATCTCATGACCCGAGCGGAAATCAAGAGTTGGAGGCTTAACCGGCTGAACCACCTAGGTGCCCCAGATCTTGCGAGTTTTCCAGAGAACCCAGATATTCAGATTTTTTAAAATGTGAAATCACTCCATAAGCAGTGTGGGCAACTAATTTTTTCAGAAACTGAATCCCAACCCAAGACACGTTTTGTCACCATTATGAGGTGACAGGGAAACATGGGGGGCTGAGTGTTGCTTATATTTTTATGCTAGAGATTGGCGAACGAAGTTTTAAGTGTAGAACTAGCTCGTGGGACTCTAATGAACTACATTTCCCAGAATCCTCTCCGCCCCCACAACTACATCCGTTGCCATAGATACTACCAATCCACTACAGTAAAAGGTAGGAGCGTGTGCTTTTAAAGAGCCGGACTCCAGCAATCCGTTGCCAAGATACCAATTTTGGCACATGCTCAGTAGAGAGCGCTTGGAAGGGGGAAAACGTCCCCAAACGGGAGAGGTGGAGCAGAAGCTCCAACCCAAAGGATTCTGGAAATGGTAGTTTCCGGCCTCCTCTCCCTCTCCCCGCCCCCCCCCCCCCCCCCGGCGCAGGCGCACTTCTCTGAAGGCAACGGATCCTGGTCGCCTTGGTGACGTCGCTCCGGGCACGCATGACGTCACCCTCACCCAGCGCCCTGGCGGAGGAGGTGGCGGGGGGAGCCGGGCTACAGCAGAGAAGTCAAAGATACTCGACCTCGCGTTCATTTCGTAAGCTGGTGTCCTGACCCAAGCGCAGTCCGGCGAAGGCTCTAGCCTGGGAGTCTTAAGTTGGCAGTGTTGTTCACTCTACAAATCCAGGTACTCCCTTACCTTCCTCGGAACAGTGCACAATAAACGGATAATTAAATTGTGCAGAAATTATAGTGTGATGAATGCTCCAGGAGAGCACAGTCTGGGGCGGGGGCGACAGTTATCAAATGATAACAACGCAAATTATTATAATATCAGCGCTAGGTTTACTGGGACGGTCCTGTGGAATCCCTGGAGCGAGCAGAGTTGCGAGCTCCCGCCGGGCTGGGAGGGGAGAGGGGAAACGTTCCCGTAGGAATGGCTGTAACAGCTTGTTGCAGGTACCGTCGTTTTCCAAGAGAGAGAGAAAGAACGTTCCTGACAGAGGGAACAGCGCACACCAAGGTCAAGAGGTCGGAACTATTAATAACTTTTAAAAATAATATTTAATGTTGATAATATTGATGGCAAATATGAAGGTGGTGGTGTCTGTAACATACTGGTTTTTAAGTGTTTGTTTATGTTTATTTTTGAGAGCGAGAGTGAGAGCAGGGGAGGGGCAGAGAGAGAGGGAGACCGAGGATCCAAAGCAGGCTGGGCAGAGTCAGCACAGAGCCTGATGCCTGCAGGGCTCAAACTCAAGAAACGCGAGGTCATGACCTGAGCCAGACGCTTAACCAAGGAGCCACCCGGGCGCCCCTATTTATTTTTGAGAGAGAGACACAGCAAACGGGAGGGGGAAGGACAGGGGATGGGGGCGAGAGAGAAAGAATCCCAAGCAGGCTCCGTGTTGTCAGTGCAGAGCCTGATGCAGGGGTCCAACCCACGAACTGTGAAATCATGCCCTTAGCTGAAATAAAGAGTCCAACATTTAACAGAATGAACCACCCAGGCGTCCCTGTAACATTCTGTTTCAATGGCTTTACTTATATCAACGGATTCAAATCTCGTTTATTTATGAAGGTAATTATTATCTCCCCATATACAATAGGGGAACGGAGGTATAGAGAGGTTGATGACTTTCAGTGTTACACAGCGAATACGTGGGGTTAACCATTATGCTGTGTGTCCCTTGCCCCGGGGTCCTAGAGTAATTGATCCCTTACTGCCTGCGAAGCACTGTGCTGATTGACTTCTATACAACATCAAATCCTATTGGACCAAGGCCCTACCCTTTTGACCTCATTTGATCTTAATTACTTCCCCAAATGCCCTACCTCTAAATAAAATCAATTGAGGGTTAGGGTTCAATATACGAATTTGGGGGGACACAAGCATTCAATTATAGCACACTCCCACATCCCACCCTTGCATGCCAGCCACAAAGAGCTATTTATATCTCTTTCTCCCCTCTAGGCTTCTGTTCGCTGTGTTCCCTTTGCTTGGAACAACCCACCTCATTCTCTGCCTTCATTGGTCACATTTATGTCTCTTCGCCCATTAGTTCTTGTCTTCCAAGTTACAGCCAAGTTGTGACCTCCTCCAAAAGTCCTCCGTGATTGTCCAGGCTGGGTTGAAGGCCCTCCTCTGTGTTCATACGTTGCCCTGGGCTATCTCCCATCAAGCACACGTATTATTACACTAGGTCCTAACTACCTGTAACCATGTCTTTATCCTGTATCCTAATCCTAGCAAGAGTGATTGGTCCAAGGGGTGGGCCCAAGATCCAAGAAGGACCAATCAGGACCCTTCCCTGGGATTGCTATATGAACTCCATTGCAACCGTGCTACTTGCATCAGCCAATGAAATGCAGATGAAAGTGACATATGTCATTGAGCTCATTTAACTTGCATGACCACCCAATGAAGGAGGCATTGCTCCCCCACTTTAGAGACAAGGATACCTACAGGGAGGGTTCGGGTAACCCATACAAGGCCCAGAGCTAGTTAAGGACAGAAGTAGGGCTAATGGCCACGTAAAAAGAGGACGAGACACCAGAGCTCTCTCTCCACATGCTCCTGTACCAAGGAAAAACCATAAATTTCTGTTAAGTCGTTCAGTCTGTGGTATTTTGTCATGGCTGTCTGAGCTGACTAAGATAGAATGTCATGAAGCAAAGCAAGGCAGACTCCAGGCTCATGGAACTTCAGATGCAGAGGGCGGAGGAAGGGCTGGATCTGCTCTGGGTGCAGAAAGACCATTCTGGGGGCTGCGTGTGAAAGAGCCTGGAGGGGAGACACTGGGGGGCCAGGAGGATTGGGATGAGACCGCAGTGAAGTTTTAGGATGTGAGGACAAGGCTTGAGCCAGGACCAAGTTCATGGGCAGGGAGAGGGCAGCAGAGCTGAGGAGTCTGGCAGTAGGAAGAGGGGCTTCACTGGACCCTCTGTCACTCGTTGGGTCTTTGAGTGTTGGGCCTGCAAAGGTCTCTCTGGGGCTGTTTGACACATCTTCACGGGGTGGTTGTATGAGTTAAATAAGCTAATAAAACTCACTGCCTGTTGTCAGTAAGTGACAGCTAGTCTCCTTCCGTTTTGCCCATGGTTCATCTAACTTTTACTCGTGTGTACACATATATTTTACATCTTTACAAACATGAAGGATATATAACTTTGAGGTTTTTCTTCTTTTAACCTTCATTCGCAAGTGTCGCCCCCTGTTACCGTGCAGTCATCATAATTATTTCAGGCTTGATAACATTTCATAGGCAGGATATACCTTTATTTCATCACTCCCCTGAGTCTATATAACTGAAAATAACTTTTTATTAGTTGGTTCTGATTGGAGATGGCCCCCTCCAAGTGACAATTCAGGGACCTAGGCTCCTCCCATCTTCAACATAAGACTTCAGCAGAAGAAGAAAGACTGGGGAACGTAACAAGTGGGAGGTCTGGGCGTGGCATACGTGTCTCCTCTCTCATTTCATTAGCCAGAACTTAGTCACGTGACCACCCCCGGCTGCAAAGGCATATGGGAAATGTAGTCTAGCTGTGTGCACAGAAAGGGAAACGGCTTTGAGGAAGAGTTACTTGCCACACATTATCCTAATGAGGGATTATAGCGAAGAAAACCTAGGTGCAGAGAGTGGAAGAGAACTTCCCCAGATCACAAAGAGATTCAAATCTATCAGGCAAATTTTATTGGCACTAAAATCCAAATACCACCCCCCCCTTTTTTTCCATTAGACTTTTCATCATTCTTGTTTGAAAAGAGAAAACCTATTGTGGTTTTTTTTTTAAATGTTTATTTATTTTTGAGGGAGAGAGACAGACAGAGAGTGGAGGGGTGGGGGCAGAGAGAGAAGGAGACACAGAATCCAAAGGAGGCTCCAGGCTCTGAACTGTCAACACAGAGCCTGATGCGGGGCTCGATCTCACAGACTGCGAGATCATGACCTGAGCCAAAGTCAGGCGCTCAACCGACTGAGCCAACCAGGCGCCCCAACCTATTGGTTTTTATTGATTAATTTTGTACCCAGTAATTTTACTTAATTATTTTATGGTTTATCATAACATTTCAATAGATTCTCTGATTTCCAAAATAGCAATCATATCATATTCAAAGAAGGATGAAATCCCAGACTTCTCCGTTCCAATTATATACCCTTTCTTTCTCTTGTCTAACTGCACCGATAGTTTTTCCAAAAGTGGTAGTGCTAGATGGTTTGTTCTATTTGGACGGACAGTTTGTTCTGACTTTCATGGGGAAGCTTTTGGTGTTTTAGCATTACGCCTGGTTTTGGGTTTTGATTATATGTATATAATTAAAAACAAGGGAGAGACAAGAAACTCCTTAAGATTTTTGTCATTACTGTTCAAGATGGGCCCATTCTTAAATATACTAAGTTTATGTAGAAATGGATAACTACTGAACATTCTCAAAACCCCTTTCATATCCATGATTATATCTTACTTTGTATATCAATTAGCAAATTATATAATAGCCCAATATCGAGCCATCCTTGCATTCCTGGACACACATCTTCCAGCTCCCACCGTAGGGGTCTATTTCCTATAGAGGTGTTAGGTGACAGGTGACACTGAGGCAAACAGGGAGCGGATGCCCAGGGATATTGCGTAATTCAGTGACAGTCTCAATTCATTCACCATCAGTTTAGATGGGGTGAACTTCCACGTGTCCTGTGGACTTCAGCTACAGGGGAAACTTGGGTTAAATGGGTTAAATGGACTTTGACGTCACCTCCTGTGGAGGGCAGTTAAAAGACTCTAGCTAAAATGGGAATATTACTGACGGTGTCAGTACAGCCAGATATTTCTCAGTACCGGGTTCCCCCCGGCCCCGCATCGTACTCCCAGACTCCATTTCCCAGCATTCCCCCGCCCGTAGAGACCTTAGGTCTGGAGGAGGGTGAACCCGCAGAGGTTCCTGGGAAATGTAGTCCAACTGCGAAGCCGCGTTTAAAGAACCAAGGTTTAAATAGTTCCGAGACCGCAACCGCGCAGGCGCATTCCGCGGCCCGCCAGAGGGAGGGGAAAGGCCTGGCCGTCCAGCGCCACCCGCGGGGGCGCACAGGTGAGTCCCGACCTGGTGGCCCGGAGTCTGAGCTGGTGGGTGCGGGCCGTGCCAGGCAGGCTGGCGGGCACTCAGAGGCGGGTCCGAGTGTGCCTGGGTGGGCGCTGTGGGCGGCGTCCCGCCCCCTCCTATCACTCTGGAGGGGGCCCCCGGGCGCCTCTGCCCCCGCGCCGCTTGGAGGATCTCAGCGCGCAGGAATTGGGCGCCTGCTGTTTGCCTGAAGTCAGGCGAGCGCGGTCTCCCCGAAGGGATCCTGTACGTTTCCTCACTTCACAGGTCAAGAAACAGACTCTGCGGCTTCTCCCAGGTCCCAGGGGTCGGCCTGGGATCACACCCTGGGATGTCTGACCCGAAAGCCTCCGCGTACTCCGCACAGTCACGCCCTCCGCCTCTGTCCTCCTTATCCTGAGCGTGTTATCTGGGTCTCTCATCACTTTCTGATCTCCCTGCCCCCCACCCCAACCCCCATCAGCCCCCGTCTCTTTGTGCAGCCCCCTTCCTCAGGAGTCTGTGTTTTGGTTTTGTTTGTTTGTTTGTTTGTTTCTAGAAACAAGGCCATTTTCTTCCAAAACCGCAGCACCGTGATCTCATCAGGACAGTAACATCGGTACAAACTATTAGCTAATCCACAGACCTTCCGATGCTGCTAATTGTCCCAATAATGTCCTCGATGGCAAAAGAAAATCCCATATCACACACCGCGTTAGGTATTAGGTCTCTGGAACAGTTAGTTTTTCAGTCTGTCTTTGGTCTTGATGATCTGGGCAATGCTGAAGATTATGGACCAGGTTCTTCTGGAATGTCTTTTAGTTTGGCTTTGCTCAGTGTTTCCCTGTGATTAGATTTCGGTTTGGCAGGAATACCTTAGGCGGGATGCTGTGTTCTCATCAGATCAGGAGCCCTGTGATGTCTGTTCCTCCATCACTGGTCATGACCGCCTTGATCACCTGGCTGCATTGGTGTCTGCCAGGGGGCCCCACTCGAAAGTTGCCTTCTCTTTGTTATTATTTTCTTAAGTTTGTTTATTTATTTTTGAGAGAGAGGGAGAGAGAGAATCCCAAGCAGGCTCCATGCTGTCCACACGGAGCCAGACGAGGGGCTCGATCCCACAAACTGTGAGATCATGACTTGAGGTGAAATCAAGAATTGGGGGCTTAACTGGTTGGGCCACCCAGGAGCCCTTTCTTTTTTTGTAATTATTAAGTGACTCCTGAGGAGATACAGGAGAGCCTGTAAGACTCTGTTCCGCATCAGGATTTCACCTACTGGTTTCAGCCTGAACTGCGTTGGCCCCTGTGTCACTGGGTGTAGTGAGGCGTTTGCCTGGAAACACACAGGAGATTGAGTCTTTTTGTTTCTAGACTGTATCAGTTGCCCGTTGCTGCCGTAACAAGTTACCACAAATTTGGTGGCTTCCAACAACACAGATCTGTTCTCTTACAGTTCAGGGGGTCAGAGTGGTGCTCCCTCTGAAGGCTCTAGCGGACAATCCGTTTCCTTGCCTTTTCCAGCTTCTAGAGGCTTCCGCGTTCGTTAGGTAAGGCCTCTTCCTCTGGCTTCAAAGCTGGAGGCAGAGCGTCTTCTCTCTCTGACTCTGCTTCTCTTGACTTGCCTCACGTGGCCTTCTCCTCTGAGCCAAATATCCCTCTGTCTCCCTCTTATCAGGACACTTAGGATTGCACCTAGGACCCAACCCGGATGATCCAGGATAATCTGCCTATCTAAAGGTGCTTAACTTAATCACATCACAGGTCCATCCTACAAGATATCTTTTTAGGGCCATTATTCAGCCCACCACCTGGTCTATGTCCAGGCCTGCCTCCCCCACCGGGCAGGGAGCCCCTTTAGGGCAGAGCCGCACGTCACCCATCGTTCTGTTCTCCGATGAGTATGTCACCCTCACATGAGTCTCAGAGCGTATTTGATGAATGAGCGGGGGTGACCATAGTCTGAACACCAACTTGTCTTTGGCAGAGATATTTTTTGGGGGAGGGATTTTTAAGCTTTATAATCTTTAAAAAAAATTTTTTTTTAATTTACATCGAAATCAGCATCTAGTGCAACAATGATTTCAGGAGTAGATTCCTTAGTGCCCCTTCCCCATTTAGCCCATCCCCCCTCCCACAACCCCTCCAGCAACCCTCAGTTTGTTCTCCAGATTTATGAGTCTCTTCTGTTTTGTCCCCCTCCCTGTTTGTATATTATTTTTGTTTCCCTTCCCTGTGTTCATCTGTTTTGTCTCTTAAAGTCCTCATATGAGTGAAGTCATATGATTTTTCTCTTTCTCTGACTAATTTCACTTAGCATAATACCCTCCAGTTGCAAATGGCAAGATTTCATTCTTTTTGATTGCTGAGTAATACTCCATTGTATATATATACCACATCTTCTTTATCCATTCATCCATTGATGGACGTTTGGGCTCTTTCCATACTTTGGCTATTGTTGATAGAGCTGCTATAAACATGGGGTGCATGTGTCCCTTCGAAACAGCACACCTGTATCCCGTGGATAAATGCCTAGTAGTGCAATTGCTGGGTCGTAGGGTAGTTCTATTTTTAGTTTTTTGAGGAAACTCCATACTGTTTTCCAGAGTGGCTGTACCAGTTTGAAGCTTTATAATCTTAATTTCATTTTAATTTTTGAGAGAGAGAGAGAGAGAGCACGCGCGCACAAGTGGGGGAGGGGCAGAGAGAGAGGGAAAGGGAATCCAAAGCAAGTCCCCCCTCAATGTCAGCGTGGAGCCCAACATGGGGCCTGAACCCGCAAAGCCATGAGATCATGACTGGAGCCAGAACCAAGAGTCGGACACTTAACCGACTGAGCCACCCAGGTGCCCTGGGGATTTTTAAACTTTATTTCAGCAGTTTTGAGAGAGAGAGAGAGAGAGAGAGACCATGAGTGGGATGAGTGGAGGGGAGAGGGGCAGACAGAGAGAGAGAGAGAGAGAGAGAGAGAGAGAGATCCCAAACAGGCTCCACGTTCAGTACAGAGCCAGATGTGGGGCTTGATCTCACAAACCGAGAGATCATGACCTGAGCCGAAACCAAGAGTTGGATGCTTAACCGACTGAGCCACTCAGGCGCCCCTCTTTAAACAACATCTTCAGCAGGAGATCAGGATCCTTATGCAGGATTGATAAGACAGATAGTAGCAGCTTTCCAAAAAATGGCAGATCCGTATACAATGGAATACCACTCAGCCATAAAAAGGAATGAGCCCTATCACGTGGTACAACATGGATGAACCCTGAACACAGGCTAAATGAAAGATGCCAGGGGCGCCTGGGCGGCTCAGTCGGTTGAGCATCCGACTTCGGCTCAGGTCATGATCTCGAGGTTCGTGGGTTCAAGCCCTGCGTCGGGCTCTGTGCTGACAGCTCGGAGTCTGGAGCCTCCTTGGGATTCTGTGTCTCCCTCTCTGCCCCTCCCCTGCTCGTGCCCTCTCTTTCTCTCTTTCAAAAATAAACATGAAAAAAAATGTTTTTAAGTAAAAAACGAAAGAAGCCAGACACAAAGGGCCACATATTACACGATTCCATGTCTATGAAATGTCCAGAATGGGCAAATGCATTATGACAGAAAGATGAGTGGTTGTCTGGGGCTGGCCTTGGAGTGGCAGCACAGAACAGGGAGATTTGGGAGTCACTGATTAACGGTGCACGGTTTCCTCTTAGGGTGATGATGAAAATGTTCTGGAACCAGATAGTAGTGATGTTGCACAACATGGAGAACGTACTAAATGCCACCGAATTGTAGAATTTAGAGTAGTTAAAATGGTACAGGGTGTGTTACGTGTATTTTAGCATAAGAGAAAGGAGTCGGGATCAAAAGGGGGCTTGGCCTCTGCAGCCAGACTTCTGGGTCTGAATCCTGCTCTGACACTCGACACCTCTATGATGTTGAGCAAGGGCCTTGGCCTCTTGTGCCTCTATTTCCTCATCTGGGGATAAATTCAGCCACTTCTTCTTTTTTTTTTTTTAATTTTAAAAAATATTTTATTTATTTTTGAGAGAGAGGGAGACAGAGTATGAGCTGGGGAGGGGCAGAGAGGGACGGGGAGACAGAATCCGAAGCAGGCTCCGGGCTCTGAGCTGTCAGCACAGAACCTGACGAGGGGCTCAAACTCACGAACGGTGAGTTCGTGACCTGAGCCGAAGTCGGACGCTCAACCAACTCAGCCACCCGGGCGCCCCTCTAGCTACTTCTTTGAGAAATAGTGCAGTGAGCTGAACCCCGTTTGCTAGTGGTTGCTGGTGGGGAATGGGGGCCTCAGGCAGCCTGTCCTGACCTTGGCTCCAGCTCTTAGGAGACCAGGGCCCCCACTGTCATGAGGCATCTTTGGGACAGTGTCTGTCTCTCTGAGCCACAGCTGACCCCCTCTCTGCTCCAGTCTCCTCCTCCAGCCCTGCGGACTGAGACCTGGTCCTTTCTCCTGGAGGCACACGCCCAGGACCCAGCAGTGGCCACCGGGACCCTGATGGCTGAGGACCAGGTGAGTCTGGGTTTCCTCTTCCCCAAGATGATTTTACGGCCCCCTCAGAGAGCCATACTTATCTCTGCCTGTGGCCCGAAGATCTTCCGCCCCTCCTGATCGTGGGGAAGGGGCGAGTGTGGGAGGGACTCTGGGGCTGGGAGGTGCGGGGAGGAGAGGGCACGGGGGCAGGATGCCCTGAGCTGGGACACAGTCTAAAAATCAGTCATCTAAAGCCTGGGAGCCTTTGGGTGGCCAGATGAAGAGGGCAGTGGATGGTTTTGCTTCACCCCCAAGCCTTATCCTTGGAGTTGGGGATGGGAATTGGGATCCCAGCTTGAGTCTGGGATGGAGTGCCACTCAGGAATCGCTCTTGTACACAATGGCTTGAGAATTAAAAAAAAAAAAAAAAAAGCGTTTCTTAGGGTTGTCACATACAGGTATGCAGGTTACACACTGCACAAGGGTGCCTCATCTCAGTGGCAAGATTCACATCTTACACCTCACACACTGGTATATTGTGGCAATTTTTTTCCAGTTTATTTATTTGTTTATTATTATTAGTGTTTATCATTATTATTATTATTATTTTTTTTTTTTTTTTTTTTGAGAAAGAGAGAGAGAGAGAGAGAAAGCGAGTGGGGAGGGGCAGAGAGAGAGGGAGAGAGACTCCCAAGCAGGCCCTGGGCTGTCAGCACAGAGTTCCATGCAGGGCTCGCACTCACAAACCGGGAGATCATGACCTGAGATGAAATCAAGAGTTGGACGCTTAACCGACTGAGCCACCCAGGTGCCCCTTATGGCAATTTTCATGCAGATGGCAGTCAACTGTCATTTATTAAAATAATTGGCATATCGTAACAACTTTCCAACAGATGGCAGTAAAGAGTCACGCAGAAAAGGAGCTTTTGTCTGTCTTCTTCCAAGGTGCCTTTGGGCTAGCAGCTACCTTAGACTTTCTGCATTTCTGTAGGCCATTTTTTTTTTAATTGAAAAAAAATTTTTTTAATGTTTATTTTTGAGAGAGTAACAGAGCATGAGTGGAGGAGGGACAGAGAGAGAGAGGGAGACACAGAATTCGAAGCAGGCTCCAGGCTCTGAGCTGTCAGCACAGAGCCCGACGCGGGGCTCGCACTCACGAGCTGTGAGTCATGACCTGAGCCGAAGTCGGACGCTTAACCGACTGAGCCACCAGGTGACCCTCTGTAGGCCATCTTTACTCAGTCGTCTCAAATCAGTTGAGTCAGTACGTTCCAGCCTAGAATGTTCCAACTGTTTCAACCACCAGCAGTGGTAGGCCCTAGGCCCATGACCTCTCCAGCCCCAGAGTTCTAGAAGGATGGGTCTCTCCACCCTGTAAAATTGGCCTTTGCAGGAATCAGTGACCTTCAAGGATGTGGCTGTGGACTTCACCCTGGAGGAGTGGGGCTGGCTGGGTCCTGGCCAGAGGGAGCTGTATCGGGACGTGATGTTGGAGAACTACCAGAACCTTCTCTCACTGGGTGAGGCCCTGCCCCCATCTGCCTTCATCTCCTTTGTGCCCACCCACTGGGGGCATTTGCTGAGGTCATGTGGTTCCCTCTCTGTTCCTCTAATTGGTGCCTCCTGGCTGGGCTCTGGCTGTCCCTCTCTCTCTCCACTGGCTTCTCCTAGAGTCCCAGTGTCCCCAAGGGCCCCGAGTCTTCTACCTGTCCTGCACAATCTTCAGCCTGTGCCCCCACCTTCTTCTCACGCTTTCCTGGAATGCCTGTTCCAGAATCTCGGACTCCAAGTGCTCCTTGGATGTTCATCGGGCTGCATCTTAGAATCTTTCCAAAGCACATAAATGCTGTCCCCCAAATGTGTCTTCCTGGCCCTACACTGTCGGTCCACCCGCCTCCTGAGCCCCTCCAAGTCCCCCTCTCACATTTGTTACCCTGAGTTCAGCGTCTGCACACAGACCTGCTCCAATCCTCCGGGCCCCCCCATCCCCCAGCCCAGACCGTCCTCACTCCGCCCACCCCCCTCCCCAGCAGCCCACCACGTCCTCTCTGCCCCCCAACAATCTGCTCATCGCCCCCCCTCCATCCCTGCAGTCCAGCCCTGACCTGGCCTTATCCTCCTCCCCTGGCCCTTCTCTGGCCTCCTCAATGGTCTGTCTTTCTGTCCGCCTCCGTCTCCCCTCAGTTTCTTTTTCTGGTCCTTCTGTCTTGCCTCTTCCCTGGAAGCAGTGGTGGTTTGAAGGCCGCTTCCTCAGCCGTCCTCACTTACACACGTTCCCTGGACAAACTCACCAAGAACTCGCTTAAGCACCTGTGTCGGGGCCCCAGGAGAGCCCCCAAGTTCGGGTGGTTCTCTCGGAGGACCCACAGGCCTCACACGTAGCTGTGCTCACAGCCAAGATTCCTTGCAGCAAGAGGACACAGAGCACGGGTGGCAAAGGGATAAGGCACGCGGGGCGAAGTCTAGCAGCAACCAGGGCAGAGTCCCCTCCCCGTTGAGTCACACAGGACCTACAACAAGATGTGTCAACACGTGTGAGGTGTCGTCCACCGGGGACACTCGTTAGAGACCCGGTCAGCGCCCAGGGTTTCGCTGAGGTCTGGTCATGTCAGCAGCCTCCGCCTGGCACGGACCAAGCTCCCGACTCCCCGAAGGAAAGCAGGTGTCAGGCAGAAGCCACAGTGTTTGCACAAACGGCTGAGGCGCCGGGAGCCTCTCCTGTCGATCAGGAACTACTGGGAGCCCTCTTGAAATCCAGCTTCCCAAACGCCAGCCAAGGGTAGCCTTGTGAGCAGGGCTTTCCAGAAAGAGCAGGCAGCCTGCCGTGTGAGCCTTTTCTGCACAACTCGTGTGTACAGAACGAGGTCCCATTGGTCTGTCCCCTGAGCTCCAACTGGATGCAGCTAGTGGCCTCCCCTGAGCTCACGACGTCCCCACAGACCCCCTCCTCGTCTGCCCACCCTCCCCTCTCAGGGACAGTCGCCCACCAGTCCTGGGCCCTGCCTTCAGCGGCTTCAGACCCTCGTGTGGCCTGGCCCCTGCCGGCCTCCTCGATCTCATCTCCATCCGTTCTCTCCCTTCCTCACTTCTCCAGTGGGAGGAAGGTTCGCCTTCTCAGGCGGGAGCTTGTCCACTCCTGGGAACGGTCAGTAGGGAGATGCGTTCGTTTCCCACAGCTGTGTAACGGATCACCGCAAACCTGGTGGCTTAATACGGAAGAAATTCGTTCCCTTACGGTTCAGAAGCCAGACGTGCAAAATCCAGGCGGAGGCAGGGTCCTGCTCCTTCTGAAGGCTCCAGGGCGGAGTCCTTCCTGGATGCAGCTTCCGGAGGTCCCGGGTGACCCTTGCTGTTCCTCGCCTTGTATCCCCATCACCCCGATCTCGGCCTCTGTCTTCACATGACCTTTCCCCTGCCCAAGGGTGTCTGTGCATCATCCCCTAAGGCCCGACCTACTCCCGCAGGACCTCGTCTGAACGAATTACATCCTCAAAGCCCCGATTTGCCAAGTAAGGTCACATTCTGAGGTTTCTGGGGCACACTGTTCAGCCCCCTATAGGACAAGAGAAATCAGTGAGCTTAAACATCGCGGCATAGAAAAAGTAAAAAGAAACCGATGAGATTAATTTCAGTGATATGGTTCATTGCACCCAATCTGTCCAAAATATGAACGTTTTGGTATGTGTGGCAATCATAACCAACACACAAATTACTAATGAGATGTTTTACATCTTTCTCCATAATAAGTCTTCAAAATGCGGTGCGTATTTCACATCGAACTTGAACAACACAGAGCCAGAGCCTTAAATAGTGACGTCAGGGCTCAGGCTCTTTCTGGAATGTAGTAGGCGCTCAACAAATGAGTCTTGCTTTGACCAGTAGAGCCTCTAATCAGTAGGCACCCAATGCATGCATCTCCCCGGCACGCCCAGGGCCTGGGACCCAGCCCTGAGGCCTCCCTATGACTGGCCAAATCTTGTGTCTTTTCTAGGGGCAGGGCCTCCAGGGTTCAAACCTGACGTGATCTCCCGTCTGGAGCGAGGGGAGGAGCCCAGGATGGAGAAGAGAGAAGGCTGGCAAATGACCTGTCCAGGTGGGTGAGGACGTCCAGCAGGTGTAGGCCGTCTTCCTCCCCTGTCTGTCGTGATCAGTGACAGGAGTGAGGCAGCACACGCCATGATCGTGGGCGCTGGGTTTGAATCCCAGCCACACCACTTCCTGGCTCTGTGACTTTCTGGCGAGTCATTTAGCCCCTCTGTGCCTCAGTTTCCTCGCCTGCACAGTGGGGTGAATAATAGTACCCAGGGTTGGAAAGGATAAACGGATTAACACGTAAAGTGTAGCCCAGCGCCTGGCACACGGTAACCCCTGGTCAGAACAGGCTACGATGATTATCGGTGATTGTTTATTGGGGAGCATCTGTATAAAGACCCAGAGGTGGGACCCGGCCTGACACGCTGGGGAACAGGAAGCTGGGTTTTTGCCGCCACTGGCCCACGGACTCCATGAGGGGAGGGGGTCGAAGCGTCTTTGTTTCTGTCGCTGTCTACCGTGTTGTGGGTGGGGTTGCCCCCCCCACCCCTCACCACAGCCTCCCCCCGGCCTCCTCCCTCAGGCTTATGCCTTCCAGTGCATCTCACACAGCTCCAGAGGGGTCTGCCTGCACCCAGGGCTGATCCCACGCCCCTGCGCACAGCCACCCCGTAGCTCCCTAGGACCCCCGAGAGCAAGTCGTAGCCCCTCAGGCCCAGAACCGGAGGCCCCGTGTGGCCCGGCCTGTGGTATCTCTGGCCTCACGTCTCATCCCGGTCCACCATGGCTGTACCCCGCGTCCTGACCCCGCTGAAGCACTTGTTTGTCCCTGTCTGAACGTTGTTTTTTTTTTTTTTTAATCAATATATATTTTTTAAGTTTTATTTTGACAGAGAGAGAGAGCACACGCGCATGTGTGAGTGTGAGTGGGGGAGGGGCAGAGAGATTGAGAGAGAGAGAGAGAGAGAGAGAGAGAGAGAGAGAGAGAGAGAATCCCAAGCAGGCTTCGCACCTGCAGTGCAGAGTCCAATGCGGGGCTCAAACTCATGAACCGCGAGATCATGACCTGAGCTGAAACCAAGAGTCGGATGCTTAGCTCACTGAGCCACCCAGGCACTCCTGGGTGGGCATTCAGGTATTCGGATTGGCGAGCCTGGGTCTCATGCCTACTCTAAATGGGGTGGGGGAGACTGTGATTAACAGCCCCACCAAGACTACATGGAAAGGGGAACAGTGGTTCTTTTTTTTTTTTTTTATAAGAGTAGTTTATTTTTCTTTTTTCAATTTTATTTTATTTTATTTTATTTTATTTCATTTCATTTCATTTTATTTTATTTTATTTTATTTTATTTTATTTTATGTATTTTTAAATTTTATTTATTTATTTTATCTAAGTAACAGTGGTTCTTCAAGGGCAGGGATGCTATGGAGACGAGGAGGGTATGTCCAAAATGTCCAAGTGCAAGCCCCTCCCCCTCTCTGAGGGCAAGGGTCAGATGTCTCATTCAGCACAGAGGCGTGTCCCCCCAGCACTGTGGTTAGCAAGTAAGTAACAACTGTACAATTAATAGATAGCTCATGGGGGCACCTGGGTCAGTTGGTTAAAGCATCTGACTCTCGATCTCAGCTCAGGTCGTGATCTTGAAGTCCGTGGGATTGAGCCCCACACCAAGCTCTGTGCCGGCAGCGCGGAGCCTGCTTGGGATTCTATCTCTGCTCCTCCCCCACTCACGCACACATACTCTCTCCTTTCCTCTCAAAATAAATAAATTTGAAAAAATTAAAAAAACTGCATGAAAGAGGTATCCGATGAACAAATCTGCTGGCATCAAAAAATCAATCCCCTTCAGCAGATTCCATATGGCTTTACTTCCTGCTTATCGTTTCTCCTCTACACTCCCCTTTCTCCAAGTTGCGAGGTTGGGCTATAAAAGCCTCACATACATTGAATATTTATTGGTATCTTTTGATCAAATTAAAGTTATTTGTGTTCATCTCAGCAACTTTGAAAATCTAAGGAAGGAATAAAGCAGGAAATGGAAATCTCCCCATAATCATGCTTGCTTCTCAAAAAATTACTTTTTTCATATTTTATTTTATATTATATTATTTTATTTTGAGAGAGAGAGTGCAAGTAGGGGAGGGGAGCAGAGGTGGGGGGGAGAGAGAGAGATCTTAAGCAGGCTCCACGTTCATCGTGGAGGGCTCGATCCCATGACCCTCGGATCGTGATGTGAGCTGAAATCAAGAGTCGGATGCTTAACCGACTGAACCGTCCAGGTGCCCCCGCTTTTAACATGTTACCCCAAAAGCTTGACCGTATTTTTTAATTACAAAAGTATATAATAAAAACATGAATAAACCAGACACAAAAGGATACACATCATATGATTCCACCTACATGAGGTGCCTAGAGCGGGCAGATTCGTAGAGCCAGAGTGGAATGGTGTTTGCCAGGGGCTGGGGCAGGGGGAACAGGAGTTAGTGTTTAATGGGTATAGTGTTTCAGTTTGGGAAGATGAGAAAGTTCTGGAGATGGATGGCGAGGCTGGTTGCACCACAGCGTGAATGTATATATATATATATGCAACTGAACGGTACATCTAGAAACGACCGAGATGTCGTGTTCTATGTTGTATGTGTTTTGTCACAATCGAAAAGCAAATATGATAAATGGAAAACCCTCCAGTCCGCCACGCACATGCATACGCACGTTTACACGTAGATACACCTATACAACTCAGTCCTTTTTATATCTCGAGGCCACGACAAGAATCTGTGTCATGTCTTTTGAAACAGCAACATAAACCGTGAAACTTGTCTTTCATTTTTGTCAATTGTTTTCTGTTTATTTGTTATTGAGAGAGAGAGAGAGAGAGACAGGGTGCCAGCAGGGGAGGGATAGAGAGAGAGGGAGACACAGAATCCGAAACAGGCTCCGGGCTCCGAGCTGTCAGCACGGAGTCCGACGCGGGGCTCGAACTCACGGACCGTGAGATCATGACCTGAGGCAAAGTCAGATGTTTCACCACCCGAGCCACCCAGGCGTCCCTGAAGCTCGTCTTCTAAAGTCTCCAGCGCCGGTGCCGTGTAATCAGCTTCCTGTGTCCCGACGTGGGCAATATTCACGTTTTCTGTTTCTTTCAGACTTGGAGACGAGGTGTGCACCGACTCAGGAGACGCTTGTAAAAAAGAGCATTTCTGCAGAGGCCGCTTCCCCAGTGGGAAAGACGGGGGGCGGTTTAAGGGCCGCGCTGGGAGATGCCGGACTGGGGGGGTCCCGGGCGTGTGGCCTCCGGTCGGAGGACCGGGGGAGGCAGGAGAGGCATTTGAGGTGTTTGTCGGCTACTCCCAAGGAAGCCGTCCGTGGGGAGAGAGGCCTCGGCGGTCACGAGCTGGGGCGAAGCCTCAGGCGGGCCTCCGCCCGCGTCCGGAAGCAAAGAGGCCCGGCCGGGGAGAGGGCCCGGCAGAGGGACGGGCCGCCAAAGGGCCCGAGACGCCACAGGACGTTGCTGGAGAGGAAGCCATTCGGCTGCGCGGAATGCGGGAAGGCCTTCGCTTACCACTCAGACTACATCCTGCACCAGAGAATTCACACCGGAGAGAAGCCCTACAAGTGTGGTGACTGCGGGAAGGCCTTCGGCAACAGCTCCTATTTCATCCAGCACCACGTCGTTCACACGGGAGAGAAGCCGTACGCGTGCGGCGAGTGCGGCAAGACCTTCACCCAGAGCTCCTCGCTTGCCGAGCACCAGAGGATCCACACGGGCGAGAGGCCCTACGGGTGCGAGGAGTGCGGGAAGGCCTTCACCCAGAGCTCCTCCCTCCTCAAACACCGGCGCTGCCACACGGGGGAGAGACCCTACGGATGCGACCAGTGCGGGAAGCTCTACTCGCAGGTGTCCCACCTCACCCGGCACCAGAAAACCCACACGGGGAGAGGCCCTACAGATGCGGTGAGTGTGGCAAGGCCTTCTGTCACGCTTCCTCCTTGACCCAGCACCAGACCATCCACACCGGAGAGAAGCCCTACAGGTGTCACGAGTGCGGGAAGACCTTCAGCCACGGCTCGTCCCTGTCCCAGCATCAGCGCGTCCACACCGGCGAGAAGCCCTACGAGTGCCACGCGTGTGGCAAAGCCTTCGGCCACAGCTCCTCCCTGACTCAGCATCAGAGGATTCACACCGGCGAGAAGCCCTACGAGTGTCACGAGTGCGGGAAGGCGTACACGCAGATCTCGCACCTCATGAGGCACCAGAGCACTCACGTGGGACAAAAACCCTACGTATGTGACGAGTGCGGGAAGGCCTTCAGTCACACCTCGTCCTTCACCCAGCACCAGACGATCCACACCGGGGAGAAGCCCTACAGATGTCACGACTGTGGGAAAACCTTCGGCCAGAACTCGTCGCTGACGCGCCACCAGAGGATTCACACCGGGGAGAAGCCGTACGAGTGCCGGGCGTGCGGGAAGGCCTACACCCAGGTTTCCCACCTCATCCAGCACCAGAGGGTCCACACCGGGGAGAAGCCGTACGAGTGCGGGGAGTGCGGGAGAGCCTTCAGCCGCAGCACCCACCTTATCGAGCATCAGAAAATCCACACGGGCGAGAAGCCCTATAAGTGTGAAGAGTGTGGGAAAACATTCGGTCACCACTCATCCCTCACTCAGCACCAGAGGATTCACACTGGCGAGAAACCCTACGCCTGCAAGGAATGCGGCAAAGCCTTCAACCAGAGCATCCACCTCACTCAGCACCGGAGGATTCACACCGGGGAGAAGCCCTACGAGTGTAACAACTGCGGGAAAACCTATACCCAGATTTCGCACCTGATGCAACACCAGAAGGTTCACACGGGTGGCGGTCGCCACGTGCGTAAGGCACGCGGGGAGGGCTTCGGCTGGAGTCCACGCCTGACTGAACACCGGAGACTCCACGCCGTGCGCGACGCCTACGTCTGCGATGATTTGGAGAAAGCCTTGGCTTGGGGCACACAGCTTGCCGGTGGTCAGAGGGCGCCCGCTGGCCAGAAGGCCTGAGAAGGGAGCCGACCGGGGGTCCCGCTGCTGGGTTCGGTTCGGCCTTCATCATCGGGAACCTCCTCCCTCCCGGAGAGGGACCCTAACACCACGTATTGTGAGAGTCGCTTTCTCTGTTTCCTACAAAAAGATGACACAGGGTGTCACCAGCTGGGACAGCTTCTGATCGTTTTTGGCGCGCCCCCCCCCCCCCCCCCCCCCGTAAAATCTCAGCCTCTCTCCCGTTTCTCAGCCTTACAGTGTCCCCAAAGGGTGGTGTAAATGGAATGTAACTTCATCTGATAGCTTTTTTTTAATGTATACCTTTTTGAGAGAGAGCGAGAGAGAGCGTGAGCAGGGACGGGGCAGAGAGAGAGGGAGACACAGAATCGGAAGCAGGCTCCGGGCCCTGAGCTGTCAGCACAGAGCCCCACGTGGGGCTCGAACTCACGAGATCACGACCTGAGCTGAAGTTGGACGCTTAACCAACCGAGCCGCCTAGGCGCCCCTTCATCTGATATCTTTAATAAGGTCTCTTTGAACTTTTCAAATTTACTGACCATTCATGAAATCGGAGCCTGAAAATTCAAGGAAAAAAAAAAAAACACAGCTGGAAAGATAAACCCTTTCGAGTACAAGCTACGTAGCCAGCTGAACGTAAACACTAGATGATTTTAGTTTCCTTTGAAACTTTAAGCTACAAATTTCATGGCAAAATCCGCAGTTGGCTTAAATACTGAATACGTTTCACATATTTACAGCCATTTTTATTTTTCTTTGATGTCTATTTTTGAGAGAGAGAGAGAGTACCCGTGCGTGAGCAGGGGAGGGGCAGAGAGAGGAGACACAGAATCCGAAGCAGGCTCCGGGCTCCGAGCTGTCAGCACACAGAGCCCGACGCGGGGCTCACACCCCCCTTGAACCGCGAGATCGTGACCTGATCAAAAGCTGGACACCTGACCGACTGAGCCAGCCAGGCGCCCTCAAATGTCATTTAAAAATAAATGTTATTTCATTGTGATCAGAGTGTAGGAACAATGTTGGCTTCTCTGATTTGTCCTTATTATACCATGAACATTGTCCTTTGTAACTACAGACACCTCGTACTCATCATTATTGGGGCTAACGATGTTTCATTGGTGGGTGTAAAATGATTTACAAATCCATTCCCCTGTGTAGGCTTTGTTCTAAGCCCCTGATTGACAGGTTGTTCACCGCTTTTCCCAGTTATGAATGATGTTATAATGAGCACCTCCAAGATTATTTCTCTACGTCGCAGTCCCAGGATGGGAATAACAGGAGCAAGATTCCAATCATTTTCCTGATTCCTGGAACGTTTTGTCAGATTGCTTCCCAAGTGAGCTGGACCTTGTCTACCTGGCAAGCTGGGCACGGGGACCACATTTCCACTCATTTCCACTCCATTTTTACCGGCACTGATCATCCATAATTTTTTCCTATGTCAAACATATCAAATGGCTAGTGTTTTCGGTAACTTAACTGTGTGCCGGGTTCCGTCCCAAGCCCTTGGTATGTCATGAGTCCTCATTCTTCCAACAGTCCCACCTGTTCGGGGCTGTATCGTCCCATTTTGCGGGTGAGGACACTGAGGCACAGGGAGATGAAGTAGCCAGAGCCTCACAGCTATGAGCTCACGGAGTATGGATTCAAGCCCACGTAGTCAGGCTCAGAAGCGAGGCTGTGTCCTTCTATTGGGATTGAGCACATTGCATGTATAACATTTCCTTCTTAAAATGATGTTTATTACTATAAAAACCAATACATGCTTCCTACAGAAAATTTAGAAGATCCGGAAAATCCAGAGGTCACCCAAAGTTCAGTGCTCCCCAGAGATAACTGTTAACTGTTTGGATACACTTCTCCTACTTTAAAAACTTTATAATATTATAAAATGCTTAAAATAAATCTGGGGTATACTGAATATGCCACTTAGCATACTTCTAATGTATTCAACTTTATATCACAGGCCCCTATCTTCAAATATCACGATTTACCCATGTCATCAAATAATCTTTAACAACCAGACATTTGGGGGATTTGCATAGCGTATGTTTATCCAGCCAGTGAATCAGCCAATCCCCTGTCGGACATTTTAGTTGTTTCCAGTTTTTGACTTTATTATAAACATCCCTTCTACTGAAGTCTTTGGCTGAGCACCTGACCAGTTTCCAAGTGAAATCCTGGCAGGGAGGTCATGGGGTCAAAGAATGTTTCAACGATCCCAGACACGTGTGCCAATGGCTTCCCAGAAGTTCTGTAGCAACTGGCATTCTGACTAGCGGCGGCTGGGACTGCGTCTGACCAATGTCATCCGTGGTAACTATTACCATGTTTAAAAGGCTTCCCGTGTATTTCTAGGGGCGCCTGGGTGGCGCAGTCGGTTAAGTGTCCAACTTCAGCTCAGGTCATGATCTCATGGCTCATGGGTTCGAGCTCCACTTCGGGCTCTGTGCTGACAGCTCGGAGCCTGGAGCCTGCTTCGGATTCTGTGGTCTCCCCCTTCTCTCTCTCTGCCCCCCACCCCCACTTATGCTCTGTGTCTCTCTCAAAAATAAAAACATTAAAAAATGGAAAAAAAATCTTCCCATGTATTTCTTTTAATGTATGACTCCTTTCGTGATTGAGGAAATACTTGTTTATGGTGAATAATTCATAGAACACAAAAACGAAAGCTATGGCTCTCTATAAATCTTCATTCCAAAGATATATCCACATAAAGATAGCACACAATGTGTCTGGTATAACACACACACACACACACACACGATATTATTTTTCTTAAAGATTTTTATGTTGTTTATGTAAACTCTACACCCAACGTGGGGCTGGAACCCACAACCCCGAGATCAAGAGTCGCATGCTCTATTGACTGAGCCAGCCAGGCACACCCACACATAGGATTTTAGAAGTAACTTTTTTCACTTTTTCACTTGGTATAATGTGGGTATTTTCCCATGATAATGCAAAACATATACATACGTATATACACACACACGTATATATGTACATATATATGTGTATGTTTCCTCATTTTTAACAATTGCATAATACTTCATACTAGGGTTTCTTGAATTTATGTAACCAATCCCTATTAATTGACATTGAGATTGTTTTTCTTTTTCATCATTGGAATTTACTGTTTGACACTTGTGCAAAATATCTCCATAAGATGAACGCTTAGAAAGAATCTTATGGGGCCATATAACATCCATGTTTAAAATTTTGATAATTACTGCTAAATAATCCTCCAAAAAAGGATGAACCAATTTACAGGACTCCTGGAAGGGTATACAAATGCCTACTTGTTCCCCCATTTTCTTCAAAAATTACGCACTGTTAGCCTTTTAAAAATATTTCTAATAAGTAAATATGTCCTCTCAATAGTGAGATTAATGGTCTTTTATGTGTTTGTCGACGTTTAGCCTTTGAATTGCTTTTTTCTGTATTTTGCCCACTTTTAATTGGGCTGCTTTTTTATATTGATTTATAGGAACAAGTCTTTATGCATTGCACATATTCACCTTTTGGCATATACATTCGAAATATTTTCTCCTGATTTGTTGTTGCTCTTTCAATTTTGCTTGGGATGTATTTTGCTATACAGAATTTAAAAATCTTTAGGTATTCAAATCTATTTGTATTTTCTCTTATAGTTTTTGGCCTACCATCAGCCTACTTAAGAAAGGCCTTCCTCACCCCCAAGATTATGAAAAAGATTATCCTATATTTTAGTCTCGTACTTTTATGACTTTTTGACAATTAAATTTTTATTCCATCTGCATTTCAATTTTTGTTTTTTTTAAATGTTTATTTGGTTTTGAAAGAGAGAGTGCACAAGCAGGGGAGGTGCAGCAGGGGGAGAGGCAGGGACAGAAGATCTGAAGTGGGTTCCGTGGTGACAACAGCCGAATGTGGGACTGGAACTCATGAACCATGAGATCATGACCAAAGCCGAAGCCGGACACTCAACCAACTGAGCCACCTAGGTGCCCCTCCATCTGCATTTTTGAGCACTTCTTATGGTACGAATTTTCAGTTTCTAGAGGCCACCTGCATTCCCTGGCTGGTGGCCCCTTCCATGTTCAAAGCCAGCAGGGTAGCATCTTTAAGCCCCTCCTCATAATGTACTCCTCGATGTAGGTACCTTTCTTAGCATATTTAGCCCACTCCCTTCACAAAGACTCACTCCCACCCCTTAACTAACATACTAATGTAGAATACGTATAATTTTAGTATAAAAGAAGCTAATTTTGGGGCGCCTGGGTAGCTCAGTCATTTAAGCGTCCAACTTTGGCTCAGGTCATGATCTCACAGTTCGTGAGTTTGAGCCCCACGTTGGGCTCTGTGCTGACAGATCAGAGCCTGGAGCCTGCTTCGGATTCTGTGTCTCCCTCTCTCGGCCCCTCCCCTGCCTGTGCTCTGTCTCAAAAATAAAAAACAATACATAATTAAACGAAGCTAATTAAAAAAAATTTTTTTAATGTTTATTTATTCTTGAGACAGAGACAGAGCGTGCAGGGGAGGGGCAGATAGAGAGGGAGACACAGAATCCGAAACAGGCTCCAGGCTCTGAGCTGTCAGCACAGAGCCCAATGCGGGGCTCAAACCCATGAACCGTGAGGTCATGACCTGAGCCGAAGTCCAACGCTTAACCGACTGAGCCATCCAGGCTCCCCATACGAAGCTAATTTTTATTCTTGCCTTTGCCAGTCTTGTTGTCTGATCCAGCTTCCTTATTTTTTTTTTAAACCAGAATAGTTTAAGACTATATTACCAAGGACACCTGGGTTTCATGTACAGAAAACTCAAAATAGCTCAAACCATAGGGATAATATACTTAACCAAGTAGCCAAAAGGACCCAAAGCAAGGCATTCATCCTGTTTATCCTGGCACTTCTGGATGCCTTCAACGCCAAGTAAAAGAAAACCCCAACTCAGATTGTCATAAACACTGGAAAGAATAAATCTACAGGTAGGCAACCTTCAGCTTCTATACATACGTTAATACGGTAAAACCTTGGATTGCGAGTAAACCTGGTCTGCGAGTGTTCCGCAAGGCCAGCAAACGTTTCTAATAAATTTTAACTTGATAAACGAGCGAGGTCTTGCAACGTGAGCTGTGCGATGCTGACTGTCACATGATCACAACTGAGCCAATGGTTCTTGAAAGTCGCTTTGCTATACAAGTGCTTTGTGTTACAAGTGCGTTTCTGGAATGAATTATGCCTGCAAACCAAGGTTTTACTGTATTTCTTTACAGTGCACTTGAGATTTATATGGTGTTTATTGCATATTTACGTTCTCAAATCATTGTATTTCCTGATCAGAGCTGCCCTTTTGTTTCCGTCTCAGCCCCTCGCCCGTTTACTTCATAGCACGTATCATAATTACCTGTGACGGGTCTCCTGTTGACTGCTTGCTCCCTGACACCCTGAAGGCTGGGTCCGTGTGTCTTTCACCACTATGTCCCCAGCACCTAGAGCACTGCGTAGAACATAGTAGGTTCTCAGGCTCACCCGACTCCCAGTATGATCTCATCTCAACCCTTTGTTCGTTATTTCCAAATAAGGCCACGTTGTGCTTCCAGATGCGTGTGAGTTCTGGGCACCATTTCGTCCACTATCATCCCCAGCAGCTCTAGGTGGCTGCACCAGCAACTGCCTCGTGGGTTTTTGTTTTGTTTTTTCTGAGAGAGGAAGGGGGAGGGGCAGAGGGAGAGAGAGAATCCCAAGCAGGCTGCACGCCCAGCACAGAGCCCAACACGGGGCTTGATCTCAAAACCATGAGACCACGACCCAAGTGGAAATCAACAGTCAGACGCTTTTTAAAAAATGTTTTATTTATTGGGATGCCTGGGTGGCTAAGTCGGTTGAGCATCCGACTTCAGCTCAGGTCATGATCCTGAGGTTCATGAACTTGAGCCCCACGTTGGGCCTGCTGCTGTCAGCACAAAGCCTGCTTCGGATCCTCTGTCCCCCTCTCTCTGCCCCTTTCCCGCTCTCTCAAAAATAAGTTTAAAACCATTAAAAAAAATAAATGTTTTATTTACTTTGAGAGAGAAAGAGAATCCTAAGCAGGCTCCGCTCTGTCAGCGTAGAGCCCTACGTGGGGCTCGACCCCACGAACTGTGGGATCATGACGTGAGCCGAAATCAGAAGTCATACACTTAGAGGTGCCTGGTGGCTCAGTCGGTTAAGCATCTGCCTTCAGACCAGGTCATGATCTTGCAGCTCATGGGTTCAAGCCCCGCGTCGGGCTCTGTGCTGACAGCTCGGAGCCCGGAGCCTGCTTCGGATTCTGTGTCTCCCTCTCTCTCTGCCCCTTGCCCGCTCACAGTCTGTCTCTCTCTCTCTCAAAAATAAATAAACATTAAAAGAACCCTTTTTTAATTAAAAAAAAAACAGTCATTGGCTTGACCCACTGAGCCACCCAGGCGCCCCTCAGCAAAGGTTCCGAGGGTCACTGTGCTTGGCCCAGCTTAGGTCATGCCCATCTCTGCATCAATCACAGTGGCGGAGGGAGGGAATGGCTGGCTGGCCAAACTAGGCCATATATCCTTTGCGTAGAACGGGGAGGGAATGCGGGGGGATGCCGAACTACACGTGTCGCCAAGAGAAGACAGGGCTGCCGGGGAGGTGAAGGGCGGATCTCAGAAAGGTGAGTGATAGGCGTTCGCTGTAACCGGCGGCGCCAACAGCTTTTATCTTGTACCCTGGTGTCCGTGAGGTGCACGGGGGATTGGTCACTTGGGCCACGGTGGCACAAGGTGGAGAGCCACTTCCTTCAGGAGTACTGCTCTTCCCAGCCTCCTGGGGAGTCCCCCCCCCCCCCCCCGCCACCGGCAGGGAGCATCACAAGATTTCTGCCGGGTGCTCAGATCTCGGTGATCAACCCAACCCAGCCTGGGATATTGTCAAAGGGCTTCGTGTTCTTTCCAAGGGAGCATGGGAAAGCCCCTCCCAGAGAGAGGTTTGTGCCCCGGGGCTGTGGCTGTGGTGGTGGTGGTGGGGGGGGTGTTCCTCATACCCCTTCGGCCAGGGCACATCGGCTTTCATCTTTTTTAATGTTTATTTTTGAGAGAGAGTGTGTGAGAATGAGTGGGGGAGGGGCAGAGAGAGGGAGACACAGAATCCGAAGCAGGCTCCGGGCTGTCAGCACAGGGCCCGACGCGGGGCTCGAACCCACGAACCGTGAGATTGTGACCTGAGCCGAAGTCGGACGCTGAACCGACGGAGCCCCCCAGGCGCCCCCACCTTCATCTTTCTTTATACAGTGGGTTCCTAGGTCGTTTTCCTAGAGCAGGATCTTCTCGACGTTAGGTGTCCGCATGCCGCCACCGGCTTGGGTTCCGCAGAGCGGTCACTTTCTGCCCGCCTGAGACACCAGCTGCCTGCGCCAGGACCCTCCTCACCCACCTATTTCAATCAACACCCCTTAAGCCTTTCAAGCGCGACTGCGAGTGGACAACCAGTATCACTTGCCATGAATGGAAGTTTGCCGTAAGTAAAATGCAGCAAAAACTTTGCATCGTCCCCCCGGCCCCAGGGCAGAGCCCGAGTCCTGCTCTGCCTGAAGGGGGAGACGGGGAAATGCAAGGTGTTGAAGCTGCTTCCTCACTCAGGTGACCCGAAGGATGCACAGACTCAAAAAGGGAAGCCTGGCCTCTCTAGTGGATCGAGTTCCAGCCCCACGGCCTCCCCACCGCCACCGATCCCTGAGGGCAGGGACCAGGTGCAGGGAGTGGACACATAGCACGGGTGAGTGAAACCTGTTCAGCCACAGCATTAATCTGGTTCGTCCTGACACAATTATGCCGGCGATGGTTATCCACTGACAGGATGCCAGGCCTTAGTCACATCCGCGTTCCCCACCTCATTCAGTTGGACACCACTGTCCATTTTTTGTCATAAACGCGTGCCATGCATTTCCCTTTAAATCAGCTCACTTTTGTACTTAAGTAACTTTATTTTTTTAGTAACCCCTACACCTGACATGGGGCTCAAACTCACAACCCCGAGATCGAGTCGCATGCTCTTCTGACTGAGCCAGGCAGGCGCCCCAAATCAATTTATTTCTCAAGAGGGCTTTCTACTACTGCCCTGGAGTGGGAAACTAGCATCTCTTGTCATTTCAGAAAGGGCGGGGTGGGGAACTAAAATGAACACCAAGAGAGGAAAGTTAAGATTAATTTCTAGCTCCAACGATCGCCTGAGCTTGAGGACTGCTGTGTTTTTGTAACTAGAGAGGAGAGAACGACAGGCCGTCCGTGCTTCCTCTTCAGTCAGGATCGTGCTAGAATGAAGTGTTGTCTGATGAGGTATCTGAGGACCGGCTGAAACTGTATGGTTCCCCGGTGGCCCCTGCCCCACCGACACTTTGGGAAAATGGGCGTGACCATCCCTCCTCATGGGGCAGCTTTTACTAGGATAAGCCCTCCTCCCCCACAACACGGGCACCTGCCCCGAATGGGAGCCTCTGCACGCCCAGCATCTGGCCGGGTACGCGGCACCAGGCTGAAAAAAGCAACCAACGCATACAGATTCAAAACTTTAATCGGCGAACAAACACGTACACATAAAAGCCGTCTCTACGCTGGCCCACAGCTACACAGGTCAGTAGTTACAGAGTCCGCCCGCCACGTTGCCAATTTTCCGCAGGGCCTCCGACCTCCATCTTTGGTGTCAAAACTCTCGTTGAACACGTTTCCCGCCTCTGGCCTGCCCTGTGGTATAGGACGGGTCTCGCCCAGACTACACAGCGATCTGAGGGCAGGGACCAGGTGCAGGGAGTTCAGCGTTTCGGCCCTTTGAAAACCCATATGCTCCCTGCTGTGGTGTGGGCCCAGCGGCGAGCCTGTAGGTTCCCAGTTTCAACAACAAAACCAACCGGCAGAACTCAAAGTGCAAGGTTTTTTGTTTTTTTTTGAAAGAGAGTGGGCACAAGTGAGCGAAGGGCAGAACGGGGGAGGGGAGATGCCGGGCTCACCCAAAGTGGGGCTCGAGCTCAGCAGAAGTGGGGTGTGGGCTTACCCGATATGAGACTCGAACTCACGAACCATGAGATCATGACCTGAGCCAAAGTCAGATGCTAAACTGACTGAACCACCCAGGCACCCCAGTTTCAAGGTTCAAAAGACTCAAGAACTCAGAGCACATACTCCTAAACTTTTTTAGCACCAAAACTATGAATGATATCAAAAGTGTCAGTGTCTTCATAAAGTTCTCTTTGTGCTTCAGCAGACATGTGACGAGGTCACTCAGTGGGTGGGACACAAAAACCCAGAGCTGAGGAGGTGCCCTCAAGAGGGCACATGGTTCCATGTGGTGTCTTAGCTGTAGAACAGGCCCGGCCAAGGTTGACCCGTCGACTTGAGGGCTCCAGCAGGAAGGATGGGGCCCTCCCTGGGCTCTCCAGCAACCCTTCGCGGTCCCAGAACTTGCTGTGACAGGAGGGAATGTGGCATTTCAGGATGTCACTTGTCAACGAACAGTACTTCTCTGTGGAAATGGGGCCATCCGCTTCCCTTTGATTCCAGAAGTTTCACAGCCAGACCAGGGCTTGCCGTGTTGGTATTCCCCACCCCGGAGCCTGGCAGAGCACCTGGTGAGTGGTTGGCTCTTGGACAAACGGTGCATGAGGAACATTCCGCCAGTAGTTTCCATACACGGTTTTCACCATCGAGCACATCTGGGAACCACGTGGCAACAGCCAGTGCAGCTTTCCCAACTGAATCCCATGGTTGCTAGTACGAGGAACTCCCACCACACCCTAGGTCTCATTCCACAGATCCAACTTTAAATGGGGGAAGAAAATTACAGGAAGAAGTGGCATGTGTTATGTGGGAGAACGTCCTTTTGAGTGAGACGTTCTGGAGGTTAGGAGTGGAAAGTTCTAGCTATTTGGTGTTAGTTGACATGCTCTTGTTGGCTTCTGTGGGTGAGTCAAGAAAATACTGCGACAGAGCAGAGGGAAGGAAAAGTTAGACTGAAAAAATTTTTTTAATGGTTATTTATTTTTGAGAGAGACAGAGTGCAAGCAGGGGAGGGGCAGACAGAAAGCGAGACACAGAATCCGAAGCAGGCTCCAGGCTCTGAGCTGTCAGCAGAGGCCGACACAAGGCTCAACCCATGAACTTGGGAGATCATGACCTGCGCCAAAGTCGGACGCCCAACCGACTGAGCCACCTAGGCACCCCGTCTCCCTCCGCCCCCCCCCTTTTTTTTTTTAAAGAAAAGAGCAAGGTGCTGGGTTTGGGGGACCAAATTTAACCAGAGGCATTTTGAAGAAAAACTTTAAAAATGAAAGCCGTGCATAGTATTAGTAAGGACATTAACTGCAGTAAATAGAGGATTGCTAACTCTTCCTTTTTTTTTTTTAATATATTTGTTGTATCTCATGAGTACTTGTAGCTCACATTTGGTGAGTACTTACTATGTGCTGGGCACTCGGTTCTAAGTGCACCTTTATCTCCATGCATTTATCCTCACAACAGCCTTCTGAGGTAGGTAACCATATTGTGCCAATCTTACAGGTGAGGACACTGAGGCCCCAGGAAGTCCCATGGCTCTCCCCGCGGACAGCACATGGCAGAGCCGGGATTTAACTCAGCCGACTGGCTCAAGTCTACCGCTGAACTGCCATTCGACACAGCTTCTCCACTACTGTGTTTTCATGAGACTCATGTGTGCAAATTTTCTAATTGCTCCTTATTAATAAAGAGACGTGTCGATTTCGTGGCGGAGGAGCTTACAGTGCGGTGGTTTCAACCTTAGGGCCCAGACGAATGTGTTTAGATGTCTGCGACCCTGTTGCTGCTGCTGGGACCTTGTGGTATTGCTACTTGTCACTGCTAAGTAACTCCTTGTGACCTTCAAGTATGAGCTTGCTGATGTCTGCTGAGACCTGCGTCAGAGGGCTTTCTGACAATATTGACATTACTACGGTTTCTCTTGGGTGTGAACCCTCTGGTGCTGAGTGAGATGGGCGCTGAGGCCAAAGGCTTTCCCACAGACCCTGCAGGCATAAGGCTTCTCCCCAGTGTGAACTCTCTCATGCTGCATCAGATTTGCTTTCTGGGAAAAGGCTTTCCCACATTCAGCACACACGTAAGGCTTCTCCCCGGTGTGAATCCTCCGGTGAACAGAAAGGCACGAGCTCTGGCTGAAGGCTTTCCCGCATTCCTGACAAACATAAGGCTTTTCTCCAGTGTGAACTCGCTGGTGAACGGAAAGGCATGAGCTCTGGCTGAAAGCTTTCCCACATTTCTGACAAACATAAGGCTTTTCTCCAGTGTGAACTCTCCGGTGTTGAAGAAGTTGAGCACCCAGGCTGAAGGTTTTCTCACAGTCACTGCATTTGTGGGGTTTCTCACCTGTGTGATCTCTCTGATGCTTAGAAAGGCACGAACTCAAATGGAATGATTTTCCGGATTCATCACACTCAAAGGACTTCTTTCCGGCGTGAGTTCTCTGATGCTGAGTAAGGCAGTTACCTTGGGCAAGGGCTTTGTCACACTTGCTATATTTACAGAGTTTCTCCTCCTCAGTGTGAGTTAACTGATGTTCTGAGAGGTGTGCACTTTGGCTGAAGGTCTTTCCACATTCATTACATGTAAAGGGGTGCTCACTCTTGTGGGTGGACTGATGTTTGGCGAGGGAAGTGCTGCGGATGAAGGCCTTCCCACAGTCCCCACATTCATACGGCCTCACTCGAGAGTGGATGTTCTGGTGGCGGAGGAGCTGTGTACTTTTGCTAAAGGCTTTTCCACACTGGTCACACTCAAAGGGTTTCACTCTGGTGTGAACCCTCTCGTGCTGAGTCAGATATTTGCTGCAGCTGAAGGTTTTCTCGCATTTGTTACACTTAAAGTGCTTCTCGCCAACCCCTGGATGTTCTCTCCATTCTGAGTCCTGACTCAAGATACTCCCGCTCTCGCCAAGTGCTTGTTTTTCTCTGGTGTGGACACTCTGGTGGCATGCTAGGGTCGAGCTGCAGAAGAAGCGCTCGCCACACTCCTGACACTCGTGGAGGGTCTCCATAGCATGCATTTTCTGGTGTTGAACAAGGTATTCATTATGGCTGAAGGTCTTCTTGCATCTGGCACAGCAGTAGGACTTTCCTGTGGCGTGAACAGACTGGTGTCGAATCAGGTGGGAGGGCCGGCTGAAACTCTTGATGCACTGATGACACTTGTAGGGCCTGTAGCCGGTGTGAATCCTCTGATGTTCATTAAGGTGAGTGCTCCGGTAGAAGGATTTCCCACACTCATTGCATTTGTAAGGCTTCTCTCCACTGTGAACCCTCTGGTGGACCTTTAGGGTCGAGATATTCCTGAAGGGCCTCCCACACTGATCACACTCGTAAGGCTTTTCTCCGGTGTGAATGGACTGGTGTTCGGCGAGCAGCATGCTCTGCCCGAAGGCCTTCCCGCATTCCTGACGCTCAGAGGTAGTTTTCGTAGCATGGGTTTTTTGATGTTGGAGGAGGTATTTGCTGAAGTTGAAGGTCGCCTTGCATTTGGCACATTCATAGCGTTTCTGAGTGTGGGTCTTCTGATGCTGGGTGAGGTGAAAGGTTTGGCTGAAACCCTCGCCACGCTCGTTACCTTTGTAGGACTCATCACCTGTATGGGGTTCCTGGTGCTCAGCAGGCTGTAAGCTGAGACCCGACGGAGGGTCGCTGTCTTGATTCTTATGTGGTTCTTCTCCAGTGTGAATTTGCTGATGCCACAGAAGGTGTGTGCTCTGAGTGCAGGTTTTCCCGCCCTCGTTACGCGCACAGGATCTGTAGTCTGTGTGAGTTGTCAGGGGCACAAAGAGGCAAGACCTCTGGCTGCAACCTTCCTCGTACTCTTCGTGCACGGCGGGTTTCTCTCTAGTATGAACAATCCAGTGCTGGATGAGATGGTAACTCTGACTGAAGCTCTCCCCGCATTCACTACATTTATACAGTTTCTCGCCTCCCTGGACAGGATCCTGCGGGCTCTGGTCTAAGTCACAGCCAAAGTCTTTCCCACATTCCCGAGACTTAGCTGGGCTCTTTTCAGGAAGATCACGCATCACAGAATCCTCCCTCACGGAAAGGAGGGGCTCAGGACCGAGGTCTCTCTGGAGTTCGCGACTCCTGCATTCTGTGGGACTTCCCTTGTTGGTAACGACGTCAGACTTCAGAAGGCTTTCTGGATCTCCTAGCAAACTGTCTAACCAACTCTCACCTACATAGGCTTTCCCCAGACTGGAGTTCCCGAGGCCATCCTTGGACAAAGTCTCCATGATCTCCTGGGAGAGTCCTTCCTCCAAGAAGTCTTGTGCCAGAGGGCAGTTCTTGACCTCGGCCATGTCCGAAAGAGGGTAAGTGCAGGTGTCTCCCGTTCCCCGCGGCGAGACATAAGGAGCTGCAGGGTGAGAACACAGACAAGAGGGAGAACAGGTGATGGCTCCTCAGGAAGCCTGTCCCTCGAGGGGATGATGAAGGAGGAGGGGCCAAAGCAGTGACCCGGCTGGAACTGGCAGCACAGGAAACAGAGAGCCCGTTTCCAAGATGGTTAAGTGGGGGCTGGGCAGCCACAGGGGCTCCACAGGGAAGGGGAGCCTCTTAGCAGATGCCGTCGCCCCATCAGCCACGGCCCACTTCTTGGAGAAGGGCGCTGTTCAACGGGGAAGGAGGTCAAATGATATAACTGCTGGAGGACAGATTCGGTTGGTAAAGGCGTGGCTACGCGGTTGTGGAAAGAGCATGTATTTCTTTTTTTAGTATTTATTGATTTATTTTGAGAGACAGAAAGCGTGAGTGAGCAGGGGAGCGACAGAGAGAGAGAGGGAGAGAGAGAATCCCAAGCAGGCTCCACGCTGTCAGCACTGAGCCCAGTGTGGGGCTCGAACTCACAAACCGTGAGATCGTGACCCGAGCCGAAACCCAGAGTTGACGCTTAACCGACTGAGCCACCCGGGCGCCCCCATATGTTGTAGAGGTGGCAGGGGTCCGTGCTGGTCACCTGCGCGCAAACACTGGTATGCTCGTCGGGAGGCCACGGAGGGTCCACGTTCGCGAGCTCACGAGAGGTGAGCCCAGAACGGAGCTGCATCCTGACTGGGTGGCGGAGGCCCGGACCGAGCCGCGCAGCCACCACGCTGTGGTCTCTGACTCAGGGTCCCTTCTCGTGTTAATGACCTGACCGTGAGGAAAGTGTCCCGCGCCCCAGGGAAGGCCCCTGCCTCTGCCTTTTCCCGCCGGGGACACGTCAACCAGCGTGACACCCTCGCCGCCTAGCCTGTTCCCTCTAGAGGAACCGTGGCCTAGGAGAGAACGGAACAAACGCTCTTGGCTGCATTAAGGCCTGGGCTTGAGTTATCAGCAGATGTGGCCATCTGCTGTGCCCTCCGGGACAGACTTGTACAAACACAGGGTGAAACAGACCGGGGACGTGTGGTGCTCACAGGGCACAGGACATGAAGGTGGAGAGACTGACTCAGGGCACCAGGACAGCCACGTGCCGAACACTGAGGTAGACAAGACGAGGGCCCCCACCCTGCCGGGATGAGGGGACAGAAGCCAGCACGTGGCAGAGGGGCAAGATGTCTAGGCAGACGTTTGGGGTCCGGATGGGAGTTCCAAAGACGGAGGGCAGACAAAGGGCGCTGTCCCACCGGCCCCCGCCCCGCCCACTCACCAAGGCCCTCTGATTCTGGGCTTTCTCTGACCACGGCCTCCAGCTCTTCGCCACCATCTGGACAGGAGGTCAGTTTGGGTTTGCAGGGGTCTGCAGGGAGAGGAGAGCGCTGTCATCAACCGGGACACGGCAGGCCAGCCGACTGCTTAGCGGGAACCTTCTGGCTGTCCTGACCATCAGTGCTTTGTCCAGTGTACAGCTCGCGAGAGCCAAGTGTCGCTCTGGGCGACTCCGGGGACACCTGCCCCGTAGGGTGGAGGAGAGAGACCCAGGCGGTCACAGTCCAGGGTGATCAGAGCTGTGAAAGCCGGAGCCGGGGATACAAAGGACTTGCAACAGCTCTTGAGGGATGAGCAGCCTGCCAGGTGGAGAGGCACGCACCCTCTCATCCACCCACGGAGCCCACATCGCCCAAGGCCTCTGTGGAATATGCTGGGTTCCCAGAGCCCAGGCGGCCCTGTGCCCTGCCCTTGGCAAACTACTCGAGGAGGGAAGCAGAATCCTAATCCCGGGGGAACTGTGCTACCGTGGAGGAAAAGCGCCTTCTTGGCTTGAAAATGGAAGGGCCCCGAGCCAAGCAATGCAGGCGCCTCTAGAAGCCAGAAAAGGGCAAAGGCACAAGACTCTTCCCCGGAGCTTCCAGAGGGAACAAGCCCTGCCAACAGCCTGACCGCAGCCGGGTCAGACCCGTTTCAGACTTCTGACCTCCACAACCGTCGGAGAATAAACGCGTTGTTTTAAGCTGCTGTTCGTGGCATTTCTAAGAGCAGCCGTAGGAAGCTAATACGCTGCTTGGACATACACACAAGCGTGTGCGGGGGGTCAAGGGAGACGTGCCTATACTGTGGGATGTAGATTAGAAATGGAAAAGACGCTGAGGTCTGAGCCGCCCCGAAGCTGCTTCTGCCGCACATGCTCAGTAGAGTTTAGAGAAAATCTGCGAGGCTGGCCCTCAGCTGGTGTCTGGGAACCTGGATCTCGGGAGGGTTCCAGCATTCCCGAACAGAGGGGCCCCCTGTGCCTCTGAACACCTGCTTTCCGGCTGGGAGTCTAGAATTTTGGTACTTTCCAGGCAGAGGGTGCCTGTGTGACCAGCTCCCAATAAAAACTGTGGGTGCTGAGTCTCCAGTGAGCATCTCCAGTAGACATTTCACACCATTTGTCCCTCATTACGATCGTGTGGGACTCTACACAGGGAGAGGGCTCTGGAAGCCGGCTCTGGTTTCCCCTCTGCCGCCCGTGCTGTGTCCTTTCTCTGTAACATGTCACGGCCGTGAGTACGACCACATGCTGAGTCCTTCAAGTCCCCTCCTCATAAGTCACTGAACACAGGGTACTTCCGGGAACCCCCGCATAGCTGGGAAGGTGACTTCTCTTTGGACCTCATTTTCAAAAGGACCAGCAAAACAGGGAGTCGGACTTGTGGGGTGACGGCAGGACTGAAGGCCAGTTCTAAGCGCTGACCCAGCATGAGACCCGGCTCCTGAGCCGGTGACTCCTGCTACTCGTTCGTTTACTGAGCCACCATTCAGCGAGTCCCCGCCCTCAGGAAGTGCCCGTCCCAGCAGAGGGAGACAGAGCATAAAATGGGCAGTTCGAAAGCGCAGGAGTGGTGGGCCGGTGGGGCAGGGGACAGAGGACTCGCTAACAGGTCGCAGTAGAAGTCTTAAAAAAGGAAAGCCCAGAGGCAGGGAGGGGACGAGACAGGAAGGCAAACGCAAAGACCCTGAGCGTCAGCCCCACAAGGACGAAGAGGAAACTGCTAAGGAGGCCAGAGCGGCAGGCGGGTGGCTGATGGGGTTTCTCAGCCTCGGCACTAGTGACACTTGGGGTCGGATAATCCTCGGCTATAGGGGCTGCCCTTGCATTCCCGGACACGTGGCGGTGACCCTGGGCTCTACCCATGAGATGCCAGGTGCGCACCCCCTGCTCCTAAGTGCGGACCAATCAAAAAGGTCACCAGGCACTGCCAGTGCCCCTGGGGGGTGCAGAATTGGCCAGCTGAGCACTGCCGGGCTGCATCATGCCAGCTCTGAGGCGTTCAGGAGCCGAGAATTTATCCTGTGGGTGACAATAGCCAAAAGCAGGGCAGGGACCGGGCCGCCGGGGCTGGAGTGGACACTCACTCAGCAGGAAAAGGTTCTGGTAGTTGTCCAGCGCCGTGTCCCAGAACAGGTCCCCCTGGTCCAGCCCCAGCTGCTCCCAGTCCTCCAAGGTGAAGTCCATGGCTACATCCCTGTGGGTCACAAATTCCTGAAATGTAATACACTGTCAGTGACCGTGGGACTGGGGTCAGCGATGGACCCGACAGCTCACTTGAGGCACCCTGACCTCCATGTACTAGGTCTTTGACAAAAATCATCTCGTGGGAGCCCTGAGACATAGGACACCGGGCATCCCCATATTTTGTAGGCAAGATATGGGGTTTCGGAGAGGGGACGTGCGTTCCCCTTAGGGTCACACAGGCAGGACTTAAATGCACGTCGGCCTGTTCCTAAAATCTACTTACTTTGGCTTTTGCTTTTTAGCGTTCATTCAAGATTTTAAGTTTTTACTATGGAAATTTTCACACACAGCAGAGATCTGCACGTAACCGAAACCTGCCGTGGGTTTCTATGTTTGTGCTTGATTTTACAATACAAATATTCCTAAAAAAGTAAGCAAATTGATGAAGCATATTCTAACCAGGATCCTCCTCTGGCCACTACGTGGAAAAACATAAAAGGTGGAAAGGCAGAGGCAGAGAGACGAGGAAAAAGGTGAATTCCATGATTCAGGCGAGAAAGGAGAACAGGGATGGAAGGGGTGCGAAAAGGTGAGATGTGGCCATTTTTTTTTTAAACGTTTATTTATTTTTGACAGAGGGAGAGAAAGAGAGAGAGCGCGTGCGCACAAGTAGGGGAGGGGCAGAGAGAGAGGGAGACACAGAATCCCAAGCAGGCTCCAGGCTCTGAGCTGTCAGCATAGAGCCTGACGTGAGGCTCGAACTCCCAGACCGCGAGATCATGACCTGAGCCAAAGCTGGACGCTCAACCGACTGAGCCACCCAGGTGCCCCCAGATGTGGACATTTTGACACTGCTGGGGACAACATCTCCCAAGAGAGCAAATGTAGCGAAAGACAGAGAGGAGCCCAGACGTCTGTAAGTTTTAGCCTGAGCACTGGAAGGACAGAGCTGCTGCTGCCTGAGACAGGGGAGAAGCAGGTTTGGGGCACGGTGTGAGTCTGGTTTGGTACAGGTTAAGTTCGAGATACCCTTTTAAACCTTAGACATCATGGTTCCCCAAAGACATCCACATTCTAATCCCCAGAACCTGTGAATGTCACCTTGTATGGCAAAAGGGACTTCCCAGGTGTGACAAGTTAAGGATCCTCAGATCCTGGATGATCACGGTGGCCCCTGATCGTCACAATCATGACAATCTCATATCTTTATTTTTTTGACCATCTTATATCTTTATAAGAGGCAGAAGGGGGGTCCCTGGGTGGCTCAGTCGGCCATCCAACTTCGGCTCAGGTCATGATCTCGCGGTCCGTGAGTTCAAGCCCCGCGTCGGGCTCTGTGCTGACAGCTTGGAGCCTGGAGCCTGTTTCAGATTCTGTCTCCCTCTCTCTGACCCTCTCCCATTCATGCTCTGTCTCTCTCTGTCTCAAAAATAAATAAACGTTAAAAATAAATAAATATTTAGAAAAAAAATGAGACAGAAGGAGTCGAAGGTAGGAGAAGGTGATGTGATGACAGAAGCAGAGGTCGGAGTGACGTGGCCACAAGTCAAGGAACACAGGCATCTCTAGAAGCTGAAGAGGCAAGGAAGGGGTTCTCCTCTGCAGCCTCCAAAAGGAAGGAGCCCAGATGACACCTTGGCTTCATACTTCTAGCCTCCAGAGCCAAGATAATAAATTTCTATCATTCAAGGCACTTAGTTACAACAGCCCTAGCAAACAAATACGGTGTTACCCCGCCAATAATGTGAGAGCTCATGACGGCAGGGACCACATCAGTTGGTTCCCTAGCGGGTAGACCCAGCACCCAGAACAAAGCCTTCACGTAGGAGGCATGTGGGGACATGGTGATCCTGGCAGCTGTTTTGGGACAAGGGAAGGAGTTCATCAAGGATGGAACCAATAGGAGGTGGGGCTGAGAGATGGGGACAATACACTGGGTCTCGATCACACTGAGTGGGCTGGCAGATCAAGCCGGCTCTGGCCTTTCTGGTTATGTGTTCTATATAATCCACTGACTGTTTAAATTGGTTTGAGCCAAGTGTTCCGTTCCTTGTGGCTGAAACTGTTGCTGTCTATACCCGGTCAGAAGGGATCAGCCAAAGAGGCTTTGTCAGCAGGAGTCCGATCAGAGAGCCCCAAGAAGCTTCCTTCCCTGAACTCCTCGATTTTGCTGGAAATAGTGGTGGGGGTGTGGGAGGACCCTGGACTTGATCCGTGGGGCACTGGGGAGCCACAGAGAGTTTTATACAGGACAGTGACAAGGCCAGAGCATGTATTCGTTCAACAGTCATTTTTCCTGTGTGCCAGACCCCTCTGAGGGTGCTGGAGGCAGAGAGGTGTCAAACCCATTCCCTGGCTTACAGGGGACACCCAGGGATGCTGACAGTGAGCATAAGGAGATAGGGCTGTGACAGAGGGCAGTATCCAGGGCTGTATGGCCAGGGACGGGCATGAGGACATTGCCTTGGAATCAGGAAAAGCTTCCTTGTTGGGGCAGATATTCAAGTTGGGTCATTAAGGATAAGCAGGTATCGGTGGTAGAGGAAGGTTTTCATTCATCATTCTTCAAGAAACACCTCAAGGACCGCTGTGTACTGGGCCCACGCTGGTCCCCGGGGGCCCAGAGGCGAGGCCCAATCAGCACCTGTCTCCAAGGAGCACCTCGTCTGGTGGGGCTGATAGACGGGGGCAGGGGACAACCACAGCCAGGTGATTTGTGCTATGATGAGGCCGAAGCAGGGAAGAGCTCACTGCCCACGCAAGGTGGGGGCTGAGCTGGGTCTTGAAGGCTGCGTAAGACTTACCGGCCGGAGATGGCGGGTAGGGTATTCTAGCAGAGGGAGGAGCCCGAGCAAAGGCTGGGAATCCGGCAACCACAGTGTAACAGTTTACCACCAGGCCAGGAAGGGAGTTTGGGTTATGGAGGGAACCGGAGGAGACGCTGAGGAAGGCGGCAGGACTCAGGTCGTGCAGGACTGGGCTGGGAAACCTGGGTTTGATCTTCTAAGCAGAAAGGATGCCTGGAAGGGTGCTGAGCAGGAGAGCGACAGCATAACAAGAGGATCACCTGGGGGTCACCGTGGGTCAGTGAGCCCAGAATAAAGGCCGGCCGGCCATGCAGCCTCAGGGCATGGGGACTGGGCGAGGGGCCCTCCACTCACCTTGGTGGTAGCCGACTGGGACTCGGTGGCCGGAGTTCTCACTTAAGATCCCTCTCCGTCCCCTCCATGTTCCTGGCTGGCAGAGCCGCAGGAGACACAAGGGAGCCGGGAGAAAGTCTCCCTTCCTTCTAGTGCTGGCTCCCTGGCCATGCCGGATGAGCCCCCAGAATGTCCGGAAGTAGGAGGATGAGTCAGGATGGGAGTCTCCCTGCGGGGATCACAACAACACTTCTGTATCGGCCGAAACTACTCCACGCCCCTCATTTCCACTGTGCTTCGGGGCCACAGGCAACTTCATGACCCTTCTTGGCACTTATTGCAGTCAGTAAATCCACGTTTGGGAGAGGTGGCGATTAAGGTCAGTCACCTGGGTGGGACCTTCGGTCTTGCTCGCGACCGTGTCTCAGCATGACACGACCCCTGACGTACAGTAGGCGCTTTTGGAACGTTTGTTGAAAGAACACAATATCTCTCCAACTGAACCCCTGGGATGAGGATTCTGGGTTCTTTTTCTTTTTCTTCTTTTTTTAACGTTTATTTATTTTCGAGAGAGAAAAAGGCAAAGAGAAGGAGACACAGAATCCGAAGCAGGCTCCAGGCTCCAAGCTGTCAGCAGAGGCCAACGTGGGGCTCGAACTCATGAACCGCGAGATCATGACCTGAGCCGAAGTCAGACGACCGGCCGACTGAGCCACCCCAGGCGCCCCAGGATTCTGGGATTTCTGATTACTGGCTCTAGAATTTGAGTCCAGGTGAGCTGGCCTCCAAATATTTTACTATTTTTTCAACAGTAGCAAGATTTCTCCAACTTTTTTTTTTTTTTTTAAACCATGACCCACAGTAACAAAGACATATACCATGACTGTCCATTCACACACATAACGAAAACAAAACTTCACGAAATAATACTGAATCTTACAAAGTAGAATGTGCTAGGATCTTTTCTATTCTAGTCGCTTTCACTGTACTTCATTAAAAAAAAAATTATGGCCAGGACACCTGGGTGGCTCACTCGGTTAAGCGTCTGACTCTTGCTTACGGCTCAGGTCATGATTTCACAGTTTGTGAGATCGAGTCCTGCACTGGGCTCTGTGCTGACAACTTGGAGCCTGCTTGGGATTCTCGATCTCCCTCCCTCCCTCCCTGCCACTCCTCTACTTGTGCTTTCTCTAAACAAATAAACATTAAAAAAATTATGGCCACTGCCCAGTGAGTTATTTTCATGACCATAATATACAAAACACTGTACCATGGGGCCTTTTTTTTTTTTTTTTTTTTTTAATATTTATTTTGAGAGAGAGAGAGCATGCGTGCGTCAGAGTGGGGAGGGGCAAAGCGGGCTCTGAGTTGTCAGCACAGAGCCTGACGTAGGGCTCCAAAGACCTGAGCTGAAGTCGGACATTCAACCAACTGAGCCACCCAGGTGCCCTGTACCATAGGGCTTCTTACACGTTGGTAGCTACTGTGAATTTCCTAAGTGGCACATTATCTACAGAGTGACGAAAACACTCCGTATCACAAAGCAGCAGGATGATTTAACGTCAGGTCCACAATTGTTAAGCTTCTAGGGACAGATGCGCTTTGAAATTCAGAAATTTTCTGATTTTTTCTTAAAAAAATTTTTAATGTTTATTCATTTCTGAGAGAGGAGGGAGACAGAGAGAGAGCGCGCACGCGCGCACGCATGGGGGAGGGGCAGAGAGAGCTGGAGACACAGAATCCAAAGCAGGCTCCAGGCTCTGAGCTGTCAGCTGCCCGATACAGGGCTCCAACTCACAAAACATGAGATCATGACCTGAGCCGAAGTTGGACACTAAACCGACTGGGCCGCCCAGGCACCCCAAGAAATTCTCTGATTTTTAAAAAGGTGATATATATATATATTCATATATACACATACACACACACACAAATATATTTCATTAAAATCACAGTGCAGTGTGGGGGTGCCCGGGTGGCTCAGTTAAGCGTCCGACTTCAGCTCAGGTCACAATCTCGCGGTCCGTGAGTTCAAGCCCCGCGTCAGGCTCTGGGCTGATGGCTCGGAGCCTGGAGCCTGCTTCTGATTCTCTGTCTCCCTCTCTCTCTGCCCCTCCCCGCTCATGCTCTGTCTCTCTGTGTCTCAAAAATAAATAAAGATTAAAAAAAAACCTAATTAAAAAAAATAATAAAATAAAATCACAGTGCAGTGTGGGCCAGGCAGCATTTTGTACTTGAACACTTCAACATTTTTAGAGTGAAGAGTATAGATATTCTCTCTAGGTAGGATAATGAAAGGTTATAAATCCCAGTAGTTCTGGTCAGGTCTGGACACCAAACTTCTGGAAAAAGTGATCTCCCAGGCTTTCCAGATTTTGATTGCAGGTAAGGTGATGTGGCAGACGTGTTCAAGTGCTAACGTTTACTCAACAGTGACTTTCCTCACATGACAGAGGTTAAGTCTCGCCTTGAGGGTGTAATTTGGTCCACAGATGTGGTTTTTTGCCCACAGTGCTGGCGGATATTAGGTTTTGAGAGAAAATAATATTTTAAGTAGTCTCAACCTTGAAAACTGGGAAATTGAGCATGGGGCCTGCTTAAGACTCTCTCCCCCTCTCCCCCCTACTCTCTCTAAAATAAATAAAAATGATGGGGCACCTGGGTGGCTCAGTCAGTTGGGCGTCCGACTTCGGCTCAGGTCACGATCTCGCGGTCCGTGAGTTCGAGCCCTGCGTCAGGCTCTGGGCTGATGGCTCAGAGCCTGGAGCCTGCTTCCGATTCTGTGTCTCCCTCTCTCTCTGCCCCTCCCCCGTTCATGCTCTGTCTTTTTCTGTCTCAAAAATAAATAAATAAATAAAATAAAATAAATAAAAATGAAAAAAAAATTGATTTCCAGTTTCTGCCAAATTCTAGGATTTGGCTCACCAAGTCTAACAAAGCTGTTAGCTGGGGCCTAAAGTTACCCGCCTTAAGTGGGGCAAGTGCTCCCTGATGCCCCACAGCTCTCCGCACCCCCCCGCCCCGCCCCCAGGCGGTTCTCTCCTTTACCTAATCTGCCTCACCCTCATAGACATCTGAGTTTCAGACCTCTGTCTACAGTTTCCAAATCACGTTCTGTCCATATCTCATACACTCTGAGCCCTGGGACAGAACAAACTGGAGCCCTAATGTGAGGCTCAAGGTCACCCAGCCTCTCAGAATGAACTTGAGCCAAACAATTACAGGACTGGCAAATCCAGCGCTCTAGAATTGAGAACTCTTGCTGCTTCTTAGTGTGGGACCAGAGCAGATCATTCACCCTTGGTTTCCACGTGTACGAAATGGGACAAGTAAAGCAGCTCCACAGCCCCGCAGCTGTTAATTCTAAAAACCAAAACAGCTCTGAAAAGCAGAACCTTATTCATTCGTAAATCGGCGGCAAAACTGAACCCGAACTGCCACAGGCTGTATATAGTGTGAATATTCACGCCTTTCCCGGCAGAAATAATCGATTTCCAAGAACTGCCCCAGATCCCTCTGAGGCGTTGCCTAACTATGAAATAGGCACCCTATTAATTTTCCAAACTCTGATAAACTGTGATTCCCGAAGTGCTCCCGGTGCCAAGGGAGCCGGTAAAACCGAGGAGCCGCGCTTGGCGCTGCTGCGGAGATCACAGGAGGAAATCCGAGTACAGCGCGGCGCCTGGCGCCCAGCAAGTGCCCAAATGTGAAATGCTTCGCCCTCCTCAAGAACTCCCATTCATTCATCCCTCCAGATCTGCCCGATCAACTTCGGGCAACCGAACCCCTCCTTCGGCTTCCATCTCCTCACTCAAAAGTAAACGTAACCTCTCCTCTCAGGGCTGCCGGTGAGGACTGGAAACCATTTCAGCGACAGCCCGGCCCAGAACACGCTCCGAACAGAGAGCGGTCAAGACCCCACCTGGACACCCACCGCCCCCAGAAGGCGCGCCCTTTGCCGAAGTCACCCCGTGGGCATTCCGTCCCCCCTCAGGAAGAACCGAGCCCCCAAGCCTTGGGAGTACTCAGTGACCCCACCTGCGGCGTCGCCTCACCTCTCAAGACTGCCGTCCGTCGCGTTAACAGAAGCGACTCCCGCCCCGAGGAAGACGCAGACCCAACTCCTCCCACTCGCGCCTTGTAACAACTTCCGGCGCCGCGAGAACGTCCTCGAGCTCCTCCACCCAGGAGCCTCCGCGCCAACGGGACTCGGTTTCCCAGAAGGCTGTGCTGACGCCTATCTCCGCTTATCTGTGTTTCTTTCCCCGCCCTCTTCTCTGGCCGCTGAGCACTGGAGGAAAGAGAATAGAAACCAAATCGGGGCCAGGTAGCATGTGGGAATTGCAGTCCAGTTTTTACCCAGTTAAAGGACAAGCTAAGCAGCGTACTCTGGCCTGAAGGAGACGGCGGGTTGCCATGGAAACGCGTTGAGGCGGAAATTCCTGAAAAGCCGCTTGGAAGCAAGGGGCGGAGTTTGAGGCGGGAAAATTACAAGGCCTCTCTCTGATAGGCGGAGAGATGCTTCGTAGTTCACTCCTCCTTACCATTGGGTCACGTTGGCACATGCGCAGTAGAATCAGAAACCCTCCAAAAGAGGGTGGAATGGGGGTGGGCGATGAGGAAATAATCCCTGCCGGTCACTGCCCGAGGGAAGTCCGGAGGCCAGCAGCGCCTGCGCGGGCGCTGTCCTTCCTCGGGTCCAGGATGCGCGCGCAGCGCTTTCCGCCTCCCGGAAGTTTACGCGGGACAACTGAGAAGGTGAGTCCTACTTCCCGCGAAGGGTCGGAGAATCTGGCCGCAGATACCTGGCTCCCAACCCCGCTCACGAAGTCCAGAGGTGAGGGGAAAGTGAGGCGGAGAAGGGAGAGGTCTCCTGATGCAGTGACCACAGTTCGGTCGTGCTGCCTGTGACGTCAGCACGACCCTTTGTGGGAGACGGAGGCCCCCGGGCTGGGGGTCTCTATGAAAGAAGCTTCTTGTCGCCGCGATTACTGATCTGTCCTTGCAGCCTTCTCAGGCCCCTGTGGGCTCTTGGCGGGTGTGGCTACGACGGAGATGGGCGGGGCTCATAGGGAGCTTGTCGGCCGTCCTGTCTTGACACTATGTCAAGCCCGATTTTTTGGGAGGGCGGGGCCTAGGCGAGTCGTGGTCATCCAGAAGACTGTCCCTCCTTCCCTGAGGTGGATGGAGTCTAGTAGCCTTTAGCTCTTTTGCTGTACAATGGCTGAGAACCTCCTAGGAGGGACGCAATTCTTAACAGATAGCAAATGTTCAGTAAATATTGGTTGAACAAATAAAATAAATGGGTGAATGGATAATAAAGACCGGCCTGAGCGTTGGAGCGTTGGGTTTAAGTCCTGAACTAGCCATGTGACCTTGGACAGGTGACTTTACTGTGACACTGCCTTCTTCCATCCATATTTATTGAGCGTTTACTGTAACACTACCTCCATCTGACCTATTCAGCAGTTGCTCATTTGTTTATTAATCTCATCCTCTGCCACTAGAATGTGAGCTTCCTCAGGTCAAGGGCCTTGTTTGTTTCCTTTGCTGCTGTATCCCCAGTGGTTAGCACATATTAGGAGTTCGGTGAGTGATTATTGAGTGAGTGAATGAACTTAGTACTTGCGGGCTACATAGCCAGTGATCAGTAAACATTAACCATTATCTTTCATTTATATGTGAAATGGACCCGAGTCAACCTTTCCACTTTTATTCACTTACAGGACTCTTCTAAGATGGAGTTTCCAGCCCAGGGAATCTGAAGGCCAGACTGTGACCCCATTAAGGTACCATCCCCTCAGGGATAGGCCCCCTTATAGCTTATTCCCCACCAACAGCCTGCTCCTGTTCCGCCTCTTCTGTGTTGCTGCTGTCAGACTTCACTCCCAGGAGGAAAGTTATCGTGGATGTGACAGGGTCACTGGATTAGGTGCTTGCCCCATCCTAGAGGCCATCTTTAGCCAAGGGCACTTGGCACCGAGGGAAAACTCCACTTAAGGCAAAACCACTTAACACTGTAAAGCCAGAAAAAACCCAAAAAACAAAAAAACTGCCAAGTCTTAGGGGTGCCTGGGTGGCTCAGTCGGTTAAGCGTCTGACTCTTGATTTCAGCTCAGGTCGTGATCTCACAGTTTGTGAGTTCGTGCCCCGTGTCGGACTCTGTGCTGACAGCAGGGAGCCTGCTTAGATTCTCTCTCTCTCCTTCTCTCTCTGCCCTTCCCCTGCTTGTGGGCGTGCATGCTGTCTCTCTCAGAATAAATAAATTAAAAAACAAAACAAAACTAAAGTCTTAGTTTGCTAGTCAGATGAGGCCAGACTATGCTGCATTAGCAGCAGCCCCCATATCTCAGTGGCTGAACCCAAATTCAAGTTTCTCATGGATACAAAGCCTGGAACCCCTCTTCAGGGTAGCCGCCCCCCAGGCCATTTTGATCTTGTGGCTCCAACGTCACCAGAAGGGCTTCAGGTGGGCAGTGGCCTGAAGCGAGAAGAGGAGGTGACTCCTCTAGCTTACCAAAAATGCTCACCCATATTTATCCCTTCGAGAAGAGAGATCTGTCCATTCAGATGTCAACCAGGACAACAAATTAAGTGCCACAACCAACCCACAGGTTTCCTTAAAAGACACTTGGCAACAGCCTTTGCGGTCTGACATCGTACACGGCTCCTTGGTGGGAGTTGAAGGAAGGGCAGTTTTCTGCCACAGTGTGGTTTCTGCTCTTCTGCAGACCAAGGGGAAGCACAACCCTCGTCTCCTCTGGCTGCGATTTCTTTCCTGAGCTCTTTGGACGGCCTGTGATTTTCAAGGGCAAGCACTGGAAGTCCATAAGTCAGCACCAAGTGGAAATGGAGAAGCCTGGGAGGCGCAGAACTTCCAGAAAGAGAAGGGGCAGAAGAGAAGGACTAACAACTGGAATGTAAATTGGATACGGGGCATGATCCGGTCATAAGAGCCACTAACATAAAAGGCTTTCCGGGGGCCAGGCCCTGTTCTCAGCGCTTGATATAAATGTATTCATTTAGGCCCCAGCAACTACTCTAGCGGTCAAAAAAAGTACCGTTAGAAGCCGCATTTTACCATTGGGCAGACTGGGGCACAGAGAGGGTAAGTAACATGCCCAGCACGTAGTGGATATGGAACCGAAATCCAGGAGCCTGGAGCCAGAGCCAGATTTTAAGGACTCTCCTGTTTACAGGTGCAACAGACACCAAGCTCTACGGTGAATACAGGAAAAGGGGTTTGATCAGACTGACCCAGACACAAAAAGATAGTTATGGCATGATCTCACTTCTAGGTGGAATCTAAGAAAAAAAAGAAGCCAAACTCCTAGTAACAGAGAGTAGAATGGTGGTTACCAGAGGCTGTGGGGAAAAAGAGATTGATCACAGGAGACAGACTTTCAGGGCATCTGGCTGGCTTCAGTTGGAAAAGCAGACGACTCTTGATCGCAGGGTCGTGAGTTCGAGCCCCACGTTGGGCGTGGGGCCTACTTTTAAAAGAAAGTGTTGGGGAGGGGACAAGCTCAGTTATGATTAACAAATTCTGGAGACCATAGCGACTGTAGTCAATAATAATGTATCAAATACCTGAAATTTGCTAAGAAAATGGATCTCAAGGGTCCTCACCACCCACACGAAAATAGTGGCAGCTCTAGGCGGTCACGGATATGTTAATCAGGCGGTTGTGGTAACCATTTCAGAATATGGACAAATTGCAGCACATTGTGTGGTACGCCCCACATATGTACAATTTTTGTTTGTCAAAAATAAAAGAGGAGAGAACTTTCTCTTGCGAGGTGACGTGAAGTCACGAGCAAACTTACTTTGGCTTGTGTTTCCGTAGCCAGTTGGTAATCAGTACTGTATGCCAAGTCTTAGAATAAAGGGCGAAGGAAATAATCTTACTTTCTTCTGCTATTTGAGATTTATAAATAGGGACACCTGGGTGGCTCAGTCAGTTAAGCCTCCGACTTCCGCTCAGGTCATGATCTCCCGGTCTGGTCCATGAGTTCAAGCCCCACCTCGGGCTCTGTGCTAAGAGATCAGAGCCTGGAGCCTGCTTGGGATTCTGTGTCTCCCTCCCTCTCTGCCCCTCCCCCGCTTGTGCTCTGTCTCTGTCTCTAAAATTAAACATTTTTTAAAAAGTTTAAAGTATATAAATAAATAAATAAAATATATCTACTTAAAAAATAAGTAAAATAAAATATATCTTCTTGAGGGGCACCTGGCTGGCTCAGTTGGTAGAGCACGTAACTCTTAATCTCGAGGTCATGAGTTCGAGTCTCGTGTGGTGTAGGGTTTACTTAAAATAAGAAAAAAAAACAATAAATTAAAAAAGTAAAATGTATCTACTTGAAGTACCCATAGCACTGGCATCCTTGTTGATTTTCTCTTCTTCGCTTAACTAGTTTAATCCTGTTTTTATGGGTTGACTTGTGTCCCTCAGAATTCCATCATGTGGAAACCCTGACCCTGAGTACCTCACAATGTGGCCGTATTTGGAGATAGGGCCTTTAAGAGGAAATTAAGTTAAAACGGGGTTGTTAGGGTAGGCCAGCCGCGGTCTGAATGTTTGTGTCCCCCTCCCCCAAAACGCATATTTTGAAATGCTAATGCCCAATGTGATGGTATTAGGGAGGGGAGCCTTTGGGGAGGAGGGTAGGTCATGAGGGTAGAGCCGTCACTAATGGGATCAGTATTCTTTTGAAGGAGACCCCAGATAGCTCCCTAGCCCCTTCCACCATGTGAGGACTGAGGAAAAATTGTCAGTCTGGACCCCCAAAGGCCTTCACCAGAACTCAACCATGGTGGCATTTTGACCTCGGACCTCCTAGTCTCCAGAACTCTGAGAAATAAAGTTTCTGTTTTTCATAAGCCACGCAGTCTGTCCTATTTCAATATCGCAGCCCAAACAGACCAAAGCGGGGCCCTAATCCCATGTGACTGGTTCCTTACAAGAAGAGATTGGAACGCAGTCAGGGGGACGGCCATGTGAACACAGAAGGCAGCCATCTGTGAGCCAAGGAGAGAGGCCCCAGAAGAAACCGGCCTTGCTCACACCTTGATCTCCGACTTCTGGCCTCCAGAGTTCTGAGGAAATAAATTCTGTGGTTCAAACCCCCCAGGCAGTGGTGTTTGGGTACAGCAGCCCGAGCAAACGAATACACCTGCCGTGTCCTCCTTTTTAATAGGCTCTGTGTGTACCTTTGGTTTTGATTTTTACAAGTGTTAGGAAATATCCCAGAGACACACAAAGCCTAAAGGATAATGTCAACACCTGTGTCTCACTAAGTCAGGATAAGACAGGCTGTTTGCAGTAGCGGATTCTATGGTCCTCGGGGCTTAATGCAACGTGTATTTATTCACTGATCATGAGATTCCAGCGTGAACCTGACAGCCCTCCTTCATCTTGTAGCTATGCAAGGGGAGTGATGCGGCCTCCGGGGCCACGCGTGCTGAGAAAGGGTGGATGGAGGGGGTCCTCTGGCTCTTAACTGTCTCAGCTGGGAATTGACTTCCACTCACACGCCATTAACCAGCATTAGTTATGTGGCCCCGGTGTAACCGCAGGGGACCCCCGGGAAGGGTAGGGGAGCACGTGGATATTTGGTGAGCATTCACGGTCTCTCCCAAACCGATTGTGTGTTTCAAGAAACAAACATCGGAAGTACAGCAGAAGACCCTCAGTGCTTCAGTGACCTGAGCGGTTCTGCGTAACTTTCATGGACTCCAAGGAATTCCCATATCTTCTGTGAAACCTGCAGTTTCGCATTGCATTTTTCTGCTTTTGACCTGCCCGGGGCCATTAGGGGGGAGATGGGTGGCTAGAAGCTGGATGCTTGGCGGGGGGGGGGTTGTTTTAGAAGTGGCCACTTCCTGGGGAAGCGCCCGGCTCTTGGTTTCGGCTCTTGGTTTCGGCTCAGGCTCTTGGTTTCTTGCTCACGGTTCGTGAGATCAAGCCCCGCGTCAGGCTCTGCGCTGGTAGCACAGAGTCTGCTTGGGATTCTCTCTCTCCCTCTCTCTCTGCCCCTTCCCCATTCTCTCTCTCTAAATAAATAAATATGTTAAAAAAAAATAGAAGAAGTGGTCACTTCCTAAGAGAGTATATTCCAATGTAGTAACTTTTCTCCCTTTTGCAATGTTGTCACCATGGGGAGCCAGATGAACTACTCACTGGCAGTGGGTGAAGGTTTGCTTTCAGCTCCCTGTTCCCTCCCCCACCTTTTGTTTTCTAGCATGATCACCTTCTGTCCAAACTGTGGCAAAAATATCGAAGCAACGTTCAAATTCTGCCCCTACTGTGGGAAATCTTTGCCTGTGGAGGAGCATGAAGGGTGCCAGACCTTTGTCAGACCGCTTACGTCATCCTTCCGAGGTAAGAACCAGCCCTTTGAGGGGTGACGAGTGCATGTATGCATGCATCGGGGGAGGAAGGCCAGAAACCTTTGCAGCCTGTCTGACCCGGCATTGATCCTGGGGCCGCCCAGGACTCAGACTCTGTCTACACTCAGTTTCCCGGCATCTGATCGGCCTCTGGGTTTTAAAGTTGACAACTCAGGGGGTGCCTGGCTGGCTTGGTCAGTGGAGCATCCGGCTCTCGATTGCGGCTCATGGTTAGCAGGATCAAGCCCCACGTCCAGCTCTGAGCTAACAGGGCAGAGTCTGCTTGGGACTCTCTCTCCCCCTCTCTTTCTCTGCCCCTGCCCTGCTCGTGCACAGTGCATTCTCTCTCTCAAAATAAATAAACACAAACAAATAAAAGAGAGGAGGAAAAAAATAAAATGAAGGGATAGTTTGCTTAGATATTTAGGTGACCGAAGAAGCGAGGTTTGGCTCTGGGGATCGGCGGGAAGAGAGTGGTTGAATGTGCCCTCAGGGTTTTCCAGTTTAGGGTTCCCTGGAAAAGGCCTTTGTAATTTCAGTCTGCATCCTGTCTTCCTTTCTGCAGGCTCAAGGAGAAAGAAGAACACCAGTTCTGAAAGCTCTTCCAAGAAAGTGAGATGGTCCAGCACTGTCACCTCTTCTTCGTCATCCGTCTTCTCTGATAGTGACAGTTCTGGGTCTGAAGATACCTTGAGACCCTGTGAGAGACCCAAAGGTGAGAGTTGGGGTCAACCTGGCCTGACTAGACGGGGAAACGGTGGGTCACCGGACAGTATTTGGGGCATCCTTCCCCTGCCCGGGCATCCCCTACCCCGCCTAGACCCTCATTGCAGCATCGCTAGCCTCCAGTCCGTCTACACACAGCCAGAGCCGCCCCTGTCCCCACCTGTGCATAGCCTCCTGCCTCCTATCGCCCCTCCAGCCCCAGCTCTTCATCCTGGCATCGAGGGGCAGCTCTCTAGGAAGCCTTTCCTGAGCACCACAGGCTAGATCAAGGCTGCCTCGTCTCCCTCTCTTTGCCCTCTTAGCCCCCAGTGCCAGTGACACCCTCATTTGAGCACATGTCTCCTCCAGGCTCCATGGCCCTTTCTGCCTCACTTGCTAGACTGAGAGTCCTGTGTGGGCAGGGACCAGATAGACTCATGTGCATAGGCCTGGAGCCAGCCGACGAGCATGGGAGTCTTGAGGACCGTGTACCTTCTCCTTCCTAATGGGCCCTTGGATCTAAAGTCACAGCCCCCAGTGCCTCCCCTCTGTCCCTTGTTATCTCCAGGCCCCTCTGCCTCTTGCCATTCTACGCCTTGGGTGGATGGTGGGTGGGAAGAATGGAGTAGATAATATCTCTTCTTGTGTCGTTGTCTCTCTCCTCACCATTGCCCCCCATTCTCTTGCCAGTCTGGGAGCCTCTCAAGGGCAGGGCCTCTGTCTAACAAATTTCTGACTCTTTATATTCAGCCCAGGGTGGCCAGGTCCTGTTTCAGGATATTTTTGGTCGAATGTCTGGAAGGTCTTTTTTCCCCTCAGTAAACTTCTCTTCATCCAACAAGACCCAACTCAAACATCCCCTCCTCCAGGAAGCCTCTCTTGACTTCTCTAGGCGGTATCAGTTTCTCTCTCTTATCCCTCTGTATTGTCCTGTTTCGGACTCAGTTCTGACCGACGGTGTCCAGATCAGACTCCCCCACCAAATTAGGGGCTCCTGAGGGAAGGGCCCAGGTCTGACTCGTGTCCGGGTCCCCAGCTTTGTCGCACAAGGGCCTGACTCATGAAAGGTCCCAGGAAGCATTTGTTGAAAGAACAAATGAATAAACGAACCCTATGATGAGCATTGTCCCATTACCCATCCAACTTGTCTCTCCCTGTTGCTGCTTTTTCCTTATTCTGACTATCTTCCTGCAGGGTCCTGGAGCAGACCCCCAACCCCCAAAAGCAGCCCACAGGCGACCAGGCAAAGCCCTCAGACCCTGAAGCGGAGCCGGGTGACAACCTCGCTTGAGGCTTTGCCCACAGGGACGGTGGTGACAGACAAGAATGGGCGACACTGGAAACTGGGATCCCTCCAGACCAGGGACAACCAGGGCATTCTCTATAAAGGTATGCTGTCCACTGGCCGGCGGGTGCTGGGTCTGGCAGGGGCATCTCTGAGCCAGGGCAAGGGGCGGGACCCCCTTTCCGAGAATGGAAATGAAAGCCACATCCCAGCTGCCCACCTGCCTCTAGACAGCTTTCTCTTAGACTTGGGATTGCAAACCTACCCACCTGCAGGGGCTGGGCAGGTAGAGTAAGGAGGCTAAAAGGTGATGGGGACATCTGGGGACCGTGGCCAACTGGGAATTCTGTGCCCTATGTAACAAGGCACCCCCCCTCCCGTTCCATGTCCACCTCTGTCATATGGGAGCGCAGGCCCAGTGAGGGTGAATGATGAGGACGATGATGAGTGTTCTATCAACCCTGCAGAGATAGCATGGAACCCCCCCCCAAAAAAAACAATTTGGTTTGATTATTAAGGGTGACACAGACCAAGAGAATCCAAAAGGCTAATTGCTTGAGAGCGGCTCTGAACCGCTCTGAACCAGGAAGGAAAGGTGCCTGATCGGGGTTTTTGTTTGGTTAAAGGGTGAGGCCTGGGCAAGGGTTCCCCGCACAGGGGCCGGGGCCTCATGTGATTCACCTCTCCCACCGACACCACAGAAGGGAGCCCCTGGCTTTCGTATCAGCCTGCCCAGATGTGGAGCGGGGAGCGGAAGAGGCAGGGCCGGGCTTGGAAGCTGGCAGTAGTCAAAGATTAAAAAAAGAAGTCCGGGGCGCCCTGGTGGCTCAGTCAGTTAAGCGTCTGACTCTTGATTTCAGTTCAGGTCATGATTGCACAGTCATGAGATTGAGCCCTGTGTCGGGCTCCACTCTGGGCGAGGAGCCTGCTTAAGATTCTCTCTCTCCCTCTGCCCCTTTCCCCTGCTCATGCACTCTCTCTTGCTCGCTCTCAAAAAAAAAAAAAAAAAAAAAAAAAAAAAAAAAAAGGGGGGGAGTCAGATACCTTGGTACAATGAAGAAAACAAAAACTGTGCACTGATTGGTATTAATCAACCTAATGTTTACTGAGTGCCTATTCAAGGCCGCACCGTGTTCCAAGTGCTTTATATGATTTTGGGGGTGGGGGGTGTTGTTATTTTGTCAAATGAGGTTGACCTTTCGTCAAAATGACGACTTTAAAGTCTGCTATTAAGTGAGTTGTAGTCCATTCATCATGCTGCACAGCCATCATGTGTATCTAGTTCCAGAACATTCCCATCACCCCTAATGGAAGCCCTGTACCAAAGCACTCACTCCCCACACCCCTCCTCCCAGCCTCAGGCAACCACTAATCTGCTCTGTCTTCTGGGTTTCTCTGTTCTGGATATTTCTGATAAATGTAGTGATACACTACATCATGGCCTTGCACATACCACATGTGGTTTCTTCATGCTATGGATCGGTGCACGTGTGCATTGTTTCCACACTTGGCCCTGGTGACTAGTGCTGCTGTGAGCATCTGCGCACACACTTTCACGTGGACGTGCGTTTGCTTCGTACTTGCTAACTCATAATGGAGCACTGTCACCCAGTGAGCAATGTCAGCACGGTCGCTGCCCCATTTCCTAGATGAGCAAGCAGGCTCCAATGCTCAGCACAGAGCCTGACGCAGGGCTTGAGCTCATGAACCATGAGATTAGGACCTGAGCCGAAGTCAAGAGTCAGAAGCTTAACTGACTGAGCCCCCCCAGGCACCCCCACAATTGCAATTTTTAGTACAGCAGCTGACACTCTTAGCTCACTCTGGGCCCCGCTCTAAGTTCATCACACCAATCAGCTCATCTTTTTTTTTTTTTTAATTTTATTTTTAATTTTTTAAAATTTACATCCAAATTAGCATATAGTGCAACAGTGATTTCAGGAGTAGGTTCCTTTTTTTTTTTTTTTTAATGTTTTTATTTATTTTTGAGACAGAGGGAGACAGAGCATGAGCAGGGGAGGGGCAGAGAGAGGGGGAGACACAGAATCTGAAGTGTGCTCCAGGCTCTGAGCTGTCAGCAAAGAGCCCAACGCGGGGCTCGAACTCACAGAGTGTGAGATCATGACCTGAGCTGAAGTCGGATGCTCAACCGACTGAGCCACCCAGGCGCCCCAGGAGTAGGTTCCTTGATGCCCCTTCCCCATTTAGCCCATCCCCCCTCCCACAAGCCCTCCCGTAACCCTCAGTTTGTTCTTCATATTTATGAGTCTCTTCTGTTTTGTCCCCCTCCGTTTTTATATTATTTTTGCCTCCCTTCCCTCATGTTCGTCTATTTTGTCTTGTAAAGTCCTCCTATGAGTAAAGTCATACGATATTTGTCTTTCTCTGACTAATTTCACTTAGCATCATACCCTCCACTTCCATCCACGTAGTTGCAAATGGCAAGATTTCATTCTTTTTGATTGCCGAGTATACTCCATTGTGTATATATATACCACATCTTCTTTATCCATTCATCCATCGATGGACATTAGGGCTCTTCCCATACTTTGGCTATTGTGGATAGTGCTGCTATAAACGTGGGGGTGCATGTGTCCCTTCGAAACGGCACACCTGTATCCCGTGGATAAATGCCTAGTAGTGCAATTGCTGGGTCGTAGGGTAGTTCTATTTTTAGTTTTTTGAGGAAACTTCATACTCTTTTCCAGAGAAGCTGCACCAGCTTGCACGCCCCCCCCCCTTTTTTTTTTTTTTGAGAGACAGAGAATGATGGAGGGGCAAAGAGAGAGGCGGAAAGAGGATCTGAAGCGGGCTCTGCACTGACAGCAGAGAGCCCAATGTGGGGTTCGAACTCATGAACCATGAGATCATGACCTGAGCCAAAGTCAGACGCACAACTGACTGAGCCGCCTAGGCACCCCCCCCATCTTATTCCCTTATTCATACAGCCCTATGAGTGGGCACCCTTTTCCTTTGTCAGTTCCTGAGTTCTAACGTCACCCTCCCCATCTCCCTGGAACAATTTGGGAGAACCAGTATCGGGTCACCACATAAATCCCCGCAGCTGCTCACGGCGCTGTGCTTGTGAAAAGTAGCCTGGGCTCAAGTTCAGGACTACCCTCTGGGTCTGTGCCCTTGTGGACGGAGATTGGGGGCTTGTGTCAGTTTTCTGTGGCCACCGTAACAAATTACCACAGACTCAGTGGCTTGAGACAGCACTCATTTGTTCTCTTACAGGCGTGGAGGTCAGAAGTCCAAAATCAGTCTCACAAGTCTTTTGGAGGCTCTGGGGGTGGGGAGGGGCCTGTTTCCTCGCATTCTCGGGCTTCTAGAGGCGCCCGTGTTCCTGGGCTCATAGCCCTTCCTTCAGCTTCAAGGTGTATCGAGCTCCTCTCTGCTTCCATCACGCCCATGCCTTCCCCCCTTTCTCTAGTTATACCTTCTCTAGCCCCCTTCTTTGCAGGAACTCTTGTGGGGCACCTGGGTGGCTCAGTCGGTTCGCTCTGGTTACGCTGGATCCCAGACCAGCTTTCTTGCAACGTCTGGCAGCTGGGAGCTTCCACCTGTTTGCCTGCCATGCTCTTGTCTGCATGCTCTCCATGTATCAGGTCCGCATCAGGCAGGGGTCTCCCCACGTCCCAGAGTCTGGAGCCCTGGATTGATAGCCTGGCTCCGCAGGGGCCAGTGACCAAGCTCATTGCCCTTCCTGGGCCCCTGTGGGCTCCCCTCTATAATGGGAATCGCCCAGCTGGCTCTGCGGGCTATTGGCATGAGGGCCACATAGAGGAAGGAGCTCAAGAGAAAAAGCCCCTCATAATCTGCAGAGTAGTGCCTGGGATCGCACTGAAATTGCCAACTGTCCCCGCCTGCTTTTGAGCGTCAGGAGCATATGTGTCACCCGCCTGTGTGGGGACTCTGTGAGCTGGGTACTGTTAGCATGCCTGAGAGGTGCCACAGCCAGCTCCAGACACCTGTTGGTGATCTCCCCAAGTCCCCTTCTCACAGGTGCAAAGGACCCCCCTTTCCCCTGAGATCTGAGCCCCCCCCCCACACACACACACACATTTCCCTCTCTTAGGCTTGGCTCGGGTCACCCTCGGTCCTGGGTTCTGTAAACCCTGGACTCCCACCCTGCTCTGGCTGGAGCTTCATGAGGGCAAGGATGGCTTCTGGGTAACTGTCACCTCCCTTATTTCCACACCTTGGACAGCGCCAATCTGGCTGAGCAAGGGGCAGCAAGGATTTGAAAGGGTGGAGGAGGGCACAGAGAGCCTCGGGAATGGACAACAGTGTGTCGGTTTATGGGCCCCGGATGATGTTGAGCACTCGTGATGAGCCTGGCTTGGTGCCGGGCTCCGGGGCTGAGTGGGCTCTCTGAGCGGTGCATGTGAAGGATGCAGCTAGCTTCAAATGTACGGTATGTGCTCAGCTACTGCCGTGCTCATTCCTGCTGGGCCACCTGAGCCCTTGTATCCAATCCTGGGGACGGGCTTCATCACTCCTATTTCACAGGCATGGGAGTGGAGGCCCAGAGAGGTCTAGCACCTCGTGTAGACTCACACAGAGAGTTGATTTCCCTGCAAGCAGCCTCTCTTGGCCTCTCTGACCCGCAGTTCTCCTCTCCTCCGGCAGGTGGCACTAACAACAATGGCAGCAGCAGCAGTAATCATAACATAGTAGACCTTCCGGGGTTGTCCTGAGACCATTAAAGGGAGACCATGCGTGTAAAGCCGACATTAGCACCGGGTTTATCCTTGAGCAGCATGGGACAAGCAGGCAGGGTGTTTATGAGGAAGAGAGGAGGAAGGATGTGGATGGTGCCCCCCCCCACCCGGCGATAGGCTCAGATGGCCCCATGGGGACTCAGGAACGGAAGTGGTCGTTCAGCATGGTTCCGTGTTGAGCCGGCAGGGCTGGATCAGCCATTGGATCTGGGCAGCCCCGGGATTGTAGCTCAGAGGACCCCGAGGAGCAGAAGTCAACCTGTGACGGCACTTCCCCGGGTGGGGCTGGGGCTGGGACAAGGCTTCATCCGTCCCATGGTACCCACCCACATGTGTAGACAAATGCAAGTATCTGGTGTATTGGGGATCCCCAGGACCACCCCCCAGGCTCAGGTATTCACAAGGAGGACCCACAGGCCTCAGCACATAGTTGGGCCACAATGCATTTCAGCAAAAGAACGCAGAGCACAGTCAAGGGAGGGAAAAGGCCCACGGAGTGACATCTGAGGGGAGACCAGTACAATCTTCCGAGAGTCCCTTCCCCAGGGGCTCCCGGAGGATGCACAAGGAAGTGTGACAACACACGTGAAGTGTTGTCTACCAGGGACGCTCCTGAGAGACCCAGCACCCAGTTTTTTTTTTCTTCATATGTATTTATTTTTGATAGAGAGCATGAGCAAGGGAGGGACAGAGAGACAGAGGATCTGAAGCGGGCTCTGCGCTGACAGCAGTGAGCCTGATGTGGGGGCTTGAACTCACAAACCACGGATCATGACCTGAGCTAAACTCAGACGCTCAACCAACTGAGCCACCCAGGCATCTCATACCCCAGGTTTTTATTGGTAGCTGGTCACTTAGGCACACTCTGCCTGGAACGTACCAACGTTCTAGACTCCCAGAAGGAAAGCAGGTGTTCAGCATAATAGTTTGGGCACAGGGGGCCCCTCTGCTTGGTTCAGTGATGCTGGAGCCCTCCTGAAATTCCAAGTACCCAGACACCAGCCATGGACCACCCTTGCAAGCAAGGCTTTCCAAGGACAGAAGTCAGGCCTGCTTGGTAATAACCCTTTTTGTGTAGCTGAATATTAGCAGAGAGAAAGGAGGAAAAAACAGAACTTTTCCAAGACCTAGGAAGGAACAGGTCTTGAAAGCCAAGAATGCACTTGACAAGCGGAAGCGTTGCTTGCTCTTCACTGAGAAGTTTCAGGACCATGACTTTCACTTTCCCTGGTGATCATAACCTTGTTCGTTTTGTCCACCCACAGCCGAGCCTGTCTCCACCTTCACCTGCAAGTCAAGTCCCCAGAAACAAAGATTCTCGCTTAAACTGGTGAGTGTCCCTGGGGGGCAGTCACAAGGGGAGGGCCTGGGGCTTGGGTACCACTGACCTCCAAGCCCCCTCTGAGGGCTGACACAGGCAGGAGAGCTCCACCTTAGCCTGCAGGGGGCAGTGGGACCTTGGGTGGGGCACATCTCCCTCCAGCCTCAGGTTCTTTATCACAGGAGACCTGGGAAGCTGCAGTCAAGTTCTCCCTGAGCCCTGGTTCCGGTGCCGTTGGGCTGTGCAGTCTGGAGGGGCTGAGTGTCCTCACCCTTGCAATGAAGCCACTAGTACCCACATTGTGTGGCCCACTTGCCCACTACCTGTCTGCCTCATAGCATGTATTTGTTGAGCACCCACTGTCTTTCACTGTGCCGGATGTTGGAGTCCATCAGAGAAGCAATCTGATGGGGTCCTTACACTGAGGAGTCCGTGAAATCTGATAAAAGGGTATCGTCTTGGTTAGTAACCTCGTCATCTCTGAAAGCTGGGATTGTAGGTAACTTTTATTGTCTTCCCTTCATTTATTCAGATTTTCTCACCCTTAACCCCCCCACCCCCACCCCAGAATACTGTGGCAGCCAGTCCGGGTGCCTTCCCCTGGCCCTAGACAGAGGCTGTGTGAGTGGTTCAGAGCGAGGACTCCGGAGCCAGGCTCACAGATGAGTAATAGCCCCTGTTCGTCGAGAGCCTGTTCCATGCCTGACCCTGGGTTAAGAGTCTCACAAGCAAGCCTGTGAGCTGGTTACTCTGTTTCCCCATTTAATAGGTGAGAAAATGGGGACTCATCACTGGCCCAGGGGCAACCAGCATGCAAGTGGCTTTCTTCACTGCTGTATCTCCAATGCCAGTAGAGTACTCAGCACGTAATAGGTGCTCTGTAGAAAGAATGAATGAATGGCAGAGCTGAGCTTTGAACCTAGCTCTTTAGCCCTGTGCTCTTAAGAACCCAGCTGTACTGGTTGTGTTTAATTAAAATACTCAGTTTGCATTGTAGAAAAAATGATCAGATATTATTAATGGCTTCAGCAAAAGTAATATTTTACTTTATTCACGTAAAAGTCTGGGGCAGTAGTCCAGGGCTATCACTGTGGTTCCATGAACAGGGGAGCCCACTTTCTCTCTCGTTGCTCCAACATGGGCGGCTCCACATGGGCTGAGATGGCTGCCTCAGCTCCCACCATCTCCTCTGCATTCCAGCCAACTG